>NC_088799.1:17040589-18277089 GCF_011386835.1 Chrysemys picta bellii | reverse complement strand
TCCCATTCTTGTTCTGCTCCAGCCGCCCTGTAGGGGGCGGCGGCGTGGAGAACCAGAACGCCCTGCAGGGCAGTCCTCTTCCTTCCCTCCCCGCTGACCGGAGCCCTCGCCCTCGCAGCAGGCGGCGGTGCAGCAGGAGGGGCCGCATGGTAGCGCCCCTGCTGTAGCCCTGGCCGCCCCTTCTCTCTCTCTCTCCCGCCCGCTCCCTCCCCCTCCCAGCCGGTCCCCCTGCACCGTCCGCGCCACAGGTTTTTTTTTTTTCTTTGCCGTTATGGCCGCCCCGGTTTTTTTTGTTTTTTTTTGCTTGGGGCGGCCAAAAAGCCAAAGCCGGCCCTGCCTAGCACGAGGAATGATTTCTCTCCTCAAAGCTCTGGGTAAATTGGTAAATGCAATCTCACAGTTTTGAAACAGATTAGAGGAATCAGACTCAACATCTGGAGAACCTGAAGCCCTAAATTTCGAGCACTGAATCAGAGTTCATTGTTCACTTCAGGCTTAGAGTATTACCTGGTCCTCTTCCAAAAGAGGAGATCAGAAACGTCTTAGAGAGTGCAATATTGCCCATAATAATGCAACAGAAGAAACTCTAGAGTCATAAATGTTAGCACCAGCCCTACAGGCAAGTTTGCTAATACCATCCATCCATCATTTCCATGTGGCATTAGTAAGCTGAGCAATGCAGATGTTAAGTTAACAGAAAACTTCAGTAACAATCAGTGGTTAATATAAGCCAAGCTGCTCTGCCACCTGTGAATATTTGTGTATGCAAGAGTCTTTTTTGCTGTATTTATCAAGAATAATTCAAGTACTCTCAGCAGCTTTTCTAGATGCTTATACTTAGATATTTGAATAGTTGCAATCAGTTATGAGTGACTCCTTTTCTAGCACTAAAGGGAACTAGTTTGGGGGGGGTTTTTTGTCAAGAGATAAGTAATGTACTCACTTTTTTTAGCAGTACATGTTTTAATTTCTGAGGAAGAGTGATGAAATATTTGTGGAGCTGGGCAAATAATTTAACACGGCTAATGTATTTGATTAATTTCACCTCATTTTCAATTCATGAATTGAAGTTATGATTGTTTCAATTTACTCATTTAAAAAAAACACCAGACAAGTAATGCTTGGTCCATAACTTGTTTTAGAACAATCTATTGCAAGTATTTTATATTAAAAATTTGAAATTTAAGCTATTTTGATTGGACACACAAGTCATATGATATGTTACTGTCCCCTGACTGAATGAACATAATCCCTTAAAATCAGCATGAATACTTTCAATTATAAATCTGAAATTTCCTTTCTGCAAATATTCTGCAATAAAAGCTTAAGTAATTGTTCTGGCACAAATTCCTGCCAGTAAAACTTGGTCATTGGCATAGTCATGACAGTTGAACATAAAAGGTCACAAATCCAATCGAAGAAAATTAGTTTAAAAATTGAAGTGAATATTCCTGGGAAAAAATGTTTGCCATGTTTGCTTAATACTGACTATGCATCTGTCCATTCCACATTGAAACAGGTTACTCCCCCCACCCTCCTATCCTCCTAATGCGAAGGAATCAAGAACTAAATTAACCAAATGATAGGTTTCAGAGGTACCATAGCTCTTCTCTGGCCTAGATATAAAAATTACATAAGAAATTATTGTTCACAGTGGTGTTGTAGCTGTGTTTATCCCAGGAAAATAGAGAGACAAGGTGGGAGAGGTAATATCTTTTATTGGACCTCCTTCTGTTGAAAGAGACAAGCTTTCAAACTACACTGAGTTCTTCAAGTCTGGGAAAGGTACTCAGTGTTACAGCTAAATACAAGGTGGAACAGATTGTTTAGCATAAATAGTTACTACATATTCCAACCACCAGATAGCAATCAAGCCAGCTGACAAGGTGGGTGCCATCTGTGACGTTCCCCTCTGGTGTTGTCTGGACCGGTGATCTCCTAGGTCACTCCAGTCCTTGACTTTTACCCTGCTGTGCTATGAGAACCCCCACTCCTGGGCGATTCATGAGCAGCCTCTGCATGTAATCTGCTCTTTAGATTGTGCAACCCAATGACAGTAGCCAACATCTCTGGTCCCAGACACCACCCTAGGAACCTCCATCTTGCAGTGCTCAGTTATGCCCACTGGACGCTGCAAACTTATAGGAGTTCGTCAATTTAACAAAGGAATTGATATATACAAGGCTTCTTATCCCAACGGGAGTCTCTGACACACTTCAGACCAAACATACTACTTCAGGTAAATAAACCAACAGATTTATTAACTAGAAAGATAAATGCTAAGTGATTATAAGTCAAAGCATAACAAGTCAGATTTGGTCAAATGAAATAAAAGCAAAACACATTCTAAGCTGATCTTAACACTTTCAATGCCCTTACAAACTTAGATGCTTCTCACCAGAGGCTGGCTGCTCTTCAGCCAGCTCTCCCCTTTGATCAGTGCTTCAGTCGCTTGGTGTGGTGTCTGTAGATGTAGGTGGAAGAGAGAGGAAGAGCATTGCAAATGTCTCTCCTTTTTATCATGTCCTTTCTTCCCTCTTGGCTTTGCCCCCACTCCCCTTCAGAATCAGGTGAGCATTATCACATCACAGTTCCAAACTGACAAGGGAAGGGGGGTGGCTCCCTCCAGAGTCTAACAGATTCTTTTGTTGCTGCCTAAGCCAGCGTCCTTTGTTCCTGTGAGGCTGGGCTGGGTTTGTCCCATACCTGCCCTGATGAGGTGTGAACTGCCTCTCTGCTCTTGGGGAGTTTTTGCCTGGGCTTATTTTAAGCCATGAGGATACAATTTCAGCCTCATAACTACAAACATGAAATTATAACCTATAACATTACTGTAACAACAATGATCAGTGCATCATGAGCCTTCAGAAGACACCCAACATGACAAACTTTGCACTGGATACCACACAATCATTTTACAAGGATGAACCTGGGGGTGTTGGGTGTTTCCCCGAGGTACAGAGCATCACACCATCACAGTTCTCAACTATGATGATTACGTCAATGAGGTCAATCAAATCTTAACACCACCTATTATAAAGAACTCAAAGGCTACCACACACCACTATTTACCCAAGAATTCAAGGATCTCATCAAAGCCTTCCCCAAACAACAGCCCCAAGAGAAACTCTACACCCTCATCTCCCATGAATGCACCCCAGAGACCTTCTCCATGCTTCCCAAGACACACAAACAAGAGAACTGAGTCAGACACAGCATATCTGGCCATGGCACTCTTACTGAAAGAATATCAGGACTCACAGAAACCATCCTCAAACCATTCACCACAAAGGGCCAGCTTCCTCCACAAACTCCACAACATTACAGCCTGCATCAGAACACCATCCTTGCCACCATAGATATCACCTCCTTGTACATCAACATCCCTCACAATGACATCACCACCTCCTGACTGAAATAGGGACATCAGAGATTCACCCCAAACACCTGGGCCAAATTCATCCATAACAAAAATGATTAGGGTATGGAACAGCTTCCGCATGAGGAGAGATTAATAAGATTGGGACTTTTTAGCTTGGAAAAGAGATCACTAACGGGGGATATGATAGAAGTCCATACAATTATGACTGGTGTGGAGAAAGTAAATAATGAAGTGTTATTTACTCCTTCTCATAACACAAGAACTAGGGGTCACCAAAGGAAATTAATAGGCAGCAGGTTTAAAACAAACAAAAGGAAGTATTTATTCACATAATGCACAGTCAACCTGTGGAACTCCTTACCAGAGGACGTTGTGAAGCTCAAGGCTATAACAGGGTTCAAAAAAGAACTAGATAAATTCATGAAGGATAGGTCCATCAATGGCTATTAGCCAGGATGGGCAGGGATGGTGTCCCTAGCCTCTGTTTGCCAGAAACTGGGAATGTGTGACAGGGGATGGGTCACTTGATGATAACCTGTTCTGTTCATTCCCTCTGGGGCACCTGGCATTGGCCATTGTCGGAAGACAAGATTCTGGGCTAGATGGACCTTTGGTCTGACCCAGTATGGCTGTTCTTATGTTCAAACCATAGGAACAGCCATGGGTACTAGGATGGCTCCCCAGTATGCAAACTTCTTCATGAGCCACCTTGAGGAAGCATTTCTGGACAAATGCACCACAAAACCAATGATATACCGAAGATACAGCAATGATATTTTCATCCTCTGGACAGAGAGACAACCTAAACTCCCTCTAAGATTTCCACAACATCTTCAACTACCACCATCTATCCATCAAGCTCTGTCTAGAGCACTCCCACCCCAGCATCAAATTCCTAGACACAACAATCAGTTTCAACAATGGAACCCTACAGATACCTATCTACAAGAAGCCCATGGTTCACCACACTTACCTTCACAGATCCAGCAGCCACTCGAAACACAGCAAGAAATCTTATTTACAGCCTGCCATTCAGATATCACAGAATATGCTCCAAGGAGAAAGTCCGGTATACATACCTTAACACACTTAAAAACACCTTCACCAGACAATGACACTCCACCAGAGAAGTAGATGACATCATGGAATGAGACACCCAAATTCCCTGAGAAAACCTGTTTCAATACAGGAAAAAAACTCTGACCACACACCCCTACTTGTCACCTACCACCCAACACTGGAACCCAGATGGGGTATCTTTAAATAATTACAAATGATATTTGATGGGCACCTCATCCTGAAAGCAATCTTTCTCAACCCCCCTCTTCTGGTCTTCAAACACCACCCCCAACTTTGCCAAGCTCATCTTCAGAAGCCAACTCCCCACAGACCAGGACCCACCAATTCAAAGGAGTACTAAATCCTATTATAACAGATGCAAAACCTGCAGACATAGCTCAGCTGCTACGAAGATCAACACACCTTTCAAGAGTCCTGGGTCCTACACTTGCCTATCACAACATGTGGTGTTTCTCATCCAGCACACTAAATAACCCAACTCCTCTGTGGGTGTAACTAGACAGACTATATCTCCTCTGATGCAGAGTGACATACCCCTAGTCCTTTTGGGGCCTGATCCAAAGGCCACTGAGTCAGTGAGAGTCTGTTAACATGGATGGGCACTGAATCAATCCCCTGGCAGTAGCAGAGTGTATTTTTATTAGGCTAGAATACTAATCTGAAAGGACATCTTCTCCATTGAGTTTATGGATAAGTGTTTAAAGTGGTAAGATATAAAAATGAAAAGCATTACCTGGTTGGCACCTCTGCAACTGGTATCAGAGCTCAGCTCTGATACCATAAATTCTGTGAGAACATTATGCTTATTTGTAGTTTAGAATCATTATGGTCAACTAGTATCCATCATGGGGAGATTACTCCTACAAAAACAATGCAATTTGTGGAAATCCATATCACAAATCAATCATGAGAGCATCGGGAACTGTGATTTACAGAACAGAGTGTGTTCACACAGTAAATGTATTGCACAGCAGTTAAACAGATGCACTGTATACTTTTTTCAAAAGGATACTTACCGACATCCAAAGTGTGCAAAACTATCAAAATCAGCGATGATTCCTTTTTAATGCTTTTCCAACATTAGGTATCAAAATACTTCAGTTTTTAATTTATTTATCCTCAACATTCCTTTGAGCTAGAGAATTATCATCCCCATTTTACAGATGGGGGGCTGAGGCTCAGAGAGGCTAAATGACTTGTTTAAGGTCCCATAGGATGTCCGTGGAGGAGCAGGGAATTGAAACATTTCTTTTGCAAAATGGTAAAGACAAAGTGTTAAAGACACGAGTGCAATCAAATATACTGTGCACCAGGGAAAGCACCTCACATTTATCACAAACACTCTCTGAATAGAGAGACACTTGGTCATTTCCCTGCAAACAAATCTGTGCATCTGGAAAAAAATATGCCATCAGACAGATGCAGAGGAGGTCTGTGCAACAACTATGGTTGATGATTCCCTTTCATAACAAGACGACATGTTCATTACAGATAGATCATTATCGTAGTAGAAAGCTGAATCCTCCAAAGATGTAAAGTACTGTTAATTATGTCTTACGGTTGCTTACAGAAAGTTCTTCAGCTTATACCAGTTCCACCTCACACACCATCTGATGAATCTACTGTTCTAAACTATAAGATTATGTATGCGCTTTTACCAGGAAGGTATCCAGTCACCTTTATTATATCAGAACAGAAAATGCAAATGAATGTTGTATACTCTTTTAGTATCAATTACATCTTTTATATACTAGTGAATGGTGAATCTCAAGTTCTGTCACAGTAATGAGTTGTTTTGTGATTGAAAATGTGAAATCCTTGGGAGCCCATTTGAAAATCTGATATTGATGGAGATTTGCCAAGTTCTAAAGCACAGTAATTCAGACAGCTGCAAACTATTTTAAGATGTTCACCATCTGGGCACAGTTCTGCAGCCTTTACTCTCACTGGGGTGAAATTCATCTCTGAAAAGGGGTCCGGTGCAAGACCTATGCACCACTTATTTTGAGGTCTTAGAGAAAAATAAGTGACTCATAGGCCTTGTGCTGGCCCTCTGCACAAGGATGAATTTCACCCCAGATAAGTACAAGATTTAGAATCATGCTTTTAGTTAGTGTTGATATTAGAGACTAGCCTAAAAGTATCTGAATGATGAATGTGACAGTTGAAGTGTAATAGGCACAAAACCCTTGTTTGCATAACATTTGGGATTTGTACAAAGAATTCCTCATGTGCCATGCTGAAAATTCTCTCTTGCATTCTGGCACATAGATTTACATGCCCAAGTTCCAGATTGTATTTTTATTTAGATACAAGTGCAACTGGCATTAAGTGTGGGGAACAAATGAAAGTGCCAGTTAAATATTACATTTGTTTAATTGTATGGTGTAATTTTTGTTTTTTAAACATGAAAATCTTTATCCAGGTGTGGTATGTGCCTAATGTAAAGAGATAGTTGAAAATTTTCTGACAGAACAATTTTCCTTCAGAAAATGCTGATTTGACAGAATAGTACTGTTCTGTGGGAACATGTTGAATCCTCTGAAACTTTTGATGGAAACCAGACAATCTGAGGTTAGCTTGCCAGCTGTCTGGAGTTTCAAAAAATTGTATTGGAAGAATTGAAATTGATTTTTTTTTATTTCCTTTTTGCATAAAACAGGAATTTCTGTTTTAGGATTAGCTGTATTAATGAACATGTATATGGGGCTACGTTTTCAAAAGTGACCATCTCCTATAATTGAGGCCAGATTTTCAATTTTGAGCACCTAAATGAAGTGGCTAGATTTTGAACAGAGCTCAGCATCTAGCTGCTGCTACACCATAAGTATCATTACAGCCAGGATGTTTATAACTAATAATCAATAAAATGTTGCATTTCTATAGGCCCTTCCACCTGAGTATCTAGAAATGCTCTGTAAATATTAATGAATTAAGCCTCTCCACACTCTTGTGGAGTAAGTATTCTCAACATTATGGCCATGAAAACTGAGGCACAGAAATGCTAAGCCCCATTTACAATTTCATCCAGAAATTCTGTTGCTGAGACAGGAATAAGCAATTCCAGGAGTTTGTTAGCAGACTCAGTTCCTCGGAGAAGCATTATCAGCACACCCATAACATATTCCATGATTTTGCAGCCATGGACTTTGCTGCTGAATCTTCCCTTTGCTATATAATTGTGTTCCAGAATCTGAAGTGCCAGCAACTGCCTTATTTATACAGAACACATTCTCCCACCAGCCATTGCTCCTCCTCATGCTGATGGGGAGGGGCAACTTCCCCCTCACAGCTTATTCCCGTGGTGAGTTTGCATGTGAGTTCACAGGACAAAATGCTCACTCAATCTTTCTCACCACAGCTCACCTGCTTTTCTCCGAGATTGCAGTGTCAGTGTGGTATATACAAGCTATATATAGCTGCTGCGGTTTTATTTTCAATGCACTGAAGTTTTAAATATCTATGAATCTGCCATCTACAAAGCTAGAAGCCATTTTTGGACACAATGGGCGTGCTACAGAAGAGACACTGTATTCTTTTTTTTTTTTTTTTGAAAGAAAACAATACATTACCAATCTGAAATAAAGGTCATTTGGATGCTTTCTGGAGGGAAAACTCACCAAAAACCCAGTGACAAACATGAGATTGTAAATCCAACAAAGAGCACAGAGTAAAGAACTCATTGTATTTGCCTCTTAGGGTTTTGGTAGAAAATTGCATGGAGGACAAATTTTCAGGAAGAAATCAAGATCCAGTGACATTCCTGGTACAAGTAAAAGGAAAATAATGAATGTGACGTCCAGAGTTACATGAAAAAGGTTCAGAAATAGAAAAGGGCATCAACATTGAAGCTGATGACTATGTAATTACTGTACAGAAGAAAATATGCTTGAATTTTTCACCTGCCTGAGAAAATTTTCTCCTGTCTGCAATTTTGGTGACTTTGTCAGAGACCTTTAGAGATGGTTTTTCTTTTGAGAATTAAGCCCGAATTAAGAAAATCTGCTGAATGCTGTTTGTATAAAGAAACTGACGTCCTGGAAGGAGCTGTGAATAGAGTATTAGTGTTTGAGGCTGCACAGAAATTCAGACTACTTGCTTCATGTCTCATCTGCTGTAAATAAGGCAACTTGATTCATCACACAGAAATCTTGCCTCCTGCAAACTGTGTTTGCACAGAATGTATGAATCCTCCTCTTGGACCAGCAACCACCTTCCAATTCCTTCCCGCCCCTTTTCTTCTTATTCATTCCCTTTCCTGCTCCATTTCTACATTTTTTGCATTGCCACTACCATCTTCCGTATACTAATCCTACCAATAAGTTCAAAGATGACAACTACACTAACTGCCACCCAATTTCATTTTATTTAGAAACGTTTTGCTGATAGGCTCAAAATTCATTTTCCTTGAATAATATGCCAGTCTCACAAATGTTAGCAAAAGGCAAACATGAAAGTGGGGCCACGTGGCATCGGAGTTCAGTTTCTGAGTCACCAAAATGTCTGAGTAGTTTTTCCTGCTAGCTGAGCTCATAAACGTGAAGAGACTTGCTCACTGGAATTCACAACACTTCAACGTAACTCACACCAACCCTCCTTCCATCAGCAATGACAAATGGATCCACTAGATGTGTTTACAACCCCATTACCAAACTTTTAGTTCAACTTTGATGTGACCTGCATCTTACTGCTATACGGAGGACTTTTTACCCTGAAGAGAGAGTTTATATATTTCATTTAGAAATGAACAAAATACACTCAAAAACTGACTCCCTCCCCAACCCCTGATAGCTAAAGGGATTTCTGACAGGATTGCTACCAGTGACAAAAGGTGGTATATTAACATTTCAGACCATGCTTTGATTTATATTTACTTTAATCCACCTTATTTTGATCTATGTTTGAAGAGAGAAATGGGATCCAAATTTTTTCAAAAAAGGTAGAATTTATTAACCATCTCCTCACTCAGATTTATTTTTGAAGATTTACCAGTATGCCATTAAGAACCATCCTTTTTATTTGCTATGAGAAACAGACATGGCTTACTTTAGGGGAATTATAATTGCTCAAAAAGTAGCCAAAGGGGAAACAATATATATTCAGGTGGAGTCAGTGCTTGAATAAAATTAATGCAAACAGTAGTGGTAATTTTGGTACTGATTCTGCATAAAACTGAATGAAATAAAATCTTCTTGTCACTTTAACCTACATGAGATCAATATTAATTTGAATATTGCTCACTTTTCCACTTCATAGTGAGTAATATTCAAATTAAAAGTAAAAATCAGAAAGATTCCTTTTGAGTGTTTCACTCAGAGTTACATAGAACTTGTGTTCCCTTTTATCAGAAATTGTGCAAGATAGTAGTAATCCTCACAATATTCCAGAAATATTGAGATAAAATGTTCAACATGGCTCACAATTTAAAATACAACTGAAAAAAGGAGAACACATCAGCAAAAGGAAAGTTACATGCCCCTGTGAGGTTGATGACTTAGGGCCTGATCCTGTTCCTATTGAAGACAATAGAAAGATTCACATTGATTTCAATGGGAATGAAGTCAAGTCTTTAGAGCCAAATCCTGCAGTACTTACCCAGAATTTCAACTCATGAGAGTTTTGTCTAAGTATGTTTTATTATAGTGTAACTTAAGTGCTCTACTGTGCTAGGCATTTTATAAATCGCATCGTACGAGAAAATCCCTGCCCCTAAGAATTTTACCTTCTCCATGGTGGTATGAAATGACTTGCCCAAGTTCACAGAAGGCTAGAAGTCAGGTCTCCTGAGTCTTAGTCCATTGAGTGATCCATTAGACTACATTGCTTTCAATAAAGGCTATAGGTTATGGACATTAAAACTAGGAGGAAAAAAGACTTGGGGCTTGCCAAACTATTATATCTAGAAGGTACTGAGAAGGACTTTTGGGGAGTTTGTGCCTTTACATTAATTGAAATGAAAATATATTGCTTGGCTTTATCACTGTGACATGCTACGGAGTTCAGTCTCAAGGGCAGCAACATTTGCATATAGTTTTAATTTCACTTTATTTACTTATTGTCACTTAGGCAGTAACAACAACTTCCTTAACATGATAACTTGCCTGGATTTCTGTTGCTCTTTGGGGACTT
This sequence comes from Chrysemys picta bellii, assembly GCF_011386835.1. Classification (NCBI taxonomy): domain Eukaryota; kingdom Metazoa; phylum Chordata; order Testudines; family Emydidae; genus Chrysemys; species Chrysemys picta. The sequence goes on along the minus strand of NC_088799.1, from coordinate 18,266,498 downwards.
TACTTTTTACCATACAAATACTATTAGCACTGTTTATTTTTGATAATTAAATATTATCAAATTTGTATTCTGTTCTCTTATGAGTTAGGTGTCAGATACAGTAATTACTAGCCATTTTAATAACCTTTCCATAGGTTGCACTAGGGCGTCTTCCCCTCCTCCCTCCCCCGTGCTATTTTGTGTTTTACAAAGTATTTGGCTTTAAAAGATTAATCACCACAAGAGTCTCTCACCAGCCTTTCCTTATCTTTTTGGTCTAAAGCATCAAGGCACCATTGCTCTCTCATTTCTAATATCTTCTGCTCATCTTTCCCTAAAGACATCTTGGATTATATAACCTCACAGAGGCTTCTCCTTTGATTCTCCATTGAAGCATGTACTTTTTTGTGTGTCTGTCACTTTCACAAGATGAAGCCCTTACAGTCCAGTCCTTTGCAAAGAAACGCTGGTTCTTTCCGACTTTCCGAAAACTTACTAGGTTTTATCTTTTCTTCTACAATGATTATATAATTCAAAAAGGGTTATATAAAGAGCTGTTTCTCATTAGGGAAGTATGAGCTTATTCAGATCAAATCCCTGATTTTCAAGGATGCAAAGGCCCCTTGATACCACTCCAGCAGCATAAAGATACTATTAAAATGAGTTTAAATATTTTACACTAAATATAGGTTTAGGCACCCAGGTTTTAAATTTTTGGCATAAGATTCTATGAGGTCAGAGATTTTAAAAAAATTTAAGGAAAAAGGAAATCTGTTTTCCATGTATGAGCATGGAGACAACTGGGTGAAGTAATATCTTACATTGGATCAACTTCTGTTGGTGAAAGAGAGGAGCTTTTGCGCTTACACTGAACAGCATTTCTCTGTAAGCTCAAAAGTTCATCTCTCTCACCAACATAAGTTGGTCCAATAAAAGTTATTACTTCACCCACTTTATCTTTCTAGTATCCCGGGACCAACACAGCTGCAGCAACACTAAATATGAGCATAAACAGAGAATTTTATACTATTGTTTAGGGAGAGTATCATGTTTTTAGTGTAGCCAGTCCACTATAATTTTTTCTTTCGGGCAAAGGAGAAGCAATTTGTTGGATGTAGGTGCAACGGGTAATTCTGATCCCTCGGGCAAGCAAAGGCAATATATTTAGGCTGCACAGCTTCCTAAGATATATACAGTACTAAGGAGTTTATACTTCATAACAGGAATACTGCTATCCAGCATGAGAGTTAGGGGGGAAACTTTCTGAATTTTGCAACAAAATTGGACACATTCACTGAATATATTTGTGAAGAAGAATGATTACTGAAGTGTTGTTCCCTGTATGGAATCAATTTTAAATTTCAGATGGGATTAAACCAGGAGTTTTCTATAGGAAGTAAGATGAGGCTTTATAGAAATTACTCTGAGACTTAATTAATAGAAAACTATCCTATTTATCAAAGTTTTAAACTATCCTTTAGAATTATAATAGAGGATTGGATCCCTGCTATAGAATTCTAAAGGTTAGTTTACACATTTTATGGGAAGGTTACCATTTATTAAGTTCTGTTGAACTTTTCCTTGAGGGTAAATTTCTCACTTTTAAATGACATTGGTGAATCTAGATGACATTTCATAGAATCATTTATGTAATTAAAAATTATAAAGTGGAAGTTTGCCAATTTTTGTCACTGATAAGGCAGACCAGATTGATCCATAGAGCTAGTCTCAGTGTTTATGGATACAGAATGAAAGAAAAATGAGTTTTAAAAGGGCCACTTTAGAGGTCAAGGACAGATTGCCTGCTAAATTATACTCTTCATAGACATTTTACCCCCAAAGAGTTTGTGATGTTTAAAAACAGCACAAGAGCAATTAAAAAGGTGCCTTAAGATTCTTACCTTTGGACATATTCAGTGGTCAGGGCTAAGGCACACAGAGTGACACTGGGCTTAAATCAGGATCTTATTCTACAGGCAGCCAGACTAGATGATCACAATAGTCCCTTCGGGCCTTAAAAATCTATTCAGCAAATCTATGAAAAGTCAGGATGTAAGAAAGACAGGACAGACTCTGCTATGTAATGTGGCCAGTTTGCATTGCATCTTAGGTGTAGTCTGGCCTCAAAGTGGTGGTAACCAGAACAAGGAGCAACACTTCACTGTAAGAGCAATCTTCAGTTGGCATAGAGCCACTGTAGGGGCTTTCTGTATTGCTAGTGAGAAAGGCGTGTCACTAAAAAGAGAGGGCTATTTTGGCACCAGAATACACCCCAACATGGTCTATGTGCAAGTCAAATGCACTGCATGATCCAAAGTACAGTAACTATCGACACTCATTGCAATTTAGCATCATATCCATAGTGGATCACACTCTCCATACCACAATGGACAATGTCATTAGATACCTCTGAGGGATTGTGAATATTTCTACACAGGGAATGTAAGAGTATGAAGGCTGTAATTTTTTTTTTTAAGTTAGACTTGAGTGTGATGCCTGGCTCTTGCTAAATACCTTTTCTTTAAGACCCATAGTCTCCATAGATGACATTATCATTTCTCTCTAAACAGAAATAAATGCTGCTGGCACAACTTGCATCACTTCATTAGTAAGCCAGAGAAGGGGACAGTAGGCTCAGATTAAGGCATATTAATGGTCATGTAAATAAGCAGTTCTTTTTATGTATATACATAAGAAAGAGTGCCTTCTTCCTAGATTCATGTAAACAGTCTTTTGGCTTCTTGAAGTCTTCAGGGCAAATTAATCACTAAACACGCTTGCTCTTAAACCATGTATTATATTTACAAAGGTACACTCACCAGAGGTCCCTTCTCCGCATTCAAGATCTGGGAGCCCGCCTTGGGAGGGTTGGGAGGTATTGGCTCCAGGGTGATAAACAGTTCCTGGCTGTTGGGAAGAACGGTTTCTCTGCTTGCTTGCTGTGCACTATCTTCAACCTCCTCCTCATCATCATCCTCGTCCCCAAAATCCTCATCCCTGTTGCGTGAGATTCCCCCCTTGCAGGAGTCCACAAACAGGGGTGGGGTAGTGGTGGGGGCACCCCCTAGAATTGCATGCCGCTCATCATAGAAGTGGCATGTCTGGGGATCTGACATGGAGTGGCTGTTTTACCTCTGTTTTTTTGGTAGGCTTACCTCAGCTCCTTAAGTTTCACATGGCACGGCTGCGGGTCCCTGTTATAGCCTCTGTCCTTCATGCCCTTGGAGATTTTTTCAAATATTTTGGCATTTTGTCTTTTGGAACAGAGTTTGGATAGCACGGATCCATCTCCCCATACAGCGATCAGATCCATTACCTCCCGTTTGGTCCATGCAGGAGCTCTTTTGTGATTCTGGGACTCTATGGTCACCTGTGCTGATGAGATCTGCATGGTCACCTGTGCTGATCAGCTTGCCACGCTGACCAAACAGGAAATGAAATTCAAAAGTTCCCGGGGCTTTTCCTGTGTACCCGGCCAGTGAATCTGAGTATAAAGTGCTGTCCAGAGCGGTCACAATGGAGCACTCTGGAATAGCTCCTGGAGGCCAATACCATCAAATTGTGTCCACATTTATGCCAAATTCGACCTGGCGAAGTCGATTTCAGCGCTAATCCCCTCGCCAGGGATAGTACAGAAATCGATTTTAAGCGCCCTTTAAATTGACAAAATGGCTTCATCGTGTGGACGGGTGTAGGGTTAAATCTATCTAAGGCTGCTAAATTTGACCTAAACTCATAGTATAGACAAGGGCTTGGAAAGCAGAAACCAAACTATAGGGTTATTCTACAGAAATGGTTCCAATAACACTTGGTTCCTCAAAACTAAGATGTTGAGTCTCCCAAGAAATAAACAGAAAGCTCTGCTTGAAAGCCAGTGATATGATATGTCCCCATGTTAATACTTATTGATATTGCAATTTAAAGTGTTTATTTGGTAGAATATTTATTTGGCATTTAAAAATAATTGCTTTTGAAATAGGGAAAAAAAAAAAAAGGTCACAATAGGGTTGTACCTTTTCATCCCCACTCCCAGCCCCAAAGAAAAGTTCAGGCTGCCTTTAAGAAGTTTGGCCAGCTCCTATTTATGTAAAGACATTAGGGAGATTTATACCATACTATATACACTACTGACATAAAATAAAACTATTATTTATTAGCAAGGACAGTGTACAATACCATTACATTAAAACAACTTTTAGATACACAAATCATGTGAAATGTATTTGTGAAATCCAATTGAAAATTAGTCATTGATTAATATACATTTCTTTTACAGATGTTAGTCAGTATTCCTATATACTGCAAATTCCAATGTTTCCATTCATAAACTCTGTTTTTAGTGGTAGCAATATCTGTGGTCTCATCAGTACCAGCATCAACACTTGCATTTTTGAAGGACACTGGTATGATTTATCATATAATGCATTTCCTAAAAATGAATACAGAAATAAGTTAGGCTACCCAAGCCATCTGTATCATCTAAGGTCCACATTTATCCTTACTCAAGGTCAAGTTTGGCTTTTATTCACAAAAAAAGACAATGATAAACATAGGCAATTATGGGCTGTATAATAAGTAGCTAAACTTATACAGAATACACTGCACAATTCATTTTTCTTCTAGGAAACTGTAAAGGATAAGATGTGTTTAATGTAAGGAGGTGAGCAAAATACAGTCCTGGCTTTCATTGAACTCAAAGGGAATTGTACCTGTGTACACCTGATTTGAGAATGGCTCATTGTCTTTATGTAGTGAAAAGTTATTAAAGCTCTTTACCCCAGGCTGGTTTACATAAAATGGAAATCGAAATTGCAGGACAGCATGATCTCGCATGTAGCTTCTATTGCAAGTCACACTGGCAGGTGGTGTTCTCTGCTGACCGTTGAGTGTGCCGTAGTTATGTTGTATACTGTAGGAGTGAAAGAAGTTTGTGTCCAGCTATTAATTCGTACTCCAGTTCAGTAATTCTCTTACCTTTTCACATTCCACTAATAAAATAACAGTCACTCTGTTCTGTGTTTCCTCCCCATTTTGTGAAATACAGTAATGGAAAGTTAGCCAGTTCATAACCAAAATGCTGCTCATGTAAATATTTATGCTATATACTCATAAAAGAAAGAAACCATGTAACACTTTACCTACTCTCAACACCACAAAGTGATAATTACTAGCACATATGCACTGTAGCACTTCACAGGCCAGTTCCTCAACTGGTACAAGACAACAATTTATACCAGTGGTGATCTGACCCTGCATCTTTAAAATGCTGTACAAGCATTAAGGGGCAGATTTTGTACCCCAGTACAGGGCAAAGGGGACATAAAATCTACTCTAATCAGGCAGCTGAAGGCTTCCCAGATTCTGACAAAATTCCTGGACAGTATAAAATGGGTGTGTTGGGGCATATGCTGCATTCAGGCAATTCCTAGCTGGTGTAAAGACTTGTAAGGTGCTATTATTGGCTGTGCAAGTTAGAAGAGACACTAACTGTGTGTGTGTGTATTATATATCTAAGATGGCATACAGTTAGGTTTGTCCCCTCTCCCAAATACAAGTCATGGGCTGAGCACAGCTTGGCCAAAATCAAGGATCAGGGCCTAAGTAATCTTCATGTTACCTAATGAGGAAGTTAATACATGATATTAGTCTAAATGAAGTGATATGCCCAAGGCCATAAAGCAAGTCAATGGTAGTGCTCATATGTTCTTGACCAGTTCTCATAATACTAGACATGCTGTCTCTGAACACACTTTTTACCTATATCTATATGACTTTTTGGCAGTGCATTTAGACATATGAACACATCATGGATTAAAGCCAAGCTTCTCTGTGTTTACAAACACACATTTTGGAAGGTTTCTCCTGATCTTTACATTGCTTCCGTGCACTCTTAAAATTATGTCACTGCAATATTTATTGAAGTCCTTCCCTTAAAATGTGCCAAATGTAATTACAGACAAATAAAAATATAGATAAGTAAAAATCTACAGATGTACATTTTAGAGTGAATCATAATGGCTTTCTGGACTGAGTGGTGCATGAGTTAAACTAGAAACACACATTGCTAACATTATTGACTGCACTAGCTCATCCTCGGTTTACATTACAGAAGATACAAAGTGAGTCCTCCCCAGTATGTGTACATAGAGCTGTCAGAATACCTACATCCAAAAGTCATACTGAGCATCCTGAAGCACTTGTATCTTCACCAACATTACGGTATAGTCAAAATATAGCAACACATTACATCGAAAGCTGTGAACACGTTGAAAGCACTAAAGCAGTGAACTACAGCGTGCGGTTTATGAACCAAATTCTGACTGAAACTGGGAGAACAATGTGCAAAGATTATACAAATTAATCTTAGAAGGTGGGTCATGCTGTAGTTTCCTCTATCTTGCACTGCCCTTGAACACTATTTGTAGATTTCAGCTAGTACAAAATACTGGAACATAACAGTCCAAGGAATTTGGCCTATCAGTCAGTGCACCTTCTATTCTGCCTACATGTTACTCAGCAAGCATGATCCAGGATCTTATTTTGGTATGTAAAGAATACATTAGTATTGGTCCGTCTACATAAGGGATCATTTTTTTCCTTGACTCCCATCACTAAGATTGATGGGATTAGATCTGTTGACCATCAGCCATTCCCATCTCAAAATGACGAGAGGTGCAATCTTTTGCACTGATAGCATGTGACTCTGAAATGTTTTCTTCGCACTATGGCAGGTTCCAACTCTCCTTGAAGACACCGGGAGTCTTTCCTTTGGTGTAAAAGGCTTAATCCCTCTCTTACCAAAGCTAAAGTTTACCAATTCTGACCAAGGTTCAGAATATTATTGTTCCCTTTTTAGCTGATAACTTGGAGATTAGGTACTATTGTGGAGTAGAGTGCATTACGAATTCCAAGTCTTCCCCCCCACCCACCACAAATCTTCTAGACAATTCAGATGCTTTATTTACAGCTAGGACCTGTTTGCCAATCAAAATGATTGGTTTTAGATTATTTCTGTCTAGCATACAACTTAATATTAATTCATTACTGTTACTATTTCTAATTATGGCTCAAACAGTGGCTCACAGTGTACCCAGAATGTCTGCCCTGCCATAAAAGTTTGAATAAGTCTAAGGCAATGTTTCTATTCAATTAAAAAAAAAGTTAAATGTAAAACATTTTTAAATTAACTCCAACGTTGTGACAATATCCTAGTTAATGAAACCTGAATGTGAAACTGACCATTCTATTTTCAGCCTTGTAGCTATGTTGGTCTCAGGACATAAACAAGATAGGAAAAGTTATTTCTTTCATTTTCCCTTCCACAAACAGAAGTTGGTCCAGTAAGAGGTATTACCTCACTTACCTTGTTTCTCTCATTCTATTTACATTGATCAAACTGAAAGAAATGCAAAAAATAGATTGTAAAAAAGAAGCATACTAATATAAATTGTGAAGATATGAGATTTAAAAGACTTTCAATTTTAATAATCTAAAAATCACTTATGCTAGAAATGGTATCAAATATATTTTAACATGACAATGTGTCTTTAAAGTAGAAAGCTTATAAATAGTGAAGTTTGAGAAAGCAGAAGTGACATAGATTTGGGACTAGATGGAGTCTTTAGATTGCTATGCTCCATTTTAATCTGGTTTTAGATCTGGATATAGTACAGATGCTACATTTGCCTCATTTATCAAGGCTCTTCTCTGTGGAATGGACAGGACCCACGACTGCACGTACACAAAGGTGAGTGTAGTGTGACGCAGTTATAATGTGCCCAATTTAGGTACTGTCCCATGCAAATAGCCATTTAGACATCCAAATACTAATTTGTAAAGGGAATTTCTGCCGTTATATACTCAATCACCGGTACAGCATATACATGATTTGGAGTACTCATTCATGAAAAATCTTTGCCCAGGTGGCCCTATAGCTTGTAAACATAAAACTTGGGTGCCAAAACTTAAGCAATTAAATCTATACCAAGCCATCTCAATAAGTGGCCTGATTTTCAGAGGTGCTGAACAATACTACTCCTACTGAAGTCAAGGTAATCCGTAGATGCAGCTATTGGTGTCCAAATTGTTAAAAAAAGTTTGAAATACAACAGTGTTTTGATATAATTGTGAGCTGGTCTTTTGGCTGTTAGCATTAATATAGGTTATTTCAATGTATATTTATGGATGCACAGAATGGAAGAATACAGAGTATTAATACAATAGTCTTTTACTTCTGCAAACCTTCATTCCAGTGTGATGTATATTGCAGAAGGGCAGTTGTAAAATATGTAGTAATTTCAGCACAGTCTTCTCAGGTCAAGATTGTAGTATATTAGCACAATTATAGAAGGGGACCTGGCAGTGTTCTGTAGTACCTTCTTTTAGCCCTGAAAGTACGGTAGTACTTTTCTCATGTGGATACTCCGCAAGTACTGAGGGTCACAAATGTAATCTTCCAAGAATATTGGTACTAGAAATTAGTTTGAACCAAAGAGGTTGGTCTGGTTCTGGATCTAATTTTATCCAAGATGTGGGGTGTTTAGATCAGAGGGTCTAGCCTAGCCCAACTACAGAAAAAGCAGAGTCACCAAGTTCATCTGGATCAGCCGCCAGATCCCCAAATTTCAATTGTTTTGATCCAGGAGTTTAGTTTTACTTTTGGACCCATCCCAAACTGCTTCATTTGTAGTGCTCATATTCTGGAGGTGGGTGGCTCCAAGCAGCAGTGTCCAGCCAGCCCCTGGGATTCAGGTGACATTACAATAATGACATTGTATTACTGAATTTACCCTCTAGGAAGATTTTTTTAATATGAATTTAGCAGAGTTTTGAAGAGAAAAGTGTGTCAGAATAAAGTGAATTCATGCCTAGGAGGCACAAAATGTGCTCCTTGTTGCTATACTCCATCACAGCTTAATCATGTGTACTTATAATAATCTAAAAGTGATATTTAGACTTTTATTTGAACATGTTGTTTAGAGATTTGTTAGTTTTTTCTCTCCGTAGTAAGATATACCAACAAATACAGCAACATTTTTTAAAGCAATTGTAACAAGTGGGATTGTATTTTGAAACTGTGGAAGCAGGATCCTCAGGGGTTTTTGGTAAAGATCAAGCAGATCATTAGAAGCCCCTGTGAAATATTTTAGATTGATTTTTTCACTTTCTGAAACAGAAACGTACATTTATATCTTCAATAGTTTGACAGTTACACCTGCAACAATTTTCAGATATGAAATTGAGCTACAGATTAATGCTGTAACAAAGGGAAGCATTCTCTACATTCTTAAAGCACTTTAGTGCTTCCCAAACTTTTGCCGCTGTGATATATACACCAGTGTTACTGTATCTGCTGTTTGGACAGAGTCTGACATATGACTTTGTTCATGAGGAACAATATAGATATCAGTATCTATCATTGTCTCCCATCCTTTTGTACATGTAAATACTTGAACTAAGTACATGTGCGATTATCTTCACACTTACCCCAGCTTCCCTCAACTGGGAGTTGCTTCTGATTTACATCGGTGTAAATAAGAAGAATCAGACCTGCTATAGTATTATGTAGACTGAAGCTGCAATATTCTGTTGTATGCAAGTGTGTCACGATTCCCATACACAATGCGAGCAATTGTTTCTCAGTTAGCTTTTTATTTGTAGATGACATTTAAAATTGAAAGTAACAGGAGCATGCTGGGTCTGCACCATGGTTTAAATGTCAAACAGATGTTGAAGAGTAAGGGACAACACTACCTGATACACTACCTAGTTATTCAGCATGGAGGCTGTAAGCATCAAGTAGGTCTTCTGTACACATCTTGTAACAAAACTATAGACCAGGGGTAGGCAACCTATGGCACGGGTGCTGAAGGCGGGACACGAGCTGATTTTCAGTGGCATTCAGACTGCCTGGGTCCTGGCCACCCGTCCGGGGGGCTCTGCATTTTAATTTAATTTTAAGTGAAGCTTCTTAAACATTTTAAAAGCCTTATTTACTTTACATACAACAATAGTTTAGTTATATATTATGGACTTATAGAAAGAGACCTTCTAAAAAGGTTAAAATGTATTACTGGCATGCGAACCCTTAAATTAGAGTGAATAAATGAAGACTCGGCACACCACTTCTGAAAGGCTGCTATAGGCACTTGAGGAATAAAAAAGACTTTGCATTTAGTAACAGCCTAGAGACAGACAGTCAAACTGTTCCTCAAGTGCTTTGGACAGCCAAACTATAAAGTGGGTAAGGTCTAGAATGATAGGTCTCTGAAGTGTCTTAACTCCAGTCCCCTCACTCTCTATTCACTATCATGTGTTTGATGTAGAAAAAGTTAATCCAGATTTGGACCTGGAGACAAAGGCACTAAGGAGCAGTGAATACATGAAAGTGTGCCCTCAGAGGTAGCTATAGGTCACCTACATTTTACCTGTGCATCCCATCACATGCACCCCTACAAGCAGCAACATTCTTCAGCCCCAAGCCTTACACATAAGCAATGTAATAATAGAGTGCAGTTGTGCATAATCAGCTGTCCAGAATGCACTGTACACATGGTAGCGTATCAGATCTGGCAATATCCTGGACAAACCTTTTTGAATTAAGTTAAACATCTTTGGAGTTTGTTTTACTAAAAATGCAAGTGTTTATGCATTATTGTGGGATTGTAAGGAACTTCTTTAGGAGGAGATGGGATTAATGCAATCTCTGGGAAGTGTTATAAACTTCAAAGAACCATTTGAGATAACAAGTTTGAAGTGGCTTTCCTAGGAAGTACTGGGGAGGTTTTTTAAAACTATACCCTGGGGACTGAAACCCATTATCTACGGATTACCTGCTCCTGAAGATTCCAGATCACCCCCACCCTCCTGCCCCAAACTGTATATAGGATGGACTAAACTTTCCATAAGTGTTCTAGTTCTGAGCAGAAGCTGTTATGAACTTGTGACCACAGGAAAAACTCCTGTGTAGGGTTTGAAGGACTAAGCACTAACCTTGTTGGAATTGGGGGATAACCTCTGGTAAACTTATTAGCATGCATGTAGGTTGTTTTATTGTTTTGAATATGTTTTCTATGTAATGCTTTTACCTTAAGAATAAAATGTTCTTGCTTAGAAATAGCTGTGTGGTCATTTATGACTGGGGCAATTATACTATTACTAGTCTCTGAAAAGAAAGCAAAGCACAGACACTGGCCTGTTGAGGCAGTTTACCTTGCAGGGGAATAGCACAGTTTAGACAGGGAACTGTTCCTCCTGGAAGTACCTCAGGGAGAAGTACAAGGTGTAGTTGTCCTGAACTGTGATTTCCTGAACTGGCAGTATGACAGTTATCAGTGTCTTGCAATTTACACTGAGTAGGAAATCATACTCACTGATTCCTGAAACTCACTAAGAAACTGATGGCAATTTATGCCTGTTTTTGCACTCAAGACAATTAATCCTATGAGGTCACAGTTCCACTTCTGAACTGATTGGTGCTGTGCATCTGGGCATTTGCCACATGGCCAAGACATTTCCCCCTTTCCCCTCCCCTGGCCCCGTTAAATTGAATGGCTACCAGGAAGAAGACTCCTAGTGGCAAAAATGATAGAAAATGTTTTCTTAATTTTCAGTTTCTCTAGCAAATTAAAAATATCTAAGCAGTCCTTGTCCCTGGTTATTGTGAGCAGTATGGGTTTCTCCTCCTCAAATATTGTGTTAGTTCTTTCAGCACCACAGACAAAATGACAGAGCCATGAAACCCTTTTCTTGACCTCTATTTTTCAACCTGTGTCTCATGTGTCACTCCTTTTATGGATGAAAACAAAGACTCTTAGTTAGCCCTGGAACGATTTAAGCATATTGCAAAGCATCTCTATTGGTATGTATTTCTAAGTGGAGATGAACTCAGGAGGAGTCATCCAACTTGATTCAGGTTTAGGATAGCATTTAGGATTAAGGCTGAAAGATAAAAAGGCTGGCGCTCTGAGACAAGAGCAGTTCTTGTGACATTTGCAACATTTTGTACCACGTTCCAACTGGATTGGGAGGGGGAAGCAAAAAAGGCACTTTTCAGTTTGGTATACATCGCAGAACCAAATGCAGGGTAGGAGGAGACCTGGAGATTAGACTCTAAACAAACTTCTCCCACCTGAAATTTGGGTGAGGCAGAGTGAAATCTGTGGTTCTTTTGGGGGGCATTTCTCCATTTTAAGGGCAACTTTTAAAAGACTCATTGTCTTCCTTAAAGATATAACACTTAATTATGAAATGCCTAAGGGACTCATTCAAAGTTAGTTCAACCCGCACATAGCACACAGTGATTTACCCCTCCCTCCCACACACAACTTTTAATAAAAGGCTGATTGCTTCAGTATGACATGGAGAATACAGGTAGATTAACAGTTATCAGTGCGGGTCTAATCAGGAGAGTTCAGCACCTTCGCGTATTACCCATTGATGTCAAAGGGAGCTGAGGCAATCAGAATCTTGTAGAAGGTGTTGGATCAGCGGCCTGTACTGAGCAACTCAAAGCTTGCTGTATATCTTTGGGTTTCATATGCTTGGAGAGAAAAAACCTTATTTGCCAATTTATTTAAGTAGACACCAATGTTTTGTGTATATATGACGCAGGGTGGACTAGGCCCAGAGGCCCCCCAGAGGCCTCAGGGTCCTGCCACAGCCTATCCCAGAGAGGAGTGGAAGAAGAGAAGTCTGCCAAGTCCTAGAATGGTTGCAGGAAAGCAGTCAGTGAGAGAGGCCACAGGGAAGCAGCCTATCAGGGCCCAGCAGGGCCATGTAAAAGGAACTTCAGAACAAAGCTGAAATCAGTTGCCGTCTGCAGTGAATGGAGAGGATCAGGTCACTGGCTGTCCGAAAGAGCAGCAGGATCACAGACAGCTCAGCGTGAGCAGGGGGCTGGGGAGCTAAGGGTACGTCTACACTACCCGCCAGATCGGCAGGTAGTGATCGATCTATCAGTGATCGATTTATCGCATCTAGTGTAGACGGGATAAAATCAATCCCCGATCGCTCTGCCGTCGACTCCGGAACTCCACAGCGGCGAGAGGCGGAAGCGGAGTCGACAGGGAAGTGGCCGCGGTCGACTCGCCGCCGTCCCCACGGCCAGGTAAATCACATAGCTGAAGTTGCGTATCTTAGATCGACCACCCTCCCCCAGTGTAGACCTAGCCTAAGAAACAGCTCCTTGCTAGCTGCTAGGACTGTGTAAGGACTGAGCCCAGAGAGGGCCCCAGGGAGGAAGCCCTAGAGGTACAGCCCCATACCAGGGCCAGGATGCCAAGAATGAGGTTGGGGAGAGCTAGAGAGATACCAACTGAGAAGTACTGAGAGAGGCCCCTGGTGGACTATATAACCTGGAAGGTATTTGTTCTGATTCACATACAGTGTGTGAGACTCGGCTGGAGGGCCTAGTCACCGAAAAACTGTCTGAGAAACTACTGTCAGGGGTCACCAGATCTGAAAGACTGCAGACAAACCCAACCAGAAGGGGGCACTCACAAGAGGTATATGACAAGCCATTACAATATATAAAAATAAACCAACAAAACTACAGTAGGTCATTTAAAGCAAACCTGATTTCCTGCAGCACTAACGGGGAAGCAGCACAATCATTCTTTCATTTATTACTTAAAAGGGAGTCTGTTCTTGTGTCACTTTCTTCATTGGGCCCCAAAGATTACTGATTACAGCACAAGTTCAAGATGCATATTGTTCCTAGCAGAGTTCCATCACGGGTATTTGTAAACTTCTTCCTCTAATCTAGAATGTTCTGGGGAAGAGTGTCTTCAATGGTGGTGCCTCAGAGCTGCCCCAAGACATTCATAGTCAATTACTAGAATCTCTTTTAATCTATCTTCCACCTGTTTTATTTTCCCTCTATTTTTCTCGCCCTTTATTTTCCAGTCACTCTACCTCAGTGGCTGCCATTGAAGTACATAATTAGGTTAAAATAAGGGATAGCATAGCTCTTCTTCCTCTCTTTAAAGCACAGAGGCACTCCCCTCCTCTTCCTGGCTGGAGCCAGCAGTGCTCCCAGCCACAGCTACAGTTCCTCCTTAACTGGTGTGGTAAGAACTTCATTTCCTATTTCAGTCTACTTTGCCCATTGCATTTAACTTCTAATAGACAAGGCAAAGTGCGTGGCTGGATACATCCGACACAGGATATTGGTATTCAGTGTCCCACTCAGCATACTAGCAAATATTGTCTTGAAATGTAAGAGTTCTGCATGTGTTTTCTTCAGTATACTAATCCCTAACTTTCTTCCTCCATGTTCTAGGCTTAGGGAATTAACAGTATCATCACTAGACCAGCAACGTTACATATGATACATATTTTCACAAGTTAGAAAGCCATACAAGTTTTCATTACCGTGTTGTCACCATAACTCCTTAAATAAATAAACTAAATTCTAACCTGGATCCAACAGGACATTAGGTAAAAATGGTAGTAGGCATGAATCCTTGAGGGGGCCACTTAGGGATCTGGGGCAAAATCAGTACTTGGTCCTGCTAGTGAAGGCAGGGGGCTGGACTCGATGACCTTTCAAGGTCCCTTCCAGTTCTAGGAGATGGGATATCTCCATTAATTAATTAATTAATTTTAAAAAATGACTATGAAGAGTGAATATTGCATTATTTTAAATTTGGCAGAAACTCACTGAGAAGCTACATCTCATTTTTAGCAGAATCACAAGAAAGTAGTGCATACATTTTAAAAAAAAACAAAAACAAATCTCAGTGCAATGGACTCTCAATTCAACATGCCAGTGTAGCATAAAACCCATGAATATTCAGTGACTTCATATTGTTTTCAAATTAATATTTGATATGAAGAACAGCCAAATAGACAACTTGTCAGTGTTTATAAAAATTAGAAGGTTGAAATGAAAGGAAACAATGCACAACAAATTTTAACTGCTGGATGTATTTATTTCCTTTAATTATCCACTGAAATCTTAATGTACAGCAAGCCAGTTTAAGTCTTCAAGGCAAATTTGATTTATCATAAAATAAGTAGAAACGTCTCTGGCTCTATTAGAGATGTTTAATATGGGTCCTACACCCACTGAAATAAATAGCAAAACTTGCATTGACACCATGTAAACATAGGGCACTAGGTAAAATAGGATAATGGAAGTTGCAGATATGAAAAAGCTTTGAGTACAGGACATACTCATTTCTCATGGAAGTGAATGGTAGTGTTCCCATCAATTTCAGTGAACTTAAGAGCAAGCTTTTAGGCACGGAATGTGGTTTTACCTGAACAATGGCTGTGCAATCAAGCACAACCTTTTTAAGAGTTTAAATGCCACAATAACTGTTCCTATTTGGCTGACAGATTCTTTTAAATTCTATTTGGAAATAAATGTTTACTCCTTTTTAGAGAGCAACTCTAACCCCCAGTTCTTACCAGGAGACTAGTGTAGCCACTAAAATATTTCTAATAATGCCTTCAAGATTCCCTTAGTTACATATATCTAAACCCTTCAGAACATAAGTTTCCTCTTAAGAGCTGGTCTCTTCTATCATCAGTGCATTACTTTTCCTATTTCCAATCAAATTTGAATGAAGATATTATTATCATTGTAGAATTGAATCCCCATCATACTGTTGGTGCATATGCTGTAAGTGGATTACACAATCAGATGCAGTAGCAATCATTTTTGTCAGTGTCAGGATGAAAATAATGGCTATTGCAACAAACCGTTGGCTTCTATGGGAGCTACTTTCTCAACACTTCCTGCCTCCTTTTATGCAAGATTAGCAGTGCAAGATGCCTTCTTTGCCCTTTTCCCTCACTGACTGTGAAAAGGCCTGCCACAATCCAAGTCCTTGTTCCCACCAGATTGCCAGAGTGATAGTTATCTAGCTCCACTGTCAGGATTAGATCCCTAAAAGACAACAGGGGATTGATCACACTTACAGTCTTCCGTCCATTCCCCTATAGCCTCTTCCACACCCCTGCTGTTTAAACATTGACAGCTATTTAAACATTCAGAGGCCAGATAGAGGAAAACTTGAATCTGTTAAAAGAACAGGAGTACTTGTGGCACCTTAGAGACTAACAAATGTATTAGTCTCTAAGGTGCCACAAGTACTCCTGTTCTTTTTGTGGATACAGACTAACACGGCTGCTACTCTGAAACCTGTCATTGAATCTGTTAGTGTATCAGCTCACATGAGCTTTTCCCCACAGCTTACAAATTGTGCAAACAGAAGCGAAAGTCTACAAGTTCTACACTTCAAGTTTGTAGCATTTTCAGAATTTATATTAGTATAAAGTAATCCTCTGCTAAGAGGTTATTCTCAAAGCATCCTTACAGTACATGAATGTATTTCAGATGTTTCTCAGTGCACAAGTCAGTTCTTCATTGGTGATGCAGTGTGAAAAAACAAGACGACTTAAAGGGTTTGAATCCCTAGTTAGAGTTCAGCTTGTTTGCTTCAGTAGAGCAACATCAGCTGAGGATCAGCCCCCATTATGATATGAAATAGACCATTCTTTGCATTGGACTCCCTAGGGCCCCAAGTCTGTCAATACTTGATTAGGCCCACTGAATTTAAAGGGATTATTCCTGTGCAATAAATTTTCATGTACTTAAGAGTTTAAGACTAGTTGGGTGTGTAAAGTTGCTCATATGCATGAATGTTTGTAGGATTGAGGCTTACGTTTGTAGAAATGAAGTCATGCTAGATATAGCAGGAATCTCTCTGATGCTCCTTGTGTACTCAAAGACATACTTTCCAGAATAATCCATCCTTGTTTAAAAAGAATCAGTGGAAAGTTTAATTGACTACATAAAAGAGTAATTCGTGTCAACAATATTCCTGGGTCATAGCTATTCCACAGGGAAAATAGAAAGCATGTCCCTCCCCAAATATAGATGCCTCCCACCAGCCCCCCCCCCCCCCCCCCCACACACACACACACACAGCTCAATGAATAGATGTAATTGAAACTGTAGTGTTAGAACTTCTAGAAGAGGTATGCACAATACTTAGAAACCAAATTGAGAATCCTACTTTCCAAGAAACTAAAAGCAAAAATAAGAGTAGACAATACTAGGAGGGGAAATTCTCTGAAACAGCTCAAGAGTCACATTTCATATCCAGAGATTCAGTCAGCCAACACTGTCCTATTGACTTTGCTTCCCCCAAAGTTTGGGTGATTATTCTAAATTGAGCCTTTAATATTTTTTACCCTTCCTCTTGAGCCAAGGATCTCTCCGTATTTAGCACATTTTAACGCTTGATACAGTGGATGTTTTGCTCCTAATAGCCTGGTTTGATGGTCTCACTCTCTAATTTCTAACCAGCATACCCATTTGCAATTTTCTTGACATACACTGCTGCAATCATCCAGAATTTACCTATCCAGCCTATCTTATCAATCAATGTATTTATTACACACCTATAATAGAATCTCTAGGTTCATCTCTCCTATTCCCCAGGTGTCAGATCCCTGCCTACTGAATACTAAGCTTCTTCAGCAAAATATATTCTTACATCTCTTCCCTAGGTTACTTCTATATAAGGGTGTAGAAAGGTGGACTCACCACTGGTATGCCCCTAGTGGTTGGGCAGGCTCTTCTCTTCCAGCACCCCTGCTAATGATCACTCCCATCCAGCTACGGTCTTCCTCTTCTCATGACTCCGCCCTCGGCCAGCTGATGTTTAGTTGCACCCATTCAAGGGTAACGAAGTCCAACACAACAAGAGTCCAACATTCTTACATGTGATTTCTCAGCCCTGTGGTCCTTACATCCTTTTCTCGGGCCTTTAAATTGTCCTTATCCTCTTATGTCAGGGCTTCAAGCCACCTTAGAATCACAGAATATCAGGGTTGGAAGGGACCTCAGGAGGTCATCTAGTCCAGCCCCGGCTCAAAGCAGGACCAATCCCCAATTAAATCATTCCAGCCAGGGCTTTGTCAAACCTGACCTTAAAAACCTCTAAGGAAGGAGATTCCCACCACCTCCCTAGGTAACCCATTCCAGTGCTTCACCACCCTCCTAGTGAAAAAGTTTTTCCTAATATCCAACCTAAACCTCCCCCACTGCAACTTGAGACCATTACTCCTTGTTCTGCCATCTGGTACCACTGAGAACAGTCTAGATCCATCCTCTTTGGAACCTCCTTTCAGGTAGTTGAAAGTAGCTATCAAATCCCCCTTCATTCTTCTCTTCTGCAGACTAAACAATCCCAGTTCCCTCAGCCTCTCCTCATAAGTCATGTGCTTCAGCCACCTAATCATTTTTGTTGCCCTCCACTGGACTCTTTCCAATTTTTCCACATCCTTCTTGTAATGTGGGGCCCAAAACTGGACACAGTACTCCAGATGAGGCCTCACCAATGTCGAATAGAGGGGAATGATCACGTCCCTTGATCTGCTGGCAATGTCCCTACTTATACAGCCCAAAATGCTGTTAGCCTTCTTGACAACAAGGGCACACTGTTGACTCATATCCAGCTTCTCGTCCACTGTAACCCCTAGGTCCTTTTCTGCAGAACTGCTGCCTAGCCATTTGGTCCCTAGTCTGTAGCAGTGCATGGGATTCTTCCATCCTAAATGCAGGACTCTGCATTTGTCCTTGTTGAACCTCATCAGGTTTCTTTTGACCCAATCCTCTAATTTGTCTAGGTCCCTCTGTATCCTATCCCTACCCTCCAGCATATCTACCACTCCTCCGAGTTCAGTGTCATCTGCAAACTTGCTGAGGGTGCAGTCCATGCCATCCTCCAGATTATTAATGAAGATATTGAACAAAACCGGCCCGAGGACCAACTCTTGAGGCACGCCGCTTGATACTGGCTTCCAACTAGACATGGAGCCATTGATCACTACCCATTGAGCCCGACAATCTAGCCAGCTTATAGTCCATTCATCCAGCCCATACTTATTTAACTTGCTGGCAAGAATACAGTTGAAGACCATATTAAAAGCTTTACTGAAGTCAAGAAATAACACATCCACTGCTTTCCCCTCATCCACAGAGCCAGTTATCTCGTCATACAAGGCAATTAGGTTTGTCAGGCATGACGTGCCCTTGGTGAATCCATGCTGACTGTTCCTGATCACTTTCCTCTCCTCTAAGTGCTTCAGAATTGATTCCTTGATGACCTACTCCATGATTTTTCCAGGGACTAAGGTGAGGCTGACTGGCCTGCTGTTCCCCAGATCCTCCTTCTTCCCTTTTTTAAAGATGGGCACTACTGTAGCCTTTTTCCAGTCATCCGGGACCTCCCCCGATTGCCATGAGTTTTCAAAGATAATGGCCAATGACTCTGCAATCACATCCGCCAACTCCATTAGCACCCTCGGATGCAGCGCATCCGGCCCCATGGATTTGGCTCGTCCAGCTTTTCTAAATAGTCCTGAACCACTTCTTTCTCCACGGAGGGCTGTTCACCTCCTCCCCATGCTGTGCTGCCCAGTGCAGTAGTCTGGGAGCTGACCTTGTTCATGAAGACAGAGGCAAAAAAAGCATTGAGTACATTAGCTTTTTCCACATCCTCTCTCACTAGGTTGTCTCCCTCATTCAGTAAGGGGCCCACACTTTCCTTGACTTTCTTCTTGTTGCTAACATACCTGAAGAAACCCTTTTCGTTATTCTTAACATTCCTTGCTAGCTTCAACTCTAAGTGTGATTTGGCCTTCCTGATTTCACTCCTGCATGCCTGAGCAATATTTGTATACTCCTCCCTGGTTATTTATCCAATCTTCCACTTCTTGTAAACTTCTTTTTTGTGTTTAAGATCAGCAAGGATTTCACTGTTAAGCCAACCTGGTCACCTGCCATATTTACTATTCTTTCTACACATCGGGATGGTTTGTTCCTGCAACCTCAACAAGGATTCTTTAAAATACAGCCAGCTCTCCTGGACTCCTTTCCCCTTCATGTTATTCTCCCAGGGGATCCTGCCCGTCAGTTCCCTGAGGGAGTCAAAGTCTGCTTCTAGTGGCTGGCAGGGAAAACCAGGCCCACCCTCGACACTGGTTTCCAGTCCATTGAACCTAGGACAAGTAGCCACGGTCTGTTCCATCAGATAGGTTGCTGCGGTATCCCTGGACTCCTTCCTACCAGTATTCTTCCTTCAGGCTTTTTCTCCAGCCCCTTCTTGTGCTCTTTGTAATGAGCATCTCCCAGAGCTCTGGTTCTTATCCTTTTGTCAGGGTCAGACACGGGAGAGTTCTCCAATCCTGTATCTTCCAGGTATCAACACCCTGGGGATTCCTCAGTTCCCCTCCGTTTTCTCTAATATTATAAGAGTGATTGCAGCCTCTCTGCAATCCCTTTCTGCTCCATGCTTCCTCTCAGTAGCACCATGCTGCTGGGCTTCATCTTCAATTAGTCCTGGCTCACCCTCCATGTAAAACCAGGTGGGTAACTGACCTCTCAGGCCTTCATTAAATTTCACCAACTGTGAGAACTAAATACCCTATCAGAAGTGGACTCCAAGTATATTTTCTCTGGACCATGTCCATGCAAGCACCAGGAAAAACTCCAAGCCATCCATACAGACTGTTCCGTCAATGCCCTCCCCTGGTGCATATTATCCCAGCATGGCCTGGGTGTGCAGTAGGGACCAGAAAAGTGTAGTCCTTCCCAGAGCTCCCACTAGGGGGCTGCAACACCGAAGCAATCATCAAGGGCAGTGATTAAATGCCACTGCCTCTGGATTCTGCTACTGACACTTTAAGTTACAAAATAACATAAGACAATACAGCAATTTTACTGACTTTAATTTGTTTGCTTGGATATTTCTCCTTTTGCTGTTGTATAGATCCCAGACCTGCTCCCATTGAAGCTAATGTAAATTTTATCTACTAAAGCTTAATTCCCAGAAGACACTCACATGCACAAAACAGAGTTTGGGGTTCTCATCTAGAAATCAGAAACTGGCAGGATTTTGTTTTGATGACCAACCCTAATAGCTAAAATAACTCTAACTGATATTGAACATTCATACCTCATGAATAAACTTTTAGAAAAATAACACTAGGGTAAGTACTCTAACTGTGCAGGTCAAAATACATTCATTCTTCAGATCTGTTCTATAAACATATTCAGTGTCTAATAAAATTGTTCGACAAATTCAAGATTTAGTCAAATTATTTCAAGTGATGATTCCAGTGCCAAGTGGATGCCATTTAGAAAAAAAACAATAAAATCAATACATGAAACTTTCCATGCAAAATACAGTAGAGATTAGAATTAATAGAACTGTCGATGTTAATCACGTGAGTTAACTGTGATTAACTCAAACAAATTAATTGCGATTAATCACAATTTTAATCACACTGTTAAATAGTGTGATTAAATAGACTACCAATTGAAATTTATTATTTTGGATGTTTTCCTACATTTTCATATATATTGTATTCTGTGTTGTAATTGAAATCAAAGTGTATATTTTTTATTACAAATATTTACACTGTAAAATGATAAACAAAAGAAAATAGTATTTTTCAATTCACCTTATACAAGTACTGTAGTTCATTCTCTTTGTTGTGAAAGTGCAACTTACAAATGTAGATGTTTTTGTTACATAACTGCACTCAATACCAAAACAATGTAAAACATCAGAGCCTACAAGTCCACTCAGTCCTACTTCTTGTTCAGCCAATTGCTAAGACAAACAAGTTTGTTTACATTTACAGGAGATAATGCTGCCCTCTTCTTATTTACAATGTCACCAGAGAGCAAGAACAGGCATTTGCATGGCTCTTTTGTAGCCAGCACTGCAAGGTATTTATGTGCCAGATATGCTAAACATTCGTATGCCCCTTAATGCTTCAGCCACCTTTCCAGAAGACATGCTTCCATGAGGATGATGCTCATAAAAAAAATAATGTGGTAATTAAATTTGTGACTGAACTCCTTGGGGGAGAACTGTATGTCCCCTGCTCTGTTTTACCCGCATTCTGCCATATATTTCATGTTATAGCAATCTTGGATGATGACCCAGCAAATGTTGTTCGTTTTAAGAACACTTTCACTGCAGATTTCACAAAACGCAAAGAAGCTACCAATGTGAGATTTCTAAAGATAGCCACAGCACTCGACCCAAGGTTTAAGAATCTTTAGTGCCTTCCAAAATCTGAGAGGGACGAAGTGTGGAGCATGCTTTCAGAAGTCTTAAAAGAGCAACATTCAGATGCGGAAACTACAGAACCCAAACCACCAAAAAAGAAAATCAGACTTCTGCTGGTGGCATCTGACTCATAAAATAAAAACAAACATGCATTGGTCCACACTGCTTTGGATTGTTATCGAGCAGAACCCGTCATGAGCATGGACACATGTGCCCTGGAATGGTGGTTGAAGCATGAAGGGACATATGAATTTTTAGCGCATCGGGCACGTAAATATCTTGCGATGCCACCTACAACAGTGCCATGAGAATGCCTGTTTTCACTTTCAGGTGACATTGTAAACAGGAAGCGGGCAGCATTATCTCCTGCAAATGTAAACAAACTTGTTTGTCTGAGCGATTGGCTGAACAAGAAGGAGGACTGAGTGGACTTGCTGGCTCTAAAATTTTACATTGCTTTATTTTTGAATGCAGGTTTTTTTGTACATAATTTTACATTTGTAAGTTCAACTTTAATGATAAAGAGATTGCACTACAATACTTGTATTAGGTGAATTGAAAAACACTTTATTTTGTTGTTTTACAGTGAAAATACTTGTAATCAAAAATAAATATAAAGTGAGCACTGTACACTTTGCATTCTGTGTTGTAGCTGAAATCAATATATTTGAAAATGTAGAAAACATCCAAATATGTTTAAATAAATTATATTCTATTATTCTTTAACAGTGTGATTAATCGCACAATTAATTTTTAATCGCTCGATTAATTTTAAATCGCTTGACTGCACCAATAATTAACTAATGTTTGTCTTTTAGTTATGTTTGTTTTTCTCCAAACAGAAAAGAGTAACTGTACAACTTATTTTGACTGTTAGCATTTTCAGAGAACTAAGATTTATTTTTGAAATTGTCTGATTGGCAAACACTTTCAGTCACTAAACAAAGCATAGCAAACATTCTCTGACATCACGGAGAGCTGAATGATTGTGACAAAACATATGTTATCTGGCATTCTGATCTGCACAAGCAGACCAAGCCCTTGTGGTACTCTACTGAATTCAGTGGCACTCTCTGAAGGTGCAAAGACCCAAGTCATGCAGAAACAATTGCTGAATTGAGACCTAAATGATCAGGAAGGAAATAATAAATGAGGTGGATTTTGTAATTTTTAATTGTAACGAGACATCAAAAGAAAATAATAAATGAGCAAGTGAAATGGAGAAAATGTCACTTGTTAGGAGAAAAATCCTGTAAGTATCCAAATATTATAAATCTGTATCTCTATCATCCTTGAAACTGAGCTTAAATGACCCTGGAAGGACAATTTTAAACCACTATTAGGATGCTAGCACATTCTGTTGGTGCTGAATCTCTTGCAGGCTTACACAATGATCTTCTTTAAATGACAGCTAGGAAAACACAACCTTCATCTATTTTTAAAATCTAATCTAATAAAGAACATTGCTGTAACAATCCTATAGCAACCCGGTTTGTTATCAACCTGATCTGATAACAAGGTAATGTTTCCAAATGTTGTGGATGTAAAAAAATCAATTCTGAAAAAGTTCAGTCTTGTATTTAAAACATTTTAAATACATTTTAAAATCCCAGCTGCTCACAAGCTCTCATACAGATTTGCTAATAGTCGGTTTTACAAATACTGGACCTGATCCTCCAGCTACTCCACATACAGAGTTCACATTCTTTGTGGCATTTCCAAATACCACAGGTCAAATCAACCCCTCCCATGGTAAAATCAACAAGGGAAGGAAGTCTTCTTGAAGATTCCCTCATGCAGATACTCCCATACTTCTGTCAGTAGGCAATGGCTTCCCTCTTGGAAGAAATGGCTGTGGGGTCTGCTCAACCTCTCAGAGCCCCAAAACTCTGAGGATTTGACTCATGTTATTTTAATGGTAAATATCATTAGAGAAGAAGGATGTCCTAATGGTTAGGGTCCTATCCTGGTACTTGAGACTCAAGTTCAGTTCCCTCCTTGACTACAAGCTTCCTGTGCGGCCTTGGGAAAGTAACCTAAGGTCAGATGTTTAAAAAGGTATTTAGTAGAGAAGGTTGGAGAAAGTTCAGTGGAATGTGTGCTTTCATCAAAATCAAGATGGTTCACAAAATGGGGTTGATTTCACTGGAATTTTGTTTGAAGAAAATCAGAAAAAAATTCTGACAATGTCAAAACATCATCAGAACAAATGATCAAAGGTGTTTTGGTTTTGAAACCTCTGTTTGCAGCTTTTGAGATTTTGTAATAAATAATACAAGATTTTTTAAAAGTCAAAAATCAAAACAAAGCTGTTTTGTCAAAACAAAACTTCTCAATCTGTCCAAAATTTGGGAAGGGTTGGCAGGAAGAGAATCTGAATTTTTCCTTTGTGAAGAATTTAGAAATTTCAATGTCTTTTCTGATTCAGAATGAACCAGAATTCTGAGGGTCTTGAAATCTTTTACAAAAAAGGAACTAACATCCTCTGCACAGGTTTAGTATTTACACATCTAAAGATACAGAGTTACCTGTTAAGCACTTTTGAAAAATCCTAGGTGCCTACCTGCATCTTTTAGTGCTTAAATACATTTTTAAAAACTTTCCCTTAGTCTTTGTCCCTCTGAACACTATCAAATCTGTAAAATGAGGATATTAAGCAGTTCCTTACCTCCCAATGGTGTTTTGAAAACAAGTACATATATATTCAGATAAGATACTATGGTGATAAGGGCAATATAAAGTACCTAAGCCAGATCATAGACTGCTTATGTTATTGCACACTCTTTACAAACAAATAATGAAGGCCCAACATGGCATAACCATTTTTGGGCTTGAATCAACACACTCTGAAGTCAATGGCAAGTCTCACTTTGACTTCAATGGACATTAGATCAGGTCCTTAATGCTTACAACTCCACCCAACAAAATGTATTGCAACCAGTGTAACAGACATCACTTTCTATTCCAACCTTACAGATTTCAAGGCAAACTTTGAACCCTTTTAACCTCAAAAGGCCAAAACTCATACATCATTGGTACCTTCAGGAGGCCATAAAGAATTTTAGAAATCAAAAGAAAGTTTCCTTACAATGACCATATGAAAATAAATGGAAAGAGAATATATGAATTTCTAGTAAGTGGAAAATGTATTTGTCTTATAGTTTGGATAAACGGTTTAAAAACAGTTTCTCGGAAGACAAATATGATTCTGTAATATGCCAATGTCTACGATCTTCTGGGTAATACTGCTGGCAGGTTAGAGATGCCTGAGGGCACCTTGAGTTCATGTACCCAGTTTCTCTACTAAAATGGTATGCGACGAGATTACATCACGTAATCTGCCATTTCCCTACTTGCTTCATTCCCACATGTGCAATCCCCTCACAGAGCTGGTGAGTTTCCCCAAGATCTGCACTGAGGTTCAGCGAAGAAAGGAGAGCATTAGCTTGGGATGACTTGGTCTAGATTGCCATAAAATATGGGGGGTTTTGATCAGCAAAGCATGAATAAGATAAGAATAAAGCTTTTATTTCCAATTTCTGCACTATAAGGTAATATCAGTTTAAAAGGATGGGGGAGGGAGGGACTCTGAATATTGTGTCCTTGGTAACATCAGACTAGACCCATGCTGATAACCATCTTGTAACACAGAAGGGAACCTCTTAATAAACACTAAACCTTTCTATTCTAAAAGACTGCAACTATTCAAATTACCATAAATTAAAGTGTTCAAGGGAAGGCTTACAAAACATGTAAGTCATTATGTGCTCAAAGAACACCACCAGGATGCTACCTTTTGTACTCTTTTGATAATATCTAATCTGTCTGGTGGTATTATGCTATATAGGGGATGAGATGCAGATGTCCAAGAAATGGATAGTTATTGGAAGTAAAGCTCTTTCAAAAGTGTTTGCAAATTTTTGCCATATGTGAAAAGCAGTTTTCTCCAGTAAAACTTTATTTCATTGTGTGCAAATGAAACTGGTGTCTTCATTTACAAAGCAGGTTGTTTTACAGGATGGTTTTGTAGTGAATTTTGATATATTGATCCTAGTTTTTAATACATTGATAAGGTCAATAAAAGGAATATGAAAGTTTAAAACTCAAGCTGAATCCTATCTCTGTGAACTGCAATTCTTTATGAAATCGCTAGCTATTTTTTGTGCATGTGTGCTCGTAAAATGTGCCAGATTGGCAGTGCTGGAAATGGAGATCTTCCAGATTTCTATGGAACAGATACATCAAGGACAGAAATATGAAAAACTTGCTGATAATATTTCAGCAATGTCCAAGTTGATGTACAAGGTGTCACTTCAATGTGTAAGATGATTGACTCTTTGACTGGGCATGGGGATTGAGGTTGCCAGTAGTGGCATTGTTGATAAGGTTACTAGTCGATAATGAACTGCACTGAAACTGCCTGTTTATGTCAGACACCATATTGGCCAAAGACACAGTAATCAGATTAAGTTAGAGGTTCTATTCCCTAATACCAATCACTTTGCTTGTCTAGTCTCTGAACATTTTTGAGGATTTTGGTTTTCTGGGAAGAAGGGTTTTATTTCAAGATTTTCCAGTAAACTTCGTTGTTGAAGGAATGAATCAGACCGATATTCATGTTAGACAAATCTCACAGTAGAGATATTGGTTTAATTATGCACTGCAAATTCAGATGCTTAACTGAATCTTTTGAGGTCCCTCTTCTTCCTCAGCTCAAAAAGCCCCCTCTTCCATGTCCCTAACACACAACTCCATTTCCATATTCTTAATGTTATACTCCAATTAATTCGCTTTCTTTGGTGATAGAGGTCATTCGAGTATGAAACTCTGCTGGACTGGAGTCAACTGATCTAGTCTCTTTTCTGGATCACTTTGCAAGACACACTTCCAAGAATACTTAGTCCTGCCATTAGTGCAGGAGACTGGACTAGATGACCTCACAAGGTCCCTTCCAGTCCTATGATTCTATGAACACCTGCCTTAACCCCAGAGATGCCTGGAATTCACAAGATATAAAAAGACATGTTGTCCTAGCAGGTTGTTAGACATGCTGAGACTCTCAGTTCCATTTAAGAAAGAAAAAACCTCTTAAGGGCCATGAGGAGGATAGGATGAACTTTTTCTAATTCTAAGTTATGGATGAGTCCTCACTTTTTTCCAAATCAGTTCACACTCTACAGTACATGAAGGAAAGGAGGGTCACAATGATGGAGAAAGGATACTAACTCCCCCAGAGTTTCTCAAGCCTGCTCTCTTCAAAGATGGCAATTTCCTCCTCCACTCAGTTCAGTAAATTTCTGCCAAGATTTAACTTGGATTCAGATGTGATATTAGGATCTTTATGCGAATGCTTGAAATTTTCTTTAAAACGTTGCCCACAGTCCAGCATAGACACATACCAGTAGCTGCTTGTAGAAGAATTCCTCAGATAATATTCGAGGTACATTAGCAGATATATTGTGCTATGCCATCTTAATATTTTCAGTACTTCCACTGTTATATGGATTAAATACAAATCTTAGCTAGCAAATATAAATAGTTGTGTTAATTTTGTTTCTGTATGGATGAGTGTGTCCCTGTACTCTCATTTATTTGCCTAATTTATTTGCTTTCTAAAGCACCCCTCACTTTAATATCTTAGTGCCAAAATCCGTATTTATTTCTAATCCACCTATTGTACTAGCTGCATTCATTCTCCTCCAATCATGAGGAAATGTGGCCTAAATTTTCAAAAGTGTCTAATGATTTTGGATGCCTCAAGTTTTCAGTGCCCAACATCAGACAGCTTAAAGGGCTGTAAAATCCTGAAATAGTTGAACAACCATCCTCTGAAAAATAACACCCAGATCCTCAAAACTAGTCAGTCTTCAATCTGAATTAGGCACCTAAATACTTTTGGGGATCTAGGCCAAAGACTCTCGAAGGTGTCCCAATTTGGGGGCCCAGAAATTGAGGCACCTAAAAATCACTGGCCAATTTTAAAATTGAGGCCTTTATTTTTGCTAACAGCCGTTGAACTAGGGAGGTTAGACTGACAACACATTTAGCAATGTGCATAGCTTAATAAAGGAAGAGGCTTGATTTTATACTGTGGTTTTACAAACGCTCTCTCTCAACAGCCTACGGTAGACAGATTACAGAGTTTACATATTTACCACTGGCAAAAATAATTACATTTTGTTTTGTACCTTCATACGCTGATACTATTTGTAGTCAACAAGATGATATAGAGGGAAGGCAGAGTAAGATGTACTGTGTGATAAAGTTAACAACAAAAGAGAGACTTCAATACAGGGCTTCTGTGAGTTTGCAGGATGTCATTTAGACAAATACGGGGTTGTGCAGTCCAGCTTTTTGAGGAAAGAGTGTTAAAGTTTAAATACGGCATTGTATATCCGTATAAGTTATTCTTGGAGCCAGATTCACTTTTTTCCTAAGGTAACATGTGAATGAAAAAACTGATAGCATTTTTATGAGGTTGCAGTATGTCAGTCACTGAATAAATATCTCATCCACAGAATTTTAATCCTCCTATCTACAGTTTGTAGGGATTGCAGTAATAATAGATATGTACTCCCTAAGCAGCAGCATCAACAAAGAGACATATGTGCTTTGGCATCCAGTTGCATTAAATAAAATTTAGTTACTTTCCCTCCAATATGATGGTTAATATTTCATGCCAAAGGATATTGTTAAAAAGAAGAGTGAAATGGAATTTCACCCATGTATTTATTAGCGGTGAGCCTTAACTAGAGGGGAAGTTGCATTTTAGAACTTGATCTGGATCCAGACATCATGCCTCAAGCTTCTCTATATAGCAGGCCAAACCAGAACAAATCCAATTGCCCTGAAGTTTTGGAGAAGACTGGACTTAGAACTGAATTTCTTGGCTGTGAACTGTTTCCAATACACATCAGTGTGATTAAGCTTGTGTAAATATTACATATTGAGTAAGGTTGTGCAAATATGGCTCAGTGTCTCCTCTCTCCTCTGCTGCTCCTGCTTCTGATATGGCTTTGAGAGAGAAGTCCCTTCTTGCGCTGTACTTAGTGTCTTTGGCATGTATTTATCTGGTAAGAAGCCAGCACTCTTTCACTTCCAGGTTATAAGTAATGAAGTAGCAGAAGTAAAAAATATATGAATAAAAGGAAGAAATGTCTGGAGATGTTTCTGTTGCATTGAAATATCTTGGTTCCCCTAGAACACATTCAGCTACTGATAGGAAGATTTGAGTTTCTAACATTACTGCAGATAAGAATGCCTGGCTTCTTGAATCCAGATTGAATCTGTATAATGGAGGTAGAGTGTACCAAGAGGGGATTTGGACTGCAAAGATTTCAGGGCCACCTCTTCCCCTTACAGGCACATGGTCCATCAGCTAAAATCCCAGGTCTCATTTACATCTGGGAGCTGGCTCTTTTAGCCATTATCCATACCGGCTGCTGGGCATGCCAGCAGGTAGCTTGGTTGCACCATGTTACCTGGTATCTATTTCCTGCCCAATCCCATCCTTAATGTCCCTGAGCCAAATTGCAGCCCCCCCATGAATCTGACAAATGTATGCCATCATCCCTAAAGAGCTCCACCACACTCTTCTGGATATCCCTTTGTGAGACAACTGAACCACCTGCACCTGTAAAGACTCTGGGAACACATGCAACCTCCCTCATGTGGGACCTCAAAACTCAAAATCAATTCCATAAATAAGCCACGTCAATCTTAAAATAACCCTGTAACAGTGCCCTTCACACCTCTAATTTAATTGAGGTTGGGCTTGATGACTTCCCCTCTTTCCATCACACTGGGCCTTTCCTCTGCCCCTAGTAGCAAGTGAGGGCACCATGCTGACATCTACATTTCTTACACAAATGTATTTGCAAATGGAATGGAAACATTTCCCTTCATTAAACACAAAATGGACATTACAGGTGATATCCCCTTTTGAACTCTTGTTTTGGTACCTGTAACCTGCTCTCTGTATAAACATGGTGGACTGGATGGCATGGAATCATGCACTCCACCCACACATCCTAGTCCTTGTTTACCCCTGAGTAAGGATGGATTGCCTGCTGCCCTAAGCCTAACCTCCTTATCATATCTCAACCATGCTCAACCTCCAAATATGGCTTGTGCCTTGAAATGACATCCATATGCTTGAAGGGGACTCCTTGCTCTGGGGTCCCGTTTTGCATATTACACTTGTTCATGAAAGGCTGAAATCCAATTCTCCAAAGTCCGACCCATCTTTGATTGGAGTCAGTTTTAGGAAGCCACTTGAACTTGCATTTACTTAGCAACAAACTAATACAAAAGGACATATTGGTGAAAAAAAAATCTGTTGTGAACAATAGGATTCTGTACTGAAATATATTGGGTTATCCTTCTGTGAAGCAAGTATACAATATAAAGGCAGTATCATATCATATAGCATTTTAATAGCTGTATTCCAAAGCGCTTTACCAATTACAATAGTGTAATCACTAAATTAAATAACAGATAATAGAAGAGATGAACTCCAAGATTAAAAGACACAGACAAGTGAGAAAAGTTGTTTTCCAATGAGATTTTAAAAGGGATGGTGAGTCAATGAGCTAGAGAGATTCAGAAAGGCTGTTCCAGATGGTAGGATCTTGAGAGGAAAAGGGTTTTACATTAGTGGCAAGATTATAAATTAAGACAGTGAGTCAACAGAGCAGAAAAGAGCACCAGAGGAAAAGAAAACAGTATGGTCCAATGGAGGGAGGGATTCTGGAGACTGAGTTGTATTCCCAGCTCTCTTAGAGACTTGCTGGGTGAACATGGGTAGTCTCTCCACCTCCTGTTTTTCCTCCTCACACCCTTTGTTACTTCTTTGGGGGAGGGAGGCAAACAGTGCATAGCACTGTGGGGCGCTCCCATCTCAGCTGGGTCCTCCCCTAGGCATTAAAATATAAACAAGGGCCATCCAGAGAAAATCCATTGGGAGAGGGGGTCTTTTGGAAGAAGAACAATCTTGAACTGTAGAAGGGGAGATGTCAGATAAAAATCAACATAATCATGCTGCTTGTTAAGTATGAGAAGAAGGGGAGCAGGATTCTGCTTATTCTGGAGTCGGGAGAGCTAGAACCTGGGAAGGCCATAGAAGAGACTGAGGATAGAATTTCAGGAAAGAAAGAGTCAAGGTGCAGCGTACATGGACAACAAACTGAAATGGGAAGTTTCCTCTGAGAAAGAGATCAGGAGTGGAATTCAACATTTGTATATCATGGGGGTTTGGACTGATAAAGGGTGCAGACCTAAAATAAATGGCAAAACTATTTTCTTGTATTCAAACTTAGGTGGAAAGGACAGAACATCTTCCATTTCTACCCATGTCTACATACAGAATCCAGTTGACTTCAATGGAAGTTGTCTGTATAATAACTGTAGGATTGCTTGCACATAAGGGTAGGCTTGGAAATGTTCCTTCTGAATCAGATCTAGTATATGCAAACTACTAATGCAGGAAATCAACGCATCGGTCATGTAAAAATTTCTTATCACATTAGTTTGGATTATGCCTGAGTTCCAGGGATAATAATTCAGCAGGCTTCTGTTTTATCCCCAAACTCCTTAGAAAAACACATTTATCACTAAATGTCTTGTTGTTGCTTGGGAAAAATGTCTTCTAAATTGAGATTATTGATCATTATCACCTATGTAAAACTTTAGCACCATGTATGCAGGACAGCTATTACTCATACAGTAGCTGGGCCCATTACAGCTATCTACATAATTGAATTAAATAAATTAAATAGTACTTACTCTGCATGCTGATTTTAACAACAGTATCTTTAGGACTGGTGCAAGTGGAGTTCTGCAGACTTTTTTAAAAATATGGTATTTTAAATTAAAATCCTCAGTACTTATATCTAAAAAGTGTATAAACAGCAGGAAAAATGTGATAGAAACCATTACCCGGTTGCTTCAATCAAAGCCATTATTATATATCAGATTATACCAATTTAATAAACGGAAAAGCTGAGTAACAAACTATACTCTGAGCCCCCCAAAAATAGAGAGTTTGATCAATTCAAAAAAAAGCGTCTGATTGTGGTTGACCCTATGCGGGTGTGCTGAAGGAAGGAAGGAGCAGAGGTTACTATTTCCCTGCTTCTGTCCTACCACATAGAGGAAGTACACCTCTACCTTGATATAACACTGTCCTCAGGAGCCCCAAAATCTTACCGCGTTATATTGAACTTGCCTTTATCCACCGGAGTGCGCAGCCCCGCCACCCAGAGCACTACTTTACCGCGTTATATCCGAATTCATGTTATATCGGGTTGAGGTAGAAGTGTATAAAGAATAAATAAAACAAACATGTCCAGGGCTAGGTATTCAGATCTAGACAAACAGGTAACTGTTTGGTAGTCTGCGGTGATTTAGCCCATTAGTGTTAATTGAAATGGTAGTTAAGAAATAAGAAGGTTGCAACCTCATTTTAACAGAGTTGACTAGTGGGCCATTTCCAGGCATGTTGGGGACAATAATAATACATAACCTGCATGCCTTCAATCGCACAGCATTCAAGCAGTTATCACAACCAAAGCTTAGAAGAAAGCCAATTCTATTGTTTTTCTGGCAATTCTATTTTTAAGAATTTATTAAAAGAGCTATTTGGAAAACTGAGGCCATGATCCTATAGAAGCTTACTTTTACACACATGAGTACTTCCACTGGTTTCAGTTATTTGGAAGGAAATACTCATCTTGGGTCATTTTATTCACATGCCCATCTCTAAGATTTAGCCTTAAAGTGCATTATGAAGAATTAGAATTTAGTAGTCTAATAATTTTGAGCAAAAAATATTTAAGCTTCTAAAAATCAGATCCCTGAGAAATTAATTATAAACAGGGAAGGGAAATATCTGCTACATCCTAGGAGGAAAACTAGGTTTATTAGTCATGAATACACACACAAACACACTCCTTTCTATACATTATCCATTGATATTAAATACTCTATCAACAAAGACGTGGGCAACATTTTAAATTAAAGTTCCATTTATAAATGTTTATAATTTTTATTGAATGATAAACAAAGCTACATCCTCAGTGACATAAAATAAATGTTATCAAATGGTTATCAAATGGGACACAAAATTAGTGATGATTTTAAAGCAACATACTGTAGGCATATTTTCACATTAAAATAATGTTACAGCAGTGGACTGCACATTTACTATCTGATGTTTGTGATTTTAAATTCTGAATAACATTTAAAAAGACATAACACTGCTGCTGTTTATTTATTTATTTTGTATAATAAAATAAAAAAGGACAAATTCTCCCCCTGGATACATGTGCACATTTCCTGTTTACTTGAAAATCAAGACCATCTGTATTTG
Source organism: Chrysemys picta bellii (assembly GCF_011386835.1). Classification (NCBI taxonomy): domain Eukaryota; kingdom Metazoa; phylum Chordata; order Testudines; family Emydidae; genus Chrysemys; species Chrysemys picta. The sequence goes on along the minus strand of NC_088799.1, from coordinate 18,233,051 downwards.
ATAGCAGACTATAGTTCACTGTGCATTTGTGTTATAAAATATTGCTGACACGTTGGTCAATCTACTGTCTTCTTTTGTATAAAATATTCAAGGGATTTTCATTTCTCTAGACTTTGAAACCTCAGTCTCCTCTACGTAAGAGGGCTTGACAGCTTTGGAGAGATGCAAAGCAATAGAACTAGTGGAATCTTGAACTCAAGTTTCTCGAGCAGGCAATACATGATCACATCTTTTACTAGTTTAAAGCACCTATTGAACTCTTTTCCTTCTAATGGAAACTCCACCTTCTGCTCTACTGCTTCTCAGCAATTCATCACTAATTTTGTGTCCCATTTTTCCCTACCATCACATATATGCAGGACTAAAATTAAGAGTCAGTCACCATCTTTGCTGATCTTTGTTAAGACTATCCACCCCCACAGTACTAGCTATTTTAATGAACTCATGCCTTTGTTTTAACTCCTCACTTCAAGAGTTTTTTTTCCACAGTGTCTGCTCCACTTCTTTGACATTCACTCCTCACTTCCTCCCAGTTTTCCCCTAACAATCTTTTTCAATCCTTAGTTAAAATAGTCCTAGCTGAGTGAGAGACTACAGTGGTTTTATTCCATAGCCACTTATACCAGTATTTAAAGAATTTTTTTTTGTTTTACACTTTGTAAGAAAAGATACATAAACAGATTTTTCTGCTGGATTTCACACACTTAGTGCAGAGACAAAGAAATGCCTTCCTAATTAGATATAGTGTATATGCTGTGTGTATGCTTATAGTTATATACTAAGCCAGCATTTTAGTGAATGAATATATCCAAATATGTATATTTGGAACAGTAACAGTATCTTTTACATAATTCTAAAACAATTTATCATAGACTTGAAAGGATGGCCATTGAAGAAACAGTGCCATTAAAATATTTTTTCTTTGTATAAAGCTTCTAGTTTCCCAAAATATAACTAAGCCCTTTTAATAAAAGGATTTGTTCAAAAGTAATGATCTTAGACATCTTTAGTCTGGTAAACCCTTTAACCCAAAGGATCTCAAAACACTTTACAGTCTAGAGGTCAGCTCAGCCCTTCTGCTTTTGCCATGAGGAGGAAGAAAGTAGAATAGGAGCCAAAATTGTGTCTGAAGGATTGGCTCTCTCATTAACACATGCCTCTCCACCAGTCCTGCCAAAATCCCTATACAAAATCTCTGCCCATTGAGTGCTCTGTTGGTTCTGATGGGAAATGGCTGTGTGGAATGGAGGGGGGGGAGTTGGAAAGTTACAAATTCATCTCCCTGAAAACCTCAATAGGAGAGGGGCTGAGGGGCCAAAGCACCAGCTGGAGATCCGTCTCATGTAAGGTAATTCCCAGGTGGGGTAAAGACCCAGAATCAGGTAGCTGATTCTATGGCACCTGTTCCTGGCACAGTACTATTCCAAGGGCACCATCCTGGGTACTCCTGAAAATCTACCCCAAAAGTTACAGACACATACAAATTGATACCAAAGAAAAAATACTCACTCGTCCCCTCTGCCCCCCCAAACATACACAGACAACCCCAAACACACACACACACACACACACACACACACACACACACTCACCCCCTACAAACTGGGACAGCTGCATTTCACACAGACTCAGATGTCCCGGCCTGTCTTTATCAGCATCTTACGGATTATTTTTCTCACTTCCAAAGTCTCATTTAGGCAACAGGGAAAACATAGAAATCATTTGTATTTCATCAAACTGCAGAGCATCCCCATGCAGAGACACAGAATAGACCTCCACAGTTACTGAAGATATTAGATAGAAACAGTCAGATGTTTCTCAACTATTTTCTACACAGTATCAAGTGGAAATTTGAACAAAGCCAAAGAAATAAAGAAGGAATTATAGTATGGTGATAGACAAGCAGAATAAAGGAGGAGATTTCTATATATGTAACAAATTGTTTTAATGATAAAATCATAAACTCAAACCTATTTAGCTGGATTAGCTGTACCTTGTCCAAATCTCAGATTTTATAACAGAGTGGGTTTAAAATACTAGATTTGTCAAAGAGGAGGCTCCCAGAAGACAAGATGTAAAAGATCCTTTTGGGGATTTTTTTTTTCAATCTAATTTCAAATCAACTATCAAACTCTTGCTGCTTTTTTTGTATTGTGAGTAAACAGGACTCCAGTTTCAAAATTCAGGATGGGATAATACCACAGTTTATCAAATTAACCTCATAGCACATTGATCCAATTATTTATATGACCAATTGTTAGGCCACAGAATTTGATATAGGATCAAAATAGGAACACAAACAGATGTGGTCTGTCACACTGAAGTGATTGAAGAAGGTTTCAGGAGAAATTTAGACTGTATATAGTTAGAAAGGGATTAAGAAATAGGTTAATATTTTCACCTACATGATTAGGCACCTAAGTGATTTAGCAAGACTTAGCTTTTTAAAAGATGTATTATAACTCAAACAAGTCATGAGCTTGATGTGGAAAATTAATGGGTGAGGTTCCAAGACCTGTCTTATCCAGTACATCAGACTAGATGATCAGACTGGACTTTGCCAGCTTTAAACTCTGTGAATTTAAGTTCCACAAACTTTCAATGGGACTTTGGGAAATTGTACCAAAAGAGCTATAGGGAAAGTGTTGCCTCGTGCTACTAAAACCTAGAATCTTGTGTCCCAAACCTGCATTGAAAATTAATGTACCTACGTGTTTGTTTCTCTTTCTTTCTGTAGAAATGACCTTGCTATAGTTCTTTGAAGCATACTTCTCAACATTGCACTTAAAAATTGAAAGCTCTTCATAGCTTGCATAAGTAATCACACATGGAAGTGTTAGACTTTTTTGTATTGTATTTACATGCTATAAGGTAAATCTTTACAAGTTTATCAGTATTCAGAGCATGCAAGGAATGCAGCAGTAGGAAGGCCACCTGTCAAGCTGAAAAAAGAACAAGAGCTATTGGAGAGAGGATTCTGCAAAGTGACATTTGCTAAAGTGACAAGATAGAAAGTGCTCTATATCTGCTTAAAGTGAGGGCAGCACCAAAAGATCTTGGGGACATGAAACCTTCCAAAGGCATTTGGTGGATCAAGGATTGAACTATATTGCCTATCTGAAGACAAACCATCCTTACTACCTGGAAATAGTTGCATTGAATAGACATCCCAACCCACCTTTGAATTTGGCTTCATCATGTCATATGCAAAATATTTTTAACTAGTTCAATTAAGCATTTAACAAAATATAGTATTTTATTTACAGATCAAAATAAAAACATGTTCAGTTAATGTTTTCTGTCTCCAATATACCCTTGATGTATAGAACACGTACTTCCTGGATGTATCAGAGGGGTAGCCGTGTTAGTCTGGATCTGTAAAAGCAGCAAAGGGTCCTGTGGCACCTGATAGACTAACAGATGTATTGGAGCATGAGCTTTCGTGGGTGAATACCCACTTCGTCGGAGTGGGTATTCTCCCATGAAAGCTCATGCTCCAATACGTCTGTTAGTCTATCAGGTGCCACAGGACTCTTTCCTGGATGTAGATTAGAAGCCAAGAATATTGACTCAGCTTGAAGATGATTTTATATATAAATCACACACACACACGGCAGGATATGGAAGTTTAAAATAGCATTGCAGGGAAATATTCAGAGATTTAAACATACTTTATGATAGAGGCTCAAAACAAATTCTCAAGACCAGGAAGCGGATGTAATCCTGCCGCAAGTCATCTGCTGATGTATGGCAGCTTCCTACTGGAACTTCTGTGCTATTACTGAACTCTGGGCTTCCCCGAGCTTTTTGGTGTGTAACGGGGTGAGGGGTGGAGTGAGGGAAAAATAGTGAAGCTTTGCTCTGCTACGCCAATCCTCCATTGGTGTTACTTGTCGCTACCTGTCAGCGCCTCTAAGCGGTGTTGGGGACTGAACTGTTCCTCAGAATCAAGGAACCAAAACCAAACAAAAGCTCTTTAAATTTTTAATTTGTTCTCTACCAGCTAAATAACAGAGAAAAACTGTTTTAATATAATGTCAGTCTACCTTCCCTCAGTTGCAGCTGCTGTAAATTCTCCAGCATAAACAAGAAAAATATATATAGATAGATATGAACAGAGACAGTTTGTCCACTGGACTGGAACTCAGGAAACTTGGGTTCTGTTCCCTGCGATGCTACTGGATTGCTGTTTGACTTTGGACAAGTCACTTTACCCCTCAGGGCCTCTGTTTTCCCATCTTTAAAACAGGAATACTGAACAAAAGAAATAGGTATTGCACATGTGTATTGCGATCTTCAGATTTAGAGTAAACGACATATGTGTTTAAAATAAAGCTAATTTCAAATAATCTGAATTTGGAAACAAAACCAGTGGAGAATATTCTTCATTTGTAATATTCAGCTGTAGCATTAATAAATAATAATAATAATAATTTTTTATTGTCTGACATGCTGCTGGGGACAGGGCCAGCTCCAGCTTTTCTGCCACCCCAAGTGGCAAACAAACAAACAAACAAATAAATAGACGAGCGGTGGCACTTCGGCAGCAGCTCAACCATGCCGCTTCTTCCATGGCAGTTCGGCAGCGGATCCTCCCTCTCTTCCTCTTCGGCAGCAATTTGGCGGCAGCTCAAAGAGGAAGAGAGGGAATGAGGGACCTGCCGCCGAATTTCCGCCAAAGACCCGGACGTGCCGCCCCAATACCGGACGGAGTGCCGCCCCTTTGAATTGGCCACCCCAACCACCTGCTTGCTACGCTGGTGCCTGGAGCCGGCCCTGGCTGGGGATACCAAGAGTGGTGACCCATCTTTACCTCTCTGCCTCATCAAGCACGAGTTTTGCTGGCCATTAGATTGTGTGTCAGCTCCCTGCCACACCAGTCTGTCCTACTCACCAGTAAACTCCTCTAGTAACATCATACAGAGGGAATTTATAACTTTACATCTAATGTTAACACATGTGGTTTACAAGGATATTAATAACTAGCAAGTTATTAGCTTTATGATATCTCACAAAGCATATTTTGTACAATTCTTGCAGTAGTGTGTAGGGTGTGCATACAGGAATGCAGAGAATTTGTTCTCAATGTGAGCCTCTTTCCAGGCTCACACAGCACCAGTATTAGAGTTCACTTGTGAAACTGACAAAGGCCTTGAAAAAAATTCTGCAAAGGTGTTGAATCTGCCACAATGCTGTCATGACAGTTGCTAGTACAACTCTGATTATTTATTTATTATTTGATTCTTAGAAACAAACATCCCATTGCCTGAGCCTGCAGATGCTTTCATATTAATACAATGATTTAAATAAAATATCATGCTGCCAGCAGTTAGTAGCAGCAAGAAGAAATCTCCTCTGATCTGCCAGTTTCCTCTGACTATAATAAAAACATAGCACCATATTATGCACCTAGGAACAGATTGAGAGTCCACTGGAATCAATGGAAAGACTTTGGGACTTCAGTGGGCTCTGGATCAGGCTTTCAGGTACTATAGCTCTTATTTCCTCCCATGGAATCACCCAAGGAATACAGTAACAGTTCCTTCCCTATTGTTCCAGCAGAATGGCCCACAAAGCCCACTCTCAAACCTGACAAATGCCCAGGACTATCCATGAAGAGGCTCCATGGCTCAGCACCAGCTCTCGGCCCAGGCAGTATTTTCTTTTCCAGAGAGTCTCCATGGGGCTAGACAGAGAAGGGTGTGTGTTCCACCTATTTGTCCTCCCAGACCATACAATTTGCACACCACGCCTTGTGCAGATCTTAGGCCAGCATTGCACCTCTGGCAGAGTTTGGTGGAAGAGACAATGGTATTGTAGAAGCAGATGGGGTATGATCCTAGCCACTGACTTCAGTGTCTCCTGATTCCTTACTTACACATGTAAAATCAGAACTCAGCCTCCAAACCCAAAGGTAACATCTCTAGCCCATTGCTGAAAAATCCTAAAAACAAAAATAGCCATAAGTGAAAACCTAAGGCCCAGATTCTCATATTTAGGAGTCAGGCACCTAATACCTTTGAGGATCTGGACCTGAATAACTAGAAGAGCTTTGCACAATACCTTTAAATTTGGACTAAGTCAAACTAATAAAAGATGTAAATCCAATTTCTGCCTCTCATTTACATTAGTTTCCAGTGTAACTCCATCGATTTCAACAGAATTACACCAGAGTAAAGGAGATCACAGTAAGGCCCATTCCCCCTTCAAAGATACATGGCCCAACAAAGCTATTTTTATAGACCTTCATTTAATGCAAGAGGTTATTAATTCACATTCCTAGCAAACAAGCAGTGCAATCTTCACAGCAGTCAAGAGCATGACTGATCATTCATGTAGCCAAGAGACACATTATTTGATTTCATAATTATTAGATGGTTCTTATGTTCTATTCCCAACAGTTTGAGTTCACTAACATGAAGGACAAAGTAACCAGTTATTTCAGTGCCCATCACCATTTGGTTTTATTGTACTGCGATTTCCTAATTTCCCTTTGTACCTTTCCTTCAGTCAGAGCTTTCTGTAATGGTCAGATTGTGAGCTGTGTTCCTGCCCACATAAGGGAATAAGGCTACTTGTATCACGGGTAGCAGGGAATAGGAGAAGCAGCCTCCATGTGGGAGTGGGAGGGTTGGAAAGTAGGTGGAGCCTTGACTCAGTACCCTCCCTCCCCCATGAAACCAGCTAGTGCAGCTCAGACAGCACAAGCTGATGTAATTTGTGCCAGATATAGAGCTGTAGCCGATTATTTCCTCCATGGAGGAAGGGAGGAGGCAGAGACTATATTGTGACTCTGAATATGGTCCCTCATGGAGCAGTGCTGTCCCTTACTCAGGGCTTGTGGCAAAGCCAAAGTCTAGCCCTACATTAGGGCATGGCTACACTTCCGAGTTAGAGCACATTAAAGCAGCCCCGTGTGCTCTAACTCATGACACGTCCACACTGGCAAGGCCCGTAGAGCACCCGGACTCCACGGCTAGAGCGCTTCTGGTACTCCACCTTGGCGAGTGGAATAACGTTTGATGTGCCCCGGCTGGAGCGCCACAATGCCAGTGTGAATGCCCAGGTCTGTTAATGTGCTCTGATCGGCCTCCAGAAGTGTCCCACAATGCCTGTTCTAGCCACTCTGGTCATCACTTTGAACTCTACTGCCCTGCCCTCAGGTGACCAACCGTCAGACCCACCCTTTAAATTCTCTGGGAATTTTGAAAATCCCTTTCCTGTTTGCTCAGCAAGGCATGGAGTGCTCTCAGTGAATCTTTCCAAGTGACCATGCCTCCACGCGCCAGGCAATCCCCAGTATGGAGCAATGGTGAGGTGCTGGACCTCATCAGTGTTTGGGGGGGAGGAAGCTGTACAGTCCCAGCTGTGCTCCAGCTGTAGGAATTACGATATCTTCAGGCAGATATCAAGGGACATGATGGAAAGGGGCCATGCCTGGGACGCAATGCAATGCAGGGTTAAAATGAAGGAGCTGCGGAATGCCTACCGCAAAGCCCGCGAGGCAAACTGCCGCTCTGGTGCTGTCCCCGCGACCTGCCGTTTCTACAAAGAGCTGGACGCGATACTTGGGGCGAACCCACCTCCTCTCTGAGGACCACCATGGACACTTCAGAGCCCAGTTCAACAAGGCAGAAGGAGAAGGAAGAAAGCGGGAGCGAGTGTGCTGAGAAGAAGGAAGACACCCTGGAATTCCTAGATGCATGCAGCCAGGAGCTGTTCTCAAGCCAGGAGGAAGCTAGCCAGTCGCAGCGGCCAGTGCTTGGGGAAGGACAAACACCAGAGGAGGTTCCCGGTAAGCAGCTTTTATTTTGGGAAGGAAGTTATTCGGTCTCTTGGGGCGAGGAGGGTTAGGGCTGCATGCATGCCTAGATGCAGAATAGGGCGTTGATGTGCTCTCTCACATCGCGGTAATCGGCCTCAGTGATCTCTTCAAAGGTCTCATCTAGAAGTTAGCCAATGCACTTGCACAGGTTTCTTTGAAGAGCTACTGGTCCTTGTCCCAGTCAGGTTAACATGTCCGCGCCACTGTGCCGTGAGGGGCAGGGGAACCATTGCTGCACACAGGCAAGCTGCATATGGGCCAGGGCGGAAGCCGCATTGCAGTAGAAGATCCTCCCTTGGCTTCCCGGGTCACCCTCAGCAGCGAGATATCTTCCAGGACAAACTTCTGTGGAAAATGTGGGGACAGTGTTCAGTATGGGCCCCCCTGCAGCTGTTGGCTCTCCCCAAGGCACAGAAACCCAGAGGACAGTACGGCCATGAAACAATCAGTCTCCCTTGACCCTGTGCTTACTCACCATTTTGGGGCTCCTGTGGGTTGTGTGTGTTCGCTTTGGGATAGGCAAATTATGCTATTTTGTAGACTGTGCTTGCCCTGAAGTATGGGGGAATCATTGCTCTGTCTGGTGTGAACAATGCTGCCTCTGTTAAGTGTTGCATTTTGCCTTTACAGATGCAACCGTGAGATCTCAGCCATCCGTGTTATCACCGGCCGAAAGACTGCAAAGAATTAGGAAGAGGCCACGTAGAAGCAAAGACGACATGCTACATGAAGTAATGCAGCAGTCACTTAACGAGAATCTAAAAGCACAGGAGTGGAGGGAGAGTGAAAGGAGGAGCCGCCAGCAGACTGAGGAGTGTCAGCACAAAAGCACAGAGCTCCGGCAGCAAAGCACGGATTGGCTGATAAGCATCATGGAGTGCCAAGCAGACTGGATCCATGCGCTCATAGCCATGCAGGCGGAGCACTACTGCACCCGCTCCCTCGTCCCCCCCCAAAACTCTTTCCCTTGTGCCCCCATGTCACCTCTAACCCACTTTCCCTAAAATCCAGGTTATCACCACCAGCTGCCTCCAACACCTGTAGCTTCACCACCCAGCCCTGAAAACTACAACCCTTACCCACTGCACTCAACCACCATCACCATGCATTATAGCCATCCTGATGTTCAGCCCTCATTGCACAGCACCCCAGACAGGAAGGCTGAGTATGATAACCGGACATATGCAAATCGGTGATTGTACTGTTCCCCTCCCTACCTCACCCCCTTGCCCTTTCTGTTTCACAAGCAGTTGGGTCTCTTTTCAATACATGGATTTTTTGGCTTTGAAAACATTCTTTATTATTGCATAAAGTAAAAGATACCTTAGCTCAGGAAAGCAACAGGCACTGCAAGTCAGCATAGCAAACACAGATTCCTACTAACATTGGAACCACTGCACTTCACCCCCATGCAGGGCACCAGACATTACTGGTGGCTTTCAGCCTCAAAATTGTTCCCTCAAGGCATCCCTAATCCTTGCAGCCCTCCGCTGGGCCCCTCTAATAGCCCTGTTCTCTGGCTGTTCAAATTCAGCCTCCAGGTGTTGAACCTCCGAGTTCCATGCCTGACTGAATCTTTCACCCTTCCCCTCACAAATGTTATGGAGGGTACAGCACGCAGATATAACCACAGGGATGTTGTCATCAGCCAGATCCAGCTTCCCATACAGAGAGCACCAGCGGCCTTTTAAACAGCCAAAAGCACACTCCACAGTCATTCTGCACCTGCTCAGCCTGTTGTTGAACCACTCCTTGCTGTTGTCAAGGCTCCCTGTGTAGGGTTTCATGAGCCACAGCATTAAAGGGTAAGCGGTGTCTCCAAGGATCACAATGGGCATCTCAACTTTCCCTACTGTGATCTTCTCGTCTGGGGAAAAAAGTCCCAGCTTGCAGTTTCCTGAAAAGGCCAGTCTTTTGAAAGATGCGTGCCCCATGCACCTTTCCAGGTCAGCCTGAATTAATGTCAATAAAATGCCCATGGTGATCCACAAGCGCCTGGAGAACCATAGAGAAATTCCCCTTCCAATTAACGTACTCGGAGGCTAGGTGGGCTGGTGCCAGAATTGGAATATGCGTCCCATCTATCACCCCTCCGCAGTTAGGGAAACCCATTTGTGAAAAGCCAGCCTCAATATCATGCACGTTACCCAGAGTCACGGTTCTTCTGAGCAAGATGCGATTAATGGCCCTGCAAACTTGCATCAACACGATTCCAACGGTCAACGTTCCCACTCCAAACGGGTTAGCAACCGATCAGTAGCTGTCTGGAGTTGCCAGCTTCCAGACTGCAATAGCCACCCGCTTCTCCACCATTAGGGCAGCTCTCAATCTCGTGTCCTTGCACCTCAGGGTGGGGGCGAGCTCCTCACACAGTCCCATGAAAGTGGCTTTTCTCATCCAAAAGTTCTGCAGCCACTGCTCATCTTCCCAGACTTGCAAGACGATTTGATCCCACCGCTCAGTGCTTGTTTCCCAAGCCTAAAAGTGGCGTTCCACGGTGGTGAGCATGTCCATGAATGCCACAAGCAATCTCATGTCATATGGGTTACTTGAGTAGATATCATCGTTGGAGTCCTCGCTGTCAGTTTGGATCTTAAGGAGTAACTTGACTGCCAAACTTGATGTTCTGGTGAGACTCGTCATATTCCTCAGCAGTTCGGGCTCCATTCCCACAGACCAAAAGGGAAGACAGAGCACGCAGTACAAAAAACGTTGAAAGATAGCGCCAAATGTGGACGGAAGCACAGGGATTGCTGGGATGCAAACCGATGCATCACAGGATGTTGGGACAGGACCCAGAATGCCCCGCACCCCCTGCACCTTCCCACAAGCCACAGTGCCAGAATGGGAAGATGTGCTCTCTGGGATAGCTGCCCATAATTCACTTCTCCCAATGCCGCTGCAAGTGCCGCAAATGTGGCCATGCCAGTGCGCTTGCAGCTGTCAACGTGGACAGACTGCAGCGCTTTCCCTACTGCACTCTACAAAGGTTGGTTTAACTCATTTGCAAGTGTAGCCATGCCCTTAGAAACACACAACTTGTTCAGAATGAAACTTTAAAATCTGCATGTCTTGAAATCAAACCCCAGACCCAAAACTCTAAAGCACCTTTGCGAAAAACTTTGCTAAAGTTTGTGACTCTTTCCAGGAAACCTAGACCAACTCATAGGTTTGGAGATAAAACTATGTGCCATTCACATGCCTAGTGAAAGGAAGTGAAATCCTGTAGCTGGGATGTCTATTATATAATGCCTTTCAAGGAATGATATTTGTAGGCACATAAAATGTTTGCAACCAGCTGGAAGCACAACACTAATGTGTTGATAATTCTAATGCCATAGTCAAAAAATGAAACTTGTCCAATATAGAAAATGTAAAGCAAACTGAAACTGTATTATGACTGATTAAAACAATCAGTATGAATATTCAATACAGACACAGGGGTCACTGTTAAGCTAGCACTTGCCTACCTCTCTCACACAGCCCTATCTAAAATATTTTGATTTTTGTCCCCTTATGCTTAAAATAGAAAAAAATGCAGTCTCTTGAATAACATTTACCAATAGATGTCATTCACTGGTAATACCAAACTGATACAACCTGAAAAGAACTTTCCCAGAATAAAGAATTTAAATAAAAGGGGAGTATTTCAAATCACTTCAGTATGTGGATTGTTTTTAAATAATCCTCATTTCTTTACACAATGGTTAGAATCACTGGGGATATATTCTGAGTGTTTTAAATAAATTGTTCATTTATCTTGATCTTCTAGATTTATTAAAGTAATTACCAGTGTTATTTTAATAAAATTGCAGTCGCTCATTACTATTCTTCTGCCCAGAATTCCTTAATGCTAATATTAAATACTCTCCTAAGGATTTACAAGGTTAAAATAAATTGTAATAATTGTTTATTTATTACACTTGTAATACTTCTAACAATTCCAGACTCTTAAATTTGTTGTTCATGTGCATTTCTTAATCTATTATTTATTTCTTATATTTGTGATAGCTACTGAATATTTTAAACATACATATTATGGAAACATGGCTACAGAAAATTGAAATTTCTTTATTTTTAATAACATTCCAATTTGCTTCATAGAATCAGAGCTTGCTGGATTGGATTTAAATGTAAAATTTTTTGTTTGGATTTTTTGGCTCAATTTACATTATCAATTTATTGGTAGGGTGGTTTAAGTTGTTTTAAATTTTATTGTGTTATATGCAAAGGAAAAAAATAAACTGGTTTCTTTCTTCATGTTGTACATTTGCCACAGAACATATATTTAGAGTTTTATGTATGTCAATTGAGCATCAGGCCAGAATGATTTAAGGGCTTCTCTACACTTTAGTTAGTTTGGATTATTTTTTCTTAAAGACGTGAATTTAAAGGAGATTCATTAAACTGCATTAAATCCCTGTGTGGACACACTTATTCAGACTGAAGTAGCCTTAATTCAGATTACTTTAAATTTACTCTAGGCATCCAGCCGAACTCTTCACAGTCAAGGGGGTAGATTTCCAGCAAAGCCCAATTATGTCTATCAGTACTGGAAAGCTCAACTTGGAATAGCTTTCCTCCAGACACCCACTTAATGTGATTTTAATGAGACTATGGAAATATGGTTCAAAGGGATTTTCCCTGATTTAGCCATCTTGTCTTTAAATCCTCATTTACCTTATTCTTCACAAAGGTTCAACAGCATTTTAACTTATAATAAAAAAATAATGTTAGGATCAGGCAAGATTTGCCACTTTCTAAACCTGCAAAGGACTTTTTGGTAAGCAAATCTTCTAAAGAAAAGAATACCAAGGTCACCATACCCAGGAAAAACTAAGTGTCACATTACAAAAGGCAATTCCTCAAGGAAAGTTAGTCTGCAGTATATGGGGTCTTTTAAATATCAGGGATAGGTGACTCAGTTCGGAACCCCAGTGATAAGGTAAAGTTTAGTCTACATTCAAAACCTAAAAACACTAGCAGATGACCCAAGATTGTGGTGAGGGCAGCTGTGTGACTTTTAATCAGTATCCATCTATTTACAGCTCTCCTTCGCTGTGCACCGCTCTTTCTTGTGGTGAGTGCATTGAAGCCAATAGGAGCTGGGAGTGCTCTGCATCTCACAGGATACAGCACTCGGCCCCTCTACTCAAGTCAGAGCCCACGTGTGTTTTTGTGAAGGACACAGTGAAACAATTACTTTAAAACTGCCCTCTCTTTCCTACTGGGCAGCAGTTGCCCAGAGCTCTTACTCGTTCCAGAGCATGGTCTGGATGCTTGGCTTCATAATTTTTCACTGCAAGTTTCTTTTTAAAACTCAATTTTAAATGAAAGCCAGGGGAAAGTGGGGATGAGGTGTCTGAAGTTTCACTCAGAATCATGCTCCAGAGGTGACTCTTTTCTTTGAAACTGCCCTCCTTTTATCCCTTCATTTCTCAAGAAAACGACCAAGCCAATGCTATGAATTTCCCTGAGTGGCTTCTCAGATGGTGATACACACATGTAGATCAATAGAAAGTGCCTCAAAATCAAACCCATCAATTATATAAAATTCAACAGGCATCAGATAAAACAAATTAAGAAACATTTCATAAACCATCACATGTCATGAAAAACAGTTACAAGAATTGGTTAGTACTTGATTCCAACTATGGGGAGGGGGAAAAGGAAGAAACAAACCACTAAGAAATCATGGTATTCAGGAAAGATTACTTTTCCAGCGTTTCTTTATCTAGAGGAGTTAGTTCTGACCTGAGTGTCCATTATCATTTTTAATCTTTTGCGGTGTATTCCTGTTTTGGGCCATTGGTGTTTGGGTGATTCATACATAAATACAAGAGCCTTCTGGAGATAAACTGGAATTGGGCTCAATTATACTGTTCAAAGGACTAATTGTCAAAAATATGTCCTCTTTTGCAGAGAAAGAAAGCTTTCTGTAATGAAAAATGTGAGATTTCATCTGTTTGTGTTTTTTTCCTAGTACAGTAGGATGTGCAATGTACTCAAATCTACCTCAGGGTGGCTACTAGCTTTATGGAAGGATATTTTCAAAGTTTAACAGTAAACTAGTCGACCTTCATTCTGGAGAGTAATTTCAGATCTGTATGTGTAGTTTAATCTAAAATGGTTGTACTCTAAAGTAACGTTTGGGCCAGATAAAAGGTAGTTTATATTATCACATGAATTCATCCCTTCTGCATACATAGAAGCCCTGGACTTTCTCCATGAGAAAGTTAGGTCTCTGCTTCTTTGTGTTTTAAATATTTCTTCAGAAGGAATAAAAAATTATAAACTATAAGCAGCAAATGAGATATAACCAACATCTTGTAGGAAAAAGCTAATGTCAAGCCATGGAAGTTAGAGTGGTAGAAGCTGCTTTCCAGAGATTCATGGTCTGGAAAGTGAGTTAAAAGCTTACAAACTCTGCCAGTCTTAAGATCGATAGCAAGCTTCAGACTAGCACATGTAGCCAGAATTAGCCTAGCTCTATTAAGCTTTGGCCATAGTGGAACTTAATGACCACCACCAATTATAGACATTCTTTCAGAGGGGAAGGTTGTGTCAGTGATCCAGAAGGCAACATCACAGCCCAAAACATGAGTGGCACAGATCAAGGCTGGGGCTTTGGCATGTTAGCAAAGGGGTGTACTGATTTTGTGTCAGTGGCGCTCCAATGTTGCTCTAAGTGTTTTGCCACCAACGAAAAACCCGAGGGGTGGGAGACGGAAGTACTAACGCCATCTCTGCCCCCTTTAGGGTGATCGCCCCACAAGAATCAGCTGTAACAGGAAGGTGACATTTACACTTCCTTGGCCAATCGTGGCTGAAACTAGCTCATTTCTATGCATGGCCGAATCCTTAATTCCATTCCTTCACTCTGACAAATTTTGAGTGACTTTAGTGAAAATTTGCCATAGTAGACTGAGTAAACATTGAGTTAACAGGTAATTCTGAATTTAGGAACAGTCAGTCTCAGCAGTCTCCTTGGCCATTACAGGTTACAGACCCTGACATTTCCCCTAGATTTGTAAGCCAAGTCTCCAAGGGCACATCTACACTGGATGAGGGAGCAAATCTTCCAGTCCAGGTCCACGGACTCATGCTGACATGCTAAAAATAGCTGCATAGATGGTGCTTCGACATTGCGGATTCAGAGCCTGAGCCACAGCATTCACACAGCTATTTTTAGAGCACTAGAATGAACCTTGTTAACAAGAGGCTGTCGACCAGGTGGCCAGCTTGGTCCCAGATACAGTGTAGATATGTCCTGTGAGATTTTGGTTTATTAATGATATTTTTAAAAAGAAATTAACTCAATTAGTAGAATATATTTATTTCTCAAAGCAAAACAGACCCATCCCTCATATGAGGAGGCATGCAACTATTTCTATATTTCATAAATACTGACCAGGTCTGAGCCCTAGAACAGGAGGAATACGGTACCTCTTTATCCTGTGATGTGAGATTTGAGGACAAT
Organism: Chrysemys picta bellii; assembly: GCF_011386835.1. NCBI lineage: Eukaryota > Metazoa > Chordata > Testudines > Emydidae > Chrysemys > Chrysemys picta. The sequence goes on along the minus strand of NC_088799.1, from coordinate 18,217,746 downwards.
TCCAAATTGCATTACCCTTCTTTAAAAAGAAAAATAAGGGCAGCTTTTGGTATCTACATGAACTCTACTGAGACATCTGAGTAGTTCTGCAGTGCATTCCCAGTATTATGTAGGTGTTCCATTAGACAGTGTTACATCATTCTTCTATTAAATTAACCCCATGTTTAGAGAAATGGTATGGTCTCATAGGCAAGGCACTGCATTGGGAGTCAGCAAAGGACTAGTATGACCTTTGTCAAGATGCTTAGGTCTAGATCCTCAAAGGTATTTAGGATCTAACTTCCACCGATATCAGATAGAAGGTAGGAGCCTAAATGCCTTTGAGGATCAGGGCCCTAATCTCTGTGCCTATGTTATCCCTTTTACCCTTTGTCTGTCTTGTCTAGTCTATTTAGACTGTACATTCTTTGGGCCAGGATTTGCCTCTTACTATATGTATGTCCAATGATTAGCACAATGGGCCCCAATCTTGGTGGAGTCTCCAGCCACAAATGTAATAAAAATAAATAATAAAGATGGAGAATGTAAGTGGTTAAGAAAATAAATCTTACAAGCTCATAGTAAAGTTAAAGCTACGTTTATACTTAACCAGCAGCAGTTTATAGCAAATATCCAGTTCCAGCAAACTATCACTATGTACTGTATACTGCTTAATATTTAGAGCTTCTGGATTGTTTTTAGTTCTGCCCACATGCCAACTTAAATCTTAAAGAAGGCAATGAAAACTATTCGAGAGCTGGTTCAAAGCAATTCATTTGCAAGTTCTGTTTCTATGGCTAATTAAATAAGTTTCCACATAATGCTTATGCAGTTAGTAATTTAACGGCCGGGAAGGTTGCTTTTGTCCTGTGCTTTGTGTATTCTTCACACTTTTCTAGTCTTTCACAAGATTTATGTTTTGATGACATTCAGAACAGGAAGCCTTTTAATGAGACGATGCTGTTTTAATAAAAAAAAATTCTGTATCTCATGGAACTATTATTCGATACGTTATCTGTGAGGTTAAGTGGCTGTTTCAAAGTATTTTGCTCAATGCTCACACGTGGCCTAATCCACAGACTCCAATTTCAGGCTAGGCATCATGCGGGGCATTGAGTATTCCAACAGATGGTGTCAACAAATGACACTTCCATGGGGCAGCTCAGTAGCTACACTGCACCCTGGGGAAGGTCTTTCTACCAAACAGCTGCAATACCTCATACAGCCCTGCATCGGGGGGGGGGGGGCAGGAGGATCCTCCACAATCCAAATCTTTGGCCCTTCCCCACTTCCCAAGGAGCCTTCATGGAGCTGAGCTCTAAGACAAGAGCATACATCCCTGCACAGCCTTCCCTCCCTGTTATTTCACTAGGAGCAGGATTTGAGCCGTATCATCAAAATCAAATGATGGGGATTACTAAGGATGAAATCCTTATCTGTGCAATGCCCAAACAGGTTTGGGGTGGGGAGGGTTAAATCTGTCCCCCAGAGCCCATGAAGTAGCCACTACGCTAGAGTAATACTGTCCATGGCCCATTAGGTTCCCCTGCATTAGTTTTTTGGCCAGTGGATGTGCCTAGCCATGCTTCAAGGAATTCCCTCGCCAGACTGTCATAGGGTGCATTAGACCAATACTTAGCAGCATACAGAGAGCATCTGCACAGCTTGCCCCTTCCTCACATAAGAGGATCACATCAGTTCCACTGCATTTTGGGTCTTATGTACCCATGCATGGGATAAAGATTGGTGGACTTGTTCAGATAAAGTGCCTGTGTCAGTGTTATGCAGAATTTAAATCAACATGAGCCAACCCTTTTAAGGGCTTTGAAAAGGTTTCCATTTCTTTATTGTCCCATTTTCACAGTCTCAGTGCTTCCTACTTTCAGACAGAAGTGAAAGGAATGGGTGAGGGTGGGGAAGGGAGAGATCAGGAGAAGACACCACACAACCACACACTGTGGTTATTTCCACTACTTTTGCTTCTGGCCAAGATACAAATTTCATAAGAAATTTTGTCTGAAATGCCCAGCTTAATACTAAACCTCTTTGGTGTAAGATGGACCAGATAATCCTCAGAAAATTCTGAACCTTTGGGGGTTCACCCATTGCTAACTCTTCCCTGAATGCAGGTTAATGCTTTGAGTTAACAGTATTTTACTTTTCAGAAGAGACCTGAAAACTGTTCAGACTTCGTTATGGGGCTGTTTGTGCGAGGAGAGGGACTTACAAAAGGAAAGCTTCTTTAAATATATATCCACAGTAGCCTAGAATTCAATTTTTGCAGGCCAAATTCAACACCCAGGAAATAATGGTATAAGTTAAACAATGAGCTTGATTCTCCATTCACACGCTTATACTTGTGCAACTCCATTGGTTTTAGTGGAGCTAATTATGACAGAGTGAGAGAACAAAGTTCTTGAGACAGTGCTCCTTCCAGCAATGCTTCCTGTACTTAGAATGGAAAATACTAGAACTGCCAGTACTTAGAATCAGAACAAGCTATTTAAGGCCTCATTTCAGCAAGGTATTTAAACATGTGCATATTCAGCTCGACATCAATGGTACTATTCATGTGCTTAAAGTTAGGCGGGGGCCTAAGAAGCTTGCTGAGTCAGGACCTAAGTGTTACACTGTACATAGGAATCAGGCTCAGTGGATGTGCCAAATGAGTAATTTATACCCAGGAGGCTGCTGCTCTGCCGCATCATAGAATCATAGAATATCGGGGTTGGAAGGGACCTCAGGAGGTCATCTAGTCCAACCCCCTGCTCAAAGCAGGACCAATTCCCAACTAAATCATCCCAGCCAGGGCTTTGTCAAGCCGGGCCTTAAAAACCTCCAAGGAAGGAGACTCCACCACCTCCCTAGGTAACACATTCCAGTGCTTCACCACCCTCCTAGTGAAATAGTGTTTCCTAATATCCAACATAGACCTCGCCCACTGCAACTTGAGACCATTGCTCCTTGTTCTGTCATCTGCCACCACTGAGAATAGCCGAGCTCCATCCTCTTTGGAACCCCCCTTCAGGTAGTTGAAGGCTGCTATCAAATCCCCCCTCATTCTTCTCTTCTGGAGACTAAACAATCCCAGTTTCCTCAGCCTCTCCTCATAAGTCATGTGCTCCAGACCCCTAATCATTTTTGTTGCCCTCCGCTGGACTCTTTCCAATTTTTCCACATCCTTCTTGTAGTGTGGGGCCCAAAACTGGACACAGTATTCCAGATGAGGCCTCACCAATGTTGAATAAAGGGGAACGATCACGTTCCTCAATCTGTTGGCAATGCCCTTACTTATACAGTCCAAAATGCCGTTAGCCTCATATCCAGCTTCTCGTCCACTGTGACCCCTAGGTCCTTTTTTGCAGAACTGCTACCTAGCCATTCAGTCCCTAGTCTGTAGCAGTGCATGGGATTCTTCCGTCCTAAGTGCAGGACTCTGCACTTGTCCTTGTTGAACCTCATCAGGTTTTTTTTTTGCCCCAATCCTCTAATTTGTCTAGGTCCCTCTGTATCCGATCCCTACCCTCTAGTGTATCTATCACGCCTCCTAATTTAGTGTCATCTGCAAACTTGCTGAGAGTGCAGTCCACACCATCCTCCAGATCATTAATAAAGATATTAAACAAAACCGGCCCCAAGACCGACCCTTGGGGCACTCCACTTGAAACCGGCTGCCAACTAGACAGGAAGCCATTGATCACTACCCGTTGAGCCCGACGATCTAGCCAGCTTTCTATCCACCTTACAGTCCATTCATCCAGCCCATACTTCTTTAACTTGGCAGCAAGAATACTGTGGGAGACGGTATCAAAAACTTTGCTAAAGTCAAGGAATAACACATCCACTGCTTTCCCCTCATCCACAGAGCCAGTTATCTCATCATAGAAGGCAATTAGGTTAGTCAGCCACAACTTCCCCTTGGTGAATCCATGCTGACTGTTCCTGATCACTTTCCTCTCCTCTAAGTGTTTCATAATTGATTCCTTGAACCTGGATCGTCTGTATGGAGGGGACACCTGGTCTGTTTACCTCCAAACAATTGCTTTGGGAGTCAACATGACTGGCCCTTTTCTCCACTAGTATCTCATTACCTTTTAAAAACAAGTCATCCTTCCAGTCTCCCCCATTATCATTATGCATTTTCAATCCTGATGGCTGCTTGTCATATTCAGGGATCCTATTTAGCTCATATTTTGAATTCCATACTTTAAGATTGGGAAAAAAATTTAAATGTGTGTCTGCTCCCTTTATGTATGTTAGATGGATTAAGAGGACTGGGAGGCAGTGATGACTAGAATAAGAGAATTAGGGTGACTACAAGGCAAAGGGAATAACTACATATATTCACAACTTTCTTCCTGTCAATTATCTGTGTGTAATCCTTTCCCCAAGAAACCCTCACATGATGATTATGTCTCTGCATGTCTCTGTGTCTGTGTATCTATATAGAAAGAGTCCCCAAATGAGGGAATGCCAGGTACTGGAAAGAGAACAGGAACCGATACAAGATCATTAAAATGGAGAGACACCAAAAAAGGACAACAGAAGGGGTGGGGGGGAGGGGGAGAAACACAACTAGATTTGTGATCTTCTGTTTAGCTAGCTAGGAATTAGAGCTGGTTGGGGATTTCCTGCCAGATGTTTCTCATTGGAAAATGCCTATCAGTCTAAACTGAATTTGTTCATGTAATTCTGTGGGATGGCAAACCCACTGCCTTACTCCTAGCACTCAATAGGAGCATCAAGCCAACACACCTGTCGTTAATGTAACCCTTTTGATAACAGAAAAGCAGGGAGAAGTTCTTTCGTGTTGCTTTTGGAGCGAGGAGAATTTCTCTGAAAACCTTTGGTAATAAATTATGCCTAGTGCAGACAATACTTAGTCTTTTTTCCCCTTTTGAGAACCAGATAGTATCTTTAGCCACTGAGGAAATAGATATTTCATAACTCAGCCATCTCAAACACAAGATAATTTTTGTTAAGCATGTTATTAAAACTCAGTATTATTCAGCATAAAGAGTAAATCTGATTTTAGGTTTTAAAATAATTAGTATGGCAACCTTTACATTGAGAATTATATTTTTAAAATCAGATACTGTAACTGGTAAATTAAACAAATACAGAATTATTTGTTCAAGTCCCCAATCTGACATAGGAAATAAAGCAGAGAATATCTGGTAACCTAAGGAGTCATTTTCTATGTTAAAAATAGTAGTGCAATGCCATCTACTTGTTAGTTTTGAATATTGCTAGCTGAGGAAACAAGAACTATCTAGCATTCCTCATAGATGCTGTAGCCTTTAAGAGTGTGTGTGTGTGATTCAGCTAGGTCAAGACTTTAAATGAGAAATGATCAAATTAGCATGCATCTGGCATATTCAAAGCATCTCTTCCAAAAACCTACCCCAGTTCTCTCCCTTCCTGAGGTATTGCTTCCCAAAGGCCAGATTTCTGGAAAGCATTTTAGAGAGTCAGTTTATTGGTACCTTCTGACACTTCAGTGTCATTCTAAATAATTGAAAACCTTGGCCAGGAGTCGGATCCTGCTCCCACTGAAGTCATTGAATGTATTGCCATTTCTATGGGGGCAGAATCAGGCTTCAAGTTCAGAAATAGATTATGTACAAATTTACCCTATTGTTTATAACACTTAGATGCAAATAAAAAAAAAATCAGACAAGTTTTCAAGGAGGACTGTTAAACAGCTGCATAGAGCATCAAAGGGATGTTATTCAAGTCAAGTGCAGATGAACCAGAGACTTAGTGTAAGAATCCCTCTTATCCCCCTTCCCATTATAAAATCCCACATCATAAAATACCTGCAGAGGGGAAACTGTTTACCAGGAAACAAAGGCAGGAGGGGGAAATAATGGTGATTTAGAATATTTGCTGCTGTTTCTCAAAGATCTAAGTTGACATTTGTTTATTTTCTAATTTTTCCCTCCATGTTGTGATAGTCTCCATGTGGGTCTCTCTCTATCAGTGGCCTGTAACAATTCTGTTTTGCTAGAGAAGTCTGTTTCCTGGAGCTGCAAAGATTGACGTATCCAGTGAGTTTGAAATGTAGAACAATTCTTGTTTCCTAGAAAAATAATCCATTAGTGAGACTAAAAGCACTAGAAATGAGACATCTGATTATCTCCTGTACTAGTCAGATGCCATATCACTAACTTTTCAACACTTTTCTGCCCAAAGCCTTAACTCTCTTTTCAAAGGGTTTGAAGTTCAGGCGGATTTGCTTTCTGAAAAATTACTTTTATCAAGTTTTGTGGCTTCCTTAGGACCAACCCTAAAACAGCAAGTCCCCAAGAAGAATTTCCTATTCTGCAGATTACTCTGAAAAAAAAAAGAGGAAGCTGAACTAATAATACCAGGAAAGGATTATTTGTTACCAGTCTGTCTCATGGGAATAGCCAACTATATGCCCAAGGAACTGCAGAGTCCATTCTACCACCCCATGGGTGGGACCATGATTTTGATTCACTGTGTGAATAACTTCCCTGTGCTTCAGTTTATCAGTATTGCTTGAAACATTTTTTTAAAAAATCATGAGTTAGACCCCCCTCCAGAAAAAAGTGTCGAGATTGGCTTAAGAATAGTACATTTTGGGTTATTTTTATTTGCCTTCTGATTTTTTAAGGTGTAGAATACAACGGGTGTGTGTGTGTCAAATTTTCCTAGTTTACTCTGCAACCAAAAGCACTAACAACTTGCTTTTTAAAATAAAATGAAAGCTGATAATCTCGATTACAGAACTCTAAAAGTGAAGGATTCAGGAAAACCATCAGTTATTTCAAGACTTGTGATAAGATCCTGAAAGTTAGTGCCACTAATTTACCCATCTTAAATAATTCATACAATGTTCTTAAGGCTTAACTAATTACCATTTGTAAAGGCATCATCTGAGCTGGTGGGCTAGCCAGAGGGACTCAGGTAAGCCAGTGGCTCCTGCACACCCAGGGGGAGGGCATATAAACCCTGCCCCTCCATCCAGAGCCCCTCTCTCTGTGAGTCAGTGAGCAGACAACCTTCTTTCCCAGATCCTCAGACAAGGGGAGGGTGGTGGTGTCCCAGCAAAGGGCTGCAACTGATGGCAGCCCTCAGGTAGGTAGAAACAAAGGAAAGAAGAAATGGTGACCTGCACTGTACATGTTATTGCTGGCTATTTCCCAGAGGAATCAGTTGCAGCCTAGTTAATCCATATTCCTTGCAGCTTATCTTTCTTCCTGTATGCCTGGCACAACGGGTGAGAGCACATCTGAACCCATCAGGCTTTCAAACTGCAAGGCAAATTATCCCATTGTCAAAACTGGGAATGAGGTGTAGTCTCATTCAAATCCTGAGAGGGGAAAGCCCTACAGGCACATGTACACTTACTGGGCTGTTTTCAGTGAACTTCATTGATTGTACATACAAAAAAGCACCTACAATAGATCATTCTCTATGTTTTGTGCATGCAGAATGGATGCAGCTTCAAATTCTGCAGGTCCAGCTCAGAATAAGCAATTAACATAACTGAAAGGGATATTCATAAAAGCAATTTATTTTTTGTAAAAATAAATCTGATTAAAACGCTATACAAAAGCAGGGTATTATTAAACAAACCATATACAAGTAACAGGATGTTAATAACTCCCACCCCAAACTCTGATAATTATAGAGTGCCCAGAGTATGCTATGGACTTTTACACAGACATAAGAACATGGTGTCCATGCCCCAGTGAGTTTACAGTCTAAACAACTAACATAAGAATGACTGTCAGGGAAATCTTAATATGATATTTTATTTAATGTGTCAGCCTGACACCCTCACTTCTGAATTAGTAGGAAGCCAGGCAATCTAGCATGCTAACTTTAATTCTTTTCCTTAGCTAACTTCTATGACTTATGATTTCTTAGTGCTCTACAATGGAAAGGGAATGAATGATGTGAAGTCACCAGACATTCTGATGCTCCATGGATGTGACCACTTGAATGCATGGTCATTCATGGGAGACATGAAGGCAATTGGTATTTTGGTAAGAACTCATTCCCTAACATCTTGTGTTTACTATCTGCTCAACTACTACACTATAACCAGAACCAGAATTAAGATCTTTGAGCTTTACATGGTTACAATTGCTATGGAAACGAGTCCCTTCATATCTTTGCATTTGGGTACATCTATCTTATTTTGTCTGCAGCTCTCAAGGAGGCAACCTGCTGTGGTATAACATAGGATAATAGGAAGAAATAAAACAGAAAGCCATGACAATTTAGACCAGATTTGAAATAGGAAAATTCCATGAAAGGTCAGCAGAACTGGAAATTGAAACAGCTCCCACTATTTATCCTTCTCTGTAATTGTTAGAGACAGATTTTGTCTGTGTATTGGACTACCCTTATGTTTAGGAATGTTTAGAAATAGATATTTATAGGTTACCTTTCAGGTGAGCATTGTTTCACTTGAGCTTCCTACAGTTGATGTTGGTGCAATCAGTGAAAGGAGGCAGGAAAATCTGATGGACAGACATGTGTGCTCAGTGCCAATTTAGAGCAGCAGGTAGGGATCATACTTATGTTGCACTTCATATTTTCAAAGCACTGTGCAAACATTAATTAAGCCTCAACACCGCTTTCAGGCAGTAGCTGTTATCTCCATTTGGCAGCCGAAAAACTAAAACAGAGTTTACATGACTCACTCAAGAAGACCACACAGCAAGACAGTGATGGAGCTAGGATTAGAATTAGGGAGTTCCTGGCTCATAAGTCAAATAGACTGAACATGGGACTAACTACTGTACTTCTGTTCCCCTGCAATAACTACAGAAGCCTTCTCTCTCTTTTCCATGTCCCTTTCTCAGATAGCTGGTGGAAAAAAAAAAAAAAAAAGAGACCAGATCCACCACTGGGATATATTAGCATAACTTCATTGAGTCACTGAAGTCAATGTAGGTAGGCCTGTTTAGGCCAGCTGCTCAGCTGTTGTAAAGTATTTTAGTTTTATCTTAATTGCAGTGTGGAGTGTCCTATACATATAGACACCCTGGTCATCTACAGGGGCACAGCCAGGACTCCAGCACCAGAAGCACAAACCTCTATCTCCTTTACATTAACAGGCTGTTACAATCACTATGGAAGCCACTACATGGAGACATGCACTAAGCGGATGTATTGCATAATGATAGCTGAACTCTGAAAGGTTTGGAACAGAGAAGCACCCAGAAGTGTGGCTGTTTATCCAAGGCTTCTGAGCCTCTTGGTCAATCTTAGGAAGAGCAGTCCCCTACCTGCAAGAATTTCAAGAGCTATTGCAAGTGTATGAATTAAAAGATATAGTTTTGAGCCCTATATTGATTGCTGAGAGGCTCCTTTATTGTAGCTCTCGCTTTTACTAGAATATGAAATCAGGGTGCCTGTGCTTCACCAATATGAGAGCAAGAGGGCCCAGCTCCAGTTCAGAGACGGGTCTCTCCCTCAGCCCCACCTGCTGCCCCCATGCGCCTCCCCTGAAGAGTCCCACCTGACACCCCCGGGCAATTTAAAAGGGCCTGCGGACCACGCCGCCACCACCAGCAGCGCAACGGACTAAGACGGCTTCCTGCCCACCCGCCCACTCTGCTTCCGGAAGGATCATAAAAATGGCTGCTATGACCTTGTTTCTTGTAATGGTGTTTTCATGAGTTAGTATACATCAATATATAGGAATGCTTGAGGTTTCTCCCCACCCCTCCAGAGATCTACTTAAAGTGGGAAAGTATCAATGCCATTGCAAGAAAGATAAAATCCTGATATAAAGGAAATATTACATAACATTGCTGAGTGTTGCTGGCATTGCCTTACAGCACTGCAAGTGCCAGATTTCCAAACTACCTTCTGAAACTGCATCGCTAAATGTTGTGGTGTATGCAGGACAGACTTTGTCCAGATGCACTTTGCATCTGTAATTCACATCATTTGATACAAATTTACAGAGTTCTAGAAACTGTTTGAAAACGTGACTGTCTCCAATCCTGTGTGCTATATTTAAAATTCAACACATTTACTTCATACCTGGCTGTTGAGTAACAGATTCAAGTAAGATAAAATCCACCCATTTTCTCCTAAACCTTGATCCATTTTTAGAGTCCCATATGGGGAGAGCTTTTTTATTTATTTATTTGTTGAGGGTCTGAAATGCCTGAATTCTGCATTCCACTTGATACCAGCATCATAAGTGCCAAAATACCTCAGGAAGCTTTCTGGTAAGCTCTTATGTTATTTCCAGCTGGAACACAAAAGGAAGTGCTGGTTATCTTATGAGAAACCATGTTTTGTGAGATAACAACCAAATTCTGCACCTGGAGAGTTAGAATAAGCATCCAAACATCTGAATTCCAAATGTGCCTGAAGTCCAGGCCTTTGTACAAATTGGTGCATGCAAGATGCCATGTAGAGGGTCAGATCATGGTGTTAAGCCTCTGTCCATGTTGGAGGAGTGAGGGGGCTGCACTGCAATGGGAGACATTGGAGGAATTCTAGTTGTTAGGAATTGAAGGACTCATACAGTTCCCTCCTTGCCTCCCTTTTCATTAGCTAGTTGAGCTAATCTAGGACAAGGTGCTCAGCTATCACAGCGATGGCTGCAACATAAGAACTAAAACAGAATACTTGCACTCCCAAGCAATATTTTCCCAGCACAGGGACACAAAGACAGAGGAAGGCTCTGTGCACCTGCTTCCTGCATTTACATAGGATCAGCCACATCCTAGCTTTAGGGTCTAATCTAGGGCCCTCCTCTTTGACCATGAAGGGCCTCTTTGCAGTACAAATGGTGTAGTTTCCCTGTGACTGAAGCAGTGGACTGTAGCGTGTTCTCCTTCCACTGCAAGGAGTCCTGCTCTACACGAGTCCCTTACTTGGCAGTGTGCAAGGCTCAGGAGGTGATCTCCAGAGGTGAACCAAAGATCCACAGTTCCTCCTGTAGAAACCTCATTATATAAATTTCAGTCATTACTCTGGAGAGATTAGGCTGAAGTAGTTTCACTCCCTAGGGGGAGGGGGAGGAAGAAGAACAAAGCCCTCCCTCTCCCACAACAGCACACAGCCTGCCTACTTGAACCATCCACTGGGGTCTGGAGTTGTCCCATACTATAAATTTGGAGGCAGAATTAGGTATGCATGCTGTGGGAACTAGATACAAATTACATTCTTTCTATGAATGGGCTACTGTAGCCCATTGATCAAGTTTATGTGCTAAATTGTGTTGCCAGTCTTTATCATGGAATGAGACTATTGATCTTAATTATATAGCATGGTGACGGTACCCAGAGCTATGAAGCAAAAACAGATGTCAGCCTTGAGGAGTGTATACAGCATCTGGAGCTGTTATTCTACAGAACTAGAGTGGAAAACTGAGTAGTTTTGGTTCTTGAAGGTCAGTATAAAGTTTTTTTTCAGTTTTAGCTTGTGTGTTCTCACCACCTGAGTTTTGGGTTTAGACACACAAAAACTCAAAATGAAACACTCATTTCCCCATGATTTGCAGACCAAATTATAAACTGGATTTTGCCCTGACGTCCTCCATCAGGACTATTGTCCCCTTTTAGGTCTGCTGTGCTTGGTTACTAACACACTCAGCCTACCGCAGTTCACTCACCCCCTCTGTAATAAAAGTCTTTGGGAATAGCTGTTGTCTTGATCCCCTTCTGTCTTCCAAAAGGAAGTCCACCTCCTCCACAAGCTGCTGAGATAATCAGATCACTAGCTCAGCCTCCTCACTTGGCAGTAGCCAGACTCCTAGTCCTGCTGTTGGGCCCATTACTGTCTGCCTCTCCCTTTGCATCATTCTGGTGCCAAGAGATATGACAGAATGCACTGGGGCACTACAAAAACCCAAACAGAAACAAGTGTTAAGAAACTGGTGTAATAAATTTGTTGAGTTTCATTGGCACTTGTCTTCATGGTGGTTTATACAATCACCCATGCAATTGACATTTGAATCTTATGTTACCCATCTTAATGTCCTTGACATCAGCCTTGGAGAGCTCTTTTCTCCATATCTCTTGATCTTAGGTAGGTAATGCTTGTATAACCCTTTCATTATTCAAGTATCAGAGGGGTAGCCGTGTTAGTCTGTCAGTCTAGTTAGAAAGGGACTCTTTGTCCCTTTCATTATTGTTACTCTAAGTTACCCCCCTCCCAATTTCTGATGTGCATTTACCTGTCTAGCTACAGTATGATGCACTTTCCACAATTTTCATTTTGAGTTATAATGCAACCTTCCATTAGCTATGAAATTGGTTCCACCCCTCCATCAGCCCATGCACTTTCCATCCATCACTTTTTGTCCCTCCTTCTCAAGTCCACAAAGACATATTGGTCCCTAACTCTAGTTTAAATGAAGCCAGTGAAACCATTCCAATGCTCCATGCTCTGGTCTAGTTATTTCACTGTAAAAACTGTAACCCTCTGCAGCCAGTGTTCGAAGAAAAAAAAAAAGGCACATGCTAGTCACATAGTTATAAATTTTGTTATTGTCATGCCTTCCAGAAGTGTAAAAAGCAATGAGACTAGCAGCTGCCAATTGTGACACAAGCATATAACAATAAACATTAGATGCAAAAGGATAGTCCAGTGGTGAGGGCCCTTGCTAAGGACCTGGAAAACTTGAACCTAAGTCCCTCTTCTAACAGATTATCTGTGTGACCTTCAGCAAGTCATTTAGCCTCTGTGATTTATTTCCCCATCCATAAAATGGGGATAATAGTGTTTTCCCACCTTACAGGGAGGTCAGGAGGATAAGTGCATTAAGGACAGAGGTGCTCAGATATGGTAAAGGAGAACATGAGTACGTAAGATAGAAAAGTCTGTCCTACTACAACTAAAACACCATCACATGGTCTAGTTCATAAGTATAAATTACTTATGTTCAATGTAGTGTAGTTTCTTTCAACTTAAAAACAGAAAAGACCCTTAAATTGAAAAATATACTTTGTATGCGTCACACAGAAACATCCACTCCTTGAATGGAACTCTCAGGAGGAATGGATGGCCTAGAAGTTTGCTAATGGGATATGGAGAGCCTCATCTCTAAGATCGTCAGTTGAATCCAGAACAGGTTGGTAGTGACTGAAAGTTATTTCTCTGAGATGGCTGTGATGCATAATGAAACAGCTTACCCACTGTAATTTCTGTTGAACAGATGTCCCTATCACAAAGAAACACTGCCACCATAAAAGGCATCTTTGATGGCACTCTCAGTAGAGACTCCAAGAACTGGGTGGGCAAAGATTTCTTAGGCCTAGTGCTCCCTCCAGCTCATCTTGTTAGGTGGGGGGGCGGGGGGGGGGAGGGAGGAGAGAGAATCTTCTTAGGTTGCTACTGCCTGTCCTGCACAGTACCTTCTCTACAAACCGAGGAATTCAGCCTCCTTCACAGCTGTCAGAGTTAGAATCCAGTACCCAAGCCTGACAAACCGGAATCAATGTCCTCATTTTGTTACATGCAGATATGTTATTTTTGTTTGAAGAAGTCCTTAAAGGACCTTCGTGCCTATTGTGTTTAGTTTTATAATCCATGATTACAAAACCCCAGCATTGGCTATGCTCTCTGATTTATGTACCACCCTCTCACTCATTCTCAACACATTCCTCAGAAAGAACATTCCTCAAGCTCTAAGAATTTCTGATCTTGTCTCTGCTCTGTAAATTAAACCCTTGCCTGATTCATGAACTGTACAAAATCCTTTGAGTTTTTATTAAGTTTCCTTCCAGAGAGTACTATCAAAATACCTATTACTGCTTAATGTAATTAAACCTACGACCTCCACAAAGTGATAATCAAGTCTCATACAACAAAAGCACAAATCAAGAGATAAACATGAGAATTAGGAAAAGTGTCTAACAAATTGTATCGTCTGCAGCACACAACTAAATTCTTCTTCTCCCTGGAGATAAAAATGTTTTTTCATCCTTGGAAGGTGATGGTGAATCTAGTGAATAGCAGGGACAGGCAAATGTGAGTTCAAATTGTTCCAGTGAAACTGGATCCCCCAGGCAGGGCCGGCTCCAGGCACCAGCTGAGCAAGCTCGTGCTTGGGGCATCAGATTGTTCGAGGCGGCATTCTGCCCAATCCTAGGGTGGCACGGCCGCTTTTTTGTTTGTTTGTTTGTTTTGTTCCGCTCCGGCCGCCCTATAGGGGGCGGCGGCGCGGAGAACCAGAGCGCCCTGCAGGGCAGTCCTCTTCCTTCCCTCCCTGCCAACCGGAGTGGAGCCCTCGCGGCAGGCGGCAGCGCAGCGGGAGGGGCCGCGTGGCAGCACCCCTGCTGTAGCCCTGGCAGCCCCCTTCTCTCTCTCTCCCGCCCGCTCCCTCCCCCACCCAGCCTGTCCCCCTGCACCCACGCTCCAGCTGTGCCGCAGGTTTTTTTTCTTTTTTTTTTTTTTGCTTTGCCGTTCTGGCTGCCCCGGCTTTTTTTTTTTTTTTTTTTTTTGGCTTGGGGCGGCAAAGCCAGAGCCGGCCCTGCCCCCCAGGGGCCCATAAAGGCCAAGCCACCTTCCCCCCGCCCCTTTAAAAAACACACTTGAATCTTCTTCCATAATGGGGCCCTAGTCAGCTCTATAAATTCTCTCACTTTACCTTATCTGCATTCTTGAGTTCTAACTCATTAATTTCACTTGATATATCTCTGAGTTTCACAGAAATGATCTTACACGTGCATTCTCTCTGCATTTTAGAAATAGTTAGAACTTTCACCTGTTAACACAGCCATTCCAAACCTCACAATTCATTCATGGAGAGTTTGAATCCTTAGTCAACTGGATTTCCATGCTCAGGCCCATGAAAAAAAAAACAGAAAAAAAAGTGAGTTTCTTGGAACATGCAAAGTTCATCCATGTTCCAAGTGAACAAACTACTACTCACACTTCTGAGCCTTCCTTAACTAATGAGGACATTGATTCAGGTTTGTCAGGCTTGGGTACTGGATTCTGATTCTGGGACAGAAAGTCATCCACTGGTTTTTAGTGCAACTATTATGGATGTGTTTGATGAAAAGTCTGAAAGCATGGGCAAGATTTTGACTTTGACATTGACAAGGCAGATCTAGCTTTTATTGGCCACAATTAATGGATTCTGTTCAGTCCCATTGTTAATTTAGAATAAGACTTTTTAAACTTAAATGCAAAGGAAAGCAAATATTAAAATAGTTTGGTCAAAACATTTAGTGGAGAGTTACACCAACAATCTTGGTCTATGTACAGTTACACTCTTGCTTCCTTGTTCTGTTTCACTCTCCTAGCCAAATTTCCATCTTCCTTTGTGACCTGTAAAATTAGGTTTACAAACTTTTTCCAATTTAGAAAGCAAATATGTCAACATGAATGCTTGAAAGAATATGTGGCGTCAGTTGCTTGCTGGATGGAACTTGCAGAACAGCTGGAAAAGGATTGTGCAATTGACGAAAGGTATGCAAACTTGCTATCAGATGAAGGACACATGGCACAATATTTTGTTCTGTCTTTTGGATATTAGTGTCTATAGGTGAGGTGTTCAGGTTTGAGAAATTCAAATGAGAGATTAGACAATCCTCATAAGGGTAATTGAATTTATTTGAACTTCTTGCAAGGTAGGATAGTGTGGTGCAAAATCACATGGAAGATACTAAGATGTACTGAAAAGGTGATGTACTTATCAAACTGTATTCAGAATTCTCTATTATGTTTAATTGTACTCTAGGCCTCTTCTGAAGGGATTAAGGTGTTAAGATATTTTGAGTTTTCAAGAGACTGAGCAAGTGTTCTTGAAAGCATGGTAGATTTAATTGATATCCACACCAAAACAAGGGAAGATACTGCAAAGGTTATTTTAGAGAAGCTAAAAAAGATAGTTTAGATATGGCCAATAGCAGGGCACAAATTTCTGACAGAGATAACAGCCACAGCACACAAAATGATGTTCAATATTGAATTCAGCAAATAAATTAGTACACATCTTTCATTTCATGTGCTGCCCACCCACCAACTCTTGTTGGAGAAGCTGCTGCAATGGTTGTTCTAAAATATTTTATTCGTTGTTCAAGATTCTATAATCTGTTTTCCACTTCTACTAGTCATTCGGATGTGTTGAGGAAACAAAGTATATTAGCACTGCATTCAAACTCCAGAGCATGATGAGAAGGTCACCATGGATCAGGGCCGGCTCTGGGATTTTTGCCGCCCCAAGCAAAAAAATTTTGGTTGCCTCCCCTTTCTTTTTCGTGCCCCTCTGCCCCCGGTCCCACCCCAACTCCACCCCTTCCGAACTCCTTCCCCAAATCCCCAGCACCACCTCCTCCCCCGGTGTGCTGCATTTCTCTCCCCCATTGCTTCCTGCGGGCCACCCGTGACTTCCCGCCCTAACTCACCTCTGCTCTGCCTGCTCCCCCGGGTGTGCCGCCGCTCCGCTTCTCTCCCTTCCCCCTCAGGTGAGGGAGGGGGGAGAAGCAGAGCAGCAGCGCATTCAGGGGAGCAGGCGAAGCAGAGGTGAGCTAGGGTGGGGGGGCGCAGGAAGTAATGGGTGGGTAGAGGAACTACTCCCCGCTCCAGCTCACCTCCGCCGCCTCCCCCGAGCGCCCTGCTGCTTGGCTTCTCCTCCCTCCCAGCCTTGCTGTGCAAAACAGCTGTTTCACACGCGGCAAGCCTGGAAGGGAGGGGGGAGAAGCGGAGCGGCGGCGGCGCGCTCAGGGGAGCAAGCGGAGGCGGAGTGGAGGTGAGCTGGGGCGGCGAGCTGGGGCGGCAGGGGCACTTTTTCCCCATGCCCCGAAGTCGGCACCTATGATGGCCGGCGCCAGAATGCCACCCCTAGAAATGTGCCACCCCAAGCACCTGCTTGTTTTGCTGGTGCCTGGAGCTGGCCCTGCCAAGGATAGAGGCAATCCATCTACTTTGAAGTCAGGTTCAGAGTGTTCTTGACACTTTAGACAAGATCAAGGCTTAACATAATCTTACACTGGAACTCAGAGTCACAAGTGGATAACTTGCAAATGAGCATTTCAGAGTTTGTTTCTTGGTTTAGCAGAGATGTGGTATACTCTCATTAAAAAATAATGTGAGCAAAAAATTGCAGAGTCCAAATTTTGACATTCAAATAGTTTGCAGTTTATTTGGTAGCTGTCAAGAGGCTTAATTGGAATTATGATCATCTGGGTTGATGGCATGTAAGGAACATGCTTCTTCAGAAGCTGAAACATGAATATCCATGCAATACAAAGAGAATGGAATGCAAGGCAAATTTTCAAAGGATGAAAGGTCATCAGATCCTGAAAAAAGTTTTGAATGTGATGATTTTCAACCCTGTCTTTGATACAATATTAACACAATTGGATGATAGGACATAAGTATAATCGAATTTGAGAAATATTTGCATCTTTGAGGGCAAGAAAATGAAAAAAGTCTCAACAACCAAGACCCAAAGGGGCATGCTCAAAAGTTTGAGCTTTCTGCCAGCTTTTCCAAGTGAATCTTTAAGGATGGTTGGAAATGAAGGTGCCCGTTGATTTCCTCAGCTACATTCACAAAAGGTCTTTAGATCAGAGATTCCCGAGAACAAACAGCACTGCTGCTAAGGAAAGGCTAAAAGAAATCAAGACTGATCTAAGAATTTCCATGGGGCAGGAAAGATTGTGACCTGACAGTTCCTTCCATAGAGAACTCAGGATAGACTGGAATGAACTAATTAGATTGCTTCAGAGAAGGCTAGGAAGGTCCCTTTGTAAGAGTGATTGTAATGTTTTATTTGTGGTGCACAGGGGGAAAAAACTAGATTTAAGTCTTTAAACCAGGACTGGAACAGTTGGCATGGCACTGGTGGATCAGGTACTCAACTGGTACCCAGAAGAACCAGGGTCCACTCCGAGCTCTGACATCAACCTAATGCGTCACCTTGGGCAAGTCTCCTCTTTCCCCCCTCCCCCAATATATTTTCTAAATTGTAGGCTCTTCAGTTTAGGGACAGTTAGTATGGATTTGTAAAGTTCTTAACACAATGTGACCTCAGTCTCTGTTGGTACTTCAAATAAATAATAGTATTTCCTATGCCACTTAACTGCTGCTGCTTAACTTGATCTTTGTTTGGTCTTTCAATTCCTTTAACAGTATTTAGAACCTCTCTAGAATGATCGTAAAAATCTCTCTCCATATATAATGCATGAATGAATACACTGGAGGATAAATGTGTGATAAAGGCAGTTATCACACCTCTCAATTACAGATTCACCTGCTTGCATGGTGCACAATCAAAGATTTGTTAATGCACTAATTGCTGGGTAAGACTTCTAAGTTGAAAATATTCATTGGTTTCCTCATGTAAATTCTTCCCAATATTATGGGGTTTGGGTGTCCTTACAATGATTCCTAGTATGACCTCTTAAGACTGGCTGGTTCCTTTATTTTAAAAAATCAGAACTGCAGAAACAAAATAAATAGTCTTAGATAAGCAGCTCAATTTGCCTGAGGCAAACCATCCATTCCCAAAAATGACTAAAATAACCAAGACAAATAGCCAAGACTACCAGGTTAAGATAAACCTATACTGAGTTACAATATTGTTCTTATAAAATATTGAGACAAACATAGCTAAACTGCTACCGTTTCAGGCAGTCCAATCAAGTTGCTTGTCTGGGGACCTGCTACAGGACTTTTAGAAGTGGGCAAATACTTAAAAAACAAAACAAACCACAACAACCCTCAACATTAATTTGAATGAAAACCATTAATTCATTGTGACACTATACATGACATTACATTTGTTTTCTGGGACTATTCATACAAATCATTTTTTGTTCACAAGAATGTGCATGAGAAGTGAAAGTCTCACATAATTGTGCAAATTTGTGTTCATAGGAAGCATCAAACTAGATGTGTTACCGCTAGATTCCACAAAGATTGAATAGTGGAAAAAGTCAAAACAAATATTTCACAAACACATTGGCTGAAATAAGTGAAATTGTTTGCAGTTGTATACAAATGACAAATTCCTTAAAAAAGGGAGGGGGAAAACCAGTTGTCCTATAAAAAGAACAGGAGTACTTGTGGCACCTTAGAGACTAACAAATTTATTAGAGCATAAGCTTTCGTGGACTACAGCCCACTTCTAAGGTGCCACAAGTACTCCTGTTCTTTTTGCAGATACAGACTAACACGGCTGCTACTCTGAAAGTTGTCCTATAATTCACGAACAAAAAATAAATCAGTTACTTGCTTAAAATAGTGTGGCAATCTTTAGACAAAAAATATGGTTTAAATTTACTGTTGCAAAACATTTAGATACCGAGTGAACTGATTTAGTTTGTAATTGGGGAGGAAAATGCTAAAGCTCATAAATGTTTTATACATTTCCAGTATAAAGTTACACAAAAATATTTAATATAAATTTACAACAGTGGACATACTAGGTCTTGTTTTTGCCCATTTGATATCTGAAAGATAAATCGTCTGTCTATATTTCTGGAATATTTGAAAGTCAAACTTTCTTACATTTTTCTTTTCTATTCATTGTCTGAATTTTAAAGAAAGACCCACACAATATATGCCACAGGAGCAGAACCTGAACAATTTTCTTGTTATACTAACATCAGGAGCTTTATTTTAAATTGGCACATATATTTTAAAGACAGAAGCATCATTCTTTATCATCATCGTGGTCTTCAACCTCAAAAAGATGCATTTGTCACCAAAAACCCCAAGACAAGACACCACTAGAACTTTTGCATTGGAAATGTTCTAGTAGTGAATTTAAGTCGTACCCTTTGTGCAAGAAGAGATGATTATGAAGCTTTGAAATAATGATGAGCAAACTGGGCTAGTTTGGATACAAGAACAAACCACAACAAATCACTTTAATGGTATGAAGAAATTCTGGATAAAATGAGGGCTGTGGGGTGAACCTTATTGTGTTGAACTGTGGGAGGTAGATGGATTGTGGGGCCTGGTGTTGGGCTTTAAAGGATGAGTAAGGTCTACAGAAGTTTAAGCTCTTGGGATCTGATTTTCCACTACCTGGAACCTTGTGTAGTCAAGTCATTAGTGCCTGTGAAAGTGCTAATCCTCCACTTATTTAATCAATTTTACATACACTTTACTCATTTGCACTTTTGCAAAGTGAGTGTAAACAAGGTTCAAGGAAATGGAAAATCAGAACCATGAAATACAATAACTTTGGTTATCTTTATCCACCTGTACCTTTCTACCAACTAAGATCAAACTGTGGGGCAAAAGAAAAAAGTTTTTAAAGATGCTAACAAAGTAGTACAAGTGTTTTATAACCTCATTATTCCATTTCTGATGTAAATACACTACAATAAGATTGTGACAACAATCTTGTGTGATACCCAGGTAAGTGTGGGTTTAAGATAAGTTGGGTCAAATCATCCTCTCATTTACACCAATAACTTAGCTGACCTCAATGAAGTGCCATCTGATTTCCCACCTGTGTTAGTGGGAAAAGAATTGGGGTGAAGTCCTGGTTCCAATGAAGTTAATATTAAAATTCCTCATGGTCTTCAGTGGGGCTAGGATTTCACCCAGGATTATGAGGTGATCAGCACCTTCATGTTTCAGTGATTAAGGCCTGGTCCCCACTAAGTCCCCACTTCGGACTAAGGTACGCAAATTCAGCTACGTTAATAACGTAGCTGAATTCGAAGTACCTTAGTCCGAACTTACCGCGGGTCCAGACGCGGCAGGGAGGCTCTCCCGTCGATGCCGTGTATTCCTCTCGCCGAGCTGGAGTACCGGCGTCGACGGCGAGCACTTCCGGGATCGATCCCAGAACATCGATTGCCTGCCGCCAGACCCTCCGGTAAGTGTAGACGTACCCTTAGCTGCTCAGCATTCACATGATGGCCTGATCTAAAAAACCCATTGAAGATAATGGAAGAAAGACTGATCTCAGTGGGCTTTGGATCAGTTTCTTAATGAGGGAGAGCTGAAGAGGTATGATCCCATATCTTTTCAGGCAGTTCTTTATGAGGATTTACTGGCTAATGATTCTTTTCCACATTGCAAAGTACTACAGCTTCAGGCAGGGCAATAAAAACATCATGCATTTAATATCCCCCTGCTGCAGCAGGTGATTCCACTGCAGGGGAAAGGTGGTGGAGAAGAAAAAAAAAGCTCCTCTCTCTAAATCAGTCCAGCTGCCAACAGAACTTTTTTATTGTAGAAAGCATTTTTTAATTTTCCTCTTCTCCTCCCACAGGAATTTCTGCATAATCCCTCATTTTTCCAGCCTGCGTTAGATCTTACAGCTTGTAGAACAGAGAGAGACTCAAGGCCACTGATACAATCAGCGAATATTCAGTGTATTCATTGCTCCATTTGTGGGTCCCATTTGGCTGCTTGAAAAATAAGTGGAAATGAACAACAATGAAAAAAAAAGTTACACATGAATTAAAGGGGGATTCCTTTCTATTATTTTTGCATTTCAGAGGGGGGAAAAAATGAGGCTGCTTCACTTCAGACATGATGCCTTTTGCCTCAAGATTTAAAGAAAATGCATAATTTACATTAAATCCAAACCCCATATTAAAGTTAGTGAAATGAGAATTAAAGCTTTTAACATCACACAGCAGTGAGAATATGTTCTTATTCTTAGAGCAGAATTCTTTTGAATAAGTGCCCTTGGTTCCTGACCTTCTCTGAAAAGTTTGCAGTAGCAAAAAGTAGGGGAGTTGCTGCCTTTTTGTTTGTGGCGAAAATAGCATTTTTTGCAAACTTGTCAAAGTCCAGGCTCTTTCGACCAAGGCCTGAAGGAGGTTATAAGTAAAACAGGAATTAACCTGGCACATCATAACCATCCCCACGGGAAGATCGCCTCACATCATTCCAGTGACATACATGCCCATGGTATGGAGTGAGGATGCCCCAACCACCAGACTACAGAGTCATCTGCAGGCTTTCCCTGTTCCAATTCATTGTCATTATGAATGGCTCTGCATTAGCACTATGAATGACAATGAATAGACATTAGAAAAAGTTGTTGTTTTTTTTGTCACAAAACATACATTGTGGGATGTATAGGCCAGGGTCTTAGACAGCAGTAAATGAAGACCAAGACCTAGCCAGAGGTCAAGAGAAAAATGTTATTTTCAACATGGAGATAGGAAGGTTTTTAGAGGAATGCCACAAAAATGGAGGTTGGTTCTTGTGAGGTGCTTAAGCAAATAATCCCAATTAGTCAGGAAGGGGCTGAAGGCAGGGCATTTCCAGTGAAGAGTTTCAGATCTGGAACTTGCTTCCAAACTTAGCCTGCAAGGGCTTGAATTTGCTGCAAAGCATATCCTCTTTTCAAGGCAGTGTGTGTGTGTGTGTGTGTGTGTGTGTGTGTGTGTGTGTGTGTGCGCGCGTGTGTGTGCGCGCGCGCGCATAAATAGGTGAGGGAGAAAATCTCGTGTTTGGGAGTTTCATGCTTTAGAGATTAGAACATGCAAAAAAAATAGAGCCATTGTGTAAATACACATTTTAAAATAAACTAAAAGGCCGAGAGCCTTTCAGATGATATTCACAGGCTATATTAAACTAGGAATCAATGTTTTCAGGGCTTTTACTGCAAAGAAACAGGACAGAGGAATAAAATGATGACATGGAGCAATTAAACCTGGGGAGAAGATAGTAAAATACGATTCATCTTGGAAATACACAAGCTAATACAGCTAGGTGTTCAAATATTTGTACACTTAGCATGTTTCCCCACCTAGCAAAACTATACATTTTTAGCACTTTTAATCTCTCCACAAAAATTAATCCCTTCAAACCTCTAACGATCTTCTTATTCCTTGCTGAACTCCCTCCAATTTTCACTTTCTCAGGTAATGAGGTGACCACAGATGAATGCAGCATTCCAGATATGGTCACGCCAGAGCCATATCAAAAGGGTTTAATACCTATCTTCTGTGTTGCATGATGCCTATGCATATGCAGCTCAAAACAGCAGTTTTTTGCTGTCATAGGACACTCCAAACACCCAAGTC
Organism: Chrysemys picta bellii; assembly: GCF_011386835.1. Lineage (NCBI taxonomy): Eukaryota > Metazoa > Chordata > Testudines > Emydidae > Chrysemys > Chrysemys picta. The sequence goes on along the minus strand of NC_088799.1, from coordinate 18,194,803 downwards.
TCTTTCAAAGCACTCATGTTTACCATTGAATATTTGGGTTTTAGATAATTGCTTGCATTGTTTTAAGGTGAGTCTCATTTCTGCACAATTCCTCCACCCCTTTCTTCACCTTCAGCAGTACCTTACTCTGCCCCTACTCCTACTGCAATCAATGGCTCTATCTGTGAAATAGATACTTCAATGTCAGCAAGAACTCAAATCTTTATTCTGGCGATAGTGAACATCTCTGGGTATCGATTTTGTTTTTCTTTGCACTAACTCAAGTTGTTCTGGGACAAGGGTGGGCAAAAGGCCACATCTGGGTGGAGAAAAATAGTATGCAGGGCCAGGGCAGGGGTGTTGGGATGCAGGTGCGGTGTGCAAGAAGGGGCTCAGGGCAAGGGATTGGGGTGCAGGAGGGGTGCAGAGTGCAGGAGGGGGCTCAGGGCAGGGGTGCAGGAGGCTGCGGACTGTGGGAGAGAGCTCAGGGCAGGGGGTTGGGGTGCAGGAGAGGTACAGAGTATAGGAGGGGGCTCAGGGCAGGGGTGCAGGAGGGTGCGGACTGTGGGAGAGAGCTCAGGGCAGGGGGTTGGGGTGCAGGACGAGTGAGGGGTATACGAGGGGGTTCAGGGTAGGGAGTTGGGATGCAGGAGGGGTGTGAGGTGCAGGCAGGGGGCTTAGGGCAGGGAGTTGGGGGTGAAGTGTAGGAGGGGTTCAGGCTCCAGCCTGGTGCTGCTTACCTAAAGTGGCTCTGAGGTGGCAGCGGCACGCACCTGGGCCAGGGCAGGCTCCCTGCACGCCTGCTCTGTCCCCTGCCTCGTGCTGTTCGAGGAAGCGCTGCGGCCCCTGGGGGATGAGGGGGGCCGGAGGGCTCCGCATGCACTGCCCTTGCCATGCCTCCAGGTACCTCCCCTGAAGCTCCCATTGGCTGCGGTTCCCCATTCCCAGCCAATGGGAGCTGCGGGGGGCGGTGCCTGGAGGCAAGGGCAACTCATGGAGCCCTCTGCCCCGCCGCCCGGGGGCCGCAGGGACGTGGTGCCAGCCACTTCCGAGAGCGGTGCGGGGCCCACGGCACTACGGGCGGCAATTCCGACCTGCAGGCAGTAGTTTGCCCACTCCTGTCCTTGGAGGAAAAAAAAAAGACTAGCATAAACAGAGGGGAGGTCAGGCTAACCATCTTGGATTTGTTTCTCTGTAGATGTTGGGAATACCAAGTTAGTTTTAATGGTGGGCATTTGGGTTTTGTATTTATAAATGGGCTATGCTACCAATTCACAATCTGCCGGAGGAAGAGCTGGTGAACAGCTGTAGTGCCTCAATAGTCATCCCAGGAAATCCTCCTGTGGAATAGAAGAACTGTAGCAGTTCCTACAAACATCCTCCTCTCTTGTGCCAACTTCCAGTGCAGTGGACATGGGAAACAAGACATTGCCAGCAGGATCGCTACCACCGATCTCCTGTTACCAGAGGAGCCCTTTGAGCCATAGGCAGCTGGGTATATAATAGAGCAGCCCACGGCAGCTTTAATTTATGCAGATGAGCAACCCCGAACCTAGCACCCTCCTCCTGTGTTGCTCCAGACATGGCTTAGATCAGGGGCAGGCAAACTTTTTACCCTGAGAGCCGCATCAGGTTTCATAAATTGTATGGAGGGCTGGTTAGGGGAGGGGAGGGGAGGGGAGGGGAGGGGGGGGGTGTGGAAGGCCCACCTGCAATCTCCCCTCCCCCCCGGGACTCCTGTCCCATCCAACCTCCCCTGTTCCCTGACGGCCCCTCTAGGACCCCTGCCCCATCCACACACCCCTGCTCCCTGTCCCCTGAACCCCTGCCCCTACTTCCCCCAATGGCCCATCCAACCCCCCCTCCTTCCTGACTGCCCCCCGGGACCCCTGCCCCCATTTAACGACCTATTTCCCCCCCTGACCACCATCCACACCCCTGCCCCCTGACCACTACCCAGAATTCCCCTGCCCTCTATCCAACCCTCCCAGCTCCCTTCCCCCTTACCACACTGCCTAGAGCGCCAGTGGCTGGCGGCGCACAGCTGCGCCACCCGGCTGGAGCTGGGCCACGCTGCCGCCACCACCACGCAGCACAGAGCACCGGGTCAGGCCGGGCTCTGCAGCTGCGCTGCCCCAGGAGCTCACAACCCCACCACCCAGAGCATTGCGACAGCGGAGCAAACAAGCTGAGGCTGTGAGTGAGAGGGAACAGCGGTGGGAGGGGCCGGGGGCTAGCCTCCCAGGCCAGGAGCTCGGGGGCTGGGCAGGACGGCCCTGCGGGCTGGATGTGGCCCGCAGGCCGTAGTTTGCCCACCCCTGGCTTAGATGAAGCCCATGATCAGGGATTCTATCTGCATATAGAGGGAGGACTTCAGTGTTCAAGAAAGTCAGCCCTAAACTTTTTTAAAATTAAGAAAGAGAATCATGAGAATTCACTGCTTGCTAAAGTGCCATTTAAAAAAAAATGGCAAGACTCAGGAGCCTTAATCTTTCGCCTTCCTGTGCTTCCCCTCAACAGAAACTAATATTTTGGATGTGACCACAAAGTCTACAATAGAACACCATTGCCATCATACTTTTCATTGTGAACAGCTCTGAACCACTCAGCAATAATCTCTTATGTAACTGCTATATTCATCAAGAGATAAAGACAACATCAAGTCCGAGAATAACCCTGACAATAAAATTGCTCCACCACCCTATTATTAGGACTACAATCAGTCAAATACTGAAAGATTTTTAAAGGAATATGGGGATTTGTATTTTGTCAGCAGTATACTGAGGATGCCAATTCAATCACATGTTGGGATTTTAAGTTTCGAGGTAAAGTAGTTGCTCTTGTTCTTTCATCCATTCTAGCTTAACAGTTATTAGCACTTATAAGAAGAGGTTCCCTTTTCCTGTAAGATACCACCCCTGATTATTTGGGGGAAATTCACGCTGTGCAGAGAACTAGCACATTGTCCACCACTTAAAACCACGTCAGGCCTTATTTTGAGATCTCTAAACAACTCTGCTAGAGCCACTTTGTTCTCTTTGACATCAAGCAGCGACCATTTGTGGGGGAAGGATTTTTGTTATCGACTATAATTACTATGAATTATTCTGAAGGCACTAGCAACAACTAGAATTGAATGTACTTGAATACTGTCTCTCACACATACAGCAAAGGTCAAATTCTGCCCTCTAGTGCTAATGCTCAACTCCCAGCTAATACAGTGGGATCTGCATGCACTCATGTGGATGACAATCACCCCTATGCAGAGGGCACCACTTACATCGTCTGATTAGAGATTAAGTGGTAGTTAAATGGAAAGTAAGTGATGCAAAGCCAGCACAGTGGTGAATTCCATGTATCTGAATGCAGATCTTGTCTACAAATACTTTATTTCTTACTTATTTGGCCGGGATGGGCGAAGGCAGCAAGACCTAGGTGACAGCATTAAAATGAGTGCAGGAAAATTGGAGCAAATAATTGGATATATAGAAATCAAAGTTATTTCATCACTGTGTACATAGTTTTATAATTCTGGTCTGCATATGCACAAATGTAGCTGGGGTATTTTGAAAGTTAGTAAGAAATTGGTTTGAAAAACAGTTATAAAGGATGAACTTGACTTTTGTGTCGTGTCACATGAATGAAAGTAAGATAGATGGGCATGTTGGGGAGAGAAGGGATAACATTTTAGTTTTATGGAACAGATGAAGGTATTTATGTGATGCATTCATTTTACCAGTAGGAGGGGCAATTTTTACTATTTAGACGCCCCCTAGGCTGGGGGGTAATGCAGAAGTGCATCCTCACCATGGGGTGCCAGGAGAGGAATTGCATCACAGGACAGTAGACAATCCTTCACTAAGGCCCTTGGAGCACTGGTGATGTTGCAGCCTTCTTCCAGCTCTGCAATATATAAATTCCAGGGGCCTGCATGCTATTGAGGAACATTAAGCCATTGCCTCACTTCTTCCCCACCCATCTTGGGCAGAGTGTGTGTGTGTGTGTCTGTTTCTTGTAAGAGTGTTTGAGGTGAAGGCTCCCCACACCTTCCTGCCCCACTGAGAGGGTCAGTTATCATCTGGCTCTACATCTGTAAGCAACTCAGTTTTCCCAGCACAGAGTTCTGTTTTGCCGATTGTCTTCTTTAAGAGTTGGCAGTATTGGCATGAGCCCGGATCCTTGCACTGGTTCAGTGCAAGTCAAACTTTGCATCCACATGGAGCCCCATTGAAATCAATGCAGCTCAACACAGGTGCAAGGGGTTAGCTGCATGGAGCCAATTGCAAAACTGGCTTAGATCCTGATATCCTCATTGTCAGGTCTGTGTTTGTTTGCAGGAAGGTGTAGAATAGTTCAGTGTATCAATATCAAGAGAATGATGGGTCTACCTCTTCAGGGTGACCAGATGTCCTGATTTTATAAGGACAGTCCCGATATTTGGGGCTTTTTTTTTTTTAAAATGAGCTCCTATTATTCCCCACCCCCTGTCCCAATTTTTCACACTTGCTATCTGGTCACCCTAACCTCTTCTCACTGTACAAGGCAAACTGTTGATAAACTGTGTGACTGGAGAGTGCATAAGAAAAAGTGGGACAACTTTGCAGATGAAATATTTTTATTCTTTAATTCAGCTGAAGTAGTATAAATACTAGGAATGTGTATTTTCATGAAGTCTTGGATTCTCTATTATACTTTTATAGCCTCCACTTCATTATCATCTCTATGCTTGGTTGCAAATTGGATTAAAATTATACAAATAAAGAGACCAATATACAATAATTCACAAATACAGAAGCTTGTGCAACAGTCACATGAGATTAATGTGTTTCACTTTCTTGCTCCTTCCTTTTACCCCTGATAAAATTAAGCCTTAAAATTCATCTAAAAGGCCACATCAAGAATCTAACTTAACCCCATGAAAACAAGTACATTCTGAAGCAACTCCAAATTTGATTAGAAACTGTTTCTTCTCACTCTCCTCCTGTCTAGGGGTCTGGAGCATATGTTCAGAGAAGCTTTTTCTTTGTTTTCCATTGATTGTATATTTAGACACCATATTTTGCCACTATCCTTTCAAATCGTAGTTTTCTAACTAATTTGCACATAGAGTGAAAGTCTGGCCTGACTGAAGTCAATGAGAGCCAAGAGATTCTCGAAAGCACCTCAGTGATTTAGCAGTCAATGCTCCTTGCACTTTTGCAAGTTCCATCCATCCCATACTGACCCAAATAGCCATTGAAAAATTCAGATCAGGCCCATCATGCCAATTTTTTTCACCTCTTCATAAAATCATGGAACTTAGAAATGGAAGACACCTAAGAGGGGCCATAACCAAAGCCTGCCAGGCCTAGCACTAAATAGAAGTGCAATGGAGAAGAATCCTCCCTACTCAGAATACAGAGCATCTCTCTCTCTCTCTCTCTCTCTCACACACACACACACACACACACACACACACAAGCTGATGCAGCCCAATGGATTTGGCCCCAAAAATCCATTTGGAGTAAAGACCCATAGTCCCCTCTCTCCCTTCCAATTACAGCTAATGTTTCTGACATTACTTTCTTCAGAGGCTAAAAAGGAGGATGAAAGTAAGTCCAAATGAAAGGTTAATGCTGTGACAGGAGAAACAGGTACCATTAGCAAGCATATGGGGTTGAAGTTAATTAGCTCACACTACACAAATGGCTTTAGCCTGAGAGATCAGTATGTGAACTAGAAACATTTAACTGATTCTCATGTTCAGGCCAAACACAACAGCACTCAGTTTCTAATGCAAGAGAGGAATATTCCATTTCTAAGCCAGTGAGCTAAATAAAACGGGTCACTCGTTCTGTTTTAATAATGGACTAAATACATGACTAACCCCTGCCACAATGAAGTTACTCATAGAAATTCCTTCTATAAAATTCAAGTTAGGCAGGGAAGTTAAATGGACCTCATATAGGGTGGCTAATTTCCCTCCCACCCCAGATTTGCATGTGGAAAGGAGGAGTCAGCCACCTCAGCAGTAGTGATCAGGGCCGGCTCTAGGCACCAGCAAAACAAGCTGGTGCTTGAGGCGGCACATTTTTAGGGGCGGCATGGCCGGCGCCAGAATGCCGCCCCTAAAAATGTGCCCCGGCCGCCCTAGCTCACCTCCGCTGCTGCTGCCACAGCGCGCGAAACAGCTGATTCGCACGCCGCTTCTCGCCCTCCCTCCCAGGCTCTCAAACCTGGGAGGGAGGGGGAGATCCCGAGCGGCCGCGGCGCGGCGCCGCTTCTCCCCCTCCCTCCCTCCCTCCCTCCTAGGCTTGAGAGCCTGGGCTGGGGATTTGGGGAAGGGGCGGAGTTGGGTGGGGCGGGGGCGGGGTAATTAAATAAAGGGGGGGGGTGGCCAAAATTGTTTTTGCTTTGGGCGGTAAAAATCCTAGAGCCGGCCCTGGTAGTGATGCTCTTTCTTCATCATCCAGAAGATGCCTAAAACCAGAGCTGAAAGTGCCCAACCTTTCCACTTTAGATCAATCTCCTCTCCTTAAATTGAACACCCAGATCCCACAGTGGGTGATGACATTGGTACTTAGGCACATACATATTGCAGGTATTGTTTCCCAAGAGTGGTAGCTGGGCACCCTATTTAAGCAACTGCACTTTGGAAATTGGACTTTTAATAGAAATCTTTATTTGCTTTATCGAGAGCAAAGCTTTATTTATTGAGCAAAAGAGAATGGCTCACTTGTTTTGTATTTGCAGAGGCATGACATTGCTTGCAGTGTCATTGTAACTCTGAAACTTGAAAAATGGATTATGTCTAAAGTTTTTCAAATATACTAAAAAAGCCATTTAGATGAGTGTGACATTACAGAATAGAATACCAAATAAACTAGAGAGACTAAAGAAGATTAGGACTTTCAGTATAAACATTATCCCAAATGGTGATTAGAACAGTTTTACTATTGCCATAGCAACAGTAACAAACCAGATTATCCTTGCTGGAAAATAATATTAATGTAATATTACTATTTAATCCAGAAACTCACTGGTGCATGTGGAAAGAGGAGAATTCGCCAAGAACGACTTACTCTAATTATTCCTCTTTTTATACGTGGGCACTGAAATGTGTTCCTTTAACATTTATTTAAACACTTAGACCCCAAGTCTTAGGGTCTGATTTTCAGAAACGCTGAGCACCTGCAGCTCTAGAAGATTTCAATTGGAGTTCAACCCTTCTGCAAGCCAGGCCTTTATTCTTCTCCCAAAATATATGTTTAAAAGAGTGGACTGAGTATTTCTCTCAGTTTCATGTGAACCTGCATGACTTGTTTCATGCAGACCACATGAATCAAACTCTGCAAGAGGCATTCATTCCCAAGGGCAGCAAACCTACCCCTACAGTTCTTCCAGAGATCCGAGTTCTTTATTAGCCCTAATTTCCAAGAACCACCAGCAGCTACTTGTAATACCTATATAACAGTGAAGATTAATGAGCCTGAGATTTCCATTTTGGCTGGCTAAGCCATCCCTCTCCTACTTCACAACCTAGTTTCTCTCTGCTATTTAAGTACATTTGAACAACAGTTGAGCTCACTTGGCCCAGAACTGTCTCATTTGTAACCTGATTATCTATTCAACTTCACTTTTATAGTTGCAGCATTTACTCCATGGCTGTGGTGCTACCAAAAGCCTTGGGATATCAGAAGCAACCCTGAGGGGCAGAAAACCAAAAAAGCCTGGAGTTTCATGACAAAGAGCTGAGGTTAAACAAGTATACCTCATTTTTCTCACCAAGATCATTCCACTTGTCTCTAGCCAAACCTTCCCCACTCCCCAAGGCTATGGTATACTCCCACAATCGCCTCAATTTTGTATGGTTTTAAGGAGAGAGGGCCCACTCTGCACCCCATTCCTCCCCCAAACCCACCAAGCCTCCTTGAATCAGAAGGAGGATAAGTCTGCTGTTTCCACTTCCAGTGACTCCTTCACTGAGGCAGGGGCAGAGACATTCCACAATCCTGAATCCACACATACTACCTCAGTAAAGATTATGAAGCATCTCCAGCCCTTTGCTCACTTCAGAAGCCATTGTCAAGGGAGAGTTTCTGTACTCCTACTGCAATAGTGGAGTGGAAGCACTCTACTCCCAGAAAAACCCTAATTGGATTAGGTAAGTGGCAACACTTCCCAGGCAAACCCTTGAAGATCTCCCCATAAGAAGCATTGTCATCTGATGCCCAGCCCAAGGTTCCAATAAAATATTAAGGGCTCAGTGGCAGGGCTCCAGATTAGAGCAGAAGTTTTATGAGGCAAAGTTAAGGTGGTGTCTTCAGGCCCCTCTCAGTGGCAGATGGGAGGAGTACGTGCTGGGATAGCAGGGAAAGTAGGATTATACAGACAGCATCAGCTCATTCTTTATACAGCAGCACAAGCATGCACAGCACATGCATTTTTTTACTGGATGTCAACCCCTGTCCTGAAGAGCTTTCATTCTAAATACAGATGTTATAAAAGGTAAGCATGTTGAGACATGGTATTAGAGGAGAGAAGCACAAAAGTTACAATGGTATGATCGAGTGGTTGCATTCTTTAGTGTGGCACATATCTTTCTAAGTAATGGTTATAGACTAAAGTAGCTTATTAATATATGCGGTGTGGGTTTCTGAGGGAGTTGAAGAGTACCAACTAACAGAGGTTCAGAGCCCATTCTTAAGCCTAGACCAAACACCATAAAACCTACGGAACCTGCACCCACTCTTATTCTGGGTGGTTTCTGAATTCTTTGAAGTCTTTCTGTCAAGGATTATGTCCTAAGGTCACACACTTGGGGTGAAAGCAGGCACATCACTTATGTCATAGCCTCGGTCTTGTGGTATGGGTGGAGCACGCCTGATGTACTTCTTGTCAAGTCCACATGCTTCCACGGGGATATAAAACAATCCCAACAAAACCAAAAATAGTTCCCAGGCCCATGAGGGACCAGGCCACCTCCTTCCAACAAAGGAGGGGAAAGCAGTCTTTCAGGGTCTACAGGAAATGTGATCAACTCCCTTCTAGTACAGCTAAAGGCCAAGAGTTACTCCTAGGGCTTTCTACAAAAACAAAACTAACCAATCATCTTTTCTTAGAGGACTCAGGCTAGCCCTATTCTCAAGCTATTCCTCAGCAAGTAACCCACTGCGGTAGTCAGGGAACTCAAGCGCTGCTTGTTTCAGAATGCCAACCAGCTGCTCTGAGCTCCTGCCTTTTAAGGGCTTGCCACCCAGATGTGGGCGGTTGGGCCTGATAGAGACCACAGGAGTTCTTTCACCCCTTCTTGAGTGGTGGGGTTATCATCTGCCCCAGCACACTTGCACATATCCCTAATATACACAGTTTGGATTTGATTGGAAATACACATTTCTATCAGGTCTAATTCTTTAAAAAATTAAATAAAAAAAAAAGTAAGGGAGAGATTTTCAAAGTCACATGTAGCAGTGATCAGACAGTGATTTGGACACAGTGATCATCCCAGCCAGTCCCCTCTAGGTCATCTTAGTTCAGACGGACAGTAAATGTGAGTCATATTTGCAGCACTGATAGAGATTGGCCACAGTGGGTCAAATCCTCTCCATGCCAGTTATCACATGACTTACTTCACCACCTCCCTGCCAGAGTGTAGCTGGGCCTGTAGCCTCTTAACTGTCCAAGCTTCCTTCTGTCCATCCCATTCCCACTCCCATGCGGCAGTTTGCGTCTTCCCTCGTGTGCCGGGGCAGATAACTGGGGCGTTAAGTCACGTGCTCTCTCAGCATGGCAGTGTAATGTTAACTGGATGGGGGTCAGTCTTGCATAAAGGCGAGCACTCCTACCAGCTCAGCCCCCGCTGAGGGATCCCCCATTCCCAGACTTGCCCACAGAAGGAAAAGGGAAGCTGTGATTGGTGGCGGCCCCCATGGGCTCTCCCTATACACTCTTAGTATATCTAACAGAAAGCCTTTGCGAAAGATTGCATTTTAATAAACATTGCCTAACTTTTCTGTACATTCTGTTGACTGGATTATACCAATGTGTCTAAAGTGGTGTTTTGACAGTTTGGGAAAAAAAAAAAAAAGTTAGGCACCTAAATGCCATGTGAGTCTTTGAAAATTTCCCCCTAATTGTTTAAATGGCTTTCACTGCAGGTTTTAATTCAGGAACTTTGTCCTCTCTGTTGAACTGGGTTTGTTTCTGTCCCATGGTTTTCAGTGTTCCTGAAGAGCTATTAACTAGCTGTCAGCTACTTATGCAAATTAGGTGAACAGACAGTGAGGGTTTGCAGCAGCTAGTAGAAAAGCATCCTACTGCACCACTCAATTCTGCTGTGTCCTATAGTCTGTGGAAGCAGAATTAAAAGCAGGGTAAAGTACTTATGAAGTAGTAAATCTTTCCAGTTTTAACTGTTTGTTCTCCCTTCCTTCCTCTATTTACAACTAATAAAGAGACTATTTCTCTAATATTTCCATCCCAAGAGGCTGCACAGTTGTCAAATTCACAACCATGTACAGTGCCTGAAAACTTCCCTTTTTGTTACCAATAAGCCAAAAAGAATTCTCTTTCCATAAATGTTTCACCTTTGACACGAAAATCTTCAGTTGTTGAAATAGTTATCACCACATTTCAATTCCTTATTGGTCCCTTTGAAATCTGTAATGTTTTTGTTTGATGCAGTCTGTTAAAAATGAGTTTAACTCAGAGGGCCTAATCCTGATCTCACTTGTGTTGGTGTAAATTAGGAGTAAGGCAGTAGATTTCAGTAGAATCACAACACTGGTATAAAACCAGTGCGTGTGAACCAAGAAACAGGGATTTCAAGCCTCTTAGTCTTTCTATATGCATCCGAAGAAGTGGGCTGTAGTCCACGAAAGCTTATGCTCTAATAAATTTGTTAGTCTCTAAGGTGCCACAAGTACTCCTGTTCTTCTTTTTGCGGATACAGACTAACACGGCTGCTACTCTGAAATTAGTCTTTCTGTTCAGTTTGGGACAGATTTTCACGAGTATTTACGTGCCTAAATATGCTGATATGTCCCTTAAAAATTCCACTAGCTGCCTAAGCAATATTTGGGCACTTAAATACTTTTGCAAACCTGGCCTTTTATTCCCAGCTGTATTTTTGTATTAAATGTTAACCCTCACAAGAGCAGCTACTCTCATATTTCTATCCTCTTAGGGCTGAATTTTACAACAGTATCTGAATCAGAACTAAAAATAAGTCCTTTCCAAGTCTGGATTTAAATAGGACTCAAAACAAGTCAAGATATCTTCAGATCTGTGGATTTAAAATCGAAACCCCACACACATACACTGAAATGTGAAGTGTTTCAGATTCAAGTTCCCAGTTTTGTCTTCTCTCTGTAAATGACTAAATTTGAGAAATCTATGCCTATTAGCTCTCCAAAGTGAAGAATTTCAGCAAATCACAGCTCAAGATAACATTGAACTTTTACATCACAATAACCCTGATATCTGAGAGAAACTAGAGGCAAAACTTCCAGCCACTTCCAGCCACCAGTCTGTTTCTACATACAAATGAACATCTGCGTGCATAGATTGCTCATCCAACTACACTTTGCAAACATAGCTCTGCAATTTGCATATGCAAATTTGGGGCTTTTCACATTCAAATAAAAGCACCTGCAAGCATCTTTGAAAATGTTGCTTTGCTTTTGTTTAATCAGATCAGTCCTTATCAATGCATGTCACATTTTTCAGCAGCTATTCCTCAAGCCCTTATTGTTTTCATCCCTGCCCTCAGACAATTCATCATTGACTCAGATCATCTGCTAAAGTGGCATGAACAGACAATGGGAAGTCCAAGAATGACGATGCATTGAACTTACAAACACTCACAAGACAAAGAACATTTTTTAAATGTTGTAGTTTGTTGCATCATCTTTTCTCTTGCAGAATAGGACTGAGCATTATAGATTGAGCAAGAGGAAACTAATGATTTACTAATCTACTTATTGCTTGATACACTCCAAACCCATAAACACTGTCCTTTAAATGACAGCTTGTATCGTCTACCAGGTCCCTATCCAGCTGCCATGTCCTCAAACTTTCACAAACATTCTTGCAGGTGCAAACACTTGTGTACAACCTTGGAATAATCTAGCAGTGGCACACTTGAGTGAGTATTAAACTATATAAAAAAGGCACACACAAGTCGTAGACCATTTGTAGACAATTCCCGCTGGAAGCACAGATGTAAGTATGTCCAAACGAATTCTGAGTACACTAGGGGAGGCTGCCAATTGAAAATTTGCTCTCTAATCTGAGAAAATAGAATAGCTGCTTAGCAATAAGATGCTTCAGGAGGAAATACTATTCTAATTTCTAGCCTGAGGCAGTAAGTTTCACTGAATAGCTCCTACTTTGTCTAACCTCTGAACTCTCTTAAAAGTAAGGAATATTTGTCAGAAACAAGAAGGAATGGAGATTTACCGCTCTGCATTCACAAAATGTATCTCAGAGATGTTCAGGAGCTTTACCTTTCTTAGGCAACTTTTACATAAGTATTCTGTCTCTAATAAGGAAGGACTAATACACTCGAATAAGTATTAGGCATACTCAGATTTCTTGTATTCAGATTTTACCCTGGAACTGAATCTCTGAAAGGGGTCCCAGTTGTGTCAGCATCTGATACATTTTCGGGTGAAGGTACTATAACATTTCAAGATAATGCAGTTAGACCACAGGATTGCTGACAGTAATCTTCATGCTGAGTATCTGAACTTAGAATACAAATGTCAAAAAGCAACAGCATGGGAGGTGCCATTAGTAGCGACATCAGAAGATAGGGTGCAAGGTTGAGTGTCGATACTGATGGTTTTGAAAGCCTGGGAAGAGAGAGAAAGGCTCAGAAGATTGGGGGGGGGGGGAAGGGGGAGGAGGAAAGACCTGAGAAGAAAGATTTAAGAGCATTATATAGAGATGCTTGGAGGCAGATAGGGTTGGTGGTGCATATAATGTAGACATACTGATTAGATTTCTTATTGTGTTTATTAATTTATTTCATGTAGCTTGCTAAGCAGCAATCAAATTTGGGTCACTGCCAATTTGGACAGGATTTGAACCAGTGATTTAGAGGTATAACCCACTATATATTTCAGAGTGGTATCCGTGTTAGTCTGTATCAGCAAAAAGAACAAGGAGTACTTGTGGCACCTTAGAGACTAACATTTATTTGAGCATAAACTTTCATGGGCTAAAACCCACTTCATTGGATGCATGCAGTGGAAAATACAGTAATATTATCCAGTATCCATGCACCAACCTGTCCTTTTTAGAATCTGTGTTTGAAATGAGGCAGTTTGCACTTGGTTTCCAGATCACTCGTGATTACAGATGTGTAGTTTTGTTAGTCCAGGAGACAAAGAAAAAGAAAAACAAAAGCAAATCTGTGGGTGGGAAAGGATGAGTGAGAGAACAAACCACACGTGACAGATGTTAGTCATGTTGCTTAATGCACTATTGGATGGTGCTCAGATACTATGATGATGATGGTGATAGAAGAACGTTTATAAAGTAGAAACATTCGTTGGACCAATAAAAGGACAAGCTTTTGAGACTCACATCAGTTTGCCTTTCAAACTGATGTGGCCCAGTGATCCAGAATATTGCCATCTCTCATTCCAATAGCAGATTGGGGCAGTGAGCTAAGACTGTCTGACAGGTAATGATTCCTGAAGAGATGTAGGATTTGTTTTGCTATCAATATGCACTAGTAAATAGCCAAGTACAAGGAGACAAGACCAAATCCTATAAAGTACACTATGGACAAGCCGATTCACTATTGGCCTGCCACCTCACGGGCGGGTGTGGTGTATTTCCACTCTAGCGCCCTTGCTAACAGTCACTCAGGTCCTGCAATGGACTCTGTTCTCACACCTTGTTCTCACAGCTTGATTAATCTGGCAAAGTTATGTTTTAATTCCACAAGTACCACAAAGTCCAAATGTCCCCAAAACAAACACACACACCTACCCCAAGTTATGTTGGGCTTGTATGCCTCTTCTTCGAGTCCAGTAGGGGAACCCCATCCTACCCTCTGTTCTGCATTCTGCCCCAGGTCCCCTGTATTAGCCAGCTAGGTCTGCTTCTTGAGATGCACTGCTGCTTCCCTGGGGCTCTTCGTACCTCTGAGCATCATGTTTTTCTTCCCTGAAGCCTGTGCTCAAAACAGCTGATCCTCTGGTTCTCAGACCTCTGGCTTCTCCCAAGGTCCTCCTGACTCCATCTTTCTCTCCTGGAATGCCACTCCTTCAGGCCTGCCTTTCAGTGCCTGGCCCCATTCTATCCCTGTGGCCTTCTTCCATCTGCCTTCACCAGGCCATTTCCAGAGAGAAGGAACTCCCTACTGCCTCTCTCCTGGGTTTCTCGGTCTTTGGTCCTTCTCCTGGACATTCCCTGTATCTTTCACTTCCTTATTTTATGAAGGTGACCCAGCTGGGTCTAATAAATCAAGCCTGATACATCCTCCAAGTGCAGCAAGGTAGAATAATTGAGCTCTCAAACCCCTGAAATACTTTAGTTCACCTGTATGGTGTAAACACCTCAGGACATGCATCTCTTCAAGTGAGTTAAGCATTCAACATCTTTCAGGATCAGGTCCCTAATTCCACAGATGGTCACTACATAAGGCAGCATAAATCAATCGACTCAGGCCTCTTGGGAGCTGAGTGCCTTCAACTCCCATTGAAATTGATGGAAGTCAAGAGTTCTCAGCATTATGCAGGATGGTGTTCAATACAAATAAATCATGAGTGGATTTTGAGTTTCTCACTAAAACCCCAATGCTTGAGTTTGCTCGTGTTCTTTTCTAGGTAAGGTTTGAATGTCTCTATTGGGAGCATTTTCTGTTTACTTTCCACAGGACAACAATTTATGATAATTGATGTGATGCCATGTTATGACATCAATATTAATAGCATCACATCAATAATAAGATGGCTCTTTATTTTTCCTGACCTGTGGAAGTTTTCAGAAACTACATCATATATGGCTATTATTTACTGGATAGTGTACCGGAAAACAGAACAACTCACATACATCAAAAATTACTGCTAAACAGGACAGTCTTAAATCTAATCTTAAAAAGGTAGAGCCAGATTCTGTTCTACACATGCAGCCTAGTTGAAGCCAGAGGTCTTGCACATACGTAAACATGAGCAAAAAAAAAAAATGTGTAACTGAGGGCTCCGTGAGTGACTCACTGAACTGAACCTGAAACTGCACAGGATTCCTTCAAAAAGGTACCCAGATTACATATTTAGAAATAGTGCAAGGCCTGAGTGGTGCCACAAGAAGATTGCAAGCTGGAACAAGCACTCCATGGAGAGACAAATAGAAATTAAGGGCACAATTCTGTCCCTGGTTTCCACAGGAATCAGAGGGTCTGTGCGCTGCAGATTAAGACCTGTAGGAAGTTAGGTTGAGTGAGCCAGAACTCCTGTTGGTGTCCCCTACCTATGTGGACTAGGGTGGAGCATGTGTGTACAGGTATAGCCTGCCTTCCCCCTCTCCCTCCTTATCTCCTTTCTGAAAGGTAGCACACCCATGGGATCAATAGAGAGATTGTGCACCCCCAGGTCCTACACCATTGCAATCAATAGAAGATTTGCTATTGATTTGAGTGTGAACAGGATCATGCCCCAGCAGAGTACAGGCCAGGCTCTGTGCACGGATAAAAAGAGTAGAGCTCCTTGCAACCTGCTCCACTCTCATTCAATGGCCCCTGCAGGAACTGGCCAGGATCTGGACTTAAATATAATGGAGCTGTAGAGAAATTTAAATAAATAGAGCTAATTTCATACCCAGGACAACAATTCTATTGAATTCAGTGGAGTTACACTTCAAATGGATTTAGCTTAAAAACTATTATTTTAAAACCAACCCAAAGACTAATGGGGATAGCAGGTCAAAGAAACCAGGGAGAAATTACAACCGTTTTCCCATTGTCCAAATTCAAAATGTTTGAATTTGTGGGCTTGAAGAAGGGAGATGGAGGCTAACTTGGCTGGTAGGCTTATATTGTGCTGTTCTGTCCAGCTGATGGTTCCTGCATATCAAGGTAGGGCTTTTAAGCCCTTTCTGCTTGGCTGAAGGTGCCATTCTGCCCTGGGAAGTGAAGCTTCTCCCCCTTGGGATAGGAATAGGACCAGATTATTGGATCTTGCTGTGAGCATCTTGGGAGGCTAGGAAGGAGTTTTTAATTAAAATTTGACCTGGGAAGGGTGTGTTTTTTTACACTTTCCTTTTGGCAGCCCAGGGAGCCAGTGAATAGGTTATGTTGCAAAAAATCATTTTGTCACAACTTGGCAGATGCCTAGTACAGGTATTTATTTAATAGGGCGTCCCTGCTATACCAGAATTGAAGTGGATTAGGAAAAGGTGTATCCTAAAAAAAATAGGTGGGAAACGTGTCTGAGGTTCCTAATACATAGAAACATAGGACTGGAAGGGGCCTCTTGGGTCATCATGGGCAACCCCTTCATAGAATCCCATTCATAGACTTATTGAACTCCATCTTAAAACTAGTTAGGATGTTTTCCCCTACAACTCCTATTGGGAGGCTGTTCCAGAACCTCACACCTCTGGTGGTTAGACACCTTCTTCTAATTTCCAGTCTAAATATATTCATGGTCAGTTTATACCCATTTGTTCTTGTGCCAACTTTGTCTTTTAGGCTAAATAACTCTTCTTGCTCGCTGGTCTTTAATCTCTTGATGTATTTATAGAAAGTGATCCTATCCTCTCTCAGGCTTTATCTGGTCCAGCGGGAAGACAACGCCATATTTTCCACCCCCTTAACCTTCATACAAAGCAAGGGCAGTAGGCTCCCAGCAACTACGCTGGGACCAGGTTAGTGGGGATGAGGACCGTAGCCCTCACCTAAGTGTAACAGGGTGGTGGGGGCCTAATCGCAGCCTTCCACCCATTGGCATGGATTATGGAAGGAATGATAACCTACACTGGTTGAATTATTCCACAGTTTCTGACAGGTTACTTATAGTTGTGGCATAGTTGAAGCATATGCCTGATGTTTTGTCTTTCTTCCTATTATGAATGGAACAATTATATAAAGTATTCAGAAGTCTATTCTGTGACTAGTGAGTCCAGATCAGGATTTAGTGAGGCATTACAAGCTGTTTTGTTCAGTCTGGAACAGCTAAAAAAGAAGTACAACGTATGCCAACACAACAAAATTTGCATACAGACTAGCCTTTACAAGCAAGCTTGAATCCAGCTAGTGGGGGTAACAACAACAGTGAAGACAGCACAGCACAGGTAGTACAAGCCCAGTACTCGTCTCACTAGCCCACTCTGAAGCCTGCACTGTCCTATCTCCACTGCTATTGTTAACCATGCTTACTGGATTCAAGCTAACTCAGGTAGGGTATGGCCTGCACAGTTTTTGCTGTGTAGACATACCCTTCATTTGTGTCCTGAAGCCTTGAAAAGGCTTCTATTTGTTGTTACAGTGTTGTCCTGTCTTATCTACCATGTGGAAGTACTACCTATAAATGCTTTTAGAACTAACTTCTTGCAGCAATAGGAAAGGCTGGGAAGCTTGGCTAACAATTTCCAGTAGCCCACATATGAAACATGGACTAATGTTTTAGCTCAGGAATTCTCAACACATTTCATACTGTAAGCCACAAATTACTGGGGAAATTTCCTTTTGGAGAACCTCCTCTTTTATTCATGCTCTTAGAACAATCCAGTGCAATTTCCTTACATAGAAAACTATAATGTCTTTTTAGTTGTCTCTAATGCAACATGACAGCTCAAATCAAGGAAAAGGAAACAGTAAAGCTAGAGGTGACCAATAGGAGCTGGGGCTAAAAAAAACTTGTCCCAAGTGATTGGTGGTGGAGGGTTTTTTGTTTGTTTGTTTTTTTGAGAAAAATGCAGATTTGGTGACATTGCCACATTTTGTGAATTCATGCTGGCTTCAGCAAATTGCTTGTTTTACAAAAAAATCAAAGTGTTTCATTTTGACATTTTCAGAACAAAATATTTCAGGATTTTTCAGTTCCACATTATTTTGTTTGGGAATTTTCCATAATGTTATTAGATATCTTCAAAACTGTTTTAAAAAGGTTTCATTTGGGGCTGAACAAAAAACATTTCAATCAACCTAAAATGAAATTTTGTTAAAAACTTTTGAATTTACCAAAATGTTTTAAAAATTTCATTTCCAGTGCAACTATTTTTATTCATTTATTTTTCAGAGCTGCCAACAAATTGAAAAACCCATTATTAATTCAGTTCTAGTGTGACCAATCCATTTTCTCCATTTCACCATCAACTGCTCCATGAACCCTTAGTGGCCAACAGACCACAGATTAGCAGTCACTGTTTTAGCAGATGGAGGAATGGTTAATTTTTAGAAGGTACCAAATAAGCAATAGCGACATGACCTAGATAAGGATCCAGAGTAAAACGAAAGAGACAAATACTGCTGAAACAAGTGTTGGAAGCTATCAAATGGTACTGATATCAACAAGATGTGGCCCCAAACTAACCTACAGACAGAGTCTCCATTAACAATACTCAGTGCTTGCACTCTTAAAGTCAAAAAGATATAAAGACATCCACACATAGAAAGCCTGTTAGACAATCAGTAATATGGTTACTAACTTCAGTAAAGAAAATCTGAAAGGAACAGTAGGGTGGAGATTTTCAAAGAAGCTTGAGGAAATTAGTCACTCAAGCTATACATTTTTAAATGCTTTAAGCACACAAGATTCTGATAGGTGCCTAGTGGAATTTTCAAAAGTGCTTAAAAAATCTGCCCCATCTTCCCATTGAATTTCAGTGGGAGTTGGGCACCTAAATCCTTTGAAAATTCCCAGACTTAGATTCGTGTATAGAGGATAATGAAACTCATGTGAGTAGAGCAGAATGGAAAACAGAAATAAATTCTGGACTTATTCCAACAAAAAACATTTTCTGTCATTATTAATTTTCCATCTGTAATTCTAGAGAAAGCAGAAAATGTCTAAGCTTCCTCTACACATGGCTTGTTCAGTTCCTCATGAAGCTGCACAGGGGTAGCCAACATTGATCTGCTTGACCTTTACAAACCCTTTATTATTATTTCCCGGTTTTAGAATTTCTTATTTCTTCTTCTAAAATATACATATTGCTTGGAATAGAAAAATTCCTGTGGTAGTTCAGTTACTGTGATAATTGTGGGTGAATGCTGACATAATAGCAACCACTTTAATCATAATAAGAATAAGTGAAGGACATGCATTGGGCTACAGCAACATTTCAGCAATATGCATATGTTATACAGCAGCTATTACTGCTATACACATGTTCATATATACATATAAGACTAGATTTACAAAATGATGCCTGTAATGTAGTATAGGTTCAACTGTAGAAATGTGACAGATACACAGTAATGTATGCAATTGTATTGTACATATAATCTCAAATAGGATTGTTATGTTTGGTAGCTGTGTCATATTTACTTTAGAGTAGAACCAAATATTTCTCACTTCCTGACTACTTCGTACCAAAAAAAAAAAAAAAAAAAACCCTCCCTCCCCCAAACACACACCCTAAACACTAAAAATAGTTACAGTGTTAAGAAAACAAGGTGAGCATCTATTACAGTATATCAGAATTAATAAAGGTCAGCCACATTTTGGAAACATGTAGACCTCAGAAA
Source organism: Chrysemys picta bellii (assembly GCF_011386835.1). Taxonomy (NCBI): domain Eukaryota; kingdom Metazoa; phylum Chordata; order Testudines; family Emydidae; genus Chrysemys; species Chrysemys picta. The sequence goes on along the minus strand of NC_088799.1, from coordinate 18,175,143 downwards.
AAAAAACACAAGGTCACTTTTACCAAATCCGAAAACTATTGTATTGCATGTTGATTACTGACAGAATACAAAGCCATCTGGTATGTAAACTCAACCTCAGCAGATGCAATGCATTTGGAAAGTGAAGCATTCATTTTTATTGTGAACTAAAATTAGATCTAAAGTGTGCTCAAAAGCATAACTAAAACAGATTGTCCCTTCTAGCACTCATGTTGCAGACATTAATAAGGCCTGTATTTGCTGATTCTATGTTCAGACCTTTGATCTGCTTATTATCCCTGTCAAACTATTAAATGGAAAACATCTTTCCTTCAACCAAATATAACTCCAAGCAATCATCTAAATGGTTCTCTTAAATTTGTTAGCTGTTCAAAGTTGCCAGTTTCTTAAGAAATTATGTTTTCCCTTTAAAATCCTGCACTATGAAAATTCACCTTTCTAGTCACTTCTAAATCTTTAAAATAAAGAAAAAGAAAAAGTAAACAGATAGAAATGTTTGAGAGAGGCTCACTTTGCTACGTCACATATTGTAATGGCCACTGTTCTTTGAACAGTAATATCACATTTGCTGTGCTATAGTAATGGTGGTGTCCAACTAAATTTTTGTTCTAAGTTAATATTTTGCATGCTAGCTAGTTCATTGTAAATTAGGCCATTTATCTCTGGAGAGATGGGTTAAATTCAGTGTAAGTGGGCACAATTGTACTGAGTAAGCAGAAAGAAGAACAGGAGGACTTGTGGCACCTTAGAGACTAACAAATTTATTAGAGCATAAGCTTTCGTGGACTACAGCCCACTTCTTCGGATGCATATAGAATGGAACATATATTGAGGAGATATATATACACACACAGACAGAGAGCATAAACAGGTGGGAGTTGTCTTACCACCTCTGAGAGGCCAATTAATTAAGAGAAAACAAACTTTTGAAGTGATAATCAAGCTAGCTCAGTACAGACAGTTAGATAACAAGTGTGAGAATACTTACAAGGCGAGATAGATTCAATGTTTGTAATGGCTCAGCCATTCCCAGTCTTTATTCAAACCGGAGTTGATTGTGTCTAGTTTGCATATCAATTCTAGCTCAGCAGTTTCTCGTTGGAGTCTGTTTTTGAAGTTTTTCTGTTGTAATATAGCCACCCGCAGGTCTGTCACTGAATGACCAGACAGGTTAAAGTGTTCTCCCACTGGTTTTTGAGTATTTTGATTCCTGATGTCAGATTTGTGTCCATTAATTCTTTTGCGTAGAGACTGTCCGGTTTGGCCAATGTACATGGCAGAGGGGCATTGCTGGCACATGATGGCATATATCACATTGGTAGATGTGCAGGTGAACGAGCCCCTGATGGTATGGCTGATGTGATTAGGTCCTATGATGATGTCACTGGAATAGATATGTGGACAGAGTTGGCATCGGGGTTTGTTACAAGGATAGGTTCCTGGGTTACCTATCCTTGTAACAAACCCCGATGCCAACTCTGTCCACATATCTATTCCAGTGACATCATCATAGGACCTAATCACATCAGCCATACCATCAGGGGCTCGTTCACCTGCACATCTACCAATGTGATATATGCCATCATGTGCCAGCAATGCCCCTCTGCCATGTACATTGGCCAAACCGGACAGTCTCTACGCAAAAGAATTAATGGACACAAATCTGACATCAGGAATCAAAATACTCAAAAACCAGTGGGAGAACACTTTAACCTGTCTGGTCATTCAGTGACAGACCTGCGGGTGGCTATATTACAACAGAAAAACTTCAAAAACAGACTCCAACGAGAAACTGCTGAGCTAGAATTGATATGCAAACTAGACACAATCAACTCCGGTTTGAATAAAGACTGGGAATGGCTGAGCCATTACAAACATTGAATCTATCTCGCCTTGTAAGTATTCTCACACTTGTTATCTAACTGTCTGTACTGAGCTAGCTTGATTATCACTTCAAAAGTTTGTATTCTCTTAATTAATTGGCCTCTCAGAGGTGGTAAGACAACTCCCACCTGTTTATGCTCTCTGTCTGTGTGTGTATATATATCTCCTCAATATATGTTCCATTCTATATGCATCCGAAGAAGTGGGCTGTAGTCCACGAAAGCTTATGCTCTAATAAATTTGTTAGTCTCTAAGGTGCCACAAGTCCTCCTGTTCTTCTTTTTGCGGATACAGACTAACACGGCTGCTACTCTGAAACTTGAGTAAGCAGAGTTGTACTAACTTATGCCAGTGGTGAATTTGGTCTTGGATTCAAATAATGGCAATTTGGAAAGGAAAAAAAAAATGCTGATCTCACCTAAGACCTTTGCAGTTATTTGTGATCAAAGTCACTATGCAGTTTTGCTCATTCTTATTTTCTGAACTGAATGGTCTCAAAATTAGAATGCTCAGCACCTCATAGGATTAAGCACAGTGTCTCCACCATTCTCCTGCTCCAAATCTTACCTCCCGGACTGCTCCTTTTTCACACCACTTTCTCTTAAGCCAACTGTGACGGAGGCTTTTAGGCTTTATCCTTAACAGGTTTTTTTTTTTTTTAACCTGTCTTTCCCCCTTGACACCTCACTTCCTAGTTCCCAGTATCTATGCAGACAATACTGAAATCCCCATCACCATTAACCTCCTCTCCATTTTTTTTTTAAATCTCCTTTGTAATTTTCTCAGGGCCACCCAGAGGGGGGGGGCAAGTGGGGCAATTTCTCCCAGGCCCTGGGCCCCATAGGAGCCCCCACAAGAATATAGTATTCTATAGTATTGCAACTTTTTTTTATGGAAGGGGCCCCCAAAATTGCTTTGCCCCAGGACCCCTGAATCCTCTGGGCGGCCCTGAATTTTCTTACCTTGACTCTGGCGGCTTCTACTTAGATCAAAAATTTCCTACTTCAGTATTATTCAAAGTCTTAAATCATTCTTCTGGGTCCTGTTTTTCCTATTTGACTCCATTATCTGTCTCCTTGATACTGAACTTAAATGTGCTCCCAAGGGCAGAAATCTGGGGATCATCCAGGATTCCAGATTTTCATTTACCTCCCACATCTCTCAACATACCTGGAATATATCCAGAACACATGATACCTTAACCCCACTCTTCGGGGCGGGGGGGATTTGGGGAGGGGGAGAAAGAGAGCGAGAAAAAACTTTATTCATAACTTGTTTGCTTCACTTCCAGTCTTGACTGCTGCAGTTCCCTCTTACTTTGTTCCTAAATCCCAACTCTCTTGCAGTCAGTTTACTCTTCACAGCATATGATTGATGCTCACTATAAAGCATTATGTATAGGCCCCACAGTGTTCCTACACCCTGCCTCAGGAAAGGAGCAGTGAAGGTAGGTCTTGCCTAGAGAGATCTCATGGAAGCAGTCAATCAGAGCCCAACAGGCTCAGATAAACTGGAGGACCTTGGTTCATTTCCTTGCTAAGACCAGAGGGACAAGGCAGAGTAGGGTAGGGTGCTTCTCACTGGCCAAAGATGTTTGAGGGATAACTAAGGTTTGGTTCTGGCTGTTTGTTTGCTTAAGCTGGGAGAGAGAGGACCTAAGAATTTTAACCCTAAGGTAAGGGGTGAAGATAAAGAAGTTAGGTGGGAACAGGCCCAGGGAAGTAGCAACAACAAATTGAAGTGAACAGTATGTGGCTGTTTATGGGGTCTCTGGGTGAACCTGAATACTTGTGGCCTGTAGGTGAACCTGGGCCCACCAAGTACAAGTAGCGTAAACCTCACAAAGGGAACAGTACTGAACTGGAAGCCCAAACAAAAGGTTATATTTAAAGGGGTCCCGAGCCAGGACTGAAGTGTCTAGTAAGGGCAAATAGACTATTTGTTTATCAGACTGTTTAATACCCTGGAAGGGGTTATTTAGACTTTGTGACTTGGCCAGAGGGCCAAGCCATGGAAGAGCCACCAATGTTGGCCTGCTGGGGAGAGAAAGGAATTGCAGGACCACACCAAGCTGCTAGGAGGTGCTCAAGAGGCAAATGCCCCCATTACAAAGGCACTATGTGAATATAAATGCATTGCATGTCACCAGAAATCTTCCTTGGAAACTCAGCTTTATTTTGTACAGCTGGGGGAAATTATTATATTAGCCTTGTTTAACTTCCCTCACTGTTTCATCCCTAGACACAGCAGATCCATACCAGCAGCTTTCACGAGCATTACACTTGCTTTACATTGGCTTTTAACCAGCTTGATTCTGGTGCCAAATTAGGAACATTAAACATCTCCTGGTTTTGCTTTGTTTACAGAGTCAGTGTTATAGCAGCAACTATCAAAAGCCAACTCCACTCCAGTTCTAGGGATGGTTCCAGAGTAGGAGGAGACAACATTCTGGAAGCCTAACTACCGCAAAGGGCAACAGAGACATGCAATCATCTCTCAGAAATTTACTACCTGTCATCTGATATTGCTTAATTATAGCTTCTGAGTGGTTAAACCAGTGAAGCAGTCTGACTGGCTATATATTGCAAAGTACTTCATAAGTTTCCTCAAAAACAGCTCATGCATGCTCATTTTCTGTTATTGGCGCCTTTCAAAACATGTATATTTTCAGTGTTAGAAACTCTTTGGAAATTAGCTTTTGCCGGTTTTGACTACAGAGGAGGGAGTACATAGTGCAGTTTACTGAGATCTGGTGTCCATTATCAATTCAAATCAGAAAGCTCTCACAAGTATATGAGCCATAATGGAACATTGCGTTGTCCAGATTGTAAACTCCTCGATTCCACTGGCGAGCAGATATTTGTATGAGTAGTCCCATTGAACTACTCATCTCTACGTGTAATAGGCTCAGAATCTGGCCCGTACAATAACAAAGGATATTCATTAAATAAACAATTTATATTCAGTCTGCATGTGTAAATAATGTTCAATATACTTTCTCTTTCCATGGACTTTGACAGAATGTCTGTATGGGAGGTCCCTTTCACATTATAAATCTGCACAAAATAAAAGCACCTGTATATAAAATAGAAACCCATGATGAAACAACAAACTTTATTTTGCTTCAATATATCAAACTTCAATGAATTCAAAACCCCTCTCACAATGTTATAAGAAACCACTAAAAAAATTAAGTAAGTGGCAAAAGAAGGTCCACTGGTGATGGTGCATATCCGCATTAGTGACACATTTTCAGGGGATACCTCACAGATTATAGATAACGTCAGGAAACTCTAAAGGCTGATGAAGGAGAGGAACGTCCAAATTATCTTCCTGGAGATCCTTCCTGTCCCACAAGTGAAGGAAGTTTCTGGAAGTGTCCTAGAGGCAAGTAAATGGTGTAAGGTAGAGGGTTACGGTTTTGTGGAACATTGTACAATTTGAAAGACCTCCATCTCAGTAGAAAGGGAACCAATCTCCTTGGGGACAGGCTAGCAATGCTAGTCAGGAGGGGTTAAACTAACAACAGAAAGGGAAGGGGAAGAAAGGAACAAAGAGTGCTCATTTAGCACAAAGATTAAGAAACTGAGAACAGAATTAATCAAGGCAACAAAGGACAAGAACAGAAGAAATTTTACTTGTCTATAGTAGGAGCCTGAGTAAAAACAGAAGTACATGAAATTGCTCATTTTGAGAGGGGGGGGGGGAAAAAACTACCTAATTGGTATTACTGAAACCTGATGGGAAGATTCACATGATTGGAATGTTAAGATTAAAGGCCTATTTAAGAAAGGCCAAGTGAACAAAAGGGGAAGGGCCTGGCATTCTGTCAAAAGTAGCATTACCTATTTCTGAGCCACTAATAAAAAACAGAAGAAGATAATTGTGAATGCTTATGGATCAGTGTTCTAACCAGAACTTAAATACTAGAGTATTTCCCGGATCCTCCCACTCCCCACCCAACATGCTATAAAAATTCCAGGGGGTTGAAAATATTTACTGGAGCTCTACTCTGGACAGCTCTGGCTGAATTTAAGCTCTGGTTCTAACAGATGAAGTACTGGTAGGGGTCTGCTACAGAAAATAGATGTCACTAGAGAACAGGATAACCAGCTCCTTGAGCACCTATCTATAACGTGCTCTTAACAAACAGCTTTGTCATATGGGGGACTTCAATCTGAATGATATATGCTGGAGGTGTCATACTGCGAACGCTAAAAACACATCCTTTGAATTTCTAAAGTTTAGAGAAGATAAAAGTTCCTAACTCCAAGTGTGACATTCACCAGGGAATTTTATATTAGACCTCATCTTGACAGATAAAAGAAACTGATCACAGAATTTTAAATTAATTGTACCTTAGATACAAATATAACCATGTTCTGGTCACTTGTAAGTGCAAACAAACAGACTAGAGTCCAAACAAGTAAAATATATTTATACATATATACTTGGTGCTTTAAATGAATCATTTTCATAAAGCATTGAGCCAGATCAATTGGGGGAAAGAATTTAAAGAGACAAATGTGAGTCATTAGAATCTGTTTAAAAACACTTTATTAAATGCCCAAAATAAGCCAACCTGACTTAGAGGGAAACAGAAAGCATATATTATATGAATAACAAATGGAAGAACGAGAAAGTTGATAGCTTCTGATTTATATCTTTTACTAGGAACTGTAGAAAATTAAAAGGGGAAGCAAAAGGATAACAGAAGTAATCTGTGGCTTGCAGAGTTAAAGGATAATAACAAGGAGTTTTTAAAATACATTAGAAACAAAAGTAATCCTAACAATGATATTGGTCCATTGCTAGATGGAAATAGTAGAACTGTCAATGCAGATAAGGCAGATGTGTTGAATAAATACTTCTGTATTTGGTGGGGGGCAGGGGAAGAGAATGTAATAGGATATACTTTTCATTTCAACATTAACTAAGGAGTGTGCTAAATAGCAGCTACTAAGGCTAGACATTTTTAAAAATCAGCAAGTTATCCAGGCCTGAATCCATGAGTTTCCAAGCAGCTGGCCAAGATGCTCTATGAATCAATATTGCTAATCAACAACTCTTTGTACACTGGGGAAACTCCAGAAGCCTTAAAGAAAACTAATGTTATACCAATATTTTAAAAGGGTAAACCTGAGAACTATGGTAATTATAGGCCTGTCAGCCTGACATACATTCTGGGCAAGATAATGGAACTACTGAGAGGTGACTCAATTAATAAAGAATTAAAGGAGAGTAATATAATGCCAGTCAATATGTGTTTATGGAAAATAGGTCTTGTCAAATTAACTTCATATTTTTAAATGAGATTATAAATTCAGCTGATAAAGGTAATAGTGTTGATGTAATATACTTCTGTGAGGCATTTGACTTGGTACTGCATAACAGTTGGATTAAGAAATGAATAGAACAATACAAAGTCAATATGGCACACATTAAATGGATTAAAAACTGGCTAAGTGACAGGTCTGAAAATGTAATTGTATTCAGAGAATCTTCATTGAGCAGTTGTGTTTCTAGTGGGGTCCCACAGGGATCACTTCATGCTCCCTCTCCCCCAACATGCTGAGATTTTTATCAGTGACCTAGAAAAAAAACAAAATCATTACTGATAAAACACAGATGACAAAGATTAAGGGAGGATGAGGACAAGACACTGTACAGAATGATCTGGACCTCCTGGTAAACTGATCTCAAGCAAATAATGTGTTTTGGTGCAGCCAAAACTAAAGTCATACTTCAAGAAACAAAGAACTTAGGCTGTCCTTACAGGATAGGGAAAGCAGAGACTATGAAAGACTTGGGGGGGAGGTCTTGTTGGATAATCAGCTGAACATGAACTAGCAATGCAACATGGTGACAAAAAAGGCTAATGTAATTCTTGGCTGTATAAACAGGTGCATCTTGAGGAATAGAGAGATTGTATTATCTCTGTATTTGGCCTTGGTACAATGGCTAGTGGAATAAAAGTGTCCAGTGCAATTGTGGTATCCACAATTCAAGAAGGCTGTTGATAAAATGAAGCAGATTCAGAGAAAATCCAAAAGAATTATTTAAAAATTGGGAAACATACCCGACCATGAAAAACAGATTGAACTCTGAGTCTCCCTTAACAAAGAGAAGGTTAAAAGTTGACTTGATCAGAGTAGAAGGACCTACATGGGGAACAGAAATCTAATAGCAGATGACTATTCAATCTAGCAAAGAGTTAACCTGATCCAATGGCTGGAGGCTGACGCTAGACAAATTCAGATGAGAAGTAAGGTTCAAGTTTGTAAAAGTGAGAGTAATTAACCATTGGACCAAGTTGCTATGGATGGTGATGGATTTTTTTTTAACTCAATATTGAATGTTTTTCTTAAAGTTATGGTGGAGTTCAAACAGGAATTGATTCAGGTTTGTATTGTACATGAGGTCAGACCAGATAGTCCTAGTGTTCTGGGCTCATAATCTACTAAATTATTATTTTTTTAAACTAAGCCAATTTGGTCAGACAAGCCACATTTCTAGATTCAGTGGGGCTATCATATTAAGAGTATCTAGGTGTGCTAGACGCATCTCTGATATCCCTCCAATACTGCAGCATGGAAGAGACAAAGTGTTGCAAGAGTTTTTAAACACATGCAACTTCACAGAGAATTCTCTCTTTACCCTTATATAAAAAGGTACAACATTCTGCAGTAATAATCAAAAACTCTGCAAACAATATGATTCGTGATAGCATTTTGAATCATTTAGGAAGTCTACTTTAGTGCTCCCAGTTAACAATGTCCTGATCCAACACACATTGAATACAAATGGAGTCTTATCAACTTGAATGGGCTTTGGATCAGGCCGTAAGTCCTCATGAAGAAAACTCTTCAATTACAGGTTACTCTGCAGTCCCCAGCTGTACAGTTGATCAGTAGTTAGAAAGTTCTATAGAGTTGGCAAATATATGTCCTCCCACCCAGAACCAGAGTATCATAGAGAGACAGCCAGGCAATATTTTTCAAGTAGCTCAGAAAGTAAGTAATTGGTGGAGGAAAGGAATAACACCCTCCCAGATTCCAGTTACACAAACTAGCAGTGATTAGGGGGCTGGAGTAAATGACTTATGAGTAGAGGCTGAGGGAACTGGGATTATTTAGTCTGCAGAAGAGAAGAATGAGGGCGGATTTGATAGCTGCTTTCAACTACCTGAAAGGGAGTTCCAAAGAGGATAAATCTAGACTTTTCTCAGTGGTACCAGATGACAGAACAAGGAGCAATGATCTCAAGTTGCAGTGGGGGAGGTTTAGGTTGGATATTAGGAAAACACTTTTTCACTAAGAGGGTGGTGAAGCACTGGAATGCGTTACCTAGGGAGGTGGTGGAATCTTCTTAGAGGTTTTTTAAGTCAGGCTTGACAAAGCCTTGGCTGGGATGATTTAGTTGGGGATTGGTCCTGCTTTGAACAGGGGGTTGGACTAGATGACCTCCTGAGGTCCCTTCCAACCCTGATATTCTAGGAATATGCTGTTAGCCTTCTTGGCAACAAGGGCACACTGTTGACTCATACCCAGCTTCTCATCCACTGTAATTCCCAGGTCCTTTTCTGCAGAACTGCCTCTTAGCCAGTCGGTCCCCAGCCTGTAGCAGTGCATGGGATTCTTCTGTCCTAATTGCAGGACTTAGCACTTATCCTTGTTGAACCTCAGATTTATTTTGGCCCAATCCTCCAATTTGTCTAGGTCACTCTGGACCCTATCCCTATCTTCCAGCATATCTACCTCTCCCATCAGCTTAGTGTCATCTGCGAACTTGCCGAGGGTGCAATCCATCCCATCATCCAGATCAAGATGAAGATGTTGAACAAAACCAGCCCCAGGACCAACCCCTGGGGCACTCCATTTGATACCGGCTGCCAACTAGACATTGAGCCATTGAGCCTGACTATCTAGCCAGCTTTCTATCTACTTTACAGTCAATTCATCCAATCCATACTTTAACTTGCTGGTAAGAATAACATGGGAGATCATATCAAAAGCTTTGCTATAGTCAAGATACATCACCACATCTACCACTTTTCCCATATCCACAGCACTAGTTATCTCATCATAAAAGGCAATCAGGTTGGTCAGGCATGACCTGCCCTTGGTGAATCTATGTTGATTATTCCTGATCACCTACCCAAGTGCTTCAAAATGGATTCCTTGAGGACCTGCTCCATGATTTTTTCCAGGGACTGAGATGAGGCTGACTGGTCGGTAGTTCCCTGGATTCTCCTTACCTTTTTTAAAGAGGGGCACTATATTTCCCTTTTTCCAATAGTCTTGGACCTCCCCAAATCGCCACGAGTTTTCAAAGATAATGGCCAATGGCTCTGCAATCACATCAGCCAACTCTCTCAGCACCCTCGGATGCATTAGATCCAGATCCATGGACTTGTGCATGTCCAGCTTTTCTAAATAGTCCTTTCACCACTTAGGGCTGCTCGCCTCCTCCCCATTCTGTGCTGCCCAGGGTAGCAGTCTCAGAGCTGACCTTGTCTGTGAAGACCAAGGCAAAAAAATCATTGAGTACTTCAGCTTTTTCCATATAATCGGTCACTAGGTTGCCTCCTTCATAAGGGCCCCACTTTCTCTGACCGCCTTCTTGTTGCTAACATACCTGTAGAAACCCTTCTTGTTACCCTTCACATCCCTTGATAGCTGCAACTCCAATTGTGCCTTGGCCTTCCTGATTACATTCCTGCATGCTCAAGCAATATTTTTATACTCCTCCCTAGTCTTCTGTCCAAGTTTCCACTTCTTGTAAGCTTCCTTTTTGTGTTTAAGCTCACCAAAGCATAGCTCCATGGTTATTTTTGATCTAATACAGACAGATATGTAAAGTGTGCTGGTGAAAGTCTTAAACAGCAGACATTGATGGACTAGGATAACAGATAAACTAATTACAGGGAAACAGTCCATACAAACAGAGATCCTATACTTCAGGTCATGGGTTTGATTTCACAGTGTAACAAGCCAAGTCCCAAACCTAGGGCTCTCTTTTCCTTAAAGGTCTTTTTGACCCTTACTAGAGATATAAATAGTGCTGCAGAGTCAATCGCTAACCTTTAATGCAGCACATATCATGGAGAACTCATGGAGGTCTCCAGGACAGGAGACATTTCAAGAACAGAAACAGGATGGTTAGCGTCAAGGTACATCGGGCATTTGTGAAGGTTCCTTTTCCCCAGTTCCTCATAGGATTGAAGTAAAATAATATTATCTTCCCTTGAGGGAAAGGCTGCTGCTCACTGAATCCATCTTGATTTTCCCATCCTAGGAAGGGATGCTGGGGCAACAAGCTTATAGATGAGACCAGTCATTCAGAATGAAATTGCATTTGTCTGCAGGACCAGCTAAGCAACAGGGGAGATCTGTTCTTTAGCTTCCCCATCTCCCTCCCTCTCCTCCATACCCTCTGGCAGGATATGTCGGTCGGGTTTTTGTGTTCATTATATATCATTAAACATAATGCATCTCAGTAGTGAGTGGTGAACTCAGGGTTCTCTAACTGTTTCAGTCTTTAACCCCTTAACAATCACACACACACACACACACACACACACACACACACACACACACACACACACAAAGCCTTCTTTCTTGAAGTTTCCCCTGCCGCCCGACCCTCATCACAGGAATAGCAAAAGATACAAAACCAGCTCTGCTTAACCAGTCTCTCCAAAGGCACTGTTAAGTCAATGTCCCCAGTCAAACAGGAGACAGGGAAATAGGAACAGCTACCTTTATTTTTTTCCCCATGGTCTAATAGTAGGTAGGTGATGACGGGTGTCAGTTGTAGCTCTTTCCTCAAGAAAGCAGACTCCTTGCTTCATCAGAGGTCAGGTTCAAAGGGTGGGGCAGAGTTAAAGTCCAGTTATTGGATAAAGTCCAGTTATTGGATGAAGTTTCATTCTTTTTCTTGGTAGCAGGAGCCAGCTGAAATGACTTCAGGTAAGCAGACAAACATCTAAGGCAGGACTGCTTTTAAACCAATGAAACACCATGGTATGGGGTTCTACTAGCTTTAAATCCCAATTAACCTGTAATCTGGAGTGGAAAATAAAGAAAAGGAGAGATGCAGAACAAAAACCAAAAGTGATAAAAGCAAAGAATCACTTTCCCCTGTTAGGTACCTCTGGAATTTATAGTTCCTGAGTTCATGAAGAATTATCTTGACTGTCCAGTGTAGTCCTGACCAGATTTTTCAGTAGTCTTTTAAGCCAAATAATCTTTGCTCATAAACAGAAAAAACCTTGGGCACACCAACAAGTATCCAGTCCTTAAAACAAAATTCCTAAACATGTAATTGGGTTCTCCTTAGAATGTCTTTAGCTAAGTGATTTAAGGCAACTTTCTAGAGTTCTATAGTAACAGTTCACAACCTAGAACATAAGAAAGGCCGTGCCGGGTCAGACCAAAGGTCCATCTAGCCCAGTATCCTGTCTACCGACAGTGGCCAATGCCAGGTGCCCCAGAGGGAGTGAACCTAACAGGCAATCATCAAGTGATCTCTCTCCTGCCATCCATCTCCATCCTCTGACAGAGGGAGGCTAGGGACACCATTCCTTACTCGTCCTGGCTAATAGCCATTAATGGACTTAACCACCATGAATTTATCCAGTTCTCCTTTAAACTCTGTTATAGTCCTAGCCTTCACAACCTTCTCAGGTAAGGAGTTCCACAAGTTGACTGTGCACTGCGTGAAGAAGAATTTCCTTTTATTTGTTTTAAACCTGCTGCCTATTAATTTCATTTGATGACCTCTAGTTCTTGTATTATGGGAATAAGTAAATAACTTTTCCTTATCCACTTTCTCCACATCACTCATGATTTTATATACCTCTATCATATCCCCCCTTAGTCTCCTCTTTTCCAAGCTGAAGAGTCCTAGCCTCTTTAATCTCTCCTCATATGGGACCCGTTCCAAACCCTTAATCTTTTTAGTTGCCCTTTTCTGAACCTTTTCTAGTGCCAGTATATCTTTTTTGAGATGAGGAGACCACATCTGTACGCAGTATTCAAGATGAGGGCGTACCATCGATTTATATAAGGGCAATAATATATTCTCAGTCTTATTCTCTATCCCCTTTTTAATGATTCCTAACATCCTGTTTGCTTTTTTGACCGCCTCTGCTTAAATTTAGAGAATTTAGACTTCAATTAAATGAGAATCAGCTAGAGTTAAAATAACATTTGAGTTGAAGTTGTTCTGTAAATCTAAAAGTGAAGGCCTCTGTCCAGGAAAGATATTGTTGTGTTCAGTTCTCTGTTTTAATTGGTATTAAATACCATTTAAAACAAAATAGCAATGAATCTGACACATTATGAAGCCAATGTCTTTGCTGATTATTATAGTCTCATTCTGACATCAGATTTTTCTGAATGTAGAAGAGAAGTAGTAAAGATTTATGTGAACGTGCATTTTGTGCTGACAGCATCCTATTTCATTAAACAGTACTATTATCTCATGTTGCCCTTTCCATGACTCCCAAGTTTATCTTAATGTGTTTTTAGATTTGCAAGTGAAAGGAATTTCGATAAAACTATACTGGAATGCTCAACTTGCCATGGTAGAATATCCTCTGACTTGTTTTTAATTTATCAAATCATGCTCCAATGAGTTCTTTTAGTAAGAGTCTGTTGCTGTATTCCTATCAAGGTGCTACGTTAAGTTGATATGTTCCAATCCAAACAGTTTAAACTGATAGAAAGTTAACTAAAGACATTTTAAATTCAAAACATTAAAGCATTTTAAGATGGTTGACACCAAGTCTGAGAAATGAGAAATCTCAGAACTTCAACTTTTTTAGAACCAAATTCAGTGATGCTTTTTTGATATTATGAATATTCATAAAGAGGTGAACACATAATGCACGGCACCACTTAGACACAGTCCTGTGCTGGGGGGAGAGGGGTAGTGTGGAGCTGCATAATTCCAGATGGAGTACTGGAGGCATTCTGCGTGGGTTTCAGTAGTGCATAGACAAGCACAAATGGTTACACCCTTTTAGGTGCTACAGTATACACCCATCACCACCTGGGTCACCCAGTTCCACTGGCCAGTGTGAAAGAATGGAGTCATGGTTCTTCATAATCTCCTTCCCCCACCGCTTTTAAAGCATCATGAGCCCTTGGGCTTGGGGGAGTAATTGAGAGCACAAAGTCTGTGCTACCCTGAGTGCAAGAACTGCAATTTTGCCAGGCCCTTAAGCAGACTGCACAAAGTGTGAAGGAAGTTCTTTATGCCCCTTCCTATACTGCACTCCTAGTCAGGATCTAGCAGAGGTTGTCTGCAAACTCTTCCCAATTTCTATATATATATATATTATATATATATATATATATATATATAAAATTTTATATTTTCACTCTGATTAGACATTTCATTGTGCATATTCAGTGTTCAATATTCCAACTCCAACCTCCTTCCTTAGTTGTGACTGGCAACAGAAGTCATAGGGTGTTCTCTTCTCCCAGACTGCATGAATCATAATCAGGAGGTGGGTCTAAAGAAGCTACTATGTATTTGAATCTGGTCACAGATAAAGTGAAATTACATGAGTCCAAGAGAAAAATAAAGGTTTGAAAAATAGAAAGGCCCCATGGTTTTCATAGATGGTCAAAAAGTACAAGCTCGTACATCGTACAAAAAGTTCAAATACATTTCTACTTATTTAAATCCTCTGAAGACTGTTGGATTTTCAATCCACCTTTTAGCTGCAGCATACGTGAAGAAAATTATATGCCAAGTACTCAGATATGACATATGAAAAAGTTCTTAAGGGTAGTCATGCCTTCTATGTTTTAGCCCTGCCAGACTTTTGTAAGCTATGTGTTTAGTAAGGGAACTGTTCAGTTTTTCCTAAACTGCAGCCAAAATAATCCTACCAGCTAGAAACAAGAGAAATGTGTTGTCCTGACCAATTGTCAACATCCACTACTAATAAAACTAAAGTAAGGGAGAATACAATATATTCAATTACAATTAAATTCCGGTGTTTTCTTCCCAACAATCAATCTTTCAATTTTGGGCCAATTCCTCAATCCAGGAATCAGAAGATTCTACTGTCCCACAAGCCCTGCAACATATTTCAACAAGAACTCAAAATCATTTCCTGTAGTCCATTTGGAATGAGGTAGAAATCACCCAAGACTTTGCATTGAGCAAACAAACACCATTTTTACAATGTTCTAAAAACAGAAAGCTAAATCCTACCAGGACAGAAAATACAGAGGTCTCTTTGTCAGGCAAAGAACAAAAATATTAGTATGTTTGTTCAGCAATTAGTAAAGTGTATATTTTAGCTAATATACCTTCAGTAGTACTGATCAGAAAGAAACTCCCACTTAGAGAGAAGTCTTAATACTGCTGTGTTAGTCTGCAAAACAGAGTTTGATAAAAAGAATGAGATGTTAGGAAAATGTGTTTTATTATAAAGTTGTTCAAGTGTTGCAAATGAAGTGATAGAGTTGCATAATATCACATTCAGTCCAGAGGCTAAAACCATTGAAATGGACTGGTAAAAACAGTGTGGGGACAAACAAGAGAAGGTAAACCAAAATAATGTAAATTTTTTACTATCTTTGCCATAAAGTGCTACCTGTGACAGAAAGTGCCTGTTAAAAAATATTTAGTAGTATCAGATTTGAAAGTAAGTGGCAAAAATGTCAATTTTACACTAGAAAGAACTGATTATTCAGTCTCTTTCAGGCAATATTGGAGATTTGCATGGTACCAACTATGAACTGCTTTGAACTGAACTAAGCTGCAAATAATATTTTCTTCCATGCCCACACTGAGCTACATTAACTGCTCTCTTGTCTGCAGATGGAGCATCCGGGATCATCATATAGTTCAAACAAACATCAGATGGAATCAGATCTCAGAAGGGTTTGCACATTTCTAGTGCAAATATCTCTAGGAATGTAATATGATTCTACCCTTCAGTCATAGGGTATGTTACAGCCACCAGGGGCGATCTAATTTAAAACTACTGTTTCCTGCCTCTGAATTAAACCCCATTATACTAACCCTCACTATCATTATACCACTTTCTTTCCCCAAATCCCTGACCCCATATGTTAGGATTTCTGAGTACAGATGGTGGTTACAAACAAACAAGAAAAGCCCTCAAATTCTTGGGCATCTCCTTTTAACTTCACGGCCATCCACCCACTGCGCTTTGAGAATTATAGAAATATATATCTTCAACAGTTATAATTCTTATAATACAATATAGAAGTCTGACAGTGTTACCGTTATATTTAGGCAAAGTATATCTACCTACCTCAACTGCAAGGCAGTAGGCATCTTTATTTGCATATAGGAACTTCATGCTTTGTGAATATCCCCAAATTTCCAAAAAGAACCTAAAACATGAGGGTGAATTATCCTCCATGACATTGTTTGTCCACTCAACTTTTTTTCTCCCTCAGGCCCCAAAACACAGCCACCTCCGCAGCTGGAGAAGGTTGGACAGAACTCCTGCAGAATCAGTCAGTACCATTCTGGGTGCTGGCCAGAGGTGTCATTAACTGTGACCAACTTGCTCCATTCCAGTGTACTGCCTCTTTGGTGCTTCCATCTCCTGCCAACTGAAAGGAACAGGGACCAACCTCAGGACTTAATCTCTGATGCCCATATGGTTACACAACACATCAGGACTAACCCTGCAGAATAATCTTTTTAAAGTAATATATGGCATGATGCTAAAGCAAAATATATGGGGTTCCAATGCACAGTGCCACAGAATGCACCAGCTGTTAAGACTATTATAGAGTAATTTACCTGAACTAAACAGGTGAGTGAATTTCACATACAGTACTAGATGATGGAAATGAAAATTATATCTCAGTGTAAATAGACAGTAATTCTGTTTTCCTTAACAATAAAACACCGTACATTCAGAAAGTCTGCAGCAGTCAATTGCAAACATCAGTGAAGCCCCCCTTGAGAGAGCAGAGTACCAACAAAGTGTCCAATGCAGGAATATTCAAAGAACAGCAATCGGGAACAGCTGCAGAGAACGTAATGATTTTGGACCACATAATTAAAACCAAAAGTCATTACCATCTCAATGGCTGTGCAATGACTCATGTTAAAAACAATTGATGGTTTGAGTCCAGTCCCTTACAACCAGGTGTTCACAGCACTAAAACTACCAACACAATTGGCATCATTGCCCTTACTATCTTGCCAGACAAGCCAAGGACTGGGTGAAAATGGAAGCTTTTAACTCCTACATGTGATCTGTCCAGGTTAGGGTTGAGTATCGTGTGCCTGTGTTACAATTGCATAGATGAAGAGAGGACTTTGTTGTCTTGTGCTATCACTTTGTTGCTGTGCAGCACAACTAAATTAACTTCAAACGCTTCTGAACATAGTAAAATGCACACACTAGTGGAAATGTGATTGAATGCACTTGTATGACACTTACACTGACTTCAGTGGGACCACTCATATCAGCAAGCGATCATCCCCTGGATCCAGGGTTACAAACAATCTCGTTTTTGTGTTTTGTTTTGTTGTAAATGCTGTGTAACCTTTTGATTTATGTCTTCCCAATCACTACTTTCAAATAAGGAATAAAACCAAACTGAATGCTTTAAGGTTTGATCCTCCAAGGAGGTTACAGATAATTTATTAGAGGACTGAATGACATGAAAAATTAAAGACTTCATTTAAAATAAAGCAAACATGCATTGCAATATAACCATACACTGCATTGATATTCACATTGTAAGTTGAAATGATGCATCCAGGTGTGATCAGTCCCTGGATGGGAAGAAAGGGTCTAACCTTTTTATTACAATACCTTAATGGTGTATGGCAGTGCCTAATCTAAAATTAGTACGCTACCCTTTTTATAATCATTACAATAACATCCCATCATTAGTTAGTATTAATCCTGCCTTTTACCATATCTATATTTCTGCTACCATAATTAAAATCCCTTCTAAAGCCATACTGCTATTTCATATTAAACTCACCTTTAACATCTGAATAAATGCCATAACAATAATTATTAATACAGATAGCTTTAATGTCGTGGAAAATGCTAAGAACACTTGTAAAAACTAGTTAGGACCAAGAAATGTATACAATACTAGGTTTTCTGCCCTAACTTGTCTCTGAATTGTCTCACTTCACTTTATTCACATCTTACCAGGCCTCGCTTGATTACTGGCAAGCCTATTTTTAGGCAACTGTTTTTTTAAGCCTAATTGTGTTTCAATACATTTTTACATAACATAAGCAAGTATTTTTATAGGTTTCAGAGTAGCAGCCGTGTTAGTCTGTATCCGCAAAAAGAAGAACAGGAGTACTTGTGGCACCTTAGAAACTAACAAATTTATTAGAGCATAAGCTTTCGTGGACTACAGCCCACTTCTTCGGATGCATATAGAATGGAACATATATTGAGGAGATATATATACACACATCCAGAGAGCATAAACAGGTGGGAGTCCATATATGTCCTCAATATATGTTCCATTCTATATGCATCCGAAGAAGTGGGCTGTAGTCCACGAAAGCTTATGCTCTAATAAATGTGTTAGTCTCTAAGGTGCCACAAGTACTCCTATTTTTATAGGGTACAACACACATACCACAAAGCTAAATCTTTCTGTTGCTAATTTAGCATCCTTGAGAAGTTTAAGTAGTTGGTGTATCTGCTAGATTGTTCCTTTAGATATGGCCTTGGATATTGGTGTGTAAGCTGCCCCAGCCCAGGAGTCGCACCAGGAAGGTGTGTTGTCACTAGGAAGTTGTCCACTCAAGGTTCTGTAAGTTGGCATGGCTCTCCTTCCCCACCCCTCTTTGCAGCCTCCCAGCCCACTTGGTCATGGAAGTAATATTAAGATACCTCCCCTCCTCCCTGTGCCCAGAGGTGCAATCCAAATAGATGGCCACATGGTGTGGGGGAGGCAGGTGAAGGTCTGACACCTCTTTGCCCTCCTCCCCACACCCTGTTTCCACACCCCCAATACGTGAGATGAGGACTAGAAGGAGCTCTTAATTTTCATTGTAACCCTCAATGCATTATGACAAGGTGGGTGAGGTAACATCTTCTATTGAATTAACTTCACCCACCTTGTCTCTCTAATATCCTGGGACCCTCCAAACTGAATTCATTGTCAGTTTTAGATGGTTCACATTTACTGATGGACAAGAAATTCAAGGGATACAACATACTATGTTGTGTGCCATTAATTTGCATTTTGTTGCTCAAACTGAAGTTGTCTGGATAAATAAAGAAAATCAATATTTAACTGATCTTTTGGAGTCTTTGAAATATTGTGTCTTTTAAGCGAGAAGTGTGAATTAAAGAAGGCAGCTCATTTCCTTGTGTGTATATATATTGTTTAGCTCAACTCTATGAAATAATATAGATTAAGGCTTATCTTTTACCATTTGAAGAACTGTGATTGCAATTTACCACAGCTGCAGATACATACTCTGAAATATTTTTTCATATGGCTGCACAGTGACAGGTTTTGAAAGGATGAGTAAGATTACCCAGATTGTTCCAGTCCTTGTTTTCTTCCTGGAATGCCTTTCATAGTGTCTTACAATTTTCTGTGCCAAAATGTATACACCAAACATTACATTTAAAAATAAAAATTAATAGAACCATATACACCCCTCTCCGCGCTCCCCCCCCCCCCCCCCATCTGCATAGAAGATTAGGTCAAAGAAGCCCCAGTGTCTGAAAAGACCATGTGAACTTCCACAAATTTCCAAGGATCACTTCTTGCA
This sequence comes from Chrysemys picta bellii, assembly GCF_011386835.1. Lineage (NCBI taxonomy): Eukaryota > Metazoa > Chordata > Testudines > Emydidae > Chrysemys > Chrysemys picta. The sequence goes on along the minus strand of NC_088799.1, from coordinate 18,155,478 downwards.
TTCCTTGCATACTACAGGCTTTCACTGAAATCAGCCTTGGATGCTCAGGGGTCACATGACTAGATACAAATGTTTCCTGAGTTGTCTGAGAAGTTTCGTATCACGATTTAGGGCTCATCCACTTAGCAAGTTAGAGCATGGGAAGCCAGGGTGTGAATCTACAGTGCACTAACTTACCATGCACTCATTGGCCATCATACAGCATGCATTACGGAACTTTTAATGCACTGCAGCAGGGTCCAGATGGCCAATGAGTGTGTGGCAAGCTAGGGCGCTGTAGATTCACACACTGGTTTACTTCATGTTAACTTGCTGTGTTGGCAAGCCCTTATTTTATCTTGTCTAGTCTACCCAGTCCTAAAAGGACAGTGAAAAAGTGGGTATTTTTCCCTGAACTGCAGCAGCCTCTCACCACCACACTATTCTTTAAAAAGAGAATTAATGTAGAGTTAAGTCTTAGAGAAGTAAAGTGAACAACAGACCTTAACCCCTCACCCCAAAAGAAAATATTTTACTGAGTGGATTAACCATAGCAGGGATTCATCTTGTCCAATTTTGTTTCCTAAAAGGACACAGCCAGTCACTGAATAACAATATTCCAGATGGTTCAAAAAAGTACAGCATCTTTTTCAACAGAAAGTTCATTTCACTCCAAACGGCAGACAAGTGGTTTTGATGGACATGTATGTCTTCATGAAATGTGTCAAAACCTACAAGAGGAAGAAGAAGAAGAGCAATCTCATTTACAAAGAAATTTGAGCTGGCAATGCAATTTGGAAGAATGAGGAAACATATAATCGACAAGACTAGTAATTAGAATTGATTTATTGCCTTCCCTTATTAAGCCTATTATTTAAAAAGGAGTAGTAAGAAAAAGGAAATATTCATATTAAAAACTCAGTTGTCTAAATCTTTTGTTTCTACAGAAGCTTCAAAACAACTGGTTTAATAGTCTTCACTTTAACTTAGAATCAGGCCATATTTAGCTTCATTTGTTAACATAAAATCTGTTATAAAATTAGTCAGTCCAAGCAAAATCTGAAGAACTAAACTTTAATCTGGAACGAAACTGTGATAGGATATCATTGTGTCTGCTTTAATTTTCAATGGTACCAAAGAAAAATGTTCCCAACACTGATTGTGCAGCTCAAGACATGTTACCTAAAATACATAAACCTTCCTGACAGACCCAGTATAAAGTATTCAAAAGAACATAAATCCTATATTCAAAAGTGACTTAGGCCCAAATCTTCAAAGGTATTTAGGCACTTAACACTTATAGATTTCAATGGGAATTAGAGGCCCAAATAAGTGTTAAGTGCCTAAATACCTTTGAAGATTTGGACCGAAGTCACTTCTGAAAATGGAACTTGGATTCTTGGATTATGAACTTGGATTATGGCACTTAGGTACTTTTGTCAGTTTTACCCAGAGTACTACAATGTGTTGACTACACTCAACTCCCACTGGAATCAAATGAGAATTGAGGATGTTTAGCATTCTGCAGGAACAGACCTATAATTTACTAGAAGTACAATTATTCCATTTCCTTATAATACAAGGAATCAATTAATGGTGTACGTATATTTCAGTAACACACACATATGTAAAGTAACTCTTCTACCTACAGCAAATAGCTTTTGCCAAGTCAGTAAAAGGGGCTGCTGATGAGAGAGCCATGTCCTACTCATGTCTTCTGATCAGTTTACAGAGCCTTGGAGACTTTCAGTTCTTAAAACTATCCCAGTGTAGTTGATTTAAATTTGCTCCTCCCCCACCTAACTGATTCATACACCATAATTATTTACAGTTTCAGTTTCTTCTCAGTTCTCTGCCAAGGAGAGAGAGGGAAGAGATCTCCTTACCCAGAGATCCTCCTTGGTTCTGGTTCTGCTAGCCTGCCTTTCTATCCCCACCCTTTACTTCCTTCTATCTCCTGCATTAATGGGCCAATCTGCTTGTTAGTCCTCTCCCCCATTCTAATCCACTAATTAGGTCCCATACGGTCCATCCTGGGGGAATTAATTGGTGTTTGGATACCAGAATGTTGATTCTAGGGTGACCAGATAGCAAGTGTGAAAAAATCTGGACACTTTGGCAGGGAGGGGTGGTATAGTTGCCTGTATAAGACAAAGCCCCTAATATTGGGACATCTTGTCACCCTAGTTGGTTCCCACCATTGTCACATTATCCAGGTGTGTGTTATCTAATCATTGTTTCTCATGTGTGGGATTTTCAAAGAAGCCTGTATAGATTAGGTACCCAATTCCTATCAAAAGCCACATGAGTGTTTAACTCCCTTATGCGCCCTTGAAAACCCCAGCCATTGTTTGCAGCACAGATTATGGAACAACATTGGTTGTTGGGCTGGAACTACTGTGAGCCTCAGAAACTGAGGATGAGAGGTCTTTAACTGGGAGAGCTGGAGGAGAGTATGGAACACAAGGTCTTTGTTTATGGATGAATGATTGGCCTTGCCCTCTAGCAGCTAGCTCAAAAATAAGGACCATACTGCTGCCAGATATTATAGGAATTGTGAGAAGCATGTATACTTGGAACTAAAGGACCAGAATTAAAGGACCCGGCTCAAGTGCTCATGTGTTATTTAACTAGTAATTGTGTCTGTTTGCAGCACATAAAAGGATCATCACTTATGAACCACTTGTTTTATTCCCCACAGTACTGAGCCAGCCCAACCTTGTTCAGCTTATGACATCTAATGAGATCACATTTTGAGGATTTGTTCTGCAGTTGCTGTAAAACATCCATGGACTGATTTACCAAAGTGTTTCTCTAGTTTATGCCAGTGTAACTCCATTGATTTCAATGGAAGCAGGTCTATAGTTATTTTTTCCAGCCAAGATTCCCCAGACAGCTCTGTTTATTTCCTGTCACTTTAAGTGCAGACATTTTTTATACTTTCTCATTGGAGGTATCTTTCCTCTTTCTGAATGGTATGACAGTAGTACAGCCATTTGTTCTATATAGATAGAGATCACAAAACTTGTTGAATACACACACACACACATATGTATATAAAAAATACACACATATATACACCATCAACGATTTTTGCCTTAGGTTGTGTTACTAGATTTTCATTTGAACAATAAATGCTGACTTTCCAAGCTTTCCTCTTTGTCTTGAGTTCTCTCAGTACTATTTCTTTATTATCAATCACTCCCTACAGGCCAATAAGAACTCCATCAGTAATGGTAGCAATAACAATCAGAGAACACACACATTCTCCACAATTCTAATCCTGGTTAGAATGATCTCCAGAAAACAAAATAAATGGATGGAGAGTCAGCTCACTTAAGATATGGACTTAGAAACCTTACTTTAATTTTTGAAAATGTGGGCTTAAGTATTTAAACAAAACAAGAAGTTATCATAAATTGACCAAATTCTACACTCTTAAAACCTTGCAGTCCCATTGGCTTCAATGGCAGCAGAATTTCTCTCAAAAGTCTTCAAATACACTGAGGCCAAGTGTTGCTTTGGATAAATAATGTTTAGCACTCTTACCAAACTGGATAAGAAGTCGGTTCTTATTACCAGAATTTAAATCAAGGGCATCTGGTTCCTATAATCTGTGCATTTTATCCATGACAGAATTTAATTATGTAATCCAAAACACAATGAATCCAAGGGAAAGATTCCCTGTGATTTCAGCTACTTTGGAACAGCTTCTTGATGCATTGATTGGTCATCATTTGGTTTTCTATGTAGAGCTCTTATTCAGCCCATAGATTGCAGTCTATCATATCAGCAGCTCTTTTATATGGCTCATTCCCCAGTATTTAAACTCTAATTTAAAAATAAACGAGTCTCTAATTTTTTTAATTGCAGAAATAGTCTTGAATACTTGAACTGAGTGTAAAGGAAGCACTGATATCTGCCTGTGGTTGCAGAGTTTGAAGCAATAGCTCTGAGAGGTCTGATCTGCCCCATTCATCTCACATACCACTGATTACTTTTAAAATATTAGCTATTTCACTACCCAAATCATGTCAGAAAAGAAAGGGATGATTGCATTATGATGATATGCATAATCTACTGTGAGAAATCTCATTTTGGCACCAGCTGAGAGTAGGCTTGGGAGATACCACCATTTATTCCTTCCACTCAAGAAGGAGCTAAGGGCAAGATGTCTAGCAGAGCCCACTGAAGTATCAAAGGTCCCTCAAAGGGGAGAGAAACACAGGAAGCCAAATAGAACATATGATCCTGATCAAGGGACGCTAAGTACAAGCCGACAGAAGAGCATTTGGAACGCTGATGGGGAGCCAAGACCATAGAGCCTGAAGTCCATGCATGACTATACATTGAACATTTCATATGGGTGGAGGAGATTATTTTTGTAGGTGGAGCTTAGAGAAAAAGTGGTATTCTTCGACTCTACTCCCTACTTATGTTTTTTAAAGGAAGACCTACATAAAATGAAGGGATATAGATAATTTATAATGGAAAATATTACGAAACATGACCAACAACTGTCTCAAAACAGTGCCTTGAGAGATCTTGAGAGATGAGAGCAATGCCTGAAGTATTTATATAAAGTAGGGATTAATGTAACTGTTAGTTCCAGATAAGCTGTACCATGATCCAGCTTCAGATGGTGTACAGAATGTCTACCTACATCAAAATCTTCAATCAGATATGGAAATACATTCAGTATTGTCTCCCGTTTAAAAAACAAACTAAAACACAGCAGTAGATACTAGTAAGAAAATAAAGCTTCAGTAATAAAATATTCATGCCTAAAATTATATTGTCATCATGGGAAAGAAAATTAGAGGGAAACAATGGTTCATGAGAAAGATTGATATACAATTATTGTATGTGTGTTTCAATATAAAAGAGTTTTGCAGCAATGTTTAAGGCAAAAGGAGTATGATTTATTTTGACACGTTACAAGTAACATGCAGTTCTAAGTCACCATTTGTTGCTTTTAAACAATACCACTGTCAGTTGTATGTGCATACAGTAACGAGTGGCAAGAAGTCTGCTCCCACTCATGTGAATTTGACAGGTATCTTATAGCCAAGTGAATGTATATTTCAATAAAGGAGGTTGTGGCCCTTTGCATGTCTTTGTGGTGGGGAAAGAGGAGGAAAAGTTGTCAATGCATTGGTGTATGCTTGCAAATTTCCACTCAGTAACAGAAGAAATTTGAATATTCCCAGTTTTCATCCAGATGTTGATTCTGTAAATTAAAGTTAGAACAGACTTTTCACTATGGATGTTCCAGCACAATGGGAATAACCATCCATTTCTTCATTTCTGTTAGCATTCACTGCAGTTGATAATGAATGTAGGCTTCCTGATTGGTGCCTCAGCCATCTTTTCCACACACACTGTTGCAGAGTTGTAGTGTTCACATACCAAAGTAAGGAGAGCATCTGTAGTAGAGAGCCAGACTGTATTTTTGAAGAAGTCAGGAAATTCCATGAAGCTCCCTTTGTAGAGTTTCTTTGACATTTCTCTCTTGGGGTCAAGTTGTTTGGCCCCCTCCCCCCTTAAAAAAAAAATCTTGTCCTGCCCACAAATCCATGATATTGGGGATTCATAGTGTGCACGGGCACCTCTGTGTGGAGTCCCTGTGCCTCCAGATCAGCTCTGGCTACACTGCAACTCTGCCCAGGTTCCCTGGAAACATGTTTCCATTCAGAGACCTCTGTTAAGGGGTGATCTCATTGTGAGGAGAACTTCACTGGAAAATTAACATGTAGCCTGCTCCCATGAAAGTCAATATGACAGAACTCCCATTGAGTAGGGTCAGGTCTATAGCCTCTGGCTTTCCTGTCTAGTTTCCATTGGTTGCTTTGGGATGGCGGAAGATGTACAGGGCCCATGGCCTAGACTTTCGTCCATGAAGGTAGGCTAACACAAGTGGAAAGCATCCATATGATATATTTTTCCCCTTTATCCCCTCTGTCCCCATTTTCTCCACAGTCTCTCTCTCTGTTTTCCACCTCTCTTTGACCTTGTTTTTCCAATAGATGGGAGGGAATGTTAAATAGCATAATGTAGATCCTGACATCCTAACCTTATGCAAGTTTCATTCCCAACCCTGCCACCTATTTGCTTTGTAATGTTGCTGCTCTCTCTGTAACTCACTTTTTCCATTTGTAAAAAAGGGGGGCGGCCTTTTGGAGACTAAGTTAATGTTTATAAAATAGCTTTTTCTCTTTGGACACAAGGCACTGGAGAAGCACAAAGGATTGTTATTTCAGTTACTATCTGAATCAGAGACAGTAGCTTCACTTTGAAGATAAACATTGCATTGTCCAACAGAATGAGAAAGACTGACCCCATGTTTAGTGATTGGTTACATGGCCATGAAAAGAAAAATTACGAACAACACACACACAGTGAACTTCACCTCCATGCAGAGCTAATTAGTAAACATTTAAATCTGTCTCATCATAATATTGCATGAACCACGATACAGATCAAAAGTTCCATAACGGGTGGCTGTGTGTAGACAATGGAGCAAAGAACCAGGGCTACTATCTCAATAAAACAAATGTATGCTATCAGGCCCTGCTATACAGCACAGCTGTATATTCTACTTTATCTGCTCTGTTCCAGATGCTGTTATGATTTTCAGCATTGTCTTGATGCTATTTCTACTTTTGTGAGAACTTCATATTCTTAACAATTACCAATAAAACCAAACTTTATGTAACTGCTGTATAGTACATGCCAGTAATATTTATTTTTATAACACACTTTGGACCCCGGTATGGCTTATATTTTAATAAAGGTTATTACAAAGAAATACCACTCAACCCAACAGGTCATTTTACAAGAGGACAAGTATATTGTCTGAACAAATATCTTTTTGGAGTTTTATAGCAGACATATATATTTTGAATTAGGGCAGGCATGTTGTATTAGATTCATTGGTAACTGGTATTGCTCAAGAATATCATGTATATTGACAATGGTTTAGACTCTGCCTCTCTATTGCTCATCTGAACAGTGAGGTAAAAAAGGAATAAGGTTCCCTCGCTACCTTCTTGCTCGGCCTGATCTTAGGTCTGAGGCAGAGTGTAATCCCTGATCTCAGGATACTCCCTGCAGCAAGAAAAGGGATAGAGTGGAAAAAACCTTCTCTTTTCCTATTCACAAGATCCATGGGACAGGCACAAAGGGGAAGGAATTTGTACCCTTTCAGAGGCTGCAGTAGCTTAGGAACAGATTTTTAAATGTACTTAGGCACCTAAAGATGCAGATACATAGGCACGGGAACTAGTGGTGTGTGGGGTGCTGCAGTACCTGCAGGTTTTATGTGGGGTCCTGGCTACTGGCCCCGCACCCAGGCTCTGCCCCTGGCCTCACATGTGGGTCCCAGCCCTGCACCCGAGGCTCTGCTTCTGGCCCCCCGCACATGGGGTCCTAGCTGCTGGCTCTGATCCCAGACCCACACGCGTGCTCCAGGCTCCGCATCCGGGGCTTAAGGTTGCCAAACTTGGTTGGATGAATTCCTGAAGACTTCATCACAAGACAATCTAATTCCTGGAGAGTCCAGGCCAATCCTGGAGGGCTGCCACCCAGTTCCAGCTGTGGCTCCAGCCACTGGCCCCCTTACTGCATCTAGGTCCTCCCCTCCCAGAGACACATCCCTGCTCCCGGCCCCATCTCTGGGGGGCGGGGGTGCACGGACGGGGTACGGGAGCTGGCTTTCAGCACCCCCACTATTAAAAAAAAGTGTTTCAGCGCCACTGTGCAGATAGGTGCTTTTGAAAATCCTACTAGACACCTACACCCAGATTCTCAAAATGTATTTAGGGATCTAACATCCTTTGATTTCAACTGACAGAATCAATTTATTCTTTCTTCAGATATCTAGTTTGGCCCTACTTTCTCCACAGAACATGAAGAGAGAAAAACAAGGAGTGTGATTGAGTTACATGCTGCCTCTTGATCAAGTCTGATCCTTGAAGCTGAATCTAGCCAATAATGGCAAACCCTTCTATCAGTAAGTGCAGGAGCAAGACCATGTTGTTGGAACACTGTTTTTTTTTTTTTTTTTTTTTTTTTTTTTTTTTTCAACTCCCCAAAGCCCTAAGTAGAAATGAACTATAACTCTTACGAGATGGAGTTGATTTTTTTCCCCACTTAGAATAAGTGAGCTCTCATTTCAGTTTGTTGACACTAACAAATGTACTAGCATATATTTGGCTGCACACAGTATTCGGGGGGGTTTCTGCTTTTTACATATGAAAGATAAGCAGAACAGCAACGTAATTTTGAAGGTTTTTCTTCTCAGTGTAATTTGCATTTTTGCAGTCATGCAAAAAAAGAAAAAAAAAAGCAGAGACAAAACACAGACAAAAATATGGAAGCTTGCAGGCACATATGCATAGTGTGCACGAACATTAGACGCCGATGAGCCAGGATCTGATTCCTAAAAATCAGACCCATAAAACCACTGCAGTAGAACATCATTGCAGGGTCAGAGTTACCTCGTTTTAAAATAAATCTCTTGAATTTCACTTTGACGTTTATACAGCAACATAAAACCTGACCCTGTAACAATGCCTCTTCCAGTCATTCTCAAACTTTTTCATAGTGTGAACCACATTTTAATGCAGAGATTGTTAAGTGTGCCACCTGCTCTCACCAGGGACGGCTCCAGGGTTTTTGCCGCTCCAAGCGGGGGCGGGAGGGGGACGGGGGGGAAGCCCCGATCACGATCGGCGGCAGCTCCACCGCGCCGCTTTCTTCTTCGGTGGTAGGTCCTTCCCTCCAAGAGGAACCGAGGGACCCACTGCTGAATTGCCGACCCTTCCCCTTGGCTGCCCCAAGCACCTGCTTCCTGAGTTGTTGCCTGGAGTCAGCCCTAGCTCTCACACTCAGAACCAGGCTGATCACATTCCCCTCCCACTTGCAATCCCATAATCTTTTGGCAACTATAGTAAATATGAACATGGGACAGTACCTCAAGGGAAGCATTTAATATATTTGACCTGTCTTTTAATATCATTACGGAGGAGAAGCCAGCACCATGTGACTTCCAGCTCTCCCCAGACCGCCAGGAAGTTCTGTGGACCAGCAGTTCACTGTCAAATCTGCTCCTCCTTCTGTAATCTTAAAGGTCCTGAAGAGGAGGAGCAGAATGCTGAAACCCTATGAAGGCAGCCACACCACTTGTGTATCATGGAGCTGGGTTCAGCGCACTCCAGTATGGCAGAAGAGTGGGGAGGGACTCTACCAATCTTAGAATCCAATGGCCATTGCCCTCATGGAGCTGGTGTACATACACACACACTGCAGCAGCACCACCAAGCACAGTGGAAGAAAATGGATTCCTCCCCTTAGTTGTCAGGAAAGTCCCGCAACAATGTGCCTTGCAATAAGAATTTGGCCCTTCATTAGCAGTGTAAAATAAAATGAGAATATTGACTCTAAAATGTACATCCTAGTAAGGCTTTATATGAATACAGTTTAACTATGTCTAATTTAAATAAAGGAGTAGATACTTAACTTTCACTTGACTTCATACAGTGATTCAGCAAATACATATTCTTATCAATTATATGTTAATTCCAAAGAAAAAAGATCCAAAAGTAATTAACAGGTAGTTTTTCTCTGATTATGTAGACAAAAATAACTCTGTATTTGCCTATAATTGCTTCTAGATAATATTTACCCTATACTAATGCAGTCCAAGTACTAGAAGTACTATTTAAAAAGTAGTTTGATGGTTCTCAATTTTCATGTCTCCTGTCCCAGTATCTAAAATACACATTTAAAAAAAATATGTAAGGCACTGTCATACAATGCAGTCAAGAGCATTTGCATTTATTTTCTTTTGGTGGGGCGCTTTGCCCTCTTAAAATATGGAAGAAGCTGCACATTTATTGCAGATTTACTTCTATTGCATATATAAAAAGCTGTCAATATATGACCTTTAGTTTTCTTCAGAGTATAGAGTTATTGTTTACATAACAGTTTTGATACAGAACAGTCTACATTGGCACTTAAAATCCTTTCTTTAACATGTGTAAAATAAAGGATAGAGAGTTGAGCTGCTGAGCCAATGAGGATTAGGTGGATAAATATCTGCCATTTTGTACTGCTTACATAGAACCAAGAGAGAAATGTCCTGGAAGTTGTTTCATACACAAATGTACCTCTCTGAACTTCACATTAGCCATCTGTAAAAATGTATACTAAATACTTGTCCTAAGGCTTATGAGGTTTAATTAAGAAAATGTACCATAAAAATACAAGTTTAGAAACTGAAGTAACCAGTAAAAATGACTAATAAATAGTACTAAATAGCATTCATGGTATTTTTTTTGTATGTTTATGTACATGTAGCTTTATAATAGCAAAAGCAAAGTTCAAACACTCTAAATGTAAAGGGCCAGATCCTCAACTGGTATAAAGTGGCATAGCACCTTCCATTTTGATGGGGCTAGCCCAAGTCACACCACATAAGGATCTGGCTCCTAGAAGTGAGGAACGTTTGGAGACAGATTATGTGTAGTACTTCCAGAAACTGAGGTGCAAGTATCTCATTCTTACTTTTTTTTTTAAGGATGGGGGTTACTGTTGTTTTAATATTCCATTTACGTTTCTTAATTATGCATCTGTAATTTGGTAGCAGAGCACGGATGTTTTATAAATTGAACTCTGAGGTGAAACCGGTTCTGATGTTTGTTCAATTTATGTTAATTAAAGTGTTTATGAAAAGTTTAAATGCATTAGCACCCTGCACGGTTAGTTAACATAATCATATGAGACACAACTGTCTTTGTCTAAGACATTTTTAAGAATTTACATACCATATGCCTGACAATAAAGCAGCTGATCATTGGAAAGAACTACCATGCGAGTACTCCAACACAAACAGGCTACAAGCCATCACTGTCAAACTGACTTTTCTCCTGAGAAGCTAGGTACTGGTGGTTCAATACGGATTCCCTATTCTTGACAAATTACTGTGGTTTTATCCGTTCTTTTTTTAAAATGGGAGCTCTATTCCCAAAGCCATAATCTGAATCAGTTATATTTCTTCTGCAGATTGCAATTATATTTCTAAACTAGGCTTTGAGAGTCCAGCAAAGGGGAAAAAAATTGTCAACTTTCAATGAACAAAATTGCCATAACATACAGAGGCTGTCACAATTTTCTCTTCTTGCTAATAGAAATAATTACCCATCCCAAAGATTACCAGCACAAAACCACCATCAAATAAGATTAATAGCTCTTTGCTCCTGTCAGAATCAACCCACATGTGCTGATAGTGCAGGGTGGGGAGCACAGTGAGCATACTCAGTGCAAGCCAAGCAGCAACTCGGGGGGGGGGGGCGGGGGAGGGGTCACCTCTGCCTCATGTGTAAAGCTCTTTGAGATCTACAGAAGAAAGATGGAATACCAAGTATACTTTGTCACTTTGATCAGTGTTGCCATATAAGTGGCGGTCCCTGCTATAATTATAGAAGTCCCATGTTCGTAAGCCTGAAGGTGCCAGCAGGGCCATTCTAGACATCCCGGTCCCACCTCATCTCAGCAAGACGACCTTCTCAACAACTCTGTCTACTAACATGGCCCAGCGCTCATATCACTACCAACTATACCCACTATCAGCTACCCCCAACTCACCCGCAGTATATTGTTGAGAAGGGAAAAAACAATAGAATACCCACCAACCTCCTACTCACTACTGGCAACCACTCAGCCTTCACCATCATATTGGTGAGAGGAAAGCCCTCCAAAATTCCCTTCAACTGAAAAACGAAGTTTAATCATGAACATCTCCGGATGCTGGATTTGTACCTGTATCCCAGAGCAACACAGGCCCCACAGCATTATGAAATCCTGCACTAGGAGAGGTGCTGCTATGCTAAATGCACTACCCTGCAGCAGGTTGGGAGCAGAAGCATTGCTATTTCCAGAGGTCCATATTAGCAGATGGGAGAGCAGTTGGCTCAGAGTTACCATGATTATAATCGCTTTCTTTTGTTAATCACTACTCACAGACTTGCAGTAATACCAACATAATCACTGGACATTATAATATTCTTCTGGACTACACATCAAAATTTTAATATTCAGAGACTTTGGGGGCTGTAAAGTCTGCAGCCATGAACCCAGAATTGTTTTAAGCCATACTTGTGAAAGATAATCTCGGCCTCCGTCCTTTCTCTTACAGAAACAGCCTTGAAAAAGTAAACTAGCCACTAGCAGAGATTTCTAAAATAATCACAGTTTATTAATGGTTCTGCCTAGAGCTGCCCAAGATTAGCCTAACAGGCCCATGAAATCCATGGGCATGTTTCTCTCAGCCTACAGGAAACCCCAGAGCAATTCTCATCTCTGCTGGGTAGAATGATGCCCTGGCTGCCAAAGAGTGCTAAAACCTTCACAAGCTTTCTGACAGCTGTCAATTATCTGAATGCAGGATTCTGTTTCTTTACAAGAGCTGAGGGCATCACAAACATCCATCAGTGTTTTAAGCGCTCACAATATGATCAGCTCTTGAAGGTGAGAAAAGTAAGAGTCTATTTTCCAAGTTTATTTCAGAAAGAATTATTAATAGAAATCAACCAGGTTTAATCTGAACTTTAATGGGATGAGTTTGGCCCGTTTTCTTTGATTGGGGAATCTCAAACACCAGAATTGTCTGAAAGTGTATATTTTAAGTTCACCATTAACTGTAAAAACAAGGACAAGACAACTTTTTAAGATGCATTTTTAGGCAATTAGAGCTCTTTGAAAAATGAGATCTTTATAAATCAAAATTGGAGAAAAAAATTGTCGAATTCACATTTAAAGTTTTTCAATCAACTCTAATAATGAAGGGCTGTTATAAACATACCAGCTTTAAATAAAGCAGCGCTTGAACCATGTATCTGAATTTCTACTCCAATTTTCTTTTTTTTTTTTGGATGGACTGGTGACCAATCTAAGCCATTGATCATTTGGGTTTTGCAAGAGAAAACCCAAACTGGGGTGGTTTTGCTTTGCAAAACCTAGTTCTTGGGTATTGTCCTTCTAGCCAGGGATCAAACAAAACCCATTTATCTAACCCTCCAAAAAATGGCTGTTTGAATTAAATGTGACCTGGATATCAAGTCACTTCTGTTTCTGCAAATCTCAATCCCAGTAGCAAAGGGTTTGCAAAACTCAAGTCACTTCCTAATTTTTCCCAGCTCCTAGAACAGAACGCAAACATTGTTATACATCATATCGCAAACGAACCTTGCAGTTGAACAGTACAAAGTGGAACTGCTCCCACAAATGACCAAAAACTATCTCCAGCCCAATCCTTCAAGGTACTGAATGCTCTCAACTTGCACTGACACCCGTAGGAGTTGTCAGCGCTTTGTACCAGCTTCAGATCCTTCAGAATTTAAATTCAAAACTAATCAGGAAATAGTAATTTTTATTGCAACTTGCAATAAGAAAAAGAAAGCAATGGCACCTGCTTCAATCCTTCAGCTAGCAAGGGCGAAAATTTTCTTATCTGGACTGCACCCTAGTTCTATTAGATGAACACTCCCCTTTGCGTGATTTTTAGCTTTATCAATAAGAGCTCTTCAAAGCAGTCAGTAGGTAATGCTGGGCTGGTCTACACTAGGGCAGCTTAAATACATAGCTAAGGTCAGTGAAGTTTCATGCCCTATATGGTGCAATTAAGCCAACCTAAACCCGAGTGTAGACACCAAGTCAATGGAAGTCTGTTGACCTACCTACCGCCTCTTGGAGAAGAATTCTTCCCATTGCTGTAGCGAGGGTCTACGCTACAGCAGCACAGTTGCAGCACTACAGCTGTACCACTATAGCATTTCTATTACAGATGTACCCAATAACTGCAGCAGACCTGTTGGTCAGTTTGCTGCTTGCAGCTGTGTTCTCTCTTTCTAGCGCAATTAAAGGAATTGGTGGTGTTATTTCCAACCAAGACATAACAAGAAGTCACCCAGGTTCTCAGGTTGCTTTTTAATCCTGTAACTTTGATAATGCTGCCACCCTGAGTTTTGAAGACATAAATGACACGCTGACAGCTGTTGTCTGTGAGGACAATGAAAATTGACAGATTTAGCCAAGTATGAAGCATGACAAATTGTAGCAAAGCAAAAGGAAGGCAGTGCTGCGCTCAATTCAGAAGTGAGCTGACATTTGCTAGAAAACTTATGGGAATTCTTCAGACAGTCTACAAGACATGTGTTAAATGTTACTTGCATTAAAACAAATCAGGTATTGATTGCAAAATCATTTGCTTTTAATGAAGACTGAAGAATAATAATATAAAAAACCCATAAGAATCACTCATGGTTTCAGTCTTCCAAGTATATTGTGCCTTGCTTGCATTTTAAACATGCAAGAGACCCTCATAAAATGCATATAATATAGGACAAGATGACATTAGCAAATTCCCTGTATCCTTTCAGACCTTTGCTCTGCTTTGGGTTCATTTGCATCCCATTGAGCTGATTTTCTTCCTTCCTTTTCAAAGACCTGATGAGAAGTAAAATTCTCAGAAGCTTGTCCATTTTACACAACTGAACGGATCACCTACAAGTATTTTCTTTTCCCTGTTTCTTTTTTTACTATTATACTGGAACATTCACAGCTTATACTCAGAAAGCATGTTGTTTTTATAGAGCAGTACCGGGCAACTGTGGCACATCAGGGTAATCCACTGGTGGGCCACCAGACCAATTTGTTTACATTTGCACAGCCGCCCGTAGCTCCCAGTGGCAGCGGTTCGCTGTTCCCGGCCAATGGGAGCTGTGGGAAGTGGTGGCCCAGCCTGCTCGGCTTCCTGCAGCTCCCATTGGCCAGGAACGGCAAACCGCAGCCACTGGGAGTTGTGGGTGGCCGTGCAAAGGTAAACAAATGGTTTGGTGGCCCGCCAATGGATTACCCTGATGGGCTGCGTGCGGCCCGTGGGCCACGGGTTGTGCTCCTGCCAACAAAGCTGCATTCACTCCGCCACTTGCATTGGCAAAACTTTTGTCTTTCGCGGGGAGGGGGGGGGGCTTTAAGTACCCATGAAAGTCAAAAGTTTTGTCAACAACTTCGCAGTATAGACAAGCCCTTAACTGACAAGCAAATCACAACTAGTAAAAGCTTAGACTTCTCTCTCCTGTATGTAAGTTGCATATGGAAGAATCAAACATCCCACACCCTGATTTCCTTAACAAGTTGCTTCGTTTGTGTTGAATACAAGGCTCACGGTGCCTTTTGTTCAGTGATGTGAGGCAGCGTAGGGCTAGTCTACCTTGGCAATGCTAAAGCGCTTTAACATGCCTTGTGTGGTTGTGGTGCAGCAAAGAGCTCTCCCAGCACTCTCAAAAAAAAAAAAAAAAAAAAAAAAAAACCCACACACCACAAAAGCAAAACAAAAAACAACCACCACCACCCCCCCACACACACACCCCTCCAGCAGCTGGGGCACTGTTTACACTGGCACTTTACAGCGCTGAAACTTGCTGCGCTCAGGGGGGTGTTTTTTCACACCCCTGAGCAAGAAAGTTGCAGCGCTGTAAATGGCCAGTGTAGACGAACCCATATATCTGAGTAGTTTATAGAGCAAACGAAAGAGTTCCCCAATCAATATACACCAGAAAATGCACTCACTGTCTCATTCTCTTTAAACAGAATTCTGTGCAGAACTTCATACAAAGATGAAAGTTGTTTGCAGCTGAATTTAGGCATTTATAGCTTTGTATTGCTCATCCACTCACCCTCAGCACTTGATACTATGACCATTAAAGTCAATAGCCACTCCCACTGAACCCAAAATGCAGAAGGAATTAACACTTAGGTTATTGGATTAACCACGCTGTACAAAACATCTAACAGCCCGGCTCTTGTGAAGCGTCAGGGTGATATAGCTCCTTCAGAAGCCATTTCATACAAAAGTGCTTGCCAAAGACTAGTGTTAATACAACAACAAGCCATCTTCAGAAATATTGTTTCCTGCAGTTTAGTTAGACTAGAGATGTTTTGGACAGGTAGGGAAAAATTAGGTATTAAATGATTTACTACCTTAGTGCAAGATTGTAGCTTTAAGTCATTCCCTGTGTGAAAGGGGGGCAGGAAGAGAAGCTCTACCTTCACCCTCACTCTTTAGAGACTAACAGTACAGTCGGTGCTGGACCCCCAGTCCTTGTGCCCCAAAAGATGAAGGATCAAAAATTATTGCTGGCCACTGTACATGGGCACAGAAATGTTAGGAGTATGCGCCTTGCATCCTGCCCCTGTAGTGTAGCAATTGTGTGTGAATACACAGACTTTAAGAAGGATGGTCTTGTGGTTAAGTCACTGGACTGAGATTCAGGAGATTGTTTCAATTTTTGGTCCTGCCACAGACTGCATGTGACCTTGGGCAATCCTCGGTCCCTCATTTGTATCATGGGAATTGTCTAGCTTGAGTTTTTAAGACTATAAATTATTCAAGATAGAGTCTTGCTATGAATTTGTACAGTGCCTCACACAATGGAGCCCTGATCCTGGCGGAGATCTTTCAGTGCTACTCTAATAGCAATTCTCCTAAAATAATAAAGACATTGCCCTCTTGCAGCAGCTTGTCCACAGAAAATATACGAGTTCTACTATGATGATTAGCTGAAGTAGTAAAAGCCTGTGATTTTGGAGAGGAGAGAGTAGGTTTCTAATCCTGGCTCCCCATACAGTGCATGGGTTGAGTTGGATAGGGGATTAATAGTGTCAGTCGCCATGCCAATAGATTCTTTATGCACTCCTTCACTCCAAGGCTACGCACAATCTAATTAGCCCTTATAAGCACTCACATCTAAACAGTGAGCCTGTACAATCGAGGGTTTTCATGCCATATCCAGAGGTGTCATCTCACAAGTACTCTTTTTTCCCTTCTGACCTGGTTATACAGTGTATATCTTATCCAGAGAGAATGTGCGTCATCCAAAAACATTAAAAATTGGAGCTGTTGAATTGACTCGGAGAGGTGATGCAGTTTGCTCCATCCTATCCCACTCCTGGGCATTTCCACTGCAAAGAGTGCCAATTACAGCATAAGAATCGCTATATTTAATTAGAGGTGATGCTTTACTAAACTAAGCAAGTGACCTCTAAAAATTCAGATGAGACCAAACACATTTTATTGCAACCTGGAATCCAGATAAACACTATTCTTAATTTCCAGGCGTATCCTTTCATAATTAGGTCCAGAAAAAAAGTTCAAAATAAGTTCTTCTCTTTTATTGTTTTTAAAATAAACTAGAGACAAACTTTTCATACATCAGTGTTTAACGTCAGGTAGCTACCTTATTTAGATACCTCAGTGAGTAGCCTGATTAACATAGGCCCTGACCATCAGAAATGGTATGGAGCAAGTCAGACTATGCAGATTTAGGCACCTAACATCACCTATATAGTCAAACATTTTGGCCCAGTTCTTTTCTTACTTTGGTCATCCCTTGATCCAAATTATCACAGTGTTCCATGCTCTGCTTGTTAATTATGTATAGCTCCAAAATCCATTCCATAGCTTTTGATCCATGTGCAAATTCAGCATGTTCTAGCTAAGCAATAAAATACCCAAGTCTGATCAGAATCTGGCAAAACAAAGAAAGCTTAATCTAGGACTGCAGCACATATCCATTCAAGCAGTCCCTCAGAGCTGAAGATATCGGACAAGAACACGTAAATAGACATGGGTTATAGGAATACAGGATGCTCAGAGGAAGGTGTAGGTATCTGCCAAATACCAAACTGTAATACTAGGAGTCTTTCTGAACCAGCAAGGGCTTGTTAGAAGATCATTCCCCAGAAGATAGACTTCTGAGAGGCAGCACCCCTGGGAGTAAAGTGGCAGCCAACTGTAGTCTTTTGAATCCGACAGGGAATTCATATAATTTAATGGGGAGAATAGGAAATAATGAGGGTTACTCAGGCTGGCAAAGGGGTTACTCGGGGTTCAGAGAGACTTTTGCAAACACAAACAAAGCTTCCCCGAGTGTATGCAGGGATTTCCTCCTCTCAGATGGAATGGGAGATGGCAGTGGGGATTCAATTAGTCTCACAGGACACTGTCAATTCCTGTGTTTCTCCCTCAAGATTCCTACCCCTCTGTTCAGCTGATAGCAACAAAAACAGAAGCCTGGTAATCTACTTTTATTAGTAAACTATTTATTCAATAGTTACAGAAATAAAATGTGTATGTTTTAAGTGATTCACAGCTCTCTCTCTCTTTTGGTAGTATTAAGAAAATATAAAGTAATACAGCCAGGTATGTTTATGCTGGGTTCCTTACGTACCCGACTACAAGATTAGACCAGGAAAAAAAAAAAAAGTCTCATGATTGACTTGAACAGGATTATTCAGCATGCAAAACATGATACAATATTTCCTTACCTGGGACACACTAAGAACATTCTTGTGTGTTCAATTGCCATCAAACTTGCTGTTTCCCATACTGTAGATAGCAATTCCAAGTTACACTGCCATGCTGGGGTGTAATACAAAATAGGATATTTGCCATCATGCAATAGTCTTAAAAGTAAACCTAGATTACTACTCTAATACTGAGGTTTGCCATAATTTTTTTGACTAGTGTGTGCAGGCCAGAGGGCTCCTAAGTGAGTCAGAGACAATGCAGACACTCAAACAGAGCCGGGCAAGCAGAAAAACAAAATAAACAAAACCATTCAGCAAACATTTCATCAAATGCAAAAGATGTCACATTCTTTATTCACTTTCCGCAAACAATTGTGTAAATGTAGATTCATGTACATGATTGAGGGAAGCTTGCATTTGTGCAGATACTACCATGTGACACTCATGGTACTCCTGGGAGCTTCCAAAGTTCTATTTGTTGGGTTGGAAGGGATGGTGGTCAGAGGTGGGAAATGATGAGAGAAAGTCAATAATTAAAAGAACCTATCATTAGTGTAAAAACAACACACTAGTCACCACCCAGCACCATTGGCTACAGTGTCTAGGATTTTAGTTTAGTATCCATTTATTGTGTGATGTTATGATTAAGCAATATGTTATACCACATATATTCATTGCATGTTAAGCAGAGTTAATTTGTACGACTATAAAAATATAAGATTGATCAGTATTTAGAGGAAGTATGTAGTAGACATAAGTGAGACAAGCTGAAATGCAAGAACCTGTAGGTTGAGGCCTGCAAGGCTTTAGCTTAGCTATTTTAGGCCTTGGAGACAAGAAATGATGGTGTAAGTCACTGACCGAGAAATAACCAGAAAGATTATGGGAAAAGAGGTACCGCATGGTAATATTGCAAAAGTATAGCTGGGATGATTAAATTTAAATTATAAAATGCTGTAACAACTAATATGGTCTCCAGCATGTGCCTTAACTGCAAGATAAAGGTGGTACATCAATATTAATGAGAACCTACACAGCCTATAGGGTCCCTTGTGTTTCTAGGGGACACAGACCAGTAAGAAAGAGAGAGTTGACATTTTCATGTACATGTGCAGAATGTAGGTATAGACAGGATCACAGTACAAAAAAAAGGATGCCTAGAGCAAGAAAATTGAGCTTTCTATGGGAAATTTCAGCAGGAACCACTCCCATATTGATGATCAATCCATGAGAGAGACAACTGACTAATGCCATTTAGGAGGATGTGAGTATGTCTGTAGGTATAACTCGTACATGGTACTGATCTTTAAGATTTGTATATGCTGTGACATTTATAAAACTTTGTTGATAACTTTAATAAAGCTGCTAAAATATAGATGCTCTTGTAATTGTGTGTGTTATTTGAATATGGTTTCATGTGTTCTTATGGGCTCTAGAGACAGAACAAACAGAGATAATTCCGTTGAACTTGAGACTGTAGCCACCAGAGCTGAACCCATTGGCATACAATTAACATTAAATAGAATAAAAGGCTACAACACAAATGGAACCCTGGCAGCTCGAGTCCTAGTGTAGAGGTCTATCCACTAGGCAACATGGTCTTTTTTCTCAACCTACATCCTACAAAGCCTTAGGTGCATGGTTAGTTTTAGGTACAGTGAGTAGTCCCATTACTGTACTTCTCAGTGCATCTGTTTCTCCTTATACCCTTTGTCTGCCATTACAGTACCTAGGCAATAGGCCCCTAAGCCCTCCTGGACTACAAATGATCAGTAACACATTTTGATATGATTCTGTATCTTACTCTTGGGGAAAAAAATTCTCAATCATGCTCTGTAATAAATCCTCTATAGGAAATGAAATTTTGCCACACACAAGAGCTTAATTATTCAAAGAATTTAGTGCCCTTATGATTAAAGTGTTTAATTGCTGCTTATACAGTCATGGACAAGTACCCTTCCGTCCCTTCTCTGGCCACAAGAGTTTTTTAATGCACAAAATGCCCAAGTTACCCTACCAAAAAAAAAAAAAAAAAAAAAAAAAAAAGAGTGTAGGATATTTCTTGTTATTTTGTTTAAACCCCAAAGAGCTGTGCTTTCCCTAGGGGGGGACTGAAGGTAAAGTGAAACTGACTAAGCTCACAGACTTACAGTAGTTAATTTCACACTGTGGGCAGAACTGCAAATGAGGAACATGATCTGAGTCCAGCAGTACTCAGCAACACTATCTTCAGAAGAGGAAAGTGATGGCGAGTTCAAAGGAGAGGAAAAAAGAAGAGAGCTGGAAAGGAAAGAGCTGAGGGAGCTGGGCAGTGGGAGGGAAGAGGCAGAAACACACACAGAACGATAGCTAACATTGCAGATAGGCTATCCGGTATAGATGAAATAAAAACACCCACAAACCTACCTCAAAAACTTAAAGACCTGTGTATTCCATAACTGTTGCATTTGCCTCACTTTGCAATGGGATCTTTCCAAGACAAAAGCAAAAGTAGTGAATTCCATGTGATAAACTATTCTTGTAAAGTTTCCTGCCCAACTGTATCTATCCAAGAGGCTTGGATCTTTCAATTAGCTAAGGGTAAACTGCTGAATTTTGAGTGCTTAGCTGTGTCTAACTTGAATGCTGACCCTCAGGGTCACAAATCAATACCTGAGATGGTGATCACTATAGTGGTCCCTATGGTACTAAAGTGGATGGCAGAATTATATAAATACTATGGTTAGGGGAAGAGGTTTCAGTGCCTCTCCATCTGAAACCAAGTTTTGCTCTCAGTCCTGCAAATCTTTATTCACATGAGTAGCCCTAATCCAGCAAGGAGGTCTGACCTCACTGACACCAGTTTAAATCAGGAGTAACTCCACTGAAGTCAGAGTGGCACTGGTCTAAGATCAGAATCAGGTCAATTAACTTCAAAGGGGCTACTGGTTTATGGTGTATATGTAAGGTCCTTTTAGTAGTGGCACCTTACCCTACTGTTCCTTCCAGGTGAGCTGTTTCTTATCAGAATGGACAGGCTTCCTGTGGAAGGACCAGTTAACATTGCTATCTTTTCATTTGTAATGCCTCAAAGGATAGGTCTAGACTGCAATCATGTGGTATGATAAAGTCATAGTGGCATGCACTTCAGCATGGGCTACCCCTGAACGTTCCTGGTGGGCTTGTACAGAAGTTTACAACGTGATAGTTTTACAGCTCTAGTACCCAAGCTAATGTTAATCTAACTAGGTCGTGTAGGTCTACTCGAGCTGCAATCTTTCCCAGTGTTTGCAGTGTAGAAATACCCTAAGCCACACAGAGGATGAGGGAGGGAACAGATTGGGGAAAAGTGCAAAAAGCAGAGAGGATAAAATAAGATGAGCCAAGGGCCTTGAAATTAATAAAGCTGCCTTTGCTTCATGGTCTTCAATTTAGCTATCAACAGATTTATTAGCGCCTTGTTATTGTTTTTTTCTATTGCCATGGTAACTGTTAGGCAGACAAAAGGAAGGAAACACCAAAAGAAAGGAAATCAGGCATAGAACAGATGGCTTATTTTTATTTAACAAGCCAACTTATTGTCCAGATAAAAATTCATTTCTCCGTAGCTCAAATGAAATCAACAATTTGGAAGATTTGAGGTAACTCGTAATGAAACTGAAATATTGACTTATTGTACAAGAATGATTTTACTGCGTGAGAGATCAGTTAGAAGTTAGTTCTGAACTCCAAGCCAGGGGTAGCCTGTTGCACTGGAACAAATCAGAAGGCACATGGTGACTGACAGTCACCTCCCTAGGTCCCCCTGCCCCACTCTACAGGAGGAAGTACTCTGTCAGGCACAGCCCATTCCCCCTAGGCTGCTGGCAAGCTGTGCTCTATCCACTCACTGCCCTGACCTGCATGCTCCCAACACACATGCATGAGAGGGGCATGGCAGCCCTACAAGGGCGGGCATCCTCCCACTCTGCTACCTGTGATCTAGATGGCCAGAGCAAGGAAGTAAGGTGCCTTTTCAAACATTGATATTGTTAAAACTTAAGAATTATTTTTAATATAATGGATTTTTAACAAACAAAGATGCTTTTTGATCCTGCACAACCCCAACTGTCTGGATTCCAGTTAACTGAAGCCGTTATCCCAAGATCAGATATGTCTTCTGAAATCTGTAGCTTGGGTTAGCCAGAGTGGTGGGAAATAAAGGGAAGTTGCTGTACTGGCTGGATTCCCCAATGCCAGATATTTGACAAAGAAGAGAATACTTTGCATGCAAAGAGATTTCAATGCATGAAGTCATAACTGGCTTGATTTTTATGTGGCTAAATAATCCATTGACCCAACAGCTTCCCCAGGCCATGAAACTCTGGATTCCTGATGTTTCAAGTGTCTTCCAAGATATGTGGATAATCAAGTTTTTACTGTATCTTAATACCTGAGATAATACCTAACAAGTATATAAATGGGTTGGGTATTGGGGAAATGTATCTAACTTAAGTGGCAGAAAGTCCACCATTTGAGTCTCAATAATGCAGTGTTAGGATTAATCCTGCACCTGCAGGGAAAGGAACAAGATCTTTTCTGGATCTCATTTCTCTGAAACTATGACTTAGCTGTGCCAGTTTTACCATCATCATTTTTGTTTGGATAATTCCGAATCCATCCTCCTAACCTCCACCCCACAAAGTTCTTCCCCCAGTTCTCCCAAGCTGTTAAAAAGAAAAAATCTAATAGTAAATATGACTGGATAACATGGTAGCTATCCAGCAACAGATGTTAAATATATTGACTCAAAAAGTGGATTACTGGGTGAGAACAATCATGATACCCCTGGTATAAACATCCTGGCATGACTCAGAATTGTTTGGCTACTATTACTTCCTGTTACACACCCACATCCCACACCTTCTGGGAGGGAGGGAGGGGGGAATAATTCTAAATAAAGATAGTTGTTTTCTCTTTTTGCACTTGTCCTTGCTGAAGTTAAAAAATAATTCAAAAGTAACACTTCTTCCTATAAAGAGTCGTCATTTCTCCTTTCATGTTACAATTCCTGAAGTTCCGATGACCTTCTCAGGGTCATGCTGCGTATCGCACCATACATACCTAAGGTAGTTCAGAAATTGTATTATAGTGAAAGCAACTGAAAGGAATTAGGATGCATTTTTGCTTCAGTGGCTGCAATAGACATAAAGGGAATCTTCTGAATGCTGTGTACTTCATACTTTCCAGCTTTGATTTGTTTCACATCTTAGAATTTCTACAGAGAAGTCAGCCAAAATAAAAATGACAGTTCTTAAATTTTACATTACAGTTCTGTTAGATTTAAGGTTTGTCCTTTATTTTTGTGGCAGGAAAATAAAAGGGATAACATGCAGGAGAATTCTCTATATTATCAGGAGTATACTTGTGAGCTGGTTTTTATAGCACTGGGCTCGATGGCTGTTATATTCATCCCTCGAAGCAGAGCACACTAAATTCCGTAATGAGAGAAACTGCTGTTTTAAATAGTTTTAAGGTCACTGAATGGAAACGTACAGGCTGCAAATTTTGCTCAAAATCTCATCCTGGCAATATCATGCAGCAGTGATGGCATGCGTTATTTGATATGGATGCCTCAAGTGACTAAGACATGGCACACCTTCAGTGTTGTTTAAATGCCAACCACAACTTTAATTGCTTAAATAAGCAGCAATAACCGTAAAGGGTTAGAGCATAAGCACCTGAATATCCAGCAGTATCCCAATCCAGGGGTTATGCATCATTGGCCACCAAACAAGGGGTAATATCTTTAGCCCTACCAGTCCAATCCTTGGGACTCAGACTAGTGCCAGAGCCCTCAATCCACTCTTACCTTGTGGAAGAGATGAAGGGTTCTTCAGTCTATACCAAGCCTTGAAGTCAACACCATGCCCCGCATGAGGTCCCAAACAAAGTTTTTTTTTCTATACTGGGGTTTGGTGACACACTGGCCTCTGCTATTACAAAAGTTTCCCCTCAATACTCATAATATATCAATATAGAAGTAAAACACTACATCAAGTCTCCAAGGTGCCTTAGGGAAAGCAAAAAAAACCCTCTGTGCATGACCATCTCCTGTGGGTTAAATTCTTCCCAGTTTGAACAGGAGATCAGCTGATAGTCCTTGAGTGCTTTGGCTTACATTCCACAAAACCAGTGACCATGAACAAGCCACATCAATTAAATAGACAGGGGGAGGAAGCGGGAAGAAAAACAGAGCCAACCTGAGTGCCCTGCCATAGTGCTTACATAAACAATGCATCCTCTTGGGAGTAGGGGTGAGGATCAATAGTAGTCCGGTTGCACCAGGCCACAGAGGATTGTGGTTAAAGTTGTCCTATTAGGACTCCTTTCTCCCTGAAGGGGAAAGGAATGCAGAGAGAAGGGTTCCCTTCCTCTTGGCATCAAGGGTATCTATTTCCCTGTCAGTCTCATTAAAGCCCCACCCCTATGGGCAATATTACCAAGTTATCCCTTCCAGTCAGTCAACAGAATGACATTTGATTCTGGGGTGGTCTGCCTGTCCTCAAAACTCAACCCTCTATCCAGATAACTAAAGTCTCTCCCATCTAGATGTACTAGCATCCCAAAGGGACAGCACCCCACAAGATGCTAGTCTTCACTTCAGTCTAACAGCTTCTGCCTCTTCAGGGCTCCTCTTCCATTCCACTTTTCTGTGGCCCCAGGGCTTCTCCCTGGAGCCTTTCAGTGAAGCTCAAAAGTGAAACAAAAACCACAGCAAAAGCAACTGCTGCCCCTCTCCCTCATACCTAAACTTTTAATCCATCCTGGGTCATCCCCAGCACTCCATTCCCCATAAAACATTGATTCTAGTCTTGCCCTTAGTTTGGAGTCTCAACCCTATCTACCCTGTTTGTTTGTGGGTTGGCTTTCTCTCAGGCCCACTTCAGGAGTTTCCTTACCTCTGCTACCTCCCAACAGGGCCATGAGATAAACTCCCTCCTCTGTTCTCTACTATCAAGGAAGGAACTACAGAATTCCTTCTCTTCCCACATACTCTTTCTAATTTGTGCTTGCTTTCTTTATAGAAATCACCCAGTGCCTTCTCGAACTAGGCTTCATCTTTAATTAAGCCTGGCTCACCACCCAGGTGCAGACAACTAGCATAATTGGTCTCAGGCCGACCTTAACCCTTTCAATGGCATCATGCCATATAAAGAGCAAACAAACATTTTCTGTCCACATGACTTTATTTTAGAGTAAGAGAAATCCACAAAAGAAATAAAAGGAGACACTCCAGGAGAGAGCATAGTGCGCCCCCCCCCCCTCACTTTGAAACATACTGTACCAGAACTGAAAGCAAGAGGACAGCTACCTAATTCCAGAAATGGAAAAGGTGCTATCCACAGAAAACTGTGTTCATTATATAGCTACAGTACACACAATATCCAGAAGAGGAAGGACAGAATGAAACTACCAACCATCTAGATGCCCAGGAGTATCATCTTCAGCATGTCCTTAACTATGAGGAATACGTAATGCAGTAGGAACATTGAACAGAGTGTATGGGCAGAATCACCTGTAAATTGCTGATATTCCAGGGGAATGTTAATGTTGATGAGAATATCTCTGCATTCCACCATCAAGTGGGATACTCTGCTCATCAATGCACTATGATTGTTTAGAATCATGCATGTTATAAGTTAAAATGAATGAAGAATAGGTCAAATCCACTCCAGTGCCTTGTCTTTGAGTAGAAATATCAGTACCACCCACCTCATCCTTGCTGGAAGGCAATATTACTATGGAAAACTTTCCAAAATAGTGGAGGCCACGTATAGGTTGTAAGTACAATGATTCTTTGAAGACTGGTTGTTGCTGGCAAGAAATCTTAGTAAACTGCGGTTTGCATTGGGAACAGCTGTCATGATGACCAGCTTAAATCACAGTTAGGATAGTTATTGCCAGAAAATAGCACTAGCATCACATGACATCACTGTTCACAGTGGGTATGAAAAAAAAATTGTTGCCCAGACATTTTAAGTTATTTAGGTGTTGGTCTAGTCAGCATAGCAAAGGTAAAGCTCCATATTTTCAAAGTATTTAAGCAGGGGAAATGAAGATAGGCACCTAGTAGGATTTTAAAATATGCCTAGGCACTTTTTAAAATCCCATTAGGCGTCTATCTGTATTTTTAGGCACCTAAATACCTTGGAAAATCTGTCCCTATGCAATTTAGATTAACAAGATCCATTTGCAAAAGTGACATAGGCACATAGGAGCCTAAGTCAATGGGAGTTAGGCACCTAAAAACAAGAGTTTTAAAGCTTAGGTTAGGTGTTGCAACGCTGAGCGGAGAAACACCAAAATAACTTTACAAATCTACGTCCCAATGACTGCACAATCCTGTGTTACAGCCATACCAACTGTTTTCTTGCTAATTAATGATGATTTCACCAATTTTAGATTATGGATCCCTGAAAGAAATCAAGAAGGAAGTGGACTGGAGGAGAGAGTATCTACAAAAATAACTTGGTTAGTGTCAATGGTGGAGAAGCAGTTACAGAACAAGAGCTGTACGTGATTGTTCAATCGAGTTTAAATAAAATATAAAGTTTGCCAGTGGGTTTTTTTTGAATATTACTAAATCTAACAAGAGCATCCTGAAGCCTAAAGATAAATGAAAGACACTGAAGTGACAGGCTGAATTATTCATAATTAACTCTTCAGCTAAAATGGGCCAAATTTGTTGGCTAGTCACAAAACACCTGTACCAAGGATGTGTCTTAGAATTTGTTCACTATTCATAACTGTTATGACATCAAAGCCTTCCCCATTATTGCTTTCTGCAATGTGCAATATGATTCACTATTTAAGCTGTTTGATTTGTCACCTAATTCACATGGCATTGTTTCTGCACCATGACTGGAAAACTGTTTCATAAAGAGAGGTCATGTGTAGAAAATATATATATATCTTTTGGTCTTTGATTTTCAGAGGGAGAAAGTGACCTGCAGAAAAAAAGACCTTTAAGTGGGAGAGGAAAGGAGAGAGTAAAAATGAACAAGAAAAAAAAAAAAAGTGTACACATTGTGCCAGAACATAACCAGACCTACGACACTGTAGGCCACTTTAAAACTCATTCTGGTTTTTCTTTACACAAGAAAGATAATTATATTTGACTATTTGGATCTCAGAATAAATACCTGAGCTCCTGACTGACTAAGTGAGAAAGCCAGAAATTACTTTTATTCCATCTAGTAGACTTTATATTCAAATTTTCCCTTTGATTGTTGAAGACTTATTTTGACACCAAATAATTGCTTGTGTAGGTACATGGATAATGCTATTTAAAAGGTTCTGGCTAGCTCCTTTTCCTGGCTCATTTAATTGTCTGAAGTCTCGGGCTAGGAAGATTTGGGGAGCCATGTAAAACTACCTTGTTTCATATAATCTACTAGGGCTGTCAATTAACACAAAACAAATTAACTAGATTAAAATCAGTCACAATTAATCAGTTTTAAATCACACTGTAAAGAATAATAGAATACCACTGTAAATTTAAACAATATTTTTGGATGTTTTTCTACATTTTCAAATATATTTCAATTACAACACAGAATACAAAGTGTACAGTACTCACTTAACAGCGAGATTAAAAAAACAGTTGTGATTAATTGCAGTTTTAATCATTTGCCAGCCCTAATATCAGTGGAGTACATTGATTGACTCCTCTGGTTTCCATTTTTCTTTTCTCATACTGTTATTCAATATGGGCATTACCACACATGCTCAGTGCTCACAAATCCTTGTCTGTCTCATTTTATTTACTGCATTAGTGCCAGATATTTTGCACAGGGATTTAGAGAACCCATGCCTTACTGCTGGACTGTTACATCCCACCTATACAAGCTCATCTGTAATTCATACGTGGGCCAAGGGACGTACTGGCCGCTGCTTCCAGTGGCTCCCATTGGCCTGGAGCAGCAAACCCCAGCTACTGGGAGCCGCGATCGGCCGAACCTGCAGACGCAGCAGGTAAACAACCTGGCCCGGCCTGCCCGGGGCTTTCCCTGCACAAGTGGCAGAACAAGTTTGAGAACCACTGCTCCAGAGGAAGAAGTTGCATGAAACTCTAAAAGTAGGCAGATGTGGGATAATCTCCCACCCATAAAAGGTTTCACCTAACACTTAGAAATTGGTTAAAGCCCTGAAGCATGAAGGTTTTATAGCTCATCCAAAATTCTAATTACAGTATTCAGTCTTACAACTCTGGATATTCCTATTATCCATGTAAAGTTCCTGTTTGAGGTGTGGGGAACTGGTAGAGTGGATTTCAAAAGGTGCTCAGTGCTGGCCTTGCTCCTCTCCCATTAAATGCAGTGGTAAAACTCCCATTGATTTCAGAGGAAGCAGAGTTATGTTGACGTCACTAGGCATCACCCTAGGTAACTTGGGAGGGTGGAAGGCTACTAAGTGTCAATGAAGCCTTCCTGCACTAGGCCTAAGTGAACCAAACTCTATCCTTCCATGTTTAAACTCTAATCAACCTCAAAAGCCAGGTGCAATTGGAATATGTAAGCAACCAGTTATCTGTGTGCAACCCCCTGCTCAAGCAGTAATAATGAGGCCTGCATGTTTCTGGCTGAAGGGAAAAAGGACAAGATAACGGTTTAAAGAAGTTACTAACAAGCTAGGCTTATAGCTGCCAAGAATGATTTAACTGCTTAAATGTAATCGTTATTTGCTTAGTAACTATTACCAGGGACGGGAGGGGTAGAGGGAGGAATGCGGGGGGAGAAAGGGAGGGCTAGAGCGGAAAGGGGGGGGTGAGACTTAACTGCAAAATGTATAAAAGAAGAAAAAAACTGTTCCTATTAGTGTGCTTGATCTGAGACGTGCCTGTCTCCTAGCACTGCTTTGGGATCCCAAATAAACTTAGTTTGCTTCTCCCCCTGGTGTGTTTATTGGCGCAAAACACACCGGGCAACGAACCCCGCTGTTGCTTTGCCTCGGGCACTCTGTGCTGGCAACAGTTAGGTTAATGCTGCGTACTTTGGAAAAATCCCACCTGCAATGTAAATCTCTTGTTGTGAGCTTTGATGGATCATGCCCCATCACAGCAGCCCTATTAAGATGCTGTAGTTTAGTCATACTGGTGTATTTTAGCTAAGCAGCAGACACATACATGCTTAAATGGACTTCAAACTGGATGGTATTTATTCATATTTTCAAATGAAACTTGTGAAAGAAACACTTTTGCAGGTAGTTATGTTCTAATATTGTTCTATGGTAGGCTTCTGAGCATTATGCTCCGTCTTAGGGATTTACTGTAAGAAACAATATTGTTAATTATATATATCCTACATAATGCAAGAGGAATTAGCCAGTGAATCTCTGTAAATGCCATATTTAAAAACCATTCTTGTCTTATATGGAGGCAAATGTTCAGCAGACAACAACAGATTTATCATAGACTTTTCAGAGTTTCCTGAAAAGGCCAGTGAAAGTTATATCCTTAAATGATTAATGTAGCCTTTCAGATTTTCATCAGAGTTTACTTTGCTATGGCTAGATTCAAAACCCTTTTTGTATATTACCAGACCACATACCAGCATAGTAACAAGACTAGATAAATACAGGGTTGTTTTGTTGCCGCTTTACTAAAAACAAATTATAAACAAGGATTTTACATTTAGATGATCTGTTTTCAACATGGACAAATTCATTATCTTCACAATATGCTCAAAATTTAAGTGCATTCACCAGAGAGTAAAAGAAAAGCAAACACTCACTGCCAAACAAGTGTTTGTTTTTTGTCTTCATTATCATGTTTACAATGTAAGACACTTGCTCACATTGAGAGATGTAAGATCAAGGGCAAAGCCCTTTTCCCCCTTGTGGGGGAATTCATTCGTATTCTCTGCCATGATAATTGATGTTAAGACCTACAAAATGTTGCTTGTATTTGCAAAGTGAACCTATGTAAAGAAAATAGATTGCTAAACACAGATGAAAAAGTGAGATAAAATTATATGCTA
This sequence comes from Chrysemys picta bellii, assembly GCF_011386835.1. Taxonomy (NCBI): domain Eukaryota; kingdom Metazoa; phylum Chordata; order Testudines; family Emydidae; genus Chrysemys; species Chrysemys picta. The sequence continues at coordinate 18,125,131 of NC_088799.1, read as the reverse complement.
TCTCTGTGGACTTTTGAGCTATGGTGGCATATAAGCAGAGTGATTATCGGTGTTTCAATGTAAAAAACTGATGCTGTGAGTTACGTCAATATTTAATGAAAAAAGAAATATACTTTGAAGATAAAGAGTCCCTTTTTCCATTCAGCCTTCCATTGTGTGCTCATTTCTGCCCCATTAGGGCCAGATCCAGACAGGTACTGAGCACCTGCAGTTTCCCTTTGGGTTCAAAGGGCACTGAGGGCATACAGCTAGAGCAAACACTTGTTAGTGGTACAGGCAGGGGTAAGGAGCAGAATGGCATGTGTCCTTCCAGCAGAGGAAAGTGCTTTATGAAAGACTCCCTGGAAGTGACCCAAAGAGTCGGCAGCTATTTCAGGGTTTAGAAAGACCGGCAACTACTCTTAGCACATGTGACAGGAAGCATAGACCCAATGAGAGAACCCAGCTTTTGACCATGTGGAGCAAAGTCTCTGCTCCAGAAGAAAATTTGTATACAGGTCATTTGAAAATATTTGGTATTTTATTGAAATTCAGAGACGGAGCTAAAAACAATAACACCTCCCCTCCCTTTTGCGGGGAGGAGGGGCTATTCTGTTTCTAGCAGATGCAGAGAAGAAAATCATTCATGGATAGTAAAATTCAGGTCCCAGTCAGCATATATACATTGAATGAATGCTAACTTCTGTCAGTCCCAATGGTTCTGGAAAGCATTGGCTATATGAAGAGAACAAAACCTAGAGTGAACGGAATGGTTTTATTCAAGGAACTTGAAGATGACGACTTTGTTCTGAACGAGGGCAGTTCTCTCCTAGGAGGCTTGATTTTATGGCTTATTTTACATAGGAAGCACAATACTCCCAGTTCTGATTTCTTCCTACAAAACACTTTTGGTTCCCTGAAATAAAAATAAAACATCAGACTGAACAGAGATCACCACATTTTATAAGTGCTTTCCTTTGGGATAGAGGCTTCAGTGCAAAAAACTGCAAAGAGAAAAAACACACTATTTTTATTATGCTTTTTTATGTAATCTTTTTTTTGGAGGGGAGGAGTGATTATATTAAATGCAACTTGCAGGTAGATTAGGTTTCCTCACTTCCTAGAGAAAAATAAATCAGCACTAGCAACATATTCTACAGTCTTTGAATGGCCCACAGCTCCATTTTAAATTATTTAGAGTATCCCATGAAGAAGGAACATGACTGGCAGTGTGGGGAATTGTATAGCCCAGTGACTGATGTACAGCACCTTTCACCTCTAAGATCATGAATTCAAAACCACCCCAGGTTGGTGGTGACAGAGCAATCACCATCTGATGTCTGTTTGGTGATCTGTCGGACCAGAGTCAGAAATTGGAGTCCAGTTCCTTACTAGTGTCTAAATGGGAAAAAAAGCACCATTGCATAAATCGTGTCATGTCTACAGAAAGATCCAAGTTGCACTCCTGGATCATCACTATTGCTCATTAGGGACAAGATTCTGGGCTGCATCCAAGCTACACATTATGGGAAATGGGGGCATTAAGACATCTTTATTCCCCACACCCAAAAAGTTTTGGTGCTCTCCAATCCTGGGGACTGTGCACACCACCACAAGCTCAGCATCCTCAAAACTGAACTATTTTATGCCCAGGTGCTTATGAACCCAAGGGCCATTGTGGCAGTTATAGGTTGCCAGGGAATAGATGCTCCAGCCATAGCGCTTTTCCTTCAAATATTCCTCCTGAGCCGGAGGCTAGTAGAAGGTGGTGTAGGACTCACTGCAATGGCCTTACACTCCCAGAAAGTCCCTGTATACTAGGAGAGATCCTCTGCTTCCTGGCTAAGTAGGCTTTAAGGATGCCAGAGTAATGAAAAGTTACTTTAACAAACCATGGATCTTAGTTCTCCTAGGTTCCCCTACTTGAATTTTGAGGGCAGTAGAAAGAGTGATTCATTGTAAGAAAAGTCACTGAAAGAGGTAAGTTTTGAGGAAGGACCTGAAAAGGGGACAGAAGCTGCATGGCACACAGGGTCATGAAGAATTTTCCAGGCCTACGGAGAAGCACAAGAGAAGGCCAGGAGGGTGTGAGGGAAGGAGGAAGGAAAGAAAGGAGGACAACCCAGTAGACATTAATAGAGGCAGAGCTGCAGAGGCACAGTGCATGGACAGGAAGGTAGCAGTGGTAACAGTCCTCTTATTATTCAAGGCATAAATATGTACCATGGGGCTTTTTAGTTAAAACATAATCTACCCCTTACCCTCCCTACTCTTCCTGTCTTGGTTGAAGCACATCTAACAAAGGCCAGTTTTGAATACAGGTTGGCCAAGGAGGATGGTCTTGGGTTTTTCAAGCTTTGTCTTTTGCAAATTTCAGAAGAGGAAAAGAGCAAGAGGGCACGTAGGATTTCATCATAGTTCAGTTGTGTTGGAGGGGAGTAATGTGTGGATAGAAGGTTTTTAGTTTTTGTCTTATTTCTACTGTGATCAAAATGGTGTAGGCTAATTTTGCTTTTGCAGAGGTTACTGTCAGAGTTCGGGGTAGAGCATGTAAGGTTAAAGAATTCTCTTTTGAACCATCTCTATTTTTAAGCCAAGAAAAGGATCTTTTATTGGAGATTAACAAACCCAGACTGTCATCTCCCATCACATAATGTATTTCAGTGTTCCATGAATGCCAAACCTTCCTCTTTGCACCATTAGCAGACCCATCTGTTGGGCTTCAGTATCATTCTCCTATTAAAATGTTTCATGTCCATCTCCCTCGATAACACAGTTGTCTCTATATTTTTATAGCTAGCTAACACAAAGATTCAATTATACAATGAATGTGCTATTAAATTAACATGCTGTATGCTAGTTTCCTTAGCATGAGATTCCAGCTTGGCAGCTGTTCACTTCACATTTCCTTTACTACTGCTTACTAGTGAACATAACTATGGTGGAAGAGATAGCCACTTACTGAACTTCACCATCAATAGACCCCTGCAAATCTGTGGGTATCTGTGGATATCCACTGAACATTTTTGCGGATCACAGCTCGGATGCAGATACAAATTTTGTATCCACACAGGGCTCTACAGCGCACACTCACCCAAACAGAGCAGCTGTCACTCAGCCTGCAGGCTCCAGCTTGGCTCTCTGAATCATTCAGAAGCAGGCTGGGCATTCTGGGAGTTGCTTGGAGGGAGGAGATAAATGGCTCACTCCCTTCTGGGAGTTGCAAAGCACCATTTTGAAGGTGTGGTTGTTCTTTAAATGAGCAGGAAGCAACGGCTGCCTGCATTAGAGCCACCGCAACTGCGTAGTGGTGTCTGAGCCCCTGACAGGGAGGGTGGCACTGCATAGAAGGTCCCAGAATTGTAGACTTCCTGCCCTGAGTGGGGAAGAAGGTACGGCAGGGGTGTAGTGGGTGACAGGGCAGGTCGTCTCTGGGGAGAAGTTCTGTTGAGGGAGTGATTGGGGGCTTGCCAAAGCCCTCAGTCACTCCTGCGCAGTAACCTGTTGAGAGCCCTGCAAATCCACGAATCGCTGCGGATAGCCACAGACAATTTTTGCGGCTCGTGAATCGGATGCAGATATACCTTTTTGTATCCATGCAGGGCTCTAACCATCCCTATAGGCTGCTATCCTCTTATCCCAAAACTCATTCTTTGCACTAGCTGTTTAAAGAATAGACAATGTTTCAAACATGTTACCCCATGGTTCACGTATAAGAGTAGCAATGCTTTCCTTCTAAATGTAGTGCAATCTAATGGTGAATTAAGACCATAAGACCATAGTAGCATTAAAGATGGTTCCTACATATGGCTTTAAAATTGCTGCAAACAAGTATCTGCTGTATAGGCAACACCTATAAGAGCAACCACCACTTACAAGTAACATTTCCTCTGGGTACACTTTCTGTGAATTGTCGAACTCCCCATAACAGCAACAGCCATGTAGGAGCAACATAGCGAAAGGGAACCGATAGGTTGCTACTAATGAACATCTACTGCATATAATTAGAAACATCCTTAGTACGGGATCAGGTAAGGCTTTCCAGAAACATTTCACTGTTTTCAAAAAAGGACATAAGTTGGTCTCTAATGTGATCATTGCCTCCTAGCAAGAAAAATAAATGCCCTTCACCATTGTTATAAATAAATTATAATAGCAATTACATCACTATCACTTATGTTGCATTTTCCATTGCTGTGAGCTGCCTTCAGCAAATAGTTTTCGCTGTGTAGATCATTCAGATATGAACAGCTAATGGATTTAATCACCTGCTGATCTTCTAAAACACTACTTCATTGTGTACCTTGCAGAGTACTCAGGAACAGAAAAGGTGCCATTAAAAACTTGGGAAAAACTAATCTGAAAATCAGAATAATCCAAAAGTAGTGGCTCACATCAATGCAAATTAGAAAAAGTAAAAGCTATATGGGTCTTGCTCAGATTGTAATTGAAATAAATAAAGACACCAGCTGTAGGTCAGCAGAAAACTTAAAAAAAAATAGAAACCGTCTGCTTCCATCTCATAGTTCTTATAGAAGATTTATGGTGGACTATTCTTTCTGTGCAAATCCACACAGGATATCACCATGACAAAATACTATAAGCAGAGGATGCTCCCACCAAGTATTGTTTGCAATGAGGGGCAGTTGGGAGGTACGTTGTTATCATGGCCAATAAATGGATTATTCTTGAGAAGGACAGTCCAGTGATTATGGCACTGGCTTAGGGAAACTTGGATTCAAGACCCTGTTCTGCCACAGCCTTGCAGTGTAACCTTGAACAAGTCACTGTCTCAGTTCTCCATCTGTAAAATGAGGGTGATAGCATTTCCCTACCTCATAAGAGTGTTGTGAGAATGAATACGTGAAAAACTGGAAGGTACTTGGATACCTTGATAATGGGGGGCAATACAAGTACCTACAATAAATTTTGGGGTTATTTATGCATGATTGAAGCACACACACACACACTTCACTGCAGAAGCTCTATGAAGACAAGATGAAAGTTCTGTCTGAACCTTTTCTGCACAAGAGCTGACTGGATCAGCAATCAGGGCTGCCCCGGGAGGAGGGGGGGGGGGGGGGGAAGTGGGGCAATTTGCCACAGGACCCGGGCCCAGCAGGGTCCCCCCCCCCCCATGAGAATATAGTATTCTATAGTATTGCAACTTTTTTTTAAATGGAAGAGGCCCCCAAAAATTGCTTTGCCCCAGGCCCCCTGAATCCTCTGGGTGGCCCTGTCAGCAATGCTCTTGCCTCACAGAAACAGATAAGAAATAAATAAGTGTATAATTTGAAAGGTACAGAGAAAGGCAAGTCAAAGAAAGACAGTACAGGATCAGTGCAAACGTATGCAGTGAAAACTACATGCCAGCTGTCAGCATTTCTACATTTTACTTCTTTGATTCAGAAAGAAGTACTCGCCACCTCTGTAAAAGATTTAAAAGTTATCATTGCAATTGGCAGCATGGGTTTGAACTGCAAATGAACCTAACTGATAAAATACTAGCTCCCATACAGAGAGATCAACCTACGCCACTTCACTGAATACTAAATAATCAAAGCAAAAGGTGTCGAGCTTTGTAATAAGACAGCCCAGTCAAAAGACACAGAGAAAAGTATTATCCACAACCCTAATTCTCTGTCTAACCTCAGTATGCATTAGGAATACAATTTTAAAAAGCCCTAAGTCAGTTAGGGCTGAAAGTCAATAGGACTTAGCAGCCTAAGTGCCTAAGGTTCAGATCTTGCCTAAACACTTCTGAAGACTGAAATCAAAGGGAATTAAGCACCTAAATACCTTTGAGAACCAAAAAAAAAAAAACACCACACACCACTTTTGAAAATGAGACTTGGATGCTTTTGAAAATTTGAATCAATGGCTCCGTAAGTAGAGCTGATAGGGAAATGTCCACTGGAATGGTTTTCCTTTGGAAAATACTGATTTGGAAAAATTGGAGTCTTCCATGCCTAGTTTCCTACCAGCTCACCCACTTCCCTGGCTCCCCAAGGAGCCTTGGGAGGTGGGGCTGGCACTTTTCAAAAAATCAAATTTATGTTCTTCTGAAATAATTTCTTTAGAAAGTGTCCCTCGTATGGACAATTTTGAAATTAAAAAAAAATCCAGTTTAGAATCTTGGGGGACGGGAATTTGCCATGGTGGAAAATTCTGGCTCTCATACAGTTCTACACCTAAATCATTTAGTTGACTCTGAAAATGTTGCCCTATATCCACAATTTAAAATAGCTCTCAAACTACAAAGCCCAGTTATCTTTTTGCTTTATGTTTTTACATTGCCTCGCACAATAGGTGTTGCATTTGCCACAACAATTATAAATATGACACTAGCCATTAAAATGTGCTAAAGTGACCAAAATGAGGAACAAAACTAAATGGGAAGGGAAGAGAGAAATGTTGAGGGATTATTTAATATATGCAGTTTTCTAAATAACTTATAAAAATATATCCATAAGGGTTATTATAATCTCATTACCATGATGAATTCAAACTGGAACATGTTAGGGTGACCAGATGTCCTGATTTTATAGGGACAGTCCAGATTTTGGGGTCTTTTTCTTATATAGGCTCCTATTACCCCCCACCCCGTCCCGATTTTTCACACTTGCTATCTGGTCACCCTAGAACATGTGCAGAGAAGGGCTACTAGGCTGATCAGGGAATGGAGGGCCTATCTTATGAGAGAAAACGGGAGGAGCTTGGCTTGTTTAGCTTAAAATAAAAAAAGCAGGGGCTGAGTGGGGATATGATTTCTCTCTATAAATACACCAAGGAGGGTGAAGAGCTATTTCAGCTAAAGGACAATGCCGGCACAAGAACAAAATGAGTATAAGCTGGCCGTGAACAACTTCTGATGATTAACTCCCCCCCCCCTTCAAATTTCCAGTTTGAAGAGTGAAATTCTAGAACTGCCTCTCAATAGGAGTTGTAGGAACCAACAACTTAATTCATTTTGAGAGAGAGCTGGACAAACTTATGAGTGCAATTGTATGACAGGGTTCCTTGAAGGCTGGGGTCAGCAGTCTTGGGGCTCACTTCTAGTTTTTGTCTCTCCCACCATCATTGTGCTGTGCACACAAGCGCTTATGTCGGTGTAATGATGTTGCTCAAGGGAGTGGTTTATTCACACCCCTGAGTGACATAAGTTATGCTAACATAGGCTGTAATGTAGACATAGCCTTAGGCTTGGCAAATTTGATTTTTTACTATAAGTTTGATGTATAATATCAATATTTTAAGCATTTTTCCTATTTTTATCTATATAAAGTTTCATACTGGTGCAAAATTATGGGGTTTCAATTTTTATTGATTTAAAATTTCACAATTGTGAGAAATTTAGCAGGTCAGACAATTTCTTAATGACAATAATGCTGCGATCCAAAAAGTTAATTTTTATAATCATTAAAATACAAATTGTAATCACGTCAAAATATACAAAGTAAATAGTCTCAAATTCAAATCTTATAAAGTTCCAAACATAGTTTTTCTTACTCTTCCTATTTGTAAAAATTTAATTACCAATAAAAATATTGTTTTATAGGTTTATGTGGGTGCAGTGAAGTCAACATTTGTTGACATTTACTGATAAAAAAGTAATCCTTCTACACCTAAATCTGATGCAGTGTTGAAATTGCTTGTACAATATTTACTGAGCTAAAGATTTGCACCCATTTGGTTTTTTCTCTCTTGGGTAAACTTTAGAATGTCTTGCTGCTTTGGGTCAATGTCTCAAGAGAACACCACATGCTTGTATTCATCTACAGTGTAAGACTTCAATGAGGCGTCTTTATTTTCATTGGGGGTTCCTTGTAAAATTGAACAGGAAACATATGGAAGCTTCTCTTGGAAAAAAAAAAATCTAGCATTAGAAATTATTCTTCATATAGCTGTTGACATCTTCCTCAGATTCAGGCAAATTCATCCCTGGTTTTAGTCATCCCTGGGCTTATTCCAGGGAAAAATTTGGTCTGTTATCTTTTAAACAAGCTTTATCCAATGCATCATTCTGAAGATCAAGAAAAGAAAATACTTTGTTATGAAATATAGATTTTCTTTGGATGCATACAGACAGTCTGTATGCATCTGAAGAAGTGGGCTGTAGTCCACGAAAGCTTATGCTCTAATAAATGTATTAGTCTCTAAGGTGCCACAAGTACTCCTGTTCTTTTTATGAAATATAGAGTTACCCTGCGGAACTTGCTGAGACAGGATATTGATGTATTCCTTGCAATAGCACTGGCAAGGAAATTATAAACAACTATCAAGCCTTATGCTTTAGGGGATAAATGCCTTTCCATCTGGGGTGAGAAAGAAATTTCCTCTACCATATAGTGTTTTACTGCTCATTTTTATGTGCATATAGGTAGAGAAGAGACCAACATGCAAAGTTTGAATACAAATCCAAAAAGTTTGGTTAGGGCCATCTCTAGCCTAATTTTATGCCTCTCTGAAGCTTCTAGACTCTGCCATGTTCAGAGACAGAATATTAATTTGATCAGAACTTTGAGTCAGTTCCAATGTACCAATTGTGTCCTTCTAAAATATCCCGAAGAATAAAATTAGTAGTTTAAAAAAAAATAGACAAATACCAAAAGTTCTATGTTCAATGACATTTTTACCGAAATTTTTCAGTTTAAAGATTTGTTTTTTCCACCTGCTCTAAATAAAATAAATAGTCCTGTTTGTTTCCTGCTATAAATCCCACTTTACAGTACTCTGTTACCCTTATCATTTATCTGTAGATATGCAATGAGAAATTAGGATTCCAAAAAGCAATATTAATAAATGAGTTCCGGGCAATATTTTTAGTCTGATAGTAAACTACCAAGGCACTACATGAAACAGCACAGGTAAAATGGATATAACTGCAATTCACCCACTAAGACATGGCAACTGTGTGACCATGTAACAGTTTAAATTAAAGATAATTTAGGTGCACACTTTAAAATACATCCACCTAAATAACTTATATATGACATGGAGTACTCCAGTATATATTGCTGCTATAAAAGATACTGTTTCAACAGTACACTGTTTAAAATTAGTTATTTCAGCACAGTCCTCTGCAACACTGCTTCACTTACTGAATTCCATTTAAGACACTGGGCCAAAGATGCCTTGGGGCATCGGTAGATTAAGTTCCACCCATTTGCACCAGAGAGGAATTTGGCCCTCTGCATCCACTTTGGTTTAAGATTCATTTCTTATGTGTCTTTTATGAGTCATTTAAAAGACAATTCCAATTGAAGGTCATCTTCATCTCTATCCAGTGAATGGGCTGTTAGGTAAAATATCTTTCTTTAATTTGGCAAGATCTGAAAATAAAGTAGCACTTCACTGAAGCCTTGAAATACATTATATAACCTAATGTGTCATCAGAAGATGTTCAGATGCAAGTTACACATTCAACCTTTAACTCCAGCTTCAATATGGGAGGTGGGGGAGGCCATGATACTGTACAGTGCATTGATCCTTTGTTCTTTCATCTTATCTCAATGCTGTACTTTTCACATTAACACCAATAATATTTGCACTTCAAATTGGTTTTTAAGCAGTGACCTTCCTTATAGAAACTTCCCCTCCTTCCCTCCCAAATCTTCAGTTGCTCTAATGGAAACTTGAATGCAAAAGCCACCATACCACAGCACATACACACACCACAAGAATTGTAGTGCATGGACATAAACAAAGAGCCTTGTCTTAAGTAACACCTACAGAACTCCATACCACAACGTTCCTAGGTTTATTACGTTTCCTGCTGCAAACTATCTGGTAGCTGTTGAGGATCAAGAATTCAATAACCTCTCCACATTTCCTTTATGATAAAGGATTACAACTTAAATTTAAAAACTAATGTATATAAAAATTCAAAATAAACTTAAAATGCCATAAAACTATTTACACTATGTCCCCTTATCAATTGCATTTAAATAGTCCTGAGCAGTATTATAAAATACAGTCTTTGATAGGTCTGAACAGTCTTCCAGATCATGTTCACTTGTGTGGAATTTATGCATGAAATCCCTGTAGAGCAGGCTAACTTAAGAACATAAGAATGGCCATACTGGGTCAGACCAAAGGTCCATCCAGCCCAGTATCCTGCCATCTGACAGTGGCCAATGCCAGGTGCCCCAGAGGGAATGGACAGAACAGGTAATCGTCAAGTGATCCATCCCGTCGCCCATTCCCAGCTTCTGGCTAACAGAGGCTAGGGTCACCATCCTTGCCAATATCTATTGACTGCTGCTGCACATTGAGTGGATGATTTCAGAGAACTATCCAAAATGACTCCAAGATCTCTTTCTTAAGTGGTAACAGCTAATATAGACCCCATCATTTCATACGTATAGTTGGGATTGTGTTTTCCAACGTGCATTACTTTGCATTTATCAACACTGAATTTAATCTGCCATTTTGTTGCCGAGTCACTCAGTTTTGAGAGATCTTTTTCCAGCTCTTCGCAGTCTGCCTGGGACTTAACTATTCTGAGTAGTTTTGTATCATCTGCAAATTTTGCCACCTCACTGTTTACCCCTTTTTCCAGATCGTTTATGAATGTTAAATAGGACTGGGCCTAGTACAGACCCGTGGGGGACACCACTATTTACCTCTCTCCATTCTGAGAGCTGACCATTTATTCCTACCCTTTGTTTCCTATCTTTTAGCCAGTTACCGATCCATGAGAGAACTTTCCCTCTTATCCCATGACTGCTTACTTTGCAGTCTTAAGGCTTAAGAGCCTTTGGTGAAGGACCTTGTCAATGGCTTTCTGAAAAATCTAAATACACTATATCCACTGGATCCCTCTTGTCCACATGCTTGTTGACCCCCTCAAAGAATTCTACTAGATTGTAAAGGGAAATCATGCCTCACCAAAAACCATGTTGACTCTTCCCCAACAAATTATGTTCATTTAGGTGTTTGACAATTTTGGTTTTTTTTTACTATACTTTCAACCAGTTTGCCCAGTACTGAAGTCAGGCTTACCAGCCTATAATTGCCAGGGTCACCTCTGGAACCCTTTTTAAAAATTGGTGTCACATTAGCAATCCTCCAGTCATTTGGTACAGAAGCTGATTTAAATGATAGGTTACAGATGACAGTTAGTAGTCCTGCAATTTCACATTTGAGTTCCTTCAGAACTCTTGGGTGAATACCATCTGATAAACTAAACAGTAATAAGTCACCAGGACCAATTTGTTCCAAAACCTCCTCTAGTGACACATCAATCTGGGACAGTTCCTCAGATTTGTCTCACTCAAAAATTATTAATAAGAAGGCTCAGGTTTGGGAATCTCCCTCACATCCTCAGCCATGAAGACCAAGACAAATAATTCATTTAGTTTCTCCACAATAGCCTTATCATCCATGAGTGCTCCTTTAGCATCTTGATCATCCAGTGGCCCCACTGGTTGTTTAGCAGGCTTCCTGCTTCTGATGTACTTAAAAATTTTTGCTATTACTTTTTGAATCTTTGGCTAGATGTTCAATTTTTACACTTCATTTGCCAGAGTTTATGCTCCTTTCTGTTTTCCTCTGTAGGATTTAACTTCCACTTTTTAAAAAGGATGCCTTTTTGCCCCTCACTGCTTCTTTTACTTTGTTGTTTAGCCATGGTGGCTCTTTTTTGGTTCTCTATGTTTTTTAATTTGGGGTATACATTTAAGTTAAGCCTCTATTATGGTGTCTTTAAAAAGTTTTATGCCAGTTGCAGGGATTTTACTCCTGGTGCGGTCCCTTTTAATTTCTGTTTAACTAACCTCATTTTTGTGTAGTTCCCCTTTCTGAAATTAAACGCTACAGTGTTGGGCCACTGTGGTGTTTTCCCCACCACAGGGATGTTATAATTAAATTATATTATGGTCACTATTATCAAGCGGTCCAGCTATATTCACCTCTTGGATGTGATCCTGTGCTACATTTAGGAGTAAATGGAGAATTGCCTCTCCCCTTCAGGGTTCCAGGACTAGATACTCCAAGAAGCAGTGTTTAAGGTGTTGAGAACATTTATCTCTGCATCCTATCCTGGAGGTGACATGTACCCAGTCAATATGGGGATAGTTGAAATCCCCCATTATTATGGAGTTTTTTATTTTAATAGCCTCTCTAATCTCCCTGAGCATTTCGCTAGAAGTTTACTCCTTTGACAGAACTGAGTCAGCTTCTGACAAATCTCATCTTTTAGTTATTAGACTTCAGCAAATTAGAGATATTTGACAAATGCTGGAATTGCTGCCAGAACAAGAGCAATGTAGACTGACATCTCTCTAAAGTCTTTTCTTCCAGTGGTGGCTGTTTAACTGGGGCTCTAGATAGATCGTCTGCTGCTCTGAGTGCTTTATAATGTGTTCAATGCTGAAAGGGAAAAAAAAAAATTGTATAAACCATAGCTGAAATCTTTGAATATTAAGTGGAAGATCATCCAGTGCTTTTGAACCCAATAATGCACTTAAGGGCTTGTGGTGTGTTTCTGTGATAAAACTCAACCCTAACAGAAGGGCCTGTGAAAGGCTCAAAGCGTAAATGATTGTTAGAGCTTCCTTTTCCACTTGAGCATACAGCTATTTGGTTTTTGTGAGGCTTCTTGATATGAATGCCACATGGCTCATCTGCTTCTAGCTGCTTTTGAAGACATGGCCACTGCTACGGTTTTTGGCTAGATTACCTAATATTATGCCAAAATAGGTAGAGATGTCAGTGGTTCTTTTGTTCTATTAAATACTGTATATTTTTGTGTGTTCCTCTGGATCCACATATTGTGACCAGTCAGAGATCTCTTAAGGGTTTTGTTAGATGAGCCAAATTTGGTAAGAATTTTCCAGAATGGTTTGTCATTCCCAGGAATCTTCTCACAGGAGAAATATCTTTGGGTAAGATATGTAATACCTTCAGTATATCAGAATCTTAAATTCCCCGTTTGGAATTATGTCTTATAAATTTTATCTGCTCCTTTCCAAATTCTTATTTAGAATGAGATCAGCTTGTTGGATGTGTCTCAAAAAAAAAAAAAAAAAATCTCGCATGTAGTTGCTGGTTTTCATTTTTATGTCTGACATATCAAAACATCACCTGCATGGCAAAGGATACGAGGCAAACCTGACATGATCGGATAGATCTATATGGCACATCTTCAGCACAAGAATATTTCCAGAAGAAATACCATTGAAACAGTAAATTCCACGGTGGCTGATGGATTTAGTTAATGGTATAGATTCTTTAGCAAGGGAGATTTTCCAGAAGCCTGCTATAGAATCTAACTTTGAGAAAACTGGTTTCTGATCATTGATCTAATGTCTGGTCAACTGCAGGAAGCATTTTTTCCCCTGCACACACTTTATTAAGTTATTTCAGGTCCACACAAATCTTAACTTACTATTGGACTTTGATCCTACAACCAACCCTGCAGTGTCAGTGATTTCTTATCTTGCATTTTCCTTAGTTCTTCTTTGACTTTCCCTAGCAAGGGTATAGCAATGTGGCATGAGGCTGAGAGAGCAAAGGGAGATGCTGCAGGCAACGAATTTATTTTGGTTTTCCCTGACTGTTTTCTTAGTCCTGTGAAGGTGTGGGGCTACATCTCCTGTATAGTTTGCTTTTTGCCATTAATGCATTCCAGGTTCTCTACTAACTGTAGTCCTCATATTGCTGGCAATCCTAGATGGGGTGTTGTCAGTCCTTGTATTACATATATTAATGTAATTGTCGAAGAATTTGCAATGCTGTCTCTAATTTCTCAAGGAACTGACTACAAACATCCAACATAGTGTTACTAGGCCCATGCAGACTTTTGAATTGCAGTGACTGCTGACCCAGTATCCTCTTTAAATTTAAGGGTTTTTTACCATAGATTTATGCTTATGTATCCAGGTGTTATCTGTTCTATTGAAGATATAGTGCCTAGAAGTATGGTCTCATTGTCATCTGATAACTGCCTCTTGGATTGTTTCCACTGCTCTTGATGGCTTGCATGCGATCACAAAATGTTCCATTTTATGGAATCTATTACATTCTGCATTTTTTGCTGATCACACACACTGTTACCAGCTGTGGCTTGCCAAATTTTCTTCAGCTTTTCCATGCTTCCCTCCTATTTAGGTTCTTTGGTCTCCCACTCTCTAGTTGTGCACTGTTATGTTGTAAATTTGGTCCAACTGCCATTTCATATTTGCATCTTCTTTACTGTAAACAATATCACCTGATTTAGTTATAAGCTAGGTTTCTTCTAGGTAAGTCACATACTGTTTCTTTCTCACTTGGGCAAGTGTGAGATCTGGGTCTAACTAAACCTGTGTTGATAAATTATCTTGTCTCATTAGTTCTTTAATATTCCATATTTGTAATATTCAGAAAGACTATAAACTGCAGTAATCGCCTCAGCCGTTTCCCTTGTTCCTGGCACTTCCTATTAAATTTTGGCTATTTCCATATGCAATATGTTGACTGATTAAATTGGCATCAAAAGCCTCTTTCATTTTGGTGTATTCTTGCTTTTCCTCCAACAAAGGGTAGGACACATAGGAGGTCATCAGCAGAATTACCACGGCAATTATCAGGGCATTTATCTGTATTCCAGTGCTTTCTCTTTTAAAACCAGAAGCCATCCAGAATCTCTCAGATCAATGCATCCAGCAAGACCAGCTGCCTACAATTCAACTTATTTAACAGAACCATTTGTGCTGTGAGCACCATTCCTCTATAGAGACAGGGCTCTGCTTCCCTCCTACTGCAGCTTTCACAGGCCACTTCCCTGATTTTCCAGTTTCTCTCCACTCTGAGCACAAAATAAAAGAAAGTTGCTGAAGCTATTCCACCATCACCCAGACCCAACAGAGAGAGAGAAAGAAAGGGGGGGGGGGCGGAAAATAGTGTACCACAGGTGCTAAGACATACCACATCTGTGAATATAAAGAGCGTTGAATAAGTATTAATTTCTTTGAGGTTTGACATTACATAACATACTTCTCTATTTTAACTGCATAAACCAGATGCAGTATGAATAAGTGGATACAGAGTCAAAGTGAAATACCCGAGCATAGTTTTCTTACTCCTTATGTACTGCGTTTACTAAGATACTGGTGAGCTATAAGGTCTGCACATATTATACATCTACCATATCTGATTTATTCAGTCCATTTACTACCAATAAACCTAAGTGAGAAATGGGACATTTTATTTTTCATTCTGCTGTTGCTGAAGTGTACATTTCACATTGGATAAGTAGTGATTATGAGTAATGACTTTAAAAAAAAATATATCCTCAAAAGATAGTCAGTGAGGTAATTTTCATATCTTCTGTTTAGAATATGGTAGCATAAAAGGTAATGATTCTGCAAGATGCAAAGTGCCCTCAACGTTCAGTGGAGTAAACAGGATTTATGACTCCCAGCAACTTGATAATTGTGTATAACCGCAAGCAAAGACCCAATCCAAAGCCCACTCACGTCAATTAAAATCTTTCCATTAACATCAATTACTTCAGTCATGAGTCATTGACATGACCCCACTAGCAAGTTAAGAAAACACCAATGATCCATTTTCAATTAGTGCAGTTCATCACAGGAATCGAGATAGAGTTGTAATTGATTCAACTTTTGAAGCAGGTAACAAAACTTAGATTGGTTATCCAGAGCTAGTGTAGTACCTGCCATGCTACTATAGGTTGAGGGAGAGAGTATGGTCAATAAAGGAGAATATGATAACAAATACGTTATGATGCTCCTTTGCTACATTGGTCTGCAATTTTATGTAGTCTATTTATCTATAAGAATGCATGTACTGAATCATGTCCAAGATAAGATTACCACAGGATGCTATTGTTCAAACTGCCACTAATGTCATGGCTAGAACCCTGGCATGGAATGTATATTAATGTAGTTGTTACTGAAAATATGATGGGAAAAATCTGATACTAAAAGCATTAGAGTAGTAACAAATGAGTGGGTTTGTTGTCATGGGTGATATGGTTTCCTGCAGCATGAAATAAGGAAGCAGTTTCTATTATTCTGCAGCAGGTGAGCATCATCTTGGTGATAGTACAGATAAAAATCCTTTAAAGATATTCACTTACAATGAGTAAGTTGCAGTGAAGGTCAAGTATAACAGGGGTTTAGTTCTATTCCTTGAAAATTTAAACTGCATTATGATATTGTCACCAGTTCCCTAAAACTGATTATTCTTATGGCAATGCCAAGGTATCTGCTTGTTTGTTTTGGGGTGGGGGGGAGAAATAAGTGAACACAATATTCTTCAATACTGCCTAATTTTGGAGTGTATCAGCAATTGAAGCGGCACATTTTTCACTGGCTTCAACTAGAAATCTGATCTTCGTGCTACAGACAGAACATAACTTTGCTGACCTTTTGTTCATTTATGCAATGGATCACTTGGGAAGCAATAAAAAAAATTAACCATTGTGACAAAGTTCCTCCTCTACCTTGGTGGGTCCTGCGCTTATTGGCAGATTTGCTCGCTTCACAGATCCACCCTGTGGGTCAGGAAACACTCCAGAGACCTTCCCCTCTGGTAGAAGCTATAGTCCAGATCAATTCCTCCTGTGTTTGATCAGGAGTTGGGAGGTATGGGGGGAACCCGGGCCCGCCCTCTACTCCGGGTTCCAGCCCAGGGCCCTGTGGACTGCAACTGTCTATAGTGCCTCCTGTAACAGCTGCATGACAGCTACAACTCCCTGGGCTACTTTCCCATGGCCTCCTCCCAACACCTTCTTTGTCCTCACCACCGGACCTTCCTCCTGATGTCTGATAACACTTGTGCTCCTCAGTCCTCCAGCAGCACACCCTTTCACTCTCAGCTCCTTGTGCCTCTTGCTCCCAGCTCCTCACACTCACACTCACTTCCTCTCCTCTAGCTCCCTAGCTCCCCCTGGCTTGACTGGAGTGAGCCCTTTTATAGCATCAGAGGGGTCTTAGAGTCAGGTGCTTAACTGCCTTACCTGACTCTTAGCAGGTTAATTGGAGTCAGGTGGTCTATTAGCCTGGAGCATCCCCTGCTCTGGTCACTCAGGGAACAGAAAACTACTTATCCAGTGACCAGTATATCTCCCTTCTGCTACTCTGCTGTTCCCAACTGGTCTGGGTCTATCACACCATCATTTCACCAGCCATGGAAAACTTGCCTCTTCTTGAGGATTTGTATCCAGCTGTGCAAAGTTTAATTTCTTCAGTGAAAAAGAAACCATGTCCAGTTAGTGTGATCCATTGCAACAGTGTTTCCCATAGAAGGACATCACTATGTTAGTCCTTTTTAAACACACACACACACACACACACACACAGTCATTTCCACAAGATCTTGTGTATCATCATGTTCCAGGCTGCAATTGTGGCATTTAGGTGAGCTGGGTATATGCAGCTGAATGTATTTCTATTTCTATGTAGGCATTTACAGGAACACTCTCACCACAGTATCTGAGCACTTCACAAATATTAAATAACTTGCCCTCACAACAGCCCCATGAAGAAGGGAAGTGCTAGTGTCCCCATTTTAGAAATTAAGGGGTAGATTTTTTCTGTGCCTTTGAAAGTGTCCCCTGTGGTAATTTAGTCAAGGTGTCAGCCTCTGTCCCATGCAGCCAAAGACATAGTCCGGTAAACTGGTACTGCTATCCAAAGACATTGGATGCCATAGCCCAAGTTATAGATTACAAATTATTGATATGAATGTCACAATAGTGTTCAAGACCTCCATTCTGCTAGGCAGTGCAGAAACACCAGCCCCAATCCTGTGAGGAGTCCCATCTACATGGAGTCCTGTTGATTTCAACAGGGCTCCAGGCTGCCGCAAGTTTCTATGGTGCTCATTGCAGGATTGGGGCAACAGAACAATCTTTGGCCAATAAGGTAAGCTGAGATGCAACAGTGGATGGAAAAACAATTGATGCAGGCGAAAGGAAAGAGTGAAGAACACAGTAATAAGAACACACGTTAACTTACACCAGCTATGTGCATAACTTGGTGGATTTGAGTTGAGATTAGGTTGGGTTTTTAGTTATAAGATATAAATAACTCACATGAGAGAAGCAACAGAGTCCTGTGGCACTTTTAAGACTAACAGATGTATTGGAGCATAAGCTTTCGTGGGTGAATACCCACTTCATCAGACGCTATGTCAGCACATCGCTCGCCCGCGCTGCTTCTCGCCGCCCCCATTGGCCCAGGACGGTGAACCGTGGCCAGTGGGGGCCGCGATCGGCCGAACCTGCCACGTCAGCAGGTAAATAAAACTGGCCCGGCCCGTCAGGGTGCTTACCCTGGCGAGCCGTGTGCCGAACGTTGCCGACCCCTGGGCTAGATTGAGATATTTGAACACTGCCCATAGGTATGTAGTTTTACAAGGTCATCAGATACCACAGTGATAGGTTCACTAAAAGAATAGAAGTTTGGTTAGGTATGGTTAAACCGCAGGGAATTTGAGGTTTTGGAAACTTGTTAAACTACTGGTGCGAGGTGGAGAGGGGGTTTACAAAAAACACACACACACCACTGTTTGTTTTACAGTACTCATTTAAATGAACTTTTTAAAAAACACGAATCAAGAAAAAAATATTTATAACAAGATGTTTCTAATTGTGGTGGGGCCCCTTGTTAAAATTTTTGACAGCACACTTAAGGGAGCATTGGGATGATTTCCATGCCTCTGATAGAACTCCTCCTTCTATATTGTTTTCTCTGAACCTGCTCCCCTGGGAGAGGCACCCCAGAAACATACACAAAACTAATGCATGATCCTATTTCAAAGCTTCCTTCAAACTCTCCTCTTCCAGGATGCCTACAAAACACTTGAAAATGGTTGGACAGCTAGTGTGTCAAGACTAATGCTCAACATGCTGACCAATATGGTCTCTGTTTTTATACTCTAAAGAGTACATACCATCTCTTAGGCTCTGTACAAACAGACAAGTGCAATGGGGTCCTGGTCCCTGACAGGGTCCTGGGTGCTATGGTATAAAACATAAATAATAATTTCTATAACCACCATCCCTACCAGATATCCTCAGGACTCAAAAATATTTCTGAATAGCAAACGGTCTGTCTTTTGAGAGAACCAGATTGCACTAAGTGTCAGCTGTTTACAAAAACTGTTCCCATGTCTCCAAATTACACAGTCTGTACCATGTTATCAGGGTATGCTCAATATAATTTACTGGTACAAAGTCGTAGCATTTGCTGCAAATGCTTTTAATAACTTTTTTGGCAATTGATGCCCCATATATTGTTCATGGTCATGAAAAGAAAAGAAAAAAAAACACACAACCTTTGTTTAGAAAAGGAAGAAAATGATCAGATTTTTCAGACCTTAGCACCTCCTCACTGTAAGCACACCCACTCGTGGTACATGGATTTGTTACAGAATAAAGGAGAAATTTTTTTTTAAGCAAACTGGCCCTGTAATTTTCTCACAACTTCTTTATATCCAATAACTATCAAACTAGTATTTTTTTTTTTAAAAGAAGCACAAGGTTTTGGATCTGGTGATCCTGATTTTCTCCTCATTTATTCTGCTATGAAAGAGGAATAACTCCTGACAAATCAGACCCTAGGTCTGATTTTAATAGTACCTTAAAACTAGAGCCTTGTGCCCATTGTACTCAGATTTATGTAATGATCCTGTATAGGACAAGTAGTTCTGCAAAAATTAATAGCCTGAGTTTCCTGGAGTATAAATTTTAGAGCAGACCCAATATTAGATAAATAACAGGGAAAGAACTACAGAAAAATATGAGGGATGGGCTCCTGTCACAAAAAGTTTAGATGGATCCAGGCTTACCCAGCAGAGCTTGTTCAAGCCTACAGTTTTGATTTAGCCTAGCTGAATTGAATGTTAATCAAGACAATTGCATGGAAACAAGATAATTGTATTTAAGAGTTCATCTGGTTCTCGGGCTTATTCCTCCCTCGAGTCAATTTTATTTTGTGACATTCCCAATGGTGACTACAGAAATTATCACAATGTCACATACAGGCAAGGAGTAAGCAACAGGATCAGGGTAGTGTCTAAGGAACGAGGGCTCCATTTATATGCAAATAACCCTAGTAATTAAAATAAGGAAAGGGAAAACATGACAAGCAAATGATTCCTATAGAATCAAAGCAATAAGTAACAACGACTTTGAGTACCCAATTTCTGGAGTGAGGAGTGCATGTCACCAGTGCAAGGTTTTTGACATTGATGACACTAGCATCTCTTGAGAGCGGTCCTGAGTAGAGGATTAAGAGCCAAATTGATCCAGTGGAAGTATATCTTTTTAGTCTAGTACAGAGAATGAGATGCTTAATGTTTACTAGATTTATGAGCTCAGTTGAGTACCATCTTTGGATATAATCTACAGCCCTCTAAACAACTGTTATGGCAAAGTCTAAACTAGATTCCATTGGCTAGCAATAAACTTTCTGTGAAGTTTGCTCTGGTTCAACAATTAACTGCTCACGTATGCATGGTACAACAATTTTTCCTCATTCCCCTAGAATTATCATCTGATTGGAACATTCTGATCACTATAGTGAACATGTCAGGTTCCCATAGCGTGGCCACGTTTTGGTAGGTGAATTCACCCTTTTTTGTGTATATTGACAACATTTATATCTGCTACTTCATATACTTGAGCCCAATAAGCTGAAGTTGTACTAGTATTTTCTGCTCATCAGAATATATTTCTGATATTTTCTGATCTTCAGTAGCCAGGCAGCAAAGTGGCTTCCTTGCATGCACCTGGGAAGTTATATCCGTTAACACCTAGAATCTAATTTTCAAACATAATTTACAAAAAGCATCACAAGTTCTGCAGGTCAGGGAAAATACAGAGCAGTGAAGCAAGCCATGGGACCTTCATGTATGGAACAGTTTGATGGCAACTTTACCATCACCAACTTTTATTTTAATAATTGTGGTGTTCAGGAGGCAGGGAAGGGAGGGGGAGCCCATGAGCCAAGGCCTAGCGCCTCCCCCCTCCCTCCTGAGCGCTGCAAGCCAGCTGATTGCCATGGGCAGGAGGCGGGGGAAGGCCTGATCCGCAGAGTCTGTCAGCAGGCAGGAGGCTCATAGGGGGACAAAGCAGCTGTGGACAAAGCAGGCAAACAAAGGACATTATAGCAAAGCATTGCACAACTTTAAATGGAGCATGTTCTGTAGTTGAGCAGGGACGTAAGATCAAAACAACGTTAGGCGAGAGGATGTTACATGGGGAGTTACTGTACATAAAAATACACATAGACACACTCTTAACCTTTAAATGTCTATGACCCTGTTCTCTGCAGAGGCATCTGCCAATCTGTGAGGTAAAATTAATGTATTTTGTGAGTGAGGAGATACAAACTACTCTCTCTGGGAATCTTCACTTTTGTTTTTTCTTGTTTTGTTGTTTCATTTAACCTAAGATGTCATTCAGACTGAATACGTATACTTGCTTTTTGTATCTAGAAAAAGAATGAAAAAAAACCAAGACAAAGCGAACCATCTATATTCAAACATCCAAAATAGGTACAAGTAGATTTGGGAGGAAGAGTTCATGTGGGGAGTTCTTAATTTATGTGAGCTAATTCACTCATCTCTAGTACGATCACAAGCTTTTCAAAAGGGACATATGAACAAGTCCAGAAGTGCTGAACCTGCATTCTACCCCAAAACAGAGAACATCATATTCATTTATCATTTAGGGCAACATAATGAGAGCAGCTGGGAATGCCATTCTGGCAATTTGCTTAGGATGATGTACTGCAAAATGAGAGTCATACCTAGGATACATTACCCTTATAAGAATGCACGAAGACCAAGGGTTAGCTGGTGTATAAGTCATTTATGATGACATATGGATTACAGTGCTGGTTACCAAGTAGATGGTTTGGTTGCATTAGCTTTCTGATGAGAAATAACTCTTCCAGAATAGGCTGTTCATTTGTGAGATCCATAGAGAAATGCGACATTTGCCAAAGCAATTAGTTTGCATTCAAAAATATGTCAATTACCAGGCAGACATTTATGTGGAAATGACTAGAGCTGGCTAAATTATTCTTTGTGAATAATTTATCCACTGAATTTAGCACTTTTTTCCTGTTTGTGAATTATCCATGAACAAACTGGTTTCTGTAGATCTATGTTATTAGTAATTGTCTGCTGAACAATTCATGTAAATATATTTCAGCTCGTGGACTGTCCACAAGCTGTTCACTTTTGCTGTTTACTACTTGTAGCATGTAAATGGTCAACTCCAGTAGGTCACGTTATTCTTTCTGCTCCCTGATTGAATAACAAGGAACTAATAAATGAATTCTTGTCCATGTACAAATACCCTTTTTTTCCATGCAAAAGTGGGCAGTCACACAGAAAGCAGCTATTCCCCTAACATTCACTTGTGTGTTTATGAATAGCGAATAAAATGGGTCAAGAACACAAGCTGTTTGGAGTCTGAACAAATTACTTCAGCTTATTTTACATCTGTATTTCACAGCCAAAAGCATGGTAGGCCCTTCACAGTGCCCATAAAAAAAAAAAAAAAAAAAAAAAAACACAGTCTATGCCAGAAAAGTTTACAGTCTAACTTGATCGGATACAAAAGGAGGGTGAGCAAAATGACAAGGATGAGGAGGGTGAGGCTAAGAAGAGCTGCAGAAGTCAGCGGGTGTGCATCCAGGGGGAGCAGAGGATTTATTTTCTTCATACAAAAAAATGCAATCTCTGGTGACCCTTCCATGTAGGTGTCATGGCAAAAGTGGCTCTTGGGGAAGAGCTTGAATGGGGAGACACCTGATGCATTTCCTGAGCCCATGTATTTCCTAAGCAGGAGGCACCAGGGAAAAAGGTTCAGAGACCATTATGGGAGAAGCACACAACTGGAGTTTCATACCTTCCATCACTGGCAGAGGGGATGGAAGAGCAGGCAATAAAGTAAGGCTACACATGCACTACATACCACTGGTGGCAGAGGGTCGTGTACGTGTAGCTAGACATGCCTGCGAGAAGCACACCACAAGCACACTGCCCTGTGTAGCTACATGTGTCAGTGAAACACTCTGGGAGAGGGGAGGCACTGGGGAAGAGGCTTCTTCAGCTCTCCACTGCTGGAGCCTTCCACTGTGGTGATGAACAGCTTTAGCAGAGGGGGGCACCAGTGACAGGCTGAGACTGCCAGAGCCTTTTCCTGCTGCAGGGAAAGGCTCCGGCAGTAGGACATTTCAGTGTAGATAGGGAGGCACAGCATGGGTGAGTAAAGAGCACATAGGGTATGCTCTCGAGTACATCTACACTGCTATGTTTTACCTATGCAATGGGGAGTGTTCCTATATCTACTTTACATGGTGCTGAAAGAAGGATGCAGTGTAAACACACCCTAAGACAGGATGGGCTGAGGGAGAGTAGAAAGAGGTGAAATTATGTGAGGGCTTGAAAGCAAAGACAAGAAGTTGAAGTGTAATGATGAGGAAGCCAGAGGGATTGACAAAGAGGAAGGAAGGATTGAAAACAGTATTTGCCCAGCTCGGATAATGATAATGCAGGAAAGAGAGGATGTAAAACCTCATTGTCCCAGAGCACCCTTTTGACGCAGTGAGGTACTGCGGCAGCTTTGCCTCAGGTTTCCCTGGTTTTGTCACGACTCTGACCAGCCACCAACACCTTACAGGCTGCTTCAATTACTTAGCCCTCTGGCTAAGTCACATTTAGCCTCACCTCCTTCCAGGGTATCGAAATCCAAAGTAAACAAAGCCAGATCTTTGCCCCAGTCTCAAACAGAGTCCAACCCCTTCGTCCCCAAGGGTCTGTCATCTCTCCTGTAATTCAAGCATTCCTCTGCCCACCTACTGGGCTCAGCTTTTACCTTTCCATCTCTCCCCTCAGTCCCGCCCGAGCTCCTTTGGGTTGCTCCTTGCTCTTGCCTGAGCAGCTACTCCAAGGCCTTCCTAGCTGGATCCTTCCAAATGTCCTTGCCTACCTTGTGCTTTCCCTCAGCTCCTCACAGGTACCACACTATGGGGCTGGACCTGCACCATTGAAACCAATGGGGTTTTTATTACTGACTCTAATAGAAGCAAGAGCAGGCTCTGTATACATCGTCTCATTGGTTGGATGGTGATATTACTAATAGTTTCTACCAATGAGACTAATAAAATAGCACCAGCATTCTGGTTATGTGATACAGGGCTAAAAAAGTAGTAATTGAATTGCCTAAAAGAGACTGTCTTTTTACCACCTTTGTAGCTTACAAAGGTGTAATCAAGGAAAGGCCCCTTTTTCAAGACAATTTGCATTCAGACAATTTGTATGCCAAGTTTCAGCATGATGCAAATTAAGTGGACTGAATTATGAACTCCTGAATAACTGGGTATACGGTGGAAATGGCAATGAATACTTAGTTACAGCATCATAAAAATGATACTATAAATACCAGACATTGAAAACGCAAAAAAGGAATGAGTCTGATATGGTCTATAACTTTGGTTTGCTATAATGTCACCATACTTCATTAAGGAGTGACTATTTTTTTTTTTTTTAAACAAAGTATAATGCTGCCCTAATTGCTTTTACAATTGCGAGCTAACTTGAGAGAGTACAAATCATTATGATGATCAGGAAAGGGAGCATTGCTTAATGGTCTTAATCAACTGGCTCATAGACAAGGCGAGCCATACACTTGTGCCTTGTTCTAGTGACATTATGGGATTGTACTGAAAACAAGTTTACATTGCTACAAATCTTGTCATGTGACTGGGAGTTTTCCAGAACAGCCTGCAAATTAGAGTCATTAAGTATCAATTCTTTCCAAATCCAAGGTTTAGTTCTTGCCTTAGTCATGGTGTACCTTCACTTCTTCCAGAGGTTAAGCATTTTACAGGTAAAGAATGAAAACTATTTTTGTCTTCCCCATGTTTAAAAATACCCTGTTAAGAGAAAAGTTAACGATGCATTGGATATGGATTCTTGGCACAAATAAAGATAATTAGTCTCTCACATAGATCTATAGTCTATATGCTGCAATGTTCTTTTTCCTTCAGATAATACATAGACCCTTCTGTTAATTGTCTTTGGTTCCTTAGTAATAGTCTCAACAACAACAAAAAATAAAAAAAAACCCACCACTTGAATTGTTAAGTCTCAAGGCCCTGAATTTCAGGGGAGGAGGAGAAGTTGATGGACTCCGTTATCTTGGATGCGATTCGGTTTATTGACAGAATGCATAAACCTGTTTCCCTGAACACAGCAGGAATCTAACAGGCGACTGTTTCTTTGCTCACAGTTCCAAGCCCCTTTTGTGTTAGCTTTTTCTCAGGGCTCGGCTATCAGTTCCTCAGTAGTTTCCTGCAGTGTCTTTCTGCCTCTTCTTCATAGGAAGACGTACCTTCCCAGTGAAACCCCTTTGCCCACATGTGACTGTGTTTTGGTAAGTGACATATGCTTGTGTTTGGGGTGGAGGTTGCTATTGTTTCACAAAGAAAATTAATCATTTCTTACATGTATCCCAAGTGAAGGCTATCTGTTATACTCCCTGGTTTTAATGGAGTTAGACACAACTCATAATATTTAGCATACATTGCAATTAGTTATTTTCCATTATTTTAGTGTTTTGAAGGGGAGGAGGGGGGAAGTCAACCTGTATCAATTAACATTTATAAAATGTGCCACATGCTAATGTGTTCAGGGTCATTTTCATGTATTCTGTGTTTCATTAGAACAACAACGTAGGGCCCCAAGGGAAACAGCCTAGAGCAGGGGTTCTCAACGCCTCCCCCAACATGCTATAAAAACCCCATGGCCCACTTTTGCCCAAGAACTGGTTTTCTATATATAAAAAACAGGGCCAGCATTAAGGGGTAGTAAGCAGGGCAATTGCCTGGGGCCCCACACCACGGGGGGCTCTGCAAAGCTACATTGCTCAGGCTTCTGCTGCAGCCCCAGGGGTTTCTGTCCCATGCAGTGGGGCTTCAGCTTTCTGCCCTGGGCCCAGTGAGTCTAATGCTGGCCCTGGTTGGCAGCCCCCCCAAAACCTGCTCGCAGCCTCCCACGGGGCCCTGGTTGAGAACTACTGGCCTAGAGGATCATTAAATGCTCCAGAAACATATATGTCAGGAATGCCACTTGGTTTAGAATTTGGTTCAGTCTTTAAGAGGAGAAGTGACAGCCATTTGAGTTAAATGCCAAGGTCACACAATGAGTGACAAAGCCAAGTCTAGACCCTAGGTTTTCTGAAATCCACTTTCCCCTCAGAAAGCTTCCCTCCAACCAACACATCCTGGGAAGGAAGTTTGTTCAATTGTAGAATAGGCTACCTCAGAACCAGTAGGATTCTGGCCTTCATATTGGCTTTGGGGCCCTTTCCATCCCTAAAAATGCTGCTCCATTCCAAGGGTTCCTCTAGCTAATGCTGCCTATGGGAGTCCCTACTATTGCCTTCAGAGGGTTCCTCAGTGAGGAATGTATCCAGATAACGCATCAACTAATTGTCTGGGAATTTTTCCATTGGTAATCATGCCCTGTCCCAATCCATCCACTCACCAGCTTCTGATCTCTTAGCCCCTAAAGCCACCACACACAGGATGGGAGAGTTCCCCAGAGCAGTGTTTCCCAAACTTGGGATGCCGCTTGTTTAGGGAAAGCCCCTGGTGGGCCAAGCCGGTTTGTTTACCTGCCGCGTCCACAGGTCTGGCCGATCGTGGCTCCCAGTAGCCACGGTTCGCTGCTTCAGGCCAATGGGAGCTGCTGGAAGTGGCAGTGAACCGTGGCCAGTGGGAGCCACGATCAGCCAGACCTGTGGACACAGCAGGTAAACAAACCGGCCCGGCCCATCAGGGGCTTTCCCTACACAAGCGGCATCCCAAGTTTGGGAAACACTGTCCTAGATATCAAAACACATAAGAATTTCTAACAGGAATTAAAAGAGCATTGGGAAAATTCTAGTAACTGGAACCATACTGAATCAGACCCTGTAAAAACATCTGCTCTTAGTTTTCATGTTAAATGGTGGTGGGTTTTTTGTTGTTTTCTAGATCACTGCAGAGGACAGCAGTGGTAGTAGTCAATGTAATTTATCTAAATCTTTAGAAAGCTAATTTATTTCTGTGCCTGAGCAGAGAATTAAAAAGAGTAAATGTGAAGAGAATTTTTAATATTCTAGGTTTATGATCAGGTATTGAGGCAACTGATGGATAGTCACACATTCACAATCACTGCCATCATTAAATGAAATGGCATCCTGCCGTGAAAAGGGACAAAATTCAGTTTCCAATGTGCATAGAACTAATGTGAAAACTAGAAGCTGTGGTCACGTATGAAGACTCCTCTTGCAAGTCTTATTACTTACTAAATATGAAACAGAGCCAAAGACTTACCTTACGCTTGCAAGAAGTACTTTATGTACTAGCGTTACCTCATTTCTGAGGTCAGTGGCACTCAGTACAAGCTGAGATATGTAGTTGGTATCAATGCCTTCATAATAAGGAGGCCCTCATGAATGACAGCGGGCAAAGCTGTTTCACATAACTTCCAATTTGTAATTAATATTTTTCAACTTTTCGTCCCAGTATGGAATGCACACGTGGCCAGGGGTGAGCTGCCCCCTTTGGTTTATGCTGTACCTTTCTGGGCAACCAATCATGCACAAAGCTGGCCTCCTCCCTTCTTGAAGCCCATGAGGAGACTGAGTGCCCATGATGATGGAATGAAACAAGTGGGGAAAGAGGGTGAAGTGGCAATAAAGTGGCCGAAGGTTTTCTTCACAGTGCTGATGGGGGAAGAAAAAAAAAAACCAAACACCACCACCACAACAACAAAAAAAACCATCACAAACCTCCCCCACTTCTGTGTCTAGAGCATTTTGGCTTCTTGGAGATTCTTTTCCAAAGCTAGCCTGAAGCTTAAGGGAAATTAAAACTCACCACAAGAAGAAGATTCTTGGAGTTGTTCTTCAAGTATTGTGTACCAATATGGCACCTAGGCCAACATTTGAATGCCTTAAATTAGGTAGCTATGTTCATATCTATATAAATGGCCTTATTTTCAGGGTTCCCAAGAACCCACTGTCAGTGGAAACTGGCCATATGGCTTATTGTCATCTATAGAACCTTCTACCAATCACATATTAGTTGTGTCTAACACACGCTTATATCATCTACTAATTTGTTAACCTTTATAAACTATTTGTAAATGTACCCTTAACATGAAGCATGACATTTTTCTGTGAACTTCATTTCAAGCCAAAACTTGCCACTTTTCCTTTTCACATGAGGCTCTTTGTAAAAATACTTTCAAAATTTCTCAGCTTTCTAAAACCACTGTCCACTTTCCCTATGTAATAGCTTTAACAGCTTTCTTTTTTAAAGAAAAACAATTTGAGAAGTGAAATGAATGTTATACCAAATGGTGTGATCCTATGACCCATGTTCAAAGAAGCATAAAATTATCTGCATTTGAAGGTTGATTAGATTTGACTCTAATGCTGGTACTGTGTGTTAAAATATTTTTTCCCTCTGCAATGACAGGATATATAGTGAAAAAAAGATGCCAGAGAAATTATGTGAACATTTGTAATTGCACAACATTTTAGTTAATTATTCTTCCAATTTACCAATGACCTAAATAAGTCACTAATTAAATAGTTTTGCACTATCAGCTTACCCAGTTTCATTATTGGCATCGTGCCTGTTTGTTATAGGGGGCTCGAAAACCATTAAGCACTTTTGCTTAAATGGGTGTTATGAAACTGGTGGAGATTACACTTCAGCCATGTACTGAAAGCCATAACTGGCTGTTCAGAGATGCTGAGCCCAATGTCACTCAGTTTATTCCAGCCTCCCCTGTTACCCAAGAAGCCTGAGATTTTAACTTAACCAGATAGCACTTCCTTTCCTGGGCAAGAGACACAGACTGGGAACAAGCCTAATATATCATCCAGAAGGAGTTTAGAACAGGATTATTTGCAATAGCAGGAGACTGGACTTCAAGACCCAAGAGATCCCTTCCAGTTTTAGACTCAGATTTTAGGTCAGAAGGGATCATCTAGTCCAGGGGTCAGCAACCTCTGGCACGCGGCTCACCAGGGTAAGCACCCTGGCGGGCCAGGCCAGTTTGTTTACCTGCTGTATCGGCAGGTTCAGCCGATCGCAGCTCCCACTGGTTGTGGTTTGCCGTTCCAGGCCAATGGGGGTGGTGGGAAGCCATGAACAGCACATCCCTCACCTGCGCCACTGTCTGCAGCCCCCATTGGCCTGGGATGGTGAACCGCGACCAGTGGGAGCCGCGATCAGCCGAACCTGCTTACCCTGGCAAGCCGTGTGCCAGAGGTTGCCAACCCCTGGTTTAGTCTGACCTTCACCCATTCACTCCTGTAATAGATCCTTAAACTCTGGCTGAGTTACTGAAGTCTTCAAAACCATAGTTTAAAGATTTCAAGTTACAGAGAATTCACCCTTTACAATAGTTTACATCTGCAAAAGTTTACATCTGTGCCACTTTCTGCAAAGGGGGGGAAAAAAAAGACACAGGGTCTCTGCCAATCTGATGGGGGACGGGGGGCAGAATACTTTCCCAATCCCAAATATGATGATCAGTTGGACTCTGAGCATCTGGGCAAGACCCACCAGGCAGCTACCTCAGAATGAGTTACTACAGAGAATTCTGAGCCCTCCCTATCTAGTGTCTTGTCTCTGGCCATTGGGGATTTTTGCTACTGACAGTCACTGATGAGCCACATACCATTGTAGGCAGTCCCATCATACCATTCCCTCCATAAACATATCAAGCTCAGTCTTGAAGCCAGTAATTTTTTTTTTTTGTCCCCACTACTCCCCTTGGAAGGCTGTTGCGGAACTTCACTCCTCTGATGGTTAGAAACCTTCACCTAATTTTGAGCCTAAACTTGTTGATGGCCACTTTATATCAGTTTGTTCTTGTGTCCACATTGGCACTTAACTCCTCTCCTTCCCTGGTATTAGTCCCTCTGATGTATTTATAGAGAGCAATCATATCTCCCCTCAGCCTTCTTTTGGTTAGTTTTGTTCCTATGATTCACAGAAGCAATAACTGATTGCAACAGTTCTATCAAACATCCTTATTACTGAACAATTTGTGGTTTCTTTTCTCAAGGCAAAAATAAGTGTAAAGAGCAATTTACTTAGTTAGACCATTACTTATGTGAGAGAAACTCACAGCTGGCTGCCCACAGCCCTGATTAGAACACTCCAGCATTACTTGGAAGGCACTTAAGTTACCTGACTTTCTATTGTCACATGCCCAGTTGCTTCCACATTCTATTATCTTTTCTTACAGGGATTAAAAAGGAAAAAGAAAAAAAAAAGTCACTCATGACATAAAGGTAGAGTCCAGAGGAAAAGCTCCCCCAGCCAAAACAAGAACAAAAAAAAACATCTGTATTCAGCTTAGCCTTCAGACCTTAACCCTCTTCTGGGAAATGTCACTCATCTCAGTGCCACAATTCCTTATGTTCCACACAAACTTTTATTATTGACAATTATTTACAACATCATAGATGAGTTATAAACAAGAGGAAGGAAGCCCATAGCACTTTGATGTTCCAGTAATAATTATTGTGTGTGTCCCTCCGTTGGCTGTCACCTGCCAAAGCTCAAGTGCATAGGCATGTTGACAGGTGTACTTCAAATTCATTTTAAAAATTGTCAAATAAAATCCTATTTTCAAAAACCTCACACTTATGAGGCAAGTTATAGCTTCAAGGAAATGCAACCTTTCTAGTTATGCCTCCCAAGGTGTGTGGTGTCCTGCTGTGAGGTGAGGGATAGAGTCATTGGGCCTACAGTCTTTCTATATATATGGTAATCTAAACAGGGGAACTATTGGTCACTGTACTCTCTCCCCATTTTCATCTCTTCTTACTGAGCTATTATTGGGTCACCTGCTTCCTTCTGAAAGTCCTCTGACAGCTCCCACCAGGAGGCCAGTTATTGGCAAGGTAAGAGAGCCTGGAGGCCGTGCATCTGTTCAGGGACTGACAGGTTGGCACAGCGAGTTAAGAAGCCTATGAATCTGTAGCATTTGGCTTAGCCCACACAAATAAAAATCACTACTTTGCCTTACATTTCACAGTACTGGGTCATGCTGTGCTACCTGTTACTCACAGTGAGTTGATCTTCATTCCTTGAGCAGCCTTCCTGATTTCAACAGGCATGCACACAGAGTAAGCCAGTACAGAGTGTAGCATAGTCTGACCCCAGAATAATTTCAAAACCAATTCTGCCTCTTTTACCCCTTTTAAGAAAAGGGTCTGATGGGAAAAAACTGTAAGTGTTCAATTTTGTCCTGTAGGGATCCTTCCAGAACTTTCTGGAATTTCTATTGTCTCTGCCAATCAAAATTCACCCAATCCTGAAGCCTTTATTCACTTGAGTCCAGGTTGTAGGATCAAACTCACTATTTTACTCACTCATGAGAATGTATTTGCTCCATGAGCTAGATCCTCAGCTGGTGTAAATCAATATCACTCAATGTTACATCAGCTGGGGATCTGGCCCTATTAATAAAAAAAAAATCAAATCCTTTTACAAAAGAAATACATTAACGGCTGAAAATACAATGGTGTTGTATAGTGTTAGCACAGCATTTGGGTATGTTAAGAAAAAAATTACATATTGTATACCATAGGATTTAAGCCAAATGGTGTATATCAGGAAAATATAGAATTTTACATGAATGGCCAAGTGACTGGAAAACAAAGTGCAACACAGCAGCAGTGTACCAAAAGACAAAGGATTTAATGCTTGGAAATAAAAAAAAAAAAAAAAAAAAAAAAAAACACTGAACAAAATGCAGCAAATTGAGAATATCTGTCAAAAAAGTACATTCACTAGACTACAGCCTAGGACTACATCTAAATCCACAGCCTTACTATTTGCATGGTAGGTGCAGAAAAGAAGCTCTCCATCTTCCCTTCCCACACCATGCATATTAGCAGAAGGCAAGACGTAATCCTTAATGTGCTAAGAGTTAACACAAATCCGGTTCTGGTCACTGTGCTGGGATATCCCTGTGAGTCTGCAGGAAACACTTCAAGGGATTAATTCAAGGGTGGATTAATTCCACCCCTGCTAACTGAAGGAAGCAAGGTTCTGGCCCACAAATTTCATAGATCACTAAGATCCCGGTCAGTCTTGATCAGGGGTCTCAAACATACAGCCCGTGGGCCGCATGCGGCCCCAGAGTTATTTCCTGCAGCCACCAAGCTCCCCTCACCCACCGCCCCTCTTCCCTTCAGCGCACTGTGTCCCTGATCCTCTGGCTATCTCCAGGAGGGAGGGGGAGGAGCGGGGAGCCGCGCGGTCAAGGGAGGAGATAGAGAAGAGGCGGGGCAGGGGCAGGGCCTCATGGAAGGGTTGGAATGGGGGTGAGGCTGGGTGGGGGGGGGGGCTTTTGTACCTTTATATGAAAAGGTGTTATTGATGCAGCCCTCGGGCCAATGTACTAGTCCTCATGTGGCCCTCGTGGTGATTTGAGTTTGAGATCCCTGGTGTTGATCATCTGCTGGGAAGCACAGGGTCATCTGCATGCAAGTGTTTTGCCTTAACAGCTCTGACCTGACCCACAGCAAATCTATCCCCACTCCTTAGCACCATTCCTCGATTTTCCTACTGCTAATGAGAAGCACTTACGTACATATGAATTATCTACAATAAAAGTGTTTCATTTTGCATCCAAAGAAAACAGATAGCCACATGATCACTTCTAGCTGTGTAAGATTCTATGAAAATAGAAAAAATTTGGGTAAAAGAGTCTTCATGAATGAGGAAATCACTCAAACATATTTTTACCACAGATATAAACAGCTCTACATAGGAGGAATATAATGCAACATTTTGGCTATACTCTAACAGCTGCTAGTATTACAGAGATGGGGTATGTTATCTAACTTATATATGTTTAAAGTAAGACTTCTTGAGCTCAAATTATATTCAGTTCTTTGTCAAGCAAACAAGCTAAACAAAATATTTTAAAATCTACAGATTATAGAGCCCGTCTCATTTTAAAAAATGAAAATCAACCCTAGAAGCTGTGAAATCATACATCCTGTAAGTAACCACAGCTTTGAGTCAAGGCACATGAAAAACATTATGAAGATAATTATTCCAAAAATAAAACCAGAATTCTGATTTGATTATTCTATTTACAGCTAAGATTATTTCTAAACAGTTATTCACCTTTCTTAAAATTTTATACAGCAAAATTTTATTCACTGTTTAGATTGCATACAGTGGGATATATACATAGTCAGCCACCACAATATTTACTTAATCTGACTAGAAACATATGTGTCTCTTTCCCATTATTCTCAAATGTTACAAATAATTCAGTTAATAAGACTAATCCAGTGATTTTATAATCACCAATAAATGAGAAAAAAAAAGAGAGACCAAGAACTTTGTTCAAAAGGAGAAAACAATGAATATGAAGAACCTTGTCTCAGTAGTTTATTGAAGTGACCAGCATAATGTGCTAGCAATATTGGACTATTTGTTGTTGTGTGCATGGTATTGTGCGGAAATAGAGCAGGGGGGCCTTCTTTTTAATAGCCAGAGCTGTGAATCTGAAGGCCCCAAAATAAGCCCTCCAACAGAGATCTGTTATGCTAACTACCCTTACACAAAGCAGTACAGGCCAGGGCCTGAACTAGACTAGACTGCACAATTCCCTGCCAAACTCGGTCAAGGGTCATGACCGGGGGTGAGGGGGGTAACTTTAGCTAAATGCAATTTCTTAACTCATGCAGCTTCTCCTTTGGGTGATCTGTGACCCACTCCGTGATTCCAGCTATCTGCAAAAATTGCCAATCATAGATCCTCTTTAGGCGTCCCATGGGACCCCCCCCCCCCAAATCTTTAACCAAAAGACCCCGGAAAATAATGTGTCTTGAGAAATGTACCCAAACTGGTGCCAAGTACCACCCCTGGGGAAAACCACCAAGCGCCCCTCTACCCAAATAAACACCCACTTCTCGGAAATTAATGAGGAAGGTGGGGGGGGAGGGGAAGGGGAAACTGACCCCGACCCTAATTTCTTAACTCATGATGTGTTGTTTGTACTTTGCTTGCGGTTTAATGAAATAAAAACCCGCCTGCGAGCGGCCCTCGGGGTGTCAGTCTTCGGACTGCACCCCAGTGCACTAGTATGTATGTCAATAAACTGGCCTCAGGCTTGAGTCTTTGAACTAAAATCATTGCGTGGGTGTCTTTGACCACAACAGTATTCAGCACAGAGCTCTTGAAATGAGCCTCAAAGACATTGTGAGTAAGCATTTTCTTATTTTGCCACTGAAGAAACCAATTACAACAGCTATAAGAAATATAATTGCATGAAATCTTATTAAATGAATATTAATACTCCAACAGAGCATAATAGAATTTTATTTCCAAGTTTTGCCACATTTCGTTGTTGGATGATCACTGCACAGCAATATATTATGTGAAATGTCCTGGAGAATTAAAAAACACTACAAGTCAAAACGTTAGTTAAAATATGCTGTACTTCATAAAAATGATACTATACTGGAATGGTAGTTTACAGTAGAGGGAATAGATATTGTGAAGACACTGCTTGGATGTTTCCTTTCCCAGGGCTAAGAATTTAATGACAGGGAAGCATTCTATCCATGGTCTAGCCACAATTCCAAATTCTGCCCACAAACCCCAAATAACCAGTGCAAGCTGAAAAATATCAAAGTTGTGATGAAAATTTGTTGAAATTTCAACTTCTAACAAAAAAGACTGAACAAAGTTAATATGAAACTTTTCAGTTATCTCCAAAAATAACTAGATGTTGCTGCTAAACTGATCAAAAGTAAAAAACTTGTAATCTGGACATATTTTCAGAGTTAACATCCCATTGAGATAGGGTTACCATTCGTCCGGATTTACCCGGACATGTCCTCCTTTTTGTGCTAAAAATAGCGTCCGGGGGGAATTTGTAAAGCACTCAAAATGTCCGGGATTTCCCCCCTCCCCCGGCAGAGCAGAGCGAGCAGCTGGGAGGGCTGCAGGAAAGTCCCGGGCTGGACTCCGGAGCAGCTGTAGAGGAGCCGGATCCGCCCTGCATTCTGAGCCAGGGGCAGCTCTCCCCTGCAGCCCGGTCCGGCAGCACTGTGCAGGGCCAGGGACCGGGTTTTGTTGTGCTGGGGAGCGCAGCCACGTGTCCGGCTCGGCTCGCACAGAGCCCAACACCCTGTTCTGAGCAGCAGGGTAAGGGGGCCAGGGGTCAGGAGAAGGGGCAGGGAGGTTCTGGAGGGGGCAGTCAAGAAACGGGGGGGGGCTTTTTGGGGGGAGTGGAGAAAGTTTTGGGCAGTCAGGGTACAGGTAGGGGGTGGGGTTCTGGAGGGCAGTTAGGAGCAGGGGTCCCAGGAGGGGGCAGTCAGGGGACAAGGAGCGGGGGGGTGGGGGGCTGGGAGTTCTAGGGGGGAGCTGTCAGGGGGCAGGAGTGGGGAGAGGGATCGGAGCAGTCAGGGAACAGGGAGCAGAGGGGTTTAGATGGGTTGGGAGTTCTGGGGGGGGCTGTCAGGGGGTGGGGAGTGGTTGGATGGGGCGTGGGAGTCCCAGGGGTCTGTCTGGGGATGGGGGTGTGGATAAGGGTTGGGGCAGTCAGGGGACAAGAGGCAGGGAGGCTTAGATAGGGAGTGGAGTCCTGGGGGGCAGTTAGGGGCAGGGGTCCCAGGAGGGGGCAGTCAGGGGACAAGGAACGGGGGGAGGGTTGGGGGTTCTGGGGGGGGTGGGAAGTGGGAGGGGCAGGGGCGGGGCTATGGCGGGGCTCCTCCCGTCCTCTTTTTTGCTTGCTGAAATATGGTAACCCTACATTGAGATGAATGCTGAACACTTCTCTTTCCATGTCTAAACTCTGACATTTTGTCTACATTAGTGATTTTTTTCTCCCCTAAATTCCTGATGGGGGTTATTTGTAGTTCAGATGGTCTAGTGGTCGCAACATTTGGATCCACAGTTTAGACCAGTCAACAGCATTTCACACACTACATCACATCCTGCTCACAGCAGCCCCAATCGACACAAAGCTTAACGCACTAGTGACAGCCAAATAATCCTTCTATATTTTCCCAACATTGCTAACAATAATGGATCTAAAATAGTATTAGCAGTATTGGGAGCACAATTGTAGACAAAGTTAGATGGCGCAACAGGAGTCCCAATCTAGAGAATTATCTTCACAATGGTAAGGACTACCAATTTAACACTTAAGACAAAAAAGTCTTCCTGTAATTAAAAGTAGCAACACTACCATAAAAGTGCAGGATACCACTATAAACTGAGCCAATCTCTCTCTTACATGGTCAGACTTTGCCAATAAAAGAAGGGTATTTTCAGGTGATTTATTTCCAAGCTCCCATATTCCCTTACCATCCCTGTTGGTCCAGAAACTGAACTACTACAGACCCTTTTAAACAATTATGACATTTCTTTATTAAAACTGATAAATGAGTGATGATAGTAATTTCCCCAACTGAAAACTAAATGCAGAAGAATTAAATGGCTCTAAGAAGCTCAGAATTAGAGTTCCTCCATTCTCACTGAAAAGCATCCTGAAAAGAAGAATAATTCATATAATAATTTAGGATGAACATAATAGCTCTACAATGGCACTGCAGCACAGCATGGCCACTTACTGAGCACCTCCCTCCACCCCAAGGGCAGGGGTCACCTATCTCCTCTCAAGCACTCCAGACTGCAATGGGAGATCATGGCTCTTCTGTGGCTGGTTTAATACCAAATACAATTCATTCAGACCTCAGAATTCCTAATCACAACATAATCCCACAATCCTTGAGTCTCCAACATAAAATCCAAATCATAATTCAACAATTCATACTTAGCGCTTGTCCTTCAGCCATATAGAGAGCTCATTTTGTCAGTCTGCTCCATCTGAAGCTGCTAGTTCCCAGACCTTTCAGACTAGCGCTCACTCCTCCAGCTCTGTTTCCTTCCCCTATCAGTGACTCTTGATTCCTAAGCTACCCTCTCTTATTGCCAGGCTTGCTATCTTTAACAATCACCATTCTCTCACCCTTACCCCTTTCAGCTGCCTTTTATATGGATCACCTGATTCCTCTTATGTGAGGCTCATCCTGTAATCAGGGCTGGCTTAGCCCCCAGGCTCTGCAGCCCACAGATAAGCCACCCTGTGACAGGCACAACTGCACCACACAAGTGAGAGTGGAGGAGAACACAAACCTGTCAATGTGATTTGGGGATTGGAGGGCAACACTGGAAGCAGGATATCATTTACAGTATACTTCACTCTCCTCCTTGGACCTGTGGAATCCCTTTATCAGAGTTTGGGATCTATGGATCAAAAGGGGACAGGCTAATGTGGGAGAGGGAAGGACATGGGCAAAGGCTGCTTTCTATAGCATCATTCCCTTTCTGAAACACATAGAACAACCCAGGATAAATTAATGTGAGCCAAAGATCCACCTCTGGGAACCATATAAGTCTAAAATTGCCTTTATACAATTGCGCTCTAGGGAGGAAATACACCCCCTGCAAAAAAAATGTATTCTAGGGAGCAAGTAGAAACAAATTTGGCTGAAGAGAAAGAACCAGGTGCAGAATGAGGGAACTCTTCATCATATTGCCTCAAAAGAAAAAACAGTAAAAATAAAAATCACTCCTCAAATAGCATCTAACTCATTGCCTTCTAAAGAGCTTTCAGGCACTGTGTATGAAAGTGCTATGTAAAGGTAAATCCTATTCTCTTCTTGCAGTATAAATATTAGAGAGAGAGAGAAAATATATTAAAACATATTGGATAGTGTTGACCTTTTGGTGTTTTGCCAGTTTGTGAATACGGCAAAAGCTTGCTAAGCTGTTCCTCCCTCTGTTCTTTAATTCCTTAGAATACTCCTCTTCCACTCATGACAGTGAGAAGGAACCTTCTCACTGAAAATGCATGCCTGTCCTTTTATTCAAGGGTTCTCAAACTTTTCCATAGAATGGACCATAACTTCATATATATTCATGTAGACCACATAGAAATAAACCAATAAATAGAGGGATACAAGGTTTTTGTTTATTACCATGCTCACAGAATATATAAAAAATACCTGAGTGCTTTTGTGGGAACTTCCCCAAACATTTCACTGGTGGTTTGAGACCCAATGTAGAATCATAGATTTTGAAGCCAGAATGGACTGCTATGATAATCTAGTCTGACCGCTTGTATAATACAAGCCAAAGATTTCTGCATCAGGTCCATAACTTCCATTTGATATAGACAGACATGTACCTTTGAGAAATTGTAGCCTATAAAAAAGAGAAAATTCTGAGACAGTCATAAGGAAGGTTAAGAATGGAGCAACTACTTCACTCTATTCATGGCAGTTGTGAACACATATTCATATTTCAACTTCTAAAACCCAGACGCTATATATTCCCCAGGAGTTTAGGTGCTGATATAAGATACAATACAATTCTGATTCCATAAAATGGGCTGCCCATCTTGCCCCCTAAAGAAAGATACATGCCCTCCCATCACAGCTATTCATGTCACTAAACCTCTCCTAGCTACAGCCATGAAAAGTTTATTCTGGGCCTTACCGCAAGCTCATTGAATCTAGCCACTCTGTTTATTAGACTAAAGGTCTGCTGGTTTATTATTTCAGGGTAAAACATCACTGCATTCTCTTGTAATAATCAAGCTATTAATGTGTGGCAAAATCTCAGCTTCCTGTGATTTTTTTGTATATTGTTTTATTATGAGCAACGTTATGTGTATTCAGCTTTAGTTTCTGAATTTACAACTGCCTCATAAAAACACCTGATTGATTAACATTGTTAGTAGCTGCCGCATGCACTGCTCATACAGTGAATTTCGGACTCGTGTTCCTATATGGCAATTGCTGATTGCTAACGTTAGCCCTAATGGCTTTTGAAGTGTATTCAGAAAGTTGGATAAAAACTGTTATTATTTTCAGCCTACACCTGCAGTACTTAGCAGTGCACTCATGCCACCTATTGGCAAATTGCTTATGAGTCACTAGCATTCCTGTTGGGCCAAGCAAAATGTTTTAGCTATGAAGAAATGTATGGTCTGTGTTCAAAATGGAGAATAATTATGGAGGGGGGAGGTAATAAACTTTCATTTGCATGAGTTTAATTTCTATTGCATTTAAGGGAATTTTACCCTTGTGCTGTGGTCAAGAGAGTAAATAAATAAAGTGAATAACTTGTTTGGAATAAAATATCTGATATGACAACTGGATGGAGTAACAGCTACTTCTGCTACACCCAATCCAGTATTGTTAACAAGTACTTGGGATGAGTTACTTTTATAATCATTGCTATATTGTCAAACCTACTTTCATATATGGTGAGCAGGTATTCATGTAGGTCAGTGGTTCTCAAACTTGTTCCGCCGCTTGTGCACAGGCCGAGGGACGTACTGGCCGCCGCTTCCAGCAGCTCCCATTGGCCTGGAGCAGCGAACCGCAGCCAGTGGGAGCCACGATCGGTCGAACCTGCGGACATGGCAGGTAAACAAACTGGCCCAGCCCGCCAGGGGCTTTCCCTGCACAAGTGGCGGAACAAGTTTGGGAACCACTGATGTAGGTAGTGGTACTCTATCTGGCCAAATGAAGAAAAATGAGCAGCACTTGGAAGATTTTGCCAGCTAGCTAAATGAGATCACTTGGAGTGACACCCTTAACACAAGGAATTCTTAGCATGTTTGAGGAGGACTAAAACACTCAGACACAGCACTTTAGGGAACAGTGGATCAAACTCTCATCTCAATTATATTACATGAGCATAAGTCCTGGTGGGGTTCACCATTAAGATATGCCAGATGCAATTGAGATCAGAATTTTAGCTTGTGATTTTGAGGTGAGCAGAGAGTAAATACTAGCTAAAGGTTTGAACTAGAGCTCGCTGTCATTCAAAAATCAAAATAAAAAAAATCATTGTAGAAAATTTTAATTTTGACATATTTTTGGCTGATTGACTGGCTTTGGGATGGTCAAAGTTTTCAGTTTTTGAAACTGTTCACTGAAATGTTAAAAAATATAAAGAAACATTTTGCTGTTTTTCAACCAATTCAGTTTTGAACACAGCTGCTTTCTGTACTCCTACGAGTTTTAAGATTTGCTCTTGACAGTGTATTTTGCTATTGCTGCCATTTAAATTGCTGTTGAAAAGTATAAATACTTGTAAGTAAAATAAATTAGTACCTGCTTTATTCATTTCCCCCCAGATAAATGTCTACTCATACCTGCAGTCCATTCTTCCTCAGCCACCCAGAAACCATAATACAGGTGAGAGAATTTGAGCTACTGCCAATGAAACTTGCAGTTTTATTGTTGGTTTCCTGTGGTGTTGTGCTAATAAATAACACTTGGAGTATACACAGTGCCTTTCATCTGAAGAGAACAAAGTGTTTTACAATAGTTATTTGTTACCCTATGAGGCAGATATTAGTATTCTGATTTTACTTATGGGGAAAGCAAGTCAATGAGCAGTTTTTGTTTTTTCCCATGTCACTGAGTCAGCCTGTCATCTCCCACTGAGGGACTGAGAAGCCTGGCTCCTCATTGGCCCAGCAAATTATCTATATAAATAACTCCATCCAAAGCTCCCCGTGGCTTTGCTAGGCATTTCTAGTCTAGTCTGTCCCCACTCCAGACCCTAAGCAGTCTGGGAAATGGTGTCTGGAGGTT
The DNA here is from genome assembly GCF_011386835.1 of Chrysemys picta bellii. Taxonomy (NCBI): domain Eukaryota; kingdom Metazoa; phylum Chordata; order Testudines; family Emydidae; genus Chrysemys; species Chrysemys picta. The sequence goes on along the minus strand of NC_088799.1, from coordinate 18,084,462 downwards.
CTGGAGCCATTGTTACTATATTCCAGAGGGTAGGATCCCCAAAGGGTCAGTTCAGTGTTCCAGGCTCTGGCTCTCTTCGCTGTGAGCAATGTAATGGTTTATCATTGTCAGAGCTGGGAGTAAAACACAGGAATACTCCTTGATATTCATCCCTGTGCTCTAACCAATAAACTCCAATTCTTTTCATAGCTGTATCTTTAAGATGAAAAAAAAAAGAAGCACAGCAGGTGGTCAATGCTAATTGAAATGGGAGTCCAAACTCCACCACTTGCCTGCAATTGGATGGATTGCAAAATGTCTGTTCCAAAAATTAGCAGAAGCCACTGAGAAGACAAATGTGCCACAGTATAGTCCAGTGTTTCTAATGCACCACAGTCCTTCTCATTCAAATGCTAGTCTCTTTACTTCCTCATAAGTCAAAGGGTCAGATCCCCAGCTGGTGTTAGTCAGTAGAGCTATGCTGAGCTTACATCCGCTGAGGATCTGGCCCAAAATACTTATATTATTTCAGAAAGTTATCATGGAATCTGGTTGCTTAAAATCATTGTGATGAGTTTTTCAGGCTTAACAGGTTTTGTTCTCTGGATTCAGTAAGGTGCCTTCTTACCATAGTTCCTCATAGAATAATCTGTATTGTTAAGGAGTGTTTAACAAAGTGTTTAAGGAGTGTTTCCGCTAAAATGACCATAAACAAAGCTATAGGAGTTGTTTGTTGTAGATAGCAGAACATCTTCTAATTTTCATTACAAAATCTGACCACTGAGATGACAGGGATATCTTGTAATTCCCAGTCGTTAGTACACAGATGTGATGTACTCATAAGTGTGTATTTTTTGAAGGTTTTCTGGTCAATAGCTCAGAGATCAGGGATGTGTCAAGTATTGCTTTGTGATTGCTGTTTAAGTGTTCATTTCTGTTGAAAACTGGAGCAATGTTGGAATAAACCCCATGGACGTAATTCCCTGTCAGTTCTTTTCTTTGCTGATGGAAACATTTCAGCACCCCCTACTTGTCATAGTCACCCTTTAACTGCATCATAGAAACAAAGGTTACTAGTAAAGGAAAGTTCAGCCTTTGGACTAAATCTCAGTGGAAATGTACAGATATAGCAAATGTAATGAGTACTGTCACACAAGAATCCTTTGTAAAATTTCCCACTCAACACTAACTTTCAGCATATCGGAAATGTCACATTCACAATTTCATCTGTGAGTCTGAAGATAAGAAGATACCGTTATTCGGGACCCATAGCAGTTTGCTGCTTGCCAGTAATTTAATCTACCACTTCAGCAAATCTGGAGCAGTGAGCTGTATGACAGAGTTTTGAACTGTGGCAATTATGGCCCTCCAAGTTATGATCTCATTGCCATTTGGTCCTTAGTTTTGTAGTGCCTTGGGAGCTTAATATTCTTTATTGGGCTAAAAGTGAAGAGAGAGGCAGAAATTGGACCACTGACTAAGCCACCCAGATGTCATCATTCAAACTATTGGCAGTGTGAGAGCCCAATGGAGCTCTGAGACTAGGTTCAGGGTTAAATTAGCATGGTTAAGATGTCATTCGGAGCAGGAATTCCTTTGGTAGCAAGTTAGTTGAAGGTCTGGCAAGTCAATAAGGGGAATTTGGATTGAAATGCAGTCCACGAGGTTTTTATTTGATGAGATCATGGAAAGAAGAGTTCAGATTATAATTTTGGACAAAATAAAAGTGCTGCACTTTTAAATCCTTTTTTCCTTCTGGTTGATGGATGGGGGGAGAGAGAGAGAGAGAGAGAGAGAAACCAAATAAGGAACTACAAGACACTTATCTAAATGTCATTAATTTTCAAAAGGAAAATGATCTTGCCACATTTCCCCAACAGGGAAGTCCTTTATAACTTGACTAAAATCCTTTGGATACCTTCAAAAGTCCTTTCTAGGACTACCTGCTATTGTCCATTGTGGCCACAGCCACCATCTTTCTGAGTGAGGAAACATATGGAGAGGAATTTCTTCAGTATGTATTAAAGTTGCTTCAACCATTGGTCTGATGTTCAGTGGTGTGAGGCATTTCCTGCTTTCAGGCCTGAATAAACTGCTTTTCCAGCCATCCTCAAGGGAGCAGTAAATAGTGTTTGAGGATCCAACTTGTGAATTTATATTTATAAAGAACGCGGCATTACAGGATAATGCCACTGTCACTTTTTTGACATCAGAGAACATTACTGGTACCTGTCTGGCCTATGCATGCAAATGATAATTTGTCTTTGTTTAGCTAGGAAATTAGATGCATTTAAGGTAAGTAAGATGTAGTGGATCTTTTCAGACACATCATGCTCCCTTTGGTCTCAGAAAAAGTGCTTGCTCAATACACAAAAATGTACTAATATTAATGTTTTGTACTTATATAGTGTAATTAATCTGAGAATCTCAAAGAGCTTTACATGTAATCATTAAGTCTCACAACAGCTTCTGTGAGAGAGGCAAGCATTTTATAAGTGGATAAAGTGATGTGTTAAGATTACACTCAGAGTGAGTGATTGAAGCAAAGTAGAATTAATTATTTGCTCCAATCAGTCAACATATATCTCTCTGTTCTTGGACTGCCTTAGGGAAATGTATGTATCTATACACATACTCACCATACATTTTCTTTTTCTTTGCTACAGTATGTATCAAATTCAGTCTCATCTCCTCAGCCTGCTACCATAGTCTTTAGAACAAATCTTCTTCTCAACCATAAGTGGATATCAAGAGCAACAACAGATGTGGACTTATGGGAGTGATATCTGCAGTGTTAAAGCAGCAGCCAGTAAGAGCCCTCCTCTGATACCCAGGTGTAGGGGATGATGTAGAAAGAAACACACAGAGTGAGATTTGTGACCATGGGCTGAAGGTCTGGATCAAGACTTGAGGGTGTTCACCCAGTACAAGAACTCATGTGTGACTTAATTAATGGTACTCACTAATGGCTGATGTGGAGTGTGTAGGGCTTTGCACTCCTTTTCACAGGGTGAATATCACCCTTAATGTATACTGAATATAAGCAATATCATAACAATGCTCCTAGCAGATTTCAAAATAGTTTCTTGGAGAACCTTAATTATTTAAAATCAAGGAAGCCCATATAAAATTGTCTCTGTGATAATTATCAGCAATTATTCATAATGCACTCCCTCATGCTAGCAAATTCACTGATTTAGATCCCTTTATTGGGGTTGAGACAAGTGATGATATAGTTCCTGTAAAGACACTGTACAGTACTTTACCATATTGATATGACTAGAACTTTGAATTTCTCATTGTATTTTCCCCTCAATTATGACTAGAACTTTGAGTTTATCATTGCACTTTTCCCCCAGTTGGAAAGAAAGGTACATGTATGAGATATAAAATGTTCACTTATTTCCATTCCATGTCAATGTGGAGAAGCATAGCTAACTACAGATCTGCTCACTCAAGCAATCATTGCCCCAGCAAGTTCATAAATCAAAGTTAATTAAGCTGAAGCATCATTTTTGATGGGACTGAAATTTGCACATATATATTTAATAACGAATAATTGTAGGTCATTGCTTTATCAAAAAAGACATGTACCATTCTTTTAATTAATTCTATTAATCTTTCTGGAAAATACTAAACTAAGGTTATACATGCCAATTAAAATTAATTTTGTATGGAGGATTTTAAACTGCAATAATTGTATCCTTTTAAAAAGTAACAGTAATCAAAGCTTGTATGTTTTTGATCAAATGCACACTGCACGGTGTTGTGTTCTGCCTTGGATAAAATGCTGTTTGTAGAAAATGGAAATTTACTCTTTCTTGCAGTCACCAGTGCTAATAACGTACAGAATTTCATCCATTTCTGTTCTCTGAGATAGACTTGACAAAAAAATACCCACTTATGCTTAAGTCATATTGATTTTTACTTGATTTAATGCAGTGTTTCCCTAACGGTGGATCATGGGAAGGGTCTAGATGGGTCATAGAGCCAGTGCAGAGTAGGACCTGGGCAGAGGGTGGTGGCTGGAGAGCCTGCCCAGCACTCACTCCACAGTGGCAGCTCCTGTCCCACAATGGTAGGCCTGGCTTCCTGCTCCAGGCATTGCAACCGGTGCACAAAGTTTGTCCCAGCCACTCCCTATCGGGTCGCAAAGCCCAGTGCAGGGATCCAGGCCCAGCACTGCAGGACAGCAGCTGCCCGTGCAAGGTAAATGTGGTGCGGGCTCATTCTCCAATACACACACACACCCTGGGGCCACCCCTCTGCACTGGTCCAGGATTGGGATTGCCGTACTAGGTTTGAGGCTGCTGCTCTGGGTGGTTGGTGCCCCCTCAGTGGGGCAAGGAGGAAGAGGCAATAGCAGAGGAGGAGAAAAATGCTAACCCAGGGACGGGCAACCTTTGGCACGCGGCTCGTCAGTGAAATCTGCTGGCGGCCTGGGACGGTTTGTTTACCTGCAGCATCCACAGGTTTAGTCAATCACAGATCCACGGTTCACCGTTTCAAGCCAATGGAGGCTGCGGGAAGAAGAAACAGAATTTTATGTTCATCTGGGGTGGACAGGAATGGTACAAAAAGGATAGGAGGGTATAAGCAGAACCTTTTTAAAGGTTGCTGCTCTCCCTCTTAGACATCTTTTCAATAAATAAAATAAACAATAACAGTAATAAATGTTACACTATGTACACACACAAGTAGATAATTGTCTTAATGGTCTAAACCTCAGTCCTGGAGTAATTCCATTTATTTCAGTGGATATACACTAGGGATAAATTTGACTTGGTATCTTTTAAGCCAATAGTAGAAAAAACTGCAAGTAGTGTGAAAATTGCCCAAATACAAAGATATAGAGGTGGTTATGAAGGGGGCTTTTATCACACTCTGTATGGGTAGCTTCGTATGATGTGCACCTGGCAACGTGCTTAGCTACACTATAGAGGATTCCCAGTTTCAAAACTACCTCTATATCTTTATATTAAGGAAAATCTCAGCTGAGGGAATGTAGCTATGTGCTTTAATGGTTTTGAAAGCCTGCTATAAAACCTGTTTATTCCACAGGTATCTAAGTAGAGTTTAAATGAAAGAGGAAAGAAATCCTCTGAGATAAATATAGATATACACTGCAGTCAAAGTTAAATATATTCTTGTAAGAGTTTGTCAGCCAACTCGCACCTTTGACCCAGGGAAACGCTGGAGCATCTGATATCAGCTGTCTAAAAGACAGCAAATAGAGTTGTTGACTCCCCTCCATGTGATACCTGAGCTCTCCCGTTGAGGAGTCCAGGAGCCTATCCAAAGCTGGAGAGGGCAATGGAGTTAAGAAATCAGAGGGCATCTGCAAGTTACAGGTTAAATAATTTGAAGAAATGGAATTGGGGACAAGGGAATGGAAGGGATCTGGCTGGTTACGAGAAGGAAGATTTACACTGGGAAGTGGGGAAGAGAGGAAGGAGAAGCGAGATAATGGATAAGAATCCAAACCAAACTGAACCTCCAAATCTTCTGAAGCTTCCCATCCTTATTGTAAGTACCTGTCAGATGGAGCACACAGGGTAGGATAATATCTCAGAGCATACTCTCTAATCATGCTTAGACCCAAATTATGTCTCCATCTGTCATGAGACCATTCCATTTTTTAGCAGCACATTTCTTCTGTCCACAGAGAATATGAGGAAAAAGTCATTTCAAGTCATTCTGTTTGGAGATGGAGCCCTCAACGCAGGTTGGTATGTGCATAAACCTGGGGTCATATCCGGAGCAGTCTACAGCACTTACAAGTGCCATGGACTTTCAGTAGGAATTGCATCTGCTCAGCACTTCTAATGATGTCGCCCTTTATTTGCTAATGAATTAGGGCCAATTCCTGCAATCACACACTTAGCTTTATTCACATGCTGAATGTATATAGAGGACTGTGCCCTTAATTAGCAGCATTCTAGGTAAAATATCATAATTTAATCTTGTTTAATTATTTGCACTTCAATAAAGCATTCAGACCACCAGAAAGATTTCTTTCATGAGGGGGCTTTTTATATAAAGTGCTTGGGGAAAGAGGGCAGATTGAATTTAAAAAGTAAAATAATCAGCTGGTGGGTATGAAGAGTTGAATCTACGAACAATACTCTTCCTTACTCATGCCCGGGCTTTAGAGGGTTGTGAGATGGAACCATTCACCTGAACCCTTGGGGACATTTTATTTACATACATAGGCGGGAGTACTCTCTGGTCCACAACCTGTTTGATTCTTCCTTCATTCTGCTAGTCTGGTTTGAACCTTGCAGACTGCTAATGCATGCTAAAGTGAAACTTAAAGCTATAAAATGAGAAGGCAGAGAATTCTAATAGACCTGTACGTACAAGCCATAAAGTATTGCCAATGACAAATGTATGTTCTAGAGCCCAGAAGGGACAATTCTAAATAGATGAGCTTCAATTTAATTTTAAAAGGGACAAGGATATCCATAAATTTTACAACTCTTAGGGGAAGTTCCACCATAAAGTGCCTGCCCCAAAATGTTTGAACTGTATGTTGTGGAATATGCAGAATTACCAATATTTACAGATCACTGCTTTTCCCATGTATTAAAAATCAAACTTTATCTTATTAATATTTATATTTTGGTAGTGCCTAGACGCCCCTTTTAGGGATCAAGGCCCACTGTGCTAAGCACTGTACAAACAAAAAGAAGATGATCCCCTCCCCAAGGAGGTTACAAAATAAGTAGGACCAACAATAATATTTCAAGCTGAGATTTTCATAGAAGACTAAGAGAGTTAGGCACCCAACTCCCATTGAAATATAACTCCAGCCTCATTCTTTAGATAACTCATTTTTGAAAAATGTAATAGGCCTCAGTTGTTGTGATTCCACAGAAGGATGGTACATGCAAATAGATTTGCATATTACTGGTATATCAGAGACATTTGTCAAGTTCAAAAGCTTTCAGACACTGTATCAAAAACTGTACCACTACACAGATAACAGGTTGTAATACTTGTTTATTGCTTTCCACAAAGATCCTCATGAAAGTAAGATATCGTTCTCATTAGCTTAGCTTGCTGAGTCAAAGTTGAAATAAACAAACATAAATAAACACAAAAAACAAAATGGAGGTTATGACTCAGCTCAAAATTATAGACTAGATCTTCTGCTAATGTAACTCCACGGGCTACTGATTATCTGACTCTATTATTATAAAACATGTATGTAAGACCGTAAATTTACATAGTACTTTACAGAACATAGGTCCAGGGCTGGATTAACGCAGGGGCTTTAGGGGTTCCAGCCCAGGGCCTCGGGCTAAGGGGGACCCACGCAAAAATAAATCCATACTTATATACAATTCAGTAGTCACCAACTCGTCGATAGCGATCGACTGGTCAATCCTGGAGCCTCTGCCAGTTGATCGCGATCCCTGGGCTGCTAAAAGTCCAGTGCGCAGCAGGGCTCTGGCAGGCTGTCTGCATGCCATGGCCCCATGCTACTTCTGGAACCGGCCATCTGCTGGCACGTCTCTGCAGCCCCCTGGTAGGGGGGAAGGAGGCTCTGCATGCTGCCCCCTCCCCCACCACCATTCCTGCAGCTCCCATTGGCTGCGAACCGGCCAATGGGAGCTGCGGGGCGGCACTTGTGGGCCTGGGCAGTGCACAGAGACACGCTGTCCCCGTCCCCCCAGAGGTGCACAGAGACATGCTAGCAGCCGGCCACTTCTGGGAGCAGCATGGGGTATGGCAGGCAGGCAGCCTGCCTGAGCCCTGCTGCACCGCCAGCCAGAAGCCGCCTGTGGTCAGTGCCTCCCAGCCAGAAGCTGCACCCCACACCTCCTCCTGCACCTCAACCCCCTGCCCCAGAGCCCATACCCCTCAACTTCTCCTGCACCTTAACACTCTGCTCCAGCCTGGAGCCCCCTCCTGCTGCCAAACTCCCTCCCAGAAAGAAACTAATATAACAGCTGTTCTAAGGTAAGAAGTAGGCTATTTTGAATTAACTTAAGTATATTGTACATGTTTTAAAACTGACATGTAACCACAGAACGGCTTTATGTTAATTAAAAGGCAAGTTTAGTATAGCGGTAATAGCCTCAATACCATAGTTATGATCATTTTGTTTTACATTATGAAAAAGAGTTGTATACAAGGGCCCCACAAAATCTAATAGCCCCGGGCCCACAGAAGAGTTAATTTGGCCCTACGTAGGTCAGACATGTTTCTTGTTCCAAAGGTTTTACAGTCTAAGCATATTCTTGAATTGTTTGATTGTACAAAACAAGAATAAATTGTTGCAAAAAATAACCAAAATATTATCCCTATGACTTCTGAACTTCTCCACAGTGAAAAGTCTTGAATACTGAATAATAAATTATAAATACTAATATCTTAATTTAGTATAAATGCATAAATAAAAAGCATACATAATTTAAATATCATAGATCAGATCCTCAGCTGATGTAAACTGGGATAGCTTCTTTGAAATCAAATGTCCTGATTCCTTGCCCCATTTTTCAGATAGTTATGGAGCGGGTTTTGAAAAAAAATCCAAGTCTTTGAAAAATGACTGCCAACTCTGATTCAACTCTCTCCTCTTGCTGGTGGGAGGAAGAGTGACTTTTCAGCCAAAAATTGTCAATTTATCCACCCACTCTCTTCTCATAACATTAAAGACTGCCTGGACGGGGGGCGGGGAGAGGAACAAGCTACAACCAAAGAGTATACAGTGATCACAAATAAACTGTACAGCAATAAATACAGCATAAGAGATATTAACAAGATACTTCTCAGGAAAATGAAAGAGCGTCACTGTTAAAGCGCTCTGAATTTCCTAGCCTTGAGCAGGAAGCTCATAAAGAAGATGATCTCCAAAAATCCTTTATGGAAAAGACCTAGAGAAATTAATTAATAGAAAATGATAATCTTTCTATAGGTTTTTTTAACCAATGAGTTATATCCCAGTTATAGAATCCTATAAAGTGATTCTCAAAAAACATAGAACATAGGTTTTCAAAGTAATTTGTGTAGATCCTTAGTGATTTCCTCCCCATTACATCTGAGATGGTGTTTTCTTAAAGTTGGGAAAGACTTGGGAGAGAAACTTTTTAAAGTCACTCATCCTCAGATCACCTGGCTGAATGGCAGTAGAGCTTATCTGACATTTGGGTCTGGAAGAAAAAGTAGTTATGTCTCTTCTATTGCATGCCAGTGCTTTGCAATAATGCACAGAACATTGATTCAAGTGAAAAGGAAGTTTATTTTTATCTTTATCAGTAAGTGTTTATTTTAGTGGAGATTAGTGCTTCCTTATCTTCTGCCTTTTATTAGGTAATTAATTTTATGTGGCTACTTTACTGGAATTAAATGGTACATTTCTCATGCCATTATTACTTCCATTTCACTGAATCTACACCTCTCCTCTATAGCTTGAGCAGCCATTAATTCACCCCACCCGAAAGAACAATTGCAGGATTTTCTCCTTTCTTGTTGCCTACCATTAATTTCACTGAAATGTTTTGGTTTTGGCAGCCCGCAGAGTCTTGCTTGGTCGTAACTGTATGGATTTGTTCATCACTTCTTTCCTCTTCAAATGCTGCTTCCTGCCTTTAGCATCTATTTTCAGTTCCTGATTTTAGTCCCTGATCCTTGATTTTTATTAATGATGCCTATAATTTCTGTGTAAGAAGTGGAGGTTTGCTCAAATTATATCCCAAGCAGTGCTTGCTGTTTCTTTCTCCCTTTTATTAATCTGGAGGATGTGTTCTTTCTGAACACACACACGTATCATAGAAAGGATTACATACTATGGTTACAATGGCCTTAAAAGTATCTAGGGAAATAAATTACATAGATTACAGAGAATGAAGTAGGTAGGATGGATGGATAATACCTTTCACTATGTAGATATTTTTCCAATTTAAAAATAGTTTGTTCTAATATGAGTGTGTAAAGAGATCAATGATTCTCTCTGCTCTTCTGCTAAGCTTTTATTATTTACTACTATGAAATTATTCTTCAATAGCCTTGTTTTATTAAGCTTTTGTATATAACTCAGTGAAGAGTCACAAATGTTTTGAATCAATTCAATAGCTATAATTTTACTAAGTATAGAATGGCACAATTTAAAAAAAAAATAAAAACTATGGGGCAGATCCTCTGTATGTGTAATTGGCATTGCTCCACTGACACCACTGGTGCTATGCTGATTTACATCAGGGGAGGCTCTGGTCCTACACACATAATTATGGCCCTGACTCAGGAAAACACGTAAGCATGTATTTAAGTTGATCTGTATTCAGGAAATCATTTAAGCATATGTGGAAGTGTTTTCCTGGAACAGGGTCTATTAACTATAAACTATAGGCAGATACAGTTAACAGAGCAAATAAAGTAATACCAAGAGACTCGATCCTGCTCCTATTGCAGTCAGTGGTATTTAGAGAAGAGGAAATAATTGACTTTTTGGATTGGTAACTGTCCTGAAAAATTAAAAAATAAAAATAAAAATTTGGGTTGGCTCCAAAATGGAAATTTTCCAGTTTTCTCTCACCAAAATGAAAAAGTAAAGATGTTTTGTTTTGCATCAACTGAAAATGTTCTGGTTTGAAACAAAACATTTTGCTCAACCCAAAAAGAATATTTTTGGGGATTGAGTTTTGTTTGGTTTGGGTTTTCTTTGAAATAAAACTATCTAAATTTCTAAACAAAAACACTGCTTCAAAATGAAAAATTGAAACATTGTTTTGAGAATATCAGAACAAATGGATTTCACTTTCTTTTTCCCCATTTTTTTTGGCCAAAATTTGCCAAATTCAACCCAAATTCAGTAACAGTTTCAGTCAACCCAAATTGCATTTTTGGGGAAAATAAACTATTTGTCTGAAAAATTTCTCCCAGTTGTAATGGCAATGGAAATTTGCCATTAACTTAAAAGGCACAAGATACAACCTATATTTGCATGTTAATTTAACTGACAATGAATTGCAGTATTTCATATCTTTTCATTGAATTAAAGAATATACATGATTGTATGAATGAATAATAGTAGTTAGCTTTCATATAGCACTTTCCATTCAAGGAACTCAAAGAACTTTGCAAAAGAAGGTAAGAATCAACACCATTCTTCAGTTAATTGAATGAATATTAAGTAAATTTTACTAATATATATCCCCAGCTATTTGTGACTATAGAAGAGCAAATCTTTAGCACTCTCTAAGCTAGTACTCTCTAAAATCTTGGATTGGATGATAAGACTTTTCACATTCCCTTTGAAGAAAATATAGAATTTGTTTAGTCTGAGAGCATATCATCTGATGTCATACAAAGATAATAATATTCTTTTAATCTCAGTGGCATTTCTTTATTTTTTCCCCACTAATGTGTCTTAGAAACAAAACTGGCTTAAAAGCAAACTAAGACACGTCTCAAAAATTACTTTGATAATGCTAATATGCCCTTTAAAATTGAGGCCAGCTGGGAAATTGAAAGGGTGACAAGTGGAACCAGCTTGTTATAGGCTGGCATGATACCAGTCATTGGCATGGCCTAAATGACAGTAACAGTATCTGGAAAGTGGTTGATAAGCAAATCCTGTTATAATGCTGTGCTAGTTTCTTTCTTAAATTACATCGTATATGATTTTATTTGTGCTGTTTCTTGATTTTCTGACAAATTGATTTTTACTGAAATGGTCTTGTGCTTAAACAAATGCATGAGAGGTGGCTTTCAGCAGTTCTTTGGCAAAAGGAAAATCTAATGTATACTGAATTAATTTGATCACTCAGGGGAGCTCTTTCAAGGGCCCCTTTAGTTCAGAAGACTAAAATTCATGATAACAATTTACAGTGGAATTTTCAAAGGTGTTAAGGGAATTAAGAGCCTAAGACCAAGGTCCTAAAAGATATTTAGACACCTAGCTCTGCATTGGATCTGAACCTAAATCTCTTAGATGTCTTTGAAAATTCCACCCTTAAGTGTAACCAGAGCAACCCCAGAAGAAGGATTCTGAAGACGGGGTCAGTCTTCATAAGACAATGGAAAGGGAAGAGTTGCGGAAACAAAAGGAGATGTTCAGTGCAGAATTACAGCATTACAATCCTATTCTTGCCTGCATTGTTTTTTGAGAAAGAAAAGGAGGCACATGGTAAGCTAAAGATCAGCATGACTGAGAAATGGAAAAAAATATTATTTAAAATATAGATTGAGCCATAGGCGCCGACGCTGTGGGTTCTCTGGGGCTGAAGCACTCATCGAAAAATAGGGTGTACCCAGAACGCGCAAGACCAGATTAATCTTTTGTGGGCCCCAGTACCTGAATCATGGCCCTGCCCTCTGCTCTGCCTGAGGCACTGCCCCCGCTCAGCCTCTTCCCTTTGTGGCCCCTCCCAGTGCTCGGGGGAGGAAGTGGAGAGGAGCACACACCGGCAAAAGCAAAAATCAGCGCCTGAGGACTGAGCTTAATTTTACTACCATGAGTAGTCTTATTGATTGCAACACTGAAGATGACTTTGCATTTTAATTTAAAAGACCTCCTAGTTTCTACTTTAGACCAACATTTTCATGACTACCCACTAGTTTTGAGTCCCTAGTGCACAGCTTGAGAAAATAAACTTTCTATAGAAAGACCATTGGGTTCCTGATAAGGGAAACGCTATGCAGGAGCATAGTAGAGAATAAAGCCCCAATCCAGCAAATCCTGTCAATAGGACTACTCAAGTGCTTGGATCATGGACTAAGTCCACAGCCCAAGCAGAAGTGGGTATTCTTTACACTTTTAGTTAATTCCCTTTTCTATGTTTTCAAGTGGAAGACTGTCACCTTAATTTTTTTTCTCAACTACAAATGTTTCCTCTGACTTTAATTAAGCTGTCCTGTAGTTCAGACATTTCATGAGCTTGGCATGGCTGTCACAACTCTGTCACAAGAGGGTCATAATATCCATCCTGTTGTTGGCATTTATATTCATGCTGAATAAATTCAGTCCCTGACATCTAAGCTTTTCACAGGCTTTTTCTGCTATAAAATCATCTTATTATGCTGTCAATAAAATGCTAAAGAAGAGATTACCTGAAAATGAATCCGTTGCATTTGTCCCTTCTCACCACTCAACATGTTAGCTAGTGGCAGCGTGAAAGAATCAGAAAAAGAACAAACAGAAATTAAATTGGTAAACCACGTAAAATACCCCATAATATATCTCCAGGAGCAACTCTCAGGTTTTTAATTCATCTTAATGGTGCAATAAAAGACTTGCAAGCTAGATGAGATACTTTTGTATAGATATATGCGCACACACACAAAAATATATGGCTTGAGATGTTGAGCTATTCAAATACTTCTATGGCCAACATTAAGTGGTATGTAAGCAGCCCATAATCATTCATGAATTTCTCCTCACACAGCCTTGTAAAGTAGTGAAATATTACCCCATTTTACAGACGCACATAACAATTAAGGACTTTGCCATAGAAAACTCAGGAACTCTGTGGCAATACCCAGGGCCAGCTCCAGGCACCAGCCTGGCAAGCAGGTGCTTGGGGCGGCCGCTCCGGAAAGGGGCGGCAGGTCCAGCTATTCGGCGGACAGTCCCTCACTCCCGCTTGGAGCGAAGGACCTTCCGCCGAATTGTCGCCGCAGATCACGATCGCAGCTTTTTTTTTTTTTTTTTGGCTGCTTGGGGCGGCCAAAACCCTGGAGCCGGCCCTGGCAATACCAGAACTATATCCAGTTTCTCCTGACTCATAGCCCAGGTACTTAACCACAAGACCCTTCCTCAGGGCAGGGTTTGTTTCAGATATGAAAATGTTGTGGTCTTAAAATGTATTTATTCCCCCCCCCCCCCCCCCCAAGAACTACATTTTCCTGATTCCTGCCCAAAATAATTTAATCGCTTTAATTTAGATAATCAAATATAACTTTAACTCTTTTTGTTAAACAAGAATACTAAATTATCATACCCCAGGTCAGATTTTATCTCCTTTATTGTTCTGAGTAGTAAGAGAGAATGGATTCCATAATTATCAAGACTGAATTTTGCTGGATGACATCTAAGCCAGAAGCACAAACAGGAATGATACTGGGAATGGTACAGTTTTAACTACATAATTATATGAGTCCTCCAGTAATAACTGTGTGCTTGTAGTATGCCATACTTTCACATGCTTAAATCTTTAAATACCTTTTGTCGAGTGAATTTCAGTTAAAATTCTTTTTTAAAGAGGTTATGATGTCACAAGTTAATTCACTGTCACAGAAACTTGTAACACCTAAACGAAAGCAGAAGAGTTATATTTATGTGCCAGTTGACTATTAAGACTGTACTTATTGATGTTTAGCAACTTGTAATGGGAATGATATGACTCTATAAAATTGAAATTACAATCATATTTCAGGCACTCACTTTAAAGAATGGCCAAATAATCTCCCTAAGAGTTTTATGCATTACCTCAGGCACATCTTTGCCCCTCTAGATTTTATCCTGTCTTTGTTGAAATATTGGGAGCACAGCAACAGTTGTAATTCCATCTACAGGTCTCTTCTCCAAGGATAACTGTTGGTCTTTTTCTCTATGTCAGCCTGTGAAAACAGATTGGCTGGGTACAGTATTTCCACTTTCCTGGAGTGTAATTTAACACCACATCATAATTCCTTAACCGTAACATCCTTCTTTGAATTTTCATGGGACACTCATTCAAAATATTTGCATATATATAGCACAAACACGATTTCCATTCCCACTGCAAAATCTTATGCCATTTCCCATGAGATCATGTGATGAACTGAAATGCCATGAATCATTGTTGACACTACAAATAGTAGCTTGCAGCCTGGACAAAGTAGGTTAATAGTGTTATACAATTATAAAAGCAACATTAACATGATTCATCCCACCCTGATATGGTTACTGGTGGAATTTCTTCTATGCATCTGAATAAAATTGCCACCAACCATTTTTCTCTCTGGACATTTCTCATCCCTGCACTTACCATTACATATTGTCAGGAAATATCCTAATATTCCAGGCTAGTCCTTTTGGGTCCTCCAGGAGATGGAATTTCAGGCAGAAACTCTTTTGAGTTCAGTGATTTTATTACACAATGTTTGTGCTGACACAAACCAGCCAAATCAACAAGCAACCCAGCAGAGCTATCCGCCTTCTCATTTTAGTGCTTAGCATTCTTCTTCAAAGCACCATACAAACATTAATTAACAAAAGGCCCTGGGGCCCGAGGTTTCCTTTCACTGAATGTCCCAGCATTCCTCTAGCCTGGAGGGCTCAGTAATAGGAAAGTCATTATTATTGTGCTTCTAGATTCAAATAATTGGGAGTTAGGACCCCGAAGGAAAGGAGCAAGGGGAGGGGAACAAGTAATAGTGAGACTGCAGGAATTGGGAGCTGCATGTTCAAGGAGATCTGAAGTAAGTGCTTTTCAGAGAGCCATGTTCTACAGTTTACAGCACTATATAACCGGCAATTTTCCTGCATCTGAACAACAAATGACATGCTATGAAATTGGCGGTTACATTACAATATCCTAAACTGCATCTCTTCCATCTGCACTTAGTCTTCTTGAAGCCTCAAAGGCTACACTCCCTCCATACTGAAGAGGGTTCTCCTGCTACATTCACTTCTATGGCCCAGGTGTTCAAATAGGACTAGTGATTCTGTGTGCCTTGCATCTCCAACTTAAAACACCTCGAAGGGACCTGATTTTCAGAAAGAGCTGAGCACTACCCTGTGCAAATTAGGCCCTTTAAAAGGCATCTTAAGTTTGAACAACCAAGAACGGAGGCTTCCAAAACTGCTTGTCACTTTGGAAAACCTTGGCCTGTGTCTTTTCCACAGGCCTTTCCATGTTACAGTGACTATAAAAAAAAAACCCTACATTTATCAAAAGCAGCATAAATCAAGTTACAGCTTAGCCCAACCTTCCCTGGACCTTCTTCTGGCTACTCTTTCCCAGAAAAAACCCATCCATTTCTTCTCCCTTGCTTCCCCATGATGCTTTCCCAAGATCACATCACATGATATGAGTTTCAGACCTAGCTTAAAGAAGAACAGGAGTACTTGTGGCACCTTAGAGACTAACAAATTTATTAGAGCATAAGCTTTCGTGGACTACAGCCCACTTTCTTCTTCGGATGCATATAGCTATAGCTATATGCATCCGAAGAAGTGGGCTGTAGTCCACGAAAGCTTATGCTCTAATAAATTTGTTAGTCTCTAAGGTGCCACAAGTACTCCTGTTCTTCTTTTTGCGGATACAGACTAACACGGCTGCTACTCTGAGACCTAGCTTAAATATTCTACTGGCATCCTTCATCCCAGGAGAAGATCTTCTGATCCAGCTCTCAACCTTGTGCAATTAAGCCCCAGACAATGTTATTTCAGTGCTCTTCCAAAGTGAACCTCTTGAACTTTGAGGTTCACCATCCCCCTTATTATCTTCAAGGGACATGCAGCTGACATTCTTCTTTCCCAAAAGGAAGATAGAAAGCTTAATTTTTCCTCAGGATTGTTTTCTGCTGTTCTCTCTAATTCTCCTTTTTAAAGTTTTATAATTTGAACAATAAAAAGTGGATACAAAATGAGCATAATATGTCAGAAAATGAATAACATTGACAAGGGCTTAATTGCACAAGGTTTTATAGATGTCTAGAGCACAAAATACATGACATATTAAAACAAAATTGTGTTTAGTCTCTGTTAATGTAAGGTAAATTAGATATAATCTGAGAAAAAATGAATCAATTAGAATCAATTAGCAATTAGAATCATATTTAGCAAACCCACTCCTGCTTTATTTTTGTACTAATAAGGATTCATTGAACTGAACCTCAAAATTCAGACCCTGACGCTGAACTTTCCCAAGGATAGTGTGTATTCCACAGGGTCCCCTTGACTCCTTCTTGACACTCTGAAAAGGGCTTTCTGTTGGGCTTGAGATCCTTGCAGAGAAGGCAGGCCAGGGCCCTGAAGCTAGTGCAGAGGAACAGGGTCATCCTATGCAATCATGGGATTTGGGTGCTGGATTCTCTGATTCTGCCACATGGTATAAACCCATCCACACAAGAGAAGAATTCAGAGGAATCTGTGCAATAGGAACATGTTCATCCTCCATGGCTTTCTCCTGCAGATTCTTCCTCTGGGAGAGAATGAGTTACCTCCTTCTCCCTCTCCCGGAATAGCTATAGCTATGCACGTTGACATAAGGAAATCAAATCTCATGCTTCAGGGTTTAAGCTGATAGACTTGATGTTGTTTGTATCAGGAAGGAAGTGTCCATCCCACACCCAAAGCATACTGTGTACAATTGGGTATGGATGACACCCATAGAACCCATAGAAGTCAGTGGCAAAACTCCCATTACCTCCAGCGGGGAAGCATTTCACCCTATGTGAATTATTTCAGTGTAGGAAGAGGGATGTTGTCTTTCTTTGAAAGAAGATATTGACCATTGGTAGAGGCAGGATACAGGTCGTATCTGGCACTGCATATCCTATATTCCTAACTGTACTTGACAAGGCCCACATTCTAACCCATGTCCCTGATTACCTGCTTGTCATTTAGAGCACCTGTGGTTTTGACTTTTTTGCTGGTTTAACCTTAGTAACTTTTAAAGAATAAAATTAATTATTTGCATTCACTTATACTTTTGCTGTTTCAATCAGAGACATAAATCTATTTGGTTTTATTTCTCTTACTTGTATCTTGTAATGCAAAGGGATCCATCTCACAAAAAACTTTTCTTAAAATTACAGTTATTTGCCATTAAAAAGTCAAGCTTTCGGGTTATCAAATGCCAGGGGGTGCTGTGTGGCATGGAGGGGCAGATCCCTTGAGCTCCGGAGCCATCAGCTAATATCCATTTCCATTCCAAGTCCAGGATCCCTGATTGACCCTCCCCAATGAAGGAACAGATGCCTCCAAATCTCTGGAGAGTCATCAGACAAAGATTTGTCTGCTGGAAGCTCTACAAGTAGCTGAAAAACCAAAGAGAAAGGAGGTCCTCTACCTCCTGAAAAAGATAGCTGCAGCTGAGGGCACTATGTCTCTGATGGACTTGCTGGAGAACGTTGCTGCACAGTAGCTATCAAGGCCACAATGCAACTGACCGCTGCTTCCTCAATTAACTCTTCTCTGCAAGCACTGACAGGATGGGTAAATGAAGCCAAAGAGAGAATATCATTGGTGCAATGTCAGATACAAGGGCTCTCTGCCCAGGTGCAGAGAAGTCTCACTGGCCTGCTTCTCTTAAATCTAAATTGGCAGACCTCTTTTGAGGGAAGGTCTCTGCACAATAATCTGAGAGTTAGAGAGTTCCTGAAGGAGCAGAGAAAGGCAGCCCACTAGAATTTGTTCCCCAGCTCCTTTCAGTACTGCTCAGCTTGCCGGGTGATTCTAAATTTGATTTAGAGAGAGCAAATAGGTCCCTGGTGCCTAAGCCAATCTCAAATGCCAAACTTCATGCACTGATTGTCAAATTTCTCAGATTTACTGTAGAAGAATAAATAATGAAGCTAGCTCATGGGGAAAATGTTTTGAGAGATGCCACAAAATAAGATAACAATTTTTCAAGATTTTGCAAAAGATGTGGTTGAACAGAGATCAGGCTTTAGCAGAACAAGGGAGTTTGCCAAGGAGCGAGGGCTCAAATATTTTATAAAGCTCACATCTAGTTTCATGTCAAGGTTGGTGAGGAAGTGCATCTGTTCCTAAAGCCACAAAAAGCAGAACATTTTAAATAGCCTACATTGATTGAGTACCTGTTCTATTTCATGACAAGTTTACTTCCCACTTGTCATGTCTGCCCAACCTGCATTTATGAATTTACCAAGTTACTGTGACTAGCTAACATACTTATTTGGGTTACCTCTTCTGCTCCAAACTTATCCCTTATTTTATTTTATTTTATTTTATTTTAACTTTTGGGGCATGTATATCAAATGGCAGAATGGGAAACACCCCAGCAGAGGACCTCGCTCCAAGCTGCGCTCATGTGACTGTGGACAGGATTAATTTAAATTGTGTATTAGCAATACTAAGTATCTCTGCTCCTGTGTTTTTGCTCCGGAATTAATGAAACATTTGACAGCATCCCTAAAGGAACAGATCAGCATGAACCATTTCTTTGTGATTATTCAAGTCCTATCTGTTAGCTCAGCACTTATGTACACCAAAGAGAACAGCCAGGGGGCAGCATAGCTCCCTGTTGCTCTGTAGAAATGTGAGGGCTCCACTTTTTGGTGCCAGTAGGAAATGCCTTATTGCTGGGGGTCCTCAATGCCCAGCAGCTTGACATCCTATGTGCTGGAAGTGTGAGACAGCTCTCCTCCCCGCAAGACAACATGGAAAGCTTCACAGGAGCTGAGCAATGTAGCTGTACCCCCATGGACCAATGGAGCAGAAAAGAAGACCAGTATGGGTTGCTGAGCTACAAAGACAGTGATTTCTGCTCTCCCTATCACCTCCTACTTCCTCCCTCTGACCCTGTTCCTGCTCATCCATTTCCCTCCATGCCTTCCCCACCTCTCCCCCTATGCCTTCCCCCTCCACCTGCTACTTCCCTAATCTCTTTCCCCTTGTTTCCCCAACCCCTCTCACTCTGAATCCCCGCCTCAATCTCTGCAGTCCTTTCCCCCACCCTAACACCTTGTATAAACTCAAACCCCAATACACAAACATGAAGTTAATATAGAAGCATCACTTGTTCAATTGAATTGTTTGTTGTGTTCTTTGGTGCCATAATTTACTGTTTGTGGGAACTGTTAGATTGCTCCTGTAAAAGCTTTATTTTTATTTAATATGGGGAAGGGAAACTGAATGTTTGGTTGCAAACTAAAAGTAGGAGGGAACATGTGGCCCTGGGAGAATAGTCCCCATAAAAACACAGTGTTTCACTCAGTGCACCAAGCTGTATTACCAGTTCTCTGGGTTTTGCTTCAGCACACCGAAAAAGATTACCTATTAGGAGATAGTATACAGACATATCTTTGACATCCCAAGTTAAGAAATATGTTTGTGGAGTGTATGCATCCCTTCTGTCTCCTGCAATGTAGTTACTCCCTTGCAGTAAGGGAAAAATAGGTTAAAAAACAATTTCAATAATGGATCGTGGTGGATCTCCTGACCTGGATGCCACAGGACCCTCTGTTGCTTCTGACCTGGATAGTATGTCTCCCTAGCCCAACCCTTGGGACTTGGTTCAGTTGGTTTAGTTTTGTTTAAAGCATGAAGTGTTTGATAATTGTTTCCTTTTCTTTGTGATCTACTATGGTCCGTAATATAAGTTGTGTGTTTTTATATTTTTGCTGTAACTTGACTTTTTGTGTTCTTCCTTTCCTCCTCTCCAGAGCCCTCTCTTCCCCATTCCCTGGAAGTCTGACAAGTGGCAAGTATCTGGCAGTTTAATCCAAAATCTGTGGAATGAATGTCTAAGACACTTAGTCTATAGACTCCCACCCCCCCACATTGGTTTCTATGTGGGAAGCAGGATGGTATGTAATAGAGAAAATGGTACAAACACCTTCATTTGTAAGACTACACGTACAAAAATAATCCTGAACATAGCTAAAGGGGTCCTGAATCTTAATTTTATTCCCTGGAATGTAAAGGGTCTCAACACTCCAATTAAAAGAAAAAAAGTATACTTATTATTAATGAAAGCAAAGGCAGATGTGGTGCTTTTGCAGGAGACACACTTGACCGCAAATGAGGATGCTAAATTAGAACGTGACTGGATAGGAGAAGCAGGGTCTTGCTGTTTCTGATCCAAATCCAGAGGCATAGCCATCCTCTTCCATAAAGCACTAGCAGTAACAGTCTGAGTCACTTTCAGAAGCTCAGGGCAGATTTTTTAATCCTTAAAGTCACCATACATTGATCTGAACTAATCATGGCTAATATGTATGAGCCTGACCTTGATGATCCTGAAACTTTTCATAGGTTTTTACTAAGCTATATAGAGAACCCTATATCCCTACTTTGGTTTTAAATGAGGTGCTTGATCCTTCTGTGGACAAATCTTGGCCTCAGGCTCATAAGCCAACCAAAAGTAGAATGGCTCTGGAGCTGCACATTGAAGATCTGGGACTATGCGATAACTGTCATTTTATACATCCAATGGGTAGGGACTATTCCATAGGGTGGCTCCTGTTCCTCTAGAGAATTCTTTTTTGATTTCCAGGGACTTGTATTAGTGGAGGAGTCAATTACAGAATTAACTAACTGCCATCTCTGATCATGTGCCTATAACTCTTCAAATAGCAACAGACCTGGGTGAGAAACAGCCATGTAGATGGAGATTTAATTCTTCACCTATTAGATCCCCATTTCAAAAATTTTCTTGAACAAGAAATTAGCCTGTGCCTGGAGACAAATGAACCCTCAACATCTTCTAATAGGCTACTGTGGGAGCCACTCAAAGTCTATTTGAGGGATAGAATTATAAATTTTGCATCTGTCAAGAAGAGGGAACATGGAAAAAATGATAGCCCTACAGATAAAAGTAAAAGAGCTCAATTTGTCTCATGCCACAGATCCATCTGCAGATTTGCTGCAACCTCTGATTAATTGTAGATATGAACTCAATAAGCTGCACTCAGTGCAGGCTGAATTTGCCCTATTTCAACTCAGGTAGGACTTCTGGGAATTGTGTGAAAAAGCTGGCAAACAGCCTAAGAAAAGGGACCTCTGCATGTAAAATCACGGTCATCCATGATAAACATGGTAAATTATGTACATACTAAAGATATCGAAGAGGAGTTATTTAATGTCCATAAAGATCTTCACAAATTGGACACCTCCTCCATAGATGCTTTGGATCAATTTTTCAAAAGTAATACATTGCCGCAAATTACTGCCATTCAGCATAGAAACCTTGATGTGGTTTAATTCCACCACAAAGATTTTGTGTTTTGGTGGCTGCAATGATTACTAAGTGGATGATTTTACACAAATGGAGGAGTAGGCTCATGTCCAGGAAAGAGCAGCGGTATTCAGAAGTGTCTCAGGGAGCAGTGAAAGAAAGAATAGCTTATCTACATAGACAGCAATTATATGAATCTGAAGAAATTTGGATCCTATATCTCGATATAGTTGGATAAAGAATGCTGAGATAGCTCAAATAATGCCAGATTTCTGTTCCACCTGACCTCTCCCCTCCTTCTTTCTGCCCTCGATTCCCTTCTTCCCTATTTGTGTATGTTTTTTTTTAATCATTATTGTCACCCCCATCGTACCATGTTATGTCTGTGTAATATTATTTGATTTTGTATTGTCTGCTTTTGCAACACTGACAAGCTTTAAAATTGTGTAATTGCACAATTTTATTGGATATCCTGTGAAATGTGCAGTATTTAGTAACAGACAACTTATCTTTTT
The DNA here is from genome assembly GCF_011386835.1 of Chrysemys picta bellii. Taxonomy (NCBI): domain Eukaryota; kingdom Metazoa; phylum Chordata; order Testudines; family Emydidae; genus Chrysemys; species Chrysemys picta. The sequence continues at coordinate 18,062,111 of NC_088799.1, read as the reverse complement.
AATTGTTTCTTTATGAAAATTAATAAAAAAACAAAGTTTAGATTTCTCTGCGGTTACCATATCTAATTTTGAAAAAAAACACCCAAACTATGAAAGCTTATGAAAATTTTCAACCAACAATTTTTCCTGCTAAAATCGAGGGGTATGATTGAAAATGTCTTTGGCTGAAAAATTCTTCTTGTTGGGAAATTTTGAAATGAAATAAAAAATGTTTTGTTTCATTTGAAATGTTTTTTGTTTTATTTCTCAAAGCACAAAAAATTTTGAAGTCTTCTTACACACTGGTAACTCTACCACTCTGTGCCTTTTCTAAAGTTGGAGACATTTTGAAAAGGTACAGAGTGGAAGAAGGGGGTGGGGGTGGGGGGGGAAGTGTGTGGGGGTGGGGAAATCCAAGTCTGGACACTATTAAGTGACAAGACGGTGGGAGAGGGGAAACAGAAAAATCAGCAGAAGGGGGAATAAAAGATCATGACTTATTTCATTTTTAATTGTTCCATTTCAACCCCTGCAAAATGGAAACAACTTTTTTTGAGGGAGCTGTATAAATAACTCTGATTTTCTCAGATCCAAGGTGTAGTAACTGTAGAGGAAATACTCTCTTTTCAGTAGCAACTACCAATCTGGGTACTCACTATTCTAGCTAATGCACATGACATTCTCCCTTCACAGCAGATGGTGCCCAAATGTTGAAAAAATACAGAATAGAATTTAAACTGTAGACAATGCAGGCCAAGATTTTGAAAAGTAACTAGTAGTTGTAGGTGTCCATCCTGAGGCATTTTAAAGGACCTGATGTACTAGATAACTATCAAGACTTCTTTCATATCCAGGCCTTCAAAACCCAGTAGGCTTCTGGAAGGAGGATAGAAGTGGTGTGCAATGGAACTGCACCTGAAAACTTTTTCAGTTTAATGATCAAGTAGCTGGTTAAGAACATTTAGCTTTTCATTTAATGTTCCATGTTATCTTTAGCAATATGACATTAATATTGAACAATCTGAGAGTGATTCTAATCATTAATGATTGTAGAATCAGCATATAGTGATTCTAATAGTTAGGATCGTAGACTCAAACTTTAAGGCCAGAAGAGACCATCCTGATCATCTAATCTGACTGCCTGCACATCACAGACCACAGAACCTCACAGTAAGATGTGTGTCAAAATATGCACTGGAAAGTCACAGGCATAGAGTCCAAGATTTCTCTGTTATATTTTTTTGGTTACACAGTTTCTCTATCTACCTGATCAGCCTCATGAGACTCCAAATGGCACATTCATTGTAGATTGGCACACAAAGGATGTCATCTCCATAGCAACAGCAGTCATAAAAACATGTTCAGAGGGTAGGTACTCAGCACATTCTAAAATCAGGCCCCTTTAAGGTGTTTCAAGTTAGGAACCCAAAACCTGAGGCACCCAAAATCAGTAGCTACCTTTTGAAAATCTTGACCCTCAAACTAAAACAAATACAGTAACCACCACCAAAGACAACATGTGGGGAGGGAGCATGTGGGATCATGTGACACCCCCCACCCTGGATTTGCTGCTTTTGCTTTTACTGAGCATGCTCACATGGACTGAGCATGTTCAGTAACATCTGCTGAAGCCACTACCCTCATTCTGTCCGCCTGCCCCTATCAGCAGGTACAGATCATCTCTGACAACATCAGTAAGAAGCTCGCCAACTGGATCAAACTTTCAAATCTTCCTCACATTTTGCTAAATCCTGTAATAAAAATCACCCTTTAAAAAAGGTCACCAGTTACCTTGATTCAGTGATTCTCATACTTTTGTACTGATGACCCATTTCACATAGCAAGCCTCTGAGTGTGACCCCCCCCCCATGAATTAAAAACACTTTTTTATATATTTAACACCATTATAAATGCTGGAGGCAAAGCAGGGTTTGGGGTGGAAGCTGACAGCTCGCGACCCCACACATAATAACCTCATGGCCCCCTGAGAACTCTACCCTTAATTCAAAATAAAATCCAAATCTCAATCTTCTAGACTGTTGTCTTGCTATAGACATGCATAAATTTTGGTCTGCAAGACCAAGTCTGGTTTGCTTTATTTCTCTATCAGAATAAAAACAAATAAATTAATTGTGTTTGTTTTACTGCTTTCATTTGTCAAGCTCTTAAATAAAAAGGGTCAAGGTGAATACACTACGTTGTCAGTGAACTCTCATTTTTGCCCTCCAAACCCTGTTGGATGTAGTTCTGCTGATGTTAATGTCAATGGAAATATCATGGAAACATGACTGCTTGTGATATTTCCAATGGAAATACCAACCAAAAGAAATATTCAAATATTATTTGTCTTGTAAATATCATAAGGATATTTACTGCTAAGAGCAAAGTAGGGGGAAGAAATGGAAAGCTGAGAGGACTGACAAGAATGAGAATGGAAGATGGAAAAACTCTTAATCATACTGTAGGCAAACAGATTTGCAAGGATACAAACCTATAGAAGAAAAAATGTTCAGGAGATGGTCATCATACTAGATATCAAAAGATTACTAGGATTTAGAAATGCAAAAGGTCTAAGAGAAATGGAAACCAGTAGAGAAGAGTGAAAAATCTGAAGAAGACAGAACAGTTTTGCAACAGACAAAGTGTTGTTTAGGGAAGGGAAGTAATATATCAGAGGGAATACAGTGATGGAATATATAAATAGTTCTTATATGTATGTATATTGATATCAACACATTAGTACATTGAGGTAAGTCTTCTATAGAGAATTTTTAAAATATAATTTGATTACATAAAATGTATATTGCTAGTGCCCATCCAGTAGCATGGATATGTTTCCTATTTAAAATACTGAAAACTCACTTAGCACGGTTCCCCTTCCTTAATCCTAACAAATAATTTCTACTGGCAAAGGAACTGATCTTCTTACAGGTCATCCTTATGGAGCAGAGACTAAATGTACCCTGGTATAATTAGGCACAACAACGACTCACTTGTTTAAATGAGAGTTGTGTCCACTTACTTGCTAAGTTTGGTCCCAAAACTGACTACCAGCAAAGTCACTGCACAATGATTGCGAAATAGTGTGCATCTTAGAAAAAACATTATGCTGATTTTAAGAAGCCTAGTACTAGATAACTATGAGAATTCATTTGTATCCAGGTTTTCAAAGTCCAGTAGGTTTCTGGAAAGAGTATAGCAGAGATGTGCAACTGAGCTAAATCAAACTCTTTAGCGTATTGGTCAGCAAGTAGCTGGTTAAGAACATTTACGCTTTTCTTTTAATATTCCAGTTTATCTTTTGGAATTGGAAATGAATAAAGTCATCTACGAGTGATTGTAATTATTAATGATCAGTAAGACGTCTAACATATGCAATGGAAATTCATATATGTACAGTCCAAAAGTTTATCTTTCATATTTTTGTGATTACACAGCTCCTTTGCTCTCCCTTCCTGGACAATGTTAACTGCACAGTTAATAGTGTTCGCTTAAACATAAGTGAAAGGAAATCAAACTCTTATTTTCACATTCTTCTAAAATAGCAGATACAGTAAAATCTTTATGCCTGTTCAAATGCATTCAACCACTTAATATCTTCAAAAGGATTTTATTTATTATTCAGAGATGAAATCAAACTTTCTTGGATCATAATCTTCAGAGTTCTTTTTTTTTTTTTTCAGGATACTTGTCTGAGTTGGTTTGATATAATATGCCCTCTAGAAAACAGCTCAAAGATAAACCATCATCTTAAGGATTCATATGGCATAAGTGTTCTATTGATCCTTGTGTTATGAGATGCCACGTCATTCCATTTCCACGCACATATTTTACTAGTTCAATAAATGTGTCCAAACTTTAATGATCAGACTGCATACATTATGGCAGTAGTTACTTTTCCCCATATACTTTGGGGATTGAGTTTCATAATTTGTTGACTGAATTGTCTGGTTTGTTGATCCAGCCAAATTTTCAGATAAAATGGTTGTTTGCTTTGAAAATTGAATTGTGGAGTCTCATAATTGAGATATATAATTTACTAGGTTTGGGCATATTTTAATGATGACTATGTAGAACCCTGACTATAATACTGCAGTGCCCAATTAGCATTTTGTGTTACATGTTCAACTGTTTCCTTTTGTGCAATAGAACGGTTAACTACATCCTTACTAGCACACACTACTAGTGAGTTCCCAGCTCAGCATAACAAGACTGGGGTTAGTACTTAAATACTACTGGGGTAGGGCTCTAGCAACAAACTGCTCCAGCTCAGAGTCTACACCTAGCATAAGGTTCTGTGTATTGCTCTGCAGGATATTACTGCACTGGAGTTCAGCTAAGCTCCTTTTGCAAGTCTTACACAAAGCTTATTCTTTGCTGCTTTCTATAAAGGCAGATAATTCTTGTCAAACCCTTGCTTACTGTTTCCCTGAACTGACTTTTCACATCTTTGTTGTGCCATAGGATTTCTAGAATTGGGCTGCCCACATGGCATACTGTGGACTCAGTCAAGTTGTATGGACACCACCCTTTAGGCTGCAAAGGCACATCTTCAACTTTCACAAATCCAGACACTGATATGTACATGCTCACTCCTGCAAACTTCCTCCCCACAGTTTGGTCTTGCAGGATCAATTATAGTAAGGAGTGCTAGTAGGCATCAGAATTAATTGAACAAGTTGTTCTGTTGTGAGCGTATCCAAGAAATCAGCTATCAACGTATTCAACTCTTACAAAAAGAATATACACGTAGGTCAACAAAGCAATGAACACAGAATTTGATTGGTAAAGGTCTTCTAAGATGTATAGTTGGTACAGGAAAATACATAGCATGAACAGCAGAGTATGACGATAACTGCTGAACTATGCAAAATGAACAACAAAATACCTTGTTTATGAGCTCTGGATTTTATTAAATGTAATTACTTGGGGCTTTAAATCAAGAGTGGCATCAAAAACAAGTGTCTCTCGAATTTAATTACTTTACCCTGTGGCTTGCATGGTAAATGGGAATGGGAATGGTAAGGTTGATGGTTAATAGTATTAAACTAGTGTGGCTTCTATGAAGTCCTGTCTGATCATGAGTGTTCACTAGGGGGCAGTGGCTTTTAAATGAAAATATCCTAGGGTTACCATATTTCAGCAAGCAAAAAAGAGGACGGGAGGAGCCCCACCCTAGCCCCGCCCCTGCCCCTCCCACTTCCCACCCCCCTCAGAACCCCCAACCCTCCCCCCATTCCTTGTCCCCTGACTGCCCCCTCCTGGGACCCCTGCCCCTAACTGCCCCCCAGGACTCCACCCCCTACCTAAGCCTTCCTGCCTCTTGTCCCCTGACTGCCCCCTCCTGAGACCCTCCCCCCATCCTAACTGGCCCCCTAGAACCCTACCCCCTACCTGTACCCTGACTGCCCCAACCCTTATCCACACCCCCACCTCCAGACAGATCCCTGGGACTCCCACGCCCTATCCAACCACTCTCCACCCCCTGACAGCCCCCCCCAGAACTCCCGACCCATCTAAACCCCTCTGCTCCCTGTCCCCTGACTGCTCCGATCCCTCTCCCCACTCCTGCCCCCTGACAGCCCCCCCCACAACTCCCAACCCTCCCCCTCGCTCCTTGTCCCCTGACTGCCCCCTCCTGGGACCCCTGCTACTAACTGCCCTCCAGAACCCCACCCCCTACCTAAGCCTCCCTGTTCCTTGTCCCCTAACTGCCCCCTCCTAAGACCCCCCACCCTAACTGCCCCCCAGGACCCTACCCCCTACCTGTACCCTGACTGCCCAAAACCTTCTCCACCCCCCCCAAGAAGCCCCCCCCCTGAACTCCCGACCCCCCCCGTCTCTTGACTGCCCCCTCCAAAATCTCCCTGCCCCTTCTCCTGCCCCCTGGCCCCCTTACCCCGCCGCTCAGAACAGGGTGTTGGGCTCTGTGCGGAGCCGGACACGTGGCTGCACTCCCCAGCGCAACACACAACCCGGTCCCTGCCCCTGCACAGTGCTGCTGGAGCGGGGCGCTGGGCTGCAGGGGAGGAGGAGCTGCCGAGTCCCGATGCAAACGGCCCGGCAGGCCGGCCGGCTCAGAATGCAGGGAGGGAGGGGGGGGAGGAGGAGCTCTACAGCTGCTCCGGAGTCCAGCCCAGCAAGCTGCGGGGGAAGGGCTCTGGCTGCCAGAGCCCCAGGCGAGCGGCTGAATTTCCTGCAGCCCTCCCAGCCGCGCCTCGCTCTGCATGGGGGGGAAATCCCGGACATTTTTAGTGATTTACAAATTCCCCCCCCGGACGCTATTTTTAACACAAAAAGGAGGACATGTCCGGGTAAATCCGGACGAATGGTAACCCTAAATATCCAGAATATAAAAACAATAGTAAAGTTTACAGTTGAGTCAGCAAAACAATACTGAATGGAAAAGGTAACTAATATGTCTCACTCAAAATGCATAGTATATTTTTAAGTTGACAGAGAGGAATGGGTTACCAAAATGCAGATGCAGTTGTGGAAATCACAATGGAATTCTAAAGTTGAAGCTTTCCTTAAAACTAAGGCCACAGTTTTCTGGAATAGCTGAGGATTGTCTGTGCAAGCAACCGAGAAAGCTTAAGAACAATGTCTACCAATATGTGGTGCATGCTATGAAAGGTTTGAGAGAACTCATGAACTAGAGCAGACAGCTTTCTGATTTGTTTAAAATAATGATAATAGAACATTACAGTTTTATTGACTGTATACACTCTTATTTCTTTTGATTTATATACATAAACATGCCTATTCCACACAGTAGGCACTGAGTCCCTGGAATCTCAAGTATTGTAAATCAAAGCAGTTTGCTGGAAATAACTACTAAGAATTCCAGAAGATGGTATTGCAGGGCTCTGATTTGCTGGGTAGGTTATAATATGAGGGCGAGACAGGTTCTGCTAACCAGGGCCGGCTCCAGGCACCAGCCGACCAAGCACGTGCTTGGGTGGCGGAGGGCGCTCGCGGTGTTTTTGTTTTTGTTCGCGGGGCGGTGCTCGAGGGTTTTTTTGTTTTGTTTTGTTTCGGTGGTGCAGCGCTGGGGGGAGGCTTTGGCAGCATGGCACAGCGCTCCGGGGGTTTGGGCAGCCCAGCGCGGCGCTCCGGGGGGGTGGGGGTTTGGGCGGCCCGGCGCGGCACTGGGGGGGCGAGGGTTTGGCCGGTGCAGCGCAGCGCTCGGGGGGGGGTTGGGTGGCGCAGCACGGCGCTGGGGGGGGACAGGGGTTTGGCCAGCGCTCCAAGGTTTGGGCGGCCCGGCCCGGCATTCGGGGGGGGCGGGGATTTGGCCGGCCCGGCACTCGGAGGGTTTGGGCGGCCCAGCGAGGCGCTCGGGGAGGGGTGGCCTGGCAAGGCGCTCGGGTGGGGGCGGGGGTTTGGGCGGCCCGGCGAGGCACTTGGGGGGTTTGGGCAGCCCGGCGAGGTGCTCGGGGGGTTTCGGCGGCCCGGCCCGGTGCTCGGGGGGGGGTTCGGCAGCCGGGCACTCTGGGGGTTGTGGGCGACCCAGCGCTCGGGGGGGGCGGGGGTTTGGGCGGTCCGATGCGGCAATCGGGGGGGAGCGGAGGTTTCGGCGGCATGGCGCTCGGGGGGGGGGGTCGGCAACGTGGCACTGGGGGCGGGTGTTACGGCAGGGCGGCGCTCTTCTTTTTTGCCTGGGGCGGCAAAAAAGTTAGAGCCGGCCCTGCTGCTAACTGTGGAGAAATTGTAACAAAGGGCCCCTTATTGCCAGAGTCTAGTTAAATAGAAAGTTTGATTCCTGAACTGGGCTCGAAGAGAACTCAATCAATGCAGCTTCACCCTCTGAAAAACTTGGTGAAAATGGATCTTCTAACCTTTAGAACACTTGTCTCAGTCCTTCAGGAAACCAGAAGAAATACTATGTGATACAATCCATATGACTACCTGAAGTGACAACTCAGCTTAAAGAAGTGGGCTGTAGTCCACGAAAGCTTATGCTCTAATAAATTTGTTAGTCTCTAAGGTGCCACAAGTACTCCTGTTCTTTTTGCAGCTTAAAACTAATCACCAAGAACTGTCTTAAACTTTCCCTGACATCCAAGTAGTGCGGAAAGTGTTAGGCCATCTTCTGCCGTCCTCTCTCACGTTGATTTCAGTGAGGATACGCACAGTGTAAGGGTCTTCTCAATGTGAGTAGGAATGGCAGAATCTGTCGCACTGTCTTGCTTCAATGAAAGTATCATGGAGGGGTGGAGGAGCACACTCCACATTTCTAAAAAACCAGCCCAGTTTGTGGAAGCAATTTTGATTCTGACTAATTCTGAGTCAAAGACTCTGTCCTGCTCTCTTAAAACCCACTTGTATTGTCATCAAACAACAATACTGTCTAACTGAAATATGAAACTATAATCAAAGACTGGCTTCTGACTAGATGAATGGTTCAGAGTCAAGTCATAAACTCCAGGTGACTGAGCAGCTCAGCTCTCTCACATATTTATGTCTGGCTTTAAACATTTCATAAAAAAATACTAACTTTGGCCCTGTCAGCCATTCCAATATTTTTAAAAGTTCACCTTCCTCTGAAGTTTTTGACAAACTGATTCAGAGGAGTAGATTCTCTAGTAGTTAGAGGCTAGGACTGGGAGTTAGATGACCTCGATTCTATTCCTGACTCAGGAACTGGTTTCAATGACACCAGAATCAGGGCCTAAATGCAGCCGCTCTGAGAAGCTTTTCTCTCCCTTTTTGGAGAAGTCAGTTTGCTGTGCCCCAGTTTACCCCCTGTAACATAGTAGTAAAAATACTCACCTGTCTGTCCAAAGTACTTTGAAATATTCAGAGAAAAAGCACAAAGGTTGAGCTTTTAAAAGCCAACCTGAGGATTTAACCACACAGTTCCCGATAAATAAAAATCAATGGAATTTGTGGGGTTAAATCCCTGAGCTAGTTTTGGAAATCTTAACCTATAGAGAATGAGTGCAAAGTGTTCTGTTATTAAAGTTAACTTATTTCAAACATATGCACAATTTCAGTCAATACAGAAGTACACTAATCAATGCTGTGTATGTGTAACTAACATGATCTTGTAACATATTAGAGCAGTTTAGTTTTACAAAGAAATACTGTTCACTTCCACATAATTCTGATATTACTTGTGTAGAGGGCTTGGAATGGAAGTTGGAAATCCACACTTTTACCTATGTAAAATATGATTTTCCAATTAAATAATTTATCCGATGGCTCTGTTAAGCCTATAGGGTCTAAGCACTTCCCACAGAAGAAGGAGAAAAACAAAGAGACATTTCCAGTGATAACATGTTAAATATGGATAAGCAACATTGTTACAAAAAATAGAATTATCTAAGTAGGTTGCATGTCATGCACCATCAAGTTACATGTAGCTTTGCTCTAAAATTAATTCAGTATTTAATAATTTAGCAATAAGAGATGAGAGGGCATGCTCTGCAGTGTATTATAAAATGGTTCTGAAACTTCAGAGGTTTGAAAATGCAGTCAGGTGACCATGTCAATACTCACTAATTTCAGCAACATACCAAACCGTGTCACTGATTCCAGTACTAACCCAGGATTCTTACCTACTCCTCCAGTTCCTATCCGCAGGGTTTCTCCTGCTATATTATGTGGCAATTCAATTAACTGAATTCAGGGACACAGCTGCAAGCAGTAGTACTCTAAAAATAGACATTGAAGTCAATGTGCATTTTCCTGAGTAAGGAGTGCAGGATCAGGCCTTATAGCGGTAATCAAAGAGTGAATCACCACTTGCAGTTTCGCTGCCTTCTTTCAATACTAGTTTCATTCCCTTTGTCAATGCATTTTGGGGGGAGAGATGGCACCTTTGTGTTTTGGGGGAATTTTTACAGCACGTGACATGTTATGGTACTACTGGAAATGAATAAATAAATAATTATTGTGAAAACTGTCCTGAGTATCATTACAGTATATCTGTTGTCTTTCCCTGCTGCCTTCAGCAACCCTGCAGATGAACCAAATCCAAAACACACACACATATACAAGCAGTTGGAGAATGTCTTTAAAAGTACAAAAAAAGGAAGGGGGGGAGAGAGCTAGTAGCTAGTGGGAAGCAATATCAAGAGAGCTAATCCTGCTTCCTTATAGATTCAGAATTCCTGCTGAAACCACTTGCACACTAGTAACCCCATACTTTCCATAATAATACAATTAACCTCAATAATAATTCATATAATTACCATCAAATTCTGCCCTGGGAAGAAGATAGAATGTTGTATTTAATGTTCACAAGAATCTATTGTGAACAACCATCATCCTGCCCCAGCTATTATATTGTCAATTTTAAAACCAAGAGCATTCCATATTAAAGTGACATTTTAAAATTATTTTATGATGCATTCATTCCTTCAGCTGTATATAACCTAACTTAAGACCTGTGTGGGCAAACATTTAAGCAAGCATGTGAGCTGTTTTTTTTTTTTTTTTTTTTTTTTTTTTTCTCATGTGAGCAGATCCGTTAGTGCTACTGGGAATTAAGCAAAAGCATATGCTTAAGTATTCGTACGATCAGGGCCTGAGATTGGAAGCTTCTGATGATATGGGTCCGGTCTTCTTTTATTCCTGTAAAGCTCCATATACATTTAAGTTGCTACAGAAATGATAATAAAAATAAAAAGTTGCATTATAAGTAACTGTGAAGAGATAATTTATAAGTCTCCTTTCTTAAATTAGTGAACGCGTCTTATGATACATAACACCAAAGCACATTTTCCTTAAGGAATTATAAACATTTTAGAGCTATTCATATTTTCTAAAAAGAAAGCAAAGAGGTCAATGAAACGGAAGGCATGCAGCCAGTTTGGCAATGAACTCCTGCTGTCTCTTAAGATGAAAAACACACACGGCACCAGCTAGAGCATATTCAAAGTTTACAAAAGATCCCAAATTTACCTAAACAAATCAGTTTTCTTTAGGTACATTAAAGGCTAAGCACAAAAGCATTTCTTTTAATAAAATGTTTAGAGCTCTTTCGGTTTTATATGTTAGCAACTCTAAAGCCGCCAGAGTGTGCTCACTGAAGTTGCTGATAACACTCCAGTCAGAATAAAGAGCACCAGAGAAGCTGAACAGCATGAACGACATTGTCAGGTCAAACTCGGCCCAAATTTAATCCCTGATCCTTCACATGGATCCACATAGACAGATTCACATGCCCACACAGAGCTCCATTAATCTTAATAGAATCTACATAGGTACAGGAGTCTTTAGCCATGGGCAGTCAGACCTAGTGGTTGAAATAAGAGTCCAGAAGCAAGCCAACGGTCAGTACTGGTGGCACAGAAGCCAAATGCCAGAGCCAGAGGGTCAGCCAGAGGCAGAGCCAGGAACTGAAGCCAGTAGCAGGAGGGGAGCAGGGACTGAAACAAGGGCAAGTGCAGCTACAGGCATGAGACACATTGAGCAGCCACTGATCTACTGTGGCACCCAGGCCTATAAGCCAGGCCAAGCAGCAAGTCAGGGGCTGTGGCTACTCCATCAGTTCCAAGGCAGTGCAGCTGCAGTCATAGGCTGCCAAGCAGCGAAGTTACACAGGGAGGAGGCCAGCAGCTGGTCCTAGCTGATCTGGACCCTGACAGCCCCTACATTTGGGTTTGATTTTAGGCCCTTAGTTTTATAAAAGCCTTTATGAAACTTAAGATCAACGAAAATATTTCTGTGAACAGTATTTTTAATTTCCAATGAGACAATTTTTCCTTTTTTTCACGAGGGGAGTAGGAGATCTGGATCCACACTGGAACATTCCCAAAGTTAGGGAGTTTGTGGCTTCAGGTTTTAGTTGGGGCCTATCTCTAGGGCTTTATTTTGTTTTATTAAGAAATAAGTATTCTCTTGTAGTTCTTGCAACCCAAACATTGCAACACTGGGCTAGGCCCTGATCTCGTTCCATCTAAGTTAATGGCAGAACTCCCACTGACCAAGACTGGAGCAGCATAAGGTCTCTAAGGACATGTCTACACTAACATTTATGTTGGCAAAACTTTTGTCACTCAGTGGTCTGAAAGAACACACTCCTGAGAGCCATAAGCTTTGGCAGCATAAGCGCTTGTTTGCACAGCACTATGTCGGCTGGAGATGTTCTCCCACCAACACAGCTACCGCTGCTCATTGAGCTGGTTTTATTATGTCAACAGGGCAGCTTTCTCCCATCCAGGGCCAGCTCTACTGTTTTTTGCCGCTCCAAGCAGCGCGCCGAATTTCCGCCGCGGACGGCGGGGGCAGTCCGTGTGCCGTTAGGGCGGCACGTGCGTTTCCGTGGCGGCGGCAATTCGGCAGCAGCTTCTGTCTTCAGCCGGAAGACAGAAGCCGCCAAATTGCCGCCGCGGGCAGCTGAACATAGAAGCTGCCGCCGAATTGCCGCCGCCGCGGAAACGCGCATGCCGCCCTAACGGCACACGGACTGCCCCCGCCATCCGCAGCGGCAATTCAGCGCGCTGCTTGGGGCGGCAAAAACACACGGACTGCCGCCCCTTGCAGATTGCCGCCCCAAGCACCTGCTTGGAATGCTGGTGCCTGGAGCCAGCTCTGCTCCCATCAGCATAATGCGGCTACACGAGCGATCTTACAGCGGCACAGCTGTGCCACTGTAACTTGTAAGTGCAGACATGGCTAAATACAAAAGGAACTGACAGTGAAATTAATTAAATGAGTACAAACATAAAGGAAACTAGTTAGTCCACTGTGTTTCGATATAGCTGACACCTGAGTAAAATCATCAACAAGCTAGAAATTTCTCAAGTCTTGATTTCATTATCTTTCCATGCACTCACACTCCACTCACACTTTGGGATGTGCTATACAGCTCAGACCTCAACTTACCATAGTGATAAGCATGATATAAATGGAAGAAAGAAAGAAAATACCTACTCTTATGCAAAGCATATATAGCACATGAGCACCAGGAGAAAGTCAACTTATAATATTTCTTCCCTTTACTTCCAGCACCATGATACAGGAAACTGTTCTCTTCACATCTGCTCTGGTTTTTGTCCTGGAATTCTGAAACATTTCAAAGCAAAACCCATTGTTTAATATTTGATTTAGTAACTCTCAAAGTGTCATGTTGCTACCCCAACTGCCACCTGGTTGTTCTATATTGCCATGACTCCCAACAGTCGTCATGAGCAGCTGCCCTAGTCACAAGCCCAGCTGCTGTGATGCAATAACAGTTGTCTCACACTACTGCTGTGCTGGATTCTATCACTACTCTTAAAGGAGACCAATTCACATTTGCCCATCAGCTCTGCTGATATAGAGTGGCCATAAAGCTGCCATAAAGGCCTCTTTGAGGAATTCCCCCATGTAGGGGCCTCCCTAGCAGGCACAGAGGCAGCGTAAATGGCTGCATGCCATCCCCTGCTGGAGTTCCAGAGACATGCTAGGGGCATTTCCGGGAGGGAGGGATGCCTGGCTGGGGCATTCCCATAGGAGATGTTGGTAGCTGGGAACAAATTAGTGGCAACTGCTCTACTCTGTGTCCCAGGCCAAACCAGCTACTGGCTGTCCCGGCATAGGGTAGGCAGAAAGATGGCCTAGCTACCTTTACGCCTCTCCCTCAGTCCCTATTCTCAGCTCTGCTCAGGTGCAGGAATTATATTTGTTGGGGTTCCTCTGAGGCCTCTTCCGCTCTGTTCCTCAAGAACTCAGTTCAACTCCAGTTTTATCCCTCAGATCCCTTTATTTGGCATACAACAAAGCTACCCCGAGTTGATCAGATTCAAGCATAGTAGGTGGGTATAGGGTGTACCACACATCCAAAGTTACACAGCAAACCTCTTCCTTTGTACCATTTACACATGACATTGCTTTTACTATACATCACATCACATGTTTGGGGCTTTGCTTAGTTACTTTGTAGGAATCAATCCTCTGTCCACGCACTGGCTATGTACAGCTTGCTCTTTACCTCATCTTTACATTCCCAACTTATCTTATCCGTTGATAGCTTGTCCATTATAAATAGTTCCCTGAGTGTTCCCCTTTATCTTACCTAGTTTGGACATTCTGTTTCAAGACTGCTAATTTATTTACCTCCCTGATCCTGTCTCCCAAAAAATAAGGCCTTACCCATGTCCAATTACTCATGTCAAGCCAGGCCTAAAATATTGGCCCAACGTTTCTCTTTCCAGTGGCATTGCTTTTAACTAAACAAACTTCATTAATATATTTAAGCAGGATAGTCCAAAATCTAAGGTCCAGTAGCAATGGTTCGTAATGACAGCATGGTTGAGATATGATCCAGAGCAGGGGTCGGCAACGTTCGGCACCCGGCTCGCCAGGGTAAGCCCCCTGGCAGGCCGGGCCAGTTTTATTTACCTGCTGATGCGGCAGGTTCGGCCGATCGTGGCCCCCACTGGCCGCGGTTCGCCGTCCCGGGCCAATGGGGGTGGCGAGAAGCGGTGTGGGCGAGCGATGTGCTGACCGCGGCTTCCCAACGCCCCCATTGGCCCGGGACAGCGAACTGCGGCAAGTGGGGAGCCGCGATCGGCCGAACCTGCCGTGTCAGCAGGTAAATAAAACTGGCCCGGCCCGCCAGGGTGCTTACCCTGGCGAGCTGCGTGCCGAACGTTGCCGACCCCTGATCCAGAGTAATGCACTTGATAGCTACCAGGGCTTAAGGTGATGAAGGAAAAACAGATTCATTAGGCCAGGCAAAACCGCTAATGGACAGAAGGCATAAGGTATGGCCGCAGTCTGTGAGATCCTGAGAACTAGATTCTGTATGCAAAGAGAAATTTTTCTTGACGCCTGGAGGGATTCGGGTTCTTAAAGTTCGTATTGAAAGTTGAATTCTGGCAAGGCTGTTACCCACCACAGAGTCTCGGTCTTTTGATATCATTCCCAGACATTCTTCATGCTAAATAAATAAATAAATATTAGTGAACACAGCAAGATATCAGAAACATGGGACCCAGGTAAAAGGAAGTATTTGTGGTACTGAACTACTCCAACATTTGTTTGCTGATGGGAGCTGTGCCAAACCACAGATGGTACTGTATGTTTTCAAGATATAAATTCACAGAATGGGTTATTTTCACAATTTGGCATTTGCACGTTTCACTCCTGGGAATCCTGAGAACAGCAACAAAATAAATAAATAAACAAATAAATAAATAAAACCACCTAGAGCTAATTGCTTTTCTCCTTTCCCAGTGTTGTATTTTTAGATCATAAAGTGATATGGAGTCAGCCTTGAAAATATGCCATGAAAATTTACCAGCCCAGGCACAAAATTTACTTGCCCGTCCCCTTGACCATAATTATTGACAATAGTAAAAAAAATAAATCCTATTATAGGATGTTCTTTGGCCTGCCTACAAGGAGAGGGGCTTCAGACTGCTACTCCCGTCCTCTCCTGTTGCTCTGGCTCTTAAGCAGGGGAGCAGTGGGAACCATGCACCCACTCCAGCATCTTAGTGGACTAGGAGGAGAGGGGCTCAGCTGGACTGTGCAGTTCCACTGTCTGGGGGAGAATGGATAGATGAGGGCAGTGCCCTGCAAATCCCTGTACCAAATACTAGGCTGGATGGGGTCTTTTAGCAAAGAGTCGAGGGCTGTAGGGTCAGTGGCTATGGGATGTCCCTAAGCAGCTGTCTGGATATACCTGGGATCTTAATGGCAGGATAAGGCCATTAAGATCCCAGGGCTTGAGAGGCTTTCTTGAGCATTGGGCTAGAGATCGGGATTCTGGGTGCAGCTTAGAAGTGGGCTCTGCAGAGCTGCAAGTTTGCAGTCCTACATTTCCTGGGTGGCTATGGCCCCAGACTGCCTAGATCCTGCCCAGGACGGAACCCTCCAGATATCTATATGGCTAACTAAGAAAATAATGTGTGATTTTATTACAATCAACTGTGTACATCTTCACCTCCTACCCCAGTCTGTTGGTGACTCTCACATGTCATATCCAGCTGATTTTGAACAGCTTGATCTGCAGTGCAGTGACTGCAGGCAGGAATTTCAAAGGCACCTAAGTAATTTAGGAACATAAGAACGGCCATATTGGGTCAGACCAAAGGTCCATCAAGCCCAGTAACCTGTCCTCTGATAGTGGCCAATGGCAGGTGCCCCAAAGGGAATGAACAGAGAGGTTATCATCAAGTGATCCATGCCCTGTCACCCAATCCCAGCTTCTGGCAAACAGAGGCTAGGGACACCATTCCTGCCCATCCTGGCTAATAGCCATTGATGGACTTATCTTCCATGAATCTATCTAGCTCCCTTTTGAACCCTGTTATACAATTGGCCTTCACAACACCCTCTGGCAAGAAGTTCCAGAGATTGACTGTGCTTTGCGTGAAAAAATACTTTCTTGTGTTTGTTTTAAACCTGCTACCTATTAATTTCATTCGGTGGCCCCTTGTTCTTGTATTATGAGAAGGAGTAAATAACACTTCCTTATTTACTCTCTCTATACCACACATGATTTTATAGACCTCTATCATATCCCCCCCCTTAGTCAGCACTTTTCCAAGCTGAAAAGTCCCAGTCTTATTAATCTCTCCTCATACGGAAGCCATTCTATACCCCTAATAATTTTTGTTGCCCTTTTCTGAACCTTTTCCAATTCCAATATATCTTTTTTGAGATGGGGCGACCACATCTGCACGCAGTATTCCAGGTGTGGGTGTACCTTAGATTTATATAGAGGCAATATGACATTTTCTGTCTTATTATCTATCCCTTTCTTGATGATTCCTAACATTCTGTGTGCTTTTTTGACTGCTGTTGCACATTGAGTGGATGATTTCAGAGAACTATCCACAATGACTCCAAGATCTCTTTCTTGAGTGGTAACAGCTAATATAGACCCTATCATTGTATATGTATAGTTAGGATTATGTTTTCCAATATGCATTACTTTGCATTTATCAACATTAAATTTCATCTGCCATTTTGTTGCCAAGTCACCCAGTTCTGTGAGATCCTTTTGTAGCTCTTTGCAGTCTGCCTGGGACTTCACTATCTTGAGTAGTTTTGTATCATCTGCAAATTTTGCCACCTCACTGTTTACCCCTTTTTCCAGATTGTTTATGGATATGTTAAATAGGACTGGGCCCGTACAGATCCCTGGGGAACACCACTATTTACCTCTTTTCTGAAAACTGACCATTTATTCCTATCCTTTGTATCCTATCTTATGCTCAAATAAATTTGTTAGTCTCTAAGGTGCCACAAGTACTCCTGTTCTTTTTGCAGATACAGACTAACATGGCTGCTACTCTGAAATATTTTAATCAGTTACCATTCCATGAGAGAACCTTCCCTCTTATCCCATGACTGCTTATTTTGCTTAACAGCCTTTGATGAGGGACCTTGTCAAAGGCTTTCTGAAAATTTTATCCACTGGATCTCCTCTGTCCGCATGCTTGTTGACCCCCTCAAAGAATTCTAGTAGATTGCTGAGGAATGATTTCCCTTTACAAAAACCATGTTAACTATTTCCCAACCAATTATGTGCATCTATGTGTCTGACAATTTTGTTTCTTACGATAGTTTCAACCAGTTTTCCCAGTACTGAAGTGAGTACTGGCCTGTAGTTGCCATGGTCACCTCTGGAGCCCTTTTTAAAAATTGGTGTCAGATTAGCTATCCTCCAGTCATTTGGTACAGAAGCTGATTTAAATGATAGGTGACAGTTAGTAGTCTTACAATTTCACATTTGAGTTCCTTCAGAACTCTTGGGTGAATACCATCAGGTCCTGGAGACATTACTGTGTATCAATTTGTTCCAAAACCTCCTCTAATGACACCTCAGTTTGGGACAGTTCCTCAGATCTGTCACCCAAAAAGAATGGCTCAGGTTTGGGAATCTCCCTCACATCCTCAACAGTGAAGACCAATGCAAAGAATTCATTTAGTTTCTCCGCAAAGGCCTTAACGTCTTTGAGTGCTCCTTTAGCATCTCGATCGTCCAGTGGTTCCACTGGTTGTTTAGCAGGCTTTCTGCTTCTAATGCATTTTTTAAAAAAAATTGCTATTACTTTTGGAATCTTTGGCTAGCTGTTCTTCAAATTCTTTTTTGGTCTTTCTAATTATATTTTTACACTTCATTTGCCAGAGTTTATGCTCTTTTCTATTTTCCTCATTAGGATTTATCTTCCACTTTTTAAAGGATGCCTTTTTGCCTCTCACTGCTTCTTTTACTTTGTTATTTAACCACGGTGGCTCTTTTTTGGTTCTCTTACTATGTTTTTTTTAAATTGGGGTATACATTTAAGTTGAGCCTCTATTATGGTGTCTTTAAAAAGTTTCCATGCAGCTTGCAGGGATTTTACTTTTGGTACTGTACCTTTTAATTTTTGTTTCACTAACTTCCTCATTTTTGTGTAGTTCTTGTAGGAGTACAAGACCCATTGAAAGTCAGCAGGATTTGGGCTCCTAAATCATCTTGGAGCTTTTGAAAAATCACATCCCGTGTCTTTACACATTTTGTGAGGGACCCAGAACATTTCTGAGTACTAATAAATAAATAAAAATAAAACCACCACATCCTGTTAGGAACTCAGATTTATATCTCAGACTAAAGATCATGAACCTCATTCTCCTTCAGCTTGTATAGATATTCACGCCTGGGCAAAGTGACTGTGAAATGACATCACCAGTGCAAGTGAATGGGGAAATTCTGCTCTGGTCGCATTTTACACCCACATTGATGGGTTTCATTGGCTATACGAGGGACAAGATAATGTAGAATCAGACTTCATGTGCCCAATTCTCATTTACCATACCATGACCATGTCATACCAATGGTCCATCTAGCTCAGTATCATGTCTTCTGACAGATGCCAATTCCAGATGCTTCAAATGAACAGAACAGGGCAATAATTAAGCGATCCATCCCCTAAGGACTATTAATGGTAATGGACCTAAGGTGAGCATAAAGATAACTGATGTAATGGTGACCTAGTGTAAATGAAAATCAGGCTTACTGTGCTAACAGGTGTGCATACCCTGTGCTAAGGAATTTGGTCAGTTAGAGGTAAGAGTGCTAGTATGTAATCCCACTTTCTGCAGCACACTGTTTTTCCTTGGAGGTTTCTCATCCCAGTACTGACCATGCCCAAACTACTTAATTTGCAAGATGTGATGTGTTATGGTATAGTTAAGGCCCTATCTACATATAAATTTGCTTTGGCTTATTGAAACTAGTTTAAATTAAACTATTTCAAATGCCTGTGAGGACACTCTTACTCAGTTTAAAAGTGGCTTATTTTTGGTTAGTTTAAACATGTTCATAATCAATTTTAACTAAACCATAACAACATGAAATAAGAGTGTAAACACAACCCTTTTGCACTGGTTTAACTACATTGTTTTTAAATTGCAGCTTAAGTTAAACTGTTACAAGTAGGCATGTATACAAGCCCTAATGCCCCTAGATATCATGGTGATGGGTGCCTTAGAAATAAAGAGAGTGTAATAACAGGACTAGCTACTTTAGCACATGTTGCTTGACTGTACACTTCAACCTCTCAAGGCCCAGGACTCAGCATGGAACAAAGACCCATACGAGAGAGAATGAGGGCGGGGGAAACAGTTCCAGAGAAATGTGATTTGGGATTCATGTATTTTAGATAAGTGACACTTCTATAACCCTTGTGAACTCAGAATTTCAGCATTTCTCATGTCAGCTATTTACAGCAATAAAAGGAATATTACTTAGGTTTGTTACAGAATGATATGAGGCAAAGCTGTCAAACTCATCATGGTCCGCATGATTCTAATTATCAAGTTCCAACTGAGATACCATCAATTTTCTATTAGCAAGCAGATAAAGAATAGAAACAAGAAACTCTAGTTATGTATCAGCACTACTGCTGGAATTCTAAAATTGCATTTTTTTCTTAACTGTGATTGCTTCTTGCACGCAAGCTTTAAAACGATGCTCAACTCAAAGGAGGAGTGGGAAGTACAATTATATGTACTAAGAAAACAAATTTTAACATCTTTTACTTTTGTTCAGTTTAACCTAAAAATATTAGGTTTTAAATGAGAGAGAAATGGTTATTACAAATTCTCATTTTTATATCTAGTTCGTTATATTAAAATAAAGGGCAAATAAAATATAATAAGGAGAAAAATGATGGCATAAAACACTATATTGTACTGGAGAGAACAAAACTAGCCTTATCTTTCTTCTGCATATTCCATTTCCCCATAACAGTGGGCTCACATATAATGTTAATGGCGTTTATAAATAAAACCTTCCATTTTGATATCTACTTAATGTTAGCTGCTTAATATTTCATCCCTGCGACAGTCTCATGCTGCAAGATGCTGAGCACTCTGACCTCCCACTTCCTCAGGGGTTACAGATGCTCTCAGTCATCCACAGATCTGCACCGTGACATTGTCATCTGCTGCCCTTTTCTTCTCTTTACTTTGTGTATTCTCTTTTAGCATGGATGTGATGGGGGCTAGACTGGAGAGGCAGGGTTTACATGCCTTCCTCCAGGTGTGCAGGGCCAGTGCTTTACCTGAGTCCCACCAGCTCAGCTGATGCCTCCCCCTTCAGCCACTCCCTCCCAACTCTAAAGGGAAGGGGGACCCTTAAAGGAGCCACTACTTTCCCCCTTCCCCACCAGTCCAGACAGAGCACCCCTACCTTGAGGTTGTGGGGGTTGCATGTCTTCTCTGTGGTTTTTATGCTCTTTTATCACAGTTGATTGCAATCTTTAATTAGTATTATTATTATTCTCATTCCGTCTTTTTCTGCCTTTATTTTCCAGGCGCTCTCACTCTTTCATTTTTTCCCTCACCCCAAGTATTTATATTTACAAACCAAAGTCTTTCCCTGGAAGCTAAGTAAGTACAGCCTGGGGTCAGTTCCATGTTTCAAACATTAAGGGGCAGATGCTTATGACTGAGGCGTAAGCCGTTACACCAGCTGAGGCTCTGCCCCCTAGATACAAAACAAAAAACAAACAAGTAGCGGATCATAATTTTCCTTGTTATTACATTCACGCTTCCTCAGAAAATTAAGCTGCATTAAATTAATTCCATTCTGCTGTGTAAGGAATATCTTAATGTTAGATGTGCATTTCAGTGTATCAAAAATATCACAGTAAATATCCACTAAATTCAGGCCGCACTTTTACCGTATATTCACCAAATACAGATCATTTGGATCAAAATTAGGTAACTCAGCAGGCAGAGGCTGTTTAACCTCAATTCCTTCAGAGGTGCTGACCCACAGATTATCAAACACAATGTTGTCAGTGCTTTGATTGCTGTTCTGATGTCCTCTCGCTGTCCAGAAAAGATGGCACGGCAGCACATACATTTTAAACCCCTGTTAGTGATGTCTATTAACAGGAAGCTTCCTACAAACTTGGAAACTTAGTTAGAAAGGCAGCTTACTAGGTAAATGGAAGGAGTAGCATATCTTACCTTTGAAGGCACATTTCTTCCCACTTCAGCCACTTTTCAGCCAATTTATGCAAGGCAAATGTGCTGGAGTGGTGTGAAGGGTCTCCAAAGAAGAGGTACAGACACTGCAGAAGACAGTCATAAGACTGACTTCCAAGAACCCCTTTGCAAATCCTGGTGTAAGGTGTTTGCCGGCATGGGGCTGTAGGCAAGAGTGATGTTCCAGGGTACGGCTGCAGCAGACAGTATTATGAAGATTTTAGGCAGAGCTGTAGCCCATAAGGCAGCCCTGAAAAGACAAGTAGCTATGGGTCCATCTACACCACAGCATGTATCCCTGTCCTGACTCCCGTGCATGCAGGTGTGGGTGAACCAAGTCTGCTTTCAAGCAGCCATACTGCAGTGTAGCACACACAGTCCAAGCCCGCGGTGTAGCTATACTCTTAAACAGGACCCTGGCAGCAGGGCTATCTAAGTTATGTTGTGGGACTTCTGAGCCCCTAGAGAAGCCCCGGATTTGGCAGGCACACAGATGATTTAAAGCTTCCTTAACTCCATCTCCATGTGAGCTGTAAGTTCTGCAAGAGATGCAGCACAGAATCTCATCCACAAACTTATAGACCTTCTTCCATCTTACGTAATACAGCAAATGGGAGTTCTGGTGTCAGCACATTTTAAACTCATGCTATTCTCTATCAGAGCTGGTCAAACTATTCATTAGACAAACCAGTCTGAACACTGTGGATATGTACTTGGCAAGCTAGCCCATACCGTTGTTCGCTGCTGCCCATGTCAAGAGCACTGCTCATGGGATAAAGTACCACTTGGCATGAATGGAGTGGCAAAATGTAGATCTCAGAACAATATTTATTATGAAGGGAGCCCCTTCTTTTGGTTAGTAAATTGTTTACAAACCCATCTTGACTTTCTTCAAGTTGAATTCATTATTTGTATTTGCAAAATAGTTCAGACCAATAATTTTCAGGCTATGAATGGGTTGCAAACTGTTTGCTTTGACTATTCACTATTAGTTATTCATTACTCCTGCGGTGGTGGTATTCACGCAAGCTACATTGCATTGTTTCTGCTCCTTGCCCAAATGGCAAACATTTTAAAGAGGAAAATAATTAGGGCAAAAAGTAAACCAGCTGCTTCCCAGCCTGCTCTCTTTGAGCCAGTTTATTCAGTTAATATAAAGCCTGTTCCTGTTTTTCTTAAAAAGCTGATGCCCTGTGTGGTTTATCCTGACGTAAATCCAACACGGTATAACACTGTGTCAGACGTTCTTTGAGCCCTAGCCAAGAAAATCGAAAGGAAGCTGAAAAGCTATAACAGCCCAGCTGGATAATAGCAACCAGGGCCGGCTCCAGGCACCAGCAAACCAAGCAGGTGCTTGGGGCAGCACATTTTCAGGGGGGGCATTCCAGCCAGCCTCTTTTTTTCTTTTTGGCGCTTGGGCTTGAGCCGGCCCTGGCAGCAGCAGCGCGGGTGCCCTGACGCCGCTGCGGTTCGTGTCGGGGAGCAGCGCCCGCACCTTATGGCTGGGCGGGCTCTGAGCTTCGGACACTCAGGCTGGGGGCCACCCCTCGGGGCACACAGAGCTGCCTGCAGGTGCTGCAGGGCGGCCGCCCCCCAGCACCACAGCCGGGGCTGGGCGAAGCGGCCAGAGCTGCCCCGGGACTGCAGCAGTGCGGCCGAAGCAGCAGCAGGAGTGGGGCCATAGAGGGCGGGGCGCTGCCGAGCGGGGCCCGTGTCCCGCTCTCCTCCGGGGCTCTGCTCCCGCTGGGGCTGCCCTGCCCCGGCTCCTCCTGCAGGGGTGGTCCCCGGCTCTGTTCTCCCCGGTCCCGGCCGGTCTGAGGCCTGGCCCAGGAGACCCGCTGCTTACCCCAACCCTGCCAGCGCTGGACTGGCTGGAGGCGAGGGGGGAGCAGGCAGAGTCAGCGCTGGTTGGGGGGAAGCCCAGCGCTGGGGCGGCAGGCGGTGCGGGTGGGGTGGCGGGGGAGATCCCAGGGTTGGGGCGGCAGGCAGTGCGGGTGGGGTGGGGTGGGAGGAGAGCCTGGGGTTGGGGGCAGCCAAAACATTTTTTTGCTTGGGACGGCAAAAAACCTAGAGCCAGCCCTGATAGCAACATTCACTCATTATTGCTCACAAGAAACATGAGTGAGCTGGAAAAAGAGGACAAACTATTGGCTATGTAACCTAACTTAGGCACAGGGGAGCTCAAAAATGCAACATTAAATCATTTCTGTCTGCATCCAAATCCACGAAGAAGTCTCTCCTATGGCTCGTGAACCAGCAAGCATTAAAGAGGAGTATTAAGACCAATGCTGCAACCATAACCAAAAAAGTAACACTGTTGCAGAAACAACACAGTCAGGTAATAAAGCGAACCACACTCGAGTATAAAGACTCACTATGACCTTCAAATGGTGTTCAGAATGAACTTTATCTGTGGGACTTGGCCTTGGTCCTCCCCTCCCTGCCTCCCCCCCCCACACACACACACACCACACCACACCACACCACACACACACACACACACACTCCTGTAATTGTCAAGATGAAGAGGTTTATTTATATATGGTGCTTCTTCAAATGATGATTTTAGCTTTGTCATAGCATTATCAGCAAATGCACAAACAGAGTCAGTTTACAGCTGCAGATGACCTCAAATAGATTATCCCCTCTTCTTTTTGCCATTGCAAGCAACAGCAGCAGAGGAAAATTGGAACCAAGAATAGACTGCCAGGCTTGAGATGGAATTGTCAGAAAATATTAGCACCAACACAGAGAGATTGCAAATGATAAAGGGGAAGGGGCTAAATCATGATTAAGCCATAGAGCCAAGTAGGGGGTAGAGGAGAATTGAATATCTAAAATATCTGCTCCCAGTGACATGATCTGAGAGGAAGCACAGCTGCTGCTGCTTACTTAAAAGGAAGCACACCCCCATACTGAGCCACAGACATCGTATGTATCTATGGTATGTGTCGTTCTTGGAACTCTGTCCCATTCCCAAACTGCTCTGAGCATTCTAAGATTTTACCTATGATAATTTCACTTTTGCTGCATCTTAAGTCCATGACATTTTGTTCTGTCCTCATAGACTGAGATGCAGTGAATTACTGGGTGAAAGCTCTTAGCTCCAGATCCTGACTAATGAATGTAATTGGTCATTGTCCTCTTGATTACAAGTACAACTATATTTTCAGATGGATGTATTTCTTCTTAGTCTTTTCGATGAAATAAACATGGCCTGTTCTCTTTACCCTTCCTCATAGAGCCTATATTTCACAAACTGTATATCTTCTACTGCTCTCTTCTGCATTCTCTTCAATGTGTCCATTTATATGTCTTTTTTTTTTCATAATGAGGTGCCCCAAATTGAATGCAGTATTTTAACTGAAGCTGACCCAGTACTGAGGAGAAAGACATAATGACCACGTTTGTCATCTTTGCCTCTGTAAAAGACCTAGCACACTTTGCATCCTATATAAAAAAGAAAAATTTAAAAAAACTTCTTTTTTAGGTGATATTCCCGTACAATATTTACCATTTTTTCCCCTTTTGTAACAGCATTATTGACTCATTCAACTTATCTGGTGTAACTTCCATATCATTCTCTACAGTTCTTTTACCGTCCAGCAGTATTCCTCTGCTAATGCCCCACTCCTGCAATCTGCGCTGCATGGAGAAACCCTTATACCCTCTGAAGCCCCAGTGATGAAAATGCAGGTTCTTTGGTCAAAATTGTGTATTTGATTTGATTTTTTCCTGCCATATATTAAGTCCATTGTAGATGGCGATAGGTTCACCTAAGTAAAGGATTAGAGCATATTGGCAAAGCTTAGACATAACAATATAGTCAATAATATAGTTGAAAGATAATTTGTCTGAGTATTTCCATGTGCTACACCATGAAAATTTATATTTTTAAGAGAAGCACAAATCCTATGTCCTATGCACTCCACACACAGTTACAAATGCAGACCTGATGCAAAGCCCATTGCAATCTTTCCCTGGATCAGCCCTTGAAGCGTTTCTTACTAAAACATTTTTGAAATTCCCTCTAGATACCTATATGAATCTTTAGCCACCTGAATACTTTTACATCTGTCCCACTGTCCTCAAAAAACCTCATAAGATCATTTGAATACTTACAATAGCATGAGCATCCCCTGAATGACTTCAGATGGGAGAAAAGAAGAACATCAGCAACTTTTGCTAAAGATGAATATTGCTCTTAAGAACTGGTAAACAAACAGAGAGCACCTTGGGTTTTTTTAGCTTACTGTGTAGCAACTGCAGTGCTGGATTTAGTTTTTGATTAATTATCATTTCCTTTTACAGCAGTTAATGAAATGTTTGATCATAAAGGAGTATTTTTCCCCAGCTTAAAATGCGCATAATAAAAAAAAATAGAAAGGAAGGAAGAAGCAAAAGTGTAGGATAATGTTGTGTCTTGTTAGAAATGCATGAAATGTGTGAAATCAACGTGCCGTGCCTGGGTTCTTGTATGTGTTATGACAGAAGTAAAGATTAGATAGACAGAGTAATGGTGCAATGAAATGTACAAAGATCAGAGTGTTTTTTGGACTGCAGTCTTTGGACCAGAGCATGTCTTTTATCTTTGTGTCTCATACAAATCTGAGCATGCTAAAAAAGCTGTGACTTACAAAGGGGCCTACGGGAATTAAGCATTCCACCCACACTGAACAAATAATTAAATAAATAAAATAATTAAATAAACTAGTAATTAATAATCATAATGTTAGAACACATTCCTTCATCTTTATGAAAATGCCACTTTTTAATTCTGGAAACAATAGATAGGGCCAAACTGTGCATACCTTCCTAACTGCACAAATAATTAGTTCCATCTCACTTGTTTTGTCTTCACGGCTCATTTGTTATATAAAAATCTTACCTTATTTAAACTGATACCACAGTGATCTTTTTCATTTACATTTGTAGAGGCACTAGGGGTTCAAGAATTCACAAGGCACCTTTTTTTCGCCTATAAAAAAGTTTGCTTGAATTTTGCATTATCATCACTTCTTGAAAGTGTATACAGCAGAAGTACCAGGGTGGATTGTTTTTCTTGGTTCTCCAGCTGTTATAGTACAGTGAGAAGTGTCAAACCATGTTCATTTTCATCTCCTACAAAATAAGAATAATTATGTTGCTTCAATAAATTACTTTGACATAAGGCCAGAATGCATTTGCATGTTTTAAAATGTTCTCTTTTATTAAAAGTTGTTGTGCAGACTGAGAGCAAGGCTGCACTACAGTGCTACATGCACTGCTGTAGCCCATTTGGTGAAAGTGCGCTATGCCAACGGGAGAGTGCTCTCCCATTGGCATAATTACTCCACCTCAGCGAGAAGTGGAAGCTATGTCGGTGTGGACAGCGCAAAACTTGAGTCACTTGGGGGGGGGCTTTTTCACACCTTTTGAGTGACGCAAGTTATATCGACTTAGGCTGTTGTGTAGACCTGCCCTCAGAGGCTCAGCAACAGAGCCAGAGAAATTTCATGGAAGCGAAAGGAGGCAAAAGCTGAAGGGAAAAAAATCAGCACTACAGGCATCAACAAATGAGAAGCCCTAGAAGAGGTTAATAATAGATCTAGCTTATCTCATTCTTTGAGGCCCCAATCCTGCAACCTGTTCTGTCCAGGTAGATGCCTGCCAACTTGCAGAGCCCCAATGGGTATGCCTACACTGCATCCAGGAGTGAGCCTTGCAGCCCAGGTTGACAGATTTGTGCTAGTGGGGCTTGTGTTAGTGCACAAAAATAGCTGTGTGGACATTGTTTTGACATTGCAACTCGGGCTGGAGCTCAGGCTCTCACACCCATCCCCTGCACCCCCGAGTCACAACAGAGCTCATTGTAGGCCTTCCAAGCCCACTGATGTCAATAGAAGGCCTCCTATGGACTTTAATAGGTTGGGCAGGAGCCCGAAGGAGTAGAAATCTTATTGTGTATCTTCCAAACAGTAGCCACCAAGAAAGACATCAGAAGGGCAATTACATCTGTATAAGAGCCTGACACTGCAACCATGTGAGCAGACCCTTGCACCGAAGCAGAGTCCCATTGATTTCAAAGGAATTTTGTCCGTAAGAGTCCCCTGCATGGATCTGATTATAGAATTGGGGTTGAAGGACATAAATCCACACCGTGTAGAGGTCAAGCATAGGAGTTTATTACACACAGCGTTGGCGGAGTGTCACCTTGCTTATTGGGCTCAGAGACACTGTTAATTAATTGATTACAATAGAATATATAGATTTTCCATGGGCGGGGGAAAGTGACGGGGTAGGCAGTTCCACACCCCGGGATAGGTTTTGCAGCAAGATAAGATAGCACATTAGCCAATGGTTAAAAGGTTACATAATGTCTCCACCCATGGTCTCAAGTTAGCAAGTTAACATTTAATTAATACTTTGATAAAATGTTATTAGTATAAAATATATATGTTGAATTCTGATTTGGGGTCCATAGGAATGGAGCAACTCCTTTGATTGTCCAACAGGTACATTCCTAAGGGTTAAAGCAAAGAAACAGTGAAAGGACATGATAATACAGATTGTCTCCTTTATGTCTTAAGGCAGGGCTTTGGTCCCTGGGAAGGAAGGTGGAAGGATGCCATATCTTTATACTGACATGTGCCAATTTTTCATAAACTCAAGGTTGGATCTGTGGGAAGAACGTTCCCTACAGAAGAGACTGACACAGTAGGAACAGGGATCCTTTGTTCAATCTGAAACATTGGATGAAACATAATTATTCAGTTATTGCTTCAACATCTGGCATTTCTACTGACCAAGCATATCTTAGCAAAAGCAATGTTATCTTGTTTACCCCAGCTTTTCTCTTAGCTGATCACTATTTGCTAGGCCTCTGGTCTCCAGACCAAACTCTGGGCTTTGGGTCTGGAAAAGAGCTGGCACAATCCATATACCAGGTTGTTATATAAAATGCACATGGATTTTAACCCTTCAGGGGTCTCAACAAAATTGATACCATACTTCAACATTTGTTGGCGTTTACTTCATGTATCTTTTTCCAGACATTTCTATTAAATTGTCTATTTAGACTATATGCTTTTTGAAGACTGCTCTTCACCTTGGGCACTTATAGCCTGTCAACAAGTCCCTCCACTGGGAGAAGATATCTGATTTCAGAAGGCTTTTTAATCTAGCATGCAAGGGCATGGGAAGTTCAATGGCTCAAAGCTGAATTTAGAAAAAATCATACTGGAAACAGGATCCAATTTTTATCACTGAAAATAATTAACAAAAGAAGCAGCTTGCCAAGGGATGTGGTAAATTCTTAATCACCTGGAGTCTGTGTATGGAGAATGAATGTCTTTTTTAGATATACACATTTGTTCCACCACAAGCTAGGGCTCAGGAATTACTGGGAGAAGTTCTATGGTCTGTGTTCTGCAGGAGGTCAGACAGGATGGTCCACAGTGATTTCTTTGTTTCCCTTCAAATGTATGAAGCTATGAAATTTCTAAGGGGCCAAAGCCTTACAAGTCCCATTCATGTCAATTATATCTTCTGGGAGCTACAAAGTT
Organism: Chrysemys picta bellii; assembly: GCF_011386835.1. Classification (NCBI taxonomy): domain Eukaryota; kingdom Metazoa; phylum Chordata; order Testudines; family Emydidae; genus Chrysemys; species Chrysemys picta. The sequence continues at coordinate 18,033,162 of NC_088799.1, read as the reverse complement.
AGAGCATTCACCACACAGAAGTCACCCTCCAAACAAGTGAAAATTCTCAAATGCCAGATCAGAAACAGAAATAACAAATATACAATTCAACTGATAGATAAAACTTTAATGCAAGTGTGATACAAAGTTCCAAACATAAAGCTGATTACTAGTCATATGTTATCTGATCAATACATTCTCTATTCCAGCATAAAAAAGAACTTTGTTAAGATGAAGTTAAGGTGCAGACACATATCATTGGTTTGATTACATGTTACCTTTCAAAAATGTTAGTATTAAAAAAATTAAAAGAATCTACAAACTAAGAAACCTAAGGATTTCTCAAGCAAGGTACCTCTAACTACTTAAACACTGCCCTTTAGAGATCACTATTTTGGTGTCAATCCAGTAAGGAGCCTATCATCTTCCTAGCTTGGCATGTGGAATATTGAAAAGATGCAGCACAGAATATCAGTTTTACCATTTGTTTCTTACCACACAACCATTTGTTCTGTTCATGGAAAAATTATAATTTAATGATCTAAATATATGAAATTTGTGTATGGCATTCATACTAGTTCACCCAATTTGTTCCAGTTGGGGCTCTTGAGCTCTCTAATTAGTGGTCACTGGTAGAATGACACTTTTTTGCTAGAATGGATAACGTTATATTAATTTCTGATTATCCCATGGCAGAGGAAAGACAGTACTGATGCCTTTTCTCAGAGATTTAATATTAGCGCTGCATTTCCAGAATTTATTACCTTTGAGTTTTATTTATTTTCCCGCCCCACATTAAATTCAGAGCTGTGGTTCTATATGTTTGAACCACAGGAGCATGATGGAAAATTTTGACTTTTTGTCAAAAATCCCCAAACCAAACACCAAAATAATTATGGCTGAAAACTGCCAGAAATGAGAAAAAAAAAATTTTTCAGATGAAAAATTTTGGTTTTCAGAATTTTAGTTTTCTGGTGAAAATTTGAAAATTGTCAGTGAAAGCAGACAGTTTCTGTAAAACATTATTATTTAGTCAAAAACCCAATTTTCCATCAAAAAAAGATTCAACAGAAAATTTTCAACCAGTCCTAGCAAATACCCCTTGGAAGTGGTATGGGTTTTAAGCCCCAAGACTTGCAGATCCCGGAGATCTGCACAGATGACTGGAACACCAATGGAGGCAAGAGCCAACCATGCAAAAGTGCTGTACCTCTGCGCTGTTTCCTGCTGCAGAAAACATTATGAAAGGGACTCACCAACCAGCTGCTGCTACCGGGAACTACACTCTTGTTGGGGAGGGGGAGAGGCATGAAAGGGTGCCAGGTTGGCTCATGAGTTTTGAGGGAACAGTGCTATGTAGAGTAGCTAGCCTGACACATGCTTGCAGATCCATGGAACTTGAATCCCGTAGACCGCCTACAGAGGGACTTCCAAAGAAAGGGTGAGAATATGACAGAATCAGTCCTCTCTTTTTTAATGCCTTCCTGATGTGCATGTGCAGGTTTGTGCTCTCATCTGCTTTCAGAAGTGGAGGAAAGGTCCTGTGTCCCAGTTACTACTTTCTTGATTATTACTTACTTATCTATCACTTGAGATTGAAAAGAGTAAGGTCACTCTCTTTTATAACTTCAGTTTTAGCTACTGATAATGATCTGTTCATGGAAATTTAAATATCAGTGTAGGGGACTATAAAGAGAACTTTTTAATCTGCACCATCTAACTGTGTAACACTTTTCTCTTCCCAAAGGTTTAAAGGGGAACAAAAGTTACATTTGATTAGTTTAAAAATAGTTAATTTGCATGTGTTCTAGTTTCATCTTGAACAAGAAAAATATGTAGTTTCTGTGACTGTCAGGCCATTTTAATGAGTTAAAAAAGTGTTTTCTTATAAATTATTCATCCCCTCTCTTTCCTATTTTCTTCCCTCCTTGGTATATTATATTAATACCCTATGTCTCATATACCAAAATCCTTCATTCAAATCTACCATATTCTAATGTCCACTAAATAAATATATTAAAGGGCTTCTTAGTATCCTTTCTGCCATTTGAATTGTATTCTATAAAATGCCATCTTTGTTCCTCTCTCCTCCCTTTCATTTTTTTGGAGGGGGGCGAGGGGATGATGGAGAGAACTTGCAGATTTCTAGAGATCTATAATCCTCTAAGCTTGTCTCCAATAGTGACCAATGCCAGATGCTATAGATAAAAAAAAGTGCAACACCCCCATAAAACATACAGCATTTGAGTATTGTGTAAATACTCAATCCTGTCTAATGACCTGTTTATGTCCTGAAGCTTGAGGTCTGATAGTTTATCTTAGCTAGTGAACAAGCAGACTCTAATCTTATATTCATGATGAATGAATTTACCCCAGCCATTATTTAGCATCTTATTGGGACAAATAGAGATGAAGTAGTCCTACCCAACAATTAATGGATCTGTTACATTTGGCTAAATAGAACAGACTCTCAAAAACATGTCTTTTTCATATACTATTTGTTATAGAGTCATTCAGAGATGGCTCAGTTTTGGTACAGAATAAGCAGTTGAACAATTTCTGTAAATATTAATGCCAATTATTAGTGTTTCAAACATGTTCCCATCCATCAAATACATATTTTAGAAGCTTCACTTTACATGAGAGAGATTGCACAGCTCCCATAAAAGTGGATGCTGAGCTGAATTAATTTAGAAACATATCTAGGTTCCCTGAAATTATCAGAAGGTGCCTTCAGATAATGTTTCTTGGACAAAGAATCTTAGTCCTTTGCCTCCAGTTTTGACACCCACACTTCTCCCCCAGCATGAGGATTACTGTGGCATATTATTGTTGGAAGACAGTATTTATGAGCCCTTCTCCAGGCAGAAACAACTCTTCCATGAAGAGACCAAGAGGGGTTGAGGGTAGGTACTGTGAGGAACCATGGAAATTGTCCCCATAGTACATTCCAAACACTTTGAAAGGTCTTCAAGATCATAAGTGCCTAAGCCAGAGACAAAAGGCAGGAAGGCATGGACTACTCCCGGATATGCCCCGGGGCAAGTAAAAATGACAGCGTCCCAGAGCTCAAGTAAATGGAGGCTGAGTAGAATCACACTAAGGGTCCATAAGACCAGCACCTGATCCCATTGGATCATCTAGTAGCATAGCAGCAGGGCGATGAGACTCATAGGGTACCAACATCTGGATGCTCAAATAATGAAAGACTGGCCATATGGTTTCCTCATTTTGAGATTAGGATGAGATAAGAATAAAGATCTCAGTTATCAAGTGTCACTCCCTAAAGTGACTTGGAGGTAAATTATACAGCCTGCCTATACCATATCTTCCAATGTCCACCACAGAAAGGGATAAAACCCTAGGAAGATTGCTCACTTGCTTTTACTGGCCTGGAGTGTAAGAAGGCTTCTGTGCCTCTTATTCAGTATGCCACAGAGTGACTCCTAAAGAACTGCCCCAAGTCATGGGACCTTTTTAAAGGATTGGGAAAGATCTCTTGGGGCATTAGAGAGAAGTCATCAAGGACACACATTTACCAGAGTAATGACAGACTACGCCACGTGGTATCCTGAAGCTATCAACAGCGCAAGCCATAGCAAAGATACATTGACTAATAGGTTTACCCTCTTAATTTCTTATAGACCCGAGCACCAATTTCATCTCCCAGCTACTGCATTGGGTATGTGACCTGCTGTCAATACCGGATTGACAATGGCGCCACTGGCACCTGCTGTATATCAAGCCCATACCTATCATGCCCAGACCAATGGCCAAGTGAATCCATTTCCTCTAGGATTAACTTTCCTGTTGATTTTTCTATGAACACCTTATTAGAAAACAGATATAGCTGTCTGTCTTTCCTTAGATTCTGTGGCGCATACACAGCCTCTTGGCTCCTTACATCTCTTTGCCCAGCTTGCTAATCAGTGCCCAAATGCCTACTTGAGATGAACTCCCAAAGAGAGTCAGATAATCAAGGGTGTTCTATTTTCTTTTGATCTTTGCATAGCTTCTCTATTTAATTAACTTCAAGTGCTGTATTCTCCAAGGAGGCAAAGGGAGGATTTTATTAGGAGGTGTGGTGCACATTAGATAGTAATGTGAATAGAGTGAAAATGAGAAATAGCTTGTGTGAAATTACACACAACGTTCTTTAACATGTCTATTTCTTAGGAGGCTAACTACCCAGGGTGGGGAGGGGCAAATTTCAAAGTCGAGTGCATAAAGTTGTGTTTCTAAATGCACATTTAGACCCCTGGGGCCAGGTTTATAAAGTATTTAGGTGTCTAAAGATGGAGACAGTTGCCTAATCTGTTTAGATGCCTATGTAAATCCCATGAGGCACCTAACTACCATGGAAAGTCACAGAAGTTTGGCACCTAACCTGTCTGACAGACTTCCAGCAGGTTGAATAACTGCTTAATGCTAAAGAGTTCAGTTTGGACCATTTTAGTGCAAGTGTGGAGGTAGACAAGCTGAAACAGCTCATCTTGTCCTCCCACTACTGTCCCACATAGTGCACTGGGGCTGTGTAGGACTTCTATAGCTCCTCTGCACTGATGTGAATTTCACCCTGAGTGCTGATAGTGGGCATGCTGAGTAACATGGGGAATATTTTAAGTGGCACATGTAGAGGGAGTTGCATGTATAATCCACCATGTATGGTTCTGAAAGCCTGTCTCATCAAATTAATGTATACTAATAATTTATTTCTCTCTCAGCAATCAGCTAAGTAGAAATATGTAAATTGTTGCAATATAAAATGTCAACACTTTTGAGTAAGTGGCAAATCTTCATTAATTGAATCAGCTTCAATTATATTAACAAGATTCATTTTGAACTGTTAGTATTAGTATGAACACAAAGCATATGACTTGGGAAGACTTTTTTTAATTGCTACATAATCCTAATGGAAAAAATCTCTTACATATAGGTTCACTTTTTAGAAAGGATAAATAAATAATCTATAAAATAATTTATTCTGTTTGTTGCTGGGAAACCTTATTGTTGATATGACAACCATGGCCCAGTAAATCAGATCACCGCTTGTTTCCCATTTGCATGAGGGTTGTGTCCTCTACATTTTCAATCTTCTATGTTATAGTGACACCTACAGAAAAAAACAGTTAAAGATGAGGCACACAGGGGAAAGAGACTGCATTTGAAATAATTCTTAAGTGTTGCCAAACCATGCTACTGTACATATGCAACATGTGTTGTTTTAAATGTCTCTAATAAGGAAACTTTTAAATACTCCACAGATCCCCTGGGGCCTAATTTATAAGATTTTTCACAGTTACCATGTCTGAAAATCCTGCTAATAGCAAATTTCCAAGCAAAGTTAGTTATTATAATTGCTGAATCTACTTTATTAACACTATTTCAGAGGCACTAAACATTACAGTTTTAAAAGGATCAGCATTTTTTTCCTGTGCTGCTGTTGAATTCACAAAAGGCACATCTTCCAGAAGCTCCTCATTGACTCTGTATTATTGTAGTGCTGATGCATTGTGTGAGCTTCTCTGAAAATGCATTCTTGTTTTTACCCTTCTGGGGGGAGAAGTGCTCCTTGTTTTTACCCTAAGCCCATTCTGCCAAACAAATAAAAATGAAATATCTTAGGAAGTAATACCTTATCTGACCCAGGTCAAAACTCTTTTAAATTCACCTGAATAGTCACGTTCCTGGACTCAGAGGAGTAAATGTGTTTAAAGGCATAGATATCTGAAGCTATGTTTTCATTTTCATTTATTTTTAAACAATTAATTTGAGGAATGTTAAAACTAGGTTTTTTTTTCAGGCTTTATGCTCCAATAACCTAGAAACCTGCTCAGTCAATACCCCTTGAAACACATCCCTTTTCTTTTGTCTGCTATCTCCACTAGACACAACACCTTTACCTACTTCTAAATTAATGGGAAGTTAAATATCACTACATCAAAGACTTCACATCCTTGAAGAGGAATCCTGCTTCAAAGACTTCAATGAAAAACCCTGAGTGAAGTGAAGGCACTTATCTCTTGGGATTTACTCCTCTCATAAATATATACCTATTTGGTGGGGAGGAAGGGCTTTGCTAGAGTATTTTAGTACCTCTGGGGCTCAAGACAGCACAGATGATGGGTAACTCCTCCTTGTTCTGACAGTCTGGTTGATGACCAAACAGCATCTAGGATTTTCCTGCTCTTTGGGGTTCCCTCGTCTGCTTCTCCAGTTTGATTCCTGCCTCTCTCATGGTGACAACCTGGAAATCAATCTCAGCTCTATTTGTCTCTTGACTGGACAATCTAAATAAATAACCCCCTCAGTTGTACCTCTTGTAAAAGCCCTTTTACATAGAGCCCTTAAATATTTTCCTGCCCTCACTTACAGGAACCCCCACCCTGGAGCTGTGACAGACATAGCCACTCAAATCGCCTGAATGGGAGAGAAGTTCATACAAGTCTCTCCTGTATGGCCCTCCTTATTGTAATATCTGAGCAACTCACAATCATTAACACGTTCATTCTCAAAGCATCCCTGTGAGGTCTGGAGGTGTTATTATCTCCATTTTACAGATGGGAAATTGAGACACAGAAAGTTTCAGGCTGTGGGGGAGCACAGACTTGAATCCTGCTCTCCTGAGTCCCAGGCTAGCACTCTAACCACTGAACCATACTTCCTCATTCATGGAGGGAAACTCTTCCTGAGGCAATAGCTGAGGCATTATTTGCATGGTCTGCGACAGTTTCTCTAACCAGTTTAGAAGCAGTTTCTCAGCTTCACTAAGTGGGAAAGGTCAGAGGAATGTGAATACAGGGAGGAGTTAAGGAGTAAATCCAACCCTACCCTCTAGAACTTTGGAGATCTTCCTCATAGCTAAACAAATGGGGGTGAGGGGGATACTGAGGGGAGGCAGAGGTGCAGCATTGTAGGGATATGCTAGAGGAGGTGTGGGAACAGAGAATCTACCACTCCCCAGATCTTCCCCCCAGTAGAGGTGCATTTGGGTTGTGAAGGGCTGTTTCTCCTTGTGGGTGGAAGTATTCACCTTTAAGCAACTCCACAGCTGAGTGGGAGGGTTGCTATCTCAAAGACCCTCATTCACCACCATGGGCATATTCAGCACACAACTCACTGCACAAACCTGTATTATTAATTTGACAAGAAGCTTCTCAGACTTGGGTTCTTGTCTTATTTTTATATCTTCAAAGCACCATACGCACCATTAGAACTTTGTAAGTAATCCCACAGTCTGACCTTGGCAGTGACAAAGCACCCTCAGCTCCCTTTAATTTCAGTGGGAGCTAAGAATGCTTAGTACCTTGCAGGATTGGTCCCTTAGATAGGGCTGGAGTTACATCTTCTCTCCTTGTCTGTTAGCTGAGTGCCTTTGTGTGGGTCTATATACATAATATTATGAAAGTGTTACAGGATAGTTGTCATCCACAAACCAGAGTGTCTGCCTGGTTATTATTCGTAGCAGTTGTCTGTGTATGCAAACTCATGTATGGTTTTTCTCTTAAATTTGTAAAGAAAAAAGAGGGCAACAATTAAAAAGAAATGGTACAATGGGTCCTGTACATGTACAAAGGCACAATAACCCCACAGCATGCAATGGAGAACAAGGAATAAACAATGACAAGGGGAGCAGAGATGAAAGAGCCCCTTATTAGTAAGAGCCAGATCCTGGGAAGTGCTGGGAGAGCCCTAGGATTTTAGTGGGGGTTGAGTACCCTCAGCACCGAAGAGGTGCTCAGCACCTTGTGAATCAGGCCCAGAGTCTCATATCAAAGAAATAGGACAATAGCAAGTGAATTTGCACCTCCTCCCCCTACACACATGCGGTACATAGCAATCAATAAAGGCAAGTTCATTATCTCATTCTTCCAAAGCCTGTCATATCTTACCTGAGTTAAATTGGTCCCTGACTTAAGTAATCATCTCTTTCAACCCCCTAAGCAATACCACAGAGTGGGAGCTAGTGTAGGAGAAAGCCAAATATCAGCAACTATAGCGGCGGTGTTGGGAAAGCAGAGGTATTTCTGATATTAGTAAGCGTCTAAAACATTCAGAGTTGAGAAGGGAAAGATTCCTTTTCCAAATCATTACAGACACTAGGGAGATGGAAGCTAAAATATTAAAAAACTGTATGTTGCCCTAGGCATCTTCTAGTTTGTTGTTCTGCACAGTTCGTTTTAGTGATTCACTTAGATGTTGAAAGCAAAACATTAAAAAAAAAGTTCACAGAAACTTGTGTTTTTGTGTGACATCCTCATAGCTCAGAACACTGAAAGTGACAGCTGCCAGTTGGCTTCATTGTGCTGATTACCTTTGCACTTGCTTTTGGAAACAAATGAAGATTTCTTAGTGTGCGCTTATTGAGGGTTTTAAACACTGTTGGCATTGGGTGCCAACCTACGTGACAATCACATGTCAGTCAGCATTTGGTCTCTTCTTTGTCACTACAGAAGTATTTTTAATTTACTTCTGTGTCTACAAAGGGGTATGTGATGTTAGAAGATCAAAAGACACCATTTGGCCCCTGGCTGCTACTGTATAGTTCTCCCTTCAGAAAAGTTATTGCAACTTTAGTTTCTGCTGTCCTTCCTCACTGCTTTAATTTTCTTCTGTACACTTCATGCTGGTGAACAATAAGTTATTAGGTTTCCATAAGGGGCTCCTCTCCTAATCCTCTCCTGTGTCCAGCAGAAGCAACTTCCATGCTTTTTTAGTATTTTAAAGTAATATTGTGCAGTAATGATAAAACGAGAGGTGACACAGAACAAGAGGATAGACACCTGTTTCCAGACCTCCTACCAAGTGTTCTAGCTGCTCCTGATAAACTGATTTCACCTGGGGTTCTGCTTATGGCAAATTCTTGTTTCCTGCTACATTACAAGGTAAGCAATATGTCACAGTACATCACCATCAGTACTCAGTCTGCTTCAAGTCCTGAGGAAGAATCTTTCACTCCCTTTGTTGTTTTTAAGTCCTGTTATATGAAAACATGAGGTAGGACATTTTCACTGGGGCAACTGCATTGACTTCAGTGGATTTGCTGCTGATCTACAGTGATGCAACTAAGATCAGAATCAGGAACTCACATTTCAGCTTCTCCATCCGCTCTGGGTCCTCTTTATCTGTTGTGCGAGAGTGGAATTTCATCTGGTCCCCACCTTCTGTTTGATCCAGAGGGGCAGGTTGGAACTGCAGTTCCTATGTCCTACAGGAGCTTGTACATGAAAATTATAATTTGTTTTACTTATATGCTTTTAAATACAAATTAAGTATCTCAAGGCTCAATATAGAAAATATAATTTTCAAATAAAATACATAATTGAATTTGGGGGGGGAAAGATACAATCTTCTCCCCAAACCAGCTAAACCTTACCCTGCCAAGCAATCTCCCACTCCAGAGGAAGTCTAAATAAAGGTAGTTTTCCCAGTTCAGGGCAACTGCACCTGTATTTCCCCCAGTGGTTCAGTAGGGTAAGCAGGAAGTGTTGGCCAGCATCTCCCTCGTCCCACACCACTTCCCGAGGCCCTGTTGGCCTGCAGCAGTGAACTGCGGCCAGTGGGAGCTGCGATCTGCTGAACCTGTGGATGCGGCAAGTAAACAAACCGGCCCAGCCTGCCAGGGACTTACCCTGGCGGGCCGCAGGCCAAAGGTTGCCGATCCCTGCCCTAAGGATTGGGGCTCTCCATGGACCAGGGGTGCGGTCCATTTGCTGGATCAGGAAGAAGTCTCTGAGTTAGTCTACACTTGGGCTTTTCATCCAGAAGTCTTCTCTTTGTCTATGGGTCTCTGGAGAGTCCAGTTTGAAATAGTATATGCCTATCTTTCCATGAGGAGCTTCTAAGGCTGATTACTGAGGAAGGTCTTTAGCATTGCTCCTCTCTACTAGAAAAGGTACATTCCATTCCACAGTAACACATATACAATTGAATTTTTAATACAATGTACCCCAAAGGTATAGCCCTAATTCAGTAAGGTTTAACTTAATTGAGTAAAGCTTATCTTAATTCAATATAGTTTATTAGTATATTACAGGACCCTGTTAGTCTGTCACAGCAGTAACCTCTTGGCCTGACCATAATATAAGCATTAAATAAGAATCCCAGTCATATTAGCAGCAGACTCAGCTCTGTCAGAACAATGGGGAACTGAGTTCCAGAGCTGAGGGTTCTGCTCTGAGAATACTCTGTCATCAGATCCAGGCATTTAAAACTAATAAATCACTTAAGCACCTCAACTCTTCTGGGGATCAGTATGTCCTCATAGGTAACTGAACCCAGACACTGACCCTCAATGGGACTGGTTCTCCAAACTCCCTGAGGCGCTTTTGAAAATCCCATCCTCAATCAACCCTTTGGATTGCATCTGGAAGCAAATAGGAATCAAGTGAAACTGACAAAGAATTGGTGCAATATATACCTTATGGCTCATGCACTGTGCAGTAAGGGTACCTTCTGTATAGTCTTCAAAGGTAGCCCCACATACAATATATTGCAATAGTCTACTCTATAAGCCATAAGATCACATGCATGCAGCCAGGTCTGAACAAAAACATCAAAAGTGCCTAGCCCAGACACAGAGACAAAATGCTTGTATTGCCACATATCCATTAAACAGAGGGACAGAAATATGTGATCCCTACATGAGAAGAGCCCGTACATCAGCATGTCAATAAAACCTCATGATTAGCACTACCAAAGACTACTGACACATCTAAAAGAATTCAGCCTGGGCATCTGGCCTTCACTCATTACTAGGAGAAGATAATCAATCAGATCATCCCTGTTCCCATGTCAGATCTAATTCAATAGGTCCTCCACCTGACAGGAACGGATGAGTGATGACCTCAGATTGAAAGAGACAATGGTCATTCCATGAAAAGAGTATAATCTTCATTCACATATCACCAAAGACAAGATTCAGAGCAGCCCAGTACCATGTGAAGCCTGAGATAGGTCCATTGCTCTCACATTGAGCATGAGATCCTGAGAAAATCCAAAGGAGCCATTCTCCACATTGGCCTTTCACATAAACAATGAATTCACTCGGATGAATGATTAAATGTTTTCCGTACACTGGGAGCAGCAGGTTCTCTCTGTGTTTGCTTATAAAATCACAGAAAAGCAAATTTCTGTAAGCTAGAGAAATTCCCCATTTTTATTGTTTGCATCACATTGGCAAAGGCAATACGCCCTGGGGAGGCCATGTTGACAGTAAGCCACTTTTCAATCTTCTCGTTTGCCTTTTCCAACAAATTACAGGAAGGAATTCAGTTGCTCCTATACAATGTTAGGAAACAATGGATACTAGCTGGTGGGAAAATGGTCATGTGATGTAGTGAGCCTGAATGGCCTTCCTCTGAGCAGGAGAGTGAGGGAGCGGTACACACCCCTTGGAGGGCAGAGCCTAGATTGCCCCCCCACCCTTTCCGGAAGTACCAGGGTGTGGCCAGACGTGTAAAAGGCCGGCCCCACAGCACAGTTGGGGGAGAGCCTACGGAGGAGAAGGACACTCTGCCTGTTCTCCCACGTCCCCGAAAGGAACCTGCGCCTGGCTGTTCCCGATGCCCAGATGCAGATGAGGGCTGGCCCATAGTACCTGCTGCCATATATCTCAAGGAGCTGGAAGAAGCCTGGAGGCCACAGGCACCGAACCCCGGGGTGGCAGGAAGTGGCCACGGGCAGCCCCGAAGCAGCTGGCTGCAGTGCCAGTGGTGGCCCAGTCAGCATGTTGTGGCTGGATCCTCGCTGACGCAGGGGTACCCGATTCTGCCCCTGCCAGGGCCCTGGGTTGGGACACAGTGAAGTAGGGTGGGCCCGCATCCCCCGGCAACCCCACCCGAGGGTGACTGACCCCCTACACTGTGAAAGGAGGCTCTAGCTCTGAAGAGGAGCTTCCCGTACCACTCATGTGTAGGCTGTTTTGTTTGCTGACTGCCTGAGCTCTACCCAGGCCAAAGCCAGCCTCGAGAGTCTGTTTTGTTTGCTGGCTGCATGAGCTCCGCCCAGGCCAAAGCCAGCCCCGAAAGACTGTTTTGCTTGCTGGCTGCCTGAGCTCCACCCAGGCCAAAGCCAACCCCGAGAGACTGTTTTGCTTGCTGGCTGCTTAAGCTCCGCCCAGGCTCCCGCCAGCCCTGGGAGACTGTGTTTAAGGGCTGACTACTTGAGCTACCCAAGCCCAGGCTAAAGCCTGGTAGTGACTATTAATCGCGCAGCCCTATTGGGGTCTCTTGCCAGTCTGACAGACTCTGGCCCTGACCCGACAGGCCTAGCCTGAGTGGCCTCCCTCCGACCGGGAGAGCGAGGGAGCATTACATGGGACTTACGTGATCTCTAGGGAGAGTTTGATCTATTTATTTATTTACCCTGCAAGGACAAAGTGCATTACTTTGTGTACGATTTTTAAAAAAATCAGGCTTCCATTTTATTGTAGATACCTAACTATCTAATTTGTGCATGGAAATATGGGGGCTGCACATGCAAATTTAGTGAGAGCACAAGGTTAGGCGATAAATGAAAATACGGTCTTATGAGCAATTGATATTCCTCAAGCCTTGAACGATGCTTGTTTTCAGAAACTGCCAACATTAGGAGCCATGATAATTTAATCATATCTCTCCCCAGAATCGAAAGAACATTTTTCTATAGCTAATTTTCTTAATTTTAGTTACCTCACATCAGTTTTATAGCGTGTTAAAAAGCCCTCATATTCACACAGTGCTAAAATGCTGTGCAAAAGTATCCAATTTCAGAGGGCGAGAACCCCTACACTATAAAGTAAAAATGCCCAAAGAAGTTGCCAGCTTCTAGTGATGACAGCTTTGCTGTCTCTCAAACTTGGTATTTCGTATGCTCATTACCTACTTGATACTGTGCTATGTAATAATCCTCCATAAGCATCTTTGATCAAAAGCATCCAAATGTTTGTTTTTCCTTCTAACTCTGCCAAGTTTCAGGTTTCTTAGATGAGAGATTTTATAATGAGCATTATATACTTGATCTTCACAGACAGGTATCTTCATAGACAGGCTTAAATGTCATTCTCTACTATGGGCAAAGCATGTTGAAAACTCTAATAAACATTTCATATCCCAACAATATGCACATTCATAAGTTAATCATCTAGACCTTTAGACTGAACATAACTGTAATTCAGAACATGGTGAAGGAGTTATGGATAGTAGGGGAAATTTACCCATTTTAATGGAATTAACTAAATTAATTATGATCACTCCTCCAGCTGATTTTCATCGAGAGTAGATAGAAGTCAAGAGCTTTGTCTTTATCCTATTTACAGAGTTTTAGGTCAGTAGCTAGACTTCATACAAAATCTGTAGCATAGCTAAAAAAGTAGCTATCGGGTATTCAAAGTCAGCACTGATATTTTCATCAATTCCACTTTAATGGGAAAGATGCTTAGATACTATCAGCCACTCAGGGGCAGATTTTCAAAGGTTTCTAGGCATCTAAAAATACAAATAGGTGCCTAGTGGTATTTTCCAAAGTGCCTAATTCCCATGGGAGTTAGGCATCTCTAGGCACTTAAATACCTTTAAAAATCTTGCCCTAAGATACAAACAGGAAGGGTACCAATAAACAATGCTAAATAGGAAGACAAAAAGAGAATCCAGCAGTTTCCATCTCGTATTTGACTTCATTCTATCCTAAATAATCCTCATTTTCTAAATCTCTCCCCCATGCGGAGGTCTTTCCATGCCTTATTATTATTGTTGGTGTCCTTCTCAGCATCTTTTACATTTATGCTATGTCAGTTTTGAGACAGTGACCCGACCTGAACATAGTACTCATCCATTTATATATTGGCATTGTAATATTTTCAATATTACTCTCTATCCTTGTTGTGATACAAGCAAATTTTTTCTTTGTTTGCTTATCACTGCTGCACACTAATATTAAGTAGATTTTTTTCCTGAGCTACAAGGCAGTTGAAGTAGATCTCTTTCCTGAATAGCAACAAATACTTTAGAAATAGAACTATTTTTTCAGCAATTTATTCACTTTCACCGTCACATATAAATGGCCACCCTATCTGCTAAGAAGGATAGACCTGTGTTACTACAAAGATCAAATTAGCTGTACAAACTACATTAGGCCCAACATATTGAAATATATTTTTTTAGAAAAACTCAGTTCAGATGCAGCATCTGTTTTTTATAAGTTCTGGCTCTTTACCCATTTTCCTAGCTGGGTTGACTGACGCATGAGTCAGTCAAGCGATTTGACCAAGGTCACACAGTGAGTCAATGGCTTTAGATTCCAGGATCCTGCTGGAAAATAATTTGCTTTAATCATTAGACAACACGTTCTGCCACTGTATATATACATTCAATGAGAACATACTCTGAAAGATGTGCATGTGTCGCATTGAGGGATGTAAATATACGGTTCTTCCAGAGATGCTGATGGTTGGTTGGCTATTGATTATTTTGCTTAATTTTTGATTATTAAAAATGTATCATTCTTGTATAGGCTGGCACTTTGTAATGAAGGAATTTAATGTCGGTGTAATGTGCTAGCAATTTTTGGTTCTCCTTTGTTGTGCACACACAAAAATGTGTCAAACTAATGGCAACCAGTTACTTGAACCATGGTCTCTGCTAGCAGAGCCTCTGGGCACAGGCTGCCTGACAGGGATGCATGACGGGGAACAAAGCAAGGGCTGAAGACCCTGCTAGAGGAACAAAGGTTAAGGCAACTACTGGCAGGGGATCTCCAACAAAGCAAGAAGATCTTCCTCTGAGCAAAGGAAGATGAGCGCTGAGTAATCCAGCCTCAGAGTCCTGAGAGATGGGAGTGCTTCCAAATGTTGCAGACACACACTCCAAGTGCTTGTCTACACAGTGGGGTAATGCTTTGGGGTGTGATTTCCAAAGCACACTAAATATGTTGTAGACCCTGCTGGCATACACTAATGGTTCCTTAGTGCATTTTATGCACTAGGGAACCTTTAGTCCCAGGGCCGGCTCTAGGCACCAGCAAAACAAGCTGGTGCTTGGGGCGGCACATTTTTAGGGGCGGCATTCTGGCGCGGGCCATGCTGCCCCTAAAAATGTGCCCCGGCCGCCCTAACTCACCTCCACTGCTGCCGCTCGCGCGCCACTGCTCACCCTCCCTCCCAGGCTCTCAAACCCGGGAGGGAGGGGGAGATCCCGAGGAGCCGCAGCGCGCGAAACAGGTTTGAGAGCCTGGGAGGGAGGGCAAGCAGCGGCGCGCAAATCAGCTGTTTCGCGCGCCACGGCCGCTCGGGATCTCCCCCTCCCTCCCAGGTTTGAGAGCCTGGGGGGAGGAGGCAGGGCTGGGGATTTGGGGAAGGAGCGGAGTTGAGGCGGGACCGGGGGTGGGGTAAGAAAAAAACGGGGGAAGAGGGGGGGGAAAATTGTTTTTGCTTGGGGCAGCAAAAATCCTAGAGCCGGCCCTGTTTAGTACTACCGGCAGGGTCTACATGGACCAATTAATGCAAAACACATTAGTGCGCTTTGAAAAGCACACCCAGTAGTGAGCATTACCCCACTGTGTAGACAAGCCCTGATTCTATTCTGAAAACAGAAGACTCACTAGCAAGTGCCTCTGCTGCCCAATCTCTCCCTCTGTTCTTTTCTCTTCCTTTTCTTCAATTCTGAGCTAAGAAGGGATGGAAGAGGAGAAATTAGAAACAAGCAGGTGGGCCTGAAACACAGGTTCCATTCTTCCCAGAGCAGGATGCAAAGAAAATCTGGAGAGAAGTGAGCCAACTGGGGCCTTCTATATAAGGCTTGATTGAAATATTCTTTGCTTTTCTTCCCAGTAGGTGGCATCTTTGCGGTCTCTATTGGTAGAGAGAGAAAAGAGGGATGGTCGACAAAAACACGTTGAGGCAGATTTTCAAAAGTCCTCATCACCACAACTGGGCCCATATTTTCCAGGGGAGCTACTGGGTGCTGAACAGTTTTAAAAATTTGGCCACTTTGTTTAGGAGTCTAAATGGGAGCTGCTGGCTGAAGAACATTTAAACACCAAAAATGCTATTTTCAAATGTTGATTTGTTATGGAGTTAAAATATATCATTTTTGATGAGTAATGAAATATTTACAATTAAAAATAGAAACAACCACAATATTTCAGAGTTATTTTTATTAAAAAAGTCACCTACTAATGGGATGTTTGCCACATTTAGTTGATGTTTTTAAGTGAAAAAAGTCATACAAATTCAGAACATTTTTCTGCCCATTTTTATAAATTGGTTAGTTCTATGCAGCTATATTCCTTAAAATTCTGTGTGTGTAGGTCTTTAACGTGCCATGCACCATAGATCCTTGTGTACATGAGATATTTCATTGTTATTCCTACATGAATATTTCACTGCTTTGGCATTTATGTGTGAAATTCAAAAGCAGGAGGATGGGGGAGGAAGGACTTCAATAGCATTTTTGCATGATAAAAAAAAGACTACAGAATTTAACCAAAATAAGGAAAGCACATATATTTTCCAATAAAATAGGTCATGCTGTTCAGACCATTTTTTTATTAAGAAAGGAAAAAGAAGACAGTATCTGGAATTAAAAGCAAGTTTGTTGAATTTGCCAAGAAATGTAGGTCCAATTTTTCAGCAAGCGTCTGTTAAAGCACCTGCAAATTTTGTGGACACAGTCATTGGCATGTATGGACACCCACATCTGAGTGCAAATCAGGGAAGTGAGCAGCAAACTATACAATTTATAGTTGTGATATGTGACTGATTTAACATCACAATAAAGGCCTGCAGATAACTTGTGAACAAGAAGTTCCATCAATAAAGGATGCAACAAAGCATCATCTGCATGAGACAGCATTTGGCCCAGTTATCTGCTCTCCAATACATGCATGCATCCCTGTGGTGTCCTTCCTTTGAGACAGATTCCGGAAAGGTGGTTCTGCTCTAAAAAACAGCTCATATGGAATCTCACAAGGCTTAGTCCCATTCTTAGTTTTTATTTAACGTCCATATTAAACAGGTTGGGGAGATTTTAACATATTGTGTACCATTAACAGAGCCGTCATTAATTTAACTTCCATTTCCACTAGCTTTTGTGGAAAGGGAGGAGCACACGGAGGTGGCACAGAGAGCCAATGACAATGACACTGGAGGTAGGAGACTCCCAGCATGCACATCCTGACAGTTACTATTGATGCTCGCATAGATCAGGGATCCTTAGGTTTTGCAGATACCACTCTCTCCACAGGGAGAGGAGAATGCAAAGGAATTTCCATTCGATCTTCACAAGGTTTCCAGGGGAATTTTTTCCTCCTCCCATAGATTTTTCCATGACAGAAGAACATCTGGCCCTATGCGATCCTTCCTCACTAGATGTGCTATTACGAAGTTTTCCAAGCTTTAATTCTTCTATCTTTTTCCATTATGCACAGCAGAAAGAAATGATGGACCCCTAATGTCAAGCAGAGGGAAATACTGCATTATTCTGGCAGCAATAGCCTATGCCTTGGCAGACTAGTTAACACTGTTAGAGCTTTCGAGTTGCCTATAACTTGTGTCATGTGTTTTAAGTTGATTAGCCTCCTGGGTTGCTTTGGCTTCTGAGACAAGATTTTATTTCGACAACATGCTGAGGGTACAGCTGTCTAGGCAAGAGTTATTTGCAAGTGATAAAACTCTTAACTTACTTCTCTCCCAGTATTCCTCTAAATGAAGTATAGCTGGAGCCTGTAGCTTTTGTTTAGCTATAAACATTACATTTGCTTAGAAGCTTTTCAGGGCAGTGACCTTGTCTGTAGAATGCCTAGTATGCTTTGGGTGCTACATAAAACAATAATGATATAAACACCACACGAGCTGTGTAACTTTTGCAAATGCACATTAGCATTGTGGGATAGTTAGTGCAGTAGGTTCTGACATCCGCTGGACCCCCAGAATTCAGTCATCTTTCAATGGCATGTGGCAGTGTATTTGCTGGTCTCTGTGTAGTCCTTGTTATTTCAACCATCACAAAACCACTGCATAATCCACTCTGCTCAAGACTGACCAGAGCATGGAAGAGCAAGGAGGAAAGAGATTTGTGTTTCAGGTTTGCCAAAAGCTTCTTATGAGGTCTTGAGTGAGTGTCATAGGGTCATATTTTTAAAAGTGGACTGTCACTTCAATTTTTGGATGCCAAATTTTAGATAATGCATCTCAAATGGGGCACCCAAAAACTGAGACACTCCAAATTAGTGGACACTTCAGAACATGTTGGCTTTAACCTTCCTGTGCCTCTATGTATTCATCTGTAAAATGGAGATGACACCAATCTACTTGGTAGGGTTATTGTGAGGAAGTATCATTATTGCAGTTAGGCTCAATTTGCTATCTCTGCTCAAAAGTAGAGTTCTAATCTGGTTCTGGGCCCTAACTTCCCCAAAGTCTGGAAAGAAGGATGAGGGGAAGGGGATTATATCTGCTGGGTTTAGTTATGGTCAGTCCCTAAGCAAGGACAGGATGCCAAAGACTGCAAGCACAGGAGTGTTCCAAATCAGGAGTAAGGTGCATTGAGAGTGCCACATTTTTGCCAGTTTTGCTAGTTTCTCACAGTTTTTTGATGTAGGTTAAAACGCGGCCCATTTATCATTACTGATAGTTTCATCTTGACTGTCTCAACTCTGGGCTCAGGAATCAAAAAGACATGCAAGCAACTTCTTATGAAATGGTAGAATTGTTTAGAACTGAAATCCTTTCCTTTAGATGTGAGCTGCGTGACATTCAGGATCTTCAGCTGGCATAAATGTGTGTCTCTCTTAGCTTAGCTGAAGCTATGCCAATTTACACCAGCTGAGGATCTGGCCTGTGGTTCAGAAGGTTTGAGTGAAAACGTGTTTTGCCATTCCAGTTCTTGTAGGATTGTGTCTTGAAAGACTCAACGCAAAATTCAGCCAAAACCTCAGCTTCGTATGGTTTCCACTTGAAAACATAAGCTAGTCCAGTATGTGGGTTTTCTTTTTAAATGTTATTTGTAAAATACAGACGTTACAGAACAACTACATCTAACAATAGTACATACCCTATAGAAACCTTTCTAACCACAGCCTTATGCTGTGTAAAGTTTTATGTTTGCCAAGTTAAAGGTCTTATTGCTTTGTCTAAATATATTGCATTCCCAAGGCTAGTACCGCTTCCCAATATATATCTGTCAATTAGGAAGGTACCTGTGTAATTAATCTATGTGCTTGCACACAAGATATACACTTCCCCAACCCTTCCCCTCTCACATACACACAGGGAGTCAGGCCTAGAAACCCGGTTCTTCGGCTTAAAAAAGGCTTGAGCTAGAGGAATGAGAAAACTCTTACCTGGTAATTTTTCTTTCTATTAGCAGCTTCCATCACTAACAGATCAGTGCCTCCTACCTACAGTATTTGGAAGTAGCCCAATGTTGTTGCTGAAGGCTCCTGGACTAAGCCCCCTGAGCTCAGGCCACCAGAAGAGGTCTTCCAAAGCCGTAGAAACTCTCCAGCAACTGATTAGTAGCATTAAGACAGCCACTTGATGTAATATATTAATTAACCTTACAACAATTATATAGCCAAGTCTCCCTTTTGAGAAAAATTTCAATTTGTATTCTGGTAATTTGCCAGACTACCAGGGTGGGTTGAATAAGGAGAGAAGCTGCTAACAGAAAGCAAATCATCAGGCAAGAAATTTCTCATTCTATTGCACAGCTTCTCTCCTCATTCATTAGTCATGGGAAGTAGTGAGCAGCGCATCACAGGAGTAGGGGGGAAAGGATAAGCAGAGTTTTAATTATTACTATTGTAATAATAGGCAGGAATAGATGTTCACCCACATATAAAGCAAGAGCTTTGTAAACTAACGGGTTATGCAGGAACCAACGCATTAACACGTTTCTACCAAGGACTTTTTTTTTTTTTTTTTTTTTTTTGGCAGAGGATTGGAAACTCACTTTTGCAAATTATCCTCGGATAAGGCTCAGACACCCTTTTGCCAGTGTCACTAAGGACTTTTGTGAATGGCTTCCCAGATGCCTCGCATGCCAACTGGTGCAGGATTTTAAACTCTAACACCTTGCATTTTGGATGGAATGAGATGAACAGGGTACAACTGCCGTGTGTAGTCCATATACTTGACATACATTTTTAGAGCAACAGGAACGCAGAAGAATGCGAAGAGTTAGAACAAAGTGATGGGGAGAACTATTTCCCAGGAATTTGTTGTTAATAGCAACCAATGGATTGCTATGCTGGCTTTGATAGTGAGGGTTGAGGCCTCTCTGATACCAATTTCTCTAATGTTTCCACCACTTCTCACCTGTAAATGTGGATGCCCTAGATATCTGTTTAGGACAATTGATTGCTGTTCATGGGGTGTAACATGGATTCCTTGTAGTCACCAAGTTAGAAGCTGTTGCTCATCACAAATCACATCAAGGACCTGACCAGGAGAGAAGAGAATCTGAGATGTATCACTCCAAGCAAGTATCATACCCGTAGACAATGAGCTACTTGTTTGCCACCACATAGATTTCCCTGCGTATATGAGAAAACCTTGGGTCTGAATGGCTGTAGCTGAAACGTTGAAGTTGCTGTTCACTCTGTTCTATGTGGTCTTTGGGAAGAAAATCACCTTCTGAAGGTCTGACTGTCTTTCACTGGTGGAGCTATTGCTGCACCAAACTTAGGCTCCGAAAACATGTGAGATTTCTTTTGTTTTTCTATAACATTTTAGTTTAGCAGTTGGTTTTAATTCAAAACCTCTATATTAATGCTTGAGTGGGAAAATATTTTATTAATATTAATGAGTACATGCAAGTCACTGGCATTCTGTCCTGCAAAATCCTTCAGATTGTTTTGGTTGGTGTTTTTTCTAGGTGGGGGAAGGGGGTGACGTGTGCCTCATGCTTTAACATGTAGCCAGCCTGTGGAGCATGCTGAGCCACTTTCCCTGACTGAGCAGGGTTTATGGCTGATGATCAGAAGGCACAATTCCCATTCTGCTGCTGCCTGAAATACGAGCCCCTTTCCCTGGCAGAACAAGGAGCCATGGGCTCAAAGCCACATAGGCACAATTTCCATTACACTGCAAACGGAGGCAGGGCTGCACTTGTAGAACTGGCTTCTCTGCATGCCCAGACATGCTGCGAGGTGGGAGAAGATGCAGAGCTTTTGTGTAGGAGAAAAACCCCAGCAAACAGTACGGGGGGGGGGGGGGAGGAAGGGGAGAGGCAAAAGAAAAGTGGGTTAACTCCTGATATTCACCCCTTTATTATTTATATTATCTTACGACCTAGGAGCCCCAGTCACGGACCAGGACCCCACTGAGCTAGGTTCTGTACAAACACAGAACAGAAAGACATTCTCTGTCCTCAAAAGCCTCCAATTTGTGTATAATAGGAGACACAACAGATGGAGAGAGACAGGGAGACACAAGGAAACCATAAGACAATATGAACAGCGGTGGTCTCAGCACGAGTCCAGCAGACCAGCCATTGTCAAGTTGTTCGTGAACAATAATAATTGCTGCCTTGTAAAGAAGATGTTTGCTTTTGCCTTTTGGGGACTTAGAGTCTCTAAGGTTTGCAAGACTTACCCCTGAGCATCACAAGAGTCCCCTGATTCACAGTGGGAGGAAGGTGAGCTGTGCTGGAGCCTGCTTCTTTTCCCCAGGAAGCTTAGAACTATTTCAACATCTGGGGGCAGCCTTTGGATCCTTTCAAGGTTTGGTTTCCCCCACTCCAGTCTGGGTCTGTTATGGGCCATACGCCCTTCAGTGGCCAGATGGAGTCTTCTTCATCCTTAGACTTTCTCCCTGAAATGCTCAGAAGACCCTAATCAGGCATTTTTGGCGTTGGAAGAGAGAGCAGGAGACCCAACATACCAGTTCAATTCTGGGCCCCTTGCCCTGGCAGAGAAAGGGTTACTGGCTATGAAAATGCAGGGCATAATTCCTCCTCTGTAGAGCCTGTAAATGCTGCCTCACATAGGGAACTGTGCTTAGATTTAGCCCAGGCCTTGTGGGACAGCTCTGTCATTTCCGAGGGGGGGAGGGACACTCCAGCGATGGATCCCAGTGGTTGAAACCACCGTGCTTAAGGTGATCAGATAGCAAATGTGAAAAATCAAGTCAGGTAGTAATAGGCATCTTTATAAGATAAAGCCCCGAATATCGGGACTGTCCCTATACAATTGGGACATCATTAACCATGCTGACAAATACCCAATCTAGGAGAAGAGGAGAACAGATTATAAATCTCTGTTGCACAACAAGAACAACACAAAGTTATGAAATGAAATGGTCAGGAGAAACTCAAGTGCATACTTCCACCAAAGCCAGAGGCAGAAAAATCTGGTGGCCACAGTGGAAGGGCAAGTCTTAGTCCTGGAGCCCCCACTAATGAGACTGGACTGCCTCCCAATTCCATGGGTGCGTGAGGCACCCAAAACTGTGAGCCACCTTGTTACCACCTATATGCATTGTAGGAGTTTTGGCTCTGCCTGGTTGAATGTCAGCTCCTCAGAATCACCAGCCTTTCAGCCACTCAAGCATTCTCCTCTAGGCTATTGCAACCCTGTCTCTGCACTGCAGGCTAACAATAGGTGCACCCCAGTCCCTTTGAAGAATTCCCCTGTGATATCCAGCCCCTAACACTGGCTACTCCCAGAAATTCCAAATACTCTGAACCCAAAGGAGCAATGTACCTCAGTTTTATCATAAATCACCATTCCTGTAAACCACACAGCAGTTGTGAGCACCTATAATGAAAGAAAAATAGATTGATATAAGAAAGGGTGGGATTGAACCAGAGAGTGATGAAAACAAATGATTATAGTATACAACAAAATCATAAAATGTGAACTTAGAGCTACATTTATTAATAGTTACTTTTCCTGTCTCATAAAGTAGGTTTCCACCCCCAAATTCAGTCCATTGCAGAACTGGCTGGTAGAAAAACCAGGAGGATCCAAATGTTCATGAAACACCTCTGCTTCACCAGTGGTTTCCCTCAGTGAATGGATATAGACTGCTTCTCCCTCCTCTGTATTATACTGAAAACAGCCTTTTGTTTCTATTCACAGATAGGGCAAACTCCTGTCTTCTTATAAAGTTCCTTTTTTTACCTTCAAGTGGTTTCAGTTGTTTGCAGTTGCCTCTGATGGTTTTCCGTTGGAAGTCTTAGTATTGCTCAAGGCTAAACAATGGATCTTTGCACTGCATTGCTGGCCAAATGGGCCAACACCAAGACACATTATCTCCTGGTGACTAATTTTTACTCCAATTCCAGAAAGCATACTTTCAATATAAATATATTATTCCTTAAGTATTATCATTATATACATCTTGGAATGATTATGAATCTTGACAAGTTACGAATTTACTATAGATACATTACATGTTACCTGTAAGACATGCATTTGGTGTAATGAGTTTTTAGGTCTGAGGTGAGAGTTGTTTGCAAAGAATAGGGGATCCTTTGCCCAAGGAGGTCTCTCTGTCACAGGGGCATTGACCCATTAATGATAAATGAACAGAGAAGTTATGCAACAGAAAACTAGATCATTGGTGATAGAAGTAATAGAAGTCTTTTCTCCTGTTTGTGGGAAACATCTCACATTAACAAATAATTGCACCTGGTGGTATCTAGATGGCTAGTTGTTATGATAAAAGTGGATTGACATCAACCTGGAGTAACTATGTATTTTGATACTCATTTGATACCCATGACCAGTAATGCCACAAGGAGACTTATAAAGTTTCAATATTAAACACAGTCCAGATAGATCTTGTAAATGTAGCACTAATAAGGCACTATTGAGATATTAAAATGTTGTCCTATTAAGATTGCATTGAGTAAAATCATCATAAGCTTTCCAAAAATTATAATGCTGAATATATTCAGATAGAAAAAATGCATGCAAATTATGCTCTGGGAAAGTTATTTTGACTTTTAAAATAGACCCATTTCATACAGCACATGAAATATAAGTTGGTGATGCTTATCTGAGACAGTTAAGAGAAGTTAATTTGCACTGCAGAATGGAATTGCATACACTATGCAGGGTTGCCTTTTGAAGTCTTGTAACTTATAAATGTCTTAAATTGTCAAAGATATTGCATGTTGCCAGTGTAGTTCAGAAAATGAAGTGCAATGAGGACATTTGTCTATTAGTTTTTGATGAAGTTAACAGTATTTGAAATGGTAAACTCCTCAGGACAGTGACCTTCTCTTTCTGCATAAGGGCTTGTACAGCATCATGTTCACTATTAGCACTCTGAAATAACAATAATATAGGTTTTTCAAAATTAGGCAGTCTTAATAAAAATATTTAACTGCTGAGATGACCTAAAAAGTCCCTGGTAGAGTTAAGGCTTACTCCGCAACTAGAAAATAACTAAGGTTACCATTTAACATTTTCTCTGGTTACACAGATACATTTCTTGACATTGGTTGCTATCTTGAGTCCAATGCAACCTAGGTAATGCTTTGCTGCTTTAGCTAGCTTTTTTGAGTACCAAGGACATTTCACATAATTAGCAAGTCCTGGCAATTATCTAAAGGATCTCTTTGTAATTATGGTTGTTAAAGGCCATACTATAAAAACACACCATACCACAGCTGCAGATGTCACTGCCTATAGCTGTATTGCTTTTCCCATAAATAGAGCAATTCCTAATTTTATTTGGACTTTAAGTATATTTATAAGTTAACAATGTGCCTACATATTTGGTATGGGGTGAGAAAACAACTGTGTAGCAAGAAGGCAACGTAAGGAGAAGTCCACTAATTAGCTTACTTAATCTCTACATCAAATAGAAGTTTTCACAGCCCGTCAGGATGGAAATTGGGTTTTCTGGCAAAAAGGTGCAAGTTCCGCAATTTCCAAAACATTCAACAGAAAGTGCCTTGAAAAACTGAATTGACGCAAACTGGCCATTACTTAGAATTTTGTCCACCCAGTTAGTTTCCCCACTCTTGGCAATACAACAGGAATGGGAGGCAGGGCTGAGAGACGAATTTATACTAGACCAGGGGTTGGCAACCTTTCAGAAGTGGTGTGCCGAGTCTTCATTTATTCACTCTAATTTAAGGTTTTGCGTGCCAGTAATACATTTTCACGTTTTTAGAAGGTCTCTTTCTATACGTCTATAATATATAACTAAACTATTGTTGTATGTAAAGTAAAGAAGGTTTTTAAAATGTTTAAGAAGCTTCATTTAAAATTAAATTAAAATGCAGAGCCCCCCGGACCAGTGGCCAGGACCCGGGCAGTGTGAGTGCTACTGAAAATCAGCTCGCGTGTCGCCTTTGGCACGCATGCCATAGGTTGCCTACCCCTGTACTAGACATCTCTTGTTAATTCTGCCATATTTTTGGCAATAAGTACACCACACAAGGTGTAGTATCCACCTGCCCCCACCTGGGGTAAGCATTTTATTCCTTGTGCATGCTGTTTAGTCTAAAGTACTGGGTGAGAGAAATTCTTCTTCCATTACATCACAGGAGGACTACAAAGGCTCTCATTCCCCCACATTCCAGCCCCTCTTGGCTGGTGCATCACTTAGCTACTCTGACTTCAGTGACTTCCTGGCACTGTTATGTGCTCTGACTTAGGAGTTTGATGCCAAGACAGGCAATAGCCCAAGTGGGCAAAAACAACCCTAACTGATGATGAAATATCACATTCCTTATTGAATTACTTTAGAACAAGTGGTGAAATATCATAGCTAGTCAAAGTGGTGGGGTTGCCAGCTTTCCACCGGTGGTTTCTGAATGGTTTAAGATTGCATTTCTGTTATATATTCTTACAGTAAGGAAGACACCAGCTGATTATGGCTGGCACAACATAGTTACTCTAAGCTGGAACATATTTTGGACAATTGCCTTATTTGTAAATCTGGCTGGAAATCCATGAGTCTGGATTTATATTTGGATCCATGAGCCAGAGTTTATATTCGTTTAAGAGTTCTAAACATTGGAAGTCATCTACTTGAGCTGCAATACAGTAACAAGGAGGAGTAAATAAGGGGAGCTGTTAGAGCACCAAAAATCTTTGCCACTGAACTGCAAGGTGTGTTCAACCCTATCCAGATGAATGGATTTTCTACATAAAAGTAAATGTATACATAGGCCAAGACGCAAGGACTAGCACAGCTGCTGTGGTTACTGTTGTCCATTAAAAGTAATGCAAAGTATATTACATTTATTATAGTGCCTTTGATGCAAATGAATTGCAAACATTTAACAAACTAGAGGCAATGATATGACTAAAAAACCTACACTTATGTGATTTTGCTTGTTTTTTTTTTACAGTAATACATGAAACTTGGTTATTAAAACCAAAATTCCAAACCTAACAAGGGATTATTAGCGAGGAGAACTTCCACTGGTGTCAGCGAGAGCAAAATTAGGATAACCCTGTGTGCTTTTGAAAATCTCACCCTTCAAGTTAAGCTGTTTGTGTAATTTGTGCCTGTAACAGGATGGACCCTTTAAAGGTTTATGTGGGGGCAGGGTCGGGGGGGGGGGGGGAGGGGAGGGCAGGACCAGCAGTCTGGAAGGGCACTCAGTAGGCAGATGCTGAGGATCATTTTGCCCCATCTGAACATCATTTAGTGATTGGGTCTGATCATTCCCAGCCAGGTGTTATAAAGGTGAGTACCAGCTCTATGAGAGCAAAGGAGGACTAGAAAAGTACTTTCTTGTAGCAGAAGGCTATGAGGGATCAAGAAAGCCCTGTGGAGCCCCTAACCTGGGGGAAGGTCCAGAGCACTAAGTTTTTGGAGGCCTGAGGAACCCACAATTTTAACTGAAGCAGTGGGAGCAAGAAACTGAACTGCTTTTAAGGCTTGCTCAGTGTATGAAGGGGATGGTATGATGAGGCTGCCTACAATAGTATATTGTCAATCTGCAACTACTAGTAGCAAATATCTCTAATGGCCAGAGATGGGACACTAGATGGGGAGGGCTCTGAGTTCCTACAGTGAATTCTTTTCCCAGGTATCTGGCTGGTGGATCTTGCCCACACGTTCAAGCTTTAGCTGATTGCTAAAGCTACAATTTTGTCACAGAGGTCGTGGAAGTCATGGAATCTGTGACTTCCAAAGATCTCTGTGACTTCAGCCCTGGTGGCTGGGAGCTTCAGGGTCCTACCACCTCCTGCAGTGGCAGGGAGCTGAGAGGTACCCCCGCCGCATAAGGCAGTGGGGCCACCAAGCTCTGAGCTGCCACGGGCAGCGGGGGTACCCTGCAGCTTCCCGATGCTGCAGATAACAGGGGTACCCCTGCAGCTCCCCATCCCCGTGGGGGGCAGGAGGTCCCCTGCAGTCCCTGGCTGCCGCAGCAGCAGGGGGACCTCAGCAGCTCACCGCCACCATGGGTGGCAGGGAGACCCCACTAGTTCACTGCCACCACGGGGGGCAGGAGGACCCTGTGGCTCTGAGCCATTGGTGGAGGGAGACCCTGGAACTCTGAGCTCCCACGGGTGGTGGGGACTCTGGAACTCCCAGCCACTCCGCAGCTGCCCAGTCCCTTCCCATTTTATCATGGATGTTTTTAGTAAAAGCCAGGGACAGGTCATGGGCATCAGTGAATTTTTCTTTATTGCCCATGACCTGTCCGTGATTTTTACTAAAAATATCCATGACAAAATCTTAGCCTTACTGAGGCCATATTTGGGGTTGGGAAGGAATCTTCTCCCGGGTCAGATTGGCAGAGACCTTGGTGGGGGTAGGGGGTTGCCTTCCTCTGCAGCATGGGTCACTTGCTATTATGAACTAGAGTAAATGGTGGATTATCTGTAAATAGAAGTCTTTAAATCATGATTTGAGGAATTATGGGTCTAATTTCAGGAGTGGGTAGGCCTGCAACGTGCATGATGGTCCCTTCTGGCCTTAAAGTCTCTGAGTCTATGAGACTGGTGCTTTTATTATTGTTTCAGTTTATTTTCTTTTTATGTTAAAGAATAAACAAAGCACTGAAGGAAGGGCTACAGAGGGAACGGGGAGTGACCAATTGTTTATCCCAGGTTGGTGATCAGATCCACCAGCCGACAGTACTAAAAAGAAGCTCTGGATGTGTTTGCTGCTCAACTCACTCAGCAGCAGGTGATCAGACTTTGCTCAAAATCCACCCCAACAAAAAGCATCTTTAGCCTGAAACCAAGTTTGGAAAAGTTTCTGCTCAAAGAAAGATTTTTTTTTTTAAAGTTAGGACTGAGTGAAAACACGGGATAATAATGAATTGAGTTCCAGGCATAACTATAGCTGTTGTTACCATGAAAACCTAATCCTTCATCATTTCTTCTGTCTTTAAGTTGGATCCTGAGCCGAAGGCCAATCCCCTCACCCTCTCGGCTTATCTTGTTCGTAGGAATGGCACTGCTGCAGCCAGCCCACAGACTAATTGAAAGTTGGCTCAATATGAATTCCTCACCAAAATACTTTTGCCTTCTCTATCAAGTTGTCAATCAAAATGATATTTGAATGTCTTGTCTTTAAGAGCTAGAAATACACAGACACTCTCTAGTTCTTATTTTGAAGTTCTTTGTCTCTTTTTTGGCTTGTTCAGAAAATGAGATTACATACCATGTATCTTTCCCATTTACAAGTCTGTTGATAGCTCATCAGATAAGAGACATTTTTAACTGGATGAGAAAAAATGTGGAATGTCTTCACTGGCTACTGCAAGCCAGCAACAGTAGCAAATATCAGTTTTCTAGGCTACCATGTGGTGTCCCCACCTTTGTTTTCTTTATACCACAATGTAGGTCGCACTGTTGAAGGCTCTTTATTACTCAATGACAACAGAGAGAGAGAGAGAGAGTGAGTCACATTTCTGGTAACACAGCCAGAGACCAATGCTAAAAAAAATGGAGGGTGAAATCATGGCTCCAATGACATCAGTGATGCCTGGATTTCAGAGTGCAGTTACAAAACCTTTTAGACACAGTGAACTTTGGATATTGGCTGGAGCCATCTTTGTAGAGACTTTCCTAAACTTGGACTTTCTGGTCCCACTTCTCAGGTCTCTGGCTTTTTAGGTGAATACTGAGGGGAGGGAGGTCAGGGCCAGTGACTAATTCCCTTCCCCTCTTTCCACAGCCAACCAATCAGTGCAATCAGGAGCGCTGCCAGCTTTTCTGCCGCCCTAGGCGGCGGGAGGTCCAGCCCCAAAATGCCACCCCCCACAGAGGCAGCGGAAGGTCCCATCGCTGAAATACCACCGCGGTCGCTGCCCTAGGCGACCGCCTAGGTCTCCTAATGGGTTGCGCCAGCCCTGAGTACAATCAGTTGCATCTGGTCTTTAATTGGAGTGTAAGCCATGTGGGGTCAGGGGCTACTCTCCCTATATATTGTATTGCCTATCACAATAGGGCTCAACCCTGATTGGGACTTTTGAGCATTACTGTAAGATAAACAACAATAAAAGAAAAAGGACATTCAGCTCAGCTAATAGAGAAATAATCCAGGAAAGGTTAATGGCTGGAATTAAAGAGAACAGATAATTACTGTAACTGTTTTGCCTATTTCAGGAATTTTAAAAAGTGCTCCTTTGGTCTCGCTAATATGTAGCTATGGCTTTAATTGTGATAATAAAAGTTACATTTTATAGCAGTTAAGTCAAATGAACGCAAGCAACACTGAGAACAGCAACTGTATGTCAGGCAATATGTGGCAGCTTTAATTAATATTTTAACAGTAAATCTAAATGAATCTAGCAAATTCCAACAGAAAAAAATGAACTATAATAAAATACATTTAAGCATATAGCAAACTATGATGGCAAACAACATAAGGAAATTATGAAACTGCATTAAGTTTTGCATGGATCACTTTATTAATAGTCCCATAACATTACAAGTTTTTACAGTGTTCATGCAGAATCACATTTAATTACCTTTTGTAAGTCTCTGGGGGTTAGTTAGCACTGATGTGTCAATGTTACATCAATAAAATATGCAGCTGTGTCAGGGCCAGGTACACAACGAGTCCAACTGACTGGGTGGAACTTATATGCCATGTGAAAGCAAGTACTTCCACCACTACCAGACTGGTATGTTTTAGATCCTGGAAATATCACCTAGAACTGTCAGCAGTAATGTCACACAGACTAATCAGATATGGGCAGTGCTGTGAAGCCTATCTAAAAATATCTCGTTGGAATATGGGGGTAAGGGTGAAGTAATTCCAGGAGTTTGCATCATTTAAAATGATGGCAGCAAATAATTCAGTATTACTACAAGGAAGGAGCACTATCTCTTCACCATTTTCTGAATTTTTGAAATCTAAGCCCTTTTTCAGGGAAATAAAAACAATCACACCCCATTCTCTGACCCCCGCTGTTAACGACTTGCCCTTCTTAATGTATACATCTTCCACATCCCCTCCATTTTTGGCTAGCCCTTCATGCTCTCTCCACAGGACGGCACACTCTACATTTTAAGAAAAAGCAGAGTCCTGGGAATTGAGATATGTGGGTTGCATTCCATGTTCTGCCACTGGCTTCTCTGTATGGCCTTTGGCAAGAAACTAACCTCTTCTTACCTCAGTTTCCTCATCAGTAAAATGGGAACAACTTAACTCAACAGGGGAATGGTGTTGTCATTTTAGGCCACTGGCAAAGCTGCTAGCTACAGACAAAAAGACACAAAAATGAGCAGCACTAACAACTACTGAATAAAAGGAGCCCAGCTAAGAAGCACAGTTTTCATCAAAACACATCAAAAACCATGCTTTAATTTTGTTTCCTCACCCTTTCCTTCCAAAACTTCCCACTCTATTCACAGGAACCAGAAGCAACCTCCTAGTTCCAATACAGCTGCTTGGCATTTAACCCTTCACTTCCATGCCGACTCCTCAGCTGAAAACATAGTTAACCCTCAAGTGTTTTAGCTATGGCTGACACTAACAAGAAATCAAGCACACTGCTAGCTGTCAGAAGAACACAGATTCCGGTGCAAGGTGAGCAAGACATTTCACTTCAGCAAGAGCATAAGAAGTGATCATGTCCACACAGCTATACCTGAGTGGCTTGCAGCCTTGGGGATTGATGTGACTGGCAATCAATACAGAGAACAAATCAAGTGGCTCAAGACTGACTACTGCAAAGCCAAAGATGCTAATGGCACCTCTGGGAAGTCTTCTTCTTCCTACCTCCTTTACAAGTAATTCCACCAGGTTCAGAGAACTTCAGCAAGCATTGAACCCCCATGGCAGAGCATGACAATCTGCTGAGCAGAGATGGCACCCTAATAACCCCCCAATCACAGGCATCTCCGGAGGAGAGCCAGCAGCTGCCAGGCAAAGGACAAGAAGTGACACTGGAGCTCCGGCCAGTTGCCAAGGAGACTATGCTGCCAGAGAAGCTGCAGCACATTCAGTGTCAGTATCCAGAGGAGCTGTTTGGGGACAGCCCTGGGGAGCAGCCCACAGCGGGACTGGCAGCAGAGGAACCACCGGAGCCAGAGCTTCGTAAGTTTCTTCTAACATGTTTGTTATTAATACATGAATGGGAGGGCTCTCCAGAATATTGTCCTATTGAGTTATTAATACAAGCCAAGATTGTAGTGTGCTTCCATTCAGGGAGGATCTCATACCAATTTCCTAGGACCCTCTTCCTTTCCCCTGAAACCATGTGGGACACCAGGAACTGAGAGGGAAAAATAGCTAAACAAGCAGTTATGAATGTTTTACTAGTTACTCACAGATTGTTTGAAATATGGATTGGGGTACTACAATTAGGAGCATTACATATCCCTCACTGTTAATACAATGCATCTTATAAACCAGCCACACCTGCACCATCTCAGACCACAGGTACGATGAATAAAAAAACCAAAACCCAATCTCAAACCTGGAGTGTGTATTTGGTCCACAGCTGGCTGAAATAGGAGTCCAAACAGTAACAAACAACAAAGACCTAGACCCTCAGAGGTATTTGGGCACCTAATTCCTATTGAAACCACTTAGAATCACTTAAAATCTGTCTTTTGTAGTTAATACATTTATTTTATGTTTTAATCTTAGCCAGTGAGTTTGGAGTGAAGGGCGTGGGAATCTTAGCTCAGAGGGGCTGTTGCATTTCCTCTCCACATTGAGGGGGAGGCAAACTGGATAATAAATTCATAGTGGTTGGGGTTTGAACCAGGGCAGGACGGTACCGCTCTGGGATCCTAGGCTGGAAAGCTGACCAGCAGTGGCTGGTCAGAGAGCCTGCATGTAACTGCAGCTGGGTGTGTCCCTACTTGTGTGTATGCTGATGGAAGTGTAAGACTGGGAGCATGTCTGCAGCTTGTCACGACAACACAGTGTGAGAGGGAACCCAGTCTAGTGAGTCAGAAGGCTCAGTGGTACCCAGTTCCAGGTGGCATTCCCAGAGGACCTGTCACATACACTACAGAGTTAGGTCAACGCAAGCAGCTTATGTTGACCTAACTCTGTAAGTGTCTACACTAAAACATAGCTCCCACCAATGTAATTCGGCCACTACACTGACTTAACTCCACCTCCGCAAAAGGTGTAGCACTTAGGTTTATGTAATTAGGTCGATGCAGTGTCAGTATAGACGCTGCATCGCTTACATAGACTGTTGCTGCCTTTCAGAAGCCGTCCCACAATGCCCCGCATTGACAGTTAAATCATTGCAAGTGCTCCTGGTGAGGACATGCACCGCAGACACAAGGAGCGTAGTGTGGACATGCAAAAGCAATTTAATTGCTGCCGAGGCTGTATGTTGACGCAACTTGGGTTGAATTAATTTTGTAATGTAGACTTGCCCGTAGTCTTCCCATTACACGTCAAGTTCCTGCTATAAAATGGATGGTCTAATTCACAGTAAAGGTTAAAATTACAAATCACACTCATAAAACCAAATGGAATTCATAAGTGGAGATAGGCATATTCACTAAACTGTCAAAGTAACCACCTTCACTTTCTTAATGGCTAGATGGGAGGGGTCCTGGCTCTGTTTTCTTTGTAACATGGAGTCATGGTATGGAAATCTTGAGGACCATTGTACAGGAGTATAAAATGATCTCCCTAGAGAAGTGGTGAAAGCACTACAGCTTGGAACTTTTAATCTAGGTTGGATACAGCTGTAGTAAATTCATTGTGTGTAACACTCATGCCAACCTGGCAAACGGATGGAGTATTAGAATTAACAGATCTTTTCTATTTCTACAATTGTTTAAATCTTATAAATTGAAAGAACAAGAGATTTAACACATTCTCACTTGATTTCAAAGGTTTAGAAAAGTGTAAACCAACAAAGTAGATCCTGACAATTCCTTAGACCTTATTAATGGAAAGAGATTTATCTTCCTTTTAAGTTACCATTATATTCAATTGAGACCAATTATTTATGTACATGTTGGGCAAATTCTGCAGTTATTACTCAGTGGGAGTTTGCATAAGCCATGAGTGAATAGAGACTGCAGGATGCTTTGGCTTTTTGGAGGGCTCCATTTCTTGGGTCTGTTAACTTATGTACAAGTTTAATATCAGTTACTTTTTCATTATCATGCTGCCCCCTACCTTACAAAGAGCATGAGCATTTTCAGATAATCCTAGTTAAATCCTATAATCCTTATATAATCCTCGTTAAACAGTTGGAAAGCCATGGAAAACTTCTCATTACCTAATTTATAAATGCCCTTGTGTTGATTGTTTACAATTAGTCAAAATGATCAATGAAAAGACAAATGTATTTTTCCCCAATCTAAAGGGGCTGGATAAATACTGACTGGTTTTGTGTGTTACTGATTGAATGAGGCACACAAAAGCCTGATTACAATGGAAGAGAGAGGATGCAGTGTTGTTGAAGGTCTCAGGATATTAGAGAGACAAGGTGGGTGAGGTAATATCTTTTATTGGACCAACTTCTGTTGGACTACACAGAGCTCTTTGGACCTTGTCTCTCACACAACAAAAGTTGGTCCAATAAAAGATATTACCTCACCCACCTTGTCTTTCTAATGCAAGAGAGAGTGACACTTAACTTGCATAAATGAACTGCAGGGAATTACAGTATATTAAAGTAATATTAAGAGTCAGACTCAAGCCCAGAAAAGCAAAGATCTACTCTGTTGTGCTTGGATACCAGACAACAAGATTCTGCATGCAAAAGGTCTGTGCAAGTACTAGCATAAATGGATATAACTCAAATTCATTGTAAGTGAGGGTTGAAATATTTAGGGGCAAATCTTCATCCCAGCCTCTGATTTGTATGTATATGATTTGGACATGTCCTTCCTCCATATGAAAAAAGTAAAGTTAAACATTAGCAGGAAGTCAGCCAACTGGCAATCAATTAAAATACCTTAAAGGTTGAGCAGGCCCAGGTAAGTGCTACAGAACTAAAAGTGAAAAGCTGATTAAGTACTTTCAGATATTTTGATTCCTAGCCAGTCAAAGAATGAGCTGCTCTTTTCCTTGTATCTTACTTCCACTTTCTCTCTCTGTGATTAGGAAGAAAAGAGGACTATTTCTCTCTGTGAATCCCTTGACACTTGGGTTAAATTGTAGCAGCCAGCCATATTTTAAAATAAGACATGCCTAAGAGCACTGTGGGGAAAAGAGAAAGGAAGAGTGTGTGTATATTAGGTTATATATCTGGAAAGAAATATTAGCAGTAAAGTAGGTTAGGCCTGATCCATTCTCCTGGGGAGCAGTTCATGACAGGGAGTTAGCACCTATACTGAGGTTTCAGAATGCAAGAGGCCACATGTTCCAAACAGCTGCCTACTTAAGATGAGGGATTGTTGAACCTGGTTTCTAGTTACCTTGATGTGCCTGAGAAGACTCAGGTTTCCTAGGTCTAAGGTATACATTGGGACAGGCACCCTAAATGTACTTTCCCCTGGACAAAATTCACATACTCTTTATGAATGCATAGACGCCAGGTATAATTAAAACCTCTCTGAAAAGTAATTATTTTGCATTAGTAGACACTTTCAAAATTTAATCTCTTCGCTGTTTTGAGTGGGGAAAGTGGGCCTAAGCCATAATATGGAATAATGGCCCATAAAATCCCTAAACTACTAGAACTATAAATGGGGAGGGGGGCACAGGGGAAGCATCTGAAACTAGTATCTGATACAAATATGATTACTAATTGAAAACCACCCACACCATTTTGAGAAATGTAGTACTGTATTAAACTCACCAATACCACCCCACTAGTCTGGTATCTTTTATTTCAGTTCTCAACACCAAGAAAATCTTAATGACCATATTTTAAGCACCTGAAAACAGACATTTTTAATAGAAATGCTGAGAGAGATTTAAGTGTTTCACAGCACTATAGAGAGATCTTTAACAGAATGTTTTGCAATTGAAAATGTTGTTTATTCCTCATCATTTCCTGTCCAGAACAATGTGTACCAAACAATGAACTGTGTCATGGCCAGTATGTCCCAGACAGTAGCCCCAACAATCACTTTGAATAGTACATCTCAGAAGCACCCAATCTTTATAGCTGTCTCCTTGTCAAGTACAAACACAACGTGTCCTAAAGAAACAATGATAGGCTAACCTGATTGTCCCGATCAGAGTTTACAGCAGCATACGGTTCATTGCTTCTCTGTCCAACAGGGACTGGGAGTGGTGTGGAAGCCACCAGTTTAACCTGAAGAGGAGAGTTTAATGGGAGTGTTTCATGTCAAAATAAAACAGTCTGACCAACTCTTAGAGCACTATTGACACTCTCTAAATGAAGCATCATGATAACAAAGGGTTTTGGTGAGTTGTGAAAGGTAAGTAAATAGGGGAAGGAGAAGTTACTTTCTTTCTAACA
The DNA here is from genome assembly GCF_011386835.1 of Chrysemys picta bellii. Lineage (NCBI taxonomy): Eukaryota > Metazoa > Chordata > Testudines > Emydidae > Chrysemys > Chrysemys picta. The sequence goes on along the minus strand of NC_088799.1, from coordinate 17,997,412 downwards.
GCTCGGTTATGTTACTACTATCATTCTATCCTAGAGGGAAAGCTGTTTTCTTCTCCGTAACATTTGTTCTTGGCATTTTGGCAAAGATCAAGTATAGCAACAATTAGCTATATGGTAAATTCTCTAAGGAGGGTGGAGGTGAATGAATATGTCCTGCATTTGAGGACGAGGCATGATCAGAAAATGGGATCTATGATCTAGTAAATCTAATGTCTCTAACTACTATGAATTAAGGTCATTTAACAGAATACTCTATTCCTGGGAAAGAAGCTGGTTTGGCTACTATTTCGTTCTTTTCAGCTAGCAAATAGCCAGGAAGGAAAAAAAATAAGGAGGCTGAAGGTGCTTCTTTCAGAGCCCTGTTACTTTAATACAGAAGGTATAAAACTTCCTGAGTTAGGGTAGGTCTACACTTACCCGGTAGTTCGGCGGCAAGCAAATCGAACTTCTGGGTTTGACTTATCGCATCTTGTCTGGACGAGAGAAGTTGAACCCGGAAGTGCTCGTTGTCGACTGCGGTACTCCTGCTCGGCGAGAGGAAGACGCAAAGTCGACGGGGGAGCCTGCCTGCCGCGTCTGGACCGAGGTAAGTTCGAACTAAGGTACGTCGAACATTGCGTACCTTAGTTCGAATTGGGGGGTTAGTGTAGACCTGCCCTTAGGCTGCCTTGGTTGTGGTGGATCTGCACTCCAGGAGGTTGGGAGCAAGTTTTCTAGAACTGCTCCTATGAAATTAAACAGAGCAGCTAAGGCCTAGCCTACTATATGACAGCTTCAGCCACTATTTAAACCCAATGTTTAAACAGGCAAGCATTTTTAGGGTAGCAAAGATCCTAATGAGAATGCATTACAGACTTCCCACTGATATGCTGGTAGACATTGCTCAGCAACTCTGAAAAGAAGGCCCAAGGGGTCTCAAGTTGAGCACCTAAAATCAGTGGCTATTTTTGAAAACTCGAGCCTGTGGCTTCATTAAAAATGCCATACAATTAAAAACAACAATTTGAACGGACAACCAACCAATCCTGGTATGTGGTTGCTATTTTTTATCAAAACCTTTTTGAAACGAGGTTAGCGCTGTGTTCAGTAGATCAAAATGAGAAGCTCACACTTGTTCACCACAACAGACAAATAGATATTTCATTACTCAGTACAAAAACAGACGCTGACATGTAAGCAAATGTGGCATTACTCTCCGAGATGCATCTTGTTTCCCTGTTCCCTTTTAACAGCTAGGCTAGGTCTCCATTTTTAATCACATTGCCAGCTGTCAGTCCCTTCAACATTTTTCCCGCAAGAGTACAGTTAGATCTGTTTAAGCTTATGCTTAAACATTGATTCAAAAATACTAGCTATTTGGCCTTCTAAAACAACAGATGTGATGCATCTTCTATCTACATCATCTTTTACTTCCCATCTACATTGTACAAAAGTTTACACTTGTGCGCCAGTAAGAACAATTCTCTTGTATTGGCTTCATGTTTCACTTTCATGTTTCACTTGAATTTTTTTTAAAATCTTAACAAATGAAACTAAAGTGGTTGGTGCTTCAAATGCTTTAACTTTACCAATTTAATCTGCATGTTAAATAAAAATAAATAAATAAATAAATAATGCCCTAAAGGTGTGAAAAGTTGTAGGTGGGAAGCTAGGTATTAGCAAGTTTCACTGAGTGGTAATCAGCATACATTATCCCAATATCAGTTCCTCAGTAAATGTCTGATTTAGCTAATATTCCATATGAGCCAATAAAGTAGGTGCTACAGTAATAAATGAGCATCAGAGACTTCAAATTACATGTATGTTCTTCAGATGGTCACTCATCCTCCATCTCTCAATGAATAACTTGATCTGGCCAAAAGAGCTGCTGTTTGACATCATTTTCCAAATTCAGATACAATAGTATGCTTAAGCAATAAATGTTGAGTACTTTGCAGAGTCTATAGGACTTTATTCCCACCTGACCTCTAGTTCTTTGACAGAACATAAACTGTAAAGTTGAAGGTCTTGAAAAGCCTACTACAGAGAGTTTCAAGTCATCTGCTATTCCAAGTGTATGGTAAAAAAATAAAAAACAATCAGTGAGATATATATTTTTCAAAGTACTTTTCAAATAGAAGTGGTTATATTTTTAGCAAAAATGAATATTTTACCATTTAAACAGCACAGACCAGCACTAAATTGCATCATGAAAACCATAAGGTTTGTTAATAATTGCAGAATACCATTGCTCTAATGCATATCCAAGGTGCCATCTAATGCATTTTAGTGAAAGAGCAGGCTTTTTGCAGTCACAAATCATCACAATAACCATGCTCTAATTATGTTTGACAGGCATATTTATCATGATTACAATAGCAAAAGCAAAAAAAAAAGGTTTCTTGGGGATATTCCTTTTAAATGTAGAGCAATCATGTGTAAACAACAGAAAGATTTCATGCTGTACATTTTCTATTTCTGGACAAATGCATCTCCGAATTAGGAAATCTTTTACTGCTTATGTCAGGCAAGAAGCTATCTGTCTATGGATGGGTACAACAGTTGTTATCAGATAAAGCTTTTCAATCCAATCCCATATTAAAGATTTCCCAGAAGTATTCAGAAGGATCTTCATCTGTTCCATATCACAAAACAATCTCCTTGAACAAAAACATGACTTTCTCTCAAAGCACTGTCTTCAACAAACAAACCTTATCACAATGATTTAGGGTTCTCTGGGCTTAGTCAAAAAATGGAAACAAATATGTACTTGCAGAAATATCTGGAAAGCACTAGGTAAATCTAGTATTAAACTAAAAGATATCGACGCTCCCTCAGTTTTTGAATACAGTACTTTGAAGAGGAGAAACTAAAACCCTTTGATCTGGAATTGCAAGTGAATGTGGATAGACTGAGATGGATTTTAAGTGATAAGTTTAATAAAGTTACAGCCTAACCCCAGAATGCCCCATTTCCCCATACCAGGCATTTAACCAGATCCAATCCAATCCCATCTAACCTATAACACAGGATAAACTCTCCACTGCCTATCCCTACAATTCAGCTTATTCTTCTGAATCTTCTCCCTTTCTCCCCTACAAAAGGGGCAGAAGGTACCAAAGAGGGACCCTGGTCTCTACATATTTCCAGTCTCCCCTTTTCCCATAGGCCCAAGGTCTGACTGTAAAATCCTAAGTCTCTCATTTCTGGGCACCCTTTTGGCTGAACTAAACATCCATACAATTCCTATTATTAAATTTCTGACTCCTATTCCTAGCTGGGTCTCCATGATGCTGTGAGGAGGGGAAAAAAAACAAAAAAAAAACACCTTACCAGGCCTCAGCCAAATTTGCCCCAATGGGAAAAATTAGTTCCTGAGCCCCTCACCCAAAAACAGATGATCCATCAGATCCACAGCATCCTAAAAACACACAAAATACAAGGCAAGGTGGGTGGATTCAGCTAAAATGGGGCTATGGGCTTGAGAAACTCAGAGCAAGGGTTTAAATAACGATTGTGGGGAGCAAGGAGCCAGTAGGCTTCTGTGGCTCTCAGACTGGCCAATGGGCACAGGAGTGCCCAGGGGGATGAGGGGTCTAACCTTGCCTATACTCCCCCTTTAATTCTAAACCTCTCCAGGAACTTGCAGGTCCAATCAAGTCTCTCACCTGTAAACCAGGGGGACAGCCATTAAGGAGGACCCGACCATATAGTCACCTGAGAAAATTGTTTTTAACTATATTCCATTGGGCACCTTCTGGGCCATTCCAAAGATGAACATTTGTTCTGAAGAAGAGTTTGAATGGGTTATCCCTGGCCAAGGATGTTTTAGCTGTATTTAAAAAGAGGGCGGAAATCCCCCAATCCCATCTTCTATTCAACTATTGTGCCAGATCATAGGGTATTGGAAAAGTGACCTTTTTTACTGATGAAGGTTAACATATTAATAATTCCATGTACTCATAGCCTAGTTTGGGGGGCTGAAATTCCAATTAGCATCCATTCATCCTGAGGGTAAATAGTTTTCAGCTAGGAGAATTTTGAATGGAAGCATGAAACCTAAGAATCTGTGCAGCTAGTAACTTTAAAAAAATACAGTTTTTTCCAAAGGGAATGTTTTGCAAAGATTCACAGGAAGGGTCTCCTATAGTTTTGGCTCACTGTGCTCAACATCACGGGGAGAGTCAATTGTCTCTTTCCAGCCATATACCTCTGCCAGGTCTTGAGCTTCCTCAACATTTTGTAGCAACAGACAACTTGCAGGATCAAGCTTCTTGTTTCTCTACTTTCTAAGGTTTCAGTAAAATACTCTTAAAAGATGCAATAGTAATATACTGTTTGTGCTAAAAAAAAAAAAGCCAAAACCCATAAATGATTTTTAATTTTAAACAAGTTTTATTGGTAGGATAGAATTGCAACAACATTCTTCAGCAGTTAACATCTTCAGCACCTGAGAACTGCCTTCTACAAGGCTGCTCGTTTTATGCGATGCAAAGAAAAATAATTACTAGCAAGTTTTGTTTGTTTTTTTTTTGGTTGGTCAACGTAGTGCCATAACTTCCTGCTTGTCCCTCAGAATCTCTTCCTCATCATCTGTATGGCTTTCATCACAGTCTCTTTAAAAAAAAACACACACACACACAATACAATGATTATAAACAGCTTGTGTTCAAGTTCCTCAAGGAAACAAATCCTGGTAGTATTTTTTGGTCCTGTTTCTCATACTCTTGTAATGTTAGCTTGATTTATCATATTAAAAAAAGGTATGCTGTGCAATTGGTAAATTGTTGCTTAAAGTATACTTTTAGCCAAAACTACCACGTCCATTTATTTTTCTCAACTTCTGTCAAGTTGTTTCTCAACTCTCTCAAGTAGGCTTGGCAGAATTTGATTTTTTTAAAATAATTTCATTGTATAATATCAATGTTTATTTTGAAGCTTTATAATTTTCATGAATTTAATTGTTAACAGTTGTGCAAAATTATGGGCGGGTCAGACAAGTATTTAATTACAGCAGATGTTGAGATTTAAAAAGTTAAAGCTTTAACACCATTAAACACAAATGGAATATTTTGATGTGTGATGCTGATAAAGTAAATAGCCTTAAAATCAAATTTGAATACGTAATCAAGCAGTTTTTTTTACTTTCCTTATGTGTAAATTTTGATCATTACTGACAAAAAAAATATTTCCATTAGTTTGTGTGTGCATGGTGAAATCAACGTTTAATGAAAATCTAATCCTTCCAACCCCACTCTTAGCTAAGTGGTGAGTCAAAAATACCTTCATTATCCTGTCTCTGAAAATCCCAAGCCCCAGAATAAATAAGCTAAGTAAGGGGTTTTCATTTGTACCATCATCATTGTATTAAATAGCAATCAAGCAAAAAAAATAATAATAATAAAATTTGTTTGAAATAGCTTTCTAGAATCTTGAGCGTAACATTTCTTCTGCTACTTTTTTTATTTAATTTGCAGATTTTGTTTAATTCCCTATTGACGTGCACCTGCTTCATTATTAACATAGAAATTCTAAAACAAGTTTCAGTTCCAAAACATTGTACAAAGTTTAACTAATCCTTTTTAGGTAGAATCATTATTATTTCCATTTTATAGATGAGTTAACTGAGAGGCAGAGAAGTTAAATGACTTTTCCTAAGGTCATGCACAGAATTCGTGTCAAAGGATTTTCTGGTTTCCAGTCACATGCTCAGTCCACTGGACTGTGCTGCACCATGACTGATGACAGAAAGTTATGGAATCAATGTTTCTAATTAACCTATGCCTTTTGGTTAGTTGGAAAAGAGTTTCCACAGCAAACTGTTGATGACTTTCATTAACAGGTGCAATTTTTATGTGTCTTGGCAATAGGGTAAGGTATTTAAAACCAAAACCCAACATTAATAATCTATAGGCATTTACCAGCAAATTACACCATTTTCATAATTTCTGATAGCTTTCCCTCCCCCATGAGAGTTGCAACAAATTTCCTATCACCTAGACCTGTCCACTAGCAGTGTTGTTCTACTTTCCTGGCAACAGCAATCATACCACTGTAACTGCCAGCTATGGAATTCCAAGAAACATGTCAGAGGGCAGATGCAGAGGACATGGTTAAATGGTGGAATTGTACAATTTTTATCAGACATCAAACAGTGACTGAGAAAATCCGCACTGCAATGGTCCAGAAAAGGCTTAAAAATGAAGTTCAGCTCTGAACAGTGTATGAGAACTAATGTTTTCCAATAAAAAACATAATTTCATTATTTTCTTAAGATTGCACAAGAAAAATAAATTAGACTAGCTATGCAAGTTACTTTATGTGGTCATGAAAGTTCACATTTAATAAAGGGGTCCTTACAATTTTATTTCTAATAAAGAATAATTCTCTCTCCAATCAGAGATGTCATGAATTAGCTAGAAACTACTTGGCTAATTTATGCAAGCAGCATATTTTTATTTTTAGATTTATATTCCTTCTAGCCCAATATATTACTATAATCTTGGTGGCTGGGGACTATTTTTTCTCATTTTTAATGGATTGCATTCCCTTATACATGTAAAGATGAAAAGTGTATTAACTCTGTGATTTAACAAAACATTATGCAGTGTAACTTAAACATATTAGGGCATTTTTTAATTTTTTTACTATATTGATGGGATTGTTGTAAGTCATTCAGATAAAACACATATACTAATAATTGGCCCTTTTAAAAAATATAATATTTACAAGTAGTTTGCCAGTGAAGCATTTTACTATACAGCTAAAAAAATAATAATCAGCAGGTTTAACTTACCTAAAAATATCAACTCTACTGTGGTATTTTATTTCTAAGTTATTATGGAAATCTGTAATATTTTCACTTATCTTCTTTGAATGTCTTCTGAAAGCCGATAAGTCTTCAGAGGTAAAGCTGTAAAGTTTTTCCTCAGGATCTGAAATATTTTATGTCATTTTCAGTAGCCTATGTAACAAAAGTGCAGTATCTACAATATATGGTCTCTAAAAACTTTCGCAGAACAGTAAAGTCATATCAGCAAAAACATGACATCATTAAGATAATAGTGATAAAATACTCTGGTTTAGGATGTTACTGGAAACACAAATTAATTATAACTTTGTATTATATGGCTGCATCAGTGTTTCTATTATTTTCAAGAGTTCATAATAAGGACAAAATACGATGACTTAAAGCTTGAAACACAGGGTCCATCAGCAGCTGCTACTATAGTTGCATACATTCCTATGGTCATAGATAGATAGGGTAGAGAGAGATGATTTGCTAGTTCACAATACTTCAAGAAGACTAAACAACATGGATCCCCACTCCTGGTGATATGTATGCACCAGAAGTTATACGGTCACTATGATAGGTAGAGGCTGCACCACTTCTTTATGACACTGAAGATACACAAGATAATATACCCTAACTATCCCTCAATTACTTCCACTTTTTCAGAAGCCTGTAGCAAGAAGAAGTGGTGTCAGAAGCAGAAATTAAGAGTGTGACCATCTGACAGTCTTCTCAAAAGTTATTGGTATTTTATTTCTCTTTCTCCTTTGAGTATTGTCAGTGTGCATCTTAACCCATGGGAGATTAGCAGCAACAGAAATCTACAAGGATGTGGGTTGGATGAGAACTAGTTAAATAACAACTGCAAGCCTGAAATGTGCATCATAACTCAAAACCAAGACTAAAGTAATGTTGCATTATATGTCCCAATGATGGAAGAATCTTTTAATCTGGACTACACCTTCCATGTATCATGATCCATCACGGCCAGGGACTCCCAGGAGGCACCATGGTGGCTCATCAAGAGGAGATCATGATACATTATGGAAAATGAAGCCCAGCCCATAGAGGAAATCTGAGTCATGAAGCACCCAAACTACAACTTCTATGAGGGACTGTGCCACACCTGGAGTATTGCGTCCAGTTTTGGTCCCCCCCACTACAGAAGGGATGTGGACAAATTGGAGGGAGTCTAGCAGAGGGCAATGAAAATGATTTGGGGGTTGGGGCACATGATTTATGAGGAGAGGCTAAGGAAACTGGGGTTATTTAGTCTGCAGAAGAGAAGAGTGAGGGGGGATTTGATAGCAGCCTTCAGCTACCTGAAGGGGGTTCCAACGAGGATGGAGCTAGGCTGTTCTCAGTGGTAGCAGATGACAGAACAAGGAGCAATGGTCTCAAATTGCAGTGGGAGAGGTCTAGATTGGATATTAGGAAACACTATTTCACTAGGAGGGTGGTGAAGCACTGGAATGGGTTATCTAGGGAGGTGGTGGAATCTCCATCCTTAGAGGTTTTTAAGGCCCGGCTTGACAAAGTCTTGGCTGGGATGATTTAGTTGGTGTTGGTCCTGCTTTGAGCAGGGGACTGGACTAGAGGACTTCCTGAGGTCTCTTCCAATCCTAATATTCTATGATTTCTAAATTAAAAATTTTAGTTTTCAATTTTTCATCAAAAACTTTAAATTGTCTGAAAGAAAAAAAAAAAGCATAACCTTAATCAACCATCTCTATTCACCATAAATTGTCCCTTAAACAAATGGTCTTCATAAAGGTGGCCTTAAAAAAAACAAAAACAAAAAACCACAATCCCAGGAGGGAAGTGTTTCTTTGCCAACACTGGCTGATAACTGGCATGTGTCATCTTGAAGATGACGCATTAATAAGATTTCCTTTTTGGCCTCTTTTTTTCCTGTTTGATTTAATCCTGGTGGCAGGGTTCATTTGCCGTGTTCATTATCAAAGATCAAGGAAGCAGGTGGCTGTTAAAAACCTCAGACCCAGAGGAGGTACGTGACACATCCTGTCAGATTTCTTTGATAGACATGCAGGAGGTGAGAGATCCATAAGTCTGAGCTCTCTGCAATTTGTTCCCATGCAGCTGAGCTGAAGATTATATGATGGTTAAAAGTAGGACGACCATTCTACTAAGCCAGAAAACTAGAGTTTTGCATAGCCCAGAAGGATGTGAGTACTTTGTGCTGGATCAGGTCTTTAATTTTCCACAAATCAAAGCTCAAATAATGATCATGAAGACAACAATAATGTAGTTTGCTTTACATTTTTGCAAGCATAAACACTGTTAAATGACTCTGATGTTCTCACTGTAAATAATTACCTGTATGACTTTTTAGTTCATTTTCCAAGCCAGCTAAGGCTTGTTGATCAGCAGTATATTCTAAGAGAGGGTCATTTTGTTCAGTTACATCAATGCATTCAATTTTTGAAATTTCAGTAGCAGCTCTAGATAAGGGCTGAGTAGTTAAATTTCTTGGTCTTGTCTGAGAGAGTGTACAGCAGATACGATCAGACTTCATAGATTTAGAGGATGGTATATTTGCTGACGAAGGTCTTTGTAAACTATTATCTGAAAGAAAAACAAAAAAATCATTTCCTTCTAATTGTGAATCAAGATTTTAGATGTATAACAGAATTTGATCTCACTAATGTCATTTTCTGTAATTAAAGTAATGAATTATTATTAGTCTTGGCAGAATCTGATTTTTAAATAATTTTGACAGATAATATTGATGATTAGTTTTTTAGCATTTTTATTAATTTCAGTTTTCACAGTTATACAAAATTATTGGGGAGCAAGCAATGAGGGGGTCAGGCAAATATTAAGTACAGTAGACACAGATTCAAAAAAGTTAAAGCTTTAGAACAATTTTAACATGAATTGTATATTTCAACACTTGATGTTGATAAAAGTAAATATTCTTAAATCAAACTCCAATTTGAAGTTCTCAAGTAATGTTTTTCTTTCTTTGCCTACCTATACATTTTGATCATCATTGACAGAAATATTTTTCACCTGTTTGTATGTGTGCGGTGACAACAACGTTTACCAATAAAAATCTAATCCTTCCAAGCCTAACTATTATTACTGAACATGGACATAACACAATGCAATTATAATGGGAAGTGGAATCTCTGATACTCCTTTTATAGTGCCATATAACTTTCTGGAAAAAAGTATTCTAGATTGCAAGTTAGCACACTTGCAGTACGTCTTCACTACCCGCCGATCGATCTATTGGGGATTGATTTATCGCGTCTAGTGTAGACACGGATAAATCGATCCTCGATCGCTCTGCCATTGACTCCGGAACTCCACCACGGCATGAGGCGGAAGTGGAATCAACGGGGGAGCGGCGGCAGTCGATCCCACACTGTGAGGATTCGAGGTAAGTCGAACTAAGATACATTGATTTCAGCTACGCTATTCTCATAGCTGAAGTTGCGTATCTTAGGTCAATTCCCCTCTCCCCCCGCAGTGTAGACCAGGGCTTGTTCTGTGTGGCACAGAATTTTTTTCTGACATGTTTAAAACTGTTGGTTCTGCATTTTTATTTATGAGTGTCTAAAAATAAAATATGAGTGTATAAACAAATAAAGTAAAATAAAATTTCAGATTTTTTGCACTGAATTCAAAATTAATTTTAAATCTGTCAAATAATACTTTCTAAACAATGAAAATGTCAACTTTATTGCCTAGGATGAGTGAAGAAATATGTGAGCTATGGGAGGGAGATAGTTGAGGTTGAGAAGGATAACTGATAAGAGAAGAATCACTTAACTGCTAATTCCTTTTGTTTGTTATTATTTAGCATTTGTAATACAATAGCACTTAAAGGCTCTGACTAAGATCAGGACCACATTATGCTAAGCACTGTACAAACACATAGTAATAGAAAATTCCTGCCCTAGAGAGTTTATAATTTAAATAGACAAGACAGACAAAGGGAGAGAGTGGAAACTGAGGCACAGAGAAGTGGCTTACTGAAAGATATGAAATCTAAGTTTTAATTTAAAGTAAACAAAGTTGTTTGTATGGAATTTGTGAGAAAGATGGTTTGACTATATACCATTCAACATGTTGCTTAATTTTTATTGTTGGTGAAGACATGAATATATTATATTCAACAGTGTGGCCACAAGCATTTGCTATTGCTGCTTGTTAAATGTTTAAGACGTGCTTGGTACATATTTTAGGAACACGTAATACTGAAATGGAAATTTTAAGAAAGAAAGCTTTAAAATGGTTAAAAACTGACTGCAGGATCTTATCCATGGCTGCCAGTTTCAATTTCACATTTTAGGCTGGGATTTTCAAAGGCTCGTCTGGGAGTTATGCATCCAACTTCCACTGAAAAAACAACAGCAGCAAATTCTTATTATTACAACAGTGTTACAGCTGTGTTTCTTTGAGGCTTCTTGTAATATGCACAGTGTGAAAATGAGACAGACTCTCTTACTAAATATGACCCCAAATGTTGAGAATGCTACAATGATAACATTTCTATGATGCAGAAGTAGCTATACTATAAACTTATTTAAAAAATACAAATAGACCTAAATCCTGTTCACTTTTCTCAGAAACACCCTGTGGACTAAATTGGAGTCTTTTGAGTAAAGTGAGCCGTGTTTGGCCCTAGAACAGTTATTTGCAGATAAGTACTGTAATACATTCTGTTTTGTTTTTCTAGTGATTAAGTGAACTGAAATAGCCAAGACGACCTTGGGATATGTGTCTGTTATACACATATCTTAAATATGGTGGCTCCAAATTGAAGTGCCATCATTTACAGTATTTCTGGAGTAATAGACAGCAGGAAATGGTACTTCTGAAAATGATTACACAATTATCTGTAACTGTCATTGTATGACGTATCATTTCTTTAATAATAATTTTGATATAATTCTTGATTTAAACTATTGCAGAGCTGCTGCTTCCCCCAATACAAATCCCTGAAATCTCATATCATCATCATCCACTACCCACCCACTACTGTGCACACAGAAGGGGAGATAAATCCAGATTAAGGACTAATATCCTATTGGTTTGTAGCAGATTACTCCATACCATGTATTTTGATTTCTTACATGCAGATTAGTGGAAATTACTTTGTGAAAATTAGGTATTTCAGTTACGAGGCTGTTTTTAATATTAGAATCAAATAATAAAATTTGGCTCTGATAAAAAGAAATAGCTTTCTAATATGCAAGAGTTCCTGTAAAGATTCCTCTTTAAGCAAAGGCAATTTCAAACAATTAGCTGGTAAAGCATGTGCAACTAAAGTTCTATGGACAATAATTTCTTCTGCCTGAAAAAGGGAAAGGCAGTGGAGACAAATAGTTCCAACTTGTGTAGTGAAAGAACCAACAAATCAGATAGCTCTCAAGCCTGCCTGCCTGTTTCATAAAGACCAGTGATACAGGACCAAGGTAAACTGGTTATATTTATGTGACTGTTTTGCATTCCACTACAGTACAGGTACAGCACATTCCTAAACTACCATCAAGTGAACATTCTTAATGATGTCAATTACTCTCTTCATACAACTAAAACTATCTTGGAACTTTAAGGAGTTGTCATATACCTTCAAATCTACAAGTTCCCTGGTGATGACAGTGAGTTAAAAATGTGAACCAATATGAAATTTAATCATGCAGTCATTGTGTATCTTTGAACACAGTAAGCTGCAGAGAGAAAATAGTTACTACCTATTTTCTCTTTTTATATACCTTTTATTATTCTCTCACAGGCTCTTTTTAGATTTTAGATCAATTTTATGATGTTTTCTCTGGATTTTGGGAGACCAGGCAAATTGTGGCAGTGATGCACTTGCAAATTTATTTATTCACACTATCACCTGTACTAACCACATCTTTCCAACTACTTCAGAGCCAGATTCAACTCTCATGGAAGAGTCCATAGCAAAGCCTTCACTGACTTCACTAGACATTGATAGGATATGCTATAATAAGCTGTAAGGGAAAAGTCAAAGAAAAGATGGTTAAAATTAGTGGACTCAGTCTAAGGTTGTGCAGTACAGAAGCCAGCACTTAATATGTCAGGAGGCTACCATATGTTGGTGTTGCTGTCTGCCTGTTGCCAGGGCCACCTACTGTTATATCTCAAACACTGATTGTAGAGAAAGCAAACTGTCATGTAGCTCCTTGCACCTTTGGTGAGTTGCTGCTGTCTGTCTGTTGTTGAGCTCACCCTCAGCCCAACCCTAAATGCTGGCATCAGGAAGACCTTTGGGACTGCAATTTGAGAATCACAGTCTGACTTCTGAGTTTGTTATTGGATTTATCCATCTTTCAAATTGAGTTTGCATGACTTTCATTTTTGGGGATGCGATTGAGGCAAAATTGGGGATCCTGGTCTAATTTTTTTCCCAGTGCTCCCCAGATTACTTGAGGGACAACTGACTACACTTCAGATTTTTCATTTTTCCAATATCTAAATCTAAAGTTAAACTGAGTAGACTCTAAAACTGCCTATTTTAGAAAAGAATAGTAAACTAGCATTCAAAAAATAATTAAATACAAATTGTATCAGACAGATCTAAGTCCCCGATCCAACAAATCACTGAAGCATGTGCTTAGCTTTAAGTCAACAGGACTACTGATATGTTAAAGTTAGCCTGGTTTACCTAACCTGCTAAATCAAGGCCTCCGAAAATTGTTATCTTGTCAATATTCTTACCAGTGGGTGACTTGTGCATTAATGTCCATGGCGAAACTCCAGCACATAAGTTTTGTAGTTCCAAACTACTTGAAGATCTGCTCAGTTCACTTTGCAAGACATCCTGTACTACAGAATCATCAGCATATTCACTTAAACTAGTGTCTCTGAACCAATGTCCCTTTCCTGAAATAAAAAATGAAACATAAATAGCACGAGGAAAATATTAACACTTTTTTCATGCTAATATTTATTTAGTCTGTGAGACTGTAGCTGCTGTATTATTTAATATTTTTAAAGAGAAGGGTCAACTGTGCTATAATTAAAAATTTCACACAAAAAATATACAATATATTTTAAAGTGAGATGTAGATAATTTGTTATACGTTTTTTATTTTACAGATTCTATACTTCAACAAGAAGGATTTAGTAACTTTTCATTAATCATTTCAGATGCTCTAATGGAAGCCATTAGAAGTAACAGAATAGGCATAATTTTAAGCAGACCATCACATCGAAATTTACCACCAGCAGAAAGGTGTGAATACTGACCGGAGTCCAAATTCTCAGGTGACATAGATAGAGAGAGAAAAATCAAATATGTTGGTGTAATTTACATCTTAAAATAGGGGACAGGATTACCCTATGCTTTCTTACATTCCGTTAGTTGATCTTCTTGGCAGAGCAAAATATCATACCAATATCAGCCAATTTATCATATTGACCTATAAACTATACCACAGGACCTAGTACATGCTTATATACAAGTAGAAATACATCTACGCACAGATAAAGGTTATGATGCACTGCAACATATGTACTCAATATGTAAAGTTCAGTTGTGGAGGATTTTATTTCCAGATTGTTACCTGAAACTGAAGTACTGTTTGTAGAGCTGCAATCTGAGAAAGGTGAAGGAATTGAATCAAGTGTTACTTGCTTAGAATTTGCATGCAAAATAAAGAATCCCTCAAGTCCTTGATATTGTGTCAAAGTAGGTTTTTCTCTTAGGGCTACTTCCTGTAACAACTAGGATAAAAGACAAAATATTAAAGACGACTAGAGGCTTATATTGTCTACTTATATTAGACCATGCCAAGTCAATTGTAATACAATGTTCACATCATAAAACCTGAAATCATTCTAATTAATATAAAAGTATTTTTGTGAAAGGTTTACAGTTTTAGACATGGGATATTTCTAAAAAAAGAAATCCTAAAAGCCTATCTTACTTAGTAGTCACCAACGTAATCAGAGTATTACCTCCACTGATCTTCACGCTTCTGTTAAGCCATTGAGGGTATGACTACACAGGGATCCAAAAACAAAACAAAAAACAAAAAACAACCCCACAGCTGGGCCAGCTCAGCTGACTCGGACTCATTCGCCAGGGCTGCAAAATCACTGTGAAGATGTTTGGGCTTAGGCTGCTGAGGGTCCCAGAGCTCAGGCTCTAGCCCAAGCCTGAATGTCTACATAGTGATTTTTAGCCCCGCAAGACCAAGCTAGCCACAACCATGCTGCGGGTCTTTTATCCCAGTGTAGGCATACTCTGTGATCTGCAACCATGAAAAGAGAGTCAAGATTACTTGCCTTGATGAACACACAAAGACTGCATTCATAAATGGAAGCAAGCAAGCAAACCTGCCCCTCAAACCTATATTCAGTGAGAGATGTTTGAATACTGCAGGTTTCATAGGAAGGCATGCACAACCTGAGACAGCAAAGTTAAGGGGGAAGGGAGGGTGAGCAGCAGACCTCACAGAGCAGCCCTTCTGACTAGCTGCCTGTTTTTTCTTGCTCCTTCTGAACTATCCCCATAGAAGACTGAAAGTGGGGGGGTGAAAGCACTTTTATCTTCCCCAGTTGAAAGGCTGGGCCAGTGACAGCCAGCCCTCCGCCTGCCCCACTAAAATTACATTCATGATTACCACTATTTTTAATGGAGTTACTTTGTTACTACATATTAATGTGCAGTATTTCATGGTAACTACTGTATATAGTTAACTACCAGTACCACTCTACTGCATTGTGCCAAGATAAAATGTTGAAAAAGGAGACAGGGCAATTATGCAATATTTAGAGAATAGGCATAAAACATTTTACCACTGAAGCCTCTGTAGTTACAGGTAAAATCAAACTCTTGCTTGTGTGGAAACTGTTACATTCCAGTGAATCTTTATTGTTTTTCAATGATCTTGTCGTGAGGGAAGGTTCATTGCTGCCTAATTTAGGAAGGTCAAAAGTCTTCTCAGGTAACATACAAGCACTAAGAGATCTTCTAGAAGTCTGTGTTTTAATGCTTTCTTTTTCGGTTACAGCACTTTCATGAGGACTGCTGAGAACTGTTTCTGCTGTGCTAGAATGGATGCAATCAGTATACATTCTTTCATGATTCACTGTAGATGTTTTTGCAGATGAAACTAAACAAAAAAGGACAAACTGGATGTCTACAGATAGTCTCAGGGAATTCAAAACAAAAATGTGCAGTCTGACAGCATTTTACTGTTTGATAGCCTTAAGATGTCAAATAAGCAATTCATAAGGAGAGCAATTGACTTTCATGTAAACTTACAGCTTGATTTTCAGAGACACTGGGCAGCCAGAGCTCTCATTGAAATCTATGGCAACCACCGGTGCTCAGCTTCTCTAAAAATCAGACCTGTAATAACTCATTATCCATGAATGTATTAAGTTATTTTGTATCTGACATTCCTAGAGGGGCAGCTATCGCCAAGAAAATGCTTTATGAAATTGTAACTTTTCCTTTTAAAAAAGGTGTGAGATCTGATTGGAAACAGTTGAACAACTGCAATAGCAGCATTATATTTTTACTACAAAAAAGCGAGATGGCTACATGGAAGTACATTTCTTTGAAAGCAGTAGCAGCTATGGATACATACTCTTGGGACATGTATCTTTTGCATGCAGCACAAGAGTAATGATTAAGGTTTTTTTTTTTCTTTTTATCTTAAGACATAGCTATTTGCCTTTCCTTCTCTGCCCCCAAGGCCACACATAGCACACCTCACTGTCCGACTGTCAGTTTCTCTTTCACCATTTGGGCCTGAGCTTGAACCAAATGCAAAAAAAGAGACTGGCTGAGCACATACAAGGACTAGTTTTTGACAGCTTGCAAGGAACAATTAAATGTAAAATCTTAACCTGGCATACTAATAATTTAAACACTAATTATTAAAGAAAAATGGCATAGTAAAATAACCCAGTTTTCTGATTCTGGAATAAGAAATAAATGTTTTTCTGACTAGTGCTTAATAATGATTTCACAATACAAAGCTGCCAAATTTTCAGACCTCTTTCATTACTCCATCCACAAAATTTTGAAGGTACATCTATATAAGTATTCAAATACTGCCTTTGTGCAAGCAAAACAGACAGACAGCTAACCAGGCACCCAGTCTGCAAACATAAAATCCTATGTGTACATGAAAATTGATGCACACAATTTGTGAATATATCAATGTGGTCCATTAAAACTTTGAGTTAAGGGGCCATTCTGAGCGGTTGTATAAGCGTACAGTCCATTTAACTCTCATTCTCTAAATAAACCTAGAGACTTTGGACCAAATCCTCACCTAGTGTAATTGAATCATAATTATGCATGCCATATACCCACATATTGCAAACATTATCTCTCCCTAATAATCAAGCTATAAACTTGTTTTTCCGCATGCCATACAATAATGCCACATGACCTAAAATGAATATTCAAAGTATCTTTAAAGAACAAATGTTTTTACTTTTAGCACAAAAAAGCTATTGTATTTAATTGGTTACAATTCTGTCTGCTACAAACACAGAAAGATCATCATATAAAATACTGTACTGCCTACTAGAACAAAACTTATTTTCTCTCTCCCCAAGTAAGGAAAGTGATAGCAAAAAATAATCTTACCAAAATTTACCTTTAGAAATTTCTTTAATGGGAACTGTGCTTCTACCATGAGGAATGAAAAGGTCTTTTTTGTCAGATGTAGAAGCAGAATTAAGAGATGTCTTGCTAGTTACATCAGCAGCTGGTTCTGGTAAAAAGTCTGTTATTGTATCCTTCTGATTTTCAGGTACTGCATCACTTTGGATTTAAAAAAAAAAAAGAAAAAAATTTCACACACAAAGGCTCCTAACAGACAATCACATCCAAATATTAGATAGTTTTCGGGAGGTCATGGAAGTTTAACAAGTGTCAATGGCAGTACTCTATATTGACTTTAATTTTTAGGAAACAAAAGTGAAATAAAACAGTATTAAAAAAGTTAAAAGGGCTTGATTACAGTGATTCCCAGTTTTGCCTGGACATACTAAATTAACGCGAGGATATTTCTTTAAGAACATAATGTAATCATAGAGCCAGCTTTCAATAATATAGTGCCTTGGATTTCTTGGCCCCCAAATCCTGATATGAAAGTACACAGAGGTCATTGTGCATGCAAGGAAAGATTTTCACTCATTCAAAAGTGTGTGTTGCACATTTAAAGTGTGTTTTTTTATTTTTAAAAGCACCTTGCAACCTCTAACCTCTTCACTAACAAGTCATCTATGTAAGGTGAGATGAAAACCTTCCAGCAGTGACGAATAATGGAATAGTCAGGATCTTTGAAAAGACCCAGAGGGATGGGGAAGTCAAATGACAGTGTCATGTATTAAAGACACTAGTCACCTAACACAAATGGAATATATTTTTATGAGTAGGATGAAAAAATGCACCTCATGGGCATCTTCAAATCAATTAATGCCAACAAGTCCACCAGATTCCACGGCTGCTTTGAATAAGCTGTGTCTTCATTGAAGCTAATCATGAAAAAATTCAGCCGCTTCAGATCCAAGACAAGACTGTTCCCCTTCCTTTACCACAAGGATCTCTGCCTTTTCTGCGACCTTGCAACTGTCTTTGGGGCTGCATATCCATATATATCATCATACGAATGGATACACAGTATAGGCTGTCTTTATGCTTGTTGCCTTCTAGATGGTCTGGGACTCATGGCATTGATTCACCCACTCCCAGGAGCGGCACCAGGGTTTTTGCCGCCCTAGGGGGCAGCGCTCCTCCTCTGAGCATTCGGCAGCGGAGGGTCCTTCCGCTCCGCGCCTTCGGGGCACTTCAGCGGTGGGTCCCAGAGCGAGTGAAGGACCTGCCACTGAATTTCCGCCAAAGACCCGGAGCGGAAGGACCCCCCGACGCTGAATTTCTGCCGAGGGCGGCAAAATCCTGCCCCCCAAATCCTGCCACCCTAGGCGACCGCCTAGGGTTGCCTAGTGGGAGCACCGGCCCTGCCCACTCCTAAGAGTGGTTGGAGAACTGAAGCTGCAGTCTCAATAGAGAGCACTGCCTTTTAAAATTTGTTTCGCATAACAAATATTCAAATTCACATTCAGGCTCTTATGACCTGGACTGGGTTTTTATAGCGAAATATTTTCTTTAACTCAAAAAAAATATGCAACAAACACTTTAATAATGAGGTTCATAGTATTGTACTGTACTGTTATGGCAAAATGTTTGCTCAACTATGATATGTCAGTCATAACAGATCACTGGTTCAATTCCTGGAAAGTAATGAAATCACAAACTACCCTATCATATTGTTCCATTTACCTTTGTTCATTACTCAATTTAGTGGATCCAACTTCCATCACTACAGAGTTACATGATTCATCTAGATCATCTTCACAAGACTAATTTAAAAAAAATACATACAGACACAGAGAGAGAGAGAGAGAGAGAGAGAGAAATTAGCTAAAGAATTCAAAGAATACATCACCACAGTGAGAGAAAAATTGGACAGATTACTTTTGTGTGACCTCTGTACAGTTGGTGCCATCAAAGGAGAAATAATAGGAACATTTATTTACTTTGGAAAACTGAACTTTCTATGGATGGACTGACAGCATTAACAATATACCAAAACAAGTACTTTAACTATATTTCTGGTGATCTACAGTATCCCGTTTAAGTTTGAAGTCTAGCCAACTCAACTTTTCTGTTTGGCTCTTACTAATTTGAAAATTTAATTGCTCAATTTGTTTAAAGGGTATAGGATAATTAAACTGAACCATTTGCAGTTTACTGTTAAGAAACATATACTTACATCACTGAGTACCTCAATTTTCAAAGCAGACTCAAGGTTCCCAGGAACTGTGTCAGACTCTTCTGCTCTAAAGAGAGCTGTCCAATACTTTTTCATATCTTCAACTGGGAAATACAATTAGAGTAGTGCATTCACTTTTTTTTTTAAACATTTTTATGTATTAAGTTACTGGGTTGGGGGTTTTTGGGGGGTGGAGGGAGGCTGTTTTGTTATTTTAACTACCTATCTACCATCTTAACTATCCTGACTACCCACATAGATCTTCAGGAAAGAACAATTTACTTGCAGTTGTTTAGTGAATATGGACATGAGAAAGAATTGTAAGGAACTAATAGAAGTCCAACAAACCTATTAAATCATCATCATCATCATCTCCTCCTCCTTCTCCTCCACTCAGAGTATCATCAGCTTCATTCATCAATTCATGCTTAGGTCTGAATTCATCTGCTTGAATACCAGATATTTGATCAACTGGTATTCTTAAAAGAAGAAGAAAAAGAGGAGTCAAGTCTTTAAAAGTTACAGTATTATTACTATCACTCTCATACTACTATAGTGAACACTGTCACTTCATACAGACACTAAAGTTTGGGCCTCATCATGCAGAGCTGCTTGTGAGAAAGGCTGAGCACCCTTGACTTCCATTGACTTCTGTAGGCATTGATGGTACTTAGTACCTCCCAGAAACAGGGGATAACAAAATTATCGAGCACCCTCTATGCTTCAGATAATGTAGTCTTACAGTAGTAAGGCTCCTTGAGAGTGAACTGAAACTCCTAATTTTTGTTAATAATACCATCAAGTTCTACAAGAGATTGTTATTTTTGTATTGATATTAAAGAAAACCTCTTTAAAATAATTCCAAAATAATGATTCATCAAAATATGGACATAATTAGTAATTTATTTTACAGGGGGAAAAAACAACACAATCACCTCATCTAAATTTCCCAATATTTGTTTAATATGTTCTCAAATATCCAGATAAAATTGCTTTAGATTGCTCATATTAACAAATGCAGCTATTTCTGGATTCTTTTATTAGCAGTGTGTGATTCAGTGACTACCTTCTATGCTTCTTAAGCCACAGTTTCTCCATATAGTTCAGGCTTTCTTCTTTGAATTCAATTTTAACAGGTTTTCTCAAAATTGTGAGATGGGTCTGTACCTCACAAACGCCCATGGATTCTATAAATATAAGGAAAACTGTAATATGTATCATTCAAATATGTTAATAATATGCTTTCCTTTTATTAAACTATAAAAGTCATTTTAATTAATAGTCTATGCTTGATTTAGATATCGGCTTATTCATGAAATTTAAAAGGTTAATCTCATATTATTCATATTCTGTTGAGAGAGTTATCTGCAAATTGCGGTCTATATGAAAAGTGAGTTTACAATCTAATTTGGATTGATTGGATTTGACTGAAAAAATAAATCACACACTCTCTCTCTCTTTCTCTTTTAGGGCTAAATCATCATACCCTGTGCGAAAACAAGCTTTAAACTGAACATTTATTCAGGGTTGGGTAGCTGACGTCAGCTGACTTCTTCTGCTCCTCAACTGGTAGCAAATAAATTGGAAGTTAGAAGGATATATGTAAAGATTCCACTGACAAGCAGTAAAGGAGAACTGTACAGTTAAGTTTTTCTCATGCCTAATGAAAGACAAGGAACTAGCTTTTAAAACAATGACATATCCTTCGAGATATGTGCATTATCTGTACTATATAAGCTTGCTAATTAATTCTGACAGTCATGTACTTGGAGGTATGAGACCTCAAAAACAGATTTACATGGGATAACTGAGTGTCCAGATTGATATGTAAGACCTTAAACTTGCACACATTTTTGTCTTACCTTTATGCATTGAAAGCAACTGGGCTGCTCATATGCATAAAGCTAAGCCCATGCACATTTGCAGGATCAAAGCCCATGGATTTCCAAATAAAAACCGCAAATCACCAGGAAAGGTATTAGTAAAAGTATAAGATTATTCTAAATGTATCAAGTAGCATAGTATACTTCAGAAAGAGAGAGCACAGCAAACTGCTATCTATATACTAGTGGAGACACAGAATATCCTGCACAAATCCAAGTAAACACGATTTTGTTTCGTGGTTCATGATTAACGAATGATCACATCTCTTCACAGGGAATAATTCAACCTGATACCAGAGATTGATGCGGATACTCAGCTATCAGAGAAAAAGAAAATGCACTAAAATGTAACATACATA
This sequence comes from Chrysemys picta bellii, assembly GCF_011386835.1. Lineage (NCBI taxonomy): Eukaryota > Metazoa > Chordata > Testudines > Emydidae > Chrysemys > Chrysemys picta. Next base: position 17,975,595 of record NC_088799.1, on the reverse strand, counting down.
ATCCTGAGGCATGTGCATTGCTCACCTCAATAAACAGGCTGTAATTATTAGGCTTTGAATTTACTAGTATAGAGGTCTCAGGTGAAAGCAAGAGAGACAAGATTGGAGAGGTATATGACAGAAGTTCTTTGCACTCTTAGCAAGTACCTTTGAGCTGAATATCTGAAAAATCTGTGGCAGCTAAATCTTATTAAATTAGTTTTACAGATTTCACTGAAGAACAGCGGTTGACTTGCCCAGGGTCACAGAAATCAGAAATAGAACTCTGGTCCCCTGCACCATCAGTAGACAACACTGTCTGTATACTATTCCACTATTCTAAATAATAATGGGAATACTTCACTTTAAGGAAAATATATTCACTATTCCTAGAGAATATTATCTCCACCAACAGTGTCTTAGAAACAATTCCAAATACTTAAGTCATTGTTTGCAAAGTACATAAAAAGGCTATAATATTCCAATAACATAATGTGGCCTACTTGAGCAAACTGAAGTTCTAGAAACAGATTAATCAGCATTCAGGGTGCTTCAATATACAAACAAAAGCACTAATATTCATTTGGTGTGTCTTACATAGTGTATACTTGAGGAACCATATAACCATCACAATAACAATATTAAAAAAACAAACAGTAACATTTGAAAAATATTCCAGAAAGTACAGACTTCCTAGCAGTACATAAATGAGCATGCCTGTTCTGTGCAGAGCTCCATTCTGGTCTTTATTTGGTTCTAGGGAGCCCGGCATCAGTTTCCCTTCACACCAGAGCTCCTCAGTAAGTCCTCCAAGTCCTTTGTCACATACCAATGCTCCTTTTTAGGGACTAGTTTATCAATGTACAATTTGCTCAAATACAGTCTCTTTCATTGAAGACTCCCACAAGGTACAGCTCCTCCTTTCCCTTCCTCCTCCTATTGCAGCTTCAAATAAAGTCTGTTTCTGAGGTCTTTCACTTGGCACCGGCACTCCTTTGTGAAACTCGTCTAACACAGCTACTTCTTATTCTCTCTCCTGTCAGAGTGCTCTGGCTTCTTTTCTTAAACCTGTGCTCCCTGGATTCTGGGTCACGCCTCCAGAAGGCTTCTCCAATTACTTCCCTCAGCAACCCTTTCAGCAGCTCAGCCCCAGCTCAAACAGTTCCTCCCTTCCTTTTGTCCACTCTTCCCAGTCTCATAAAGCCTAGGTACCTTCCACTTCAATCAATCAGCAGCAGTTAATCAGCCAGAGGCCTCCTCTTTCAGTCAATTGGGCATCAAAGAATCAGTCACACTTCCACCCTCTGACACACATTTTATCAATCTATTTGATGTATTGTTAAATCAGTGCAATGGGTGGATAGGAAATGATTTACTATCTAAGAAAGAGGCGTACAGTTTGTGTCATGAACTATGTCACCTTCCAATAGCATGGTAATCAGCTGGAGACTTAGAAATGGTCATTTTAATAAAAAATTATAAATTCATACATTACAAGTTGATACTGTAAAGGCTGATATAGGCTCATCAGTACATAAGCTTTGAGAATATACACTATTGATCAAAATGGGTTCAGTTTTCTTTTTAAAAATGTATTTAGCAGAAACTAATTCATACCTGGTTGAGCCTCATCAGAGTTCTGGTCCTTTTTGTGTTCATGATTTCCATTTCTCCACTGAGTTAAAGCTTCTTGAAAGGACGCTGCAGATTCTTCCTCATCAAAAGTACCATACAGTAATAATCCACCATTCTGATTCTCAAAAACTACCCCTGTTGGTACTGTGGAAACTTCCTGAATCAATTTTAGAAAAGTAATCAATCAAATATGTCCTAATGGCAACAATCTTCCCCACCACACATACAAATACCGGATGACAAAGGATTAATGGTTTCGCATCTTAACTGCTGAAGGGATTCAGTTCTTGGATGTGGTACCCTTTCTTATGCGCTTCCTTTGGGTTAAACTGTGATCAAGATAATTCAAGGCTATTTTTGGAAATCGCTCCTTTTGGCCAGATTGAATTGAGATGCCCCATCAACAGAGCTCTAAGCCAGACTGCTAAACAAACGCATAAAGGAATACAGATTTATAGCCACAGAGTTTAAGGCCAGAAGGGACCACCAGATTATCCAGTCTGATTTAGTGTATATCACAGGCCACACGCACACTAAATTCAACTAGGAATGAATGCAATTTTTAAATGAAGGTATCACTACTATTAAGTATAAAATAGTTTATTATAGTGATAAGTATAAAATAGTTTATTATTAAAAGAAAATAGTTAATTCTAATGCTATAGAATTAATCTGCCAAAAGTCTAATAGAATCAGGGCTTGTTTAATTACAAGCAAAGCAGTAGCAATCTGAGGTCCTGCGTCTCATGGAGGCCACATGCATAAACATGGATCAGACGGCTGGACCAAATGGATAGCCTGATCTGACTAGTCAATTTGTGGCACCAGAAATCACAGGGCCAATACACTTTAAGGAATTATGAGTGTAAAAATGGAATTTTCTGTTTTACAGGAATACACAGCTCACAGAAATTCCTCAGCCTACCTCAGCACTGCCTGTTGACGTTAGCAGAGATGAAGAAATGTCTGACATGAGCTGATTCTTGCTATTTGCTGTCTTCTGCTCATGATTCTTTTTGGATTCATCAGGATTGCAGTCTTTCATGAACTGATGGGTAGCTTCTAATTTTCCAACTGATACATGGGTTTTTGCCTACAAACAACATAGACCACCAGATTAATTCAAAATAAACACACACACTTTCCACTAAACAATGCTCAAATTACAGAGGCAGAAGCATAAAAGAAGCAGAGCAGACCACAGAATGATGGTGGACCGAACATATCCTATCTTCAACAATCTGAATAAAACCAAATATTCAGATCAGACAGGAATGTAAGAGACTACCAGATTATTTAATGAATATGGGAGATAATCTACGCAGCGCATGTCATACGTTAAAAGAACTTTATAATCAACGTGCTATAAAATTTGTAACTAATGAAGGTCAATCAGATATTGGTTATATTCTGTCGTCTTTTTTGAACTGCAGCTGGAGAGACCCTTAAGAGGTGAAACTGATTTAAAAATCTCAAAGAAATACCAATCAACGTATCAAATCTACTGTGTGACGGACCAAGCGTATGAACTAGTTTAAAGATCTAGACAAATTAACCTAGGTCAAAGGCTGGAAGTAGTTCTTAGATGACAACAATAATTTTAATCACAATGTTGTTGTAGCTGTGTTGGTCCAAGAATATTAGAGAGACCAGGTGGGTGAGATGATATTTTTTATTGAATCAACTTCTGTTGATGAAAGACTCAAGCTTTCTCCAACAGAAGCTGGTCCAGTATAGGATATTACCTCACCCACCTGGTCTCTTTAATTCCATTGCCATTTTCCTTTATTCCTCTGCAACTTACATTAGTATAAAGCAAACTGCTCCATACATTTCATCTTATGAGGCCCATACTTGAACAATTACCTAACTGAGAAAAGATAAAACCAAAGAGAATAGAAAAAAGAATGCATTTCCATTTGTCCTGTGGAAATATTTTGTTTCAGAGCCACATTTGGGATCTAGATAATACAGTAAACCTAGAGTGCTAAATAAAAAATATGTATGTTGCCACAAAGGTCCCTGTGTTTCCCTCCTATGTAAAAATATGCATAGAAGAAAAAGCTAATACGAATACTCCTTGGGTCTCAGGACGAACAGGCATGCACACAGGAAGTGTGGCCAGAAAAAGCTGAAGAGCCCAAAGATCCATCGTAAACCAAGGCCCAATCACTTTGGCTCTGTGACTACATCCACTCCAGGGTTCTCCCTCTAGCCCCATCTACCTATGACAATACAGTTGATCTAGTATCCTTGCTGTCACTGGCTTGCACCTCGCATACCATATTCTATGACCTTCCAATGAGTATGCAAGAAAAGGTAATGTTGCTTCAAGCTACATTCACTGTTTGCCATTTTGACTGCATATATTCTATTCAGATTCTTATCCCATAACTCTCATCACGATATGGTGTGGGGTACATTTTCCCAGCGGAAATATCACTGTTGTGTCCCCTAGTTCTGATTCCCCACAACTGCTGGCAGCAATCTCTTTTCCACATGGGCAAAAGATCACTAAAATACTTGGAGACTAGAAGCACATATTTAGAGAAAAGCAGAAGATCTTCTCTACATAATTGCATTTCCTCTTGGCAGGGTTCCTTAAGGCATTTTATGTTCATTTGCTTCCCTCCAGAGGTGAAGTATAAGGCCAAAGAAAATGAGTTTCGTGCTCTCTAGTCACTTTACATTTGACTTTTGACCACAGCATTCAGATGAAACTTAGCAAGGCTAATATTCCCTGCTCAAGAGATAGTAGCATGTGGAAGCAAGTGAAGCAACTCACTGCATTGTTTGTGGATCTAAATGGTACGATAACACATTTATATACGTCTATCACAAATATTTGTTAAACTGCCACCTAGAGTTCTATCTATACATTTTACACAGCATTACTCTCGATTTGGCATTTTGCTCATTTGTTTCAGAACAGTTTTGAAATTCTATTTAACTGATTTCAAAGAGAATACTCGGATAAACGTACTGGATTGCTTCCTATATTATTATAGTTCCTAACAAGAGAATTTAGATGCTCTTTGAGTTTCTTCTGTCTTGCTAACTAAACAAGATAAGATGATGATGAAACATTCCAATTAGGGGGTAGGATTTTGAAAAATACTTAAGTGCTTTCAGAGTACAAGTCCCATCAACTTTCAGTGAAACTTGTGCTTTCAAAAATCCCATCCATGATCCTTTCTAAACTTGGTATGATATGTAACTGATTGTTTCCACACCAATTTGTTGAATTTTTAATTAATAAGAATTGTATCTTAAATGCATAAAATGATCTGGAAGATAATGAAAACAGGTCTTATTCACAGATTTTACTGTCACAATCTCAACCTATAGAATCTACTGCAAACTGTCAGACTAAGAAGCTAAAAAAACCCACCTCCAATCATCTATTATTTTCTTTAAAAAGAAATGCTAGTTCTTTCCCCTTTCCCTCCCCGCCCCCCAATTTCTACAATTACCTGTCATCCACTATGATGGCTCAATTAATCCAAAAATGAACCTAATTTTGCTTTCCAAGCATCAAGATTCTATAATTTACAAAAAGGTTAAAAAAAATCATGAAAACAGAACAATTAATAATGAGTATTTTTATTATGATACTTGTTTTTATACAAACTTCAGGGCAGACACGCAGGTGGTATAAATTAATTACTTCAGAGGAGCTCTGACAATTTATAACAGATGAGGATCTGTCCCTTCCTTTCAAAAGAAAATTTTGACACTGCCACCAATTTTTAAAATCAGGGTTTAAGTATTATTCAGAATATGTCTATATGAATATTTCCTTCCCACCCCCTCACAAAGACCATTCACTGGGCTTTCTAAATGTATTTTTAAAACATGAAGATCAATAGCACTTAAGTATTTAGAATGATGGCAGGCTGTCAATCTTTTGGACTAACAGAAACTCAATTATTTTGGCACAAATGTCAGAAAGTTATTTTAATGTGAAAGCATTCCAGATAACATAATGTCATAAAGATGACAGCAGCAAATCCAACCTACTTCCATTCCTCAAATGTAATGTATCTTGATTGCCAAGGACTTTCCTGAACCCCATTAAGGCCTAGGACTGTAAAAGCAGCAACTAAGGCCACAGTTGGATTTTCAATTTTCTCCTTTATCACATTAAAAGAACAAAAACGTATTCCTGCCATCTCATACATACTGAACAGTTGAGACCGGAAGTACAGCTAGTTACTTGTTTTCCGAAGCCTTAGAGGCACACTAAATAGATGCTCTAGCACATATCAATACATTCAGTGTTAGGCTTTGTAGATCAGCTAACACTTTCCCAGAATTTAGTGAACATCATTTTATGTAGTTAGCTTAATTGTCACTGCCTCGCATTTCCCATTGTGTGCTGTACTTTTCCTTTGTCTACACTGCTGACACTAAGATTCTTTCTTCCTTGCTCTTTTGCAATACATCTGTTTGCATGCTTTGCTAGATGTTTGCCAGAGTCTATACTACAAGGCAAAATTACTATCTATAACTGTTTAGGTATTTGCTTCCAGAGATCAATCATCATGGGGATTTGGAGTCCTAGTACCAGGAGCTCTGAGCAGTCTAGAAGGGCAGTCCCTGTTGAGGCCACGTAAGCGTTTCTTCCTTTAAATGTTCAGACCCCATACAATTCTCCCCCAAGCAGTTCAGTCACAAATTTAATTAACGCGATTTTTTTTAACAAGCACCATCAGTATGGAAGCACTTTCACTGGAATAGTGGCCAAAGCATCAAGGGGCATATGAATCTTTAGCGTAACTGGCACAAATATCTTGCAACGCTAGCTACATCAGTGCCATGCTAACACCTGTTCTCCCTTTCAGGTGACATTGTAAACAAAAAGTGGGCAGTATTATCTCCTGCAAATGTAAACAAACTTGTATGTCTGAGCGATTGGCTGAACAAGTAGTAGAACTGAGTGGACTTGTGGGCTCTAAAGTTTTACACTGTTTTATTTTTTGAATGCGGTTATTTTTTGTACTTAATTTTACATTTGTAAGTTTAACATTCATAATAAAGAGATTGCACTACAGCACTTGTATAAGTGAATTGGAAAATACTATTTCTTTTATTTTTACAGTGTAAATACGTATAATAAAAATAAATATAAAGTGAGCACTGTACACTTTGTATTCTGTGTTGTAATTGAAATAAATATATTTGAAAAATGTGGAAAACATTCAAAATATTTATATAAATAGTATTCTATTATTGTTTAACAGCACAATTAATCATGATTAATTTTTTTAATTGCTTGACAGCCCTAGTTTCTGCTATATAAAGGGAAAAGAAAATATGGTGGCATATGCCCTGTCCAGGAAAGGGCTCTGACCTGCTGCCTCCAGGTCGCCAGCAGCTAGCCCTCCTGCAGCTTTGTAAGGGGGGAGATGTGACTTTAAGAGCTTCCCAGTTTCAGCTGGCTTAACCAATTCAGTGTACCCCAACTCACTATGGTTATAATCTATATCTAAAAAGTGTCATGTAAGGTATCATTGGAAAACTAATAAAACTCACTGATATTAATATTCTTGCACGATGTATGTATGTGGCGTATACAAAAAGTTATGAAGAGGAAGTACCTTGTGCAGTAACAACGATTCTTCGAGATGTGTCCTTATGAGTGCTCCACTGTAGGTGCATTTGCATCACTGTGCTGCTGATCAGAGAACTTTGATAGCAGTGTCCATTTGGCCTGCACATACGCTGCCCCCTAATCATGCCCTGCCATGAGGCTAACCCCCCTCAGTTCCTTCTCTACCAGAGAGTCCTTACAAGAACTCTGAAGTAGAGGAGAGGAGGGTGAGATACGGAGCACCCATAGGGACACACATCTCGAAGAACCATTGTTACTGCAAAAGGTGAATAACTTTCTCTTTTTCTTTGAGTAGCATCCCTCTGTGTGCTCCACTGTAGGCAACTCCGAGCAGTATCCCCCTGCAGGGCTGCAGCTTCTGAGTCAAATCTTTGGATGACAATACTGTAGAACCAAAGATAGCATCGGAGGCGGAGTCCCCAGTAATCGCATAATGTGCTGCAAAGGTATGCGCAGACGCCCAGGTTTCAGCCCTGAAGATTTTCAAGATAGGGACGTTCTTGAGGAAGGCGATAGGGAAGGAAACCGACCTCATGGAGTGCAAGCAAATACCAGATGGCGGTACTATGCTGTGAACCTGATAGCAGTGTTTGATACAGTTCGAGACCCATTTGGAGAGTTTCTGGGCCAATATTGCTGCACCTTTAGACCTTTTCGCAGTGGAGAGGAAAAGCTTAGGAGATTTCCTAAAGACCTTCATCCTGTCCAGGTAAAAGGCCAGAGCGCTCCTAATGTCTAGTGTGTGCAGTATAGCCTCACTGTGATAACAGGGTAAAAGGTCGGGAGGTGAATCAGTTGGTTTATGTGAACAGACGAAGTCACCTTGAGGATGAGCTTTGGGTACAGAGTAACTTTGTCCAGAAAGTATACTGTATGGCAGGGGTGTGCCATTAGTGCCACTACCTCCCCTATTCTCTTCACTGAGGTGATCGCCACCAAGAATGCTGTCTTCATGGACAGGTATGTGAGCAAACAGATGGCCATAGGTTCAAAGGGTGGCCTAGTCAGGCTTTTTAGTACTAAGTTTAGGTCCCATGATTGGGAAGCGGGGGAGACACCTGGGTTGGAGAAAAAGATGTACTACACCCTTGAGGAACCACTTTATAGTGGGAAGAAAGAGAACTGAGTATCTCTCTATTTGTTGATGGAAGGCTGCTATGGCCACTAGGTGAATTTTGAGTGAACTGAGGGATAGTCCTGATTTCTTGAGAGCCAATATATACCCTAGGACCATTGGGAGAGTAGCGGCTGTCGGGGAAATTTGTTTGGAATTACACCAAACATGAAACCTGGTCCACTTTTGCAGGTAAGTATGACAAGTAGCCAATTTTCTATTTTGTAGTAACACTTCCTGTACCTCCTCAGAGCAGGATCTTTTTGTGTGTTGGAACCATGAAGGAGCCAGGCTTTGAGTCGGAGTATCCGCGGGTTAGGGTGGAGAGTGCATCCTTCATTCTGCGAAAGGAGGCATAGCGTGGGATGAAAAGGGATCGGCAGACACTTCACCAACTATGACAGGTAAGGTACCAGGTCTGTCTTGGCCAGGTGGGAACAATCAGTATAACATTTGCGCTCTCTCGCTCTCTCTTTTTATTTTAACAGAATTTTTAGCAATAGAGGAAATGTGGAAAAAGCATACAGAAGGCCCTTGTCCCATGAGAGGAAGAGAACGTCCCCTAAGGAGTTCTGTCCGAAGCCTGCCGGGAGCAATAGTGTGGGCATTTCCTGTCCAGGTAAGTGGCAAACAAGTTTATTGTCAGTGTCCCACACTGTCTGAATATGTTGTGGAGTACTACTGAGTTCATCTCCCACTCGTGGTCATGTGGGAACTTGCAGCTAAGACTGTCCTCAGTTGTGTTCTGCACTTCTGGTAGGTAGGCTGTCGAAATTTTCACATTGTGGGAAACGCACCAGTTCCATAGCTTTAGTGCTTCCATACAAAGGAAAGGCTATCTGGCGCGCCCATGACGATTTGTCTAGTAAATGAATGCTATGTTATCTACCATGATCTTTGTGTGTACACCTCTGATCAGCGGAAGGAAGTGAGCAAGTGTTCCTCACTGCTCTGAATTCGAGGAAGTCGACATGGACACGCCTCCATGGGTGACCATTTGCCTTTTGTCATGAGGTTGTTAAGATGTGCTCCCCATCCTAAAAGGGATGCATCGGTGGTGAGGAGCAGTGACGGGGAGGGCTGTGCAAACGGGATCCCCATGCAGATATTTGGTGGGTACTTCCACCAGTTCAAGGATTGTTTGACCTTGGTGGGTAACAATAGGGATTTTTTCAGGCTGTCTCTGTTCGACCTGTATACGGAGCTGAACCACAACTGGAGACTACCTCATGTGTAGTCTGGCCTGAGTTATCAAAACGTGCCTGCAGCCATGTGCCTCAGAAGTTGAAGGCAGTGTTTGGCTAATATTTGAGGGCTGGTCTGCACTGTCTCTGTGGACAGATTGAGGAATCTATGTCGTGGGAGGAGCACTCTCGCTCGAAGAGAGTTGAGACCAGCTCCTATGCACTCTAGGGGTTAACATCCATTTTTGGACATTGATTTGTAGGCCAAGCTTCTGAATAAGTCCACAGTCACATGGGTAATCTGTAGGGCTTTGAAGGAATGAGCCCTGAGGAGGCAGATGTCCAATGGGGATAGATCATGATCCCCTGGGAATGAAGGTGAGATGCCATTATGGAGAGGACCTTGGAGAATACTCTGGTTGTCAATGATAGTCTGAAGGGGAGTACTCTGTATTGGTAGTGATCCTGTCCTAGGGTAAATCTGAGGAACTGTCGGTGGGAAGGCAATATGGAAATATGGAAATAAGCAACCTGAAGCTCAAGGGCCGAAAACCATTCTCCCTGTTCCAAAGCTGGAATAATCACTGCTAGAGTGACCATCTTGAATTTTTGAGCCTAAACAAACTTGTTGAGTGCTCTGAGGTCCACTAGGGGTCTCCAACCCCCCTTTTCTTACTATTCGGAAGTAGCAAGAGTAAAAACCTTTCCTTCATACTTGCTAAGGTACTGGTTCTATGGCTTCTACGCAGAGGAGGCAATCTATCTGTTGTCACAATAAACTCTCATGAGAAGTGTCTCTGAAGAGGGATGCGAAGAGTGTTGCGGGGGGGAGGGAGATGAAATGAATGGGATAACCATTGCAGATGATTTCTAGCACTCATTTGTCAAATGTTATCCCATCCCCAGGTGCAGTGGAACAGAACAAGGCATTGTCCAAAGGGATGCAAAGGGTTGGTCAGCGTCAGGTAGCTCTGAAAGGAGTGATCTGTCGGCGCCCCAACTTATCCATCAAAATTGATATTTTGAAGTTGATAGTAGGAAAGACGAAGGTTGAGGGTCCAATGATTTGCACTTTGAGAATCTGGACTCTTTCTTTTGTGGTTCATAAAAGCACTGAGATTGATATGCAATTTAAGTGAGGGTTAAGAACTGTATTTTCTCTTCTGTCCAGGTACATAAATCCCCAATGACTGAAGGATAGCCCTGGAATCTTTGAGTTTGTAGAGGGATTAGTCCATCTTTTCTGTTAACAATTTGGTGCCTTCAAAGGGAAGGTCCTCCACAGTTGTCTGTAGTTCCTTGGGGAAGTCAGATAAATGTAGCAAAGAGGCTCGTTGCATTACTACTGCTCTGGAGATGGATCTTGTCATGGTATCAGTCACGTCGAGCACTGATTGGAGTGCCATCTTGGCCACCAGTTGTATTTCATTGATAATGGCCCTTAACTGATCTCTGTAAGATTCTGGAAACTGATCAATAAATAAATTGAATTTGGAATAATCGAAGTAGTCGTATTTTGCTGTCAACGCTTGATAATTTGCGATGAGGAATTGTAGTGTGGCTGATAAATAAGCCGTTCTTCCAAACAAACAGAGGTTTTCCAATCCCTATTATATGGGGTGGACTTCACCTAGTGTTGAGGACCTCTGGAATTGATGGCATCTATGGCAATCGAATTAGGTGGTCGAAAGGCAGAAAGAAATTCTGTATCTTTGGCTGGGATGTAGTATTTCTTATCAGCTCAATTACAGGTTGGCACGACGGATGCAGGGACCTGCCATAAAAGTCTGGCTGGATCCAAGAGAGCCTCATTGATGGGGAGGGCTACTCTGGATGAAGAAGAGGAGTGTAAAATGTCTATCAGTTTCACCTCCTCTAGAGGTAATTGCAGAGTGTCTGCCACCCTCTTAGCTAAGTCTTGCCTCATCTGGTGAAGGGGACAAAATGTTGGTCAGAAGCATGACCTCTTCATCGAGGTCCACCTCCTGTTTCTCCCTCATCTCTCCTGGAGGTTCAGTAGCTCTAGATGCATGGGGCGAGGGATGTGCTGGCCACCGCTTCCCGCAGCCCCCATTGGCTTGGAGCAGCAAAGCGCGGCCAGTGGGAGCCGTGATCGGCTGACCTGCAGATGCGGTAAACAAACCGGCCCGGTTGTTCCTCTAAAGCAGGGATCGGCAAACAAACATCATTTTTCTGAACTTCCCAGAGGACTGGACGTTGCAGAGCACACAGGTCTGGGGAAATTCAGGACTGGGAATATGTTGGGGTCACCTTGCTGGATGTAACCAAGGCTGGTGGAAGCCAGAGTGGGGCTGTGGGGCTGTAGACAGGCTGCTGAACCAGGGCTGTCTACCACACAAACACTTCAGGGTTTGACCGGCATGCATGTAGGTTGAAAGTGAACATCCCACGCTGGGAGCTACAGCAACAAAGCATCGTAAGGTACCTAGGGTTGCATGGCAAGTGGTGTCACAACCCCTCAACTGGTCTGGACTGCACCCCCGAAGACCAGGACAATCTGCCCCTGATTCACTGTATGATCTGGTATAAATCCCTTAATCTCTGTGTGTCTCAACTTCCCCCTTTATAAATAAAAATGACAAACAATTTGTCCTCCTTTATAAAGCATTTTGAGACCTATGAATGAAATCACTACAAGCACTAAGACTTATTATTACTTACTAATACTCCAACCTTATGTTCTGAATGTACAAATTGTGAGAACTAATAGATCACATAGATTTGATAAATCACTGTTCGTGACTGTTCAATGTGGTGAAAATGCTTTTAAATCCAGCCAAGATAGCTGACAGAACACATATATCTTGCTGTTTAAGGTGGGCTAGTAATAGGGGTCCAAGAAGATGATTTACTACCTGCTTTTCTACACTATTGACTACCATCCCTCAATGTGCTGGGTCATCCTGTAACTGTCTTAAATGTTTTCCTCTTAATGTAATCTTTCAAATAATACACTATGAGTGTGCATCACTCTGACAAAAATACATTAATCAGAGCAACAACTTTGATAATTTAAAGCATTACTAAAAAGATTACATGTTTTGGGGAAGAAGGTCTGACATCTGCAAATAAATTTCAGTGGGAGAAAGTACCATAAGATACAGGGCACATCTTGACACTCAAACATTGGCTTGTCCAAAAGTACAGTTTGACTTGATAATAAACACAAATTAAATGGAAAGGAAATATTTAAGTTTTCTAAGATTCAGTCAAGATGCTTTTAAACATATTCCATATATTTATAATAATTTGCATATTTATCTTACTGTAATTTTGTTTCTCTCCATGGAAGAAAGTCTAAACACTTCTACATACAGAACTCCTGACATGTTTTCTCTTTGCTTCATTAAACCAGCCCGTAAAACAGTGCAACCATAATTAATGTAACAATGAAACAAAATGAAAAATAGGATAATTATATAGAATTTCTACAAATTGAACTGCATAAACACACCACCTCATTTAACAAAAATCAAATACTGTTTGATGTGTAAAATGGAAGAAACGGTGATATAAAAATTGGACAAAAGTTATTACTACGACCAATTTATGCAATATAGCAAAATGTGATGGATGAGAAATAAAGTAGTGTTAAATAAGTGTGCTATTATAATTTTATGCAGAAATCCTTATTACAGTGGTCATTAAAATGTTATCATTACATCAAAAGAATATATTGTACAAATAAAACTGTACTTTAAAGATGACTTTTTTAATTCTGTAAACTCAGGCCCAATTGGCAATGAACTATAACACTTTACAAAGAACATTACACTCTTCAGATTTCACCATCGTTAAATTATTTGTTGTTCTGGAAAAAAAAAACCTTTCCAATTATATCACTATCATTTTCACCAATATGTGACTGTTCATTTGACAGACAAGAGCTAATTGTACGTGGGAATTCTCTACAATTAAAACGTATTAAAGCAGCAAACAGAATAAAGTAGTATGTTAATTACCCTAGCAGGCATTTACCATTGTATTTGGCTACTTTTACGACATCCAGATTAATTTGCTGCTTTTAGACCTGACTCAAACCTATCTGTACATGTGATATGAAAACTGCTTGACACCAAACAATTTGAATGACAGATTTATAGGCCATATAGCATAAAACCACCCCTCCCCCAATATGTGGAAGTTTATGTATGCAAAGTCTCTTTAACAACCTGCCAGCTACTTTTTAGAACCTTGTGGCATGACAGTTATTTCAGCCTAAGTAATATTTTTTTCCATGAGGAATCAAAAGACTGTAAAACCCATTAGTGCATAAAGTAAGAACTGTACATTTTTTTCAACGGAACATTAGAATCAGTATAATACACAATTGCTGTGTTTTACAGGAAGTTTCTGTATAAACACTAAAGCTCCTTTTGATTAAAATCTGTCTTCATTTTTCTTAAGTAAAATTTAAAAATCTCACTTTTTATAAATTGTAAAAAAAAACAAAAAAAACACTACTGCATGGTACAGCAATCATCTTATTTTTAACCCAACTGATCTTATAATTTAGCCCTATTTCTTACTTATGAAGTATAAATACTAATCACGTGCATCAGTGTTTCTAGGATCAGGGCCTCAGAAAAACAGTTTGGGATAAATAACAATTGTGGGGTATTAAAACAAAGTTGGTGACCTTATTATAAAACAAAATAATCTCTAATTTACTGATGAATGAAGTTGAAAAGTATAGTAAAGATGTAATAATAAATACATCTGCTACAAATAAACGCAGAAAATATGTCCTTCTGTGAGAAAAAAGGCTTCTGATGAATGAAAACATTTAAGAAATGCAATTATTTAAAAAATTAAGTTTGGAACCATTTACAGAGACAATTTTTATTATAAATACAGGACTACAAAAAAGTCTGTACCTGTAGAGGAATCATTCTATGGAGCTTCAGCGCCCCCTTCTGGTGGACTCTGGCAAAGCAACTACCACAGTAATCTTCCCCGCATTCTAAGCATACCTTGAACAAAAAGTAATAACAGCAAAAATGGGTTCATAATATACAATTACTGTTGAGGATTTTTTCCCTTGTTCATATTTTCCAACATGTTACAAATAAAACTTGAAGAAATAAAATTAGATTTTTTTTAGGGTGTTCCACTAATTAATGTACACACCTCATATCAATTTGGTCATAATTAGACATTTTAAAGAAGGATTATTTTAAATTAATCCAATCCAAAGCTCATTGGCTAGCTTTCTATACTCAAATATTAATACCTTTTGCTATCATCTACTCACCAGTAAAGCATTTTTGGTCTCACACTGTCCACATGCCTTCCCCTTCATTTTAGGTTTTTCAGGGATTGCAACATTTGCCATTTTATGTATAAATGGCTGTTTCATTGGCTCTGGAAAAATACAATGGAAGGCAAAAAAAATATAAAGTTCAATATTTTATAAGACATTAAGCATGTATTCTGACTAATGGGAGTGGGTATTTTCGTTCCATATACTTCTTTTTAACAACCTTTATAATTCAATATGTTAATGTCTTCAATACAGCTATTTAAATGTTCTTGAGAAAAAAATATCATCATGCAGCACATAGGAAAATAAAATTCAATAAGGCTATTCATTTTAATTTTAGGCTTCTTAGTGGTAACTATAAACAAGAGTGAGGTTCTTTTTTTATTAAACTATGAAAAGCATCTTCCAAACTGTTTAACAACCTCTAAGGAACACATAAAATATTAACATATAACATTTTATTTTACTTGGTGAATACAAACATCACTTTACCATGAATCTGTTCTTTGAGTATCTTCAACTTCACTTTTCCTGAAGAAACCTATATTGAAACATTTAAACATGTATATACAGAGAAAAGTAAAAGAATGATCAATAATCATACTTTGGAGAATGGACTTGAAATTTGGCATGGGTATTGCTTTTAGTACCAGGGATATGTCTTTTACTGTTCTTGAGGGAAAAAATGCCCATGTTGGAAAAATCTGAATTTGCACATATTTTATAGAGACTTGCCAGAGCTTTTAGCAGGGGCTGAGCAGGATTTTGCTTGCAATTGCTGCAGCCCTGGACACCAGACCTGAGAACAAGGACAATGTCTCTCCTGTGCTCTCAATAATGCCCCCTTTGCTGGCACCAAGGCAGCATGGAGGAGGAAGCAAACTGATTTGAATGTAGACATAACAAGAGCCAGGTTGGGGGCAGGTAGCAGAGGGAGTAGATTCCAAAAAGCAGCCTGGGGTAGGGGAGAACAAGACACTGAATGACGCATGAATCCTGTGGTAAAAAGCATAGGTGATTATTGTAATTAAAAAGACTATCATAATGCAGGTGCTCAAGAAAACAAGACAACTAAATTAAGATTTCACAGGCAACCTTAATTCTAGCATTCCTTAACTTCTGAGTGCTTGACTTTGCAACCATACCATTCTTTTAATGTAGTTATTTTGTATGTACTTGTATGTATATTTCACTTTGCAGAATATACCTGTTTATCTTGAATTTCCCCTTAAGCTAAATTTTTAGTATCTTCCTAAAGAAAATTGGGGATTCCAAATTTTTTAAAGAAGAAAAGTCTGAAAATGTTTCCTGGTAAAAGTTTTCTACACACACACAAAAATACTTTGGACTGTAAATATGATAAATTTAGCTAATACAGCATAGTGCAGTTTGATCATTCAAATAGATTTGTACTTGGGCCTTATCTAATGCCCACTGAAATTAATGAGAAGATTCTCAAATTCCTGCAGTGGGCACTGGATCAGGCCCTTAATAATCTGTTCTTGTACAAGTAGCACAACCTTACCCCTTAACTAACCTAATTTATGTAATACAACGTAACACCAAACAATTATTTCAAATACTGTACTCCAGAACTGAATATTCCTCTAGCTCAGTGGGATAGTATATGCTTTGTGCAGAAAAACAAATACCTTTGAAATGTTACTTATAAAGTGCTCCATTTCTCATCTTAATACAGTATTTAAAACTGTCTTATTAATTCAGTCACATTATACCAAAATAGTGAATGACTGACTATCACCAACAAAAATCTCTTCTAAATCTTGTATTTTATGAGACTATCTGCAAATGCAATGAAATGTTTGTACCTTAACAACATTTTCTTTATTTTGTGACCACACTTGAGGTTGAATTCCCAATGGTCCTGCCTGTCCAGATTGCCAACGATATCCACTTGATCGTCTAGGAAAAAAACAGCACCCAAAACTTAATTACTAAGCATATTTCTCCTGTAAATTGGGATGGATGAATTATTTTCCCAATATGCAGATTTTTAGTTAATATCAACAAACAGGATACCAGAAAAATTAGGAAAAAAATCTTCTCTGTAGTAGCACTGATTCCTGAAACATAACTCCCCTTTAATTTTGATTGTTTTCATGTCATGATTGCAAACCTGAAATATTGACAAAGTAACTCTTGTTGGATAATTTAGCAAACTAAGTATTTTTTACTGTCACATATAAACCTGCACATTACATTAGTTTCCTGGATGTTTACAAGTAGTTTGCTCTAATGACATGCCCCCAGAAGTAGATATCATTCCACTGTGAAAACTATCTACCCAGACAGCTGCTCTGACAATATCCATCAGCTTTTTAAATCCCTTCATTGTCTCCCATGCCAATTTCCACAGCAGATTTATGCTTGTTGTTATCTTCAAGGTCCTACACAACTTAGTACTTTTTGCCTTGTCTTTTAGCTCTCTTTCACCTCAACCAAGACACACAACTCAGTGCTTCCCTACTATCCATCTCCTTGCCTTCTTCCATGCAACTCCTAAGCCTGGAAGTTTCCTCCTGGACCTAGTCTGCTATGATTCTATACTCTCTTCTCTCAAAACACGCTTCTTCCACAAGATCCATAAATCCTAGCCCTCCACTCAGAGAGACAGAGATGGAGTAAGACAAAGTGCAAGAGAGATTAGAATTTTAAAATTGTGGAACTAACATGTGTGCCTAATGTCAATTCTCAGTCGTCTATTTCTCTTGCTTTCTCCCCATCCCTTCTGTCCTCTACCTGCTCTCTCTTTAAGTAGGAATAAATGTAAGATACTGTGTCTTTGTTTTTGTCTGAAAAGTGTTTAGTACACTATCAGTGCTACTCAAATTAAATAATTAAGAATAGTAGCAGCATCTCTCTGATAGCCTATCTTGAATTGATTAGTTTGAGGTGCAGCCAAGCTGGTGGTCTCAGTCTCAACATTAGTCTTGCACCTTTCAAAACCACTACATTATTTTTAGCAAAGAAGAGATGGCATAAAATCACTGAAAACCTAAACTGGAAGCTAAAGAACTATCATATTTTAAAGGTTTTAGCTATTTATTGAGATTTTGTCAGAGCATAAAGGCAACTAGAACCCAGCTTTAATTGCTCTGAGAAAAAGGAATTTAGAAATTAATTACTATGATCCAATACAATTAATGGCACTTAGTGCTCAAATAGCATTATATACCTTTTAAAGTGCTGTACAAACATTAATGAATTCATCCTTATAACACCACTGTGAGGTAGGAAAAGAAGTATTATCCACATTTTACAGATAGGGAAGCAGACACAGAGGTTACAGTTATTTGCTAATGTCACACAGTGAGTTACTAGCAGAGCCAAGATTAGTCTACGGCTCACTTCACCAGACAATGCTCACTTCCTAAATGGGTTCTTTCTATCATATATAAAACTATTACAATGTTCTAGTCTTTCTGTGATGTTATGTACATGCATTTAACGCACTGAAACAGTGACAAAGTGAGATACACTAGGAGATATAGGGTACTCATTGGTTGATTTAACTCCAACGTTACAATCTCACTGGGAAAAAAGAAAAAGAAGGTTGGGCGGGGGAGGGGGGAGGGAAGGAAGGAAACTGGCTGGCAGTTCTGATATCATAGTCCACTCGGGAGGAGAAAGAGAAATGATTGTGACATCAGAGGTAAATCAACCAATCTCACAGGAGAGACTTAAAAAAAAAAACCACCAAGCAAAAAACATGCTTATCACAGGACAGCAGGAGGCTGTGGAGAGGAAAGGAAAAGAAAAGAGGAGATAAAAGACAGAATAGAGTAAACAAAGAAGAAAAGCAGGGAAAGGAAAGAGCTCGGAAGGAATAGTGCAGAACGCTACCAAAAATGCTAGTCTTTAGATGGGTTATCCACAAGTGATTTTTCAAAAGAACACACATCTCATTGGGATTCCTTGATTTTACAGTTAAAAATTCCAAAGAAATTTCACCTACTCCCTCCTCTCTTCTTTTTCTCTGCTCATATTAGATTGCAGTTGCTGTAGTTTCTTCTCCATCTCCTTGTTTTCTAGTTCTAACTGTACTTTCTCCAACTTCAGCTCTCGTATATTTCTGGAGAAATTAAATTGAAACATTTAAATGGGTATTAGCAGGAAAATTATAAAGACGTTAATCAGAACATGAAGGAGAATGAAAACAGATATCTGAATAGATTTTAAGCAGCAGGGCTGTTTTAATAACTTTTAATATTGAAGGTGTGTAACCCACAAACCCCATAGCAAGCCTAAAACTCCAGCTCTGACAACTACACCATTTTTCAGACAGGGCTGTTTTCAGGGCTAAAACAGCTGTGCGTGCCCAGGAATGCTTAACCACAGAAGAGGAGTTTGCTGGAACTAGTCAGCTCCATCGCTCCCCTGAACTTGTGGATGAGTGACCAGGAGAGATGGAGATCTACTCCACTCCACCCTCCTCAGCACCCGCATGACCTGAGTGGATTCAGGCATGTTGGAGGGGAAAATACAGGGGAATAGGCATGCCTTTCCTCCAACCTAGGATCAGTTTAACCAACCAGCAAAGCCTTCCTAGTATGGACACAGTATAGTAATTAAACTGTGCCCATACCAGCACTTAATACTGGTATAGCCATGTCAGTAAACCAAGCAAAACAAAACATACCCCAACATAGCTATTCTGGTAAAAGTTTTAAGCACAGATAAGTCCCTTAATCCACAAAGAATTTTGAAGACCAAGAAGTAGATTTTGCTCTACATTCTGAAGTGGACAGAAAAATGGACCCTGGAGATTTCTGAGGCTTGGAACAACATGTTCCATGTTCAGTCAGGGGGATAAGCCACTCTATTTTGAACAGAATAAACTCTGGAAGATATCAGTGGGGCAGGGGAGAAATGAATTATCATCATTAAGAAAGTGAAAACAGGATAGATTTAGGACTTGCCTATTTTGAAAAGTTATAATGGTAATGTTGTGTGGGTTAGGGGTGTGATTATTTTTTACCGACATAGCTATGCTGATATAAGACCCTATGCGGTATAACTGCATCCATACTCAGAAGGTTTTGCTGGTTACTATGCTGGAAAGCCTTCTTTAGGGAAGACAAGGCCTTAATAAAGACAGTATATATTAGATTATCTGCATAGCAATAATTCCCATGAATGAATTCAGTAAGTAGGTTAAAAAAACCTAAGGAAGAGGAGACAGATAAGAATAAAAGCCTGGAAAAACAGCAGTAGAGAGACATATCTATGATTCTTACTTTTGTGCAAACATAATCTCATACTTAATGTTGCATATAAAGTTATTAAAAGAGTAGAGTCAACATCTCTGTCATAGTCTGAGGAAATGCACTTACTTCACTTTTAATTTTACGGAAGTTCCAGTTTTTGAACCTGGCAGTATTACAAAGTCATTGATGTTCATGATTCCCAATGTGAACTCTTCTTAAAAAAATCAGAATGATTTGTGAAATTCTTTGTGGTTAGTAACCTGTTCAAATGGAACAACTGGATTGAAATTAATATGTTGGAGCATTGTAATAGTTTTTGCAATTTTTAATGTACAGGAAAAAGTTGGAAAGCAGAAATTCATTATATAATATAGCTCATGTGATCCAGTTTCAACTTTTTCAAGACAAAACCATAGGGCAATAACATGGGCATGTCCATACTTGTCATGCCACTAATCATGTTTTATTTCATTGCATTTTGGTAAAATTCTCACAATCAGAAGTACCAGCAGCCTGAGAGACAATGCACTCTGGCATGGCCTATTACCCAGATTTCTGGAATGGCTGAAGATCATGTTGTGCATACATGGTTTAGAGAGTTCCAACTATATAGCAGAATGACATTGTTACAGCCTGATCACAGGAATACAACCAAGGGCCAGACTAGCAAGGATGACTCATGATTAGCAGTCACAGTTTCTTAATGCACACTAAACATTTCTGGTGTGAACACAAACCATCTTTAGAGCCAATCATGTTGCTAACTGGTTAAAAACTTGGTGAAAAGTCCTAGCACAGGAGGACTGAAAATGGTGACCATTTTAATGCTGAAAGAATGTCAGAAACATGCACCAAGTGCATTTATCTAATGTGACTGGATGCCTTTGGCAAGACTTGATGCTCCATTCATCTCAATGGATGTTCAATAATAAAAAAATGAATCTGCTGTCAGAGTACATGTGGTCTAGCAGCAGTGAGGCAGTTAAACAAGATGGCACAGCTATTCTAGTTTGGATTCAGACTCTGAAGACTTATGAAAAATTAAAAACCCATACAACAAAGGACTGAGGCCAGTTTAGTGGCCTCAAGTACTATTTTTTAAAACTATATTTCTAAGCCATTGTTTCGATTTAATGTCTGTAACGCTGTTGTGACAGATATGGCAATTGTCTACAGTATTCCTGAAAAAAAACTTATCTGCTGATTACTTCCTGGAGTCTCAAAAGCAAAGGTCTAAGATGTATAAAGGAAAAACTAACCTATTCATGGATATTCTAGTTCTGAGTCTGAGACAGTTATGAATTTGTAACCACTGAGAAAATCCAGTTGTGGATCTTGAAGGCTGATACCTACCAGAGGTTGGAGTTGGGGTGACTTCTGGTAAGCTTTTTAGCATGCACAAAGGTTCTTTTGTTTTTTGTTTGTTTGTTTAATGTTTTGTGTGTAATGCTTTCACAGAATAAATGTGCTTGTTTAGGAAAAGTTGTGTAGTAACTTATAACTGTTGCCAATTACACTGTTTACAGCCTCTGGAGAGCAAGCAAAGTGCAGGCAGTCTGGCTTGCTGGGAATATTACAGTGTAGGCAAGGAACTTTGCAGCCTGGAAAAAAAACCATTCAGGAGGGAGAGAGACAACGGTCTTGACTCAAGAAATATGATGGCTGAGGAGCCAGGAGCCTACACTGGGTGCTTTCAAGGGACCACAGAGCAGGAATACAGGTGCAGTTGCCCTGAACTGTGACGACTGTAAGCTTGTCTAAACACAAACTTGCCTCTGTGTGGACACACTTATACTGGTTTAGAATTGGTTATATCAGTTTCACTTGCCCCATTGCTAATGTACATTTACAGGAGCAAGCTAAATACAAGGCTGGTATAAATCAATATTAGAGTATCCATGCACTAAGGTGCACTGACTTAATTAAATCAGTTTAAAAATCACACCTTTAGTTAAAACAGTGTAACTTTGTGTGTAATAGGCAATGCCTTATACGTGCAGTTCAGTGACTCTGAATCAAAATTAGTAGCTTTTACAAGCACTAGCATTTGTTTTTTCACATAAATAAACAATTTGCAGAATTTTTTTCCTGTTACCCATATGGAGCAGTCTCAGACTTATAACAATTACATTATGTGCAAATTAAATCAATAAATTTTATTTATCAGCCATTTTCATGTCATTGACTGCAACTAGCAAAGTTTCCTCTTAATAAGACTGTTTATCAAGCCATAGCATATCAGTCATTTTCTTACATTAGAAAGAGAGGAAGATGGTATACATGAATCATACTGCTTTGACCATTTTCTTTGATGAAAGCCTGTAATAAATTATTATGCTTTCTGTCTGTACATAGGTCATTATATCACAGTACAACAATGGAAGGCAAAAAGCAAAAGTACATAATCTGAAGCACTTTATGTAAAAGTAGAATTTTCAAAACAATTCTCTTTACCTTTAGCAAGTGACCTTAGAACAAGACACTAATGACCTGTTGCTGTCAGGTTGTTCAAAAAGATAATCAGACACACAACATTTAACTTATTTTGGGGGAAAAATATGATTTCACTTTACAATTATTTACTTTGTTATTCTTTTCATGTCTGCTACAAGCCTGTTCTATCAGAAGCAGAACAGATGGCAATTCTAAATGAGTCAGAACTAATGCTTGAGTATACCATACAGAGACCTGGATTGGATGTCAAGTTTTGATCTTTTGACCTTGAGTGGAGTTGGGGTATAAATCAGGGAAAGTATGGGCTCTAACAAGGATGCAGGATTCCCCATACAGTAGAACCTCAGAGTTACAAACACCACAGGACTGGAGGTTCTTCATAATTCTGAACAAAATGTTATGGTTGTTCTTTCCAAAGTTTACAAATGAACATTGACTTAATTCAGCTTTGAAACTTTACTATGCACAAGAAACATGCTGCTTTTAACCATCTTAATTTAAATTAAACAAACACAAAACGTTTCCTTACTCTTTTAAGACTTTCCTTTTTTCTTAGTAGTTTATGTTTAACACAATACTGTATTGTATAGTATTTGCTACCCTCCCCCCCCCCAATCTCTGCAGTCTGATTACATACTTCCGGTTCCAGATGAGGTGTGTGGTTGACTGGGTAGTTTGTAACGCTGGTGTTCTTAACTCTGCTGTTCTACTGTATTTCTAACATTAAGACGCTTTCAGGCACCTGCACTTGCTCTAAAGACTTCCCGAGAGAGGGCCCTTGAACTTCCTCTGCCTAATTCTTAGAAATTCAAAACCTCAAGCAAATTAAACTCTTGCCTTTAGCAATTTCATTAAAACTAACTCTTCTCTCAGCTAAGTAAGGTTCACAGGTGTGATTGCTCCTCGGATTAGCTATAGAGAGACAGGAGGGAGAATTTCAATGAACTTTTACAGAGCTACAACGTAACCTGAATCATGAGTTAGACTTATTAAAAGTCTCATGTTTCTCTATCCATAATGCATACAGCACTGTAGGTGATTTACACAGCAACAAGGAAAAATACTATAAATAGTGTGCAGCTGTACCGCCATAAAGGGTGTGTTTCCATATATATGTGTAGGACTGTCTCTAGGGTACATCCCTAGGGACTCTAATGCCCACCCCATCTCCATTCCCCCCCGCTCCCCCAGGGCCTGCTGGAAACCAACCATCCATATTCCCCCTCCCCCACAACCTGCTCCCATGCTCCCATACAGGGATCTGCTGAAGCCCATTGCCTACCCCATCTCCATTCCCCTCCCAGCACCTTGCACCAATTCCCCCCGGGGGGGGGGGGGGCTGTCGGAAACCAACCATCCGTATTCCCCCTCCCCCACTACCTGCTCCCATACAGGGATCTGCTGAAGCCTATTGCCTACCCCATCTCCGGTCCCCTCCCGGGGCCTGTGCCGGTGCGCCCACCCCCGCATCCCCGATCTGCTCCAATGCTCCCCCGCCCCAGAGATCTGCTGGGGTCCGTTGACTCCCCACCGCCATTCCCCTCCCAGGGGCCCCGCCCGCGCCAGGGAGCCAGGCACCTGCTCCCCCACGGCCTGGGCTCCGGCCGCCGCTGCCTCCCTGTCCCCGAGCTGAGTGGCGGGGAAGGGGCGTCTCCCGCTCCGGCAGCAGTGGTTGCGGGCCGGAGGAGCGGCTCGCGCGGGCTCCCCTCACCCACACCTGCTGGCGCTGCAGCACTGCCGTGCGCATAGCGACAGGCGTAGCTGTTCCCAAGGCAACTGCGACGCGGAATGTACCACTGAGACTGCCGGGGGGGGAGGAAACAGGGAGGGTAGTGCAGAGTTGGCTGGGGGAAAGTCCATTCTGGGCGGGGGGGGGAGATAGTGGCGAATCCATGTTACACCATGGTGAAGGGAGGGGGCGTGCTCTCTGCGTGGCCCTGCAGGGGAGGCTCCCCTGGTGCCCATTAGTCCAGGCCATGGCTTGCTGGTGACTTTACCTAGAGGAGTTGTTAGTTCTCAGGCAGGGCTTGCAAATAGGGTGACCAGACAGCAAGTGTGAAAAATCAGGACAAGGGGTGGGGGGTAATAGGAACCTATACAAGAAAAAGCCCCAAATATCAGGACTTACCTGGGTGAATTGCTACAGTCAAGGAACTGGATTTAGACTAGGTTGACCAGATATCCTGATTTTATAGGGACCGTCCCAATTTTGGGGTCTTTTTCTTATATAGGCGCCTATTACCTCCCACCCTCATTCTGATTTTTCACACTTTCTGTCTGGTCACCCTAATTTAGGCCCTGGAGAAGTGTATGTATTGAGCTGTGCTGCTCACCAGGGTGATTAAGAAATTCTCTAGCCTGGGTCAGGCAGTAGCTTGGCAGTTTCCAGTTGTGTCTCTGACAGCCCTATTAACAATTATGTTTAGAGCATTGACCCAGATGGGAACTGAGAGGCATTCTGTATGTCTTTCTTTCCAGTTCATGATGGCTTCTGGGATATGCTTGTGTCATTTGTGTGATTCAGTTAGGTCAAGGAAGATCCTCCTTGGCTGACAAATCCTATATTGAATAATTGTGTTTCTTCCATCTGAGCCAAGATTAGCCTAGCCCACCTCCTACTTTTCCACACTTCCCTAAGGAGTCTGGCAACATTAGGGTTACCATTCGTCCGGATTTCCCCGGACATGTCCTCCTTTTCGCGCTAAAAATAGCGTCCGGGGGGAATTTGTAAAGCACTCACAAAGTCCGGGATTTCCCCCCTCCCCCGGCAGAGCAGAGCGAGCGGCTGGGAGGGCTGCAGGAAAGTCCCGGGCTGGATTCCTGAGCAGCTGGAGAGGAGCCGGAGCCGCCCTGCATTCTGAGTTGGCCTCTCCTGCAACCCGGTCCGGCAGCACTGTGCAGGGCCAGGGACCGGGTTTTGTTGCGCTGGGGAGCTCAGCCATGTGTCCGGCTGGCACAGAGCCCAACACCCTGTTCTGAGCAGCAGGGTAAGGGGGCCAGAGAGGTTCTGGAGGGGGCAGTCAAGAAACGGGGGGGAGGCTTTTTGGGGGGGGGGGATGGAGAAAGTTTTGGGCAGTCAGGGTACAGGTAGGGGGTAGGGTCCTGGGGGGCAGTTGGGGGGGGGTCTTAGGAGGGGGCAGTTAGGGGACAAGGAACAGGGAGGCTTAGGTAGGGGGTGGGGTTCTGGAGGGCAGTTAGGAGCAGGGGTCCCAGGAGGGGGCAGTCAGGGGACAAGGAGCGGGGGGGTAGGGGGCTGGGAGTTCTGGGGGGGCTGTCAGGGGGCAGGAGTGGGGAGAGGGATCGGAGCAGTCAGGGGACAGGGAGCAGAGGGGTTTAGATGGGTTGGGAGTTCGGGGGGGGGGGCTGTCAGAGGGTGGGGAGTGGTTGGATGGGGCGTGGGAGTCCCAGGGGTCTGTCTGGGGGTGTGGATAAGGGTTGGGGCAGTCAGGGGACAAGAGGCAGGGAGGCTTAGATAGGGAGTGGAGTCCTGGGGGGCAGTTAGGGGCAGGGGTCCCAGGAGGGGGCAGTCAGGGGACAAGGAACGGGGGGAGGGTTGGGGGTTCTGGGGGGGGCGGGAAGTGGGAGGGGCAGGGGCGGGGCTAGGGCGGGGCTCCTCCCGTCCTCTTTTTTGCTTGCTGAAATATGGTAACCCTAGGCAACATGATGCATCCAGTAGCTGCTGTAGCCCCCAATCTGTGTAGGAAAATACTGGAAATACCCTCCTTCCAACCACCCTTCCTCCCCATCCATGTTCTCTGTCTACTCTATCTGTTCTCTCATCCCCCTTGAACCCAGTCCTAACACCGGGGCTCATTGCAACGATTTATGTCTCTCTCTCACCCATGCCTCTTAGGTCTTTTTTTTTTTTAAATCTATTTAGAAGAAAGAACAGGAGTACTTGTGGCACCTTAGAGACTAACAAATTTATTTAAGCATAAGCTTTCGTGGGCTACAGCCCACTTCTTCGGATGCATATAAATTTGTTAGTCTCTAAGGTGCCACAAGTACTCCTGTTCTTTTTGCGGATACAGACTAACACGGCTGCTACTCTGAAACCTGTTATTTAGAAGAAGCATCTCTGGGTCCACTGTGGTTAGAGAAGCCAATAAATAGCTGATGGCTGAGTGGCTTAATCTGCACCTGCATGCCCCTTATGACACCTAACTCCAAACCTACCTGGCTGAGGACATAGCAGCAGGGCCGGCTCTAGATTTTTTGCCGCCCCAAGCAAAAAACATTTTGGCTGCCCCCCGTCCCAGCCCTGGGCTCCTCGCTGCACCCCCCTGCTGCCCCAGCCCTGGGCTCTCCCAGCTCTGGCCTCCCTCATTCCTCCCCACACACACCTCCTGCCGCCCCAGCCCTGGGCTCTCTCCCCCACCACCACCACCACCACCACCTGTATCCTCCTTCCACCACAGCCCTGGGTCACTGGTAACTCGCTCCCAGGGCGGGTCATTCAGCAGGAACACAGACAGGATTGGTTCCCATATGGTTACAGAAGTGCAGTAAAGTGGAACAGTTTTCAGCTTGTGTGATTGGAGGATATCTGGATGCATATTATAAGACTGTCCTACATAAATGAGGAAAAGTTGAGGTGCCTTTATTATTCTTTTGTCCCACTCTTTCTTTCTATGGGGAATTTGCCAATGCAATATCACTGTCTTCCTTTTAAACAAACAAAAAAAGGCAATGGCTGTTGAAAATAGCAATTCCAGTCCTAATAACCACTGGGAAGCATTTCTTGCTCAATTTTATCTTACTTTTCCTACAGCAAGTTACGGTGGATCAGTATATTTGATTTGGGAGAAATGAAGTAACAGCTGCCCAAACTGAGCTTGAGCACTCCTGAATTTTGAGGTGTTCAAATCTGGAAGGCAGGTGCTGGTGTGGGGGGAAGGAGGCTCTGGCTCTGCGGGGGAGCACAGCAGCATGTATGCAACAGTGTGTCTGGCGCTGTGCGGAGCCAGACACGCGGGTCTGAGTGGCACAGTAAGGGAGCTGGGGGGTTGAATGGGGCGGAGGTTCGGGGGGCGGGCAGGGAGAGGGGGGGTTAGATGGGTCGGGGGGGGCAGTCAGGGGCCAGGCAGCAGTTGGATAGGCATGGGAGTCCTGGGGGGTTTTCAGGGGACAGGTAAGGGGTGGGGTCCTAGGGCAGAAGTTGGGGGGGGTCTCAGGAGGGGGCAATTGGGGACAAGGACCAGTGAGGCTTAGATGGGGGAGGGTCTGAAGGGGCAGTTAGGGGCAGGAGTCCCGGGAGGGGGTGATCAGGGGACAGGGAGCAGGGGGTGTTGGATGGGTTGTGGTTTCTGAGGGAGTGGATGGTGGCAAGGTGGGGCTACCCTCCCCCCTTGTGGAGTGTCCTATTTTTTTAAATGTTAAAATATAGTATCCCTACTCACAGTGCAGCTCTCCATTCACAGCAGGCTGCAGCATGAGGTCTCAGCTACCTCCCTTCCTCCCCCTCTTTCCTGTTGGTAGTGGCCAAGGGAATGCTGGGAAATGTAGTTCTTTCCCTTCTCCAGGGCTGGCTCTATAGGCAGGGAGCTAACCAAGGAACTACAGCTCCCAGGGCCCCCTGTTGGTTCTCAGCTCCCATGCGGAATCCCTGCCGCCCCTGCAAATAGGCTGCCCCAAGCATGTGCTTGCTTTGCTGGTGCCTAGAGCCGCCCCTGCATTGAAGCATCAAAATGCTTTTCAAAGTCTCAAATGAGCTGTCAGCCCCTTGACTGCTCGCAGCACCATGCTTTTGGAGTATTCAGCCCTCCCAGAGCTCAGGGAACTTGATCATGATAAGCAAGCTTTTCTGGAAATCCCCTGCTGCTGCGAGCCCCATTTGGGTTGTGCAGCAGAGACTCATAGACTTTAAGGTCAGACAGGACCATTATGATCATCTAGTCTGACCTCCCGCATGATGCAGGCCACAAAAGCTGACCCACCCACTCCTGGAATAATTCTCTCCCTTGACTCAGCTGTTGAAGTCCCCAAATCATGATTTAAAGACTTCAAGTCGCAGAGAATCCTCCAGCAAGCGACCCCTGCCAGCACACGCTTTTAAAAATTCCAGCAATAGAATTTATATGCCGGCCAATGAATAATGACCCCCAAACCATTTCCTCAAATGATGGCTAAAATGCATGGCAACACACTCATTTTTAAATCAATCGTATTTCCCAGTTGATTTGCTTCAAGCCTACCCTTGCCAATTTTGCTAGCAGACCATTATTTATAATTGATGTTCCTTTAGGGAAAAGCCAGTCTTTACAGAAAAGCTGGCATTTCAGGAAAAAGTGCTTCATTTATGATCCAAGCCAAGCGTTAATAAGTGCAAACTACTGTCTGTTGGAGATTTATGCACTGTGAGCTGTACTTCATTTGGAAAATTTGCATTTGTCCCTTATGTATTCAAGCTGGGAGGCACAAAATAAGTTACACAGTTTTTCTTGACTTCGTAACATGTCTGGCAGTATTCTTCCTTCATCCGCTTGGTTACAGTACAATTTTAAAAATTTTGCACCAACAGGCAATTTTGTGATGAGAGTCTGTGGAAACCCATGTGATTACTTAATCTTAAGAAGGGACCCGGTTCTGCAGAATATGTGTGAAGCTAAAACTATTAATACTCTCTTCTCTCAAACGCATATTGGATTGTTTTCTGTTTCACAAGAAGTATGGGTGAAAAAGCACACTAGATCATTACTTTTAACTTCTTTTACACTGAAAAAAGAAAGGGATTCTTGAGCATTCTTTCAATCAGGGGCGGCTCTATGTAATTTGCTGCCTCAAGCACGGCAGTCAGGAGGCTGAAAAAATGTTTCCAAGGGTAATTGAAACACACTGACTACACCTAAGAAATTAAATTAAATTAATGAAGATAGCCTATCTCCAAGAACTGGAAGGGACCTTGAAAGGTCATCAAGTCCAGCCCCCTGCCTTCACTAGCAGGACCAAGTACTGATTTTGCCCCAGATCCCTAAGTGGCCCCCTCAAGGATTGAGCTCACAATCCTAGGTTTAGCAGGCTAATGCTCAAACCACTGAGCTATCACTCCCTCTGTTGCTTGCTAGAGCACAAAGTAATTAGTGCTCTATTACTTGTATAAGAAGGTGAGCAATGTGTGTCACTGGTATCAAAAAAACATTTGTTTTGGAGATGCTGTGCCCAAAACAAACATCTTTTAAAAAAGTGTAAATACATACATAGTGAAATATTAGCTGTGGAAAGCAATATCCTCCTAATCCTTCTGTTTCTAGCCCTTGTAGCACTGTTTACATTATAGTTGGACAAGGGTATATTCTGAAAACTATGCAAGCCAAATTGTATTCCAGACAATACCTCAGGCATGGCATAATTGTCTAACACAGTTATAAATAAAAAAGTCTTTGTCCACACACATTATGGAAACCATGTTACCAATAATTAGGTAAATACAATTGTTAACTCGTTTTCAGGTGTTGTGTGATATTGACTTTCAGTGACATATATATAGCTAACCTGTTTGTTATTGTTAATGCATGTGAAAGACATACTTCACATTTCAATATCATTGAAAGCAGGGGGCGCTCCAGGCACCAGCACAGCAAGCGTGTGCCTGGGGCGGCAAGCCACGGGGGGGCGGCGTGCCGGTTGCCATGAGGGCAGCAGTCAGGCTGCCTTCGGCGGCATGCCTGCGGGAGGTCTGCCAGTCCCGCGGTTTTGGCGGCAATTCGGCGGCGGGTACACTGAAGGCGTGGGACCAGCAGACCTCCTGCAGGCATGCAGCCAAATCCGTGCTCCAGCAGACCTCCCGCAGGCCTGCCACCGAAAGACGCCTGACTGCCATGCTTGAGGCAGCAAAATACATAGAGCCGCCCCTGATTGAAAGAATGCTCAAGAATACTTTTATTTCAAAAACTGGGAAGGCTGTGAAACCTCTCTTTCAAATTGTATTCTAAGAGAGGAATCCACACAACACTGCTCTCTGGATAAAAGTTGAAATGAGTCTCCATAAATTGTAAAGATTCCCATTGACTTCAATGGGCTTTGGATCAGGCCCCAAGCTGGAAGATCATCCAGAACCTCTCACTCCTTTATGTAGAGGATTTGGACCACTAGATCTGAATACATGGGGCAGTCAGTAGTGCAGTGAATTTAGAGCTGGTCTTTTGAACTTCAGCAAATTTCACCATAAATGTGTTTAGCTCATTTATGTTCCATTCACAACATTTTATGCCTTTCCTCTGCTGCTCAATTCTCATTTTTGTTTTATTTGTTTAAATCTGTTTTTTAGGATCAAATGTTATTTTTCACTTTTGGCACATTTCAAAAATGCAGATTACATAAAATAGATAAATGCATTATTTCCTCCAGGTTTACTTTACTTGAAAGTAAATATAGTCAAAGTTCAGAAGGACAAAACTGAAATTCAGCTAAAATCCATCTGGTGGAGTTGTGCTATAAGTTATAAACCCTCCTTGTTTTTCTAGGCTCTTAAAATGTCATTATCTATCTTTGTTTTTAATCTGTTCATGATAGGTAAAACCAGGTTTGTTATCCTGATGCTTTTTTATACTCAATCTATACTGAAAATATTTTGGAATAATCTTTTTAAAACTATAACCTGTAATTAGAAAGGACTCAGGAGTACAGTGTTACAGTTTGGGGCAACTGCACTTGTATTACTCCTCCATGGTCCCTCACGAGGAGGCACTCTATGCTCCTCATGCCTCAACTGTCACCTCTCTTGGACAGAGACCTGCATCCTTCTCCCCCTTGACCAGGGTGTTAAGGTGGCACAGTTCCCTAACTACACTATGATATTCCCAGCAAGACACACTGCCAAAACAGGCAAGCGTCTGGACTTTGCTTTCTCTTCAAAGGCCGTGAACAGCAGTAATTACCCACACTTATGTTACCGCACAGCTCTTTGTAAGTAAGCACATTTATTCTTTAGGTGAAAGCATTACAGAGAAATGTCAGACACCAGTAGATGTCAGTCCTTCAAAACCCACAACTGTTGTTTCCCCATGGTTATAAGTTGATAACGGTCTCAGATTCAGAACCAGAACCCAGACTGGTTGGATCAGCTGTTTCTTTTTACAGCTTGGGCCCTTGATCTCCAACAGGTATTCAGCAATCACTCTGTCCTCAGGACATAGCTTCAAAAGGCCGAGTTTTTGTATAACTGTAGGTAGGAAATTTGTATTAACCTTTCCCTAGATATTTCCCAGGAAATCCATTTCACACTTATTGTCCCAAAAGTCCATTCTCATTTGGCACAATTTCAATATAATCCTTTGAACTCCCAGGCCTCCCCCTTACATACAATCCCAGCCCATAATGATACATAAAGTTTGCATTTAATACCATAAGATTTTGCAAGCATATTGCAGGAATTTGCCATATCTATCACATACAGCTCATTGAGCCGTAGCAGGATTGGTTTGCAAGGGTTTGTGCCAACTTTTTTTCTAGTTCTATTCTGGAATAACTGAGTTTTGCTTAGCATTTTAGTTTCAAATTACATAAAAGGCCAAATTCACCTGTGGAATAAGTGGGTGCAGATCCCACTGGCCTGTGAGGAACTCCCAAGTTCTAATCAAATTTTGAAATTGACCCCTTTTGTACCTTTGGGTAAATTACTTAGGATTTGACCCTCCATTGTACAGGCAGGAAGCATTAAGAGACCCACAGGGAAGTGAGGAGGTCTGCTCAGTTCAGTTAGGTGACGCACCATCCTTCATCAAGATCAGTGATGGAATGGTTTTGCCCTCTTAGTCATTTTCCTGGTTAGTGTACATTTCATCAAATAGAATATTAGGGTTGGAAGAGACCTCAGGAGGCAGGGCCGGCTCCAGCATTTCTGCCACCCCAAGCAAAAAAAAAAAAAGCCGCGATCGCGATCGGCGGCGGCAATTGGGGGGGGGGGGAATAAGCCGCGATCGGCGGCGGCAGTTCAGTAGCGGGTCCTTCGTTCCTAGAAGGAGTGAGGGACCTGCCGCCCCCAAATTGCCGCAGGTGCCGCCCCTCTCCCTTGGCCGCCCCAAGCACCTGCTTGTTAAGCTGGTGCCTGGAGCCGGCCCTGTCAGGAGGTCATCTAGTCCAATCCCCTGCTCAGAGCAAGACCAACACCATTTCCATACTATGTACGAGGTCTCAGACCTGGGTTAATCGCGATCGCGGCTTTTTTTGGGGGGGGGGCTGCTTGGGGCAGCCAAAACCCTGGAGCCGGCCCTGCCTGCTAAACATATGCATGCAGCTCAGCATGTGTGCACATCCCTTGACACCTGATGCAGCAATGAGTGCTTCACTTCTGTGACTCAGTTTCTCTGGAAAATATAGAGACAAACTCGTGTCTTAGAGGGATGTTGTGAGGACTATATAATTAATTATTGATTGCAAATAGCTTAGAAGATAAAATTTTACTACTACTCTCATTTACACCAAAGGATCACAAATCTGAGTCAAGCTTTGGCTTTGTGGTAAAACCAGGTGAGTTTCAGTTTTCATTACCAAGTGGGTTGCTCAGCTTTCTAATCTATGGCCTACAGGGCTGTCAGTAAAGCAGGGTGATACTTACAAAGGAAAGCACTTTCCAGTAACAAATGGAAGGGATTATCTTTAGTGCTTCTAGTGAATACAGCTGCTGGGATAGTGTTTAATGTGTTCATTTAGTAAGGATAAGAAAAAAAAAAACTTGTCTTAATCCATTGAGGCTTGTGATGGGCTTTCATTGTCTTGGTTGGAAGACAAGATTTTTTTTTTCCTACCACTTATTAGGACCTAATCTTAATCATATCCATTTATGAATGTCTTGAAACTGTCTGAAATATTTAAATGTGATTAAATGAAAAGACTGACGACAACTGAAGCCTTAAGGAAAAATACCACAAACCGGAAGCTTTATCTACAAAGATTAAGAGAGCTTTAGTGACAAAGACTTAAGAAAATAAAAGATCAGAAGACTAAAAACAACAGTAGATTTCTTAAAAAGACAAATTAAGATATAAATATATCAAATCGACTCAAGAAATATTTGTTTTAACCACTTAATTGCTGCTTGATTGTGACGTCCAAACAGAATGCAGCTGCTGTCATCTGCCTGTCTATCCATCAATTTGTCTAAGCCCTCATCACTATTGTGTAGTAGACTCCAAGTATTTAAAAATAGAAACAACAGTGTCCCTCTTTTTTCCATTCCAGCCTGTAGGAAAATAACTGGGGGGGGGGAGCCAAGTCAAAGAGATGAACGCTAAACACACAATAAGACCCCATAGTCATTCTTATTTCTTGCTGGAGAGATTTCCATAGTCAAGATCCAGCTCCTGTGAAAGTTCTATCTCCTCCTCCTGGTTGACAGGTTTATGGTTCTAGTGGAACGTAGCTCTCATTGACAGTCATGGTCGCAGAAGGAAAGGCACTCTCTCAGTCCCAAATCTTGGTAGGTCTTTAAATATGAGGAGAGGCACCTTGAATTGAACTCTCTTGAGTGGAAAACCAGTGCAAAGAGCAGAGCTGCAAGATGTGCCCATAGTGACCTATACTGTTAAGCAGAGGGCCTGCTGTGTTTTGTACCATTTGGAGCTTTTTTCTGGGCATATGGATTAATTCTTAGATACAGTGAGATGCAATAGTCAAGCCTCAGGGTCACAAACATAGGGCTCACCATGGTCTGCACTGTATTCAGTAAGATGGGACACAGTCTTCTTGCTAGTTGCATATGGTACGGTTTGTTTGTTTGTTGGATGGTTGTGCTTCCCTCCACCACCACACCAGCCCTTTTTTTCCCCCTGACACAGCTATTTAAGCATCCTGTGGCACTGAGGAGTCTAATGCTATGGACCAATTAAATCTCATGACAGATGTCTACAATAGCATGTGCCAGACTGAGAATTATGACAAGTTTCTTCAAGGCATCTTCTTCTTCCAATCAGCATCTCGGTGTTGCTTGTGTTCAGCTTTCGCTTGCTGCTCTTTATTCAGACATTGAGGAAGTTGGGAGATGTTGTTATCTATGATTGACATAAAGGAGATGTAGAGCTGGATGTCATCCATGTCTTGGTAGCATCTCTGTCCTTGCTCTTTCATCAGCTTTTTCCAATGACTTCATATCCAGGTTGAATAATATAGGGGAGAGGATTGGTTCTGGTGGACTCTCAGCTGAGGGCTTTAGAGACAGAAGCACAACTGCCTATAACTATCTTCTGGATTCAGCCCAAAAGAAAGGATCTGAGTCATTTTAGGACCCTGAGTTTACTGCTGCAGACTTCACCTAAACTGAGTTGAGCTTTTCTGAGGTCTGAAATGATTCATATTTTTCTTTAATTTTCAGTGCTCTTTAACCTCAGCCGCTCCAGGATTTAGCTTGAATCAGAAGTGCCAGATATAATAAGAAAGCTGGTTTGTGTGAATCCAGTTTTGGAGACCAATCAGGCCTGAATTATTATTTATAGTTGGTATTACTGTAACACTTAGGCACCTCAGTCATGAACTATAGGACCCCACTGTGATAGGCGTGATTCAAAGACAGAACAAAAAGACGGTCCATGCCCCAGTGATCTTACGATCTAAGTAGTGTGGACAAACTTCCTGTAAGGATCCAGACTTTCAGATGCTTATCTGCAGATTTTTTGATGTCCGGTCATCAAGTGCCAGAGTTATAGCTTAATTTTTGCAAATTATTTCTAAAATTAGAGTCTCTTTAAAATCCTTATCAGCAGATTTCTATCTCTACTTAAACAGTTCCTTCAAAAACTAGGACATGCCAACAAGTAAAATGGATAGTTCACAATTATGAACAATACTGACTTGCCTTAACAGCAGAACCAAATCAACTCCCTTAACGTAACAGAATACTATGCAATATATATAGAGAGAAGAAAGCATCTTTAAAGTATCAAAAGGAATTTAGACAACAATCAAACTTGTGTGGCTGGGAAAAACAAGTAATCTTTCAGGTGAACTTTCACCAAAAGTACCTGCAGTAATCAAAAACATTACTGCTGATTCAGCAGATCTAGAGGCAAGAGGTTCAGATGAGGAACTCTGCTTCTCCAGGAAGATTTATTATATATATATATATATATATATATATATATATATATATATATATATATATATATATAAAATCAACAGAAAAATGCACAGTCACATATTTTTGCCAGACTCCGACTGTCCACCTACTGCTACAGCTGTGTCTTTAGCAGTTTATGTGCAAAATACGGATAAAGATGGTTCAACTCACCTGCACAAAATCCTTTCATTGTTCAGCCACTGCCATCTAGGGTGACCAGATGTCCCAATTTTATAGGGATAGTCCCGATTTTTGGGTCTTTTTCTTATATAGGCTCCTATTACCTCCCACCCCCGTCCCGATTTTTCACATTTGCTGTCTGGTCACCCTACTGCCATCACATGCCAAAATGAAACGGGGCAGGTGAAAATTGACAGAAAATAGATAACATTTGTCTGGGCTTGTAGAGAGCTGAGCTATAAGGAAACCAACTTATGTAATATAATTTCCATTTCTAAACTTGCTAAATAATTTACCAGTTGCAAGGGAAGCATTGTGAAAAATGGACAAATGTTACTGAATTCACTGAGAAAGCTACTGTATCAGCTGGGTCAGGGAAGGTGACGGAATATAAACTTTTTTAGGGGAAACTGATTTGTGCATTTTCAAAGTCTTTATATTGCTATAGGCAGAGCTGGTAGTGACCTCTATTTTAGGTTGCTTAACACTTTCCATTTTAAACCTCTTTTTGAGAAGCTGTCATTAACATTGCATTGTTTGCAGCAGGATTTTGAAATTCAGCAGGGAGAGAGCCCTTAAAAGTGCCTTTTTTTTATCCCATGAAATTCCATTCAGGTTTAGTGAGCTATAAACTTTTGAAAATTGCTTTTTGCCCTTCTGCTTCTTGAGTTCCTCAGGAAACCGTTGACAACATTCCAAAATAATAACTGAATATGACTATTTTAAGATCTGGGACCATACAACTGCCAAAGCAACAGCAGTGTACACTATATTAGGAACATCTGGAAGCTGCTGTAGCATTGAGGTGGAGTAGGGAGAATCAGACCACATAACTCAATACTTGACCATTCAGACAGGACTGGTTAGAAAAGGGCTTCTCAAATCTTAATAGAAAAAGTATCTCATGAACCAACCCCTCCTTCCCTTTCATGATCACACAGTCTGCCCCTCCTTCCATTTTTGCTAGCAAAAGTTTCCTAGTATTACTTTTCCATGTATGGAACTTGGAAATATTGATGTAGTTTTAGTTCTCTTTAGTGGTAATTATTTTGTCCTTTTTTAAAAGAAATTCTCACACTGTCTACTTTTGTTCTTCATTCCACCCACCCCACCCATGTGTTCTGTGTCTGTCAACCAGAAACAAAGTGAACAAGCAACTTGTGACCAGCTTACCTATCTGCAGACCACCGACAAGTGCTCCGGACATTATGAATTGTTCACAGTTTGGGAATTTATGGCTGTGTCTTCACTGCCAAAAATGGTGGATATTTTTACAGCAAGATAACTAACAAGTTAGCATTCTCACTGCAAAATCTTAGTGGAGACAAGGCACAGGTAATTATTACCTCACTGTATCTACATGAGGTCAACATTCTACTATCCCTCACCTTCTTATATCTAAGTAAAAACTAGAGTCATCACCACTAGCATTTTATAGCAAGATAGCTAACTCACATTAATTATCTCACAGTAAAAAAACCACCTTTTTGGCAGTGAGGACATAGTAGTCTAAGTAAAAACAACAAGGAGTCTGGTGGCACCTTAAAGACTAACAGATTTATTTGGGGATAAGCTTTCGTGGGTAAAAAAAACCCCTCACTTCTTCAGATGCATGGAGTGAAAGTTACAGATACAG
Source organism: Chrysemys picta bellii (assembly GCF_011386835.1). Taxonomy (NCBI): domain Eukaryota; kingdom Metazoa; phylum Chordata; order Testudines; family Emydidae; genus Chrysemys; species Chrysemys picta. The sequence goes on along the minus strand of NC_088799.1, from coordinate 17,938,239 downwards.
GCATTATATAATGACACATGAAGAGAAGGGAGTACCTCACAAGTGGAGAACCAGTGTTGATAGGGCCAATTCGATCAGGGTGGATGTAGTCCACTCCCAATAATAGAAGAGGGGGTGTCAATTCCAGGAGAGGCAAAGTTGCTTTTGTAATGAGCTAGCCACTCCCAGTCCCTATTCAAGCCCAAATTAATGGTGTTAAATTTGCAAAATAATTTTAGTTCTGCTGTTTCTCTTTGAAGTCTGTTTCTGAAGTTTTTTTTGTTCAAGAATAGTTACTTTTAAATCTATTATAGAATGTCCAGGGACAGGGCAGGCTCCAGGCACCAGCACAGGAAGCAGGTGCTTGGGGTGGCCAATGGGAAGGGGTGGCACGTCCGGGTCTTCAGCAGCAATTTGGCGGCGGGTCCCTCAGTCCCTCTCGGAGGGAAGGACCGGCCACCAAATTGCCACCGAATAATAAAGCGGCGCGATAGAGCAGCCGCCGAAGTGCCGCCGTTCACGGCTTTTTTTTTTTTTTTCTTTTTTCTTCACCGCTTGGGGCGGCAAAAAAGCTGCAGCTGGCCCTGCCAGGGAGGTTGAAGTGTTCACTTACTGGCTTTTGTGTTACCATTCCTGATGTACAATTTATTCTTTCACATAGGGACTGTCCAGTTTGGCCAATGTACATGGCAGAGGGGCATTGCTGGCACATGATGGCATATATCACATTGGTAGATGTGCAGGTGAATGAGCCCTTGACGGTGTGGCTGATGTGGTTGGGTCCTCTGATGATGTTGCTAGAGTAGATATGGGGACAGAGTCTAAGTGTTATTAGATCATTAGTGTAATATCATTACCTGGAAGGGACAAGATAGAGTCCCCAGCAGCAAATTGCTGATAAGAAAGAGCATGTCAGAGATTAAAATGAGAGAAATTGTAAGATTGCCTGTAAAAAAAAAAAAAAAATCTATTGTATTACTAACACCACTGGAGTCCTCTTTTGTCCCATAATGCAATAAAAATTATTTTCTCTGCTGGCATGCTAGGGTAACAATCACGCTAAAGCATTAGTTCTCAAAGTACAACAAAAGTGGACAGAGTACTGTCTGAAAATTAATATAAGATCTTTCCATCAGAGGATAAGATCAGACTACCTCTTCGCATTCCAAGAAGCTGAGAACAGAGAGAATTAGTTACATGTTGAGAAGTGACTAGATTAAGTATGTTTTGATATACACACATTACAAAGAAATCTTGTTGTCAGTCATCTTAGTATAGACTCTGCAATGAACACAAATTCATTCGGTCTTTGTGAAGACAGAAAATCAACTACTAAGCAAATAACATTTTTATTCTGAAATTTCAAACTCCTTCATGCTCTAACATTGAAAGAATGAAAAGGAAAAACAGCAAGTTTGGCTGTAATAGCGATCAGACTAATTTTAGAACATTACATTTTTCTGTCTTTATTATGATTATAGTGACTCCATATCTCTTCTCCTTGTGTTTTGAATGTCAGGATTTGCCAGCCTTCCCATAAACACAATTGAACCTAGAAATTAAAAGAGTATTACATATGTTTACTGGTAAGCAGTTCTGTGGATTTCAGTAACAATTATTAAGAATAAGAACATAACTTTTTTCATCTGTTCCTACTTTTCCTTGTCAATAGAAAATATGTCAGAGTTAAATGTAATGACACAAACAACATTAAATTCTATTCCCCTATCTGGCCAAACTGCCCCTGCCAGCCCTTATTATTTGTATGAAGGAAAAATCCTATGCTAAACATATAAAATTTCATTTATATCTAAGCTACAATTGTACGGCTTGGAGTACTTACAATACAGTATTTTGTATCATACACCATACTGTATATGCAAAGAAAGCATGTAACAGTGATTGCTTTTTTTCCTCTGTACCAGAGATTTTTATTATGGACACTTGTAGTAGAGACTCCATATTTAAGGTTACATTATAAAAGGGCCTAAAATACAGCAGAACTTCCTATTTTTTCTCTAAAAGTAGGTGACCAATCAGTATGAAATTTCACTGTTTTATTTTTTTGTGCCTTTTGAGTTCTCTGCAAAGTTTTTGGTTTGTTTCTCTTCAGAAGTTTTTAATAGGAAATCTTCGTATTTGAGCTCTGATAGAAGTTTATCCACAGTAGTCTTAGCTTTTATTGTTGAACAATCTCTCTTTTAAAAAACATCATCATTGCAAAACTTGATAGAAAGGTGGATCCTGACTAGATCTGGTGCAGCAGGTAGGTTTTGCATGAGTAGATATACTGTTTAGGGTAATCTTAACTATTGTTCTTCTTCTAACTGAAAGTTTATGGACTGCAAACACAAATCTTAACAATACTTCAGTATATGTCAAGTTCTTGGTATCAATAAGTCACTGTAGTTTTGCATTAATTAGATCAACACAGTAAGTTACGTTAGGCAGTTAGAAAGAAATATTACAACTTTGGTGTAAAGAGTTTCTTCTGGGCTAACCCATGGGCAAGGTTAAGATTTTGTCATGGTTATTTTTAGTAAAAGTCACGGACAGGTCGTGGGCATTAAACAAAAATTCACGGAAGCCCGTGACCTGTCCGTGACTTTTACTAAAAATAAGGCGGGGTGGGGGGGGCTAATTGCCAGGAGCTCCAGGCCCCTGCCGCCCACAGCAGCTCAGGGTTGGCGACTCAGAGCTCTAGGGTTCCCACCATCTGTGACAACTCAGAGCTCTGGGGCCGGCAGCTGGGAGCCGCGGGGCCCCTGCTGCCCCAGGGCATGAGGCTGAAGCAGAAAATGTCACTGAGGCCTCAGAAAGTCATGGAAGCCATGATTTTCATAACCTTGGTGACAAAATCTTGTCCTTACTCATGGGTCAAACATTTTACAATGATAGGAGGGGTAGCCGTGTTAGTCTATAAGGTGCCACAGGACTCTGTGTCACATTTTACAATGTATGCCTTATTGTGCCTCAAATCTCTCCCTGTTACTTGCTGACAGCTCCATTAACTCAGACTACCAACCCTAGGGAATTTTAGTCCCCCTCTCCACCGCCCGGAATAGTTTACCATTATTAAAGACTTTACTTTGCCTCAGGAACTAATCCCTTTATGGTATGACCTCTTTGTGACTTCCTGCTGTTGCCAAAGGCCATTTCAGTTTGACTCTAGTATTATACATAGTAAAATCCCATTTTCTCCCCTATTGAAAGTCTCTTTTTGCAGTGAATTCACTACTAAGGAATAGTGTAAGATTCAAAATGGAAGTCTGGCTCTGGGAGAGGAAGTCTTTATTAGAATCCTTTCACAGAGCTGCCTCTACATCCCCTCCTCAGAGGCTACTCAAAAGGCTTTGGTTCTCATCCATGGCAGACCCTGCTTCCTTGACATTTATAGAGCATTATTAAATTATTATGCAGTGTGCTGTGTGCTCAAACTTTTAAAAAAACTTAGATAGTAGTCCATTAGTAAGAGGTCATCTTTCCCATTTAATTAGAAGAGATTTTTGTCCACCATGATCCTGGAGGCTATCAAAAATCTCATGTAGCTTCACTGGTTCTTTGGCATGTGAATTCACTGAAGATTTCCAACTTGAATAACTTATCTTGGATGATAAGTTATATCATATAAGGCCAGAAAAGGACATCTCTTCAGTTAGGCAGTGTGGGTATTTAGCATTTTTGTCCCCATGCTATGCAGTATATTGGTACAACGTTCTTTATCCAGAATCTTATCTCACACAGCAATTTATTCTCCTGGTCCCAATAGGTTTTTTATCTTCACTAGAGCCATGGCTCTTCCTGTTGGCCATCCATCTAGAATTACTCTCTCAAGTTGATAAAAGGTTGGGTCTTTTATTTTATTTATTTATTTATTTTGCACATTTGAGCTTATCTAATTTTGTTTTTAAATGGAAATATTCAAATTCCTCTCCCAGCAGTCCCTGGTTTTCACTATTTCTGGGAATCCTGGAGCATTTTTACCAGTGCTGTGTGTACTGGGAAAAGATTGAACCCAATTTGCTGCCATCTGACATGGTTCAGAATTACAGGAGGTTAATACTCCTGTTACATGACTGGGACTGGTGCCCACTAACTGTGATGGCTACTGTTATACTCCTATCACTCCACATCACTGTAATATCTGAACACCCCTCTTTAAAGCATTAAGTGACATAATTAACCTCTGTCATATGTGATTTATTCTCTCGCTCATCCTCTCTCCAGGATGAGTGTTCAGACAAGTCGTATGTGGGAGGGGCAGTATAGCAGCCTCCAGGAAAGGGGGTGTTTTCATCAGAAGACAGGGAATTGATCCAAATATTCCACAATAATCACACTGTTTTATAGAACTTGGCCCATTCATGCCTGACCTAAATAGGATGTATCAGGCCTATATTGGTCTTCAAATGCCTATCATTATGACAGATTTCCTGAAACTCCTTTCCAAAGGTGCTATAACAAAAAGTACTGATTGTGTAATTGTTAAAAATAACAGTAATTTTTCCTCTTTTATGGCAGCCATTACCATCTTCTATAAATGAGTTGTCATTCATCTTAATCCCTAATTTAAAAGAGTATCTTAGTTTTGACATTTTAATTTCAGAACAGATCATAAAACAGTAGAGATTTTCATTAAACACTGATTGTTAAAAGTTATAGCTAAAAAAAAAAAAAGGAATTTTCCCCTGGTATTCCCCCCCCCACACACACACTTTTGTGTGCTGATTGCCATCATATGGCTCTGTAATACAAAATAACCAATAACTGCTGCCATGTGGTAATGAAATAAAGGAATCAAACATGTTTATTTTGAATGGGATGATTTCCCATTGCATCAATGCCACATGCTCCTTTAGTTCCTTTGGTTCATGTAGTTTATGAAATGTATTTGTGCTAAGGAATTTGCACTACCTAAAGGTTAAAATAAAAACTGCTATCACTCAACTGAATCCTATGCGTGGGGGGGATGAACACATGGTCTTAGCTTTGAATATTTCTGGAAAATAAGTGTTCTATTTCTGTTTATTTGGAAGGGGTTTAAAGAATCTCACTTTAGCAGAATCATTTATGATGAGCACTAGAAAGGAAAAACTCAAAAAAAAATCATTTGAGAAGAGCTAAAGCTAAAATATTAATGCAAGAAGCTGACCTAAAACTTCTGCTGGGACCTATGCCTATAGGATTATGGAGTCTATTACTATTTAAAAATAAAACATTCTTAAGAGAAAACTGATTTCACATAACTTCAAAACAAGAGTTTTAGATATAAAGCTTATCTAAAAGATACTTATGAATTCTGTCATGCCCAACTTTTAAATAACTGTATTAGCCTCAATGAACAAACTTGCCTCCAAAATCATTAGAATAGGGGTTCCAAACTCATTCTGTGGAAATGGCTGAATTCCTTTTTTTTTTTTAATTAATATGCGTAGGTCAGGGCTACAAAACTAGGACAATATGCTGCTCTCAAGCCACACAGTAGATGTCCCAATGGTATGTCACTAGAAGTTTTGCAAAGTGACTGAGAGAAAAATATGTACTTAGGTAGTAACTAATATTTTCGTTAGCAAAGTTAAATGTTGCATTCAGCACCACTTGATTGGGGGAGGAGGTGGAGAATGAAAACCATGTTTAGGACTACCATAAATTCAGCTCTTTATTCTGTCTGGACACAGAACCCAACAGTATCCGTTCTCTGAGCCCCTATTCTTGGTACAGAGCTCAGAGGACAAGCTTTAAAAGACAGGAAAAGAAATGAAAGCACTACATACTCCACTGCTTATAGCAGTGTACTTTTAAAATTGATGTGTATGAAGTGGAAGGCCACCTGCCTTTGTCCAGTCCTCCTATATTGATCCCCGCCTACATCCAACCACAATATCTATACATGCTAAGTGAATATTTCTGCTGAAGTGATCCGCAGTTAAATAGTTAATGTTGATATTTATTAGTCATCAGACTTGACAGGTAATATCCTAGTGAGGTGAATGGCATACCATTTGGCCATATTAGGGCAAATTCTGCTCTCAGTTATGCTGCTGTTAATTGACATCAGCAGTATTGTCAGCTCTCGTGTGATGGGTCTTACAAATCCCTCACTAAGGTGGAGGCAGGGGAAAGGCTGGAGTAGTACTGGATTAGGAAAGCGCTGCCCCTCAGGCACTGCCAAGCATTTGTCTGGGGAAATGAGCAGTATAAAAAGAGCTCCAGCAACCCAGGCAGAGGAGAGGAGAGAAATCATTTCCAGGAGGAGAAGGAGGAGCTCTTACAGAGGACGTCTTGCAATGAGTCTCTCCCACTTCTTTGAGACATCACCCAAGAGGCAGGGAGAACCATGTGTAGGGCACCAAAGGGTTGCCTGTATGCGTCAGCCCTGAGACTCGGGGTTTGGAGCAAAGGACTGTAATCAAACAACAGCCACACCCCAAACTGAGACATCAGGTGGGGTAAGAAGTGGCCCACAGGAAGGTGAACAGGAAGTGGGCAAAGCATAGTTCAGCCTGTGCTGTCACACTTGGCTAGAACCTGGAGGAGTGAGAGAGCCTTGGACCCCTACCCACCAGAGAGTCACCTATGCCTAGCCTTGGGACAGGCAGGACTAGGGGGTTACTGATAAGAAAGCTGAGCCATCTGAACCCTGTCCCTGGCACATTGAACTGAAAGGGACTAAAGCAACAGGCCCTGACAAGTAGACCTGCTGGCTGAATGGACAACCGTGCTACATCTCTCCATCTTATTGTGACATTGGGTGTTTTTCTATCTGTCAATGGAGCTGAAGCTAGCAAGATGGCTGTCATTTCCCTACAGCCTATCTGCATGTGGAAAGGAAGCTGCCCTGAATAAAATTGGCTTCCATCACCCACTGTTTTCAGAGAGATTGAAGCTAGGAAGGTGGATTGGCAGAATAAGGGGAGCAGAAGCAGGGCCGGCTCTAGGTTTTTTGCTGCCCCAAGCTGCGCGGAGCCAGACATGCTGGTCTGAGTGGCACAGTAAGGGGGATGGGGGGTTGGATGGGGTGGAGGTTCGGGGGGGCAGTTAGGGGCAGGGAGAAGTGGGGTTAGATGGGTCAGGGGTTGGGGGGGCAGTCAGAGGACAGGCAGCAGTTGGTAGGCATGGGAGTCCCGGGGATTTGTCAGAGGACAGGTAGGGGGTGGGGTCCTAGAGGGGAAGTTGGGGCTGTCTCAGGAGGGGGCAGTTGGGTACAAGGACCAGTGGGGCTTAGATTGGGGGTGGGGTCCTGGGAGGCAGTCAGAGGCAGGGGTCCCGGGAGGGGAGGTGATCAGGGGACAGGGTGCAGCGGGGGGGTTGGATGGGTTGGGGTTTCTGTGGGGGGCAGTCGGAGGGGGTGGATGGTGGCAGGGTGGGGCTACCCTCCCTCCCCGTGGAGTGTCCTGTTTTTTGAATGTTAACATATGGTATCCCTACCCTTCAGAGTGCAGCTCTCCATTCATAGCAAGCTGCAGCATGAGGTCTCAGCTACCTTACTCCCTCCCCCTCTTTCCTCTTGGTAGTGGCCAAGGGAATGCTGGGAAATGTAGTTCTTTCCCTGCTCCAGGGCTGGCTCTATAGGCAGGGAGCTAACCAAGGAACTACAGCTCCCAGGGCCCCCTGTTGGTTCTCAGCTCCCATGCTGGATCCCTGCCGCCCCTGCAAATGGGCTGCCCCAAGAACGTGCTTGCTTTGCTGGTGCATAGAGCCGCCCCTGAGCAGAAGGGAGGAGTGGTGAGGGGAAATCCTGAGTAGGGAGAGTAGTGCCCAGTTTTGGGCAGAGAAGAGAGTGAGAGGGAAGTTGGGGAAGTGTTGCTTCAAGGAAAAAGCTAAACCGATTCCATATTGTTTTTACTGTGCCATTATCACTTATAGCAATGATTGCTAAAAGTTTAAAGTTCTTTCTGTATATCTGTAACTCATCAATCCTAGGAAGTAATGTGTGTTCTATGTGTGAGTGCAAACCATGGTGCATGAATTAGATCAGTGGTTCCCAAACTACATACCATCAACCTCTTCCTTTATTGAAAGGAAACAAGCTAGGGGGAGGGAGTCAAGATAATTAGAGAAAAGGGATGGCAGTTTTCCTGTCTTAAGGTTGAGGTGACGATAAGCGAGCAGCCAGGGAGAGTCATGCAGTTTTGTGTGCATTAAAAGTTGACTTTTCAACCTGTAATTATCCCACACACGGTGGCAGAAGATTAGAGGTGAGTTAAAAAGTCAAAAGACAAACTAGAAAACAGGATTTGATTATTTTTTTTAAATCTCATGATTTTGGGAGTACTAACATCATTTTTGATTTCTTGAGGTTGGCAGTACTACGGCAGTGAAATTATTCCAGATGTACAGTAATGTAATTTAGGAGCGAATCTGACCTGTTTCTTTTGTCTGTCAATGCAGGAAGACAACACTGCTTTCATTCACATTAGGAAGGTTCTCTTTACAACCAGAGGTTAGAATTATTGATTCTCATGTGGGAGGGGGAACAGGGCAGAGAACAGGTAAAGAAAGCGGAAATTCTGTAGAATTTTCAACTGGTGTGGGGTCTGGATTAATAGATTAAACAAACCACATCAGGCTGACAGGCCTGAAGATTGAAACACGTATGTGAGAAGATAAAATGAAGACAGAGAATGGTCTCAATGTGAATATATGTGAAATTTACATACCTGGTTAAAGAGACACAAATTCAAACCAACAGCTTTCCTAATTTTTTTATTAATAGTACTTTAGATTGTTAAAATCAAAAGAACTTTACAAAGATCGTTTTCTTTTTACTGTTTATGCTGTTTATGTTTTTCTTTTTGCATTTCACTTATCTTAGATAATGGTCAGACTATGCAGTGTTGTTGTAGCTGTGTTGGTCCTAGGATATTAGAAATACAATATAGGTGAGGTAATATCTTTTATTGAACCAACTTCTGTTGGTAAGAGAGAGACTCTTTCGAGCTTACACAAAAAGCTTGGCCCTCTCACCAGCAGAAGTTGGTCCAATAAAAGATATTACCTCACCCACCTTGTCTCTCTAATAGTCAGACTAATCAGTTTCACTTTTATTTGTAATTAGAAGTTTCATAGTCCATTTCACTTCCTTGTTCCCCTGCACTAGTACAATGTGCTGTCCTGTTTGGGTTGCAGACACTGCACAGGAATGTTTAAATACAAACAAGAACATTTTTTTCTTAATTTTATTATCTTCCATATTTTCCCCCCAAAAGCCACATTTTGGGTTAGTGCCATCTGACACGTACCCCTCTGAAAAATCCAAAGAGAGGGAGTGTAAACGCAATAACCTTACCTGTTGGATTATGTTTCAGGATAAATAGGAATGGGCGGTTAGCCACAAACTGGTTATGTGACATACTCATGATTGCTGCCATATGCGTGCCTACAAACACAAAGTAATAGATTTTCTGTTAGGGATCAATCCTTAGCCCAGCACAAAGCCTAACCAGAAGGTTCAGGTGCTGGAGGACTGCCTTTGGGGTAAAGAAGGCATCTTCCCTCCTCAAGCCAAGGATGCTGCTAAGAAGCCACCCTGTGTGCGGCAGTGGGAGCGGGGGGACGACGCTACCTGAAGCCAGTGACTGAAACAGCTTTGTTATTTTCTAATGTCCAGGGGATTGGATGATCCAATGTGTAGGGAGCATAAGCAAAGCTAGGCTCTGCACCATACAGCCAGTCACCTCCCCCTAGCATAAAGGAACCACACCCATTCTGGTACCAGAGGCCTTCTGTGGCCATGGAGGATGGACTGGATTTCTACATCACAGATTAGAAATATCAGTCAGTCATTCTTACAAAAGAGAATTTGCTATAACAGATCAGACTACTGTCCCATTATGTCAGGTGTCTAGTATATGGTGCAGTAAGGAGAAGTGATGCATCTATGTAAAATGCCTTTCACTCTGAGTCACACACAGTGGATGAACTGCTGTTCTTGATTACCAGATGACAAATGTATTTTTACTGGCTTTTTTCTTTAGTTACAAATCATAAAGACAACTGCACAATTACAAGAACAAATCACTCGTCTGTTATACAGCTGCTTTGTAATATGACATTTTCTTTGAGGACTTAGCACAAACTATTAAGATAATAACCTGCTGAAGATATCTTGAGACTTTAACTTCTTCAGCTCAAGATGTGGCATTTCATTTTAAAACTCATCTGAATGGAATATTGTAACTATATTCTGTTTTAAATATAGTTATTACCTTCCTAGCAGGCATCTGTCAAACTGAAAGCTTAAAATGGCCCATTTAAGCAGTGATATATGTGCTCAAGAACAATGGTTTACAACTGAAAATGGGCTGGCTAAGAATTAAGATATGATACTGCAAGACTCTGTCATTAAAATAAAATCAGTTTATCTTCTGTTTCATATTAACATCCTTGCTAGATAAAGTAAATCATCTCCATTACAAAGGGCTTCATGAGCAGCCCATGGACAATATGGAATTTTGCCAGTCCTAAAAGCTAGAGCAGACATTATCAGAAAGACAAGCTGAACTTTTTCACGCAATGTAATACAAATACAGTGCCAACAGGCTGGGCCCAGCAGTCTAGGGCTTACTTGTTACTATGTGAGGGAGCAGAATTCAAATCCCTTGCTCCTGGGTCAGCAGCAGCTGGGAAAATTGAGAAGACAGAGCACTCAGCCTTTGCAGAACAGGGCCTTTTATCACTCCTTAGGCACTTTGAGAGTGACATTGATGAGCTCAGAAGGAACCATCTTCAACAGGCCTTAATAAGAGGGCTGGTTGTCACAACACTGGGCATTTTGGTGGGGGTAGTTAATGGTTTTGAGGTGCTTTGATACTAAGATGCTTCCATCACTGTAATATCTGAGCATATCCCAGTCAATGACATGCCACCAAAATACCTAATATTACAACAGTCATCCTTCTGATACAGAAAGTAGTAAATGCAAAAACTGAGAGGGGATATTTAGGCTCTAAGAAACACTTGGGAGGAACACTATGAGGAAAGAAAATGCAGACAGGAACCAAAAAAACCCTAATAGATGGTATACTTGGTGTGGGACCAAGCTCTGACTTCCTGCAGATAGTGTTATAAATATCATATGCACTATGTAATTCAATTAGTGTTGTTCGATCCAGGGACGGATTATTTATTAAGTACTTAATATAGAGAACACTTTCAAGTAGCGTGTCTGGGAGCTATGAATTCATTTAATAGCTGCTAGCAAGCGGATTGCTTCCAATATTCTTCTTCACTAAGTGCTGAGTTGAGACACAATGCACCTAATTCTCCTCTCACATATATTCACAAACAGCAAGAGTAATTGCATTACGGTCCATGAAGGTACACAATGCAGAATTTGCTATTACCTAACTTTGTTAGCCGTGTTTTTAGTGTGTGTGTGTTAAAATTTCAAATCAAACATATATTAAATTAAAACCCCCCTAAAAAGAAATAGTCCATGGTGTGTCTAGGACCTAAATGACACTTAGAAAACAATTCCTGCAGAGGAAACCAAATATGAAAATACAGGCTTTGACAGTGGCTTTAGCAGTCACTGCTCCACCCAACACGAGGGACTAGAGGGGTGCAGCAGTGATAATGGCCAGAGGCATTGTGCCTATGAAGGAGACTCAATTAAAACGCTGCCAGGGGCATTTGGTGGGGTGCAGAGCAGAGCACCATATGACACACAGAGTGGCATGTATATAACTACCCAAAAGCTGGCCTCAGAAATTCTCTGCTGGTGTGGAAGGAGGGTGGGGAGATGGCAACATAGCCAAGCTCCAACCTCACATCCATTTTATGGGATCAGGGGCCCTGGCAGTGCTATGATTCCCTATGCCTTGCATTAAAGAAGAGCAAACATGAGATTCTGACTTCTCACTACACAAGTTGCACTGCACTAGATCCTTTTGTCCTTCCTCTCTCCCCGTTGCACTCATGCATAGGAATGCATATTTTAAAAGCGTGCTTACTTTGGGGGGTAGGGACAAGGAAAGCATACTGAAATTCAGAATAGGTACAAAGCGACAAAGAGTCCTGTGGCACCTTATAGACTAACAGACGTATTGGAGCATAAGCTTTCATGGGTGAATACTCACTTCGTCAGTGGCATGCATCTGACGAAGTGAGTATTCACCCACGAAAGCTTATGCTCCAAAACGTCTGTTAGTCTATAAGGTGCCACAGGACTCCTTGTCGCTTTTTACAGATCCAGACTAACACGGCTCCCCCTCTGATACTTGACACCAGAATAGGTACAGTGTCAAAAATCTGTTTAAAAAAAAACAAAAACAACAATAGAAATCAGTGCAATGATTTGCATGACCTGCATCGATACAAAGTCATGAATAAAAATAGCTGCTGAGCCTTTCATTTTGTAAACGTTGCCTTAAAAATCATTTATTTTGGATCCCAGCTGAAGTAGAAGTCACCAAGGGAGAACAGGTGCCTTTGACTGTCAGCATACTGAAGAAAATATATCAAGTTATAGCCAAATATGTGAGTAAAGGCTGGATTTTTTTTTATGTCCGATTATGGGTTGAGGAATGAAGTCCAGACACATGTAAGCCTCTTGCATGCATTTTAATAATTTAATTTGAAATGGAAAAACCATGGGTGAAAAGTGCACTCAATGATTTGCATCCAACATTTACTCAAGATCCACTCACATCAAGTTCAGAATACATCAGAGTGATAAGTATTTATCCTCCTAAGCAAAGCAAATCTTACTTGAGGATGCTGCAGCTTCACTGCCATCTTCATTGACCTCAATACAAACTTTTTGGATGGCTTTGGAAATGTGTATGTCAGATGATTCTGAAAGGGAAATATATAAATTAATACATTTTATGTTGAGAGATGAAGGCTCATGCACAATGCTTAAGTGTTAAAATCAGAGGAACCTTTCCATGTTCATTTCCTAGTTCCCACCCTCAAAAAATACATCCAAGATTTCCACCACTACCCACACTCCCGTTAATGTTTGATGAGTTAAAGGGTGAAGAAACAAAGAAGCAAAGTCTAGGGGAGATGTACTGTATATTGAAAATATAGCATATACATTTGTCTGTAGATACACACATATATTTTTTATGTAATATAAGGAAAGTGGTCTTGTCGGAACACTTGGATCTGAGAAATCTAGGTCTTAAACAATCTTGGGTCCAGTGTGTGTGTGTGTGTGTGTGTGTGTGTGTGTGTGTGTGTGTGTGTAATATTTTCCATAAACTAGGAGTCCATGAACTTCAAACCTTAGGTCTTCTATACATTCAAAATTACAATTCACTTGCTCCCCATATTTTAACATGAATCTAAGAATAAGCCACCCTTGTTCTCTGATGAAGAGTGGGGAAAAAATTTGCTTGTGCGTTTGTGTGTGCGCACGGATGTGTGCTCGCATGCACGTGCAGTTTTGCCTTGAGTATATACACCGAAAAGTACATGATTAAAGTACATTATTATAAATGGTGATGACAACTTAAAACAGAGATAAAAGTTTCATAATTGTAATATCAGAATTATTAATCACTGCACCTGTTATTCCAGAAAGGTCGCAGCCGCCACTAAATATCTCTGTTACATTGAGGGAGCGCAGCGTTTCTTGTAAGTTCACTGTCTGTTCTATTTTAAACCTGTAGAGCGTATAGAAAAGAGACTCATTGTATAACTATCACTATTTTCCCAGTTAATAAATGATTATCAATGGAAGCAGCAAGCCTAATGGTTAGATCAGGAGGCAGGAAGATTTTAAATCTAGATTATAGCCCCTGTTCTGCCACTGATTTTCTGTGTGCTCTTGGGCAAATCATTGAACCTCTCTGTACCTCAGTTTCACAATCTATAAAGTGAGTAAGTAGTTAAAGGCTACTTGCCCACTGATTGTAAAGTGCTCTGAGCTATATGGATGAAAAGCACTATCTAAGGCTTTCATAGTACTACTATTACTATTTTGAACAAGGGAGACAACGCTTAAAATTATGAAGAAACCAGACACCGAGGCATTACATAGTCGAAAACTCAAGATGTAAAATGTCATTGAGAGCAGGTAAACTTACCAGTGGATATTAAATAGTGCAAATCTTTAATTTAATTTTAATTTGTCAATGTAGTGTTAAATAAAGCACCTTTTTAGATCAGTGGTGGCTAAAATAACCATATGAGGGCTCACTTCCAAGCCAATGTTCACACTGCTCTGCCATCCAGGAAACCTGGGTTCTCATTTTGCCAGTGTCATTTACAAAGAGAGTGTGAAGTGGGTATAAAATGCCACCACTTGTGCAAGTGAATGAAGAGTTTTGATCTGATAACATTTCACACTTACTTGGAACAGGTGTAAAGGTCTACACAAGGTATAAGGTAGTGGAAAATCAAGTCCAATTTGATCCTGTGTTCACTGACACAAATGACAAAATTCTCATTGATTTAAGTGGGAGCAGAATCAGGGCATGTCAGTAGGCTTTCTTGACTATTTTTGTATCTGATCCCTAATGCTTCCATAAACGGAAGATGAGAAGGGATAATGAAAAAACAAAATACTGAGAAGTACATTACATACCTAGGGAGGCTTATTTCTACGTCTTCCTCTTGTGTTTCAGCAAACCAGTCTTTTATCAGCTGAGCTGTAATTAATTTTTCTACTTCTTCTATAGTTACATCTTCTGAAGGAAGTGTTAAAACTAAGCTGAACTCCTTCCCTTTGTAAGGTAATTCCAACACCTGGTAGCTCACATTATTGTCAGAAAAATGACCTAGAATAAAGACAAAATCATGGACTGCAATAAGCAAACTGCAACCACTAAGACAATATATATGATTTTATGGTCACCACACAGACATGCATATTTTACATTACCAAACTTTGTTCTCAGCTGAAGATGCATCATTGGTATCTTTGTTACAGAACCATCTCTCTTAGTAAAATCCATCTCATGGGTAGCTTCTGGTCTGAACTTCTGCTTCCAGTCTCCTTTGAAGTAAATAGCGTTCACCAGAATAAGCCTAGTGAGGGGACCAAATTCTTCACTTGAAACGATATTTTTTATTTTGCCTATCGGGGAAAAAAAGGACATGAGCAAAATTTTCACACACTATAAATACCAGCTAGTCTATTTTAAACGCAATTAAAATGAGTGTGCATGTAATATGCAGGCTGTGATTTTAAAGATTCCCTGTTATGATAACACTCTGAAAAAAAGGCTATTGCACTCTGACATCAGAGAATAGTTTGTCATTACACTTTTGTATCAGTGAAGTGGATGGGA
Source organism: Chrysemys picta bellii (assembly GCF_011386835.1). Classification (NCBI taxonomy): domain Eukaryota; kingdom Metazoa; phylum Chordata; order Testudines; family Emydidae; genus Chrysemys; species Chrysemys picta. Next base: position 17,923,018 of record NC_088799.1, on the reverse strand, counting down.
TTTTGCCATTGACATAAATGGGAGCCAGAGTATGTTCATTATGTTAGGAGGCTTTTGTGTATAATCAGGGGCGGCTCAAGCTTTTTTGCCGCCCCAAGCATGGCAGGCAGACTGCCTTTGGCAGCATGCCTGCGGGAGGTCCTCGGTCCCGCGGATTCGGCGGCATGCCTGCGGGAGGTCTGCCAGTCCCGTGGCTTCAGCGTACCCGCCGCTGAATCCGCGGGACCAGCGGACCTCCTGCAGGCAATCCGCCGAATGGACCGGCAGGCCGCCCCTCGCGGCTTGCCACCTCAGGCACACGCTTGGAGCGCTGGTGCCTGGAGCTGCTGCTGTGTATAATACGGAATAGAATACTTTCCTGCAGAGTTCCAGGTTATATTGATATTGTCACACTGCTCTGCACCCGAATGGAGGATTTATTTTTCAATGAACTTTCATCTTCCCCTTATAAAGAACAGGAGTACTTGTGGCACCGTAGAGACAAACAAATTTATTTGAGCATAAGCTTTCGTGGGCTACAGCCCACTTACAAGTTTATTTGAGCATAAGTTTTCATGGGCTACAGCCCACTTCATGCATCCGATGAAGTGGGCTATAGGCCACGAAAGCTTATGCTCAAATAAATTTGTTTGTCTGTAAGGTGCCACAAGTACTCCTGTTCTTTTTGCGGATACAGACTAACACGGCTGCTACTCTGAAACCCTTATAAAGAAACACTCAATTCATAACATGAAGGTTAAGTGATGCAAGGGTGTCTATCTGAGCCTGCTGACAACATTATCTAAAAGGAGGTGTTAATGACATGAGGATCATTTAAATGCCAACATTAACCATTTCATTGCTTGTTATTTTAGCAGAAACATCAAGCTAATGGGCTTCTCCATTGTTGTTGAATGTAGCAGCAGATATTAGGATGAGTACAGTGGGGCACATAGTTGGTGTCAATAATTGCTTTGGTAAGGAATGAGCAATTCAAATGCCTTTTGCCTCCAAATTTAAAGTCAGCTCTCCACCTGTCCGAAAGGGAAAGGGGAAGAACTATCTCCTCTCCCTGGTACCAAACCCCTAAGTGACTCCAGAATAATGGTAGCTTCCCCACCACTTACCACTCCTGGATACCAAAATCTCCTTTTGTCCCATACCCAGCTTCCAAAACCTCCAACTTTCCCCTGGCAACTTCTTTGGTTCAATTATTCAATATCAATACAAAATGTGCAGCACATCAGAGTTAAAATATAGGAGCAGCATCAAATAAATGGAACGTTATCAAACTGAATAACACACAGAATACCATATTAATTGGCAAAGGAAGGTCAGAGAGGGCTTAGAGCCAGAGTTACATAATTCTGTGGACCCTGTTGTAAAATTAAGGCTGAATGTTTCACATTGGACATGGGGCTTTGGCTGCTAGCTTCTATATTTACATGGAGTATCAGAGTTTATTTAGCAGCTGTATAGTGTTCTGAAAATTACTAGATTTTACTAACATGTATTAATGATTTACAGTAAACGTGAGAAATGGAACACTTGTTACTAACAAATTAAATAATCATCTACTTGGCAAGGAGTAATAATTTCCAGTGTCCCCCAAACCTGTAGCTGTGTAAAAATGCCATACTAAATAATTGTATGAAGAAATGCTTCACATGGCTGTGAATCAAAAGAAGATTATTAGAGCTAGCAAACAGCCTGGTATTTTTCTCTTTTTAAGGGCTAGTTGCTAGTCTTAATAACGGGCTATATTGGAAACAAGGCACTAACTTCCAGATTCCTTCTTCCTTCATATCTGTCACAGATCAATGATACAAACACCAATCCTTTCTATATATTTTAGGGCATTAAAGAGGAGGAACTTAACTAGCAAACAGAGATTTTATGAAAGCTAGAGAGAGAGTTTACCATCTGTTTTGTTTTCTACCCAGGTACTTATGGCCTCTGTGCAAGCTTTTGTGTCTTGGAAATTCACCAGTTTTATAGCAGTCTGAAAAAATTCCTTGTTGCTATGGAGATACTGTTCTTTTACAATGAATCCTTCTTGAAGGTAGAGGGCATTGGCAAGATTAAATGTAAATTCTTTCTTTTCTGAGGTGACAGAGAAAAGTGTCTGGAGCAGAGAGAATTCTTCACCTAAGGAAAATAAATGTTAATAGTAGCATCTTCATTTGAAGAACATAAAACAGCTGTGTAATAGCATCGTTCTCCATATACAAAATGCATTCTCTAATCCCCTGAAGCTCAGGTGCAGTACAACTAAGGCCGCTTTTGTAAATGAGCTGCAATATTCTGATTGTTTCCTTTATGCTACATGTACAGTTTGAAAAAAATAAAAGATTCAGAGACCCACCACCACCACCACCCTGTCCCCAGAATACAGGCCCTTTCTACCCAAGCTACCTTGTAAAGGTAACTGGTAAGGTGACTAGATATTCCTGAAAACTGTCAGTGGTTTTAAGGCTTCTTCCAACATCCCTGTCAATGTCATAAAAAAATATTTTTGTGGCACAAGCCACCTGCAGATGCAGGAAAGTAAGCTACAGCAAAAGGGTTCAAGACTGGAAAACTCTAAGGCAGCAAATACTACCCTCCCCCCCCCCCCCCCCCCCCCAAAAAAAAAAAAAGTTTGATTCTGAAAGTGACAAGCATTGCTTGTTGGGGAGGTGGGGATAGAGAGAGAGAGAGAAGTAGGAACTCTTTTTGCTCTCCCCCCCACCCAAAACTCTCCTATGCATACCTCCTTCACCCCCCACTGAAACCATTCTCTCTCCTGGTCCTCTTGAGTGAAAGGTATAAACATATTCTATATAAGGAACAACATGCATTAGCCTACACATACAAGATTAATTCACATCACCAGCTTTAGTACAGAGACAGATTATGCCCCTCCTTACTCTCACTGGGTGTACCTTACTCCACAAGCAGGGCCAGTGAAATCAGTGGGATTATACCTAGAATAAGGTACTACCCAGCATGACAGGTTTCAGAGTAGCAACCAAGTTAGTCTGTATCCGCCAAAAGAACAGGAGTACTTGTGGCACCTTAGAGACTAACAAATTTATTTGAGCATAAGCTTTCGTGGGATGCATCCGATGAAGTGGGCTGTAGCCACGAAAGCTTATGCTCAAATAAATTTGTTAGTCTCTAAGGTGCCACAAGTACTCCTGTTCTTTTTACTCAGCATGAGTAAGGATGGCAAAGTCTGGCTCTTTTAACCTACATGCTCCTTCAAAGGATAATATTGAATGAGCAAAGCATGAACTAAATCTATTTAAAGACAGGGTGAATGACTCTCATTGGTACACTAATTAAATAGATACTATAAATTGAGTATTCCAAGTGTCTGACTCTGCATGCTTTTCAGTACTGGTAACATGTCTGATAGAGAAGATTTTTGAAGTCACTTTCACATGCTCAGGCTAACCTTATCTTTCTTAAAAGACACTGCGGGGGGCGGATAACGAGGGCACCCCTACCGAGTGTAGTTACACTTTAAAATCCACAATGTATTGATTACATACTTGACTCTTTAAAGTTCCCAGGCCAAATGCATTCCTGAAGGAACTCCACTGAAGTAACTCATTACAACAGGGCTGAATTTTGGTCTCTGGGATTCATTTAACTCTGTCATTTTATACATGTAAAAATGCAGCTTGCAGTGTATCTTCCCTCTTATGACCCAGGCTCAGCTCATTCTATTCCTCTCCTGTTGTGTCACGTCTTTATAACAACACGGAGATATGAAATCCATTCAGTGTTGTAATCACCCACTCTAATTAGTTTCCGTTAGTGCCATATTGCATTGCATAGGCATTTTGGAAACATCCCTTTCTACCAGTGACTGGCAGCATGACACATGGCAGAGGTCAGAGACTTGATTTTCTAAGTAACTTGTCTGTTTAAATATTTTCTAAAAAAATAAAAACGGTTAATATTCATCTGCTTAAATGAATAGATTTATGTCATGCACTGAAGATCTATGAATATGCTATAAATGCCCAGCTGTCCCTTGATAAGTCATTATTCTTAGGAGTCCGTGGAAAAAGACCATTGTACCAAACAAAGTGCTGCAACGCAATGTTAAAAATGAACTTTGCACATTGAATTTGATCTGCAGATCAATGATCTCTATTAGGACAGATTGCATTAAAACTATTCAAAGCAATTAAAATTGACTTACTACATTTCCTGGAACCTGTAATTGAACACAGGTTTCAATTAATTCTACTTCTAGCTGTTAAGAATGCAGTGTTTTTTGTACAAAATGTACAAATTTTAAAATCATTTAGCCAACAATTTTTTGTATGTCTTTTTCACTGTAGAATTACCTACTGTAGGGTTATTTTTGAAACTTGTAATGACTTTCCTATTACTTTTCATTAAGATGATATTAAATATAAATAAGGAAGTGGCGGCCAGGGGTGAGTGGCTGGAGTTGACTTTTTATACCCCTTAGGCCAGATTCTGATACTCTTAACTCATATTTGGGAGCACTGCACTCCGTAAGTAGTCTCAAGACTTCAATGGGATGATTTATGGATAAAGGTGCTCTACATATTGTATATTTAATGTATTGGGCCCTATCAAATTCATGGTCCATTTTGGTCAATTTCACGGTCATAGGATTTTAAAAATCACAAATTTCATGATTTCATATATTTAAATCTGAAATTTCATGGTGTTCTAACTGTAGGCATCCTGACCCAAAAGGCAGTAGTGGGCGGGGGGAGGAGTTTCAAGGTTATTGTAGGGGGTCATGATATTGCCACTCTTACTTCTGTGCTACAACTGGTGGCGGCGCTGCCTTCAGAGCTGGGCAGTCAGAGAGCGGTGGCTGCTGGCCAGGAGCCCAGCTCTGCCGGCAGCACCGCCGCCCGCAGAAGTAAGGATGGCATGGTATGGTATCCATGTCAGTGACTGAGCTGCTTTGGAAGAACCTGTTCTGAGAACAAGAAATGTCCATGTGATCAGAAAGCAACTGAGGATCAGAGATTGTAGCTGCTGGCCAATGTCCTCTACCCTGTCCTGCATCTTAGATATGTCCATTTCTGTTTTACTAGTTAGCTTCATTAGTTTGAGATTGATATTTTATTTGTATTTTAAGATAAGAGAATGAGATCTAGCAAAAGGAACTAGTGGCATGTGACAGTGATATAATCATTCAAAATCCTGACCGTCATGTCATGTGACATAAGCTAGGTACTAAATGCCAGTCACTAACCAGCACTCCTGTGTGTTTCACCATCATTACACAGCATAAATGACAGTAGATCAAGCAATACTCACCATCTTTATTTCCTTGCAGTTTCAAAGCTTGTGTTATCTCATTAAGTGCTTTTCCCTTTGCCCCCAACTGCACCGTTCCAAGAAGTAAAGCGACACCAAGCGGCGAGTGTATGATGTTCTCCTCTTTAGGAGAACAATGAAGAACTTGGTAGAGATCCACTGCAAGTTGTGTAGTGCTAGCAGCCATCGGATTAGAGATGGGGCTGCAAGTTAAGGACATTCCAGCTGTAATCAAGAGAAGGCTTTGAAATAAAGCACTTCTCATTGTAGCAGTTTATTGCAGTGTTTTCCCCTCTGAATGATTGGAACTGAAATCACATTATAAAAACCAGAATAGTGATTTAACTTCACACTACCACACTTGTCTGAGAAGTTATGATAAACAGCATCTAGCTCCTTTCCATAGTTCTACTGGTCAAGTTCTTTATCTCACCCATAAATTACACACCTAGTATAAAAGAAACTTGTTAACACTAGGAAATGTTACCTTTGATCTCTAATAGAATCTTATGTAAATCATCCCTTAAAGTAAACTGCTATACCTGAAAAGAGGTTTAATCTTGCTAAACAAAAACCTATATAAGAGTAGGTTAACGTGAATATTTAAAGATTGTTTGCAAGTATCATTCTGTGCAACTTTGGCATAATGTATGAAATGTTCCCCTATTAAGTTCACTGTTGACCAGAGTTAGAAGTTATCCTTTAACAAGTCATAGGAAGGGAAAAGGAATGTCCTTTATTCTGTGCAGTCAGTTAAGTAACTGATCCATTTAACTGATGCTAGCAACAATTATATACACACAGCTGTATTACCACAATTGTACATAGTAAAAAATACCATGCTGTGCTTGATTTTATTTGGAGTGGAATATACTATTCCAAATGGAGATGGTCTATAGCTGCAAAATATTAATCTGAATCTATACTTCGAACACCTTTAATTTTAGGGTGTTTGGATCTGGGTATTAAGATAACAGGGGGCTATTTGTACAATTCAGAACAGGGATGAGCTTTCAGACCCAAAAGTGTGTTTGAATCCAGGATTTTGGTGTGGGTCACTCTTGAATTCCAGATCAAATATTGCTTGAGAAATGTAGCCTCATAATACAAATGTAAATTTGAATAGATGTGGCTTTATAAAGCACCCTTCAAGTCTTATCACAAAAACATTTTACTAAACAATGAATTAAATTCTGGCACCGTAATACAGCAGATATTACAAAACTTAAAATTAACTCACATGAAGCCCGAAATTCAATGGAATCTCTCCTGCTCAAGAGTTACGTTGGAATTGTTAAATTCCAGCTGTGCAAGCACCAAGGGCAGACAGAGGGAGGATACCTCTAGACGTCAGCATTGAGTATAAGCCTGAATCATGTTAGGAAACTAGAGGTTGGAATTTTCAAAGGAGTCTAAGGGATCTCCCTTACGCTGCTTTGAGCAATCTCAGCCTAACCCCCTAACTATCCATTTCAACTGCGCTACATTAAATTCATAATCCAAAGTCCACTGAAAATCACTGGATGTTTTCCATTGACTTTAATGGCTTTAAGCCCTAACACGTTAAATTGCAGAATTATATTTTGAATTCAGTTACAATTACCCACTCCCATTCCTGCTGAAGTCACCGAAAGCATTTCCATTGATTTCAATGGAAATAAGAATCAGGCCCATATTTACTGCTCTGTCCTACCTTAAGACAGCTATAGCTAAAAGGAATTTGGATTAGGCAATAATAAAAATACACACCTACATAATTCAAAATATTTAGTTGTTTTATGCTAATAGCAACCAGTAATGTGTTTCCTGTTCCCAAAAGCAATTTAAAGAATTAATGCATATGCTTACCTGGAAAAACAGTTTCACCTCTCTCTCCACCCTTCACAGCAACACTATACTTAAAAACTGGTTTGCCTTGAAATGAAAAATAAAGAGCAACAAGGACAAGGACACTATTCTATGTTTATCATGAAAAGCAGCATGATTAATGTACCAAAACCCATAACAGGTGGCCACAAAGTTTATTATGAAAATTTGTCTTTCTAAAATGTGTCAATATTAATTGGGATGTCTTGCCTGGTGTAAGAAATTAATGGAGAGAACTGTTTTTCAGTTTAATGGGATGACAGCATAACTCAGAAACGTGACCACTGTCCTAATGTGCCCTTCTGATCCTTTTACCTTGAGAGAGTCTGCATTTGAAGCAGAACTATGGACTATGCTCCTGAATTGACCGATAGAAATAAAGGTTATTTTTTCCACATGGTTTCACCTGCAAATTGCAAATACATCAGACATTGTGGGTGTATATATTTTAAGCATAGCTGGGAGGGGAAAGGGGACAAAGGGTTACATGTGTTTAGCCCCAACCAGTAGTAGAATAGTGCAGAGCATTGGGAGGCTCTTGCCTCCAAAAGGCGCGGTTCTGCCTGGAATTCCCCATTGTGCTGGGGCAATGATTGGGGGAAGGCTCCTTATTCCATCCTCACACACACAGTTCATAAGGGCTGGCACAATTTAAGCCTAAACAGTTTAGTGCAACAAGCAGTGATAAAATACTGTGACATTATATAATAGATATAAGGAATACATGACAGTGTGGTGTAGAGGTTTTAGGGTGTGTCTACACTGCAATTAAAAGCCTGCGGCTGGCCCATGCCAGCTGACTTAAGCTTCTGGGGTCCAGGCTAAGGGGATGTTTAACTGCAGTGTAGACATTCAGGCTCAGGCTGGAGCCCAGACTCTAGGACTTTGCACGTGTGGAGGGTCCCAGACCTAGGGCTGCAGCCCGAGCCCGAATGTCTACACCACAATTAAACAGCCCCTTAGCCCAAGTCTGCTGGTGTGGGCTTGCCACGGGTGTCTAATTGCAGTGTAGATGTACCCTTAGTCAGCCACAAGTATGGGATGGGCCCATTACGCAAGTCATCCCAAATTCATGCCAATAAAAAAAATTGATAAAAATTCATAAAATACTACCCCAGTCAGACATTTGACATAGCCTGTATGTATTACAGAAATAGAATTTTAAGAAGTTTGAGAAACCATTTAGTGCCAATATTTATGATTTCTATAAAGCCAGGCTTCCTTAGTACAGCACCACAACTGCACAAGCTTTAGAGGAAGAATTGTATACATAGCATATTGCCCAGCTTGCACCTCAGAGCCGCATGACTTTGAGACAAGGGTGGGAGGGCGTTGCCTTCCATTTCTAGAAGGCAAGAAGGAGCATTTCTATGGCAGATGCTTTTTAAAAAAAAAATTTGGCTTCTGCTTGAAGCTAGTCAGTTCTGAAATAAAAGTGGAACTGAGATCAGAATAAAGTTAATTCATGTTACTCAGCACCACACAGTTGACAGGGACAGTACCCTCTGCTCTACCAATGCTCTCAGCATTGTTCACTTTTCCTTCAGCTTTTCATGAAACCAGCTCCATGCCTTCATCCACATGGACCCCCATGCATGGTACAACTCAAGCTCATCTGCAGTGTCCTTGCCCTGCCACAACCAAATTCATCTTGAAGACTCCTGCCATGGTGCTGAGAGTGAATTAAGATGACCTGTATGTGAGGAGCATATTGTGCCTGTTGCCTATATTCCTCCTCCATGGTCCACTAAGGGCGCTCACTCAAGGGTCCTCAGAGACCCATGTCCCTCTCCCTCCTGATTGTGGTTTTCCCAGGCTGCACAGCTCCCTACCTAAACTGTACTATTCTCAGCAAGCCAGACTGCCTAAACAAGCTAGCGTCTGCACTTTGCTTTCTCCCCAGAGGCTAAAAACAGTATAATTGCCACAGTAATAAGTTACCAGATCTTTCTAAGCAAGCACATTTATTCTTAAGGTGTGAGCATTATAAAGAAAACATATGGAAACAATAAAAGAACCTACACGCATACAAAAAGTTTACCAGAGATTACCCCCCAACTCCAATCTAGTTCTCTGATAGGTATCAGTGGTTCAAAACCCACAACTGGGTTTCCCCCATGGTTACAAGTTCATAACTGTCTCAGATTCAAAGCTACAGTGAATAGCTCTGTCTTTCCTTTATACAGCTTGGGTCTTTGATCTTGATCTCTTGTAACAAGTAATCAGCAGACAATGGCCCATCCTTGAAGGCACAGCTTCAAAGGGCTGAGTTTCGGCGTAATTGGAGGTGGGGAATTTGCATTCACCACCCCCTACAGATTCCCCAGGGAAACCACTTAACACACTTTGTCCCAAAAGTGCATTCTTGTGTGGTACATTGTTCAATATAGTCCTTTGAACACCCAGGTCTCACATCACATCCCCTCTCCCCCGAGGGGTTACATACAATCCCAGCCCACAATAAAACAAACCATTCATACAGTCATTAATACAATGGACCCCAAAGATACTTAAACCAATAAGGTCTCCCAAGGATATTGCAGGAAAATGCATATCTTTCACACGTTTCCTTTCCCCTAACCTCCGTGCACTTGTCTATCCTTACACTGTAAGCTCCTCAGAGCAGAGATCATGTTTCAGTGTTTGGAAAGCACCAAGCACATAGTGAGCACGACCATAAAAACACAGCAAGTCATAATAATAATAATGTGGAATATGTGAAATGGCTGCGGGTAATTTTTTCATATTTTATAAAACGCCATACACATTTATGATGCCGTACAAATAACATGTAGGCAATGTTATAGTACAGTTAAATTGATCTTAGGCACTACTTGCTACAGTAAGTAAATAACTGTCAGAAAAATGGGATTTTTTAACACACTGCTTCTCTTTAGAAATAAATTTACACTCAGGAACAAAATAAAGTTTACAAACACTCAAAAACAGGAGTAACAGTTCTTCTAGCTATAAAAGTATTCTTGAAATTTATTCTTCACATTCAAGGTCTGTAGTTTAATTGTTTTGTACGCCTGTGCTTGACTTATTGGTGCAATTGTTCACTGACATTTATTTCCATGTTGCCAAGGTGATCAAAATCAGCTCTGAAAGGAAGACATTGAGTTAATTATACATATGTTGTATTTTTAAGTCTTTTTAGTTTTTATATTATAATATGACTATTTATTAATGTCACTGCAGTGTTCTTATACAGCACATTTTGTTTGCTTTAAATCACTCTTACCATGAGTTTATCTAACACAGTGTTTCTCAAACTGGGGCCGTCGCTTGTGTAGGGAAAGCCCCTGGCAGGCCGGGCCAGTTTGTTTACCTGCCCCATCCGCAGGTCCAGCCGATCGCGGCTCCCACTGGCCGTGGTTCGCCGCTGCAGGCCAATGGGAGCTGCTGGAAGTAGCGGCCAGTACGTCCCTGGACCTGCACCGCTTCCAGCAGCTCCCATTGGCCTGGAGCAGCGAACCGCGGCCAGTGGGAGCTGCGATTGGCCGGACCTGCGGACGGGGCAGGTAAACAAACCGGCCCGGCCCGCCAGGGGCTTTCCCTACGCAAGTTTGAGAAACACTGATCTAACATGTTTTGAAATTCATAAGGAAAAAAACCTGGAGTTCCTCCTACCAGTCAAATCTAGCGTTCTACCCCTTTAAATACTTATGCACATGAGTTTATTTACACACATGAATAGTCCTATTGAACTCAGTGGGGAAATCACATGTTTAACAGTTTGCAGGATTAAGCCTGCAAAATTATCCAAATTAGCAACCCTCTGCATGTGGAATGGCCAGTAACTTCAGGCAGATTTTTTCCGAAAGGCTGGTCCTGCAGATAAACATGCATGTAGTGCTCTGATTGACTCCTGTTACTTCAATGAGACTTACATGAGTAAAGTTACTCATACGGAGTACCTGGTTGCAGGAAAAGGCCCTGTAAATACCATGTAAGGAGCAGGCCCAAAGCAAATACTGGAAAATTTGACCCTAAAAGTAGGGCTTACTCTGTTAAACCGTTTGTGGCAAAGCCAGCTTCATTCTATATATGGCATTCTTTGCACTTACCTTCTTTGTAACAACAGGAAGGTTTATTTTTCTTTCATCTTTGCTTGCTTCTTATTTCTTTTCATCTTGCCTTCGTTGCACATTTGCTCACACAGTTGCCTTGTTTTTTGTTCACGATCCAAAATTTCTTTTGGGAACAGGCTCTTCTCATCAAATATAGCTTTCAATGCTATAAAACAGGAATTAAATTCACATCAAAAATCAACTTTACTCATGTTTGGTAAGATGCACTGTTAAAAAGAAAGCCACTAGAGGAGGGGGGGGGGGGGGAACAAAAACAAAACCAGAATAAATCTGAGAGAACAATACTGACTTTTTGCTTCCAGATCTGCTAAGAGAAGTTTGTGGCTCTTAGGTAATTACTTTACATTTTGCTTTTCCTTTTTGGCTTAATCTGTACAGTAAGCGTTTAGGCCCAGATTCTGCAAAGGATGCCCTGTGGGTGGAATCCTGTGCCTATATAGTCTACTCATATGGAGCGCTCATTCTAGAATCTGCACCTTAAAATTCCAGTCTGCCTCTGAAGATATGAAGCTATGAATCCTCTAGCTGAGAGGGAGAAAGAACAGAGGTTGTTGTGGTTTTTTAAAAACAAAACACTGTTCTTTTAATTTATTTTAATCTCTTTACTGCTCTTAAAGGGTCATAAAAAGCTGAAATCAAATTATCCTGTATTGAAACAAAATAATTTATACTGCTAGTTGACTATCTGCATCACTGAGCAAGTGTATCCTACAATCATGTATTTGGGTGCACAGCTGTCTGGTCTTCAGGGATCTCTAGTCCAAGATCAAGGACGAAATTCTGCCCTCTGGTGTGTATATGTCCCTTCCATTAAAATCAACCCAAATGAAGCATTAAACAATATTTACTGAGTTGCTACCCTGATGCCTGAGAACATCTCTATGAGTAGCTCAGAGATAGGAGGCATAGCTGGACCATTCCCGTGGAAGAAGGGAGGCCCAAAGAATTCATTAACTTGATAAGGCTTTATATATTCCTATGTTGTTACCCAGGTGATGCCTTGATCATTTTAAACTAATCAGAACATGTACCTGAGCTATTAAGATTGTGGATATGGCTTAATCACTACACATAGATGTATGTTTACTTGCATTTTAACAAGCTTTTTACATAGGGATTGAGCAATATTCCCAAATGACCGTTAACAGTGCAGAGACCATAAAAATAATCATAAGTGCACTAAAACTAACTGTGCACTGCTCATTACTTCTTAAGCAAGAAGCTGCATCCTTCATGCAGAGTAGGCGATAAGGAAGTACATGGCTCAAAGAATTAAGAGCATAATTTTCACAGGTGCTGAATATCAGCAGCTCACACTGACTTCATCTAGAGTCATGAGGCTGGAAGTCAATGGGAATCTCTCTATTGACTTCAATGGGCTTTGGACAAGTTCCTTAATGAATTTTAAATAATTTACCATATCCTGATATTAAACAGAACCAGAAACAAAGGGAAACGGAGAAGAGACTAATGAATACATTATCTGTGTTTAATACATAATTAACGTGTAATTTACTAATTGGCAAATTTCTGAAGAAATTAGAGAGCAGTTCTAAAATCATTCAGAATATATTTGGAGTTTACATTCATTATATCTAGGTATGTGTCTGAGTGTGAATAATCTTGACTATGATTTGTTGTTATTAATACTTAGGGGAAACAATTGGGCATTTAGGTCCTGATCCAAAGGCCACTGAAGTCAATGGGAATGTTTCCATTGGCTTCAATGGGTTTTGGAGCAGGACATCAAACAGAGGCCTGGTCCCCACTAAGTCCCCACTTCGGACTAAGGTACGCAAATTCAGCTACATTAATAATGTAGCTGAATTCGAAGTACCTTAGTCCGAACTTACCGCGGGTCCAGACGCGGCACGGAGGCTCCCCCGTCGATGCCGCGTACTCCTCTCGCCGAGCTGGAGTACCAGCGTCGACGGCGAGCACTTCCGGAATCGATCCCAGAACATCGATTGCCTGCCGCCAGACCCTCCGGTAAGTGAAGACGTACCCAGAGTAAGGGTTAGACTTTGCAAGTGGATCCACACATGCAGACGTCTGCGTGTGTGCAAATTCCCTACCTCACAGGGGTTTTGTGAGGATAAATACACTTTTAGGTTGTAAGGTGGTCAGTTACAACAGTAGTGGGGGCTATATAAGTGCCTTGGACCGGCAGAATTCCCATGACATCAGTGGGACTCTGCACAAGATCAATGGTGCGCTTGTGCATAGGCCTTAATTCAACAAGATAACCAAGCACATGCCTAACCTTAATGGGACTTCAATATGGCTACTAATGTGCTTACAGTAAGTCACTTGCTTAAGTACGTGCAAGATAAGGCCTAACTGTTGACATTTAAAAAAAAATTCTCACCTTGATTTTGGTAACTGATAGCCCATAACTACTAATTGACACAAGCTGACTGACCCAACAAGGATCTATATTAAAGATCCATGTTTGGCTAATAGTTGCTTTCCCAGATTAGTGAGAAGCCATCACCATTTTATTATAAACTTTGATTTACTAAGTGTTATCTTTGTGACATTTGATTGTTAGTTTTATTACCTTTGTACCTACCTAATTACACCTAATTCAATTCTTGTTATTACATGTTGGATCCCCTTCTTTACTTTTTGTGATTGTATGTTATTTTGGTTAATAGAATAGAATGTACATATTGAAGTGTAAAATCTGCTTCTTTAGTCTACGCATCATGAATTTCAGTTGGATTAATGAGAAGAGGTTGGAATCAGTCACACATAAATATAACCCTACTATTCCACACCTGAATCTTTCACAGGAGCAAGACAGAGAGACAAAGCGAGAGAGAGAGAGAGAGAGAGAGAACGAATACCGGTAGGTTGGTAAACATACACTGAGAAAAAAAGATATTTTTGCCAGCTGGGAACAGGCACCTGACTAGTAAATGAAGTTCATGTGGCAATTAATCCAACTGCAAGATATAGATTACAGAAGCAATCTTTAAAATTAAAATGTAGACATGCAATGCCAAAATTTGGCCTTGCTGATTCAGCTGCAAATGCTTTCATTTAATTGGTTCATCCCCCCGACACACACACACTCTCAATGCTTTCCTCATACTTCTCAATTGATCCCTGCTATCTGGCTCACACAAACCTGACAGTAACTCACCTATAACCATAAATTATTGACATTAAAATAGCTAAATTTTGTAGATAAGCCTTATCAAATAAATAGTACAATGATGCGTTTTACAACAAGCCCTAAATGCTACAGTAGGATGGTTAGCAGTGATGTTTCAACATCAGGATTTCTGAAGGAGCAGCAGAAAGGAGAAGCATTAGGGAGTCATCAGGGAAAGTGCCAGAGAGAGTGCAGTCACAATAAACAATCAGACAAGCCAATTTTCTTTATGGATCTACACTTAAGCAGTTATATAAACCTTGCCAAAAAAGTTAGCTTGTTTTTGTGTCAGAGGGAAAAGTGTAGGTTGGCAAGAGGTACAGACAACCCATATGTATTTTAAAGAACACTCCGATGTAATAGTAATTTTATTGAGGATCCATTTTGTGATTGTTTTGTAGGAATATGTAAAGCACAGTGTAATGGCCCAAGGGCACTCTGTAATGATAGAGTATAGCAGTAAATGTTTTCTCCAGTCAGCCTGGATAAAACTGCTCTGCACTTATCTTTTCACCATTTCCCTCCTTGTTTCATTGAATTTTTGGTTTTCATGAGTGCTTTTGCTATTGCCAGCCATCTGAAGATTCAGAAGTTGGGTGCGAAAAGCTGACTGAAGAATTGTCTCTTTCTGCCATTTCTTGAATGGGGCTACATATCAGAGATGGCATTGTTCCTCATGCTTATCTAGAGACCCTCCTGCCCCATCTGTCACCTCCTGTCTTTTTTTGATTGTCAGTGGGAAGGAGACCAGTGTGTGCTATGAAAATTTCCTTAAAGGGGGACTCCTCAGCATACTACCAGAAACATCCCACTTTATGGGGACACAAATCAGCTCAGCAGAAATTCACTGGTATTGCCCTCCAAATCTCCCTCTCACTGGGATCGGTTTGTCAAAACCTGTTAAAAATAAGATTGTTCTTTTCTGCCAAGAACAGAATCAGAAGTGAATGCTTCAGAGTAATCCTGTCTATGAACATTTAGGGCCTGATTCAAAACCTACTGAAGGAAAGACCTCCCATTGACATAGACTGCGGTAGACTTTGGATCAAGCCCTTACAAAATAAGAAGCTGTTCAAATAGGATTATGTGTCCTGCTGCTGTGTTGAAGCCCCAGATCAGCAACTAAGCAATAAATCTTAGAGTTCTCTATTACCTTCATCTTATTTTTGCACAGATGGCAAAAGCTAGTGACCTTTATTTTTGCCTTTCTGTACTGAAAGCTGGAGTAATGCGAATATAATCAAGGTCTACTTACTTTCTGAAAGCGTAGGGAGCTTCAGATTTTCAGGGCACTTCTCCTCAGTCATTTCCCCGAAGTATTTGTCAGAGTTTAGAACAAAGTCAGGCTTGTTCATTTCAACAACTGCCTCGAGGGCTCCAATATTTAATGACCTAAAAGTTCCTTTAAAATAGCAGGATTATTGAAAAACCAGAATTAATTCCACATAACAGCCCAATTGTATTTCTAAGATAAGGTAACTTTTCTTGTCTATCTTCATTCATATTACTGCACTTGTGCTGCTAGAATATTCAGAGACAAGAAACATTCAGCTCTGTAAACACAGCTGTACAGATTAAATCCACGATCATTTTTATTTGAAACAACCAGAGAAAGCTCAGGATTGTTGGTTCTTAGCTAAGAATTTAAGGGGGGAAAAAAACCACCCAGTTTTCACTTGGAAGTGACACTTTTCACAAGTAAATTTGGATATTCTCCAATTTCTTCTCTGTAATACAGAACATCCTCCATAAAATACAGAGTAAAAATAGTTTTGCTTACCTATTTAAATAAAACCAAAGAAAATGGATCAGGTTTCTAAAGATAATTAACAATGTTAAGGGCCACCCAATGAGTCCATACTGTGAAATTGCAAATGCTAAAACTTTTTCAATTATTTCTTAAATATGTAATTCAATGTAATTTGAAGCAAACTACATTTGCACTCGATACAATTATATAATATTTATGTAGCACATCTCAACCAAATCAATGGTGCCCCAACCTCTTTTACGCTGCATTGGCCAATATTTGAAAGTAGGGATGTCTAACATACACCTGTAAGAAATGAATGTGCCCCCACCCACAAATCATGTAGCTCATTGAGTTCACTGCAAATTGGACCTATATGTCTCCACCTGGATTCTTTCTGCAGGAGAGCAGGTCTTAGTGCAGACATCTATTGTAAGATGGCCCAAGGAAGAGACTAGAACCATTATTAACTCCCTATCAGTAAAAAACTCCATTACCTTTGGTTCTGGTTCAGGCTTGCTCCCCGGGAAAGACCCCGTAAGATTCTGTACTTACAGATATGCAAGATAATAACTACTGAGGTTGAGAAGTCAAAATGGCTGTTTACCAGTGGAGTTTTGCATGGTCTTCCCATTGAAGAACTTATGTTTCTTTCCTTTCTGGATTTTGCTTTCTTTGTATTTTTTACCCAATATCGTGTTTTCCCATGGACTGATCCTAGGAAGATACAAATGACTCTTTTTGGCCAAAATTTAAAATCAAAACCAAAATGATAGGTATCTCCTCCTGCAGTTTCTATTTTTATCCTTTGCCTGGCATATGTTATCATGCATTCAAAGGGTCACATCTATGCTGATATTCAGAATATAGCGCATGTGTATAGCTCCATATGGCTTTTCTTTCAGTAACCATATGCTACATGACTACATATAATCTTATAGGGCCTGATTAGAAGTCTATTGAAATCAATAGAAAGGCTCCCATTGACTTCAATGAGTGTTGGATTGGGCCCATAGTCATTTTTATTATTCATGTATAAAATGACTATCTAATGATTGCAAAAATCTCCTTGTAGTGAATGAGAGATGTTTTCTTTCCCTAAGATCCCATGAGAGAAAGCACTTTTAGACCATTTACCAAGACTCCAATCCATCCTCCTAGACTCAGAGAGTAAGCTCTTTTCCTTGTGACTATAACTGGTCAGAAAAGATAATTCTGTTTCGCGGAGGATTTCAAAATTTGGAACAAAACCCCGAAATTTTGAAGTTATCTGAAAAAGGGACTGTAGTACCAGCTCTGGGGCCTTGTAGCCTACCCAGAGCTGTAGACCTGGAGCCCCAGGCTGCCAAGGAACTGGGCCAATGGGCTAGCAGGAAACTTGGCAGGCAGGTTTTCATTGGAACTTTGGCAAAAATCAAACGCTCTCTGTGAAACGTTTTGATTCTCTCAAATCAGAATATTTTGAGACAATGTTTTGTTGGAATTTTTATGACCAGCACTACTTTCCATCCAGACTCACTGTCATTCTATTAAAAAATAATAAATATGATTAACTTACTACCTGAGCTACAGCCTCATGATATTATAGGTCTACAAAGAGAATGTGCTATAAAGGAGTGTCACTGTACCTTTAATGCTTTGGAACCACATCAAGATGTTCTAGTAATAAGTACTAAGAGGCCCCACTTCTGATGCATCTGGCCCTGACTGAGGATGTAATGGTTCCCAAGACTACATACTAGTGAAATATTTACTAGAGTACACAAACGCCATTCTTCCTTCTCATATGCTTGTATAGAGATATTAGAATTGGAACAATTCCACCTCTTTGTCTTCAAGTGCTTCTGAAAAAAATCAGCTTTCTCTCAAGAGAAGTCTATTAAACCACCTGTTCTGCTCCAGGGTAGAAGGGAAATCTGGCATTTCTCCAAGCACACATTTAGTATGTTTCTGAAAATAGCAGCATCTGCAATCTTACTGAACCCAGAGATTTTGCTGGGGAGCATTTGGAGCATGCTTAAGGCAAGGTATGTTCTCATTGTTATACTGCAGTGGTTCAACTTGGATCATTTTTTAGCAGTTTTTTTCATTTTCTATGAAAATATTAAAACCTGTGGATATTGGGCCTGATTCAGATGTCATTTACCACAGAGTAAATCAGGAGCTACTGTACTGAAATCACTGGAATTGCTCTAAGATTAGAATGAGATCCGTTATATTTAAAGCTGCTGCTCACCACAATAAATACTTATCACTTGCTCTTTAATCTTTAAGAACATACCACTATGCTCTGCACAATCTTATCTATCACAAAAATGCTGTTAATTTTAATCCATTTTGCTCATACTTTGTTGACGTTATCTGACATTTCTAATAATCTCATGTAAGAATATAACCTTTTAAAACCTTTTATTAATGTAAATGTTTCATGCTATTACATTCAGGAAATTATTTAAGCCAAAGAAGGACTTGTGTACAGTTTAATTTTACTGCTCTTATGCCTTGATACAGTCCATGTTACAAAGAGTCATTAAAGTTTTAAACATTTAGCAGTACACTGTATTTTCTCAGAGATATAGACCTAACTACTTGAGCATTAAGAACAAATATAAACCCTTGGAATGGGAGGTAATGAATTGCATGCTTATTATGGTTATGATAGAAGGAACAGTGTAGTCTAAAAATATATCACTTAAGCAGCATAAAATTTGTCAGGAAGTAATTCAATTACAGAGAGTTTTAAAATGCTTAACAAACTAACACATACCATGCTAGGGCTCATTTATAGGAAAGAAGCATGGCCTAGTGCAGTGTTTCCCAAACTTGGGACGCCGCTTGTGTAGGGAAAGCCCCTGGCGGGCTGGTTTGTGTACTTGCCACGTCTGCAGGTTCGGCCAATCGCGGCTCCCACTGGCCACGGTTCGCTGCTCCAGGCCAATGGGGGCTGCGGGAAGCAGTGGCCAGCACGTCCCTCAGCCCGCGCCGCTTCCAGCAGCTCCCATTGGCCAGGAGCAGCGAACCGCGGCCAGTGGGAGCTGCGATCGACCAGACTTGCAGACGTGGAGGTAAACAAACCGGCCCAGCCCACCAGGGACACAAGCGGCGTCCCAAGTTTGGGAAACACTGGCCTAGTGAATTAAGCATTGACTTGGACTCAGGATACCTGAGTCCTGCTTCCAGCTCTTCCACTGGCCTGCTGTGTCAGTTCACTTATAAAGTATATAAAACAGTAATATAATGGGGGTGGGGAAATAGAAAGTATAATCAAACTTAACCCCTTCATAAAGCATTCTGAGATCTACTGACGAACAGAAAGAGCTAGGTGGTATTATAACATAGGGGCACTCCACGAGGAATTCTGTGCAGAGACACTGAAGCTCTATCCCTTCAAAGGGTACGTGATTTTCTGACAGAAAAAACACTTTTGCAAAATTGACATTTTCTGTGGGGAAATTTCGATTTTGCCCCCCAAAAAATTTGATTTTCCATCGGGCAACAAACCACAATGAAACATTTCAAATTTTGGGAATGTAGAAACATTTCATTTTGATCAAAAATGAAGAAATAAAACATTTCAAAAATTCCAAATAAAAATGGTTTGGAATTTCTGTTCCACAATAAATAAATAAGTAAACACATAAAAAAACAAAAAGCAACTTTTTTTGTCTTGATTTGGATGAAAACAAAAATATGCCAAATCCTGACATTGCAAACCCCCTTTTGATAAATGACTTACATGTTTACAGATTCCTCTTTGTCTTCCATACCAAGTATAGCTTGTTCCGGGGGTTTAGGAGATGGCTCTCCTCCAAGAACAGGGGCTTCTTTTTTCTTTAGAACGTCATCCTTTTCTTCTCTTTGGCCCACATTTTCATCTAGATTTTGCTCTCCTTTGGGGTGGGAAGGAGCATTTTCAATTCGCCAGTGCTCTTCCTAATAAGCAGAGCAGAAAGCATTTTAAAGCCGCTCACAATTAGAAATATTTCTTATTACTTTTTTTTTAACCCCTTTCATATAGAAGTACCCTCAGATGCAAAGTTTTAAAATGGGTATTGGTTTTCATTATTTTCCTGCATACTTATGTGAGCAACTGGTCCCCTGGACCCAGATCCATATTATTTACATTATAGTACCTCATAGAGAAGTGATGAGCAACCTGCGGCTCGTCAGGGTAATCCGCTAGCAGGCTGCCAGTTAGTTTACATTTGCACAGCCGCCCGCAGCTGCCAGTGGCTGCGGTTCATCATTCCAGGCCAATGGGAGCGGTGGCCAGCACGTCCCTGTGGCCCGCACCGCTTCTCGCAGCTCCCATTGGCCGGGAACGGCAACCGTGACCACTGGGAGCTGCGGGCAGCCATGCAAATGTAAACAAACTGTCTGGTGGCCCGCCAGCAGATTACCCTGAGAGGCCGCGTGTGGCCCATGGGCCACAGGTTGCCCATGGGCCACAGGTTGCCCACCACTGTCAGAGGCTACACCCAAGATTAGAGTCCCCATTGTGCTAGGCACTGTATAAACACAGAGACTAAGACAAACACAAGACCCTGCCTTGAAAAACTAAGAATTCGAGCTAGTTCAACAAATTCCCCCCCCGCACCCGCCAAAAATATAGTTTAGTTTCTTGTGAAAATAATATATACTTTGATTAAATGTTTCACATTGCTGATCAGAAAAATTGAAGACTTTCCTAGCAACGTCAGATAATTTCTATTAAAAATATCAGTTTTCCGTTTCAGCATTTCTGATTTGAAACTTTTTCAGAATTTTTCATTTCCCAAAACTTTCTGATATTTTGACTCTCTGTTCTTATTTGGAGAAATAAGAAAAAAAGAACTAATTTCAAAAAGCCACAATTTCCCCCAAAAGGGATAAATCCATTTTCCTAGCACCTCTACTAAAAAACTTAACAGAAGCTGGTAACATTTTTAATGTTTTAGGCAGTGAAGGAATGAGTGACTATGATGGGGTGGATAAACCCCATACTCGAGAGTTAAGGACACAGGAACAACTCAGGCCCCAGAAAGCCCCACCTCCACAGCCCTGCTCCAGTTGGAGGAGGGACTCAAAAGGGAGTGTCTTCAGCACAGCAGGGTGGCAGGCAGAAAGAGTCAGAGCTGCACTCATTGCTGCAGAGGGACTACACCAGGGAGGCCTCCTCATGGGGATAGCTACTGAACAGAGCCGGGAATCCCTAGCCTGCTGAGATCCCCAGATTGCCAAGGACAGCTGCCAGTCATGACGCACCTGGATGGTGGGAGCAGAGCAGTAGGAAGGGACACAGAGAACAGTGTTCACTGGACCAGAGGTAGCAGATTCCTGCTTTATAGTGCTCAAGAGGACCTGGGTGGGAAATCCGGTGGAGTGGGAGGACCCAGGTTCCCCTACCCCCATATCACTAGGTGGACTCTTACCACTAGGCGAGGAGGCTCGCCCCACTCACAGTGACTAAATATGATACATTAAATTATTATTTATTCTTATTAGAGCTATGATGGTTTCAATGTTACATCTGTTCTTCTTAGAAAACATGTCTCCATGATTCAGATAGTATCTACTGGAGCTGAAACATGGCTTCAGGAGTAGTGGTAGGTAAGAAAAAGTCAGCGGTGACTAAAGTTGGACAGTAAACGATTTTCCTGCCCTACAAAAGTTTTCCAAATCAGGCAGAGCAGGGACTTGAATCTGGGTCATCCTAACCACTTTCTCTCTGGCCCATTGGTACAAAGTTGTGCAGCTTCAAGAGGAGAGGTTGAGAGAAGCCTAACAAAGAATAGCCAGTAGCCTATGGTTTAAGTCAGTCACCTGAGCTGTGCATACCCAGGTTCAAATCCCTGCTCTAAATCAGCTACTGGGAGTATCTTTCTCACTTGTTTTGAGCAGAAGTTCCACCCTGGACTTAAGAAATCTTCCCAATAAAAGTTTTGTCAGAAACAATTACATTTCCATGAAATGTTTTATCCTTTTCCAACTAAAAACCATTTTGTCAGGAAATTCCTGGCCAGCTCCAGTAGTGACTCAATCTTTGCCCAAAACTTGAGTGGGACTGAAACTAAGCATTTTGAACTTAAATAAAAAGTGTGGATAACTTCCTAGCCACATGTATGTTTTCATTTGCATTCGGTTTTCCCAGACAAGAATTCAAGTAGAAATGCCAAAATCCAAAGAGAAAATCTGTTCAAGATATTTCTGCTATGTCCTGCACAGAAATAGCAAACATGGTTAAACTGAATGGCAGACCCCCACAGGACTGCTCTGGCAGTACAGAAGCTGATGTGAAAGACCAGCAGTGAAGCAGTTAATTAAAAAGTCATCTCTCTGGAAGTGAAGCCAGCACTACCCATAAGAGTTGCTAATAGAAGTGTTTCTACCTGGCCAAATATTCCAATTGTTGTACCATACACATCACTAAGAACAACACTGCAGTCTGAAGAGGAGGAGAGGATGAGCAGGCAACTGCTTCGCACACAGGTCTCCAGATAAGTAACACAGTCATTGTGTGGCTGAAACGATCTTATCAGGGGAGGTGGCTGGGTAACCTTGTTCTCACTGGAACCAAGGCAATAGTCCTGGTGAAAAGGAAATGGCAGTTATCTGAGGAAGGGGGATATTTTGGATCTGGAGATCTTCTGAGCAGGCTCCACAGCGTGCTGTGTGTGATAGATGGAGGGGCAAACCTCGCCCTTGAAGGAAAGATGGGAGCAAATCTCTCTAAGATTTTCTTCCCCCTGGGTTTTAAAGAAAAATGTGACACTTCTGACAGTCAGGCTTTGTATTAGGTGCACGGCTATAGGCACCCCAGGGTCTGATCCAGCACCCACTGAAATCAATGGAAAGACTCCCACTGACTTTAATGGGTACTTTAGGCCCCAAGTTTGAAAATGTTGGTCAATCTTTTTCCTTTGTTAGAAAACAGGTAAAACCCAATTTATTTGCATGTATCCCAACAAACTGGGCACATGAGAAATACAAAAAGAGAGGCAAATATTTTCCTTGTACCTGTATATTCCATATTTTCACCCATCCAGCTAGATCCCCCGTTATGAGGTATTGACTCATTTTATCAATGGTCATGATAATGGATCCAGCTCTACTGTGGGCTTCAAACTCTGCCATGAGCTGGCTTTTCAAGGTATTCCAAAACCTAACATAGCCAGCACCTCCACATGACACTAAGTTTGCTCCACCTAAAACACAAAAATGTGTCTGAATAAGCAGAAAGAATCAGCAGCTTTCATTATTACAAGCAATTCTCTGTTATGCATGAACCCGTATTTTTATCTTTGTCACTGTTTTAATATTGTGCAGAGCACCTTGACACAGTAGACTCCAGTCACATGAAATATGTTTTACTCAATAGCTATTTGAGGTATGCAGTTCAGAACAATACCGACAAAACAAAGTCTAGTACTAAAAACACTCTTTAGAAACCTGTTGTTAACCTTTTTCATGAATATTGTGATACACTGTAATCTTTATGTAACTGGTTTTCTTTACCTTGCTTTCAAAAGGAACCCTGGTCAATCAATTTATGTTATAAATGCAGAAAAAAAACCCTAAATAGTGCTTTTAATAACAGATTTCCAGATAGTTTCAGATCAATCTGCAGACGCTTTCCAATTTGCTTTGCAAATATATGATGTTGATTCAGAAAATGCCTGGGTAAAGCAGCAGAAGTTATAATTTACGTTCTTAAAGGCAGAGCAGCATATACCAGTGCGAAACCAAATTCTGCCATGACTTGCATCCAGTGCAAGCTCATTGACTTAAGTGGAACTGCAGGGGGTATAAATCATAACACAGTTTGGATCTATGTATGTAGACGGGCTTCAGATACAGACCAGTTCTGCTGGATTATTTAAATTTACTCTCAATATGAGTTTTGGGCAAATTAATCCAGCTGACAATGAGAATGGATGCAAAACAAAAGAACATTGAAAAATATTCTAACATGCTATAGGAGAAATATTGTAAGGTCTTTTTTGAGGGGCAAGAAGGAAAGGAAACTGTGAAAGCAATAATCATTTATCACTATTAATAATGAGCTTTTCCAAGTACTGTTGTTCAGTATGGGCAAAGTAAGCAGAGCCATGATTCTACTGTGTAGAAATTACTTTCCGGTACCTGTCACTGAAATATTCTTTCTAGCTTCTAGGAATAGAAGCTTAGTAATAGCATTGTTGCACTCAGTGTCAGTGTCATAGAAGTCAGCTACAGACATCGTATGTCTTCTAGAGGACGTTCTTCGAGCAGAACTAAGTTGCTGTTGTAGTAACAGAGTATCTGTAAGAGACATTCCCTATTATAGTCAATAAAAGGGATTTATGGGTATAAGTAGACATGTCAAAAACACTTGGCATCTGATTTTTTTCACGTTTTTTTATCTGTTACTTTATGAATTCAAGTTAAATCTTTCGGATGTTCATGCTATTAAAACTATTTATGTGAGCCAAATTCTGCCACCCTTACTCTTGGTGAGCAGTATCTTATCCTGCAAGCTGCCCTTTGGATTTCAATAGCACTATTCACAGAATAAGGTTTTTACTCAGCAGTAGAAATGGTGGATTCTGGCTCTATGAGATTTCCAGTCTCCTCTTTAATGAGCACAAAATATATTAACTAGCTCATTTTCTATTGACAGCAGCTGGATCAATGAGTTGCATACATAATTTGTATTATGAACAAATACCTATTTGAAGAGAAGCTTTCCCCAATTATGGGGGGCCAGATCCTCAGAGGGTATAAAATGACATAGCTCTATTCATGTCAGTGCAGATGTGCCAATTTACACTGTCTGAATATCTGACCCATGATCTCTGCGGAATGTTTACTGAACAGCAGGACCATTAAGGGTCACTTAGCTGCAATATGATCTGCACTGCCTGAACCAGATCTTCATCTGATTAAAGTCAGTGTGGTTCAATGCAGCTATGCCAATGTACATCAGTTTTAAGATCTGCTCCGTTGGGGTTTAGACCCTTTAAAGATCAGAAAGCTCATATACTGGTAGTTCCTTTGCCACATCTACTGTATTCACAATATTTTAAGCATTCTCACTCTGAAGTGTCTTGCTCATTATAAAGGGACACTCCATCAGATATTCCTGCTGGGTAGTGTATGTGCAAGTAAGAAATGAATTTCAAGATGTGAGATAGATAGATATATATATCAGTATTTATTCCCCACACAAAACTTGGAGGAAACCTAAGGAAGTCTAAATAAGAACTATAGAAGGTTTTTCCAAGCCATTTTCCTTATACTCAGATGCGCGCTGCCATAAAATGTACTACAGATTACAGTGGGGAATAATTATAGATTTCCCATTGGCATGGTGCTTAATATATGTTATGCCACTAGTCTGTGCAGACTATCAACCCAGTGAAGTTTTCAGGTTCTGGGTAGCCTCAAGGGTAGCAGCCTCTGCAAGGTTCAGTTGGTATTATTTATTATCCAACACTGAACAAGGCAAAAATTAAGGGAATGCTCCCTGCTGAAGGTAATAATATAAAAATGCTGATGTAGATCTGTGACAATAAACAGAAGCAATAGCCTTGAGATGTATAGAGAATAAACTAAAGTGTATAAAGCCAGTACAATCTCAAGGCTGCTTTGTGTCACTCTGACAAGACAAAGGTATAAATAATCCCCCTAATCTCCACTCAATTATCAGTAATTTAGTGGCACACATAATATTACACGCATAAGGCAAACAGTATGTATGTTTTGCCTAGAGCCTGAAAACAGTGCTGCTTCAATAAGCTGCTCGCTCACCCGATTTGGATTTCAGAGATTTTTGGGGATCCAGGTAAATTTTAAGGTAGGCATTTTCTGTACTGTTATTCCAGACAACAATTTCACCACCACAGCTCCCTGCATTGGACAAAGAAAAGACAACACATTGTTACACTCACTAGCCAATCTTGATCTTTCAGGCAGCTAGAAGTATTTTATTGCCAACACAGCAATATTTTCACTTTTTACGTGATAGGTCACATTACAAGGATTAGCAGGTTTGTATTCCCATCTGTGACCTTTCAATGTAAGCATCTGTAACCTTTCGATGTGTAATCCTCTCCTACAAAGGTTGCTGTAAAGAGGACATTTCTCTGGTTTTACAGAAAAGCAGGCCATGGAGAAATTGACAGATTTTCTAAGCCGTCTAGTGGATTCAGATGCATATCTTCCATTAGTTGTAATGTGTCCAAATCCCCTACAATGCTTTGAAAATCTACCAATTCACAAACCAAAAAGTAACAGATCTCAGACCTCAGCCAAAGCTACCCTTAGACATAAGAAATACAAATGACTCTCTGGAGCCCTGTGATTTTGGGTAGATTCAGCAACTAATGTCTGGAATCTATCTGCCATCAGCAGGACTGAATGAGGATGATGGCTGAAGTTCTAATTCTTGCTTTCAGTTTAACAAAATATAAGGTCAGACATGCCCTGATTTGACAAACTAAGCTGTTTACCATACACTGGACCTGATGCTATTCTCATTTCCACTGGGGTAATTCACAAGTAGTCACCAGAGATACATCTGTATGAGATCATTGTACAGCTACAGCTACATTTGGACCTGAGCTGACTTCTCATGGAGCTAGTGCACTAAAAATAGTCACGTAGCCACAGTAACATGGGCAGTGGCTGGTTCAAAGCCAAACGAGAGCTAGGATTCCGTTTGAGACTGGAAAATGCCAAAATCTTGATAGCTGATATTATATGTCAGGCACCCTGGGCTTAAATATCACACGATTAGCTGCCTTTTACAAGATTTCTGCCACATGCAAACCAACAAAATAAATAAATAAATAAATAAAAATAAATCTCTCCCAGTTTTTTTAGCTAACTGATAATCAAAGCATTGGTTTGGACTCAGAAAATTGATTCAGAGCCTTTTCTCAGCTCTTTGCCTAAAATCATCTTCCCCCTGGACTTGAGGTTCTGGCTTATATCTAGTAGCAATAAGCATTTTTACTATTTGAGGATTATTTAGTGGCTTACGGCCTCAAATTGTACTCTAGTAAGAAATCCATATCACAACGCTTACACTTTTTAGCCATCTCAGATAGTGCCCGTGCTAGGGACAGAGGTCGCCAGGGATATCTATTCAGTATCCTTCACAAGCACCAAATTCGAAAGGAGCCAAACCCTGCAGCCCTCACTCAGTCCTCCCATGACTATCAGCAACAATCAAACCAGGGATCTTCAGCACAATCCCCAGCCACCTGGGTTGAGGAATAACTCCGCTAGCTGTTTGTAAGTAGCAGGCTGTTACTGAGCCAGCAAAGTACAATTGATTAAATTTCTACTGAATTTAAGTGAAGAATAAGTCTATATGCCACTGTATTTAAATTAATTTATTATAACTGTGCCCCCTCCTCAAAAAAGGACCCACAACATTCTAGTGTATGTAATTTTTGGTAAACTGAACCATTTATTCTCAATCTTTTCCTAATATTTAAGTCCTGATAATCCAATCACCACCTCCATAGAATTCCCATTGAGTCCAGGATAATGGGCCTTCTATTATAAATGTTTTCATGCTTTGGTACGTGAAAAATATCCAGATTTAATCATTCTGTTCGGATATGAAAAAAATGGGGCGGACTTCCCTGACCTTTTCTCCAATGAGAGTTTGATGTAACCCCATTGAAGCAAATTGAAATTCATTTGGCATAAAACAGAAGAGAACAAAAGTGTGCGTTTCCTGTCTTCTTAAGAAGTTCTAATTTGTTCACATATTGTAAGTTATGTACCTCAGCCAGCAGCATATTAGCTATGCCAGCCCATGCAGTAACAGAGTCAGCCTTGCATAATAATGATGTCCCCAAATCCCAATTCCTGGATGATATATTAGGCAATAAATATTAGGCTACCTGTAACTAGAGTATGTGGAGGTAAAAACGCAGCACATAGGATGTCATCTTGATGCTGTATTCCTCCTTTCCATTCTGCAGGCAGAACAAAAAACTGAGTCAAGTTGCTCAGTCGGAAGACAGTAATTATTCTAATAAAAGAGACATGCAAACAAAAGAAAAGCATAAGTGAACCTAGTCATATCTGACCACTTCAAAAAATGCCATTGGTATCTTTTTAATATAATCATTTACTCTAATAATCTTGAGTGGAAAAAATTTTAAGCTCTGTCCTTTTGCTTTCCTTTGCCACTGAAATTCTTCTGTGTTACAATCCAAGCATGATACTTTTAGCAGCTATTGTTCTATCACTCTGCCAAAACAAAATGCTGAATCTGTCCCCATCATAGCACATACTGTTCCCTGCAGCATTCGTATTAAGGGGATATATTCTCTAACCAGAGCTGAAACATGATGAAACATTTTACTGATTCTAGAAAGTGTGGAAAATACAATAAAATAAACCTGCAGATTTTGACATTTCATGTGTCAAAAACTCCAAAACACATGGGATGTCATCTTCTCTCTCAAGACCTCACTTAAAATCTTTCACAGTAAGAATTTCACTTCCACATCTTCCAGTTGGGGATGCAGCAAAAACTAAGCAAAACTGATGTCCATATCCTAAATGAAGGAATCAGCCCTGCTCCTACTGAAGTCAGTGAGAATGTTCCCATTGATTCCATTGTGGTCAACATCACACGAAGTGTCACTATTTGCAATAATGCAAAATCAAGCATTTCTTGATTTGTGTGTGGTCACTAGTCTTAATGACCAACGTACTTCATGTTCTACATCAGTTAATATCAAAATTATCATTCACTTCTCCTTCCCAGTGACAGAGCAAACACTCTTCTTAATGGCATCTGTTAGCTTTGAATTAGAGACTGTTATTTAATAGAGTGTAAGAAGGCCACCACTAAATCCATTTCACTTAGATTCACAGATCAGGTATCTGACCCACTGATATAAAGATGATGGTTTGTGACAGAGAACTGTACTGGGGTTATGACTTCTAGAGTAAAAAAGTTTTTGATGGTGTCAGTTTCTCTTGGCCAGTTGGCTGTAGCTTAAGATAAATTTAGTACAACATCATACTACCTATGGGACAATGGCGTAAGATTCACACCACAACATCATTTTCACCACCTGCAGCCCCACTCCAAAAGGTTCCACACAGGTAGACCCTTGCACTCACACAGAGCTTAATGAAAACCAATGAGGTTTCCCTGGGGACATGGCTGCACTCATGCAGAGTTCTTTGAAGCAGACAGGAGGAGATGAGGATGGTCCAAATCTCCAGCTTCCATTTACCCACAGGCTGGCAGGGAACAAATTGAACCAGCTAACAAAAGTTCTTCCTCCCTCGCATCACAGTCGGATGAAATCCATTGTGTAAAGTTAGCACCTCTGCCTTGTCTATCAGAGGGGTGATGGCGTATGGATTATCTTTGAAGATAACCAATCATTCCCAAAAAGATCTGAGAGAGGGAATGTGATATATATATAATTCAGGTAACCTCTACCAACCAGAAGTGGAGTGTGGGGGCAGGAGTAGTAACAATTAGAAATTAATGGAGATATCCCATCTCCTAGAACTGGAAGGGACCTTGAAAGGTCATCGAGTCCAGCCCCCTGCCTTCACTAGCAGGACCAAGTACTGATTTTGCCCCAGATCTCCAAGTGGCCCCCTCGAGGCTTGAACTCACAACCCTGGGTTTAGCAGGCCAATGCTCAAACCACTGAGCTATCCCTCCCCCCAAAAACTTGATCATCACTTTCTGGAAGGACAATCAGAAAAAGGGCTTGTTTCACTATTGGCAAAATCAGTGCCGCTGTGATCAATGCAGTGGCATCAATTTAACGGGTCTGGTGAAGATACAGTAAGTCGATGAGAGAGCACTCTCCCGTCAACTTCAGTACTCCACTTCTCCAACAGGCAGAAGCTATGTTGATGGGAGAGCATCTCCCGTCAACATAGCATAGTGTAGACACTGCTGTAAATCAATCTAAGCCACATCAGTTTAAGTTACATAACTTACATAATTTAACTAATGTAATTTAGATCAACTTACCTTGTTAGTTTCAGGTCAGTGTCTTTGTCCTGGTCTAAAGTGATGGACTTTCAACAGGCTGCTGGGAAAAAGCCATGCAACCTTTGCTAAAGTGCAAGTCTTTCAGTTATGTCTAATTTATAGATTGTAACAACAGGATTTATCCTCACTGCATGAGGCTTTGCATAGCATCCAGTTCCAACTTGTTTTATTCTACATAAGTTGATTTACACTGATTGTCTATTTCCAATGCCAAATAAAATATGGTCTATTTAAGAGTGCTGGTATCATTGGCTACTGTTGAAGAAAATTTGCCACTAGGGGCTGGTTTTCACTATGGGGAAATCGACGCTGCTGCAATTGATGCAGCAGGGGTCAATTTAGCAGGTCTAGTGAAGACCTGCTAAATCAATGTCAGAGCACTCTCTGGTCAAGTCCAGTACTTCACCTCTCTGAGAAGAGTAAGGTAAGTCACCAAGGCCTGATTAAATGCATTCTAGAATACTCAAGGAGCTGACTGAGGAGATATCTGAGCCATTAGCGATTACCTTTGAAAAGTCATGAAAGATGGGAGAGATTCCAGAAGACTGTAAAAGAGCAAATATACTGCTAATCTATAAAAAGGGAAATAAGGACAACCCAGGGAATTACAGACCAATCAGCTTAATTTCTGTACCCGGAAAGATAATGGAGCTAATAATTAAGCAACCAATTTGCAAACATCTAGAAGATAATAAGGTGATAAGCAACATGGATTTGTCAAGAACAAATCATATCAAACCGACCTGATAGCTTTCTTTGACAGTGTAACAAGCCTTGTGGGTAGGGGGGGAGCAGTAGACGTGGTATAAGTTGACTTTAGTAAAGCTTTTGATACTGTCTTGCATGACTTTCTCATAAACAAACTCGGGAAATGCAACTTAGATGGAGCTACTATAAGGTGGGTACAAAACGGGTTGGAAAACCATTCCAAGAGAGTAGTTATCAGTGGTTCACAGTCATGCTGGAAGAGCATAACAAGTGGGGTCCTGCAGGGATCAGTTCTGGGTCTGGTTCTGTTCAATATCTTCATCAATGATTTAGATAATGGCATAGAGAGTACACTTAAAAAGTTGTGGACAATACCAAGCTGGGAGGGGTTGAAAGTGCTTTGGAGGATAGGATTAAAATTCAGAATGATCTGGACAAACTGGAGAAATGGACTGAAGTAAATAGGATGAAATTCAATGAGGACAAAAGCAAATTACTCCATTTAGGAAGGAACAATCAGCTGCACACATACAAAATGGGAAATGACTGCCTAGGAAGGAGTTTATCTGGGGGTCATAGTGGACCACAAGCTAAATATGAGTCAACAGTGTTACACTGTTGCAAAAAAAAAATGAACATAATTCTAGGATGTATTAGCAGGAGTGTTATAAGTAAGATACAAGAAGTAATTCTTCCGCTCTACTCTGCACTGATTAGGCTTCAACTGGAGTATTGTGTCCAATTCTAGGTGCCACATTTCAGGAAAGAGGTGGACAAATTGGAGAAAGTCCAGAGAAGAGCAACAAAATGATTAAAGGTCTAGAAAACATGACCTATGAAGGAAGATTGAAAAATTTTGGTGTGTTTAGTCTGGAAAAGAGAAGAGAGGGAACATGATAACAGTTTTCAAGTACATAAGAGGTTGTTACAAGAAGGAGGGAGAAGAATTGTTTTTCTTAACCTCTGAGAATAGGACAAGAAGCAATGTGCTTAAATTGCATCAAGGGAGGTTTTGGCTGGACATTAGGAAAACTTCCCATCAGGATGGTTAAGCACTGGAATAAATTGCCTAGGTAGGTTGTGGAATCTCCATCATTGGAGATTTTTAAGAGCAGGTTAGACAAACACCTGTCAGGAATAGCCTAGTCTTGCCATGAGTGCAAGGCACAGGACTAGATGAACTCTCGAGGTCCCTTCCGGTCCTATGATCCTATAAAGTCGACAGGAAAGCGTCTCCTGTCAACACAGCACAGTGAAGACACCAGGGTAAGTCGACCTAAGCTACGTCAACTCCAGCTACATTAATCACGTAGCTGGAGTAGCGTAACTTAGATCGACATACCCTGGTACTGAAGACAAGTCCTTAGATAGATGGTCTCCAACCAGTAGATTGCGATTGACTTGTCGATCCTGAAGCCTCTGCCAGTCGATCGCAATCTCCGGCCACTAAACGTCCGGCAGTGCAGCGGGACTAAGGAAGACTCCCTACCTGCCCTGGCTCCACGTCGCTTCCAGAAGCGACCATCATGCCCCTGAGGCCCTGGGGTGGGGGCAGGGGTCTCCACGCACGGCTCCTGACTGCAAGCACCAGGGAACTGTGGCAATAGAAGCTTCAGGGGCAGTGCCTGCAGAGAGAGTCAATACATGGAGCCATGTGCCCTCTCCCAGGGGCTGCAGGGAGCCTGCTTTAGCCCTGCTGTGCTGCCGACCAGGAGCTGCCTGAGGTAAGTACCGCCCGGCAGGAGCCCACACCCCAACCCCCAGCACTGAGCCCCCTCCAAGAGCCAGCACCCTGTACCCCCTCCTGCATCCTGAACTCCCTCCTGCACGCCAACCCCCTGACCTAGCCCTGATCGCCCTCCCGGAGCCAGCACCCCATACTTCCTCCTGCACCCCAACACTCTGCCCCAGTCCAGAGCCCCCTCCTGCACCCAAACTCCCTCTCAGAGCCTGCACCCTGCACCCCAACACTCTGCCCCAGCCTGGAGCTCCTTCCTGCTCCCAAACTCCCTCCCAGAGCTTGCACCCCGTCACCCGTCCTGACCCCAACTCCCTGCTCCTCCTCCCACCCTTCAAACACCTCGGCCCCAGCCCAGAGCCCGGACCCCCTCTCGCACCCCAATCCCCTGCCTCAGCCAGGTGAAAGTGAGTGAGGGTCGGGGGGAGTGAATGACGGAGGAAGTGGGGATGGAGTGAGCGGAGCGGGGCCTCGGAAGGGGTGGGGCAGATCCTGGGTTGCACTTAAATTCAAAAAGTGATCTTGTTTGTAAAAAGGTTAGAGACCACTGCCTTAGACATTCCTGAGAGAAGGAAACTAACACTCTGTCCTTAGCAGTACCTGCTTATGCTCCCATTGCCTCAGAAGCATGGGCACAGGAGAGTCCATTCTGAAAGAGCTGCTGAAAGGACGCTGCTCATTTAGAGCAAGGGGAAAGCCTAATAACCAGGAGAAGCATGAGGCTCTGGAGATCTCAGGTAACAAGGCTGAATACTTGCCTGCTTGCCATAAACAATGTGGGGACAGCTAGTCATCAAATGAAAATGATGCAATACCACCAGTGCACTCAGCTCATTTACTTCTCTGTAGTTCGCTATGAATATCACTGCGATTCAGAGTAATGAAGTGAATTTGAGTCACTAATGAGCAATGATTGCTTTGTTAGCATATGTAAGCAGCAGCCATCTTTATAAGGTAAATTTATGTTTCAGACTGAGCCTCAGAACACATGCAATGGGCAGTCTTGATATTAAAAGACACTTTTTCTCCTTTTTTTCAGAACATTGCCTCTGTCTATGACATGTTCATGGTCATTAGTGGGGATTTTCTTTCTGGTTCTATAGCTGTTAAAAGTCAGAAAAA
The DNA here is from genome assembly GCF_011386835.1 of Chrysemys picta bellii. Lineage (NCBI taxonomy): Eukaryota > Metazoa > Chordata > Testudines > Emydidae > Chrysemys > Chrysemys picta. The sequence goes on along the minus strand of NC_088799.1, from coordinate 17,889,289 downwards.
AATATTTGGTTCTCAGAGTTTCAAAGGGGATGACACAAAAGCAATTTATCCCATCCTATTCCCACCCCATTAGTATAATTCTACAGTGAACAACTGCTCTATAAATTACCTCCTTAGGCACAGTAGCATCTGTATTCTCTGATTTTTCTAATTTATGGACAGACTGAATAATGTAGCATCTGTATATTGTCTGGATGCAGAAAAGAGAAGTATCTTTTATTTTTTATTCCTGCAGAAGCTCAAGCAACATTAAAGAATATTTTTCCATTAGCAAAAAGCAAAGGGAATAATACTTTATAGGGCCAAGCAAGGCTAAACCTGTGGTAATTACGTGCTTTTGGCACTAATTATACAATGGTCTGAATGTGGACTTAGATTCCAAATGGGATTCAGCTTGGCTTCTAGGGATCCATCATTGCAATGCCACTGCAGTATTGGGGCCTGTAGCAGGGTGGCCACCTGCTCCTGCCTGGAAGGGCCTGAGATAGCCCAGGGAGAAGGTAGCTTGAAGGCTGAGCTGATTGGGGGAAGTGGCTGGAGCTGGGGCCATGCCCCAAACAGACTCAGCAGGCCCTATAAAGGCAGGGAGACAGGAGCTCAGACAGAGTCTCTTGCTGCACTCAGAGAGAGAAGGGCCTGGCTGCAGGGAGCTGAGACAGAGTACCTGGGTGGAGCAGGGCTGGGGAGCTCCAGCCTGGAAAGCCCCAGGCTGTGGCCTAGTGGAAGGCCAAGGGGTACTGGGGGTTGCAGAGGGCAACCCAGGGGTAGGCCAAGGCAGCAAGTCCAAACCCACCCTTGCCAGTGATGAGTAGGCTGATACTTCAGTCTGCCCCGTGCGTGGGGTTAGATGAAGACTGGCAGTAGCCTGATACTGAGGCAAGGTGGGGATAGGTGGTGGGGGTTCCCCTGGGAGGGGGAGACCCAGTTAAAGGGGCAGTGGGATCCTGGGAGGGACACAGGGGCCAGTGGCAGTAAGGCAGATCACTGGCCTGTAGAGGGCGCTCTGGACTGGATTGAGCTAATTCCCAGGGTAACCAGCAGGAGGCGCCACAGGGGTGAGTCCGCACTGTTACAGGGCCCTAGTTTGCAAGAGAGAGCAAATAATTTCCCCAGCTGTGCTGTATCTTTTAAGCAACACACTTTTTCTCCACTGATGTGCAGCCAGAGCTAAATCTTTTCCTGAACTGAGTTGCCAACTACTCAGTGAGTTACTGTGCTTGGAAAAAATTAGACTTTGATAGATTTTTATCTCTAGAAACTGAGGCAAAGAGTACATTTTAAGAATATATTTCTTCCTGCATTTTTGAATAATGTATACAGTACCTGTCCCAGCCTGTAACTAAGATAGTCCTCTTTAGTACCATGATCTGGGAAATGTCAACTGCTCGGTCTCTTCCAACATTGAGTTTATGGTGACAGTGTCCATTCAAATCCCAAATCTTCAATTAAAAAAGAAATAAGTTATCCATAACCCTCTCAGTATAGGCAAAGCAGAAAATCATCTGGTAATTTAAGGATCAATGAAGAAATAAATCTGTTGGATCGGATTTGCCTCATACCCTGATGTAACTCAGAGGTAACTGCATTGAAGATAATTCAGTCTTCATCAGAATCAGGCTCATAGGATTGAATAGTAAACTAATAATAATAATGCCTCTCCATAGCTTTTGTATAGCACTTTTCATCTATAGATATCAAGATACTGTAAAAAGGAGGCAAATATTAGCCCCCTTCTATAGATGAAGAAATGGAAAGACAAAGATGATATGACTTGTCCAAGCACAAACAGCAGGGCAGGAATAGAATCCAAGTCTAATTGTCCATTCAGTGCCTGCCTCCCCCGCCCGCTGTCTCTCTCACATGTACATAAACACACACTGTGATGACCTACATGTGACAGTTTCTTTATCCATGGAACCCCTTGAAACCATATGCAAAAGTGCATTTATTTTGCACCTTTGACTGCCTCACCTGTTCACCGCTAAGCAATCTTTGCTGGGACTCTACTAATATGCCAGCAATTTGAACATATTTCTGACAGCTTCTTCTTAAAAATAAGAATCATTTACCTGCCATAAAAGACTTTTCCCTACCCTACACTGAAGAATTTGTTTAAAAAAAAAAAGTTATGCTGGTCCAAGATCTTGAATTGACATGTGTGTGTCTTGGACCAGTGACATTTTGAAGGTCTGACCTTTTAAATGTAGCCAGTTGCAAGACTGAGCCTTATAATCATGACAGTCTCATTTAGAGAAAAGCTATTTTGGATACATTTTAAGCCATCTAAAAATTAATTTTATGTATATTACATTAGGACCTAGAGATCCTACCTGAGATCAAGGCTCCATTGTGCTAGGTGCTGTACAAACAGAGACAAAGAGGTTACAACCTGCATAGAAGAGACAAAGGGCAAGAGAGTTTCCACATGGGAAACCAAGACACAGTCATTGAGTAACTTGCCCAAGGAATTAAATGGAGATTTCTCAAGTCCAGTATCTTAAGCACTAGACCATAAGTCCTACTTTTCCTGTCACACTGAAATTTGCTCAGTTGGACTCCCAGTAGTTAGGAAACATCTTTACAGGTGAAGGGAGACAAATAGTTCTCATTTCTAATAGAGTCTCTGGAGTGGTGTTAAGGGCTTTCTGGCACTCATTTGAGTTGACCTCCATAATTCACTCATGTTTTCACCAATTTATAGTCATCCTATACACAAGGCAATAAGCTCTGTTTATGCCACTCACCCAGGTATGTGCTTCAGCTTATTAATTAATTAATTTACAGTTCATGGGCTCCTGTAAATTAAAACATTTAAAAAGACACATGGTTTGGGAAAATATTGCTCAAACATCTCATTTTATGTATAAATCTGTTGGATACAGCAATAATGTATGTATGTAGTGATTTGAAATAAAATGTATTTGCCCTTTAAACACAATACATTCATTTCACAAGTTGGTATACCATATTCTTACACAGATGTGTGTTTTATATTCGTAGGAGTCCATTGCAAAGGCACTGAAGTAATTTTTCATAAGAATGAGGTTTGTGAAGCTTCCTCTTCAAATTGTACTGACAGTATGTAATACTGAAATAAGACATTTCCATCCTGTAATATTACTTCTGGACAGACTTACCCTGTGCTTCCTGACACTAGCTCAAGACTCTGTCTACATCCTAATTGTGGATTTTCTTCAGTTTGTTCTTTGACTAAGGCCTGAGCTACACACAGTTTAGAGTGTGGTTTTTTTTTTTTTTTACTGAAATAGTTATACTGGTACAACAAGTGGGGACACAATTATACTGGTATAAAGGTAATAGCTTATTCTGCCTACCATATAGGAATAAACTATACTGGTATAAACCACCTTTATGCTGGTATAAGTCACACACACACACACACACACATTGGGCTGGTTGTGTTGCTTTAACTATGCTAGTATACTTAACACGGTACAGCTTTTGTATTCAGACAAGCCCTTAGGATGGGTATTTTGGCATGAATTGAAGCCATCACTTTTCCCTCCCACCTCCTAGATACTGAATGTTTTGTCCTTAGGATTTGCACTGCTTGGAAAGAGCAGAGTGCTCCATGGGTAGCATTTAAGGCAGGCCACTTCCAATCAGCCAAGGCCAACAGTATAACTCAGTACAGTCCCAAATTTCAGCGCAGACTCTGGTGTTTAAAAATGTGTTTATTAATCTTGATCTTCTCACATTAGAACCCAGGCAGTCAAGGAAGTAACAAGACGAAGCAATACAGTACATTTTGTCTTGTTATCCAGAAAGGTTTTTTTGGGAGATGCTCAACTGCCAAAAATACCTTGAATGATACCCGAGATGGGCAAAAACTGGAATAATAGATGCAAATTCTGCACCACTCTCCCCAACTGCCAGATTTTGGCAGAGTTTGGTCCAGATTCCAGAATTTGTGGCTTTGTCTTATCTCTATAATGGGACAGAAATCCAAACATTGGATTTGCATCTGAACTTTATGACTCAGGCCCATCTCTACCACAGACACAGATTAAGCAGCAAGAAAATTGAGAGACAGCATGGCACAGAGGATAGGGCACTGGCCTGGGACTCAGGAGACCTGAATTCTATTGCTGGCTCTCCCACTGAACTTCTGTGCTATCTCTGTTATGTCATTTTTCTGTTTTCCCTCCCACACTCTTTGTCTTCTCTGTTTAGACTGTCAGCTCTCCAGAGCAGGGTCCTTTCATATTACGTGTTTGTACAGTGCCTAGCACAACAAGGCCCTAATCTCAGTTGAGACCTCTAGGAGCTACCATAATATAATAAATAGCTAAATCTGACTAGTTATGTCAAAATTAGCCAAGTCTGGGGAAATGGTCTCTCATGTTGGTGATTTTCAGCAACTTCAGCCAATAAAATAGGAAGAGCCAAAAATCTGTTTGGCAAACCTATTAAGTTTTTTAAATGGTGTGAATTTAGGGTGCATTAAAGTGAAAAACTAACAGCACTGGCTTAAAACCTGTCATAATGTTGGCCAGTGTTCTGTCAATACATCTATATCCCAATCTTAACAGCATACACCCTTGGTATTAAACACAAGAATCTCCTTAGTAGAAACTAAAGCACAAGTTATTAAATTTTATGGTGGTTTTGTGATGAGGTCAAATTCTCACTGAGATGATTAAGAAGATTTAAAATTCATTTTAACTTTCAATAAACCAAAATTTGAATTGATGTGTCCAGGGGTGAAAGGCTCATGTTTTAACTAACCTAGCCACCATTTCAAAATAGTTGTTTTACAGTCATGCATTGGTTACCACAATAATATGCCCTTGTGTAAGGACAAGTGAGTGCTCCAAGAAAAGCAATGGAAATGATTGTCTGGTGATTAAGGCAAGAAGGGCCATGTGCTGTATAGAGTCATAGATTGTAATGAAACTACTTGGAAGGAAGGAAGGGAGGTAACAAAGAAGGAAGTGTTCTGTAAAGCACTGTGTGTATCCAAAGTGTTAGACAAGCAATTAAATTTAACTGCGTTTTCCCAACAGTGTTAGGATTTCAACCTCTAGTTGCTGAGTTCATCCCATCTCCTCTTTAACAAGGCCAATGGAAAAACCAGCCATTGTTTGGTAGCTGAGTGTTTTGGCACATTGTATCTATGTGGAAAAGACTGCAATGGAAACAAATAGTTTGAAATGTTTTCCCCTCACACCTTTACTGTTCCATCTGTGCTCCCAGTTAAGAGCCTTGTCTCAGTTGCATCCAGTGTCATAGTGCTGATCTCAGCATTGCCATGGCAACCAGTAAACTGTTTGATTTTCTGCCCAGTGTCTATCAGCCAGAAGGTAACGGTAGATCCTGCATCTGAGCTGATTACCTGGGGGGAAAAGCAGCGATTGAGATGGAATTTAAAATCTTTATATATATATATATAAAACAATAATCTCATACATATGTGCACTGCACTTATATAATTAGCAACATCTGAAATGCAAATTAGATGATTTTTGCATTGATTTTCCCCGTCTTTTCCCTTTCATCTCGTTACAAGCTTTATCATTCCCCACAATCAAAGTTTATGGGCAAGTCTGTTCCTTGTAAAACCTGTATCCACAGCTAGTTCCAATTAGCCAAAGAGCAATAATTTACTCCCTATTATCCTTCAGCACGGAAGACAGGTGACCAGCTCCCTCAAGAGACAATATCCCAAGTTACATGCGGGAACTAGAAATGTTCTCAGCAGGGATGAAACATGTCCACAGCTCTTCAGCTTGGAATCTTGCAGGCATGCTCAACCAAATGCTTTGTGCTAAGTGGTCAGATAAATCTTCCCTGCTTATTTCAGAGAACTGATCCACCGAGTAATGGATCTTTAAAACTGCATCTCTGGAAGGGGAAATAGTTTAGGGAAGCTCTCAGCATACATTAGCCTCAATTTAGAATTCAGTAGTGAGACCAGCCATTATAAATTAGGAAAAAGTCCATTTGAACAGATTATGGTTATTTCTTTTTTGGCATGCGGTGTGTTAAATTGCTAAAAAGAGATGCACTCACTCTTACTTCCATTTGCTGTATACTTATTGCTGGGTGAAATCTTCAGTCCTTACCCTAGTCCTAATTCAAGCAAGATTCCCACTGAAATCAATGGGAGTTTTGCCTGAAAAAAAAAAGCATTCTGGGATTTACTTTTTTTTGCCTTTGATGGTCATCATTAAAAAGGTTAAGGTTCATCAACAGTCACCACACTGGTATCACTGTTATATCCCTATTCTTACCATAAGAAATAACGGTGATATCTCAGTTGGCATGTGGCAACTGTTGGCAAGTGGTGAATTTTTAAATGGCACCCACTCACTATACACATGCTTTTATTTAATCCCTTCCATGTGTAAGTTAATACACAATAATTGCTGAGATTTAGTAGTTCTTCACTCTTTTCAAAATACGTTTCCTCCTAATTAAAATCAGATGCTCAAAAAGATAGTTGGCTATTTCTGCTAGGAAGGAATCCAATTCCTCCCCCAGAAAATGCTAATCAATGACTTCTCAGCAATCTTAACAAAAACAAATTTCGTTCTGCTGCAATTCACATTTCGAGAAGTTCAAAGACATGTGCCCAATATTGTACCTGCCAGCACCTGTGGAAATTTTATATAGAATAGAACATTAGGGTTGGAAGAGACCTTAGGAGGTCATCTAGTCCAATCCCCTGCTCCAAGCAGGACCAGCACAACTAAATCATCCCAACCACTTATCTTCATTCATAATACCTCTGAACACAAACACAATGAAGTACAGCTTCTGCACAGCTCATGTTCTCTGACCTTAAACCATTATGGAATTATTCCAATGACAGGTTTTTTTTTATTAGTTCCTGGCAAAATAAATAAATAATGGACTCCCTTGATTGTTTAAAAAAAAAAAAGACTATAAATCCACTGAAATAAGGTAACTTCCCTTCAAATTTTAGTAATTAAATGAGGCTCTCTCACTGAGAAGCAATATACTGCAAACTTATTGTGTTAAATTAGCTATGTTGCTCATGTCCTTAAAAGTACCACCCAAAAAGAAGACCCAAATTGAACTATAATTATAACCAAGTCTGCTTTGAATATAAGTTCTGCGATTTGCCTGTGTTATTCTAAACTCTTAATCTATTATCCAAGGAGTCCTAGATAATTTAAATAAGCAGTGTGAGACAAGACAGCATTGTCTAGCCGTTAAGACAGGAGTGGGAGTCAAGAAATGTAAATTCTGTTGCTGACTGCCTCGGCCTTACTGTATGATTTTGGGGGAGTCCCACAACTTGTGTGTGTCAGTTTTCCCCATCTGTAGGATGGAGTTAATAATACCTATTTACCTCATAAAGCGTCAGTGCACTGAGATTATTTGATGGACACCGTACACACTGAAAATATTATATTAATATTAGAGATGGCCAGAGGAAGTGAGACTCTGGATGAGTGTTAAGCAGTCATAGTTCAAGACAGAGTCAAGGCCAGGGATCAGAGGTCAAACTCTCATGAGATGTTCTTGTGAGATTTCATCCCCAGATTAGAGAAAACTAACAGGCTCACTTGCTCTCAGGAGAGTTTCATCTCATACTTGGGAGAATGACTACCGCCAATTTCTCACAGCAATGGTCAATCAGAACTTTCAAGCAGGGCCAGCCTGTTTAAGATCTCATCAAGAACCAGAATGGTATAGATGGGTTTAAATCTAGTGATTTGAATTTGATGCCCCCATTTCCTAGCTCTTCCAAAAGCACAAGGTGCTTTGGACTAAAACCTTTGGTTTTAGTTCATTTCCAATTAGTTTTATTTATTTTAAGTAATTAGCAGACTATAAATACCTAGTCAAATACTGATGCATGGGCCGGCCACTTGAACTTGCTGTTGTGACAGAGTCCCTGGAAAATCACTGCAATCCACAAAGACTATGTTAGATGCCTAAGCTCCTATACAATGAAGGGCGAGACATAGGCACCATAGTCTTCAAAGAACTAAAGCCGGCCTGCTAAGCAGAGAGCTGCCTAAGCTAGTCAATGGAAGATGCCAACCAGAGTGGTGTGTGCTAAGTGCCACCCCTCTCATGGAGACAGGCACCTAAGTCCAGGCTGCAGGGATGTGCCTAGCTGTGCTTGCGATTCACAGCTGGCAACCTTCTTTGGAGTTAGGTGCCTAAGCCATTTTAGCAAGATGTGAGGAGCAGGAGGAAGAATTCCATCATAATTTTAGCCTAGTGGTTCAGGTACTCCCCTGGGATGTAGGGGAACCCTGGCTCAAGTCCCGCTTCCACCAAAGGAGCAAAGGGATTTGAACTAGGCTCTAACACAGGGGTGGGCAAACCTACAGCCTGGGGGCCACATCCAGCCCTCCAGATGTTTTAATCTGGCCCTTGAGCTCCCACTGGGGAGCCAGGTCCGGGGCTTGCCCCACTCCGTGCTGCTCCCGGAAGCAGTTGCATGTTCTCCCTCCGACTCTTACACATAGAGGCAGCCAGAGGGCCGCCCCCGCAGCTCCCATTGGTTGGGAACTGCAGCCAATGGGAGCTGGAGGGGCGGCACCTGTGGACTGGGCAGCGCGCAAAGCTGCCTGTCCGCACCTCTGCTTAGGAGCCATAGGGGAGACATGCCACTGCTTCTGGGAACTGCTTGAGGTAAGCACCACCCAGAGCCTGCATCCCTGACCCCATCCCATGCCCCAACCCCCTGCTCCAGCCCTGATCCCCCTCCCACCTTCCGAACCCCTCGATCCCAGCCCTGAACCCCCTCTTGCATCTTGAACGCCTCATTTCTGGCCTCACCCCAGAGCCTGCACCCCCAGCCAGAGCCCTCACCCCCTCCAGCATCCCAACCGACAATTTCATGAGTATTCATGGCCCATCATACAATTTCCATACCCAGATGTGGCCTTTGCACCAAAACGTTTGCCCTCCCCTGACCTACCATCTCTCCAGGCACTACTCTAGCCACTGGGATATGATATAGTTTGATGTGGCTCTCCCTTAGTCTCTCCTGTTGAAGCTGTTGGACTCTGGTTAAATAATTAAAGAGTCATTGGAGCAGGGAGACTGGATCCTGGGTGAGAGCTCTAACCCCCAGGAGACATTCTCATGCTTGTGCTATCTCTCTCTCACTGTCCCAAATGACTCTTTACTAACACTTTTTGAAAGCATAGTAATCCAAGCCCTCCTCTGGGACTGTCACTGCATTATAGCAGCATCCAGACAGAATGTCACTGCACGACAATCTGGTGCACTGTAGATTCACACCCTGGCTTACTGCACAGTAACTTGTTGTGTAGACAAGCTTGACCACAGAAACACAAAGTTGCCCAAGATCTCTCAGCAGGTCCTTGGCAGAACTAGGAGTAGAACCTAGGTCTGCCTGAGTTCCAGACCAGTGACCCAGCCACTTAAACCACACAGCTACCCCTTTCTGGTTGGCATATACCATTTTGCATCACTCTGTCTATGCTATTGGTATTTAATTTGTAATAATTGTTTTGGAATTAGATACACTTAGAAGGAAAGTAGATTACCAGCCTTAGAGGGTTGTTATGAGCATTAAGGGTGGTTCTGTGCTCCAAAACTATGATGTATCAAGTATTATTACCACTGCCAAAGTGATCGTACACATGAGCCACACTTTTATCCCTTAAACATAAGCTTCCCAGAATGCCTGCATCTTAAAGGAATGCACCTCCCTTTTCTTCTGTCTCCCTTTCTCGTGGCTCACAGAAGCCTTTAAAATCAATAACTTAACTGAAAACATGTGCTGCTCATTAGCACTGCCTCCAGCACCCCAAACTGCTTCTTTCAAAAACATGCACCCTAAGGATGGGTGGTGGATTCAGATCACTGTGACTTGGTTAGCAGCTGGGCCCAGGAACTGTGATCTTCAACATGGAAATACAAAGACTCTTGAAGTCCTTTACCAAGCCCTTTGTTAGAACAGGAATTTCTCTCTTCCTCCACCTGCCTTTTCTCATGGAACCTCACCTCTCATTATTTCACACTTCCCATCTTTTCTGGCCTTGCCTATCTCTTCTTGAATCCTTCTGCCAGTTTCTATCTAGCCTTTTCTAATGCCTCCTTTCTCTCTCTCTCTGATACACTCACCCACTTCTGATTCAACGTCTGTTCCACCAAAGTGGGATGTTTTTTATTGTTTAATTTACAGCATGGGTTGTTTCTTTGACAGCATGCAGGAAAGCGGCTTTTTTTTTTCTTTTTCTTTTAATCGGTCAGGATACTGCTACCGTGCTACTGCTACCATGCTTTAAACACTCATTTGTACCAGACAAATCGCCACCAAAAAACCATGATGATCTGTTGATACCCCATATCATACCACTCTGTGCTCTGAGGTTTTCCTTAGCTGAATCTCAATCTGCAGATAAAAGGGGCTGGTTGGGCAGAGCTCAGGCAAATCTATCACAGAGACATTTCCCTGTATAGTAACTGTGGCTCTTCATTGAGATGCAGGTAATGCTCTGATACCAAAGACTGCAGTGCTTCATTAAAGTACTGTGAAGACAAACAACACTCTCACTGCATACCAAGTGCTATTACATTTAACTGAATCATTTTATTATGAATACATCCAGGTCTGCCACTTGTGTAAAATGTTCTAGCGAAAATGAATCTTCACTAATTACATTTCATGCATATTTCAGAATTATCCTCAGGGATACTGTAAGGTGGCTATAAAGAGGAATTTTATAATCAAGTTCATTGGCAATTGGCAGTCATACCAGGACTAACCTACATCAGAGATAACCCTAGATCATCTCACAATAGTGGTTTTATTTTTATCATCTGTGTTTCTTAGAAATGTTGGATACACTGATAGCTTATATCACTTTTTAACACTGAACCTTCATTGGAAACCAAACCACTTTTCAAATACGATAGAAGGTTTAAAGAAAGCAGGTAGTTTACTAGTTAAATTAAACTACTGGGATACTAGAATACCCACAGTGCTTTGCAGTAAAGTCATACAAAGACTGTAATTAGCATGCTATAGTATAAGATAATTTTCTTTCCAAAGTAAATGGTATCTCCCTCTCTCTCCCTCTCTAATTTAACTTTCTGAAATCAAATTAATAAAATCACCTTGTAGTAATACACATTTTCAAGTTCCTTATCAGGAAAATGCAGAAAGGTTCCTTATTTCTCCCCCCCATCCCTTTACCTGCTTAAAGACTGAATTGTAAAGAACACAAGTAACTGCTTTCCCATGACTTGTGACCTTTCTGCCGGTTTCCTGCTTCATTTCCAACAACATCAGCTGGTTATTAAATGAAATAAAAAGCCGTCCGTGAGCTTCATTAAAATAAAGGGTGGATTGGAAGTCCAGACTCTTTGGAAATGAGCCCGCTATCCTCTGGATGCACAGCTGATGCTGAATATCCCAGAGCCTTAACACCTGTGCACATAATGATGAAGAAATCACACATTATCTCCATTTTTTTTTTTGCTTCAGAATGCATTGCAATCATTAGTTATTGCAGTGATAGCTCTGGCTTGCTTCATGTGCCTTATTAACATCTACCACCAAATACAAGAAGCCATCTTTGTTCAGTTTATTTTACAAAGGGTTGTCAGGGAATATTTTGTTTTATTGTTATTCGTATTATAACCAAGGTCAGGGCCCTGTTGTGCCAGCCATTGTACAAACACACGAGACAACCTCTGTGCTGAGGAGTTTTCAGTTTAGCAGACAAGACAGAGAAAGGGTGGAGTGAAAACAGCGGTGAAGTGACTTGTCCAAGGTTTTACATCACTGTAACTCCATTGGTTTCCTGGTTTATACTGATGCAGTTGAGAGGCGAATCAGAGCCATTGTTATCTAAAAGCCTCTGGCAGTTACCCTTAGAAAAACAATTCGTGAGTCCAAATAGTCAGAACAAGGTTGAAACATCAACCTTCTTGTACCTATATTTTGCTAGTGTCCCCGGGGAGTTGGAAGTGTTACATATGAGCTTTGCATCCACGAAGGCAGGTCAGGAACAGTTAAAATAAAAATCTCTCTCATAGAACGGTATGAGTGTTGACACAAGAGACTAACAGCTTAGTGGCAAATGTTATGGTCTGTTGTGTATATAAATAAAAAGGTAATTTTTATGCCATTATTTACTTGGTAGATTGTAAAGGCTCATTATAAATATACAATAGCTATAGCTAATAAGAAATGGCCTATTCTAGAGGAGAATAAAAGGGAGCTATTTTTTAGTTTTCTTGAAAGCATAAAGCAGCAATATATCAGCAAGTGGATGTGGAGAAGTAGCTGCTATGCAAGCTTCTTCAAACAGCAATGCCAATGCACTTGCCTTGGTGTGCCTCACTAACCTGGCTCTTTTTTTTGCACTGGGTTTCTCACCAGAAGCAAAGACTAACAAATGTGCTAAGTTATAGCCCCTCTTCAGAGCTATGGTCATTAGAAGTACTCATTGAGCCTATAGGTCTCCTCTATTTCAAAAACCCAAGCATTGGGTGACGCAGTTATTTAAATGTGGTCACAGCAGTGTGGCAAATCCCAGAACATTACCAGAGAGTGGGCTGGGTAGGCAAAAGCATCAAGTGGATAATAAAGAGACAAGCAAGAAACAAGTCCACTGGGGAGAGAATGAGTAGCCGTGGAGCGATAGGGCCTGGAGGGCTGCCATCTTGACCCAGTCTGGTAAATCCTAGTTGGAATCCTGAGTATTCCCATACTGAATCTGTTCTATGGATATGGAGCTTCTGTCTCCAGGTCTGTGAACACATCTCAGTTCACAGCAATACATTGATTCAAGTGTTAAAACGTGACTTTTGCGCTGGTTTAAAACAAGCCCACTATCTCCATGAATTATCCATTACAAAACATGGTGCAATCAGTGACTCAGAATTTCTGTCAAAATTCTGCCTTTTAAAATGGTGAATGTTATCTCTTTGCATCCCTCTCATCCCACATAATATTGGATGGCAGAAGTTTGTTGTGGTTTCTGCTGGCAGTAAATCAGAGTGCGCTCTTGGTAGCAGAGGGGGCTCGTTGTTTATTATATAGACATAGAGACTCAGATTACCATGCATTCATCAGAGTGAAATAGATTCATACTAATGCCAAGAACAACATGCACTGGTGTGTGTATAGCATAATGGTTTAGCAATTAAAAAGAAAACACAATTTTAACAGTGCAATTGAAAGAGATACCGTGGTGTTTAATATTGGTGCTGGCCTCACTTGTTCTGCTCAGGTTTTGATCCTTTCTTGCCTTTATAATGACAAACCTGGATCACAATCTCAAATTAGCATTAGAGAAATGTGGAGTTTGAAAAAAAACTAAAGCCTGTCTACATTTAAAACACTACAGTGACACAGCTGCAGCTCTGCTGCTGTAGCGCTTTAGCGTAGACACTATTTACACAGATGGGCTAGGCCAGTGTTTCCCAAACTTGGGACGCCGCTTGTTTAGGGAAAGCCCCTGGTGGGCCGGGCCAGTTTGTTTACCTGCTGTGGTTCATTGCTCCAGGCCAATGGGAGCTGCTGGAAGTGGCGGCCAGTACGTCCCTCGGCCCACGCCACTTCCAGCAGCCCCCATTGGCCTGGAGCGGCGAACCGCGGCCAGTGGGAGCCGCGATCGGCCGGACCTGTGGACGCAGCAGGTAAACAAACCAGCCCGGCCCACCAGGAGCTTTCCCTACACAAGCAGCGTCCCAAGTTTGAGAAACACTGGGCTAGGCAATCCACATTCCTGAGAGCATAGACGCTACCTCCCATTAGCATAAGTAATCCACCTCCCTCAGAGGTGGGAGCTAGGTTGACATAAGAACTCATCCTTTGACCTAGCACTGTCTATATGGGGGCTTAGATCAGCTTAACTACTCACTCAGGAGTATGAGTTTTTTGCACCCCTAAATGACATAGCTGGTTCGACCTAATTTTCTAGTGGAGACCAGCACTAGGACACACTATGGATCATATTTTCAAGAAAGTTTAGCGTCCACTACTGGAGTCATATTTTCAGAAGAGCTCAGCTCTCAATTAGGCACCAAAATAAATGGCCAGATTCTCATATGTTGGGTTTTTCGAAAATGTAATCATGTCACAATGGGAGCGGCTGGCGCATTTTGCGGATCCAATTCTGTTTGCCAATGCAGGGACTGCCGGATCGGGCCCTGTAGGCAGTTTCTATATTTACCTTGTCCTTTGAGAAGCTGAAAAGCTGTTTTCGTTCAGTAATGAACTGAACAGCTATTACACTGGCTGAATGGCCTTGAAGAACTCCAGCAGGTTTCGAGGTGACGTAGGGGTTCCAGAGGCAAACTCGGTGATTGATGCCAGCAGTAGCTGTTCACAATCACAAAGCAAAATAGATTAAAACCAAAAGTACTCTTGAAAGGGGATTTTATTTTAATTAATAATAAAGAAGCTGCCATCTCTCTGAAACACACAACGATAATTGCTTTGATAAATGAGAATGTGTTTGTTTATGTTACAAGTGAATATGTGAGAGTGGTAGTGACTGCAATAATTAATAATGCAGAACAGTTTCCATTGTAATCGCACCTGCAGTTACTCAGAACTTCCCTAAACTTTTTGAGCAGAAATTTCTCTATGCCCTTCCCCCCAGCTGATTTGTCTTCCACTTCATAAGCTGGAAATATAAATCATCATCACATAAATATAAAACACTAGGACTCAGTCATTCACTTTTGCAGGCAGAATGCATACGAAGGAAGAAAATGCCTATATATGTACACATAGAGAATACAGTTTTCTTGGCCCCTTAGGCTTTACTATAGCACATAAATTAGTCAGTTTTTTTAAAACGTACCAATTAAGTTGAGTCGAGAGTGGAAGTCAAAAGCATTAATTCCCCGGGCAATGTCGAAGGATGTAGTTTTAAGACGAGGCTTTAATTTTTCTCTCCAAGCCAGCACCAATGTGTTAACATTACTGGTTGTACTGGAAATAAAGGCATCAAAGGAAGAGCTGTATGCAACTAATTGGTGAGAAAAGAAAAAGAAAATCTTTGAATTGATTTCTTTTAATATAATCCAATCAGCGCTGGTTTCATAAAGAACAAGGTATATTAAAACTAAGCCTAATTAAAAGAACTATTAATGTCTGGGAGAAAACTAACCTTGACTTCAAAGGGGTTTGGATCAGGCCTGCAGGACTCAATCCTGCAAGGAGTGGAGCATTCTGGACCCGATCCAGGACTGCTCACACACTTAAGTGCTTTGCTGGATTGTGGCCAGAGTTCTCAGCACATTTCAGGGATGAGTCCCTAGATGACAAGGACATACAATATACGGTGTGGGTCTAATAAGGTGCTCAATGGCTTCAGCTCTCATGAAGTTCAGTGGTATTAGAGGGCGTTCAATACTTTGTAATTGGACAAGAAAGAAATCTAACAGAAACGTGGTAAAAATACATCACACTGCTTTGCTGATACAATGAAGTCTCATTTACATTTTTGGTATAGAGACTTAATGAACCATACAGAACACTATCTACTGGTAACAGCTAACTCTCCTTGCAGTAATCCCTTCTGAACTACAGAGCTTTGCCACTGGTTTCTAATCCCTGAGGAGCTTGGATATAAAACTGGTAACACAATATGGACCAAGTTACTAGGCTAGTTATTCTTAATTCAGTAAAGCAATACTGAAATCGAAAGTCTGCATTATACAATAATTAGTCCTATACAAATACATGGTAATGCTACAGTATAATTACTGTGTGATCAAAAAGTGCAAATACTGTATCTGGGAAATTACTTTGTTATATTTCCACTTAAAATTCAAATGCTGTTACAATTCTTGCTCTGCAGTCCATCAGGAAAGACAAATTGGAAATCTTAAACTCAGAGTGTTGCTCTAAGACTTGAATCTGGAGGTTATAAGTGACTTTTGTGGGAACAAGATGTATGTTTCAGGAGCTCAGTGATTTGCACAGTTTGTTACAAAGATATAAACTCGTTTCTGACTAAACTGTATTGTGAGTCAAGTTCCTTGAAGAATGTCTGACTAAAAGGTGAGGTTAAAGGAATTTCCATAACATCAAAGTATGTGGCAAATTAAAATGCTCATACGCATGGAGAAGGAGAAAAGGGGGCAGATTGAGATAGAAAGGGCTTCTTAATGACAAACAGAAGTTAGGGAAACAACCAAAATATGACCATGAAAGTATCTGAATCTGCATTGAAAAAAAGAAATTTTATTTCCAAATGTTTTGCAATGAGTAGTTTTGTCCTTGGAAAGTGCTCTATAAAATATTCTCTATGTCCAGATCCTCAGCTGCTGTAAATTAGCATAGCTCTATTGGTTTCATTTGCAGTCACACTATTTTACACCAGGTAAGGATCTGACCCAAAGTGTTCTTCCAGTAAGCATGATGAACAATTTTATTCCATTCACAAACATGGAAAATCCTAACATTACCCTCTGATATCAGAAAAATTAGTGACCTATTAGAAGACCTAATTAGATCAGCAAGTCCTTGCAAATGCAGAATACAGCCCCACAATAGAGGCAGTATCACAAATTAAAACTGATGGAAAGTGGACCCACAGCTACCTCTACTTTCCATTCTCATTGATGCACCTTTGACTAAGAAATCCCTTTTGTTGTAGTAAGTGTTCATCTTTGCAAATGGTGTCACATGGCTCTCCATGGTTCAATAGCTTTTGTAGAACAGCCACCAAGGTGCACGATCCCATGGGACCAGCAGGTTTAAGAGGAGTCAAAGATCCTGTGGAATTGTCACTTAAGACCTTGTTGAGCTCAGATCATATGCACATCCTATGTGGGTCTGAGCCCCTCTGTTTCGTCCTTTCAGCAATGGCAACAAGCCACACTGTGATTGACTGTCCTGCTCCCCAAGGCAACTACAGTTCATGTGTGTTCTACAAAAGCCAGGAAGAGGGAGTTAGTGCTTGTTCAGATGGATTTTTTTAGGGTAAGAATCACTGTTCTGAAAAGGGAATGTGCCATGCTGAGCAAGCATTTCCCAACTCCTATCCCAGGCCACACACTGTGGCCACACAATGCTATGCTCCAGGTTACGGCCGCAAAGAGTCTTTGTGGCAAGATGGAGTCTTCCTTGGAGCAGCTTTCCCCTTTGTCCAGCTCCCATGACTCAGTTTATGCTTATTCCTGCCATTTTGCTCCCCCGTTTGGGAAGCAGGGAAAGGCACACCCACCCCTTCCCTGGATCTATCACTACCACCTCTCTCACTAAAATATCTCCTAACATTTTTGCAGTTCAGCCATGTCCCTTCTCACATTGTATTTACCACCAGATTTTGAATCCTCTGAGTAAATTTTCTTTATATTTTGTTCAACAGGAACCTCAATAAGCCCCACATATATCTTCCCATCAAGAAAGCATGTAACATCTTTCACCTTTCCTCCCTCACACACGTTTTTGAGACCAAAGAGGAGATTTTTCAGGGCACAAATGGCAGTTGGGCACCTACATCACACTGAAAGTCCTTGGGAATTAGGTGCCTAATTGTTACTTGTGCTTCTGAAAGTCTACCTCCTTGTGTCCAATTTGCTGTCAAAAGTTCCATGGACTTCAATGAGGGTTTGCCCTAGACGTTGTTTTCCTCTGTCTATAACACCTCCTGTTCCGTAGTAACACTGTTTGAATTACCACAAAATTACTCCCAGTTATTTTGGGAAAGTTTAATTTTGCTGCACTATTTGCATCCTTCTCAGTGAACTATAACCCTTTTCTATGAATGACAGTAGACAAGAAAACTTATCACTTTTCTTTCAAGTCTTCACGTAAGTTGATCAAATCCCATCTTCAAAAAAAAAAAGAACTATATATATTTGCCTTTTATCTGGAGTTCCCACACATTGAATAAACCATTTCCCTGTACTGTGAGTTTACCAATCTATTCTCTCCCCAAATCTGTAACCTTAGCCTTAGTAGACAAATAAAGGACAGAGAGTACAGGACATTAAAATGACATTGACTATCTATAAAGTGTTTTATCAAGGTCTCAGGTACTCTCTGCCTTTACAAGCTATGCTGTTTCTTCTGTTCCTTTCCCCTCAACTTTAACACATTCATGTTCTCAAGGATCCAACATAATTTGGAAATGTTGAGCTTGTATTTATTCCCTCTATTTATACTTCTCTCTTTTTTCCCCCCTTAACTTCTTTTGTCCTTGTGGTAACTCAGGCATGTCTGGAATCTATCCATATTGCACTGCTTTGAGGCTTCTTCTATTCTATCATCTCCCCTTCTATATATGAACCACTTGTTAGCAACAATGGCCTCCTCACTTATTTAAAGCCCCTTGAATATGTAATTCCCTCCTCCACCTCCCTCCCCTTGATTAGTATTTCAAGATAATTTAATACCACATCTGAAATATTCTCCATTCAAAATGCAAAATTATACATCTTCAATCCAAGAAGAGAGAAAAATCCTTTCTGTAAAGATGGATTTACTTCTATTACAGTGTTCCATGAGTAGTTCTGTGAGAAGAGTTTAGGTGATTTCTACTTTTTCTTTAAAAAAAAAAAAAATTCTGACACTTGGAGAGAATTATATGGACAATTCAGAATCCAGGGGAAGTACCTGTAGATTGGGAGCAGTTAAGAAGTGGGTAAACTTTGAACTGAAATTATTTAGCCGGGGATTGTATGGTAACCAACAAATAGAGTGAAATTCACCCCTAAGCAAGGCCCAGGGCAAGGCCTAGACACCACTTAAATCCTCAAAATAGGGATTAAGTAGTGCATTGACCTTGAGCTAGCCCTCTGCATAAGAGTGAATTTCACCCATCAGCCTTAGTAAGGGCTTGATCCAAAGACCACTAAGTCAACGGGAGCCTTTCCATTGACTTCAATAGGCCTAAGAAGCAAGACTAAAACCAGCTAATTATGTGATTTTGAAGGCCAAAATACTGAAGGAGTCTCAGTAAAATGAAAGCAGTTCCAGGAAGGGCTACAAAAAGAATTCCAAGATGCAAATTTAAAGAGAGGCTGAACTCATCAGATATGAGAAGCTTTGAAGAGGTGTTGCAAATTAGTCTTTCTGATGGTGGTTTGTATGTCCTTCAGAGGTTGTAACAAAGAGAAAGGGGAGACATTATTTGGAGTTTGTCAGTGAGGACAAGACCAAGCATACTGGCCTGAAAACAGAAAAAGGAAAATACAAGTTTATTACAAAGAGACCTAAGAAGTGGTCAGCCAGGTGATGGAACAGTAACCAGTAATGTTATTTATTGCATTGATACCATACAGCTGATCCAGAAGAATCGTGAAATGCTTTTGCAGGCTATTCACCTTAAAATGGGAGATATTGGAGCTCAGGATTTAGTTCTGCGTGTACGTTGGGTTCAACGCAGCACTACATAATGGTTCAGCCGAGAAAATGAAGAAGAGATGAGAAAGAAGAACCCAAGAATTACCTGGAGGTGTCATTCTGATGCCATCACAGGTCATACTGAAGCGTAATATGGATTTCACACTCAGTAGGACAGGGTAGAGGAGCTCCTTACTTGTGCTGGGAGTTGCACTAGATGACCCAGGCTGGTAATAAGAAGCCTGAGCTGGTTTGAGAGACTCTTTTGGAAGGTACTTTTTGGCACTACCAGCTGCAGAGTCTCCCCATGTATGGCGCAGCTGAGCACATCAGGAAATCCATGCCATACATCCATTTGGATAAATAGGTTGCCTTAACGGAGCGCCAGGATCTGTGCCCTAGCATGATGCATTTCTGTGTGTGGATAGAGCGAAAAGTCCTTCTGGACACCACTCGGTGTTCTAAGTCTCAAACTGCAGAACTGCTTACTTTTCCAACGTAAGAAAATGAGATATTACAGCTCAGAATGCAATAAACTCACTTAAATGGGATCCATTTAGACCTAGATCAGAATGTTGTATTACTTTACTGCCTTTGTCCTAAATGCTGAATGTGTGCAGCACTCTAGATGGGTATTCATTATAATACCCCACTGATTTATCTTTCACGCTTCCTGCATCCCACGTCAATAAAAGCAGACCTAAATGCCTGATTTGCAGTTACTTAGATCGGTGTACAAGAACATTTCACATTTCTCTCAGAATTTATGTAGTTAAAAACAAAAAGCACTTGCTATCCCTGTGGGCCCAATTGTGGCAGTTAGGCACAGGCCTGAGTAGGAAGCAGGACAGAGCCACACCTGCCCAGGAGATGCTCAGGAAGGCATTGCACCTGGGGGAGGCCCAGTTCCTAACTGTCTGCCCTACAGAGGGGGAGATTGCACATTGCACAGCGTGCTCCCCCCCGCACCTCTGCCCACTCCCCCCCCACACCTCAGCCCACTCCATATGGCTAGTTGTAGGAGTGGTGGGGCAATAGGCTCTGCCTGATCCCTGCTCCATTAGAGTGATGTCCAACCCTGGAGTAAGCAGTGTACCTGCTCAGTGCAGAGACTGCAACTGTTCCCCACCCTTATATTCAGGGGAAGCAAAGGGAAGGCTCTACAAGAGAGCATGTGTTCCTATCAGCACTGAGCTGTAGTAAAACACAGAGAACATAGCATGCCCCTACTATTCCCAGCAGCTAACAGGGTCATCTGGGGTAAACCGTGTTTTGGGCTACTAGATTTTTAAAGACACACTTTGAAATGCTTGCATGTTACCATGAAATGACTGAGCTGATTTGAAGTTATGAAAACGCTGGCTTTTCTTAGGGTAGGTACCAGAGCCAGACACCATGACCGTGCTTTACTACTCACAGCCAGATTCTGATTGATCCATGGGAAAGTCCCTGAGAGAAAAGTGCAAAGGAGCTGCCCACTCCCTCCATCCTTTCAGCTCCTGCACAGGCACACAGACAGCTGCAGCTCCCATGCACCTCCCTGGGTTTGCACAGTCGGTCCATATAGCTGCTCAGGAATGAACACCAGTGTCCAGAGGCCTGGTGTCAGGGCCGGCTCCAGGCACCAGCTTAACAAGTAGGTGCTTGGGGCGGCCAAGGGAGACGGGCGGCACCTGCGGCAATTCGGGGGTGGCAGAAATGCTGGAGCCGGCCCTGCCTGGTGTGCATGAATACAAACAAACATTGAGCTGTTTGATCTACAGAAAGTGGCAGGGAATCCTTGTAACCAAAATCTCACAAGGAGAAGGAGAAGTGAGCAGATATATTTGCAAGGATCTTTGGCCTGATTTTTATTATTTCTAGAAGTTGAAACCCCAGCTAATTTGCCCTGGTTCCACACACCAAAAATAAATTACTGAGTCAGATGCCCTTTCACCCCATGGTCTGATCCCCTAGAGAAAACATAGCCAGCGATTCCTTGGGAGTATCTAGGTGAAGATTCCAGCCACCCACCTGGAGGCCTCTGTTGGAGTCCATGCCCCTGACAACTCCAGTGATTCTTCAGATTACCAGGTGCTTGGTCTCTTCTTGTGGGATTGGTGTCAAACCTGAGAAGGGGCCTGTTAAGCAAACTGGCTGGGACATAGCGTTCTATTATACAAGCTACTTCTTCCATAGAACCAGAGATATTCCGGTGAACCCAGATTTGCGCATTCATTGTCAGAATGTCTATCTTGTTGTTCCAGTGCAGTGGAGTCCAATAGGTCTCCAACTGAGTGAGGCTTGAACTGGAACTACTAAGAGGCCCAATCCATCCTTCAGGCTCCCAGCTGTGGTAGGGACTCAGGAGCAGGGCCGGCTCCAGGGTTTTGGCCGCCCCAAGCAGCCAAACAAACAAACTAAAAAAAAGCCGCGATCGCGATCTGTGGCGGCAATTCAGCGGGAGGTCCTTCGCTCCGAGCAGGAGTGAGGGACCGTCCGCCGAATTTCCGCCGAACAGCTGGACGTGCCGCCCCTCTCTGAAGTGGCCGCCCCAAGCACCTGCTTGGTAAGCTGGTGCCTGGAGCCGGCCCTGCTCAGGAGGAACAGGTCTGACCAGAATTGTACCAGTGAGTCGCAGAGGATACCCCGATTCAGCCCAATACTGTCACCTACAGACCCTACTGGTCAGGAATCTTCCAGAGCCCTATTGGGGCAGGGTGATGAACCTCTAAAGCAGCAGCTCCTAGAGCCACTAATGCTGTTGCACTATTTGCTGCAATTGTACTAGTTATTTGAGGATACCGCTCTCTTGTCCAGAGGGTGTCCAATATCCTACCCCTAGCACCAAGCTGTAATAGGACTAAGGCAGAATTTTAAAAGAAGAAATTCACAGGTTTGAGCACACATCATGTTCTCTGAGTTGGGGTGTTCTAGTTTATCCCCAACTGACAACAAACATGATATACTAGCTCCATTAAAGTCAATGGGAGCATTGACACAGACTTCAGTGGGACCAGGATCACACTGCACCCCAAGTTGACAAAAGTCTTTAACCAAAAGGTAGTTTTCCACATAAACTCAAAATTTGCAAAATGCATAAACCATACAAGGCAGCTCCTATGTTTCCCACAGAACTCCCTATCCTGGCTTTTGGTTCCCTGTATGTCATTATCTCCTGTCTTTTAAGGTGCTTAGCCAAAATGGCCTCAGCTGTACCTAATTAGCTGGTAATATCTCCCTGAGCTGTCTCTGAACCTGCCTAGAAATTAACCCCCAGTGCCCCAGGCTGTTTACTGTTTTGCAGGGCCTGGCCAGAGACACTACTGGGGCCGGGCTTCAGGATCCTTTCCAAGGGGCACCAAAAGGCCTGTGTACACCATCACAAACCTCTTGACCTGAAAAGAATAGTTATTATGAAGAGAACCAGGCTGCAGTCACACAGATACTGACAACCACAACTGCTTCCCTCTGATCAGCATGAGAGTTCAGGTGCAAAGATTAACTGTGTACAGCAGAAAGCCTTCAAAGGAAAAATAATTCTCCCAGCATTAGTGATACTCATTACTATAGATACGGTACCAGTTTCCCTAGACATGCAATTAGCAATAGCTTCTAAACGCACGTGGACCATCAGCTTTTAGTAATGAATATAATTACGGCATACAGCATGGGATTTTTTTAAGCTTTCAGATTCAGTACCTTGCTTGATCCAGTCTTTATAATGAAGTTTGTGCTTTAACGTATAACAGCATTTGTGATACCCAGAGACCAGCTCCTGCCAACTAATGGTCACTGTTGCTTCTTCACCTTCAGGGGAGCTAGCAGGTCGTTCAAACAAAGAGATCAGAGCAGTGGTAAAGGAAATGGCTTGAACCTGAGAAAGAAAGAACTTTTATTTAACACCAAAAAAAAAAAGCGGGGGTGGGGGGGGTGTCCTACAGACTCCATACCAAACAAAGGCAGGAAGAGATTAAGAACGTTCTCTGCCTGCAGCAGGGCCAGCTCTAATTTTTTTGCCGCCCCAAGCAAAAAAAAAAAAAAAAGAGCGCCGCCCCCCCCGAAACACCCCTCCTGAGCGCCGCGCTGCCGAAACACCCCCCCCAGCGTCGCGCTGCCAAAACACACAGCCCCAGCACTGCGCTGCCCCGCCAAAACACCCCCCCAGCACTACGCCGCTGAAACAGCCCCCCCCCCCCCCAAGCGCCGCCCGGCCGAAACAAAAACAACAAAAAAAACCCTCGAGCACCACCCCAACGAACCAAAAAAAAAACCTGAGCGCCCCCGCCACCCTAAGATTGGCCGCCCCTAGCACGTGCTTGGTCGGCTGGTGCCTGGAGCTGGCCCTGGCCTGCAGACAGCAAATACTGCCCCAGGCCAGCTTATCTGGGAGAAATGTAAATTATGGAGAAACACGCCCCCACTGGCTGTAGTTAATAAGGGCAAACCCAAGTATAAAGGCCAGGCAAGGGGTAGGGCGGGTGGTAGATGAACTTGGGACTTCACAGGATAACAACTTTCTGCCAGAACAGTAGCATTAGCCTGCCTCTGAAAGACTGAAAAACCTTTCGAAGTACAAGGGAGAAAGATAGAAGTAGAAGCCCTAAGGATAAAGTGCTTTTTGACTTGTTTATATTATGTTTATGGACTGTGCCTTTTTTCCCCCCAGTTGATTTGATTTAAGCCACTGTTGACTAAGTCAAGGACTAACTAAGGCTGCTCAAACTGGGGTTTTGTACAAGGTGGTGTCCATCACTGCTGACAGCAAGGTAGCTAAATGGAATACAGCACAAACTCTCTACCTTATTACAAATTCATAACTTGCAGATATTTGAGTTTCAGTATTATTGCTATGGCTATCTTCTTTAACGAGGCTGCAGGGATTTGCTTATGAGCAGAGATTAAAAGAGCTAAATGTGTATAGTTTGGCTATGTGACAAATAAGGGGGTGACAAATCTAAAAGTAATTGACAGGAGTAAGCACATAGTCTGGAAACAGACTGTTTAGTGCAGTACAAGGTGTATGACTGAGTAATGGGATGCAGCTGAGACAATTTATTTTGAATAGTAGGAGAAGCTCCTTAATAGTGAAGCTGTGGCTTCAATCTTTCAAGCTAGGAGGTAGGAATCACATTGCTGGACAAAATAGTAGAAAAGGCACTGTAGGGAATAATTCTACACTGGCAGGAGGTGGCCTAAATGCCCTGAGAGGTCCTTTCTATCTGTGACCACTAAGATTTTATAACATAGCAATAATCTGTATTCTGCCTTTTCATATGTAATACTATGCATAGTATCAGTGTGTGCTACTTGGATTTTTTTTTTTTTAATATTGTCATTCACTTTAGTGTTTTATTCAAGAATGGGCTGACTTTCTGACTTTATCAGTCACTACATTGTTAGATTGCTGTTACTACTCAAACAAATCCAGGGTGAAAATTCCATAACTATCCGACAAAGTATATTGATGATACAATTATATGATTCAGCCACTAATGAATGTTATCTGCTGAGAAATAGGGAACTCTCCATGCCAACCTTTTAGTCTTGTTTATACCATACTTGCCTGTCCAGAGACATCCCCCAATGTTAGAATAGCTTCATTTCCATCATGAGGGTTATACCAATAGTCCATACATATCACTGTTCCCCGGAGACCATGCAGCCTGTACTGACAAGACAACCCTTGCTTGGAATTCAGATCATAAAAGCAGATCTCTTTACTCGTAAAAGCAATAGCTATCTGGAGAAAGGAGATGGGGGGGAGGGGAGAACAACATTGCTAGATTAAGCATGTAAAATATCCTTTAACATAGAACAGATTATATATAATCTTTAATAGCAAGACAAATTTGCAACAAAAAATCTCCAATTATTTTCTGGAATAATACAGCCTACATTTAAAACTCCTTTAGGTTCCCTTTCTGTATTCTAGCAATTACATTGGCTGGCAGGAATGTTCATTCCAAAAATGAACTTTAAATTCAGGCAAGTATTAAGATTATGCAAATCTGATGCTAAAAGTTACTCATCCAGCCAGGGCAGGCAGCAAAAATGTACTAGGGAAGATTCAAAAGGCTGGAAACTTCCTCTCAGTAAAACTGTGTGTTCAGACTATTCCCAGCCAGCATAAGGTCCCGATATCCCTGCGCTAACTTGTGCTTGGACCCAGGCAGAGAATCAGGGAGCCATAACTGGCTCCCTGAGAGAGTTCCACATTATGCTGTACCCCTGAGAGCCAAATGTAGCAGGAGATCTGCCCCCGCCCAGTGACCTGTGTGCCCAATCAAAACAGCTTCAATTTTTTTAATATCAAATACTTGCAACAAACTGAGCAAATGAACTATGAACCAAGGTGTATTTGCAAATATGATCTAATGTATCATTTTGACTAAAGATTAAAAGTGAGAAAGTTGCAATGTGATCTGACCATTTAGGAACTGAACAAAAGGTTACAATTTCCCTGAAGCGTGTAAATTGTTCATCCAGCCCTAGTCAAGATACGGTAACTAGTTAAAACACATCTGAATGTAACACATGCAAATCCAGTGACTGACTTTCAAACTTTTACAGATCCTACCTGTATCTGAGCATTGGAGCTGCTATCCCCTTAACACATGACTTCATAAATGTTGCTTAGCTTTATTAGGGGATATCATTCTGAGACAAAGTAACCATATGGGGCTTCATTCAATATAAAGTATGTGGCTAGTCCATTGTTAGTGTTATGGGATATAGGGCTTGTTTACACGTACAGCGCTGCACCAGTTCAGCTGCACCACCATAGCGCTTAGCCAAGACGCTATCTATGCCGACGGGAGAACTTCTCCTATTAGCATAGGTACTCCACCTCCCTGAGAGGCAGTTGCTGTGTTGAGGGGAGAAGCCCTCCCATCGACAAAACTCTGTCTACACCAGGAGTTTGGTCAGTGTCACTGCTCAGGAGTGTGGATTTTGCATACCCCTGAATGATGTAGTTACACCAACGTAAGTCTGTAGTGTAGACCAGGACTCAGTTATGGTGTCTCAGTTTTGGAGATAGCATGGGTTGAAAGCAATAAGGAAGCACGTTCAACTCTCAGCAAGCTGTAGACATGAGGAGAGAATACTAGTGTTTTTGAACAGTGCCCCTTCTGGTTGATCTAGGGCCCTATAGAGGGAGCCTTTCAAACTCTCCTTGACCTAAAGGATGGCAGTTTTGGGATGGGCCATAAGAGTGAATGGGACTGGAATAAGATTTAAAAGAGGGGATGTCTGACTCTCTGAAGGTCACAGAAGATATCCCAGGCCCTAATGACAAGAGTGGAACTTCCTTATTTAACTGTGTAAGCTGGGTGGCAAGGGAGTTACCCAGAGTTACTGCCAAGATACTGGAAGGGGTGGGTATTTTACTCCTTATCTACATATCTTTTTTGTTGCTATGTTTTCCCAAGCTTATGACGGTTGCCTTTCCCTTAATAAAGATTTCCTTGTTTCTGCACAGTCCAAGTGTTTGAGTGTGTGGAAGTTCTGCCTGTTAAGGGAACCCAGGGAGGTTAATTTAGTTTCCACAGGTTTCTGGGTGCTGGCTTGAGCAGGTTTACTTATTTGCCAAGAGGGATTCTACAGACTTTGAACCCAGCACTTTTGGCTGACATTCATCACCTGGCAAAAGGGCAATACTCATCATCATTCCTCATGCTGTACCAGCCTGGCGAATAACCAGAGAACTTCAGTGGTTATCAATCTGATATTTTACAAGTTCTAACAGACTTTTTAAAAAAGGGGGTTTATACCTTGTTTACATTTGCTAGCGAGACCAGCGTTGTTACCCACAGATCTTTCAGTTTGACAGCTTCTGTAGTAATCTGCAGAGTTCTCTGTAGCTTTAAGTTTTCTCCCCAGACTCCCAGCAATCCATTTCTACTTACAGTCAGGTAACAGCTGGAGCCTTTCAAAAAAGTTACATTTTGAATAATATCTTTGTGGATGGGCGAAAGAAGTCGGAGATTCTTCCACTGGGGGATGACTGATGATCTCGTTCGTTCATCCTTCTCATTAAGGTCTAAGAGCATGAAAGAGGTCACTTTGTCCCAGTCAATGATACCATCTCGGGTCACATCTATCTTATCAAACATCTCACCAAATTCTTCTTTAGTACTTGGTCTGATCACTGCACAAATCTGCTCTGTGAACTCTTCTCTAGTCATGACCACTCTTCCATTTAAACCTGGAGACTTCAAAAAGGACAGAGTGAGAGAACAGTAGTTGCACTGGTGTGCCCCTGCTAGTAAACATAAACATGGATTTGCCACACAGCAAGTAGTAATCTTACTCGTGGTATCTAAAGGCGCAGTCAGTCTGTAATAATGAACTATTTTACAAAACCTGATCAAAGGAGTCTGTCCCTTCACAAGAGGGCCATGTAGATATTTTAACAATGAAATATCTGTATAACACACCAGATTGACAGCCCTGGAGTCAAAGTTCTCTAGATAGCCAGGCTAAAATTTTCCTTTGTGCAGAGGACCAAACAAGGCCCCATGCACCACTTAACCCTTGTGGCTCTCTGCACAGGGGTGAATATTACCCATCGCCCTCCCCCTCTCCCCCCCCCTGCCCAAAATAAAAAATTCTGCTGAGACTGCTAACAAAGTTGCAATGGTGCATTTTAAACTGTGGACACCTGTGACCAAAAACTCTTCTCATATGGACTATTGAATAGCTGTCAGATGGTAGTGATTTTTAGTCACTGGGCTGGGTTTGACCTGGTGAACTTGGCTGGAAAGCTCTGCATCTTATTACTAATTTCCTGAGCCATTCAGACAACTCTGCATATTTTTTCTGATTTCATTAATTTTCTCATGCCATCAAATTAAGTGTACTTACTTTTTTTTTAAAAAAAGGCTATGAACGCAATGCCTCATGCAAGCTCACTATTGCAATTAGTTACTGAAAAATCTAGCAGAGGCTGACACGACAGTTTTTATATTAAGTAAAAAAATGAAAAAAAAAGTAAATTCACGATAACTTTGTGGAAAATCAGGTTTAATTATTTCTCCTATTTGCATCCCATTAACATTGCTTTGTTATCTATCTTGTTTTTCCATGTCTCACAGTAATGACACACTATACTAGAATGCAAATTATCTTGTATTTACACAGGTACTTTTATTTCACTTTTGTGTAGGAGAACAGAGATCTCCACTTTTGTGGACTGATTTTCAAAAGTGCTGCGCGGTGCCCACAGTGAGGTCAGTGGGAGTTGCAGATGACCAGCACCTAAAACTCGGGCCAACTGCCAAATTGCAAAATGAAAGAGTTGGAGTCTGCAGTCATGTATCCCCAGAAGGTGTGAGTTACAGGGAATGAGATACCAACCTTTATCCTGCAAATGCCCTGCCAACTTCCCTAAAACCTGACCTTGGGGACAAGCTCTCAGGATAAGCAAATATGTCTGTCTCCATACCCATCCACTTGGCTAGAGCTTTTGCTGACACTGACCACGAAGATGTAGGTTTGCAATGGTGATGTGGTGAACAGTTGTGCATCATCAACAGGGCTGAGCCCACCCCCTCCCCTCCCCGCCATGCGAGCACACACCTTGAGAATCTCATTGGGATACCTAACATCCCTCAGATGGTTACACTTTCAACCTGGGGAGAATTGATAGTAGCAGTTTAGAAATCAAAAGTTCTATACCCATTCCCAACCTTGCATTTCCCAGCATCATATATTTACATCTTAATGTAATATTAATACAGGAGCTAATTTAACATTTTCCCACTGTGATGTGTTTAGCATCAAGACATTGCCATGTAAATGAGACAGCCATCTCCAGGGATATGTTTTGCATTTACCCAATTTGGTCTCAATTCACTGAGATGTTAAAATGTGACATGAGAAAGAGTTTGCTCCTTTTTTAGCATGGGACTCTCAGAGTATCAGCCATCCCCGCAGAAAATCACATAGCTTAGAAATTTAAAGGTGCAGTACAGAGAGAGAGCTACACACACTTTATTTAAAGAGTATTGAATATAAAGATTTTTTGAAAAAAAGATTCACTGGAGTCTTTTATTTCAAGATTTTCATTTTTAATAGGCACACCTCTTAGGCCCTGATCCTGCAAACTCATAGGCACAGGCTCAATTTTAAGCACATGAATAGTTACATGAGCTTAAGTATTTCCAGAATCAGAGCCTTAATCAGGATAAATTGTCTATTCAGGTACCCCAGTGAGAAGGATTCTTCTGTACTCCCTCTATTGCTATACCTTCCTTTTATTTTCCCCATCTTTTGATTCTGTGCTTCTCTGGTCAATTTGACTCAATTACTAAATATATTTTTTAATGAATATGTACAGCAGAATCACTGCCAGCTACTGTGAATAGCCTCTCAAGTAGATTGATGTGTTGTTCCAGCACAGATGCACCA
The DNA here is from genome assembly GCF_011386835.1 of Chrysemys picta bellii. Taxonomy (NCBI): domain Eukaryota; kingdom Metazoa; phylum Chordata; order Testudines; family Emydidae; genus Chrysemys; species Chrysemys picta. Next base: position 17,859,600 of record NC_088799.1, on the reverse strand, counting down.
GTTTATCTTACTCCTCCATTATTTCCACCATCCACTGAACATGGTATGCTAATGAAAGATTGTAAGGAGGCAGACAGCATGTAACTAGACTGCAGGTTGATGGAAGGTTGGAGGGGTTTGTTTTTTTCCTTCCCACATCAGTGGTTTTACTAGTTATTAAAGTTTCAATTATATCATTTTCTGAATGGTTTTCTGTCTAAGAGTCTAGAGTAACAGTCTTTGAAGCATGGACACCGCGTGAACCGCCGGCTGAGGGAGGCTAGCCCCCAGCCCCGGCCCTTCCTCCCAAAGTCCCGCTGGAACCAAGCCCCTCCCCACCGGAGCCCAGAGCCACCGCTGCTCCACCCCCACCGCGGCCACCGGCCCACTCCCGCAGCTAGCCCCCAAGCTCCAAAGGAGCATCAGAAAGGCAGGCAGCGCGTGGCCCCAGCCTCCCCAGCTCCAGAACACAGGTAGGCAGGTGACCCCAGTGCACTGGGGGACTGGACTCAGAGCCGGGAGGAGGACTGGAGCCACAGCCGCACACAGAGAGCAGGGTCACGCCTGGCTGTTTGGGGAGGCAATTCCTCCCCCTGCCTGTGCAAACCGCTGCCCATGCTTTGAAGTATTCACGGAATCAAATGTTGTATTTTTTTTCTTAAAGAGAAGCAGGTTGGCCTAGTAAGAGGTGGCATAGTCTAGTAGATTGAACCTAGGTTTCTTGAGGCTCAATCCAGTGTTCTCTTTCCCTCTCTGCCAGTGACCTTAGATAAGTACCTTTGCCCTTCCCCCTCCCACCCTCTGTCTATCTTGTCTATTTATATTGTAAACTGTCTGAAACAAGAATTGTCTCACTGTATTTGTACACCACTTTGCACAATGGGACCACAATCTTCGTTGGGACCTCTAGGTGCTACTATAATATAAAAATAATAATTTTCTATATATTTTACAATTAACAGAGCACAGAAACAGATACAGGTTTTTTTTTTTTTCATTTACACTTTGGGAGCTCACATCATATTCTTAAAGAATATGAACGGTTAGAAAAAGAGAGATGAGAGAGGAAAAAATGGTTACTATCTTTTCCATAACTGTTATTCTTCAAGATGTGTTTCTCATGTCCATTCCATGTCAGGTGCGCATGCACCATGGCCAGAGATTTCTCCCTCAGTGGTATCCATCAGGCCGGCTCTAGTGCCATGGTGCTGCACATGGATGCACTGTGTAAGGGTCCCAGCCAGCCCTGCAACCTCTCAGTTCCTTCTTGCCGGTTAACTCTGACAGAGGGGCAGGAGGGTAGGTCGTGGAATGGACATGAGCAGCACATCTCGAAGAACAACAGTTACAGAAAAGATAGTAACCATTTTTTCTTCTTCCAGTGCTTGCTCATGTCCATTCCATGACTCCCAAGAAGTACCCAAGGAGGTGGGCTCAGAGTTCGTGGACATGTGCATTGAAACACTGCTCTACCAAACTTGGCATCATCACCAGCCTGCTGGGTAATAGCATAGTGGGATGAGACGGTATGTACCAATGACCAGGTCACTGCTCTGCAGATGTCTTGGATAGGGACCTGGGCCAGAAACACCACTGATGAAGCCTGAGCTCTCATCGAATGGGCTTTCAAGATGGAAAGAGGTGGGACACCGGCTTCTCATAGCACATACAAATGCAGAAAGTGATCCAGGATGAAATTCTCTGGGCTGAAACCAGTAGGCCTTTCATCCTGTCTGCTACTGCCACAAAGAGCTATGTTGATTTACGGACCAGCTTGGTTCTCTGTGTGGAAGACCAGGGTGTGTCTAATATGCAGCATGTGGAGACACTGCTCCTCATGCAGTTTTGGGAAGAAAATGGGTAGAAAATAGCCTGATTACCATGAAACTGCAAGACCAACTTTGAGAGGAATGCGGGGGGAGGGGGGTAGAGGGGGGAGACACAGTTGAACCTTATCCTTAAAGAACACTGTATATGGGAGGATCTGACATAAGGGCCCTGATTTCTGAGACCCTCCTGGCTGAAGTAATCGCTACTAGGCAGACGACCCTCCAGGAGAGATACAACAGAGGGCACGATGCCATTGGCTCAAAGGGAGGGCCCATGAGTCTTGAGAGGACCAGGTTTAGATCCCAAGGTGGGATAGGTTTGCAAATTTGAGGGTAAAGTCTCTCTAATCCCTCGAGAAAGCAAATGGACATTTCATGTGAGAAGACCTACCTTCCACCAAAGGGTGGAAGGCTGAGATTGCCGCCAGATGCACCTTGATTGATGAAATGGCTAGGCCCTGTTGTTTCACATGGAGCAGGTATTCCAGCACCAACTGGAGGGGTGACCAAGTTGGTGAGAGGCCTCGTTGCGAAGACCACACAGAAAAACGCTTCCATTTGGCTACGTAAGTTGCTCTAGTGGACGGTTTCCTACTATCTAGCAAGGTCTGGCAGATTTGTTCTGAACATGTCTGCTCCACCGAGTTCAACCATAGAGCTTCAATATGGTCAGGGGGACGGCCCTGAGGTTTGGGTGGGACAAACAGCCATGATGTTGCGAAGCCTGGTCCAGGACGGGTGAAAGCAGCAGCGGGGTTTCTACTGACAGATCCAGCAGAATGCTGAACCATCATTGTCGCAGCCATGCGAGAGCTGTAAGGATAACCCTGGCTTTGTCCTGCTTGACTTTCAGAAGGACCTTGTGCACCAGAAGAATGGGCAGAAACACATAGAACAGGAGCTCTGTCTGTAGTAAGAAGGCATCTGAGAGAGAGTCTGGGCTGTGACCGCGTAGAAAGCAAAACTGCTGACATTTCCTGTTCTGCTTGGTTGCGAACGGGTCTACATGGGGAAACCCCCACCTCTGGAAGATGATCTGGTCATTTCTGACGGGACCACTTGTGGTGAGAAGAGAAAGACCTGCTGAGGTAATCTACCAGAGTGTTCTGGGCTCCCAGGAAGTGGGAAGCTTCAAGGTAGATGGAGTGTTTCACACAGAAGTCCAACAGGCAAATGGCCTCCTGATGTTCCTCCCTGTCGGTGGAGTGGAATGGACACAAACAAGCACTTGAAGAAGAATATAATTGCAGGAAAACACCATTTTCCTTAACTTGACTTAACAGACGTTTCCAGATCACAGGCCCTGGTTCTCATGGGGAACTTCAATCACCCTGACATCTGCTGGGAGAGCAATACAGAAGTTCACAGACAATCCAGGAAGTTTTTGGAGAGTGTTGGGGACAACTTCCTGGTGCAAGTGCTGGAGGAACCAGCTAAGGGCCATGCTCCACTTGATCTGCTGCTCACGAACAGGGAAGAATTGGTAGGTGAAGTAGAAGTGGGTGGCAACCTAGACAGCAGTGACCATGAGATGGTCGAGTTCAGGATCCTGACAAAAGGAAGAAAGGAGAGCAGCAGAATACAGACCCTGGACTTCAGAAAAGCAGACTTTGACTCCCTCAGGTAACTGATGGGCAGGATCCCCTGGGAGGCTAATATGAGGGGGAAAGAAGTCCAGGAGAACTGGCTGTATTTTAAAGAAACCTTATTGAGGGCACAGGAATAAACCATCCTGATGTGCAGAAAGAATATCAAATAAGGCAGTCGACCAGCTTGACTTAAGAGTGAAATCTTCAGTGAGCTTAAACACAAAAAGGAAGCTTACAAGAAGTGGAAACTTGGACAGATGACTAGGTAGGAGTATAAAAACATTGCTTGAGCATGCAGGGGTGTAATCAGGGAGGCCAAAGCACAATTGGAGTTGCAGCTAGCAAGGAATGTGAAGGGTAACAAGAAGAGTTTCTACAGGTATGTTAGCAACAAGAAGGTGGTCAGGGAAAGTGTGAGACACTTGCTGAATGGGGGAGGCAAACTTGTGACAGATGATGTGGAAAAAGCTGAAGTACTCAATGCTTTTTTTGCCTTGGTCTTCACAGACAAGGTCAGCTCCCAGACTGCTGTACTGGGCATCACAGTATTGGGAGGAGGTGAGCAGACCTCAGTGGTGAAAGAACAGGTTAAGGACTATTTAGAAAAGCTGGACATGCCCAAGTCCATGGGTCCAGATCTAATGCATCCAAGAGTGCTGAAGGAGTTGGCTGATGTGATTGCAGAGCCATTGGCCATTATCTTTGAAAACTCGTGGTGATTGGGGGAGGTCCTGGATGATTAGTAAAAGGCAAATATAGTTCCCCTCTTTTAAAAAGTTAAGAAGGATTGGGGAACTACAGACCAGTCAACCTCACCTCAGTCCCCAGAAAAATCATGGAGCAGGTCCTCCAGGAATCCATTTTGAAGCACTTGAAGGAGAGGAAGGTAATCAGGAACAGTTAACATGGATTCACCAAGGGTAAGTCATGCCTGACCAACCTGATTGCCTTCTATGATGAGATAACTGGCTCTGTGGATATGGGGAAAGTGGTGGGTGTGATATTCCTTGACTTTAGCAAAGCTTTTAATACAGTCTCCCACAGTATTCTTGCCAGCAAGTTAAAGAAGCGTGGATTAGATGAATGGACTATAAGGTGGACGGAAAGCTGGCTAGATCGTCGGGCTCAACGGCTCGATGTCTAATTGGCAGCCGGTATCAAGCAGAATGCCTCAGGGGTCAATCTTGGGGCTGGTTTTGTTCAACCTCTTCATTAATGATCTGGGTGATGGGATGGATTGCACCCTCGGCAAGTTCATGGATGACACTAAGATGTGGGGAAAGGTAGATAAGCTGGAACATAGGGATAGGGTCCAGAGTGACCTAGACAAATTGGAGGGATTGGGCCAAAAGAAATCTGATGAGGTTCAACAAGGACAAGTGCAGAGTCCTGCACTTAGGATGGAAGAATCCCATGCACTGCTACAGGCTGGGGACTGACTGGCTAAGCAGCAGTTCTGCAGAAAAGGACCTGGGGATTACAGTGGACGAGAAACTGGATACGAGTCAACAGTGTGCCCTTGTTGCCAAGAAGGCTAATGGCATATTGAGCTGCATTAGTAGGAGCATTGCCAGCAGATCAAGGGAAGTGATTATTCCCTTCTATTCGGCACTGGTGAGGCCACACCTGGAGTATTGCCTCCAGTTTTGGGGCCCCCAATACAGGAAGGATGTGGACATATTGGAGAGAGTGCAGCAGAGGGCACATGACTTATGCGGAGAGGCTGAGGGAACTGGGCTTATTTAGTCTGCAGAAGAGAAGTGTGAGGGGGGAATTTGATAGCAGCCTTTACCTGAAAGGGCTTCCAAAGAGGATGGAGCTTGGCTATTCTCAGTGATGGCAGATGACAGAACAAGGAGCAATGGTCTCAAGTTGCAGTGGGGGCGGTCTAGGTTGGATATTAGGAAAAACTATTTCACTAGGAGGGTGGTAAAGCACTGGAATGTGATACCTAGGGAGGTGGTGGAATCTCCATCCTTAGAAGTTTTTAAGGCCCGGCTTGACAAAGCCCTGGCTGGGATGCTTTAGTTGGGGTTGGTCCTCCTTTTATCCCGGGGTTGGACTAGATGACTTCCTGAGGTCTCTTCCAACCCTAATCTTCTATGATTCTATGATTTTTCTCAAGAAACCTCCATCAGTTGGAGGAGTGAGAAGCTAAGAAGCATAGAATTCTTATTTAACTGAATGGGAAATTCAAGTGAGATCTTAACACCTGCTCTGGCACCTTTATGCCACATAAAATGGCTAGTGCACTGTGAAGGGGCCCTAAAAGCCCCAGTTCCAGCCAGGAGTCCTTTTTCTCCTACAGATTGAAGCTAGAGACATTGAATGGGTGAATAGTTGGTTGACATCAGGAGGTTCTATAGCTGAAGAAGTCACACATCAGATCGGTTTTGCATCAATGGCATTTCAGCATCTTCAAGACCTCTGTCTGGGTGACAGGATGCTGTGTGACAACTAAGCTAGGAATGTTCAATGGAGTAGTGAGGATATCTCTGTTATATGGAGCAGAAGCATGGCCATTAACATCGGAAGAGAGGAAACTAAACAGGTTTCAGTGTCAAAAGTTAGTGTGTTTTTAACAGCCGTTAGTTTGATTTTGTCACAAATAAGGAGATACTTAGATGATCCCAGCAAGTTGCAGTCTTGCAGCAGTTGAGAATAAGATGACTGCAATGGTGGAGTGATCTCCAACATGCAGAAGTATGCTTTTAAAGGTTTAGAGAGCTTAAGTTGAAGGAAGTAGAAAATGAGGCTGATCACAAATGAGATTGGGAGATGCAATTTTGAGGGATTTAAGAAGCCTAAACCCTCTGTCAGTTCAGAGCAACTGCATCTATATCTCACCTCAGTGATCCAGCAAGGGTACCCACTCTCAGGCTTCCAGCATTCCAGCCACTGCCTTTCTTGGGTGGAGATCCACATCTCTCTCCTTTCTGCCCAGGGCATTCCCAGGCTGCTCAATTCCCTGCCTTCAATGTATTAATCCCAGCAGAGACAGGCTGCCCAAACATGCCTGCTTGCTTTCTCTTCAGAGATGGTTAACGGTGTGACTGTCCACAGTTATAGTTACCACACAGCTCTTTCTATGCAAACCTACTTTATTCTTAAGGTAAAAGCACTACATGGAAAACAGATTAAAAACAATAGAAGAACCTACACAAGCTTACTAGACATCACCCAATTGTTACATGCACTCTGGCAGGAGCAGTCCATCAACACCCCACCATAGGGCTTTCCTTTGCCATCACAAGCCCAACGCAGCTTCAGTTCAGAACAAGCACACTCATAACATGTTTAGTCCACCCTTGATACAGTTCAGGGATCTTTGATTTGGAGCCTCCAGGAAGAGGTAATTAGTAGACAATGGGTTTTCCTCCCCTGGGGAATAGCTTCAAAAGGGTGAGTCAAAGGGGCCATTTGCATGTTCCTTACCCCTGGTACCTGCTAGGAAATCCACTTCCTGGGTATTGTTTCAGAAAGCCCATTGAAGTTCCACAGATTGTATTAGTCTGTCTCCTAGAGAAGGCGTATTCACACACTACCACATACCAGACATGCCAAACCCACGAAAAAAATGCAGAAATTGGGCTTGTTTTTGGCTTAATTGGCTTGTGAGTTGCTTGTTGGCTAGTTTGTGTAGCTTTTTGGGCTTGTAGCTTGTTGCTTCTTTTTTTTCTTTTTTTTTTAAATCGGCTCCCGGCTAGCAGGGGGAAGGTGGAGAAAGAGTCAGGGGTGCACAGCGGGCCCATCACAGTCCCAGACTGCACGCCGGGGGGATCTAGTCACATAGAGTGTTGGGGTTCTTAGCGATTGGCTTGTTTTGGCCTTGTTTTGAAATGGGATTAGCTTGATTTTGGGCTTATTGTGAAAGTCAGAGAGCTTATTTACCACGTGAAAGTTGGCAAGTGTGCCACATACACAATTGCATTTTTAATACAGTGGACCCTAAAGGTATTAAAACTAATTCAATAAGGTTTAACTTAACTCAGTAAAGTTCAGTCAGGCTATTTCAGGAAAGTGTCAGTCTGTGTCACTCTCCCATACTGACTCTTGCCAAAGGAAGAAGACTTGCAAGGGACTGTTCGAGATTAAAGTCCATTCTTCAGGCCACCATGGCTAAATCATAGATCTATAAATTTGCTGCTGCCAGCTGTGTGGCGTTTCCCCTGGTGCAAGCACTGTGGATGCCAGCTATAAGGCTGCCTCTCGAAGACCCCTTCAGAAACCAGGCTGAGAGCTAGACAGGCGTGCCAGGGGTGGGGATCGGGATGGGACGGTTGTGTCCAGGTGTGGCTGCAGCACACAGCACTGAGGACATTACAGGTAGCCTTGCAGTCCATCGAGCAGGCTGCCGTCACTTAGACCTCTAGGGCAGTGGCTCTCAAACTAGGGTCGCCGCTTGTTCAGGGAAAGCCCCTGGCGGGCCGGGCCGGTTTGTTTACCTGCCGCGTCCGCAGGTTCAGCTGATCGCAGCTCCCAGTGACCGTGGTTCACCGCTCCAGGCCAATGGGAGCTGCAGGAAGCGGCTCGGGCGGAGGGAGCACACCCAGATCAGGAAGATTTAAAGCCACCTTAGCCTCCTCCTTCCCCTGGACTACAAGTTCTGTGCTGCCCCCCTTAGAGGCACAACACAGAATCTCACCCTTCAGATGTAAAATTTCTGCAGATTTGGGCCTATATCCTCTTCTCATTAGTTGCTTCATTGACTTCTTCTGGCAGTATAGTCCATACAGGAGCCTGTTTCAGCTCTCCAGAAGAAACAAGTTCTTTGTCATATTGCTAACTGCTGTATACTTAGATGACACCACATAGTTTCTGAATGTTTCCCCTGCTGTAAATTATTTACCTTTATGGAAGTTACCAATGATATTGATCCTGTTAAAGACTTTTATTCAGCGCTGTCTATTTAAAAGTGTAGCAGGCTCATTGGCCCTCAAAGTCTTGTCTTTATGGCACCTATAAAATCCTGCCTATATGCATTCCTGGGAAAGGACGTTTTATTAATATATTTTATATATATTTTATAGTGGCAGTGCCTACAAACCCTGCCTGACATCAGGGCCATGTCATGCTGAGCATTGTACAAAATACACAGTAGGAGGCAGCCCTTGCACAAAAGAACTTACAGCAGCTGTTCCCAAACTGTGGGTTGCAATCCCAAATGGGTTCACGCCATCAGCAGATGGGGCAGCGGCAATCTCTACTGTGTGGAGGACACCATTTTGCTCCTCATAGCGTGACCTCACATGTATGATGCATGCGAGGTCACGCTGTGAAGCATGCCTTTTTGCTATTCAAAATGGCATCCTCCACACTGTCTGGGGTCCCAGGAGGAAATAATTCATTACAATAGGGTCATGGCAGCAAAAACCTTGGGAATCACTGCCTTACAGTCTAAAGAGAGGGAGGAAGGAAGCATTGTTAGCTCCTATTTTGTGGATGGGGAACTGAGGCACACAGAGATTGTTATTTATCCAAGGTTATGCAGGACTTTTATGGCAAAGAACCCAGATTTTATGAGTCCCAGTTCAGTGCCTTAACCACAAGGCTATCTATTCTTCCTCTCTGCAAGGGTTTCAGCACCTATTGATGTTAATGTTCAGAATGTGGCTAATGTGCTGGGAAACCTTAGGAACTGCTGGGGACAGTCATTCTCTGGTACAGAAATGTCTTTTTTTTTTTAAATAATAATCTGGGAGGGATCATTGGCACAAACTTTATGGCGCACATACCTAGAAGTATGGCAGTGCAGAGCATACATGCATATTTAATAAAAAAAAGCATATAACTTGTGTTCTTAAAGATCTCTATTAAATGCATGCTTTCTCCTAGGTGTCCATCCCAGCAATTACATTTTTATGTTAACATCGGTTATAAATTCTAACAGCCCACTACATTTAAAAAAAAAAAAAAGATATTTGGCAATCTACAACTGTCATTTCCAATTGTCTCACACATGATGGTATCTGATTGGACTTCACTGAACTCCTTTAAAATAGGAAATAAATCCTGTGATACTACACTGATTTGCTGACACTGTCAAGAACAGAGCTGTAATTTTTCTCACGGGGGGCGTGGGGGAAAGAAATGAACCACTTGAGCTAGGCATTCAGCAGGTGATCTTACTGTTTTTATATCAAAGTATTTGCGGTTTGGCATTTTTGAAAAAATGCCATGACAATGCCCGTCTTGATCTGAGTATCACATATTGACACATGTAGGATGGGATTTTCATTGGCTGCAATGACACTATTCATTTAGGGACTGATCCTACTTCCCATAAAGTCAACAGCAAAATTCCCATTGACTTTAGTAGTAAAGGATCTGGGGAAAATGGAGCTGATCCACATTTTTTTCCAATATTGCAAAATTACCTTTTTATTTTTCAAAAATGAAAAAGTTTGCAAAAAATTGGCAACTCTTCCAAAATGTTTTGTTTTGCTCAACCTTTTTAATGCACACTTTTATTGAAAACATTATCAAAACCATTGCAGCAATGGTTGACATTTTTCATTTATCAAAACCATTAGTTAATAATTTCCGTAATGATTTTAATTAAACAATGATTAAAATGTTTCACAAAACATCCAGAAAAAAACAAAACAAAATCTGGGTCCTGTTTGATCCCTGCAAAGCATAAACAACTTTGAAATTTAGAGTATTTTTTCCCAACATATGGGGGTGGTGAGGGGGGCAAGTTTAGCAGGTCTACTAGTTGAGTGAGGTATTACTCAGTTTGAGCAAGTCTATTACTCTAAGACATGAACATGGGAGCAATGTGCCTGAGTGGTCTAGGTATGGAACTCTGAGTCTGGAAAACCGGTGTTCTTAAACTAACACAGCCAATCAAACTGGGTGCTCTTTTACTAAGAAAAAGCACTGACACTCAGTTTTACAGTATTTGTAAGGTAAATTTTTAAAATATTTTGGTTAATTATAGCAATTAAAACAACGTTCCAACTTTCTCATTTCCTGGGCCTATTAATGGTAAAGGTTTTTTTGGGGCGGCGGGAGGCAGTCCTACTTTACATCATCAAATGGGTTAACTTATATGATTAAATTGGCAGCCCTAACTGAATGGGAATATTGGAAGTCAATCAAAGGTTTCTAGGCATATCATCTATGAAGAGATGTAAATAGCACTGGGTTTCCAAACTCCATTCTAACAGCTCAAGATACATATAGAACCAAAGTCATCATCCTTTTGCTACTATTACTGTTGCATTCAATAAAAAGTTGGGTTTCCTCTACTGAAAAATTCTGAGACTTGTACAGACTTTTGCTGTGGGCAAAAGGGTCACTTCAACAATGTGGTAATATTTTACAATTGATACCAAAAATCATTTTAAGTTTCATCTGCATTAAACTATAATGCCAAGCCCATCAAAAGGGCACTTAGCAAATAGAGGTCTTCCCATCCACATTCCAGGTAGTACCATCAAAGTCCACTGTTTTTAGATTTATATATGTATTACACACACACACAAAGGAGTTAGAAGAACATTATTATGGTTGCAAAGTCAAGCATTCAAAAATTATGAAAAGTCAGAGTTAAGGTTGCCTGTACATGGGAAATTTCAGGTTCAACAGTTAAAGTTTGGTAAAGTTATAAGCAACTGTAAACTGGGTCTTATAATGGAAAGTGTCTTGCAATCTTAACTATTGGTGAATCTACTAGCACCACCTATTTGTGCAATTCTAATATGAATTAGAAACCTGGAGTCTCATCCTGTTTCCACAGTAGCAATATTCCAATTGATTTTAGTGGAAACTAGGTTTGAATTTTTTGTATAAAAATTAATTGATGTACTATACAAACCTATGTAATACTGGAAACAGGCAATAAGGCAAGATTGTAGATAACCTAGAGCATTGCGCCGTGACCCCCTTCCGACAACAAAGTTACTACATGACCCCAGGGGGAGGACCGGAGCCCGAGCCCTGCCGCCTTGGGTGGGGGGCAAAGGGGGCCCCAGCCTGAGCCCTGATGCCCTGTGTCAGGGGAGAGAGGGCCGCAACCCAAGCCCCACTGCCCTGAGTGGGGGTGGAGCTTGGGCTTCAGCCCTGGGTCCCAGCAAGTCTAATGCTGGCTATGGCAACCCCATTAAAATGGGGTTGCGACTCATTTTGTGGTCCCCACAGTTTGAGAACCGCTGACCTAGAGAGTCAAACAAGAGACTATTTTGGGGGATTCAGATGGGAGGAGAATATAAATGTAAAGGTTAATCTGTTCATATTTATTTTTATGTAATTGTTTCCTACAAATTATTTTGATGAATATGAGTGGCCAGAAGTACTAATAATTGAGTGAATGAATTTGAGAGTATAATTTATCAAACAAAATTTAATTTGGTTGAAATTTGCTTCCATATCACTCACAAGACTCTCAGAAAGTTCTAAAGCATGTTTTTAGAGAGATATAAAATTACACAATTAGACTTACTAAAGGCAACTCAGCAAATTGCAACCCTCTACAAATTGTGTTCCAGAAATGTGATTTAAAGTGACAGATAGCTTGGAGGTAAACAGAAATGATGGTTGGTTGCAGCTGGACCATACACATAGTAAAGTCCATGTATCTTAAGCATGTTAGGTGATGCACCATTCCATTTGTTCCCAAAATTAGGCTCAAAGGACAGTGACTGATAGTCTGGAGAGAAATAGAAATTGCCGTTCTTAGGCTGAACACACACAAAAGGAAACCCAGTGACTGCAGCTATGAAAATAAATGGTAGTTTGCAGGTGTATGTTGCACAAAATGAACGCCATCCATTTTAAGCAGTCTTGAAGGCCACAAAAGCAGAGCAACTGGAAATAAATAAGAAGCCTGCACTAAAAATTATACCCCTGAGGTAAAGCTATTGCCTAGCACAGCACAGCTACAGACAGGAAGGGGATCCACATGCAATCCAGTCCATCTGCCCTGAACATTAAGACCCAAAGGCCACAAATGCTTTTTTGCCTTAAAAGCAAAAACTACACTCAGAGGCAACTTTATCTCATGTGAAGCTAAAACCAATGATTTTGTGTTGCAATCACTAAATAAAAGCTCTCTGAGCTGTCAAGATGTTTGTACTTGATCCTTCTCTGTCTTTGTCTTGCATTTTGTATGTGCAATGTATATTCTGCATTGGGGGAAAATGGTAGCTATGCACAGTTTATTTAAAGTGGTATCTTCTTGTGTGTGTCGATATTGGTAATTGGCAAATGAAGAGCAATAGCAGACAAGTTCTTTTAATCCCTGTAAAGCATGTAGTGCGATCACTGAGCATGTCCTGCTGGGCTCAACGTCCTTTCAAATGAAGCCCTAGTGTGAGGTCACCCGTAATACTGGACATCTCAATAAGCGATGATTGGTCAGATAGAGCTTTTGAGATCTAATTATTCCATTGTGCCAGGCAGGTGGTTTAATTTGGGTCTAATGAAGTACGTGATTACAATAGCTTCCTCTGCCTCAGCTGTACCTTCCCTGGGTGTTTCTCTGCTAATGCCTGCTGCTTCCGTTTGTATCATACTGTATATTGGCAGGAAATTACAGCAGTGTTGCTTCCATGTTCATGAGAAGCACCTCCACATAGAAGAGGGGTCAACAGGTTGATCCCCAGTTTCATCTTCAGGTGGTATTATTGCTTCTATTTCATAAAATAAAGTTCTGCTGTGCCAAAATCTACAATCTCATGAAGTGGGCAAAACATATTTCCTCTCTGAAAAGTCTAACTCAGATCACCTGTGGAGTTCTTAGTTAGATATTGAGTGACAGGAAACATTTCTGTGCAAATGAATTGGACACAGGAGTAGTTTACCTGAAAACATCCATTACTCACAGCAGTATATAAACAGTAAGTAAAACTCAGTTCAGATTTTTTTTCTTCAGTGCTTAGATTTCACAGAGGCCTATTCAAGTAGGTTTAGAACATTTTGGCTATTCTTACAGAGCTATCAGGCCTGAATCTCCTCTCATTTAAACCAGTTTCATTTAAACCACTGGTATCTCTCTGCCAACTTCACCAGAGTTACTCCAGATATACACCACTGCAAGTGAAAGGAGAATTATACTGTACCAAAAAAAACAAAAACAAAAAAAAAAAAAATGGGTATTTTTCCTTTTGCAGTGTCATAGGGCTCTCTTCTTTGGGTTACTTTGTCACTTTATCTATCTGAGCACGTTATCCCCCACTCCACCCCTCATAATTATCGTATCTGAATACCTTAATGAATTAAACCTCTCAGAACCAAGAACAAACCCCAGATTCTCCAAATCCCAATCCAGTGCTTTAAGGCACAAGCCCACCCATTCCTAATTCTGTGTCTGCTTGTAACAGGTCGAGCACTCACCGCCACGGCATCTCCTGCTGGTCGTCTGGGAATTAGCTCAGTTCCAGCCTCGGAGCGTCTCCTGCTGGCCTGTGTCTTCCTACCAGTGCCTGCTTCCTCCTGATCTTCACCACTTATAAGCACTTCAGGCCCCGCGTCCTTCCCGGTCCCTGGCGCCCCTTACCTTGGGGTGTTGCCCCACTGGGAGACGCTGGGTCTCCCCTCCCTTGGGAACCCCAATCCCCTAAGCCCACCTCGCCTCAGTGACCCATTGCTGGTCCTCATCTAGCACCTTTCCTCAGGGGCAAACTGCAATCTGAATTGGCCACTCATCATCAGCAAGGGAGTTTGGACCTGCGGCCTCTCCCTGCAACCCTAGTACCTCCTTAGGCCTTCTTGTCAGGCCTCAGCCTGGGAGGTCACCAGGCCTGAGCTCCCAACCTTAGTCTGCCCCTTCCCCAGCACTGGTCTGTCCAAGGTACTCTTTGCTCCTTCAGGCAGCTAGGTCCATCTCTCTCCAAAGCTAGAGAGACCCCAATTACCCCTTCTGGTCTGCCCTCTTTTATACTGGCTTGGCAAGCCCTGATTGGCTGCCTCTCAGCCCCAGCTCTCCCAGAGCTGGCTTTTAACCCTTTCAGAGCTGGAGCGGGGTGACTGTCCCGCTACAATGCTTCATGGATGCAGCCCACATTTTACGTAAGAACTTGTCTACATGATGCAGTGAAGCACTCTACAGGAGTGTGATTTGTAGAGTGCTCTAACTGGTCCATGTAGACCCTGCTGGCGCACATTAAAAGGTACTGAAAAGAGCATGTCAGCAGGGTCTACATGAGGCAGTTAGAGAGCTCTACAAATCACACCCCGAAGAGCAATTTCCCGCACCATGTTAGCAAGCCCTAAGACTCTGCTTTATGAATGCAGTTCCTGTGGAGATTATTGATGGCAACTGCTAATAGGTCTGCCCACCCAAGAGAACATATTTACCATCAAGAAAAGCTATTCTGTCTGAGGACAGGAAAACACTGAATCTAAGTTGGAACTCTGAACAACTCTTCTTTTCCCCTAAAAAAATCCCTTTTTGGTCCCTCTTCACTCAACCTCCTAAATCCCCGTGTCCTTGTCATAATTTTGCATCAGACCATTTACTGGGACACCCTTAAGCGCATGTCAGAGCCCCTTCTTAATCAGCTCGGGGAAAGGGTTATTGCTGTGTGACAGACAGGGGCCTCAAGCCCAAGAACCTTGTATAGCAGTGAAGAGTGTTGTCTTGCTGTCTCAAAGCAACTGGGCCACTGCAAATGTCATTATTTTTCATGGAAATGTTTTGCCCACTGCACTCCAACAACAGATGTCATGATTAGAGATAGGAAGTGGGTCAGATTCTGATTTAATTTACACAGGCATAATCTGGAGAAACTGTAAATCCTGAGACCACTGTAGTCAGTTGAGATACTCCAATTTTACACTGGTGTAACTGACATCAGAATTTACCCCTGGCCTACAGGTCTCAGATTTAGGAGTAAATCAAGACTCCAATGAAATGACTCCCAAGATCACAAGATGTTTTTGTGACATTTCAGCTCCAAATGGGCAGAAATCTCATGAGATCAGGTATTTTCATATGATTTCCACCATTTACTCGTGGTATTTTGGCTGCATCTCAACCAGACAACAGGCCCCTTTCTCCCCTAGATCCAACACAGCACCAAAACAGACGGGGTGGGTTCTAATCCAGGAATTTAAGTCTGAGCCACAGAATCTGCCTGAAACTGGAAGAAGTTCAAAATCATCTAAGTTACCGATTTTGGCTCATCTCTAATTGTGGGCAGTATTTGCCTGAGTCATGGCTGCACAGATAAGTAGCATGGCTTCCTGAAGAGTAGTGCTAGGTCAATGGCCCCTTGTTTGCCTAAAGCTAGGGTTGTATTGTGTCATGTTGAATATGTATGGGAGTTTTATTTAAAGCTGCTCCTGGGAAAGAAAAAAGATAAACCTTTCTTTGGTCACCTCACTTTTAGGCAGTGAGTTTATTCTTGATTACTGTTTGTTTTTTTTTCCACTTGACTAGTATTTCTAATCATAGAATCATAGGACTCGAAGGGACCTTGAGAGGTCATCTAGTCCAGTCCCCTGCACTCATGGCAGGACTAAGTATTATTTAGACCAGTGGTTGTCAAACTAGGGCCACCGCTTGTGTAGGGAAAGCCCCTGGCGGGCTGAGCCGGTTTGTTTACCTGCTGCGCCCGCAAGTTCGGCCGATCGCGGCTCCCACTGGCAGCGGTTCACAGCTCCGACTGGCCGCGATTCACTGCTCCAGGCCAATGGGGGCTGCAGAAAGCAGCGCGGGCCAAGGGATGTGCTGGCCGCCCTTCCCGCAGCCCCCATTGGCCTGGAGCGGCGAACCGCGGCCAGTGGGAGCCGCGATCGGCCGAACCTGTGGACGTAGCAGGTAAACAAAGCGGCCCGGCCCGCCAGGGGCGTTCCCTGAACAAGCGGAGGCCTTAGTTTGAGAACCACTGATCTAGACCATTCCTGACAGGTGTTTGTCTAACCTGGTCTTAAAAATGTCCAATGATGGAGATTCCACAACCTCCCTAGGCAATTTTATCTAGTGTTTAACCACCCTGACAGTTAGGAAGCTTTTCCTAATGTCCAACTTAAACCTCCCTTGCTGCAATTTAAGCCCATCGCTTCTTGTCCTAATCTTGGATTCACACCCAACTAAGAGAATTTTGTCTGTTTCTACATCCTATATTTCCTTATGTAGACACAGATCCACTTTTCTTGATACCATATGACAATATAAACATTATTGATAATGCTTTCTATATTTCCTTGATAAGCAACTCAAAATCCTTTCAATTAATATTTTAATTAGGAAATTCACTTACCATAAAAATCTCTTGCATTTTCATTAAATCATAAATACTTAGTCTGTTTTCAAGTTGTTCCGGAACATTTTTCATTGCTGTAGT
Source organism: Chrysemys picta bellii (assembly GCF_011386835.1). Taxonomy (NCBI): domain Eukaryota; kingdom Metazoa; phylum Chordata; order Testudines; family Emydidae; genus Chrysemys; species Chrysemys picta. The sequence continues at coordinate 17,842,911 of NC_088799.1, read as the reverse complement.
GTCTTCTGTTCTGTCTGAGGTCAGACACCCAGCACTGGGCTGGGAGTCGTTAAGTGAAAGATGTGGGTAGCTCATGCTTGATTCACTTTAACATCTTCTGGCACATAGAGTCATATTTGACTCAGTTCTTGTCCTTTAAGAAAAATATTTTTTTTTAGTTTTTTTTTTTGTAGAAATCCAATAACTCAAATTCAGAGACAACGTATATAAAGAGGGAAAAGATCAATTTAAATAAAACAATAAAAACATTTTTAACTCTTGACTTTGAATTTTATTTCATAACATACCAGACCATTAAAGATACTCTCCAACATTCTATTTATTAAAGGTACGATGTACCTGGCTTCCTTTGATTGTAACTAACTAATACAGAAAGCAAGTGTACAAACATTTCTATTTGATATCTAAATATGCATTCCATTTTACTTACCTTGTCATTAATAATGTGATATTTAATGATGTGATTGTATGTGATTATAACTCCATTATTTTTGCAGAACACTTTGGTAAGCTCTATTCGAGAGTAAAAATAGTTGTAAAGAGTTTAAACTAAAGGAACGTACAGAGTCCTTTGCTTTTCTTGTTCTTGGTGCTTACAAAGGTTTCCTGGCAACGTATACAAAGCTAGCTAAGCTTCCCTCCCTTCTCTCCTCTGGTTATTGGTCAAAATGGAGGTGTTTGCATAAGAGGGCTATTTGCAAGCACGACTAGAAGTACAGTATAGCTATAAAGGAATGGCAATGGCATCATTTAATCAAATATAGCCTCCTGTAAAAGTGACCTTTTTTGCATACTACAAAATAAGATTTGTTTTAAGTGAACCAGCTTTTACATCACAGTCAACTGCAAATTTGGAGTCCGACTTTGCCAATCCTCATTGTGCCCACTGCCAGGCACAATCTTATTGATTTCAGCTAAGTTTCACGAGGTAATAAATGATGCAATTTGGCAAAAAGGGTGGGCAAGATTTGACCTTTTATCCTGTGTTTGGGTTTAGATCATAATTATATTACAGTAGTGCTCAGAGACCCATATCAGGATTGGATCCCCATGTGCAAGGTGTTGTATAAGCACAAAGGTAGACCAGGTTCCCCTGCCCTAAAGAGTGTGCAATCTATGGGCATGTCTAGGCTGCAACCCACCTCCCCCCAAAAAAGAGGCAGCAATTCTCAGACCCCAGGTCAACTGACTTCCATGGCTCACACTATGGGAATAAAAATAACAGTGTAGATAATTTGGGCTTGGACTGGAGCCTAGGGCCTGATTGGGCTTCAGAGCCCAGGTTCCAGCCTGAGCCCAAATGTTTACACTGATATTTTTAGCCCCATCATGTGAGCTCTGCACACCTGAGTCAGTTGACCTCAGCTCTGAGACTTACTGCCGGTGGTCTACTATATGAGGCCTCAGTTTTCCATGAATGGTAAGAAAAGTTTCTTGCATGCATATGTTTTGCAGGATTGGTGATGGAGCAGACAAGCAACATATGCAGGGTTGGGAAGAAAGAGCAAATCAAATATACACCATTATATATATATGTGTGTATACACTTGCTATGGGTTTGTTTGTTTGTAATTGCACTGACTTTTGCCAAGTGGGTGTTAATCTAACTGTGTTTTCTTGCAGGCATCAGGCAGAAAACAGATCTTCAGAAGGGATGTGAAGGAGAAAGAGGTAGGGCTCTTACTGATTAGTTCATGGAGGGTGTTCCAGCTGTAAGTGGCAGGGTTGAAGAAAACACAAACATGGTTGATGGAAGAGTGGAACTATATTCCTTTGAAGTACCAATTATGAATAATTAAAAGGACATTTCCTTTCCTAGGTCCTAAATCCCATAACTAGTCATTTAAAACAGAAAGAAATGTAAACATCTAATTTCTTTTGCTTTGCTGATACTCTGTTTTGTGCATTTCTCTTATCTTGGACATGGAAAATAAGGATATATTAATATTTAGAATATCACTTCATTTTATGATATTAAATTAGTTTGTACTACACTTATCACTTCCACTCAAGTTTACATGCATTAGAACCAGATATTCAGCTGGTCTAAACCTGCAGAACTAGATGTAGCTGATTTATGCTACCTGAGAATCTGGTCTAGTGATGGAGCATTTGGGTTTATTAAAAATTGTCTTTGTTGGAACTAAACAAAACAATGGAACTATTTCCATTAGTTTTGGAGAAGATTACGCTCACCTAACTGAAGTTAGGGTCAAATTTATCCTAGACGTGTCCCTTTAAATCCTCCATAGTGCCCTCTTTCTTTCCTGTAGAGAGCACGGTAGCCAGATTACAGTCACTTTTGCCTGATTTCTGTGCACCTCCCAGGCATGGGGATTTCTTTAAGTCCCTAGTTGAGTGTATGGAAATATAGCTATTACTTTTCTTTTCCTTCCAGCAATCATGTAAACCCTATCTTACCTTCTCTTCTATTTTGTGAGAATGTAGCTGGATTTATTTGCAACACCTATTGTTTTACCTTTTCAGTTTTGCCCCTACATTTAGGCAGAGGATTCCACTATATTCTCTCTGCTCTGTCCTAGTAAAAACGTGGGATGTTAAAAAAGTAAGGTCCTGAAAACTCACCATCAGTGGGAGGTGCTCAGAGGCATCACACTCTGCTGTGGTTGGACGTGGAAGGGTGGTCTGCTCCTCCTACACCTCCTCTAATGGCCAATTTGAAAGCAGCTTCTGCTAAGGAAAAGGGAATGAGAGGGAAAACGATATACCAAAATAAAAGCATGGCAGAACCTATAGATACAAACATGCAGGGCTTGATAACTCCTTGAGTTTCACTGGCAGAAGCCAGTTTGGAATCCCGTCACAGGGTAAGGGAAGGATGATGTCAGGCTGGCCCCCACTCCATCACAGCTGGGTTGGGGAGAAAAGGTTATTGCAGCAAACATCATCAGTTTGCATCCACAAAGATTAAATCTAAACCTAATCTATCATGGACACTGTAATTCCACCTCCCTTAAAATTCCCCTCAAAATTTGTTTGCAGTACCTATATTGGTCCCAAGAGAGATTAGAGAGACAAGGTGGGGGAGGTAATATCTTTTTTATTGGACCAACTTCTGTTGGTGAAAGAGACAACCTCCCTCCAGCCACACACTCCTAGTTGTCACCTACCCTCACACATGGGGACCCATATGGGATATCATTAAACAGTTAATAGGAACCATATATTCTGAAATAAATCTTTCCCAACACCCCTTTTCTGGACTTCAATACTCCCCCCCCCCCTCCGACACTCAACCTCATCATCAGAAGCATCCTCCCCACTGATTAGTACTCACAAACTCAAAGGTTTCAGAGTAGCAGCCGTGTTAGTCTGTATCCGCAAAAAGAAGAACAGGAGGACTTGTGGCACCTTAGAGACTAACAAATTTATTAGAGCATAAGCTTTCGTGGACTACAGCCCACTTCTTCGGATGCATATAGAATGGAACATATATTGAGGAGATATATATACACACATACAGAGAGCATAAACAGGTGGGAGTTGTCTTACCACCTCTGAGAGGCCAATTAATTAAGAGAAAAAAAACTTTTGAAGTGATAATCAAGCTAGCCTAGTACAGACAGACAGTTAGATAACAAGTGTGAGAATACTAACAAGGGGAGACAGATTCAATGTCTGTAATGGCTCAGCCATTCCCAGTCCTTATTCAAACCGGAGTTGATTGTGTCTAGTTTGCATATCAATTCTAGCTCAGCAGTTTCTCGTTGGAGTCTGTTTTTGAAGTTTTTCTGTTGTAATATAGCCACCCGCAGGTCTGTCACTGAATGACCAGACAGGTTAAAGTGTTCTCCCACTGGTTTTTGAGTATTTTGATTCCTGATGTCAGATTTGTGTCCATTAATTCTTTTGCGTAGAGACTGTCCGGTTTGGCCAATGTACATGGCAGAGGGGCATTGCTGGCACATGATGGCATATATCACATTGGTAGATGTGCAGGTGAACGAGCCCCTGATGGTATGGCTGATGTGATTAGGTCCTATGATGATGTCACTGGAATAGATATGTGGACAGAGTTGACATCGGGGTTTGTTACAAGGATAGGTTCCTGGGTTAGTGGTTTTGTTCAGTGATGTGTGGTTGCTGGTGAGTATTTGCTTTAGGTTGGGGGGTTGTCTGTAAGCGAGGACAGGTCTGTCTCCCAAGATCTGTGAGAGTAAAGGATCATCTTTCAGGATAGGTTGTAGATCTCTGATGATGCGCTGGAGAGGTTTTAGTTGGGGGCTGAAGGTGACAGCTAGTGGTGTTCTGTTATTTTCTTTGTTGGGCCTGTCTTGTAGGAGGTGACTTCTGGGTCTGTCAATCTGTTTTTTCACTTCAGCAGGTGGGTATTGTAGTTTTAAGAATGCTTGATAGAGATCTTGTAGGTGCTTGTCTCTATCCGAGGGATTGGAGCAAATGCGGTTATATCTTAGAGCTTGGCTGTAGACAATGGATCGTGTGGTGTGTCCTGGATGGAAGCTGGAGGCATGTAGGTAAGTGTAGCGGTCAGTAGGTTTCCGGTATAGGGTGGTATTTATGTGACCATCGCTTATTAGCACAGTAGTGTCCAGGAAATGGACCGCTTGTGTGGATTGATCTAGGCTGAGGTTGATGGTGGGATGGAAATTATTGAAATCATGGTGAAATTCCTCAAGGGCTTCTTTTCCATGGGTCCAGATGATGAAGATGTCATCAATGTAGCGCAAGTAGAGTAGGGGCGTTAGGGGACGAGAGCTAAGGAAGCGTTGTTCTAAGTCAGCCATAAAAATGTTGGCATATTGTGGGGCCATGCGGGTACCCATAGCAGTGCCGCTGACTTGAAGGTATATATTGTCCCCAAATGTGAAATAGTTGTGGGTGAGGACAAAATCACAAAGTTCAGCCACCAGGTTAGCTGTGACATTATCAGGGATACTGTTCCTGATAGCTTGTAGTCCATCTTTGTGTGGAATATTGGTGTAGAGGGCTTCTACGTCCATAGTGGCCAGGATGGTGTTTTCTGGAAGATCACCGATGGATTGTAGTTTCCTCAGGAAGTCAGTGGTGTCTCGAAGATAGCTGGGAGTGCTGGTAGCGTAGGGTCTGAGGAGAGAGTCTACATAACCAGACAAGCCTGATGTTAGGGTGCCAATGCCTGAGATGATGGGGCGTCCAGGATATCCAGGTTTATGGATCTTGGGTAGCAAATAGAATACCCCTGGTCGGGGTTCTAGGCATGTGTCTGTACGGATTTGTTCCTGTGCTTTGTCAGGGAGTTTTTTTAGCAGATGGTGTAGTTTCTTTAGGTAATCCTCAGTGGGATCAGAGGATAATGGCCTGTAGAATGTGGTGTTAGAGAGCTGTCTAGCAGCCTCTTGGTCATATTCCAATTTATTCATGATGACGACAGCACCTCCTTTGTCAGCCTTTTTGATTATGATGTCAGGGTTGTTTCTGAGGCTGTAGATGGCGTTGTGTTCTGCATGGCTGAGGTTATGTGGCAAGTGATGTTGCTTTTCCACAATTTCAGCCTTTGCACGTCGACGGAAGCACTCTATGTAGAAATCCAGTCTGTTGTTTCGACCGTCCGGAGGAGTCCACGCAGAATCCTTTTTTTTGTAGTGCTGGTAGGGAGGATTCTGTGGGTTAGTATGCTGTTCAGAGGTATGTTGGAAATATTCTTTGAGTCGGAGACGTCGAAAGTAGGATTCTAGGTCACCGCAGAACTGTATCATATTCATGGGTCTGGAGGGACAAAAGGAGAGGCCCCGAGATAGGACAGACTCTTCTGCTGGGCTAAGAGTATAGCTGGAAAGATTAACAATATTGCTGGGTGGGTTAAGGGAACTGCTGTTGTGGCTGCTTGTGGCATGTAGCAGTTTAGATAGTTTAGTGTCCTTTTTCCTTTGTAGAGAGGCAAAGTTTGTCTTGTAAATGGCTTGTCTAGTTTTTGTAAAATCTATCCATGAGGAAGTTTGTGTGGAAGATTGGTTTCTTATGAGAGTATCCAGTTCTGAGAGCTCATTCTTAATCTTTCCCTGTTTGCTGTATAGGATGCTGATCAGGTGATTTCGCACTTCCTGGCCACTATGGACGTAGAAGCCCTCTACACCAATATTCCACACAAAGATGGACTACAAGCTATCAGGAACAGTATCCCTGATAATGTCACAGCTAACCTGGTGGCTGAACTTTGTGATTTTGTCCTCACCCACAACTATTTCACATTTGGGGACAATATATACCTTCAAGTCAGCGGCACTGCTATGGGTACCCGCATGGCCCCACAATATGCCAACATTTTTATGGCTGACTTAGAACAACGCTTCCTTAGCTCTCGTCCCCTAACGCCCCTACTCTACTTGAGCTACATTGATGACATCTTCATCATCTGGACCCATGGAAAAGAAGCCCTTGAGGAATTTCACCATGATTTCAATAATTTCCATCCCACCATCAACCTCAGCCTAGATCAATCCACACAAGCGGTCCATTTCCTGGACACTACTGTGCTAATAAGCGATGGTCACATAAATACCACCCTATACCGGAAACCTACTGACCGCTACACTTACCTACATGCCTCCAGCTTCCATCCAGGACACACCACACGATCCATTGTCTACAGCCAAGCTCTAAGATATAACCGCATTTGCTCCAATCCCTCGGATAGAGACAAGCACCTACAAGATCTCTATCAAGCATTCTTAAAACTACAATACCCACCTGCTGAAGTGAAAAAACAGATTGACAGACCCAGAAGTCACCTCCTACAAGACAGGCCCAACAAAGAAAATAACAGAACACCACTAGCTGTCACCTTCAGCCCCCAACTAAAACCTCTCCAGCGCATCATCAGAGATCTACAACCTATCCTGAAAGATGATCCTTTACTCTCACAGATCTTGGGAGACAGACCTGTCCTCGCTTACAGACAACCCCCCAACCTAAAGCAAATACTCACCAGCAACCACACATCACTGAACAAAACCACTAACCCAGGAACCTATCCTTGTAACAAACCCCGATGTCAACTCTGTCCACATATCTATTCCAGTGACATCATCATAGGACCTAATCACATCAGCCATACCATCAGGGGCTCGTTCACCTGCACATCTACCAATGTGATATATGCCATCATGTGCCAGCAATGCCCCTCTGCCATGTACATTGGCCAAACCGGACAGTCTCTACGCAAAAGAATTAATGGACACAAATCTGACATCAGGAATCAAAATACTCAAAAACCAGTGGGAGAACACTTTAACCTGTCTGGTCATTCAGTGACAGACCTGCGGGTGGCTATATTACAACAGAAAAACTTCAAAAACAGACTCCAACGAGAAACTGCTGAGCTAGAATTGATATGCAAACTAGACACAATCAACTCCGGTTTGAATAAGGACTGGGAATGGCTGAGCCATTACAGACATTGAATCTGTCTCCCCTTGTTAGTATTCTCACACTTGTTATCTAACTGTCTGTCTGTACTAGGCTAGCTTGATTATCACTTCAAAAGTTTTTTTTCTCTTAATTAATTGGCCTCTCAGAGGTGGTAAGACAACTCCCACCTGTTTATGCTCTCTGTATGTGTGTATATATATCTCCTCAATATATGTTCCATTCTATATGCATCCGAAGAAGTGGGCTGTAGTCCACGAAAGCTTATGCTCTAATAAATTTGTTAGTCTCTAAGGTGCCACAAGTCCTCCTGTTCTTCTTTTTACAAACTCAAACTGGCACCAGACCCTGCCAGAACAGATGCAAAACCTGCAGACATGTCTTCACGGCTACATGATCAGTTCCACCTCCCATAACACACCTTTCAAGATCCTACACATGCCTATCACAAGCGGTGTACCTTATCCAGTGCACCACATGCCCAATAACAACAATGTTGGTGAAACCTGACCACCACTATGCTCTCAAATGAACTTGCACAGAAAAATGATAAAAGGCAAAAACATGTCGCGCATGGGCAAACACTTTTCACAAAACTATCACTCTGTAGCTGACTTCTCAATCTTCGTTCTCAAAGGAAACCTACAAAACATCTTTGGAAGACAAGCCCAGGAGCTTAAATTCAGTATTTTGCCAGATACTAAAAATTATGGTCTTTTTATAAAGACACTAGATTTATGGCTCATTACAACAATCTGCACCCAATAACTCCCCTTTTTTGTCCTATGACTCCAGTGTTGTTAACAAGCCACCTCACCTTAAAATACATGTTAATTATTTATGCTAAACAATTTATGCCACCTTGTATTCAGCTAACACAAAGTACCTTTCCCAGATCTGAAGAAGTCTATGTCGCTCGAAAATGTCTCTCTTTCACCACCAGAAGGTGGTTTAATAAATATTACCTACCCACCTTGTCCCTTTAAAATTTGGTCATTTATATCCTTTTTCTAAGGCTTAGATTTGTGATCTGTTTCTGTCTAGCTGATTAAAGAAAGAGTCAAAGGTTCATGAAGCTAAAATGGAAAGCAATGGCCTCATAAATCAAAGCCTTATTTTGACAGTGGTTCTATGTGGAACATACATGTGCGATCATCCCTGTAAAATGAATAACAGACAATTTCTTCCACATAATTAAATACTAAAGGAATATTTCCCCCAGATATGTAGGGAAAGCCTTACCAGATTTGCCCGTTACTTTGGGGTATGATCATTTATTAGGGTTACTCTTCTGGGGTGGGGAGAGGGGGGGTTCTGTAATTCTATCAATGTACTGCTTGTGTCACCTGTGTTCTCATACAGAACTCTACTTTTCCCTGCTGCAAGTTCTCTCCCAATGGAGCTAACCTGCAGGACCTAGGTTCCCCAGGGCTGGGTTCTTCCAGCCCCAGAATCAGACAAACACACACATTAACAGAGCGCGTCTGAGAGGACTGGGTTAATCAGCACCCCCAAGCTGACCCCTTATATGTCCCTGGACTCAGTAGGCTGGGTCAAGCAGCATTTCCAAGCTGTCCCCCTCATATGCCATGGGCACCGCACCAGAATAGAGCACACCTGAGCAGGCTGGGTCGAGCAGCACCTCCAAGCTGTCATCCTCAGATGTTCCAGGTTCACCACATCTCTGTTCCCACTTTTACGTTACAATTATTCTGGTACTAACCCACTTGATGAGCAAACGCCACAGGATTTTTGGGCGCTGCAGGGATTTTTACCTTAGGTACAAGGAGTGTTGCTGCAGAGCGATTGAAGAAACTAAAACACACCCATGGGAGGAAAAGGGGGAGAGAGAGAGAGAGAGAGAGAGAGAAGCAACCAGCTTAACCATGGAAGTTTATTGCCAGGTAATAACCATACAAACAAACAAACAAAAAAGTTATAATATTAAATCCATCTTACATTGGATTATAAAAGTCAGGTTTAGAAAACTATCACTGATCACACAAGTCAGGATCCGAAGGCTATACCGAGAGAGAGAGAGAGAGAGCACGTGCATGAGCGTGCTGGGTTCTCACCTTTGTGAGGCTTGAATCGTTTGGGGGTCCCAGGTGGTGGTGGCAGCTGAGGGTCCGGAGTGCTAGAGTCAGGCAGAGCCCCCAGCATGACCAGTCGGAAGATGAAGTCCCACTGGAACGGATGCAGATTTTGGATCCAGGCCTCAGAACACTTACTTGAGCATGGGTAGGGGTTGTTATAGGGAAAGAACTATGGCTCAAGGGAGAACACTAGATTTGTTTATGGGTAAACTGATGGCTCAAGGGAGTATACCAGTTGTTTTGTTCAGGTTAGACAATATGAACTGATCATTCCTGGCAATGGGCGGTGTTCCTTGGAGGGAGCTCACAATGCAATTAGGGAGCTTCACTATTTTGGATACCAATAAAGAATTTATTACTAGAATTGGTCTGATAACTACTCAGGTGTGTGTGTGTGTGCAGGTGTGGGTTCATTAACATCTGGAACCCCCATCATGCAGTGCTTCCCTGCTTTTCTGGTCCCAGAATTCCATGTGGTTTTTGCCTTGGAATCTCTGTTCTCCATTCTGTATGCTAATGGAGATGTCTCCCTGGCTCATCTTTGATGCAAATGAGGCTAGGGGAGTTTCCTTAATCCTGTCACCCTTGTCCCAGGGGTTTAGGTGCGTCTCCCACTGCCTTTTCAATGCTTTTTGTAAGTCTTTCTTCTGATTGGTTTTGGTTCAAGCAGAGGTCGGGGCGGCGGGGAGGTCTTTCATAAGTCAGACAGGTTCAATACTGTGTCCTGGTTCCCCAAGAACACAGAACTGATAGGTAACAAAAGGTTTGTGAGAAAGATCACTGGAAAGCAGAATGCAATTCAATGCCAGTCAAGATAACTGAGAAATGGGGGGGACGGGGGGGGGGGGGGGGGAGGGGAGGGAGAAGAAAGAGAAAGGGACAGGTAAAACAGGCTTTCATATCCATAGAAAATACTATTTATTTCATTCCTGCAGACCTCCATAATATTCTATTGTTTTGGTAAATCAGCATTTGTTTGGGAGCTCCAGACCCCAACAAATTTCTTTGGAGAGTTTATGCCTGCTGCTGTAACATCTCATCTGGAGGATAACCATCTCTGTTGAGCTTTATTGCCACCACATTTACTCTCATTTTAAAATGAGTTGCTCACTTGTTTACACTCAACTTTGATTTAATATTCATTCAACTATTAGCTAAACGTAAGTGAACTTAAGCCCTTCTACATTTTTACTTCATTCATATGCTAAGAAAAACATAAAAACAAGTACCTTTCACAAGAAGTCGTAGTTCTTTGCCCCTTTACAATCCCAGATTTTCTAAATTTTGTTTAACATTGTTTACTGGACTGGTTTTCACATTTACTCTGTAACATCTTTGTTAAAACTCACATTCAGAGTGGATTGCTAGAGGAAGACCTCTTCTGAAGTGCCTGAACTGCTATATTAGAAGACTGCAAAAAGTAAGCCGCTCACCAGTAACTCTTATTTACATAGAAGCTGGGAAAAGGAAATGTGAAGATGTACTCTACAATCCCAGTTCAGACATATAGGCCCTGATAACTCCATTGTAACCATGTAGCACCTTTGGATAGGATGCAAAGGTACCTATAAAACCACTTATGATGTGGCTCCTAGATTGAGTCCGTGCTAAAATAGTCCCCTCCAGAGCAAGTTAGAGCAACCCGGTGGTTGCTCTAATGTAAGCTACCTGCACCAAATGCTGGATTCTGCAGCTAGGGATCATGATGTGCAGGGGATGGTCTACTCATGCCTCTTTTCCATCAACAGAAAGTAGTGAACCCACAGCCATCACACTGCCTTTTTGCCACAAGAGTATCTACCTTCCTTGGGATGACCCTCCTCCAGCCAGCAACCAGTTTTAAGGATGCTTTACATCAACAGCATGGCAAAAACTAGTCAACACAGGGAGGATGTAGGCCACTTTGAGCTTGAGAATTTTAGGTAACTCCTTTCATGAAAATTGTTTTCATGTTTTGTACTGCGCCAAAGCTGACTGTGACCTTCAAAGAATCACCACATTGGACTCAAGCAGTCCAGTGTATTGGAACATCTGAAAAATTCATGACAAAGCCTAACTGATGTAACATTTGGACACCAATTCTAGGGCTCCTCTAGGCAAATCAGCTACAATGTGTCCCTCACCATCATTAACAGACTTGCAATTACTGAAAAATTGGCTGCCAGCAAGATAGAAACAACTCGTCTTTCCTAAAACAGGATAGTTTTAAATACAGTTCTTCTTCATGGGAAAGGGTACAAATAAAGCTAATTGTCATGTAAAATGTATATACATTTCAGAATGTCATTTGCTGAACAAAGTCAGCTGTGTGTGTGTATGGAGACACACATATATATAAAAATAAAGTATTGTAATTCAGTGCTCATACTTTAAATGCTTAAGATAGTAATAAAGAAAATGAAGTGATATGGATTGGTGTTGTGCAAGCTTCCTTCCTGAACCAATATTAGCAGTGTACCTAGTCCTGTTTCCCAACAGCCTCAGCAATTTTAAAATATACGTTAATTAGATGTCACAGTTGGGATGTAAAGAAATGCTCACTGGGATGCCTGTCACATATTTTAGCTTTATTTGAGATTTAAACCAGATTTGACAGATTACCCGTGTAATTTGTCAGCAACATGAGCGTAATCCCACTGCAGCACCTTGCCTTTCATCTTTATTTATTTTTATTTTTTTTAAACAAACGGCTACTTTTGGGTCCTTTGTTTTGTCTTTGATTTAATAATAGAAGTGTGGCTTAGTATCTTACTCAAAGTTTAATGATTGATCACACATTTCAAAAAAGTTTGCTCTGAGATTGAAATGGAAAACAGGAAAGCTCCCTTTTTTTTATGGTATGATTTAAAATGCCATTGACCTAAAGCACCCACATAATTTTCCTTTTACTTCTTACATCTAGTGTATATTCTTTAATTATAGGGAAACAGGTTACACATTTTTTGTTCACATACAAGCAGACAAACTAACAGATGTAAACTATTTATTGAATATTTGCCACCAATATTGTTAAATACATAGTCTTGCAGTTTTTCGCTTTCAAGTTAAAATGTCAGAAATAGAACACCAAATATTTACAATTCTTATAAGGAATGTTACATAATGACACATTAAGGCGTAAATTCTTTTGGCTTATAATTCTGAAAAGAATGATAATAGCAAAGAGTGATGCAAAATCTTCATCGTGAGATTATGATTAAGCTACGTTTTACAAAAATATGGTGTAAGATGGCAATAATCCCATTCGAAATCCTGCATTAGGTCCCTTCAAGAGGGACTGATAATTTATACAGTCAAAACTTTAAAATTTACATATAAAGGTATCCTATCCACCATTGAAAAGTACAACTCTCAACATATACAGTTTTCAGGCCACAGTTTTGAAGGTTTGGAGTATCAAGTTGGTTTGATGAATTAGTCGGTTGGCACTTACGAACACATTTATTGCCCTGTTATAAGAGAAAAACATATTTCAATACCAAGAACAGTTTCAGACAAATATAGACTGCTTTAAAATGCTTATGCAATAAATTTTAGTACCAAATCTGGATAACTACATGCATCCTGGCTCAGCAAAACCTCACAGTGAAGCACATTCAGATGTTTTGCAGTATAGCAGCCTCCATTCAATTTACAGCTGGTGACTAGGTATCACAGTCTTGCATGCCTTACCCGTGCAAAGAACACTAGCAACTGATGGTAGGATCTTCAATACTTTTGGCTCCTGGCTCCTGAAAATTTAGTTTAAAAACCCAAAGCTAGCTAGAGAAGAGTGGAACAGTGGTCATTAAAGGCCTTATTTTCAGAAGTGGAGAGCACTTACAAGTCCGGCTGAAGTTAACAGGAGTGGATGTTGACTAATTTGCCATTTTCTCCCTCATCCCCATGCAACAGGGCAACTATACTGTGTTGCTTCCGCATTGCTCAGTTATCTTTAACTTAAAAAAAGACCAAGAATGAGGTCAACACAGATGGGATTTTTCACCTCCCTAATCCATACTTGTCAGACTGCTGTCATTTTGTTTGCTTTATTGTTGCACTTTTTCTGGTGTCTTTTCAAAAGTCTTGCTTTGGGCCATGGCCAGTTATGCAGGTTATATCACTTCTTCCATCCCAACATAGTCAGTAATTCAAGTCTCAGATGGGATCTGATGCAGTATTTTTCAGACTCTCCAAATCCTAGCACTAGCTCTTCCATGCTTTAAGATTATCAGATGAAAGGCACCACAGAAGTGTAAATTATTAGTGTGTGTTTGTGTTTGGTCTGATAGCTTTTGTTAATCATCATCATTCCAGGTTTCTAGTTTCCCACGCTAATTTTGCCCTTCTATCACTTGTGTAAACCTGTTACTTTCAAATGTATTTTACCATGCATATTATGGCGTATTCCTATACTAGAAGACCCTTTCAAAGCTGAATACAATCATTAGCAGATTGCTGCATCTTATTTATATCTCCTGACTGATGTCTGATTATTATAGGAAGATTGCTATTTATCCAGTTTGTTGGTGTTCTTCACGTTCCTAGTACAGACTTAAGAACGATTCTATTCAGAACTACACTTTTAACCCTCAAACTTCAAGGCCCTGCACTGCAGTCACCATCTTCAGGCTGGTGACAGACGTTTTGGGGGAATACTGTCAATGCCACTCTTAGCATCTGGTTCAAATACAAAGATTCCCTGCAACCACAATGGAATACCAAGAGTGATTCTCCCCTTCCTCCTAAGGTAGTTGAAACACCATATAGTTCACCACAAATATCTTTCAGCTCTGGCATGAAACATATTGTGGACTCTGCATGAATATTAAAGATTCCATGCACTTGTGTCAATGTGTATTATGAGATAAATATTGGCCAAACACATCTCGATATCTCTATACGATCTAATCAACTGTAGAAATTTGCTGCTATGTCGTTGACCAAAATTTCTCCTCTTCTCCTATTGGTCTGCTGACTACATCTAACTGGTGCTTATATTATCTGAAAAGTACTTTGAGACATTGCAGTATGAAGGAAATTTTCTAAATGTAAACTATCAGGGTCCTGCATCATTTTGGCATTTCTACCATTGATTTCAAAGGGAGCAGGGGAGGTGATCACTTGTGGTTTGAGGACAATATCCCTCATATAATGGTGCAATGTCTCCACAATGCTCTCAGCCTTTGTTGACTTTGACACAATGGAATGGAAAATGAAAGCCGGCTCTCCTGCATGGAGACAGACAAGCAATACCAGTAGGCTGCAGATTCTGCCTTCCTCCAAGACATGTATTAGACTATGAAATCGGATCTTCCATAACAGTAAGTGACAGTGAAATACCATGGCACAAGTGGATTCCAAAACACAAAAAGACATGAACCTTGATGAAATGCCCTTTTATTTTATTTTTATTTTTTTAAAGATGAAAAATTAGAAGGCACATAAAAAAATGTAGACATCTATATTCAAACTGCCATTCACAAACCACCAGTTATAAACATTAAACATCTGTGCAGATTTTTAGTTGACTTACCTTACTATTGTCCTGTTCTCATAGCTACATATACTATAGAAAGTGAATCACAATATTCAAAATTACACACCTGATTACTTTGTCTTGATGTTTAAGTATTCATGGGTTTATTCTCCCTTTACAGACACACGGAGAAATGAAGATAGACAAATGCCACGGCCATGAGAGCCCAAGTAATTTACCACCACATAAAAGGGAACACACACATTTATTGTTGTGAAGCTGCATTCAAAAGCATACTTACTTTCCATCTTTAAAATAGGTTTTCAGAGTATCACTGAAACTTTTGGAGTATTTTACAAACTCTTTCTTTTGGTGCTCAAGTGCCTAAAAATATACAAATCCACAATTAAATAAAAAAAAGTCTCATTCAATACCTTTACAGAACAACATACTTATAGTAACTAATCAGTAACAAGCTACAAAGGACTAGGGAGCAAAAACAAAAAGATTGAATTAAAGCCATGCAGATCCAGGAATTCAAAACATTTTGAAATGAAAAGGTAAGTGATAATGGAATTTAAGTTTCTTGTCAGACATTTCCAGAAAATGACACATTATACTTTAATATAATATTTTTAAAATTATACAACACTGACACATCTATACATATTAAAAACCCATGCATACTGGAAGAAATAAATAGAAAAAAAGTACACGGCCTTAGTGACAGATTTGAATTGGTTACACTGCTTTATCTTTTCTTTTCATGTACACTTCCTTCTGACTCACTAAATGACTAGCTAAATTCTACCACTGACCCTTACACTATAAGAACGAAAGATCTTTCATATTTATATGTAGCAGTAATAATACAATACTACATGCAAATCTTAATTCACATACCCTCCGGTTCTGGTATTGATATTTCTTGAAGACATTATTTACTGTGTCAAGAAGTTCTTTTATTGCACTGGCGATGTCCCTATTTGATAAAAAAACAAACAAACAAACAAAAACACACATAACATTTTAAGTTAGCCTAATTTAATGCTGAATTTTAATAACTTCCAGGAAAAAATCATATTTGATACTTATTTTTAAAGTATTTTATAGAAATAATGTAGATATGATGCAGCAAGATCAAATGCAAAGAACTAATCAGATTATATAGTACTTAAATCCAAATTAAGTTTAATGTGCTCCTTATACTCTGAAAGCTAGCATCTGCTCAATAATATGGAAACCTATGTTAAACAATACTATATACTCACTTGTTTTAACAGTAAGAATCAAACTGTGTCTTCAGTATGCACAAACAGCTCCTAGCAATTTAAGGGGTAGTTGCGTGTATGGATCTAATAGCAGAATTAGATCCTTAATGCTTGTTCCAAATATGAAAAAAAATCAACCATTATGTACCTTATACTTAGGATACCAAGGGGCTCAAAACAGTTTGGGCAAGCTACAAGGAATCCCAATCACACCAAAAAAAATTAAACTAAGCAGAAAATGTTTACATCCAGTCCCTTTGAAAGCAATTTGATGCCACTAACCCACACATAGGACTAATGTGTACAACAGTATCTAGTTTTGCAGGATTTAAAATCAATTTGAAACAAGAACAGCTAGCATCTCTCTTATTGTACTAAGAGTGGTCAGAAGAGAGTAGTTACTGTGTTGTACCATTTTCTTTATATCAAAACTCTAAAATAGTGTGCACTGTTTTATAAACACCATTATATAAAATACCTAAAATTACACTCTATATGCAATTTCACTACTATCTTACCAAAATTAAAAATTGCATTTCAGGATGTTTATAATCCCATTTCCTAGTCACTGAGTAGAATGCAGAGATCTAGGTACTCTTCTGATAGAGTGCTACAGGCTATTTCCTGCTTGAGAAATCGCTGACACTTTGTATCACTGTATCAGTCCAGAACAGTGAATCCAGAGTTCATTGAAAGTAGCCCAACTAATCAAGATTGAGTTTTTGCATAGATATGACATCTTTGTCTGACCCTTTTTGTTTCATGTTTATCATTAGCTGTTTTCAGTTATATAACTGTTCCCCTTAGCTTGTGAATTTCAAGCAAACCCAAGCTTGCTGTATTTTTGGGACACGAACATGTCTTCCTTCACCCTCACCCCCTTTTATAAAAAGCAAAGGCACTGCCTCAACCCTTTTATTGAAATGTCAAGCTCGAAAAGTGAAGACTGCCAGACTGTAAGATAAGCACTTGGGAAAAACAAATGAAACCCACATATGTAATGGAAATAGAAATTGAGAATGGTTAACCAATATAGTAAGCCAATGCTGTTTATAAAGCCAGGAGTTTTCAGCCAGTACAGTACAAAAGGACTTAAAAGTAGCAGTACAAACATGGGCATATATAAGCCAATCAGCATTAAGAAAATTTTACCCCTTCATCCATCAGTATCCACTACGTACACATATACTATAGTAAGTTGTGTTGGTGTCAGGGAAGATAAAACTATTGACATTTAGATACAATAGTACATTTACCTGGATACATGATATTACAACATGTATGGAAAGCCTCAAAACCAATAAAATTCAGTTGTAAGATTTATACATTATGTATTACACAAACCCCTCTAAAATCTCTCACCAGCCAGCATTGCCCCATCTGTGCATTCAAAATCCCCATTAAAAAAACCCAAAAAGCAAGTAATTGAAATATAAAGTGTACAAATTAAATAGCATTATATCATCATATTAAGCAAACCATGTAACTATAGATTCAACCATTCTCAAATAAGCTGCATCTTGTACTAAGTTAACAAACTGTTAGCACATATAGCATTATTATTATTATAATAATATTTCATGGACATTAACTAACTTATCCACACAACAGATGAGTGACTTGCCTAAGACCACAGAACAAATCAATGTCATGGTAGTAACACTGTTAGTCTCATGCAATTATTTACTACCTACATAATCAATCCTGTGCTATATTTATTAGTACTGTGATTTATATTTTACTTCTATGACGCACAGTCTCTATGCGTAAGTGGAATATTGTAAAGGTATTTATCACACATTACAACAGAACTATTTTTTAATGTACAAGCATGATCATGAAAAGTCAAACTACAACCAAAGTCCTATTTAGCCACAAAACAAGTGCAGCACAAGCAAAAGTAGTACAAAGTATCTTAATGCACCAGCACTTCTTCCACATGCTACGAAGAGATGCAATGTATGCTCCCCAACTCCTGCTTCCAGTTGGCAATAGATAGAGCCAGGCACCAGTCATGCTCTCTGAACAGGCTGGTCCATTCCTCCAGAGGAACACAGTACTGCCAAAAGCTCAAGAAGCACTGAAAGTACCATATCACATCACTAAAACACATATAATAATATCTTAATATCCAAGTCAAGGCTTCTAGCTTGATCTGCAGATAAATACAGAATGCAGCACTTACTTGATTGTCTGAAGAAATCTCACTCTATCGTTGATCTCATCGGGAATCTTACTGAGAATCTGTTTAAGTGCTCGTGCCTTTTCATTTAGGTCTTGGAATTCTGGCTCTGGCCTTTCAATCATATACTCTGATGGGCCAAAAAAAAACAAAAAAAACAAGAAATTATTACTTAACCCTCAAGTATATTTCTAGTGACACTGTGGATATTGCTATTCATAAAGTTCCATCAGTACTTCAAAGTTCTATTTTAAAAGAGGTACACAGACCAGCATTATGCATGTGCAATGGATTTCTATACTGATAGAAGCACAGTCTGTTTGTTATAAATGCCTTTACTTGATTTTATCCACTCAATTCAAAAAATCCAAAAATTCATTATTTTAATGTAATTTACAAAAAACATAATGCAGGGAAGATCCACTGAACGGAATGACTGCATTGTGCTAATCTAATACAGTATGAAAAAAATTTACCAAACGGAGTGAAACCCTCTTACAGTGAATTCCTGGTTCTATGGGGAAAACCCCCCACCATATTAGAAAGAACATTTTGCCTCCTAACTTGTAGAAAAGACAGATTTCATGCTATACTGAGTGAATAACATGCACTGTACATTCTAATAATTTATCCTTTTCACTGCAGAGGTAAATTATGCTTTTAGAATTACAGAGTATAATAAATATGAAAGTTAAATTACTATGTCCAATAAAATACCCATGCCACCATAAGTGCTCATTATAATAGGGTTTTTACTATATTGAAACAGGATTTGTAAAAAAAACGCTCACTAAAATGAAATCTGTCCCGAAAAATAAAACTGACAGATTTTCTATGCTAATTTTCAGATTTAATGTAACATTTGTCTCTGAAAAACAGCATCAAAAGGTAGGCTTATACCCATCAATATCAGAGAACATGGGTTTAAATGCAATTCCCACCTCCCATTCCCAGAGACGATAAATACCTTCTACATCATCTGCGGCCATACGCAGAAGAGACTCCGTAAAGTTCACTTCTACGCTTTTTTTCTCCAGAATTTTCATAATGATGTCTTGTGTGAGACCTGGATTTTCTTTTTCAGCCTATATTATAAAGAACATTTTGATTAAGAAATATTTAGGACTTGAGTGACATTTTAAAGCATAAAGCTAGATTTCAATGGGACAACAGATTGTACATACAAGATCAAATTATTAGGGACTAGAGAAGTTGAATAGACTCATAACAGCAGACCACTTTGTAAAGTATTCTTCCACGATCGCATCAATGTTTCTTGAACTACTGAAGAGTTTTTGCATCAGCAATTTTTCCCCAATAAGTCGTTTCACCCATTTCCATGAAAAGTATTTATGGGTATCTCACACTCCCCCTTTACCTGGTTTTACCCTCTGAATAAAAATTGAAAACATTAAAATTATATTGACGTAGCAGGCGAGAAGACATTTTATATATTTCTACTTAATTCCTCTCAACTATATTTTTTTCAGATTATACAGATATTGTGATTTTCAATTTGTCCTCATAACTCTCACATATCACCAGTATTACTTTTTCATAGCTTTTCAAATGCTTCAGTGTTTCTTCTAATGGAGTGTCAGTAACAGAAGATGACACTCTTTGCAGGTGTTACAACAGATCTGCATAATCCAATAACTGGCTTCATACATGGCTATTGCTCCTTCTTGTATTTTAATTATTTTCCACTACTCATGTTTACTTTAGTCCCTACCACCTACTATTACAATATATTCCCTTTATAAAAAGATTTTGTTATTTAAATTCAATAATCCTTAAATGTAAATATTCATTTAGTTGCACTAAACACAAAAACGTTATTACCCCTTGGGTTGAACACTATATTTCACTCTCCCACATGTCTTAAATATAAATCCAAAATAAATCTTTTGTTTAAAATATTTTCAAAATCATTACCACATAATATTCAAACATCTTACAAGAACATAGTCCTAAGAAACAAAGTAAACACAAAGCAGAACCCCCTAAAAAGGTGAAACAAAAAATTAGAGATGTTTTTACACTAAATTGTTGTTGTAAGCATAAAATATTAATTCTATTTTTATCCATGTAATCAATAAAAGGTCTCTATATACTGTTAAATTATCAGTTTTATTTTGAACTCAGTTCTCTCACCAGCAGCCTAGATATGTACTATTTTCTTATTATACAAGTCAACTGTCATAATGTTTTCCTGTCATACATTTGGATTTAATTTTTTCCATCCATCTACCAAATTATTCCATCCACCTTCACTGATGACTTCCTCCTCTTAGTTTTTGAATTACATGGACAGTATATCTCTACTGTCTGATTTTATTCCAGTCATGTCATGTTTGAGTCTCACAACAGCATGTTGCACTATACTGCACTGATAGTAAGTGAAAACTTCTTATCCAAAACTCCATTCCAGTATCAGAGTTCATAGCTTTGTACTCATATACCAGCTTGGATTTAATTAGAACTCAAGAAAAAATACCTGGAAAGCTTTTAGACTGGAACACAGAGGGGAAAAAAAGATTATTTCGCTGTAATACTGTTTCTCTGAATCCATCATCTTGCAAGATTTTCATGGTTACATCTTAACGGTTTTGTTTTGTTTTTGTTTTTTGGGACCCTTGCGTGCAGTTGTAATCCTCAGGTTTGCTGGTGAGGAGACAGAGCACTTTGGTATTAAAGCTACCCTAATAGGTTTACAAGATGAAGCCAAGTCTGCATCAACATTGGCAATGCTGGCACTGAATCTCAGTACTCAATAGACTTGGCTGATGGGCTTTAGCTTTGAGGATTTTACTCTTCAAAGCATTCTGGACCAACCTCAGTACTGGACTCAAAGAGTCTCCTAGGGAATGCCTCAAAGAGAGCCTGAAGGTACTCCCGTTATTTCTTTAGCGTTTTACGTGACATCTACAGACATATGTGGGCCTTCTGTACATCAGGGCTGACTCAGAGGAAGTCAGAGCAAACAGACATGGTCACTAGCTTTTTGACATTGGTCTGTCGTGCACTAACAAGGTTGGAACCCATGATCCATCTTCCTTTCTCAGAGGCCTTACTTAAAATAAAGAAAAAAGAAGCACCAGTACATTGTGCCTTTAAGGGCATTGAGGAAAGCACTGAACCAATATAAATAGAACAAGTGCTGAAACAGGTATAGAACAAGGCGTTGAGATGGAAGGCGTTGAGATGCCTAACAAATCTGATGCCAGAGCATCTAGACTCAAGTGCTGATAAACAGAGAACAATGCTGACACTGGAGCATTGTACATTTAGTAGAGAATGCTGAAGTAGTGCTGAGGCTCTGACCAAAAGAAAAAAATGCATGTTAGAACACCAAAAAAATGCCAGTGACTCCTGGCACCAAGAATTTTTTTTTAAAAAAGGTATCAAATCACCTGATGAAAAGGCTTCAAAAATACAACCACCATATCAGACCTGGCTGAAAGTCAGGGTTACTGCAGGTGGACAGCCAATAAGACATTGTTGGGATCCCATGAAAAGGTGGAAAAATGACCAGCTCAAGGCCAGTGTCCTGTAAGGAGCTCCTTCTCCAACCATGGTCAAGAAGAAACTGATTGGAACATTTGGAGGGCAGCTTTTATACTCCATAGAGTACCTAGTTCATGCTCTACCTTGTTACTGCTACCCACAGGATCAGAGAACTTTAAAAGCTAGTGAACTACCAGTCTCACATTAAAGAGCTAAGACTCTGAAGTGAAAATCCTCACAGAATGGACTCTTTAGAGAATATGAATTAGATTTCTCAGGATAGTCGGTATAAATAGAGACTTATCAAATGCTATTACTTCCACTGTATATTTTTTAAATGATTGCCAATTACAAGGGACCGCCAACAGCATTTTGTAAAGCAGAGCACATTCTAAGCCCTATATCAAGTGAAGTATCTCACTATTCAGTTGTATTTTTTGAGATAATACTTTCATGATATATTTGCTGCTAACAAGCAATAGCAATGGTATTGTAACAATGTGCTGTGCCTCTAAGGGTATGTCTACACTGCACACTAAGCCCAGGCTGTGTCTCAAGACCCTCTTCTGTCCGCACACAAATCGATTTGACTGCTTATTGCTATGGTTTTATTTAGCACTACATAACATATATAGTTATTTACAGAAAAGACAGAAAGGCCCTGCCCAGAAGTGTTTGTAGTTTAATGCCTCCACTATAAACACTGCAATTTCCCCTCTCCATATACATACTTGTTTAATCAGGAAATTCCAGAATGTCATTCCAAAATACATCTACAGCCCCAGTGAGAGAGCAGCTTAACTTCAATGAAGTCAAACCAAGGCAACAATGAAAACTGTACTGCAATAAAAGTTGTCTCATTGATGAAAACTGGTCTTTAGGCCACTAGATATCAGTGTTTTAGAGCAGAAATCAAGTACTATTTATAATCTACGTAGGCACCAGGTGCTTGAGATGCAAGTGATGTGACTCACCAACAGTTCCTCTTATATTTCAGCACAATATGATGACACCAGAAACAGAATCTTAATCTATGTTCAGAAGGATCTAACACCTAGTTTGCAGAAGCTAGCTAAGGAAATGTGCCCCTGATTCTATCAAATTTAAATTATGCTCGTGTATTAATAGTTTGATTAATGCATTTAAGACCAAGCCCAACCGCAGAGTTGGAATTTCAAGAAGGTAATGAACTTCCTGCATTTCTGGCTCCATCCTGGAACTCGTGCCCCCTCCCACACCACAAACCCCTGCCTCAGCCCAGAGCCCCCTCCCATACTCCAAACTTCTCTGCTCCATCCCTAGTCCCCTCCTGTACCCCAAACCCCTCATCCCTGGCCCCACCTCAGAGCCCGCACACCCAGCCAGAGCCCTCAGCCCCAATTTTGTGAGCATTCATGGCCCACCATGCAATTTCCATACCCAGATGTGGCCCTCAGGCCAAAAAGTTTGCCCACCCCTGCCCTAGCAGGTTTCTAGGACTCCGGTCCTGAGTGCTTGCTGACCCAAGTCAGACTGATTTGGGTGTGGGCAGAAGTGGGGCTTAAGTCAGAGCCCAGGCTTAGTGTGCAGTGCAGACATACCCTTAGAGGCACAGCACAGAATCTCAGGCCTACCACACAAGGAATTTGTTTTAAGTTTCAACATTGTTTTTCCTCCTTATCCCAGGCAAGATTTCATCTGTATAATCTATAAAAGCAGTAAAATTAACTAGCCTAGAGCCAGTTTACCTCCTGACTTTTGTGGGGGTTGGGGGGAGAAGAGAACTACATACAGAGAAGAAGGAAAACTCAAGAGGCTCCTTGCAGAATTTCCACTGAAATGATTTACTGGAGACAGAGTTTGTCTGTCTTAGGCAATGAGCAGAGTGTTCAGAACCTACAATCCACCCATCTCCTACTGTTCATTTAATGTGAAGTAGCAGTTGACAGTAAGTCTATACTAATGATGATTTTTACAAGCATCTTCTAAGGTTTTTACTATCAAAAGTGCTTAATATCAGTACATTTAGCAATTACACAAAATAACTCCATCTCCCCCATGAGTCCAGTACAGAATAACACAAACTTTTAAAACCAATCATACAAGTTTGAGACAGCCCAATCCATTAGCCTTTCCAAAGAAGTGGAAGCTGGGTACTCTCCTTGTAGGCCACTTGATTCTTACCAAATACTGCTTCTAAAACAAGATGGCACAAAGGGAAAATAGAGCAATAAAGCTGAAAACACATTTCTTTTAAACTGTGTTTCAAACATTTATTTATAGTGTTTTTGAGTGACACACACCACTTTTAATCATTCTTTATTAGTTTCTCACCTTAATAAAAGCTGCTCTCAGGGTCTGAGCTGCAGATAGATTTACTCGCTCTAGCTGCAATGAAAGTTTAGAATCATTAGTAACATGAATTTCATCAGAACAAGAAATGTCAGTAGTTACCTTTGAGCTTCTGTTTGGCCTTTTCTGCCATAATGAGGAAGGACAGAACAAACAAGAGGCACTCAGTGGGTGGTCTCAATTGAGGGACAGAGGCTTGGAAATCCAACCACTGAGAAGAGAAGATTTTGCTCACTGTGGTCCCAAAATAAGCTTTAAAACCTGTAATGCTAATGGATAAGGCAGGAGTGTTGATTCTCCACTGTGTGCTCCTGAACTCAGAGAATTTGACCCAAAGACAGAAGGAGTTTGACCAAAACCCAGAGCCCCATGAACAAGTCTAAATTACTGCCAGTATTTGCAGGAAGAGACATGGCCCAGATTGGGGAAAAGAGGTCTCAGTTCAGAACTAACATTAATCTTACAATATAGGAAGTTACATTTTAGATTAAAATTATCATCCAAAATGTTTTAATTGGGCCTTTATAAAAATAAAATATTCACTTTGTATAAAGCAAGTTTACTGCCAACCTCAAGGACATCACCTCAGCTGAATCCGGTCCATACTGGGAAGATAATGGGATATGTCAAATCAGTAAGACTGGGTTGCATATTGTTATTTAAAACAAAATTAAGTATTAGCACATATTGCTGTCTTAGGAACTTGCAGAGTGTAAAAATTCATTTTGAATTGTGAACAATTATCACAAAGGACTGACAAAATTCAGCATACGCATGAAGACTACAAAGTGTATCATGCAGTAGCAGGAATATGCATAATACTTAATCTTCTAGGGTAAACTATGCCAAGGAAAATGTTAGTCCTTTTCATCTTATTCAAACTAGAACTTTAAGAAGCAGCAAAAAGAACTAAACTCAAATTACTCATGCCAGTAACAAGTTTTTTGTTGTTTGTTTTTTCTAAGTTTCAATTTGTGCATGTGTGTTGTCTATATTTATTTCTACCAGTGTTAACATTCTCCTAGGATCATTATTCCCTCAACAAGATAAGCCTTACCATTAATTGAGACCATAGAGTCACAGGACAAATACATACACTCACCAGTTTTACATTTTAGCCAGTTTAATTGTTGCGACAACATCTGCTTTCACAGATTTTGAGGCCAACAGGGAGCATTATGATAAACTTGTCTGACCTCCTACATAAGATAGGCCCAAAGAACTTCTACCAATAGCTTCTGCATCAAACCTGTATCTTCTGTTTGAGCTACAGAATACATTAAGATATTTATCCATCGCATTCCCTAGGTGAATTGTTACAAAATAATTAGCCTCGAAGTTAAAAATTTGCTTCTTATTTTTAGTTTGAATTTATCTAGCTTCAGAGTCCAATCATTGGATCTCATCATTCCTGTTTCTGCTAGATTAAAGGGCTTCCCCTACTGCTGGATCTCTTCTCCTATAGGTATTTATAGACTGTGTTCATGTCACTTCATAACCTTGGATAAATTAAAAAGGCTGACCTTATTAAGCCTCATGGGGGGGGGGGGGAGGGGGGGGGAGGGATAGCTCAGTGGTTTGAGAAGTGGCCTGCTAAACCCAGCGTTGTGAGTTCAATCCTTGAGGGGGCCACTTAAGGATCTGGGGCAAAATCAGTACTTGGTCCTGCTAGTGAAGGCAGGGGGCTGGACTCGATGACCTTTCAGGGTCCCTTCCAGTTCTATGAGATAGGTATATCTCCATATATTATTATTATTTAAGGCATGTTTTGAGCTCTCAAATCTTCCTTGTAGCTTTCTTCTGAACCCTCCCAATTTTTCAATATCCTTTTTCAAGCGTGGACTCCAGAATTGGACATAGTATTCCACCAAGTCTCACTAATACCATGTACAGAGGTTATATATCACATCTCTCTTTCCCTCATTAAGCCTTCAAGGATCATGTTCATCCTCTTAGCTACAGTATCACACTGGGAACTCATTCAACTGTCATCTACCATGACCACTAAGTTCTTTTCAGTGTAGCTACATTCCAGAATAGTCTCCCATCCTGTAAGACCTATGTTCTTAGATTTATAACCTTGCATTGGGCTGTATTAAAACAAATGTTCAAATGGGCCCACCTTTCCAAGTGATCCAGGTCAGTCCATATAACTGATCTGTTTCTATCTCATTTTTCACTCCAATTTGTGTGTCACCTACAAATTTTACCAGTAATGATTTTATCCTTTTTTCTAGATCATCGATAAAGATACTAATTAGTAATGATTCAAAACAGATCATTGCAGGACTCCACTAGAAACACCATATCCCTGAGATGACAATTCCCCATTTAGTTTACAATCAGTTAACCAATTTTCAATCTATTGAATATGGGCTTCATTAATTTTGAATGGTGCTTCTTTTTCTTTAAAAAAAAAAAATCAGAATACCACATGGAACTAAGTCAAAGAAGGGAAAGTACATTATCAATCACATTTGTGATCACATCAATAAATACTAAGTTTATCCAACAAGACCTCTTTTCCATAAACCATGTTGATTAGCATTATTTATGCTACTACCCTTTATTTCTTTACTGATTGTCCCATATCAGCCTATGATTCTGCCTGGGATCAATGTCATCCTAACTGGCCTCGTTACCCAGGAATGCCATATAACCTTTTAAAATATCGTTATGACTTTAGGGAAGTTCTAGAGAACTGGAATAAAGTTAATGATACAAGATTTATTAAAAATCAAAGAGTTCCTTGGCCAATTCTTTTAATACTCCTGAATGGAATTTCTCTGATTCTACAGAAGTTAGTGTTTTTAACTTTAATAGCTGCAGTTTAATACCCTGCCTAGTTACTGATGGACTAGAAAGTATGTCTAACTTTGATAATTCAGCACTCACTTTGCCACATTTCTGGATTAGCCCTGTATTCAGAGTTAAATTTCCCACCTATGCAACATTTGCAGATAACCTTTGCTGTCAATACAGTGACCTTAAGGCACATCTTGAATATGAAACAACTGAAGTGATCCATGAATTACCTGCTATTTCTACTCTGATCTTACAGGAAAGTGTCTGTTCATCCACCATTTTCCACACACAGTTTTAAAATTTTACTCTGATTAAAAGATCCGTGATGTACTACAGCAGGGGTGGCCAACCTGTGCCTGAGAAGGAGCCTGTATTTACCAATGTACATTGCCAAAGAGCCACAGTCATGTCAGCAGCCCCCATCCGCTCCCCCCTCCTCCTGCCTGCCAGCAGCCCTGCTGATCAGCGCCTCCCCTCCCTCCCCGTGACCTTCCCCTCCCGCAAGGCCCTGTCCCTTCCCACTCCCTCACACGGCCTGCAGTAGACTCTGGGGGGGTGAGGAGAGGAGGGAGGGCAGGGCAGGCTTGGGGGAGGGGGTGGGAAGGGACAGGGCCTTGGGGGAAGGGCATGTGGCAGAGGCAGGGGTTGAGCAGTGAGCACCTCCCAGCACATTAGAAAATTGGCACCTGTAGTTCCAGCCCTGGAGTCGGTGTCTATGCAAGGAGCCACATATTAACTTCTGAAGAGTCGCAAGTGGCTCTGGAGCCACAGGTTGGCCACCCCTGCACTACAGTGATCAGTCATGAAACTGATTACCACTATCTATTTCAGGTTCCCACCACTTAAACATAGCAAAAAATCTAATTTTATAAGCAGTAATCAAACCATTTAGGTGTTCAGCTTTGCTTCGAGTACCACAAAATGCACAGATTTCTAGCACCACAAGATCATTTTCTTTTAATTTAAAATTATATTTTGCTGTTAAATCCCATCTTTACTTCCCAAGTCACAAACTGAGGCATTGAAATATTTGTCCCAATGGAACAGTATTCTCTAAAATAGGTATTACTTTACACGGACAGGTTGCATCCTACTCTTTCCTCATTTCTAAAACTGGAGGGGGAGGGGAGAAATCAACTGCTACTTTAAATTTACGTTTTTTATACTTGCAGCCTGATCTCTCTCTCTCTCAAGGTCCTCCTTCTCTCTGAAAAACCAGAGTTAAGGAAAAGAAAGAAAAAAAAAGGGCAAAAAAGAAAAAAAACAAATTGTTGAAAATTATATTAAAGGTTGCTGATGGCTTTCAAGGATAAGAAGGATGAAGAAATACAAAAAAAGAATGTATGGTAAACGTTGGACTTGAGGGCCTGGTAGGACATCCTTGCATATCAAGGCAAACAGCATGTATTAGTGTGCCACTTGCCTTTTGGTTTTAGGTACCTCCAAGTCAGAACAGAGTATTACACTATGAACAGGACAACATAGCTTACCTCATTAAAAACAGGATACATAACAGCATAGAGTGGCATGGAAACCATAGAAGTGGTCTCTGCTTCATTCTTCATCTCTTCCATTGTCATCCTCATTCAAAGATCCACTTCTCAAGAAAAATGCTATAAAAGCAAAGACTCCTCATTCACTGAAGTGGTTCTTCTTTTTCCTCGTTGTGCAAGAATACTTAAAGGACTTGAAATATAAATTGCCCTGTGAGGGAAGGGAAAATACATATTATAAACACTGACCTACTGCCACAATTTTCAGATGAAAAGTTACTACAAACGGTTTCAAGTAGCATGATAATTAGAGAAAAAAAAATTACGTTCACAAGAAAAGAATCCCTCAGTGAATGGGATTTGTACTTAATGAAGTTCTAAAATTTTAAGTCACTGTAGCCCATCCAAGAATTTGTTTTGATAAGCAAGGCACTACTGGAAAGGCTACAGCTTTATCTCAAGTTCTCATACACAACTTTTATTGAAAAAAGTACTGAAAAGGAGAAAGAATTAATTCTTCCCTTATAGTGTTCACATTGGAAGCTCTCACCACTGCTAGTGAGCAGAAACATAAGATTTTTAATAACAATATAATTCACATATGTAAAATGCATACTTTTAAAGTGATATGTATTATAGACCTGAAATGGCAATACATATTTAAAGATGTACAATTACTATAAATAATAGAAATACAAACATACAATCAAATTTTAATCTATACACCTATGTATCTAGTTTCATTTTCAATAGAATCCTAATAATCACTCATTAAAAGATACAATCAATCATTATTACAGGCTTCCTCTGACTAGCTCAGTTCTCAACATGACATCTTGCCTTTAAATAAACAGAAATCTTATGTCTTGTTCCTACTCAGGGTGTGTCAGCAACTATGTTAGCTCAATGGAAAATAGTTGTTCCGGTAACTGAATCTGGTACTTAGAAGTTCTCCACCCTACCCAACCCATCTAACTTGGAGATCTGCATCTGAGCACTGTATTGAAAGGGAAATACTCATATCTCTACTTTATCTGGTTCATGAGAAACCCACATGATAGAACTAAATACCTGTACCATATTATCCAACTTCAGGATTTATCTGAGAAAGGGTGTTTTATTCAAACATCAAATCTGTAACAAATATTAAGGGATTTTTAAATATAGAATTAAGTAAGGGAATTCATTCTTTAATGGTCTTATTACAGGTCAATGGATCAGTCCATTTTTCTTACTCATCTGTCACTTTGTCTCATATTCTGGTTTCTATCAACCATGATAACCCCATTTCAAAGTTAATTAGGGCTGCATGTTAACTGTTTTAGAATATGGGTGTTGATATAACAATAACGTTTTCTATCT
The DNA here is from genome assembly GCF_011386835.1 of Chrysemys picta bellii. Classification (NCBI taxonomy): domain Eukaryota; kingdom Metazoa; phylum Chordata; order Testudines; family Emydidae; genus Chrysemys; species Chrysemys picta. The sequence goes on along the minus strand of NC_088799.1, from coordinate 17,813,020 downwards.
ATCTATATCTCTCTCTTAATATTCCAACAGGAAAGCTTGACTACAGAATGACAGTAAGAATCTCAATGCTATTCATTGCAGAATCGTTGCATACCGCCTTTATCACCTAACTTTGCATGCCTTACTTTTGTGTTATAAAATCTTATTAATGCAGGATCATGCAACATTTTATATTAAATAACTATTATTTTTAGGAGGGACATCATCTGAAAATGTGTTTAATCTCTTCTGTCAGCATAGCTATCTCTACACCAGAGTATTTGCCAATATAACTGTGTCAGCTAGGAGATGAGGTTGCCCCCTGACCAACACAACTGTGGGCAACAAAACTTTGTAGTGTAGAAGTGGGCCTTAGTGACTGATCTGAGGGAAATGGCAAGCAGAAGCTGGCAGTTGTAGACTGCCTGAGACACAAGGAAGGTTGACAAGCACACTGCATTCAAACCAGCTCACCACTGGCTTTTTGCATGGAGAATGCATGCTCACGCTTAAGTGTAAGCTGTGCTGCATAGCCAATGCATATACCGTGTATGGGGTAAAGGAGGATCTCAATTATATCTAAAGAAAGGGACTCGCAACACATATGTAGAGGATGAACAGGATACATACAGTGCAATTTCCAGATGCTGAATGTGAAAACAGTACAAAGACTCCAGATGTCTGCCTCCTCCAAGCATTAAACCAGTGTGCATTCAAGCCTGTATTCCAGTCCCTCTACTGACTCAATCTGCTTCTGCTGCCAGTTCAAAGACTTGATTCTAACTTTTAAAGTTGTTAATGGATCAGATCTCAGCTACAGTAGAGACTATCTCCGTGTTCATGAGCAACCAAGAGAGCTACATTCCTCTGGTACAATGAAGATCACAAAGCACAGAATCAAGCAGGTGAATAGGAGATAAGGCACTCCCAGTTGAGGGGATTTAGCTGAGGAACAAACTTCCAGAGGATATTAGAATAACCCAGACAGTGATCATATTCAGGATATGCTACAAGACTGTCTTGATAAAAGCTTTTCCACAATTACATTTAAACCAGTAATCCCAGCCTCCCTAAAATAAAATAAAAAACCTAACCCAAGTAGAGCTTCCTATTCCCAAAAAAGAGTAGACAAAGAATCTAAGAAGTCACTTAGGGATTACCTATGCCCATCTAAAAGGACAAGTACTTAGAATGGTAATGAGGATTCACAGGACAACGCATGTAGTATATGTGGTGGTAGTGGTGGTCTACGGCTCATAATAATGGAAATGAAGTAGGATGGGAAATCTCTGGCACACCCTGGGAACCCACTTCAGTGACAAGCACAGCTACCATGAAGCTCATGGAAATTCTAGATTTCCAACAGAGTTCAGATTCTTTTTTGTTTGAATTTACAAAAAACTTAGAACATTGCCTCCACAGTGGACCTTACTATATATTCTTATTATACATATAAGCACACATACATCTATATCTATACAAACACAACTATTCTAATCCGTAGGTGAATTTGCCAAAAATTAAACATACAGTCAAGTCAGAAGTAAAATCAGCAGGTTATCCTTACTCCAAAACCAGGAAAATAGCCTACTACAACAACAAAAATCAAGTCCTAACAATAACATCGCAAACAGCTGCCTTTATTGTGCTGCTCCCACCCCAAAATCCTGGATAACTAGAGAGGCATTACAGCATACCTTGAAGATTAACAAAATGAAGTTATTCAGACTGCAGGGCTAAAGGGAAGGGGGAAAAAAGGCGTGCTCCAAAACTGAGAGCTCCTCACAAAAAAATGTCTGTCCCAGCTCCCACTCCTTTATACAGAGGAGTGTCAACACAAGCACCAAACCAACACCTTAAACTCCACCTGAAAATCAAGAAGAATTCAGTGCATATCACAAAGCACTGATGTCATGTGTTCCATACAAGATACACCACTTGAGACTCAGGTTGCTGCATCCTGCTAGTTGACAGTGTTCAGTGCATCTTAAAAGGTAACCCCATGTATAGCAAAACTGTAACCTTAAAGTGACAAAGGCATGGATTACAGTAGCAAGGTCCATAGCCAAACAAAATGGTCCAACTCATAGCTAAGCAAAGATGGAGGGGAAATGTCTTCCTAAACATTAAATTAGTGGGTATTAGTGACGAAGTGGGTATTCACCCACAAAAGCTTATGCTCCAATACATGTGTTAGTCTATGAGGTGCCACAGGACTCTTTGTTGCTGTTTACAGATCCAGACTAACAGGCTACCCCTCTGATTCCTAAACATTGTTACCATCAACTCCAGTTTGCAAGATCTACTAACAAACAGAATATCTCAATTCTCAGTAAGAGAGACATGATACTTTTTGAATTGTCTTCTGGCCGCTTCCCTCAAATTACCAGCATTGCCTTGGTCTTACCCTGATTGAACTTCAGCAGCTTATTTTCATCCATGCTCCAAACATTAAGCTAAGCAGCGGCAGTTTAGAGCTGTATGTCATCAGCGTACTGAAAACACAACATACCATACACCGCCTCAATAATCTTCCCAAGTGGGAAGATAGGTTAGAACCCTGTGGAATTCTACATGACAGCACCCTGGGGTATGGAAAAGCAGTTGCCTGACATCACTTTTTAGAAAAATCCAGAAAAAAATGAGGCTATATCTCATCAACTCCTCATGATTAACTGTATCAAAAGCAGCACGTATTAATCAACATGCAGACAAATCTTCATCTATCACCAGCAGGAGTTCTCCCAATACCACCAGTGCAGTCTCAGGTCAAGATCATCTGAGGCATCTAGGTACTCAGAATTGTCTCACCATAACCTTCTCTATAATATTTTCCAAAAATGGAAGATTAGACATCAGACAATAATATAGTAGATTCCCAATGTCAAGTGTTGCTTTCTTGAGCAGACGCTGCATAACAATTTCCTCAGAGAAGCCACCATCCTACCCTGACGATTGGAAGCACTGCTAATCTGCAGCAAGTTCTTTCTCACTTTCTCTAGACAGAAAAAAGATAAAGGTTCAAAAAAGGTCAGGTGAGGAACAATGAACCCCCAACATCCCTAGTACATCAGACTGCAACTGGCCTAAACTAAACTAAAAAAAAATTAGCATTTGTCCTGACTAGATCCTATCCTGCATTCATGGAATCAGGCAGTTTGGTCCTTACCTATTTTTATCTGCAGAGTAATCAGAAATTTCCTAACAAGAAGAGCTTGATTCAGTCACCAAGTGAAGACAGGTGGCAATGTTTGCGATTTGATGAAAAATAGTAAAATGTGGTTTGTTTTAATCATGTTCCAACTTTATGAGTAAAGTAACTTTATTTAAGTTTCTAAATAATTAACCAGCTCTGAACAAAATATAAACCACTATACTAAACAATTTTTTTGTTTATTTGTTTTAGGAAAAATTGTGACAAGCCTAATGATCAGTTCACTTTTGAAGGATCTTTTCTTTTATTGAATGAAAATTTAGTTTAGGTAGAGCAAATGACCACTGAATGACATTATAAACCTGAAAAAAGAACAGGAGTACTTGTGGCACCTTAGAGACTAACAAATTTATTAGAACATAAGCTTTCGGCTGTAGCCCATGAAAGCTTATACTCTAATAAATTTGTTAGTCTCTGAGGTGCCACAAGTACTCCTGCTCTTTTTGTGGATACAGACTAACACGGCTGCTACTCTGAAACCTGTCATTATAAACCTGATGAGATCAATAAAAGTTAAACCACTGTAACTTTGCCAGTCTAACTGGGCAAACATAAAATAAAAACGGAATATGCACTCATTTGTATAGATTCTGGCCTCCCCTGCCTCACACACCAAGCAGTTTCATTTATCAGGGGACTAAAAGAATGTTATCAGAAAGTGAAATAATACCCCGTTAAAGTTTCAAAACTGGCTTGCCCAAACACTTTCCAAAAATAAAGAGCCACCTAAGCAGCGGCTATACTTGAGAAACTGCATGGCAATAAGCTATTCCCAAAAAGTTGTATGTGTATAGCAAAACTGACAAAAAAAACAATCGGGTATTTTATAACCTTTCAGACATTATTATAGAGACATTTATATAGAAAACATATATACAAGTAATTATAATTATAATTGGGTTTACTTGTGATAAAAATGCAACTGCATATTGGAAGTTAGGTACACTTCACTGTTGTGAATGTGGCTGAGTGCCACCATTTAAGAAGTTGTGCGAACAATTTACAGGAAACATGAAAATCTACCAGTCAGCTTCATTAAAACTGTTCTGAATCTCATCCGTTTTGCAATTCACTCCCATCTCCATACATTTTGAAATAGTGAACTTCAATGTGAGATTAGCACCTCAGACAGTCAAAAGGCAGATATATTAAAAATGGGCTGTGTTTATCTCTACCTCTCACTTACACAAGAAAGCCATCTTAAATTGGGCTCCAATTTTTGTACCTAACCAAATTAAAATGATTACAAAACCTAAAAGAATTAGCAAAGATCACTCCACCACTATTTAGTCAAGCAACAAATTATCGGCATGGATGCAATGCAACCACAGTAAGGAACATGGTGAAGGTGACAGTACTCATCAGTTCCTTTATCAAGTTCTCCCTATTGTTTCTATCCCAGTGATTTAATCAGATGTTCTAGAAATTAAAATGCAGCATATATTTTAGAAATCATAATTAAAACTAAACTCAATGATACCACAACCCACCAAGTAAATTGATATTGTGAGGCTTAGACAAGGTGGTTATCTTTTATGGAAACGATGAGGAGTCCGGTGGCACCTTAAAGACTTACACATTTATTTGGGCATAAGCTTTCATGGGTAAAAAACCCACTTCTTCAGATACCATGCTTATGCTCAAATAAATGTGTTAGTCTTTAAGGTGCCACCGGACTCCTCGTTTTTGTGGATACAAACTAACCTGGCTACCCCTCTGATATCTTTTATTGGACCAATTTTAGCTGGTGAGAGAAACAAGCTTTTAAGCCGCACACAGCTCTTCTTCAGGTGAGCTTATTTCCTGTGATACGGAAGCAACACAGAGGCTTGGCCCTGATACTGTTAGGCTGGAGGAGGGAAGTCAACCAGCCTCGACAGTCAGATGTGCTGTTTAAAGGGACAGCCAGGTTACAAACTATTTGTTTTAAAATTTCCTTAAGTTCCTCTTCAATTATTAAACTGGAAAAACACATCAGCATTTATGCTGTTTACTTTTTGCATTTTATTCAACTTGGATAACAAATAGGTCAGTTTCACTTTCTGCTTCTCATGCACACTACTGCAAGACTGGAGTTACAAAGACTACGAAAAAGAAGTTATGAATGACTCCCATCATTAGATTTAATAAACATTTTATAAAATCTACATTTGTAAATCAAACCAACCCCCCCTTTTAAAATATTACATGCCAAGGACACACAAGATACACACCCAGGCCAAGATTTTCACAAGTGAGGGAAGGTGCCCAACTTGCCATTCAGAAACTGCTAAATCCGAAAATCAGGCCCCCTTAAAGAGGTCTCAAAATGTGGGGGGAGGGGAAATAGCCACACAGCATCACTAGCCCCTTGGCCTCCGGCACGCAGAGGGGAGGCAGAGGTGAAGCCTTGCGATAGGGCCGAAGGGCAGCCTCTCAGGGCCCGGGTCTGGCTGTACACCTGCCAGCCGCTGGCTGACCCCCTCCGCCTACTGCTGTTTGCCGGGGCGGGGAGATGCCCGCCCCCACCCCTGGGATCCCAGACCCCTCCCCCATCCTAGGGCATTACCAGCCCCTCCCCCACAGCGGCTCCTGAACTGCCAGGCCCCAGAGACCGCCCCCGCCCCGCCGGAGACCCACAGCCCCTCTGAGTGAGGCCCTCAGCCGGGGCCCGCATTCTCCAAAGCGTCCTACGCCCCTAACGCAGCGTAGCCGCGAGGGAATCACCAGGCCCTAGGAAAAGACACTAGTGACCCTGCCGGCCCGTGGGAACCGAGCGCCTCCTCCCCACCCTCCGAAAAGGGGGCATACACAGTCCGGTACCTTACCTCCCCCCCTCCCCTCGGGGACTTTAACGCTCTTCAGTGGGCTCCGCTACCGCGCCGGAAGTCCCTGCCGAGAAGGAAGCGTCCGCCGCTGTTACCACACACCAGGCGTTGTCCGGAACCAGCCCGCAGCCGCAGGGGCCCCTGGGACCTGTAGTGCAGTTCCGACGAACTACAACTCCCACAAGGCAATGCGAGGGGGAGGGCGGGGGCGGGAGCGAGAAGAGTGAGAGGAGGAGCGGGTGGAGAGCTAGCCCAATCGGAGTGCCGGTCCGGAGGAGGGGGCGTGGCCCCGAGAGGGGCGGGGCAGGCGTGAGAGTATGCAGGCGTCGGCGGGCGCCACAGAAACAATTCCTGAGGCGGTCCCTGTACTAGTCGCAGCTCTAGTCTAGCGGAGCCGGGGCGGGGGGTGTCCGCATCTGCTGCAGGAGCGCTCCAAGGGAGGTAAGCGCCGTCAGGTACTTCGCGGTGCGGGCAGCCCGGGTGCGCGTGGGGGGTTCCCCGCCCTATGAAATCATTGGGTAGCTGCCCCCCGTGTTGAATGCATGTTAGAGGTTTGCATGTCAATTGACTTCGCATTCCTTGTTTGGGATCTGTTCGAAAGTCTCCCTCTGACTATTGCTGAACATATATATATATATATATATATATATATATATATATATATATATATGGCAATGTGTGTGAGTCGTTTAAACCCAGCTCACTTGTCAGTTATTGAGCAACCTCCCTCAGTTTCGCACAGCGTGCAGACCAAGGAAATAAATTCCTGAATCTGGGTGTGGGTGTAATCTAGTCCAGTGGTATGTTTGTCCCCATCCCAGCCCACCCCTTTACTTGGTGGGTTTTTATTAAAATCTTCTATTTTATTAAAATGTTGTTTCTCTTCATGCCCCAGTGGTTGTTTTGACAGCAGCTATTTCCACATCCGCTATAGATTTGTAAATCCGAGTCCTGGCTTTTGTTGTACTTGCCTTACGACTTTGTCAGTGGCTTACTGTAAACTGGGACCCAACATCTGGTGTTTGTTGATGCAATTCGGAGTGCATTAGCTTTGCTGTAGAAAATAATATTAAGAACTCTGAAGATTTAAGAAGTTCTTAAAACTGAAAAATAATTCAAAAAACATAATTAGAAGTCTTTCAGTTTCAAGTCACTTCAGAATGAGTGTAGAAGTAGCGTATTTAAAACGGGTGGCTATTTTAGAGCATGTGTGTGTATATATCTGTGTATCTGTATGTGTATATATTGTGTATATATATGTCTGTGTGTGTGTGTGTATATTCGTAAGTGTCCCCTATTTGGAGAAAAACTTAAATATAAAGTGCCTTTCTCTTTACAACATAAGATTTTTGCATTATGTGGCTCACTAAACCATGCAATACACCATATCTGAAATCTCCCTTTTGCAAAGTCTCATGCACATCTTGACAGCTCAGTAAAATGAATAGCAACCTCTCGGAGTGTACATTTACCAGTCTACTAATACAATAATTATCCAAGGTTTTAAAAATGATGCAAAAACTAAGTTATATTTTAACCCCTTTTATTATGAATAAAAATGAGGATACTATAATAATAATGATGTAAAGCACTTTGAGATCTTTAAATGAACAGTTCTGTAAAGCTCATAATAATATCACTGTTTTAAGTCCATCCATTTCCCTGTTTAAACAATGGTAACATGTTAGTTGCTAAGAGCAACTGTTACAGGAAAGCTTTAGAACTTTAAATAGCATGTGACAATCAAGAAATACGTTTTTTAAAAATTGGCTTTAAAAATTTAAGTTCAGGTCTCTTAAATTTGTTAGCTCATGTAAAGAGAGTTTTTAAGAATACTGTATAGCATGATAAAGATGTAAACACTTCATATAACAGGAGGATGTGTAGGAAGAGTGCCAATACCTGAATGAATAGATAAATGACGATTAAACCTATCAACCATTGGTTATAACTTTTGGTAACAAAAAGGGACTGTCTGTGGAAAGCCGTGCATACATTTGAAGCTCCTAGCTTTGCAGTGTGGGAACAGAGATCTCAAATATTTGGGACAGTAACACAACATGGAACCATCTGTCACCTGTTAGGTCCTGATAGCTTAATGAATAAAGAAAGCCAGAATGACATCTGAATGTTATGCTCCATTAAAATACCACAATATTCCCCTCATTCTACCCTGCTTTCTATTATTTTTAATCTGTCTTTGTGGAATCCATTGAATACCAGCTAATGCACATCCCTCACTATTGGTGGGGTAGATCTAGAATATGTGTAGCATACAAAAATATTAATATCATTAATAGCTTTTAACTTTGTTTGGCATCCCAAAGACTTTTGTTTTAATAATTGTAGGACTTATTTCTGTAAGTCCTATGGAAAATGAAATTACTGGTTGGGAAAGGTTTTTTTGTGCTTTGAAAAGTCCATAAAACAAATCAAGAGGTGAGTGGGGGTCTGAGATAGACAGACACTCTCTTGTGCATACATGCATGAGAAAATTAAACTTAAGTATGTTTTTTAAATGAAGCTGTGTAGTAATGCACACTCTTTTTTGTTTAAAAAATTAGTAGAACAGAATATTCTGTTAAATATCTGGTTCTCTTCCCTCAGATTATTTAACCACAGATTTGACTTTCCAAGACGAGAGTCTATAGTCAAAGATGAATACATTTTCCATTCTCTTATCCCTTCCTGGTTTTTCAAAACTGCTGTCTGTTGTGGTTTTGTAGAGGGGGGGAGGGAGTTTGGGGCTTTTTAAAAGCAACTATAGATGATTGCCTTGTTATAAAGCAAGTCTTATGATATCTTTAGGCCACTTTTTAATATAGGTCAGCAGTTCTCAAACTGTGGGTCAAGACAGTTTTAATTGGGTCACCAGGGCTGGCTTAGACTTGCCTGGGGCCAATGCCAAAGCCCAACCCCCGCCATCCAGGGCCAAAGCCAAAGAGCTTCAGCCCTGGGCAGCAGAGCTCAGGTTACAGGCCCCCTGCCTGTGGCTGAAGCCCTTGGGCTTCGGCTTTAGCCCCCCTGCCTGGAACAATGGGAAAAGCCTCCCCACCCATGGTGGTGGGGTTCAGGTGGGCTCAGTCTTTTGTCCCCCTTCCTGTGGTCGGGTAGTACTTTTTGTTGTCAGAAAGGGGTCATGGTGTTTGATGTTTGAGAACCCCTGGTATAGGTCATACACAGTCAGACATGTAACAGTGCTAAGTGGTTTTGCCTAAGGCACAGCTATTTCCACTATGTTCTTTCCAACATGGGAGGGGGGGGGGAGGAAATAAAATTATAGATAAACGGTTGAACAAGTTATATTCAGATTGGCCTCAAGTGAGTGAGTGGCACCCATATGATTAAAGCCCTGCAAATCTGCAAATATCCACTTTATGTCTGCGGAACATTTTTGTGGATTGTGCATGGATGCAGATCAAAATTTTATATCTAGAGCCCTGCAAATCTGCAGATATCTGTCAGCTTTACATCCATTGATTGTGAATCAGCTGCGGATACGAATTTTGTATCCATGCAGGGTTCTACGTATGATTTCCCTCCCTCCACTTCACCTCGCTCCATGGGGGAAATATGGAGACCGACAAAATATGGTGTCTTTACCTCACCTTGCGAGTGTAGAAAATATTCCTACCAGCTACCTCTAAAGGTGATTTTAGTTATGATGAAAAGTTAAAAAGCTCAGTAAACTGCAAGTGAGAGTTCAGCAAGTATCATTAATGTTAAAACAGTATATATATATCTTTTTTTTTTACTGTTTTAACGACATTGGCTAAAATAAAAATAATGTGAAGAAAATCAGGCTTACAAAACAATCCCAAGAAGCAGTAAAAACACTGCTTTTAAAAAAAATTCCACCAAAAACATATACATGAAGATTTGGGTAAATTCACAAATCTCCATGTAAAATAAGGGTGGTTGGGGGTGAGGCGATTACTTAAAAACTGATTCTCCTATCACTCTTAATTAAATCAGAAATATTTCCCTTGAAGTCAGTGGAGGTACACTGACAAAGGAGAGGAAAATAGAGTTATTAATGTTGACAGTATCTTTCTGGTTAATTTAGATATTTAAGATTTGGATATTTAAGATCTTCACTTTATCACTAGTAAGTAGCTAAGTATATCAAGAGCACAGTCTTGGAATGTTTTATGTAAATGGGAGAAGGATGGGAACCCCCCCCCCCTTTTTTTTTTTTAATATAAACAATGGTTTAATGGATAAGGCATTGAGCTTATGGTATGTTTTGTATCCTACCTTGTACTTTTGAGCTTAATTCTAACCTAATGTTCAAAACTGAGTCTTTGATCATCCAAGGGATATCTTTGAGTGTGCATTATCAATTTAAAGCAAAGATGGATATCCAGGCTTTTTAAATATGTTTGTGTAAACCATTATCAAGGATGAAATCAGATCAATTTAATCTAGATTTTTAACTTGTATTATCCGTAAGGGAAATGCTTGTTTGTGTAATTGTTGAGCAATAGTAAAGGAGGGAATGTTTTCCTCCCTAATGGGAACAGTGTTTAGAGCAGATGTTTTAGTCATAGAAATTTTGGCTAATTATGTCATGCATTCCCGTTTATATATTCTTATGGCTATGCTAGTTCTGAATTCTAATCTGGGGTGTGTTTCAAAGTTCTTTTCAATTTTTGAGTGTCTCACACACAGGTAGGTAGGTACATACGTATTATCTACAGTACTATACAGGGCAGGTAAGTGACTTGTCTAAGGTGACACAGAAAATCTGGCAGAGGTAGACCATCCATCCTTAACGTACACCTTATATCTTGACGTTAAGCCTGTTTCATCCTGTGGTCTATTTTAATATATGTGAGTAAATCATTCACTTTCCACATATGGGGAATACTTGGTAATGCACAAGTGGTATTCTTCCAGCCCCATTTACTCTCCATAGATCCCATGTCCCTTATTGGTCCAATGACTATAGTCAAAATACTACATAGTGAGAGTATTACTTTCCTGGAGCAACCCCTTAGCTGCAGGAACTCTGACTCTGTCAGCTCTTGCATGAAAGTGGCCATCTAGCACCTCCTTTGAGGTGTTGAGCCTCTTCACTTTCTGTTGGAGACCATCACTCTTCAGGGTTGGGCCCTCTTACTGCATTTCTCAGGTACAACTAAACCTATGGCCACTCATAGCATTGTGCTAGTGATGTTGTTATTGTGAAGGCACTTATTATAAGCCTTTATTTACACGCCCTTAATAGCTTATTGAAAATTACCTAAATGTCTTGTGGTTATTTTTAGCCAAAGCTGAATTTTATTTTGGGGGCTGGAGGTAGCTTGCCAATATTCTATTTAGCCACTTCTGATTGATCCTGGTGTGGAAACTGTTACCCTTAGCTTTTCAAACATTTTGTTCACATGTGACTAAAGTGTCATCTTTTCAAAATTTCGAATTTGCTAGGGAATTACTCCTCACCTGCAAATAAATGTCTCTGGCATATTTGAAAAACTTGCTGTAGAAAAGAGCATTTGATAATCCATGTATTTCATAGGCGTTATACTTTGTTCCATTAACGTTGTAACAGAACACTTATGGGTGAAATTCACTTTGTGCATGACCTTGTACAGTTTCCCCTCAAGGTGCAGAGCTCTGTGCTTAAGAGCTTACCAAAAACAGATGCCTAAATATGGACTTAGGCTCTAAGAGTCTAACATTAGGCACCTGGTTTTTAAAATCTTGCCTTAAATATTCACACACCTGTACTGGTATCTGGTACTTTGCATATCCAGATAAACTCAACAGAACTTATTCACTATGAATTATCATATTTATATGTGTAAATAACATAATTATGTTTATTGTATATTTGGTTGCATATGTATATGCAACTATCATCAGTGGTGACTTTCTTTTTAATTTGTCTTTATATGAAAAACAGTAAATGTAAAAAACTTAAATGAAACATTATATTTGAGAATTCTTGTATTACTTTACATCATGAAAGCAATACTAAACAGCCATCTCATTCCTTGAACACTGCACAGTGTCTCCTATGCACTGAATGAGGGAGGAGTCTTATGGAAAAAGTAGTATGTGATCATGTAATTAAAGATTATATCATACTGCATGTGCTCAAGAGGACAGAATTAAGGTACCATCACTCACTCACTCACTCATGCCCGTCACCCCAATCGGGGTATGGGCTGCCAACCACAGATCTCCAGAGTCCTCTATCCTGGGCCATTTGCTCTAGCTGGTTCCAGGTATAGCCCATTTTTATGCTATCAGCCTGAAGGTCGCGTCGCCAGGTGTTTCTTGGACGGCCTCTTTTCCGCTTGCCTTGGGGATTCCACCACAATGCCTGTCTAGTGATGTTGGTTGGCTGCTTGCGTAGTGTGTGACCATAGGGGAACTTAATTTTGGCACTTCCCAACTCTTGAGTGCTTGACTTTGCGACCTTAACACATTGTTCTTTCAACATAGCTTTTGGTTTGTTTATGTCACTTCCTAGGTATTTAAACAAACAAAACAAATTTATGTTCAAATGTTGTTGCTCCTATAGTAATACCAGCAGTAAAAACTGCAAAGTTCTATGCCTAGTGAAAAGAAAATGAGACACATACAAAATGGCAGAGAGAACTCAGCATGTTGCATTAAGGAGTTTATTTAGCTTTTTCTTTACTGTGTGTGTGTGTGTGTGTGTGTGTGTGCGCGCACATGCACATTACAGTTATCACAGAGAAGGTGTGGAAAGAGTTATGTAGGTTTTGGAATGCAGGTGTCCAAAAAGAAAGCATTAACCATATACAGCAGTGCAAGTGGGTTGAATTACAATACCTGAAGGAAATTTATGTTATGGTTCCTGAGTCAGATAATGGTTTTTTTTTGTTTGTTTTTTTGTGGGGGGAGGTAGGGAGAGGCTATAATATCAGCCATAAATCCAGATAATAATCCAGCCCATACAACTTGTACTCCAATGACTTTATTCAGCAGTACTCTAATCAATAAAGCTACCCTAACTTGCAGTGCTTCAAAAGCAAAAGTGTGATTCTGCCTTTGGTGGATGGAATGATAGTCTCTCTCTCTCTCTCACACTCACTCACACACTTATATTGTACTCCACATCCTGTCACTCATTTCACCCCAGACAAAATCAAAGCAGAGCCACTTGTGCCAAAAATTGTCTGGTCATTCAGTGTTGAAAAGTACCCAGTCATGGTACTTGGCAGAGTGGCCATGCCTGTCATCACAGGGCTCTACAATAACTGTATTCTCTGTTTTCAAAACGCTCTTGGAATGATTCTTAATATCTTCACTGTCAGCCTTATGCAAGTATGTATGATGACCACCTTTGTGAAGTAATTAAAATTTCAAGTGTCATGTCACATGTCCATAGATCTTTATTTGATAAATTTATATGAATAAATGAAGATAGCTGCAGAATATAGCTATATTAATATAATGAAAACTGAATTTAAGATTTCCATTTTGATGCTGTTGATCTGTATCAATTGTTGCAAGATTGCAAAGCAGTCAGATTCTCTTTCAAAGGGTGGAGGGGGGGCTTTCTTTTTCTGTTTTGTATCAGTGACTCTTGGGAAGCTAATGCAATAAATACAATAAATATTTTTTTTGTCAAAAGGTTATTGACCTACTAGCACATTATTATAAAAAGCTAGCTTTTTAAAAGAAATATTTTCCATTTTTAAGACAAATTCTCTCCAAAGGAATGGTCTTCTATATTGTTGATTAGAATTCATGCTAGAAGAAAGTTAAACAATATAGCCATATTTTAGTTAGTTAGCATTTTAGTATTTGCATAAACTAAAACTAACTTGGGGGGAGAGAGAAATACAGATCTCTTGTGGTGCTGTACTTTACTCATGCAGTTGTTCATTTTAATGTAATAGTTATGCTAGGCATTCACTGAACAAGAACCTAATACTATAAAGTGCTAAGAATTCCCTGTGAGTTGCTGACATCTCTCAACCCTTCATACTTGATAAAGGCAAAGAGCACTCGGTTCCTTCCAGGAAGATCTTGGCACTTAACCAGACTGGACCTCCAAATACTCTCACAATGTAGTCCCATATATGAAGTAGGTTCCTTAGATATAAAAGTGTGAATTCTCCCTTACTGGGTTTAACCTTGACAAGAATGCTTGAGAGAGACTTTAGTTTCCTTAGCCCTTCCACATTATCCCCTTTCCTTCCATGGATTTAATCCATGTACATAACTTTTGTGTCGCCATATCTGGCGGAGGAAAAACTTAAACTCCCATTGACTTGCCATTAAAATGGACTTAGAGTTGTTTTGCTTCAGTAACCTTGAGAAAGGGGACTGAATTCTTCATTATGGTGCATTGGCTTGTGCACTAGCACTTCATAACGTAAGAGCAGCCATACTGGGACAGACCAGACGTCCATCTAGCCCAGTATCCTGTCTTCTGACAGGCCAATACCAGGTGCCCCAGAGGGAATGAACAGAGTCGGTAATCAAGTGATCCATCCCTTGTCGCCCATTCCCAGCTTCTGGCCAACAGAGGCTATGAACGCCATTCCTGCCCATCCTGGCTAGTAGCCATTGATGGACCTTCCTCCATGAACTTATCTAGTTCTTTTTTTAACCCTGTTACAGTCTTGGCCTTCACAACATCCTCTGGCAAAGAGTTCCACAAACTGACTCTGCGTTATGTGAAGAAATACTTCCTTTTGTTTGTTTTACACCTGCTGCCTATTAACTTTATTTGGTGACCTCTAGTTCTTGTATTATGAGAAGGAGTAAATAACACTTCCTTATTTACTTTCTCCACACCAGGCATGATTTTATAGACCTCAAACATATCCCCCCTTAGTCGTCTCTTTTCCAAGCTGAAAAGTCCCAGTCTTATTAATCTCTCCTCATACGGAAGCAGTGCCATACCCCTAATTGTTTTTGTTGCCCTTTTCTGAACCTTTTCCAATTCCAATATATCTTTTTTTAAGATGGGGCAACCACATCTGCACACAGTATTCAAGTTGTGGGTATACCGTGGATTTATATAGAGGCAATATGATATTTTCTGTCTTATTATCTATCCCTTTCTTAATGATTCCCAACATTCTGTTCGCCTTTTTGACTGCCGCTTCACACTGAATGGATGTTTTCAGAGAACTATCCACAATGACTCCCAAGATCTTTCTTTAGTGGTAACAGCTAATTTAGACCCCCTCATTTTATATGTATAGTTGGGATTATGTTTTCCAATGTGCATTACTTTGCATTTATCAAAATTGAGCTCTAGCTACAATCTGCTTTTAAAGAGCGTATCTTCCTGTAGTTTATTTCCCTTTATTGTATTGTATTCATCAATGCAAGATGACTTAAGCTGCCTTAGCAGTAATTAACTTGCTCCCCACATTTGCCCATGAGGGTCAAATCCTGGCACTTGTACTCATGTGGTGTAGAACCCAGTTCCATAAGTAGTACCATTGGAAGCTAGGAGTGAGGTAATACTCCATGTAAAAAAGGCAGAATTTGGCCCTTCGCCTTTGCACCAGTTCTTTGTTTACTATTTCTTCATTGAACATGGCCTCCTTTAAATCTAGGGGTAATTTAGATGCATTTATCTAAAGATGCCCTGTATTAATTGCTTGCTGTCTCACAATTACCAAAGGTGTCTGCACATCTGCCACATTTCTCAACACAATAGCAAAAATTGCGTCTTCCAACAACATCCGTTTCCATGTCTGAAGATTTTATGGTGATGCTTCCTACCACAGTTTATCCAGTGAGGACTTCGGTCATATTTTTATATATCTAACTAAACTTACATATTTTTAATTGGCTCAATAAATCTATTCTTCTAGAGTGCTTTTTCCCCCTCTGTCCACATTAAAGCTGTTATTGGAGCATTTAATTGTTGTGTACTTCACATAGCAATTTAAGATCACTGAAGCAGTTCATATTTTTTCTTTTCCTCAGACATATTCAGTCTTCCAGATAAAAGCACTCTCTCCAATTCCCTCTACTATTTATAAATATTAATCAATCAAAACCCAAGGCAGGCTGATCAACTTACTATAATAGCAGATCTTCAGCATGAGATGACATTGTTCTAAATGAAAGATTCATAGTAGTGTACCAAAATGATCAGCTATATATAAAACCAAGATATTCTTTGCTGTCCGCTGAGAAGTCCTGTGATAGATGATATAGAAAAATCCTTTTACTGTACATATGCTAGTTTATTGTCTTCTTACTTTCTGATTCATTCAAAAGGTAAGAGGGGAAAAACATCAAAGTTTGCCAAGTGGACAAGGAGAAAAAAATCAATGGGATTAAGAGGCTACTAAGGAGATCTTAAAAACAATAAACAGAAATACAATAAAGGGAAATAAACTACAGGGAGATATGCTTTTTAAAAGCAGATTGTAGCTAGAGCTGGATGAAATTTTGTACACAAAACTTTCTCTTTTTGCCCAAAATAAAAGAAATATTTTGCAAATTCATGTTGAACTCAACAAATCGTTTTTGAAACAAACGTTTTGACTTTTAAAAAAAAAAAAGTCAAAACAAAACATTTAACTGTTGTGATTCAAAATGTCTGTTTCAAAATTTACTTTTTTTATATAAATGTACAAAAATAAAAGGTTAATAAAGTTCAGAACTAATCATTTCATTTTAGGTTGAATGAAACATTTTTGTTTGACCTGAAGTGATTTTTTTTTTTTTTTTTGGTTAGCTTGTCTTGGCTGCCTGCCCCCAAGACCCACGCCCCCACCCACCCCAAAAAACAAAAAACAATCAGCTGTTCATACAGCTCTAATTGTGTAACTAGCTTATACTGGCTTTCAAAGCCATGAATAGTGTAATAGTTCCTAACAGAAAACATCGTTAACACAGTTAAGGTTGCCTGGTGGTGTCTTGTGCCCTTCCAGATAGTGAGTTCGGTGAAACTCAAACTTCAGAAAACAAGGAAATTCAGAGTCAAAGTACATACTAATGCAATCTTAACTTTACCCTTCTGGAGCTGGCAATAACCAATGGTAATTATCTTCATGCACTTCAGCTATGTTAGGTGTAGCCAGGGCCGGCTCCAGGGTTTTGGCCGCCCCAAGCAGCCAAACAAACAAACAAAAAAAGCCGCGATCTGCGGCGGCAATTCGGCGGGAGGTCCTTCGCTCCAAGCAGGAGTGAGGGCCTGTCCGCCGAATTGTCGCCGAACAGCTGGACGTGCCGCCCCTCTCCAAAGTGGCCGCCCCAAGCACCTGCTTGGTAAGCTGGTGCCTAGAGCCAGACCTGGGTGTAGCTGTACTGAATGGTGCAGAGATCAGTTGGAGCTACTTGGCAGAGTTGAGATTGTGATATCACGTCTAGGGTCCTAGGAGAAGGAGGGCTTGCGCTCCATGGAGGTGTGAGATCAAAGGAAAGAGATGCGGGGATCCAGTATCCAATAATGTGACATAGGGAGGGGGGAGTCTTTTTGGCATGGGGATTGGAGGAGTGAGATGGGATATGAGAGTGGTCTTTGGCTTTAGTGATGAGTATGTGAAAGTCTAGTGTGTTAGATGGAATCCTGTGGCAAAGAGTAAAAGAATTGTAAAACATATCAGATGTAGTGTTTTGTTTTGTTTTTTTCTCCCCCCTCGTGAAGGAGGCTGAGGTTTAAATGTAGAACATGTGCAGATAGCTCCTGTTCAGTACAGTACAACTCACCTAAATACAAGTTCTGCCTTAGCAAAGAGAAGTATTAGAACCTGCGCTACTGTAGGGTTGCCAGGCATCCAGTTTTTGACCAGAATGCCTGGTCGAAAAGGGGCCCCTGATGGCTCCAGTCAGCACAACACAGCTGACCGAACCGTTAAAAGTCCAGCTGGCCCCAGCGGCCAGGTCAGCGCGGCTCCCAGAAGCAGCTGCCACGTCCCTCCAGCTCCTCGGCGCAAGGGTGGGCAGGAGGGCTCCACGCGCTGCCCCTGTCCACGGCACACTTGCCGCCCCAAGTGCCAACTTCAGAGCTCCCGTAGCTGGGAACCGTGGCCAATGGGAGCTGAGGGGGTAGCACCTGTGTATGGGGGCAGCGTGCAGAGCCCCCAGGCTGCCCCTCTGCCTAGGAGTCAGAGGGACATGCCAGCCACTTCCAGGAGCTGCCTGAGGTAAGCGCTGCCTGGCGTCCATGCCCCAGACCCGTGCCCCCTCCCGGAGTCCACACCCTCTCCCGCATCCCGAATCCTTCAGCCCCAAGCCTGGAGCACCCTCCTGCACCCTGAACTCCTAATTTCTGGCCCCAAGCCCAGAGCCCCTCCCGAACCCCAGCCTGGAGCCTCCTCCCACACTCTGAACCCCTCATCCCCAGCTCCACCCCAGAGCCCACACCCCCCAGCCGGAGCCCTCACCCCCCCGCACCTCAACCCCCCACCCCAGCGCCCCCTCCTGCACCCTGAATCACACCCCGGAGCCCAATAAAATCTTGGTGCTGTTGACTTCAGTAGCACAAAATCTACTGCGTTCAATGCGGCCAGGATTTCACCCAGTCATTGGAACTCTGTCAGTGACCTGAATATAGAATTTAAGGCTTCAAAAATCATGGAAGCACTCCTCAGAGAAAGGTAATGAGTGAGGCGCAGCAGGTCTCAGTGCTGTAATGTGAAAATTAATAAGAAAATAAATTGAACTGTAGCTGGTACCGTATTCAAGAAAACAAAGGCAGCAGGAGACTTTGGGGGTAGTTATGAATATAATAACTTCAAAAGGGGGTGAGGGCCCAAAAAGTGGCCTCAGTGTTTGGTACTTATGTTTGGCAGGGGGAAAGCAAGGAAGCAACTAGGCATCTTGGTTTCCTGGATCATTTCAGGCTCCAGGATTGCATCCTAGGAGCACAAGGAAGAATAGTCTAGAGCCCTGAACTGGGACCCAGAAGACTTGAGTTCAGTTCCTAGCTTAGCTACACACTTTCTTTGTGAACATGGGAAAGTCATGTAATCTACTCTGTGCTTGAGTTTCCCCACCTATAAAATGAGGGGAATACTTGCCTACTTCATAAGGGTGTTGTGAGGATAAAACTCATAAATCATACTCATCAAATGTGGTGACTTTTTTTTTTTTTTCACTCCCCTGGAGCAGAGTTATACGATTCCCAGTGGGAGTCTACTAGAAACACTATTCATATTAGGTTCTCTCATAAACTGTAATAAACCTAGTTTTTCTTACCACCATTTTTAAACAAATGTTTCATAAAACTTTTAGGAACTTTGAGTGCAATGGCTTGAAATAACATTTTTATACCCGAAATGAAGTAGCTATTACTGAACAGCCTAGATTGGTGTCAGTACAAACACTTTCCACAGTTCTGATCAAAATGATACACAAAGTAAATATCTTTTCAGGACACGTGTAAACGTAGCAGGGAATGGAGATGCTATAGGAGAACATCAGAACTCCAGAAGGAAACTTCTTTTTATTTGTATTTAGAAAATAAGCACAAGAGACTGAAATGTTGGTTGGTTGTTTCGCTCATACAGAAATTCATGGTGTTGAGTGGAATTGAAATAAGTCTATGCAAATTAGCTTGATGTGCTCTGGAAGCAAGAAATTGTTCCATCATTTAAGTTTTTTGTGAAGTTACAGAAACAACATAAGACAGGCATGCTCACATGAAATTTAAATCAGTTTTTCATGCTTGAGTAGAGTAGGTGTGATGAAGTGGGTTTTAGCCCATGAATGCTTATGCCCAAATAAATGTGTTAGTTTCTAAGGTGCCACAGGTACTCCTCATTGTTTTTGCTGATACAGATTAACACGGCTACCACTCTGAAACCTGCCAACAAAATGTATATTTCTAAAACAGCAATTTAGGACTGTTTTAGGGAGATAACTTGAGGCAATGTGCTCTCGTTGTAAAAGGCTGTTTCACTTATGTGGGATTATGGAGACCAATGAAGACTTATTACTCTTAAATTGCTATTAATTCTATTTTTTTAAATTTGTCCAGGTTGAAACACTTTTTATTATTGAAGTTTGACTGTCTCTGAGCTTGCACAAAGCATAATTAAGACCCTGTTGCACTTTTCCCCTCTAGAGTCAAAGTATAATGTTCAGCTGGCTGGCGTGTATGAATAATCCATCACTATGAATCATTAACTTACAAGACCAGCACAGTAATTGATGTCTTCTTGCAAGCTATGAAAATGTTCAGGGAAATCATTTATTTCTCTTGCTAGTGCATTTTATAATTCATTTATTTATTTTAGAATGCTTTATGCATTGGGTAGCATTGGGCTGTAACCTGTGAACCAGATTTGCTTGAGGTTAAACACCTGAAAGGGAGAAATTTTATTTAAGTAAACTTCTCCTGACTCTTCCTTTTGAATAAAAGAAATAGGTGTTGGAGGGAATAAATACATATCATTCTCTGACACTATGTATTTCAAGTTAATTTAAACTCTTCCTCTTTTGGTACATCTAATGGAGGATGATGCACTTTGTTAGCTTTGGTTAGAAATAAAATTAGCAATCATGAATAAGTTTATTAAAAGGCAAAGGTTAATTTGCATATGATTAATATTAAATATTGTATTTGGAAAACGGATAGCATTAACATAGTACGGTAATAAGCAGTGATATGATCAGTCAGGTACAAAACACTAATACTCACTGTGTAAAAATTAATTTGATACGGTATTTAGCCTTTTTTATGTTTTGTTCTAATATAGTAAATGATTACTTAATGATGTAGCCTAAGCATTTTTGAGAATCTGCTGAACTCGCATATCAGACAGTTATATTTTTCTGAAAGGCATAAACTGTGAGGCAGTATAGTTTACCACATCACATTTGAAAGGGCTTCATAAATCAGGTTATAATCTCCATGGTAGTTATGGCTACCTCACCTGGCTGGAAAAATGACACTTAGTAACATTGGTCTCTTTGTGAAGGATTTTCACCATTGTCAATGGGTTTTAAACTACTAGGGTCTGCTTAGTCTGCAGCCATTCCACCATGGGTTGTTACCTCCTCAGCTGTCCTAAAATAAGCAAAGTAAGACTGGGTTAATATTTGGATGGGAGCTCTCAACACAACCCTCAGGGAATTAATGGTGGGAGTCTTGCCTCTGAATTGGTACTGAATCAGTATCCCAGAATAAAGGCACAGTGCTGCTTTTGTGGTGTGGTGGCAGCGTTCTTTATTTTGGTTGAACTGTAAACCCTAACTGTTTGTTGTCATTAAAGACCCCATGGTACTCAAGTAGATGTGGGGTTATTTTAATCCCCATGTCTTGGATGTTATGCTCTGTCAGTATTTACTCCTATATCTAAATTTACCCTTCATTTTCAAGTGGAGAAGTTATTCATTTAAAAAAAAAAACAACCTTGTGTAGTGTGGTGGTGTAGAATGGAAGATCACAAATGGATTGTAGTTTCCTCAGGAAGTCAGTGGTCTCTTGAAGATAGTTGGGAGTACTGGTAGTGTAGGGCCTGAGGAGAGAGTCCACATAGCCACACAATCCTGCTGTCAGGGTGCCAATCCCTGAGATGATGGGGCGTCCAGGATTCCTAGGTTTATGGATCTTGGGTAGCACACAGAATACCCCTGGTCGGGACTCTAGGGATGTGTTCCTGTGCTTCTTCACTTCTTCAGATGCATAGAGTGAGGTTTTTACCCACGAAAGCTTATGCACAAATAAATCTGTTAGTCTTTAAGGTGCCACCAGACTCCTTGTTGTTTTTGTGCTTCTTCAGGGAGTTTCTTGAGCAGATGGTGCAGTTTCTTTTGGTACCCCTCAGTGGGATCAGAGGCCTGTAGAATGTGGTGTCAGAGAGTTAGTTGCCTAGCAGCCTCTCGTTCATACTCCGATCTATTCATGATGACTACAGCACCTCCTTTGTCAGCCTTTTTGATTATAATGTCAGAGTTGTTTCTGAGGTTGTGGATGGCGTTGTGTTCTGCTCGGCTGAGGTTATGGGGCAAATTATGCTGCTTTTCCACAATTTCAGCCTGTGCACATTGGCAGAAGCACTCTATATAGAAGTCCAGTCTGTTGTTTCAACTGTCAGGAGAAGTCCATGGAGAATCCTTCTTGTAGCGTTGGTAGGAGGGTTTCTGTGGGTTAGTGTGCTGTTCAGTGGCGTGGACTGTCCGTGTAAAAGGGATAGCTAAAGTGGCCAGGCTTCAGATGATCTACTTTGATATAGGTAATATTCCTGTACTGTATTCTGGAAGGCATCATTTGGGGGCACAAATCTTGTATTAACTAAATCTCTCTTTCCTGTTATCTTTTGTCATACTTTTTCTCTCTTGACAATTTACCAATAAAATCTTTTATTTGAGATTACTACAATTGGATGTGGGATATTAAGTGGAGGGAATTGCTGATGAGCACCCCAGAGGGAAACTGAGTTTAGAGATTAACAGAGGGAGGGAGTAACGAATGGTTTAAGCATGGAGTCATGGGCAAAGTGAGTTGCAATCCCCCTCCCCATAGTGTTCAGTGAATGGCAATGATGAGGGACATTGTGGATACAGGGAGAGACAAATAACCCACGGTGCACAAGGTGTGGTTACATTCTAGCATTTGTAATGTCATGGGCTAATATGTTGTGGAAAAAGGTCAGATTTTTAGTTTCTTTCAAATAGATACAAGGAAAACATCTGCTGCGTAAGTGCAGAATAAAGATTGTCTAACACCAACAAATTAAAAAAAGTACTTAGTATTAGAAGAATGTGAGTTTAGAGATCCGCTGTGACCCTTCATGCATGTAATTGCAGCTGTGATAAAAAGTGAGTTTTCAAGCCTCATTGTATTAGTAATTCCTCTTTTGTAGTCTTTTTTTTTTTTTTAATCCTTTTTTCTCTATAGTCATTGCAGTGTCACTCCTGATACATAGAAATCTTTCCTGAAATTCAGCTGATTACTGGAAAAAGACCACCTCAGGTTGCTGCAGCATAAGTTTAATCTTGCCTAGTCTAGCAAAAGAATGAAATATATTAATGGTTGCTATAACAGTAGTAGTATTTGTTTTTGTTAGCTCGTATAAGCATGTCTGGGGCCATGTAAAATAAATTACGTCACTCAAAGTACAACTGCATATGATATTAACCAAGCAGTGCCTGCATTTTTATCCCCATTACCTGTATGGATATGTCCTTTCTAGGAAGCTCTCAATAACATATATTCCACTTGAGGCTTGGATCTTGTACTTAATCAACTAATTTATTACCATATTAAACAAAAATGGAAGTGAAACATCAAATGTTTGGTGGCATGTAACTGTGTACTTAAACAGGACTGGACACTTGCAAGTCAGATCAGCATTTAACCCTTTTCCTTAGGGCTCCTGTAAGTTAAGTTGGCTCGTAATGACCGTCTCTGTGCTGGCACAAAATAGCTGGAGCACACTGCACTGTGGCTATACACTCTCCCAATGAGCCCTGTATGCTAGGGGCTGTGAGGATAGGGCTGAGCAAATAATGGAATTATTTGGTTTGAAGGACTGAACTGAAAAAGCCAAAAAATACCTGGTTTGATTAGAAGACATCTTTTTCTTTTCTGAAGTTTTCATCCAAACAACCTCTCTCCCCAAAAAAGTTCCTTTTTGAGAAGTAAATTAATAATATTTTTCTTTAAACAAGGCCCCAATTACACAACTCCATGGACGTAAACTGGGTTCAATTTCTGCCCATCAGGAAAGCTTGTAGCCAAAATTGTAAAAATTATGCAGTGAACAGAATCTCTTTAATGAGATGATTTGGTTATTTGCTATAAATTATTGTAACATTCAGATTTTAAAAGAACCGTGGATGCCCCTTTTAACAAAACATTTTAACTAGTGTCTGTTTAAACAACAAACGTGGGACCAAAATCTAACCTCCTGTTCTATATCCATCCAGTCACAAATGAGATTGCATGGCAGTAAGTGAGGGTGGAAATTGGCTCATTGTGAGAACTATTCTAGCAGTTACAAGTTGTCAGATCTGACCCAGTACAGACTTCTTTGTTTTAATTGTGCTAGTTGTCCCACATAAATAAAATGTGGTGGGAAATTTCACTTAGAGAATAGAGAGAACTCCTGGAACAGCAGCAATTATGCTTAGCCTTTTATCAGGGAGATTTGAATAGAGATGTATGTCAAAGCCAAGGCCACCCTCCCAGTGCACAGCTTGGGTACCGGACTCTGCACTAGACTGCTGACTCCAATGTGGAGCCAAGTGGGAGGAATCTGCCCCAGCAGCGCTCCCAAGCCAGGGTAAACAAACCCTTCAGAACAAAGACAGAATTGTTCCCATAATATGGGATTATAATTATTAAATTCTATGGAGTGTTTTCTCCCTAAGGGCTTCAATGGAAACAGGATCAGGCCCCTCGTAGCTATTTGGAGACCTAGGTCAGATGAGTAAGTCCACAGCCAGGAAGTGCGAAACGGGAGGGAAAAATTAACTGAAAAATTTCAAACTTAAAGAGGGGAAAAAAAGTATTACTTTGGGTACTGGATGAAAATCTGTGTCTGAAACAATTTGCCTATTCCTGTGAAGCCCTATTTGAGTCAAAGACTTAGAACCAAATTCTGATTGCATTTATACCAGTATAACTCTACTGAAGTCAATGGAGTTACTCTTGGTTTAAGCTGGTGTAACTCAGACCAGAATCAGACCTTTAAATTCCACAAAACTAAAATAAGAAATCAGTAGATTCTGTTTATTTAAGAATGGCATCAAAGAGAGCATTAGCATTAAAAGGAATGTCACACAATGTGTGAGGAATGCCAATTTATTATTACAAAGTATTTGTTATAGAATAACTAGCAGACCTTGCTTCTCCAACGTTTTTCAGCTTTATAGGCAATTACTGTATACAAGATGAAAGACTGCAGCAGCCGCAGCCATTGGTGAGCTCCCAGACAGACTGCAATTATCCTTGGAAATGATTACATGAATCAACAAATAGTCAAGATAGCCACAATGCTGACAGCCGACCAACAGACGTGTTTTAAAACTGGGACTACAAGGCACATCAGTAGGCCAACAAAGCTTCCGAAGGGACCAAGCTAGGCCTGGCAGCTTCTGTACTGGCAGATGTTGTGAAGCCAGACAGCTATGGGACTTGTACTGGCAGAATGCTGAATCTATCACCATCCGGTTAATAGAGCTGTACTGGCAATGGTTCTGAACCTGGCCAAGAGCTACAAATGACTGCTACCAAAGCCTGCTGAAAGAGCTGTTTTGACAGAGATGCTAAGCCCAACCAACTGACCAGCAGAGCTGCAATGGCTGCAAGTTTGAAACAAGCTTTCCCATAAAACTGGACTTGTGCAAAAACTTCCAAAAACCATCTAACAGGAAAATGGAAGGAAAAAAGTAACTGATAGATACTTATTTCTAAAAGGAGATCGCAGAAAAGGGAGAGAGTCATTCAGTCTATGTAGGTATATTCATTACAAATCTGAACTGTATGGAGATAAAGGAACTATCATGAGCAATTAACCAAATTTCTCAAGCATTTCTCTCTCTCCGATGGGATATCCCATTGTAACATCTGTTTGACATAAAATAAGTTAATGAAGCGTTCCTTCTTAGGACTGCTGAACAACAGACTTGATGTGAAACATGTAGCAAGGCTGAAGTATCATACACTGTAACTTCATATAGTGAAAGAGTCCAAAGACAACAAAAAAATTTAAGACTTTGTACCATTTTTGAGGCAGAGGATGTTGATTACTCAACATTGACATAACTGAAATTAAATAGTAAGAAATCAGAAAATATCACGTACAGAAGAAGAGTCCTTTGTCCCCAAAGAGGTTTCATTTTAAATTCGCTCCACCTCAGACTTTACTTGGCATCACATCCTTCCTGCCCTGCCAATAATATCAGCCTTCTTTATTTCCATCTGCTACTTCCATCTCTAGGCACCATTTCCCTTGCTAGCCTGTTTGCCAAGCCACCACACTCTCCTCATTCAGATCCCTCCTGAGAAACACTTCTTCCCGGCCAGAGAAGCTCCTATGGCAGCAGAGCTAGTGCTGTTCTGCCTTTTGGCCCCCTAGCTCAGCACATATCCCCTGCACAGCGTACCACACTGCCCCTTTGCCCATCCCCATTGCACACTGGAATGCAAAGAGGGAAATGATCCACTGCAATGCAGCTCCTTTGCCCACAGTGGAGAACATGTGCAACAGCCGTGGGGGACTTCTTCAGTCACGGAGGAAGGTGCAGGATTTGTAGTAATCCGTTGCAGATCCAATTCTCTGTTCTCTGGCATGGTTTAAGGATATCATTCTCCATTATATTATACAGCAGTGGTTCTCAAACTTCTGTACTGGTGACCCCTTTCACATAGCAAGCCTCTGAGTGCACACCCCCCCCTTATAAATTAAAAACACTTTTTAATATATTTAACACCATTATAAATGCTGGAGGCAAAGCGGGGTGGAGGCTGATAGCTCGCAACCCCCTATGTAATAACCTTGCAACCCCCTGAGGGGTCCCGACCCCCAGTTTGAGAACCACTGCCTTAGAGGGAAACCTCCCGTCTGCTCTGTATCCTAGCACAAAATTCTCTCTACACAGACCAGCATATTAAGGTCCCCATCCCTTCCTAAAACACACTAAATCATAGAAGTGTAAGACTGGAAGGGACCTCAATAGGCCATCTGCATTTTAGTCAAAGCAGGACTAAGCAATAACTAGACCATCCCTCCTTAGCCAATTTGTTCCAGTGCTTAACCATCCTGACAAGAAGTTTTTCCTAATGTCCAACTTAAACCTCCCTTGCTGTAACTTAAGCTCGTTGCTTCTTGTCCTATCTTTAGGGGCTAATGAGAACAATTTTTCACTCTCCTTCTTGTAACAACCTTTTATGTACTTGAAAACTGTTGTTATATCCCCCCCTCAATCTTCTCTTTTCTAGACAAAACAAATGCAATTTTTTCAATCTTCCCTCATAGGTCATGTTTTCTAAAGTTTAATCATTTTTGTTGCTCTTCTCTGGATTTTCTCCAATTTATCCACATCTTTCCTGAATGTGGTGCCCAGAACTGAACACAATACAAGACCACATCTTTAGTAGGGTTGACTTGCAACACAAATTGTGAGCCACGTAATTTTATTGTATTTTATTCCCAAGGGACCACTCCAGTAGAGATGTTACGGAATCGCTAATTGTGGCTTGTTAAATCAGTTTGGGAAGCTGGACTAGTTCACCATAAAATGCAATCCTGGTCTCCCCCCAATGGCATGTTATTTTCCCCTCTGAAATTTACCTCCATATATTCTTGTTCATCTAATTTCCTCCCATATGTCTTGAGTTAATCGAGAAAGCTCATCCCCACAGTGGATCATGTCAAAAGAGGATCGCACTGAACTCTGCCTTAGTGCAGCCAATGGGAAACTCCGTTTTCCCCCAATGTTTCTTCTGGACAATTTTTAGAAAACTTCTGTGAATAGAAAGATCCTACTGCTTCAAAGTATCCCCCCAAACCCTCCCAGCAGACCAGGGTAGGGGGTATTCAGGAGTGGCTTTCCCTTACCCTGCCCCTTGGCTGGAGCAGTTTCAGTTTTGTTCCTGTGTGGCAATGTGGGGGGGGGGGGGTGTAACTTCTAGTCTAAATGGTGTAAACAGAGCTGTGACTGGGTCAGGGGATGGGACAGAGGATTGCATTCCCTGAACACAAGGATGGCACTAGTAACCACCCCAAAAAGGCCTGAGAGGCAGAATCAAAGCTCCCACTCTACATTGCTTGGCTAAACTACGTAGCTCATTGTACATACCATTAAAGAGACACTCAAGTGGCTTGGCACCGCCTGCAAGCCAAGATTTTTCTGAAAGGAATTATGCCTCCTGCAGCTCCCACCAGGGTGGTGAAATATAAATTGCTTTCCGAAGCAGCAAGAAAAATCAGACTCCAAAACAAAGGAGGAATGAGCAGAACAAAAGTGTGTAAAAAGTGTCAAACTCTAGTCTTCTGCATGCCCAGACAGGTTCAAAAAAATGCAGTCCTTTGTTTGCCTGGTCACACATTCAATACACTTATTAATTTTATAAACAAATTATCCTTATGACTTTTCAAAGACAGTAACTTCCCAGAATAAACTCATGATCCTTTTCCTCAGCTTCCTGGCACACAGGATTAGATTTAGAATTGTCATTTTATAGATCACACTTAGCTACTTGCAAGCAAAACAACATTCGGGGGAGTGGGGAGCAGGAAGCATCAGCAGCTTTTCATTTCTGATCTGCAGAACAGAACTTCAG
The DNA here is from genome assembly GCF_011386835.1 of Chrysemys picta bellii. Lineage (NCBI taxonomy): Eukaryota > Metazoa > Chordata > Testudines > Emydidae > Chrysemys > Chrysemys picta. Next base: position 17,784,825 of record NC_088799.1, on the reverse strand, counting down.
ACAACAGCTAGGGGAGGTGTGTGGGTGCAGGCGACAGAACTGACTGTGTTCGCTTGCTCAGAAAGGAATAAATAAGGGATAGATGCAGAAGTTTGACAGAATTGCTTTTGTGCTACAAGATGTTCTCAATTAACTTGCTGCCCAAACACAGGGAGACTGACTGTCAAAAAGATTGTTAGAGGGGATTCTGGTGGAGCTGCACTTGCGATGGTGGGGTTTTTTGTTTGCTATGTAGAGCAGTGTCAATCCAGGGTTCCAACTCCACCTCAAGCCTAACCTCTCTTCTGTCTACACACAAATCATGCTAACCTACGGCTCGGATCCAGTGTCCCAGAACCCCAGAGGGGTGGAGGGATAAAGCTTGGATCAAGCCAGGACCCAGGGTTCAAGCCCTCTTGCTTTGCAATGTAGAGACAGCCCCCACTGAGTTTGCCCAAAAATATCCCACAATCCCACAGGCCAATTTTCTTTGTTCTCTGGACAGTCAAGTTTTCCTATACTGCACCATGAACATACCCTCCCTCCTTCCTGCACTGTCCCCTTCCCTTTCTCTTGTCTTTTTGTTTAAGTAATCCCCTCTCAACTAAACTCCACATACCCACCCAAAAAGCCAACATCCCCCCACCCCCCAAACCCAACAACATATCATGGATTTAACATGACATTAGCCCTGGTCATTTTGTTCACTGTGGGATACTCCTTTCCCCTGCTCTTTGCCTGTCTGGTCTACTCAGATGTAAGATCTTCAGAGTAAGGACTGTCTACGTCTGTGTTTCTACAGCACCTAGAATAGGGCCTTCATTTCAGTTGGTCTATAGGCTTACTGTAATAAATTAATAATCATATACTATGGCAGGTCAAAGCAACCAGGCAAAAAGTGGGGTGGGAAAAGGAGGTAGTGCTAAAGCAAACCTTTAAAAGTAGTGCTTTTCAACCAGGGGGTACGCACACCCCTGGGGCTATGCAGAGGTCTGTCGGGGGTACATCAAATCATCTAGGTATTTGCCTAGTTTTACAACAGGCTACATAAAAAGCAGAATCAAAGTCAGTACAAACTAAAATTTCATACAGACTAGGACATGTTTATACTACTCTATACTGTGTGCGTGTGTGTGTGAGATTATTTTATATATATATATATACACACACACACACATACTGAAATGTAAGTATAATATTTATACTCCAATTGATTTATTTTATAATTATATGGCAAAAAATGATAAAGTAAGCAATTTTTCAGTAATAGTGTGTTGTGACACTTTGTATGTTTGTCTGATTTTGTAAGCAAGTAGATTTTAAATGAGGTGAAACTTGGGGGTACATAAGACAAATCAGACTCTTGAAAAGGATATAGTAGCCTGAAAAGGTTGAGAGCCATTGCTTTAAAGGCCAGATTTTTAAACAAAAATTAGAAGCGTGGGGCATCCGGGAGAACGATGTCTGAAGGAGAGGGACAATAACCAGTTGTCAATAAAGTTGCCAGATACCCCTATTCTGAATACTGCAAGAGTTGTATTAAGAGGTCTGTAAGATAGCTTGGTTGCTACAAAAGTGATGGACGCTGTGATTCCAACCCCTCCTGCTCAAAGGTTTCCATAATTTGTGATATTGTTACCATGGCTTTCCCCAAAATTTACCATGACAACCCTGCAAAATTGCTCACCCATGTAGACTCTATTACTGTGTTCCATTAGTAGCATTTTAGTGCCTGTTATACTCTGGTTGCACAAAGCCAGTGAGTCAGCTGGTTCATGATATACACATTTCTTTGACTTGCTGCATTGCAAGAACTGAGTATTCAGGAGACTTTAATATAGTTATGAGCTTATTATCTTGTCACAGAGTTGCTATGGACAGATGTCAAGCATCAGACTTGTTTGAGTGAGTATGTTTGCCTTAGCAATGTGCAATTACATTTATATTTTAATCTCCATGAACATTAATAATAAAGTTATGACATTTTAACACCAGCTGTTGATTCAGAGTCACTGCCTTCTGAACAGGAAACCCCTGAGGTCAATTTCATTTTGTCTGCTGTTCTGTACACCTCATAGAAGTAGTAAAAAAGTGACAGCAAAGTTATTTCAAAGATGATGGGACATTAGCCATTGGAGCCAATGCACATGGAACTAAATCAAAAAGGGGAAAAAAAGTCCTCCTAAAGATAACATTTTAGAGATATCACAAGGCTTGGGATTTTTTTTTTTTTATTTTTTTTTTTTTTTGGTATCAGGCACGCTATTTCAGGATGTGTGATTGCCTCAGCCATACACCTGCTAGGGATGAATGGAAAGTGCCATTTAAAGAAAAAAAATGCAAAGCTTTTATTTTGATTTTTTTTTTTTTAAATCCTCTTTCAAAATGGGGCTCAATCTTGCAGGGTAGTTTGCATGTGATTTCCCCCCCCCCCCCCCCCCCCCCAAAGCAGCTAACCAAATCAGACAGCTTATTCGAACTTCATATTCCCTCAATTAATCCAACAATAATACTTCCTCCTCCACAAGAGCGTTGTGAAGCTGTGGCCAAAAGACACAAGCTTAGATAGCCTATAGTTACAGTAGACACCTAAATTGATATTCAGGCACTTAAAGAGAAGTGGCCTCATTTTCACAGCTGCCAGCTTCTGTGGGTTGTTGGTTAAGTGAACCATGAATGCTGTATCTATTTGAAACTACAACCTCCATTTTGCCTCCTGAACACCATTTTGATTATAAGACTGTTCAGATCCTTCACCTGGGCTCTGTACCTTCCATATTGAGCTGAAATACACAGGAGGCGTCAGGAGCAATTCTTGCACCTAACAGAGGGCTAACAATGGAGGCTGTTTAAACCCTGATGATTGTCCATTAAAATGAAGACCCCCGTTGGACAAAGAGGTGGCTACTGCCCAGTGTAAACCAATTTTTCAAGTTTAGACTCCAGGTCGATGATGCCCAAGCTACAGATCACCTGACAACTGACTTGGATCACCAGATGGGGCTTGAGGCTAATCAGAGCAATCATCTGATGGGGTACTGGAAGTCTCTAGAAGGTAGGTTCTGTCACTGGCCGTTTTTAGAAAAATGACCAGAAGAAGGCAGCAGGTGTATGCAGGAGAAGGGGGACAAGATCCTGAACTCCCTAAAAGACTCCGCTCCTACCTCCCACCTGAAGAAAGACTGATCGTTTTAGAAATCCTTCTGCAAAGTCTAGGTCTATTTGTTTCAACTATCATTTGTCCCCAAAGGATAAATTGTAAACCAGAGCAAATACAAGTGTGCTCTAGGGAAAAGGTATCCTTATGCTACTGATGAACTTCTTTTGGAGGTAGGGAAAGGGTGTTCAGCACTGGAATAAGGTGGCGGGACTGCGAAGCCACACCTCTGAGAAGGGCCACCAGACAGAATCTATGCCTATGGAATGAGCCTGGAGGAAAGGAGTCCATGCTTTGGATCTACCCAAACCAAAGGGAATCTCTATAGCACATTGGACCAGCATGTGGGTCCAAACCCAGCAGCCTAGTGAGAGTGTTAAACAGGGAGAGCTTTAGCAGGGCTGACACAGAACATGTGAGCACTTCAGTACACGCTGTGGGTGCTCAGCACCTCTCCCAATGAGGACTACTTTTGTTTGAGTCCTAACGTTAGCTGAGCCCAAGTTTGAAAGTGTTGATCTAAATTCACCAACGCCAAGATTTTCAGAAGTGACAAGTGATTTTGGGTGCCCAACTTGAATCATCTTCAAGGGACCCAGTTTTTAGCAAGTACTGAGTGTATGTGTTGTGGGGGGCTTCAAAAAATGAGCAGTTTAATCAAAACCTAAACGTTTTGGGTGCAGTGTCAATTTCAATGAATTTTTTTTGACCAGGGAAAACAGCTAAATGTTTCATTTTGCCCTTTTATATTAAAATATATTTAGTATGTATATATTATATAAAATTCAAAATGCAGTATGTCAATGCTATTGAAATGAAATGTTTTGATTGTCTTCATTAAAAAAATCAATTTTAATTTTGTGGGAAGTTTCAGAAATGTGGTGTTTGTTCCAATTTGCACTTAAAAAAAAAAAAGTTTGATATGTTGGATTTCCCACAGAATGCAAATTCTGGTTCCCGACCAGTTCTAGTACTGAGCATCCTTAAAGGAGGGGAAGCCCTAGGAGGTTCCATTACGACTGTGCTAAGTTGGAGAAGGAGAAAGCTGCATAGAGTCTGGAGGTGGGGCCTTAGCCTCCAGAGGATCCTAAGATTGCCACCTGTCCAGATTTCCCCAGGATAGTCCCTTCTTTGATGTAGCTGTCCTGGGAAATCTATAAAGGTTCTCACTATATACTGCCAGCTGTCTAGTTTTATGACTCAGGATCATCCCAGATGTTTTCTTGTACCTCAGAGATGGCAGCCCCAGTGGGTCCCCCAAGATGCCCACAAATATGACAGATCTGCAAGAGACAACCCCTTGCTTTTTTCTATGGGTAGGTGGGTGCAGTACCCTCCCCACAATGGGCTGACCTGGGGAAGACTTCTCAAAGGAAACATGGAGATGTGAGGGGTTGAATAACACTGATGGAAAATTATTTGACCCAGAGGCAGCAATGAGTTCTCAATTTTTATTGTTAAAGAAACTCCACAAGTTAAGAATATCTTCCCCTCTACTCTCAGACGTATCACAGATTCCATCATTTAAACGAGTCACACATTTTGTATTCTACTGTGAAATTTGGTAGATCAGTGTGATCCCAGACGCTAACTCCCAATTGTAATTTAATTAAAAGGGCAGTAGCTAAGTTTCACCATACGCAGCTGCCAGATGGAATCACTGCAGTTTAAGTCTAAAGGCGACGTTATCGCATGTACTGAAGCATGCTTTTATAAGTAATGAAAGCTGTCACTTTTATGCTACAGAAATTGCTGTAATGCCTTCTGATATTACAGTATCTGCAGAATATAAAAGTATCAAGCAAGACCTGAAGAAGAGCTCTGTGTAAGCTTGAAAGCTTGTCTCTCTCACCAACAGAAGCTGGTCCAATAAAAGATATTACCTCCTCCGCCTGGTCTCTCTTATTTTGTGAAGGCATTTACAGCTGACAAACTTTGAAAACAAAGATCAAAGCACATACACAAACTGAACAACAAGAGACTTAAAACTCCATTCGTACTCATATATATTGAGTGTCCCAAAATGTTTCACAGTGATGAACTAGAAGCTAGTAGCATAGTGGGCAATTCCTGGAACACATCCGCTATTATGTGTTAAACGAGCTGATAGTTGATTTTGAGTATCAAGCATTGGAAGACTAGAGCTCAACTAACTGAAGGCTCAAGAGGACTGGGAATAGAATAGGGATCACCTCTAGATGGGTCATGTGAATGTGCGCTAGGCTGATAGTACCCTAAAGTTGTTACTACTTGGGGACTGATCCTTCTCTCATTGAAGTCATTGTTAATAATAGTGCTATTGATTTCCTTATGGAAAAGTCTTATAGGGTTCTACTGGAATCATTCTAAAATCCTGTATAACAGAGGTTCTCAAACTGTGGTCCGTGATTTCCATTCAGGTGGTCTGCGGATAGTTCCCTCTAAGGTGCGTGCCTTGGGCAGTCGCACGTGAAAGAATGAAGGGCCACCCACCTAATTAGTGGAGCTGCACAGGCTTGGCTCCTCTAATTAGGTGCCCGGACCCTGGAGAAGATGCACATGTAAGGTGAGGTGGTGGCCTTGGGGGGAATACGGTGTAGGTGGGAGGGGGCAGTGGGGTGAGAAGAGGGGGTGGGGGAATTTGGGATGTGCAGGGCTGTGGTGGCCAGAGAAAGAGGTGACTTTCCCCAGCTCCAGGGCTGTGGCTGCTGGGGAGAAATGGCCCTCCTTCCCAGCCTCAACTCTATGGCTGCTGTGGCCGGGGAGAGACCCTCCCCCCCCCCCCCAGCCCCAGCTCGGGGGCTGCTGCGGTGGGGGACAGAGGGCACATCCATCGCATTAGAAAGGTAAGGCTACAGACATTAAAATATGAGTTTGTGTGCTTTTATTTGTAGAACAAAAAAAGTTTATTAAGGTTTTTTTTTATATAGCGCTTTTATCCAAAGTGCTTTACAATAGTTAGCGAACGGTACAAACAGCATTGGGAAAGATCATTAAGTGATCCGCCAAGACCCTCAGCAATTTTCAAGTGGTCCGTGGGGAAAAAAAAAAGTTTGAGAACCACTGCTCTAGATTATGCACAGAGAGGTACTGTAACACACACTCACCAGTGGATTGCCCTTGCATAGCATTTTTCATCTTCAGACAAAATCTAAGTGATAGTTATGGCTTAAAACATCCTAGTGAGGCATATAAATACTTATCGTTCCCATTTCACAGGTCTTGGGAGAGAGATGAGGAAGACTTGGAATGTGAAGACCTAGAGATGAAAGATTAAGTGCTTTATTCTTAGTACTGAATCTTCTAGTCTATTGAATCATCTTGTGCAATAGGTTATGTCCATGGTGCCTAGCACGAACAGCAGTGGGTACATTAGAGACGCCTAATATAGATGCAAAAATGGTGTTGTAATGGCTTATAGGAAAAAATATTAAGTGAAACCCTGAACTGAAAGAGATGGTATAAAAATGTTAAATTGAATAAGTTCTCTGCAACTTTGCACCCTTTTTAAAATAATAATCTGATTAATCCAAGTATGTGCTAACATTTTTTGGTCACTGTGAATATTCAAAGTTGAGCTACCCTATGGTAATTAACAGAAAAATGTCACTAGCGCAGAATGTTTCCACAGGTAATTGTTTCTTAATGTTAGGTAAATGTCAGGCTGTAGTCAAGTCATTTATCAAAAATAAACGTGAAGGAGAAAGAGACATTTATTTTCACAGTAGGTGACACTTACGCTGTGATGATTTTTCTAGTGTAGTGACTTAATTTCTGGTACAACAAGAGACATAAGGTTGCATCATCAGGATCTGCTGTAACATGTTTTGTGAGGAAGCTGAGGGTGGCCATTCCACCTGGCAACATCTGAATTATTGGAAGTAAAAGGATTTCAGAATCTGAAGTCCTTTCCAGCCTCAAGAAGAGTTCTGTGTAGCTCAGAAGTTTCTCCTTCATCAACAGAAGTTGATCCAATGAAAGATATTGCCTTACCCATTTTGTGTGTCTCATATCCTGGGCCCAACAAGGCTACAAAATCACTGCAAACTTCATAGGCCACATCACTTGGAACACTGAGGCCACCCCATGAGCTACCTACCTTCTGTACTTCCTGGCTCATCTGGTAAAGAAATATCTCTGGCTTCTTCCACTGAAGGCAGGTTCCAACTCCAATCCTTTAGAAAAGTAGGTGATGGAGCCTGCTTTGGAACTGAAATAATAAAGAGTGTGCTGGATTCTTGTGTGTTAATTGATTAAAATAATTAGTTGGGGAAAAAATAAACACCTCTTTCTGTAATGTTCATAAGGAGAAGAGACAGCTGTCTCAAATAACATATTCATTATGATGGAAAAGGCTTAAAGTTTTTAACAGTGATGAAGGCCACTAAGGTTCTACAGAAACTACTCTTGCATTCAGTAGGCTTTTAGAGTGATACACTTTCTAGAATCTTGAACCATCCTATATAATTCTATAGCAGGGATAAAATTCATTGTTAAATTTTATTGGATGGCCCAAAATACTTACAGAAAGGTGATAATTTTGCAGAAGAACTTTTTTAAGGGGGGGGAGGAGTGTATTTGGTGTGAATAAGAACAAGATACTGTTTCCCTGGCTATAACACTGACGATATTAATAAACTAAGAAAACACTAGGGCTGGTTGAGCATGTTTAAAAAATTCGACTTGCAAATATACGCATGTTTAAAAGGAGCAAGTTTGTTTCACCATGGTTCATGGGATCCTCTTCACTTTTTGAATGTTCATGTAACTGATGGGTATTTGAGAATATTTGCTGCCCCCTAAATTTCACACGTAATTATTCCTCCGTAAAGTCACTATTCTCCAGTGTGGATTACTGAAATATTTTTAGGAGGGAGATGAGAATTATGCTGTATGAATTAGGCATATACAATGTAAGTTACAAACAGGAAGCAGTGAACGCAAATAGATAACCAGCAAATCATAGTATAAAAACAATTGCCCCAAATATTTGGGGATAGAAATGTATTAAAGGAAAGAAGAACTTGATTATAAAGTATTTGCCAAGTTGCAAAGAGACTAAAACCTAGTCTTGTACTGAGAACCTCTCAGATCCTTGCAACTGCCTGGTGCTCTATTGACCTTGGTGATGGAGGGGTCTGGGTTTTGTTGTTATAATTATCTGTATTATCATAGAACATGGAATCCCTAGTCATGGACCAGGGCTCCATTGTGCTAGCACCTGTACAAACACCGTATAAAAAGACACTCCCTGTCTCAGGGAGTTTAGAGACTAAGTATAAGATGAGACAAGGGCTGTCAATTAATCACAGTTAATGCATGCACTTCCCACACAACAAATTAACTAGATTTAAAAAAGTAGTCATAATTGATCACAGTTTAATCACACTGTTAAACAATAGTAGAATACCAATTTAAATTTACTATAAATATTTTGGATGTTTTTCTACATTTTCTATTGATTCCAGTTACAACACGGAATACAAAGTGTACAGTGCTCACTTTATATTTTTATTGCAAATATTTGCACTGTAAAAAATAAAAGAAATAATATTTTTCAATTAACCTCAAGTACTGTAGTGCAATTTCTTTATCGTGAAAGTTTAACTTAAAAATGTCACTTATTTTTACATAACTGTACTCAAAAACAAAACAATGTAAAACTTTAGAACCTACAAGTCAAAGCATGAATGGCCATACAATGTTTAGCATATCTGGCACATAAATATCTTGCAACACTGGTTACAACGGTGCCATTCAAACTCCTATTCTCACTTTCAGGTGACATTGTAAATAAAAAGTGGGCAGCATCATCTCCCATAAATGTAAATAAACTTCTTTCTCTTAGAGAGTGGCTGAAAAAGAAGTAGGACTAAGTGGACTTGTATGAATGAGGTGAATGGAAAAAATACTGTTCATCTTTTTTACAGTGCAAATATTGTAATCAAAAATAATAATGTGAGCACAGTACACTTTGTATTCTGTGTTGTAATTGAAATCAATATATTTGAAAATGTAGAAAAACATCCACAAATATTTATAATTTAAATTAGTATTCTATTATTGTTTATCAGTGCGATTAAAGCTGCAATTAATTGCGACTTTTTTTAATCTCGCGATTAATTGCAACTTTTTTTTTAATTGTTTGACAGCCCAAGATGAACCACAACAGATGGATACAGACAGATGGGCAGTATGATAAGTTCACGATACAATACCGGGCCCTAAATCTGTAACCAAAAGGTTCACTAGCTCCAGAAAATACTGATTTATAATTTTTGAAAATGGACTGCAGTATTTTCCTTGGTAATGTGGGAGGACAACAGAAAAGTGAGAAGGAGAATGTTCAGAGCTGACCTGCGTAAATTGCTTTACCATGTCAGAGCCAATAAATGATGGATGTTATTGTCTGACAGATCTTTTTGCTGTAGAATTACGAGAGGTTTTGCTTTAACAGTTCAGCAGCACAGATTTCTGCATCACTATGTTTTGACAGTGAGCCAATGAGGTCTGATGTTGAAAGGATGGGATTATAAACATCTGGACTCTTCTGGGTTTTATTTCCAGCTCTGCTATGGGTTTGCTGTGTTGCCGTATGCAACTTAACTTTTCTCATTCTCTCTGTGTGTGTGTGTGTGTGTGTGTGTGTGTGTGTGTGTGTGGAGATTGGATGCTTATTTTTATTTTAAAATATTTGTGTAGAGCTGTACATTTTAACATGATATCTTGCAAACCATAGATTAGACATGTCTCCTGACCCAATGGGTTTGGAATCTGTGCTTGATCGTAGTGGGAACTGAAGAGCTGTTCAGAACTTCGCAGGATCAGGCCCTAATTAATGATCACTTTATCTGTACATCAGTTGCTTAGAAATGTGTGGGCTTATAAAACTAGAGTTGTAGTTTTATGCTAGGAGTCACCTGGTGACACTCTTAAATATAGTAATCATAGCTAGAAGTGTTTCCATTTCATGAAAAAAATTGAGGTTTCAGAATTTGTTTCCATGCCAGCATGGAACAAAAGCAAGGCCATTCAATGTTCTTCATGCAAAAAACACAACAGACAAAGACCTCCTCCCCAAAACAGTCAATGTCCTCTTGGTTAGGACACTCACCAAGGATGTGGGAGATCCAGCTTCAAATCAGACACATCACAGGTTAGTGCCCTAATCACTAGGCTATTAGCTTTTCTGGGGTAGGGGTTCTTTCTTTTGTTTGAAAGTTTTTAGCTCTGCAATCAACTTGGTGAAAAAGAACTTTAATTTCACATAAGTATACACAGTAACTTCGGAAACTGAATTATTCTTGGTTTTTAAACATTCTTTAGTCTATTCTATTTAACCTTTTCTTTTCCTTTTAATCTTCTTTGCAGCTAATACAGTACCACTTAACTGGAGATTTGAGGCTTCTGCTAATGCAGAGACTGATAGGTTCTAGTGTCATCTAATGCTGATGGCTCAAAGGAAAAGGTGTTTCTAAAAAGGCCAGTGATGCTCATGGGAATTGTCTAATTTTCCAGGCATAGATTAGAGCATTTTAAGTGAAGGAAATGAAGCTAAAATTATATTTATGTATACAGTACAGTTAATTCCGGACTGCCTTGTAATTCAATGTAAATCCAATCCAGCAAGGTACTGAGTGTCCTCAGCTCCTGTTGAAATCAATGAGTGCTGAGAATGTATTACTCCATTTAGGAAGTACTCATCAGTCCAGTGGATCAGACCCTTTGCAAAAAAGGACTGGGATAGCATAATAACAGAGAGGAATATAGCCTGAAGCAAAGAATAAGAGAGCTGATAGTATAAGAGCAATCCCAGTTATATGGTTGGAATAATAAGAGTCAGATCCTCAGGTGATGTGTAAATCAATATAATAATGCAGATTTACACTGCCTGATGATATGGCCACAAATTTCAGGTTGAACAGATAAGAACTTCAAAAATGGTAAATGTATGTCATAGTTCCTGACAAGCGATGCCAGCAGAAATTTTCAGACCAGTCTGGCTGGTTCTGCAAAGCTTTATCGACTGATCTGTGAAACATGAAATTAACGTTCAGTACTTTAGACAGTGCTTTTGTTGTTCACTATTGTTTTTAAAGGCATATCTCTGCGAAATATTACTTTGTGATATAGTTCTGGCCCGCTCACATGTGAAACCCCAATTCAGCAAAGCAGTTAAAATTAAGCATGTGCTTAAGCATTGATGTCAATGGGCCATAAGCACAAGCTTAAAGTTAAGCATGTACATAAGTGTTTCACTGAATAAGGATGCTTACCTGAATTGAGGCCTGAATCAGTTTGCAATCTGTTCTTTCTTCAATTTTAAACTTCATGTACCAGGATATGGTTAAAAAAGCAAATCTCCATGTCCAAATTGTGAAGGGGGAAAAAAACTATCAGTTAAAAGATCCCTGTCTGACCACTAAAAGGAAAGGTAGCATTGAACAAGTATAAAACTGACTAGAACTAGAGAAGTTCATAGAGGATAGGTCCATCAATGGTTATTAGCCATATACAAGGATGGTGTCCCTAGCCTCTGTTTGCCAGAACCTGGGAATGGCCGACAGGATGGATCACTTGACCATTACCTGTTCTGTTCATTCCCTCTGAAGCATCTGTCATTGGCCATTGTCAGAAGACCGGATACTGGGCCAGATGGACTTTTGGTCTGATCCAGTATGGCTGTTCTTATGATATCCTTTTCACTTATTACATTAAATATAGTCATCCAGTTTTTGCTTTTATATATTGATACCACTTGACTCTAAATATACAAATAAGGAAGCATTTTACCTACCAGAGAACTAAATGAAACTGCACTATTCTCTTTTCAGGTAACTTAATGTCCGTGAATATGCTGTTCTTCATTTACCAAAAAAAATTACACTCTGATTAGCAAAACAACTAATATATATTTTAAAAGTTTAAGATCTGAGGTGGGGGCGATTTTTGTGCAAGGAAAAGGGGTGGTGTTGGGAATGTGTGTGTTGCATAAACCTGATTAAAAATATTTAGCATTTAAATGGTCCAAATTAGCCATTGAAGTTTTCTCTCTCTAAGATGTGTGCATCTCCCTTTCTGCTATTGTTATAGCCTATCTGACCATACTACATATGGCAGACGGTTGATCAGAGTGCTGAATAGCTATCTTCACAACCAGACGTAATTGGAAAGCTCTTTTGAAATGACAGATAAGATGATGCAATGTGCATCAAACTAATTATCCCTTTCAGTTTTCAAGGTAAGCTGGCATGAGTTAAAACTACAGCCTTGATGTGGCAAAGCACTTAAATATGTGCTTAAGTCCACCCCCATACAGCAGAGCATATGAAGTTTTTATTTAAATCATTATATGATCTTTTCCAAAATTTGGGGGCAAGCTCAGAAAGGCCAGATGTTGCTTTGGACCCATCTTTGGAAAAGAGCGATGGACGTCTATTTTAAGGCTTTGGACTGGGATTCAGGAGATCTGGGTTAAATTCCTGTATCTGCAGACTTCCTGTGTGACTTTGGACAAGTCGCTTAATCTACTTGTGCATCAGTTCCCCATCTGTAAAATGAAGATCATACTGCCTTCCTCCCCTTCTTTGTCTGTCCTGGCTGTTTAGCTTACAAATTCTTCACAGTAGAGGAGTGTCTCTTATAGATATTCTTTCACAAAAAGGTAGTACTGTGCAGTACAAAATGATATTTTTTCCTAAAGTAGGTAAGACTATAAAATGGCTTTCAGGTATATATTTATGGTACTGCTAGATAGGCAATATCCTTTTGTCTTTTCAACCCAGTATGTGTATTATGCTGAAGTTTTGAACTGGGATTGTATTTCCGTACTTAGCTGTGGAACTGTTGGTGTAAATTTATTTTTGATAAAGGCTGGATGTGTTTCTCTTCCTAAATGTTTGTACAACGCCTTGCAAAATGGGGCCCTGCTGTTGTTTGGAGTTTCTAGGTGCTCTTGTAATAATATAAAATAGCCTACACACCCGTTCGTTGAGAAGAAAGCCTTAAATGTCCCAACTAGCAAAGACAGTCATGTTCAACTTATTATGATTTATATGTTAAGTTTGAAAAAGATTAAATTCCTAAAATTGCTGGGTAGCCAGCAGGCAGGTAAGAAATCCTTAGTGTCATTAAGGAAGGTAAGTGGGAAGCTAGTGACAGATAAAGTTGTTGTTAGTTTGGAACAGAATGAATTCATTGCGTCAATGTTCTGGAAAGAAGTAGTGAAGGTCATGCCTCAAAGACTGGGAGACGTTTTCCTAAGGGAGACCAAGCAATGTTAGATGGTCTTATGATTATGCTAAAGTAGGTAGTCAAGCCATAAGCAACAGTCAAAGCTGACAGGGCTCCAGACCCAGATGATTTGTTTTACATAAAGCAAAAACTAATGAAATAAAAATCTCCACTGCAGGCTTTCTTGATATCTTGCTAAGAAGTGGGAAGATGATTGATCTACAAGAAGGGATAAGAGACATACAGTTAAATTCCATTTTGGGAGACTTTATTGGAAGCTATGGGATGGGACAAGGTCCATACAAATATGTAAGCAAAAAAGAATATGGATCCATAAAACAATGCCTGGCTAATATGCATGAGCTCCTTTAGTGCATCAGTAAGGCCTCATTTTTGTGAATGTTGTGTGGACGCCACAGCAGTTAACAAGTTAAAGTGTTTTGGTTTCTCACTGAAAAAGCAAAGCAAAAATCTTATCTGTGACATATGTGGCTAAGGGTGAGGGAGATTACTAAATAATGGCTACATCAGAGTTGTAGCCAAAACACATGCACGTCTGATTAATTCTTGTGTTTCCTCATCTATGAAAAGGGGGTAGTAATGCTTAATTGCTTACCACTCTGGGGTGTTGTGAGTTTTAATTGGATAACACTTGTTTAGTGCTTTGAAGATAAAATGCACTATATAAATATTAAGTAATATTATGTAAAGGTCACTGACTTCAAGAGCCCTAGTGTCCTGAAATAGTTAAGCAAACAACTAATCAGCATTGCCAGCCCCACGCATTCAGAAATCATGAGTCAGGCCCCACAAGAATCATGAGATTTAAGCCCCCCGAAAAAGTCTTTTTATTTGCCTTCTGGCTTTGGAGCCTTTTTGAGTCATGTTTCCAAGCTTTTCTCTGCAATCATGAGGATTAGAAACTTAAACTTTGTCAGTTTTTATTTAAAAAATAAATTCTCACATAGTTATGTGATTAAGAGCTGAGGCTTTAAGAAAAACATCATGAGACTCATGATAAAATTGTGAAAGCTGGCAGCACTGTTCTTTGCTGAAGCATTTTCAGCTAGGCCTGCAGTGCATTGACGAGAGAGCTGAGTACCAGAGCTTGTTCTATTGAATTCTTCTTCCCTCCTTTTGTGACACTCTCAACAAAGGATACTCCAGCCAAACACTGTCTTAACTTCAGAGTAGCAGCCGTGTTAGTCTGTATCCGCAAAAAGAAGAACAGGAGGACTTGTGGCACCTTAGAGACTAACAAATTTATTAGAGCATAAGCTTTCGTGGACTACAGCCCACTTCTTCGGATGCATATAGAATGGAACATATATTGAGGAGATATATATACACACACAGACAGAGAGCATAAACAGGTGGGAGTTGTCTTACCACCTCTGAGAGGCCAATTAATTAAGAGAAAACAAACTTTTGAAGTGATAATCAAGCTAGCTCAGTACAGACAGTTAGATAACAAGTGTGAGAATACTTACAAGGCGAGATAGATTCAATGTTTGTAATGGCTCAGCCATTCCCAGTCTTTATTCAAACCGGAGTTGTAAGTATTCTCACACTTGTTATCTAACTGTCTGTACTGAGCTAGCTTGATTATCACTTCAGAAGTTTGTTTTCTCTTAATTAATTGGCCTCTCAGAGGTGGTAAGACAACTCCCACCTGTTTATGCTCTCTGTCTGTGTGTGTATATATATCTCCTCAATATATGTTCCATTCTATATGCATCCGAAGAAGTGGGCTGTAGTCCACGAAAGCTTATGCTCTAATAAATTTGTTAGTCTCTAAGGTGCCACAAGTCCTCCTGTTCTTCTTTTTACTGTCTTAACTGACCCCACTCCTAAAGATCCCCAGGTGGATGTTTACTCTGGCTGGAAAAAGTAACCCCTTCTTAGCTGGTTTGCTACCAACAAGGGTCTTATTTCACTCAGTTGATACCCTTTTTTTTCCCCCCACTAAGCTTTTGAATTATTTTCCTTTCGAAGTCTCACTCTAGGATGTTGGCACATGCTTTGTGATCAAACAGCCTCCCTAGCAGAGCCGGCTCCAGGCACCAGCGCAGCAAGCTGATGCTTGGGACGGCCCATGGAAGGGGGCAGCATGTCCGGGTCTTCGGTGGCAATTCGTGGGCGGCGGGTCCCCCAGTCCCTCTCGGAGGGGAGGACTGGCTGCCGAATTGCCGCCGAAGAATGAAGCGGCGCAGTAGAGCAGCCGCCGAAGTGCCGCCAATCGTGGCTTTTTTTTTTTTTTTCTTCACTGTTTGGGGCAGCAAAAAAGCTGGAGCCAGCCCTGCTCCCTAGTATGTTTCCATTGGTCTGGGTATCAGTGGGCTTACTCAAAGCAGGTTCAGTAGGAGACGACATATCTTCATCTGATTTGGACATTGATTTCAGTGTAACTGGAGGGCAGAGAGAGAGCTCAGCAATGCACATGGACGGTCTGCCTTTTTTGATCTCCCAACTAAAGAACAAGTTTCTTTGTTGCAGAACTGCAGAAGCTCATTAACACAACAGCCACTGCCTGACATGCCACAATTTTAGCTAAGTAAATGGGACCTCGACTAGGCAAAGCCCTGCATGTAACTTCATTTTTAATACACATACTATTGGCAAAACCCGTTTGGAAGGAAAGCTGTTGCTAGACCTCTTTTTTTTTTTTTTTTTTTTTTTTTTTTTTCTCCAAAAAGGAACAGAGATGGACAATCAAAATAGTTTTTGAACTGCAGGTGACTTTTGAAAGTAAAAGGGCACAAAATAGAATAGATAAATATTGTAATTATCTATCTTAATAATCTGCTACAGAAATCTCTTTGGAACACACATGTACTAGCTTTACCCCTTTCCCAATAAATAAGTTGCATGTTAAAATTCTCTAATTTATATTTTTTTCAACCATGGTACAAAACAATGTAATTAGCTTTACGGTGGTGTGTCCTGGCTCTGTCCAACCTCTTGAATGGAGCCTGTTATTTCTTAAATACAGTTTACTCATCTTCTCTAACATTTTATCTTGCAGACCTGAAACTCGCAAGACATGTACTTCCTTGGACTGTTGTCTTTGCTGGTTTTGCAAAGTAAGGCCTTCAGCACAAATTTTCCTAATGAAGCTATTGCAGAGTTTTCAGTGAACATTTATAATCAGCTGCGGGCCACCGGGGAAGATGAAAATATTCTATTCTCTCCTCTGAGCATTGCAATTGCCCTAGGCATGGTGGAGCTTGGAGCTCATGGATCCACTTTGAAAGAAATTCGACATTCCCTGGGATATGACAGCTTGAAAAATGGTAAGGTCTTCTAATTGTGTTTCTCTATGTATTTTTGTTGTAAAGGAAGAGATGGAGCCTATAGAACAACCATGGAAAGGTCAAGGTTTTGTTCATGGATTTCTTAAGGAGAAAGTATGAACACCTGTTAGTTGCTCTTGAAAAGTGTTAGAATTTCTTGAAACTGTAATTTTATGCAATTTGTGTAATGTCTAATGTAAATATTTTTAGTATAACTATTTTGTGATTCCTTGACGGGACTAGGTGATCAAATTTAGAATAATAGAAGAAATCTTAACAGCTGGTGTACTGGGGTAAATATTTAGCATCATTAGATAAGAAACTCCCATTTAAAATCGGTAACAGATGGGCAGATAATGCCTATCGTATAAACTAGTTGTTGTGAGTTGAAATATAGAGACAAGAAAATATAAACTTAGAAAAATTTCCTATATTATACGTTATACTTTTGTGTGTAAATACCTATTGTTTTTAATAATATAGGATCAAATTCTACCCCTGTTACATCTACGTACCTTCAGTATTGTTGTGTGGACATACTTCGGGGCAAATTTTGTTCACAGGTAGTAGTGGTGGTTGTTTGTAGCGAATCTGCTGGGAATTTCCACTTTACTGCATGTCTCTGAGTAAGTGTAACTCACCCCATAACTTGACTGTAGCTAGAGACCGCCACGTCAAAGGATCATAATGATTCTGAGAGGTACTGTACGTAGGTGTTTGCTTGGAAACCTGTGAGTGAAATTTCTGGCCTTTATTAAAACCCATTGGACCTGGGGGCCTCTGTGGAGCTGCATTTTGAGGGCAGCCTAGGAAATAAGGTGGTGCTCTGGAGATATATGCATGTAATTCCACTGGCCCTGCAATAGCCCTTTTGCATAGTCTCCTACATAGATGATGCCTGCAGATTATATTTGCTGCCTAGTTCTACAATTTTGCATCTAAGGGATTAAAAAACAGACAATTACACTCTGATATTTGAAAGTGTAGTCCAGCTAATGCAAACCAGGCCATGCTCAGATCTCAGACACCTACTTTGTGTACATAGCTATCAACTCCTATTTCAGCTATTGCAGTGCACTCTACATGAAGCTATCTCCAAAGACCAACCAGAAGCTTCAGCTATTGTAGAAAGCAGCAGGTTGCTTGAATCTTTGTTCAGTACACATTAAACTCACTACGCTTGTTCTCCATATGCTTTATTGGCTTCTGATTTGACTCCAGGAGCAATTCTGGTTGCTGAGATTTTTAATCTGTGAAACCTGTTACTGTCAGAGTTCCTGGTTACCTAAGAGACTGCTTTTCTCCTTCCCTGGGCAGTGTCCTGACAACTGAAATTAACTGAAGTAATTTCAAAGTCCCTAGACCCGAGTTCCGCTGATGAAGAGGCTTTAGCACTGAAACTCGTTGTTGTTGGTTTTTTTCCAGGGCCCAAAACTGTTAACATTTAGACACAGTACAAGACCCATTGAGCATTTGGGAGGGAAACGTGCGAGAATAAATATTTTTTTTCTCGGGGTAGATCAGAATGATTCATTTTGATGTTGGGACAAATGAAAGCACTACAATTGGCAGGGTTGTGTGTGGGCTTGAGGGAATGGATCGCTAATGCTGCTTAATGTGGACAGTAGAAACCCAAACTAGTCATTGCACAGTGGCCTGCCATGCAGATTAATTCACATCTTCAGTATCTGAAATGGAACAGTCTACAATGTGAACATTCAAGTCAGTGTAATGTAGTATATTATCTTGGTTACTGTGTGTTGTTTTTTTTTTTGTTTTTTTGTTTTTTTTGCGGGGGGGGGGAGGTTGTTTGTTTTTTGGGTTTTTTGTTGTTTTTTTGGACCTCTGATTTGTTTACATTTTCTATGTCTGAGTCTTTTTAAAAAAAAATAAAATAAACAACTCTAGAATGTTAATGGATTTTCTGTACTTGAGGCTAAAATATCATTATGAATTGGTAGTGGGGAGAATATGTAATATTTCCTTAGTATGTTTGCCTCACTAAGGAAAACAAACTACTTTTAATGTTTTTCTTTTCTTTCCAGGTGAAGAATTGTCATTCTTGAAGGACCTTTCTGATATGGCAACTACTGAGGAAAGCCAGTACGTGATGACAATTGCCAACTCCCTCTATGTTCAGAATGGATTTCACATCAGTGACAAATTTTTGCAATTGGTGAAAAAATACTTTAAAGCTGAAGTAGAAAATGTAGACTTTAGTCAAAGTGCAGCTGTAGCTAACCACATCAATAAGTGGGTTGAGAATCATACAAATAGTAAGTCCCTGTGGTTCTTTTCTCTCTTACTGTAAATGTTTGCTTGTGTCGTGCTGAAGTAGATCAGTACTGGTTGACCTTTGTCTTGTCTGTCATCTTCTCTCTCACTTAAGATTAAGGTATCTTCTCTCTCAGAGAATTCTAGCATCAGTTCTTAATACAATTATTATATTTTTTTCCCTGTACTATGATGGTCCTTTCAAAAATCAGCTTTTGCCATCACTAACCACACCGTGGTATCTAAGAGACTCTCATTTCCTCTTCTACATATAAGAAAATAACTGCAGTATGTATTGCTAAATAATGACACTTTACTAGCTATCACTCTGTGATTTGAGTCTCTATTTTCTATTTAATATAAATGTATTTATTAATGAAAAATATTTTTTTTTTCATGCTTTCTTTCTAAAACTGTTGGTTACTGAATAAAAAATGTGTTTAAAGGCGTTACTGGCCTGAGCTTAGTAATAACTTAAAATGAGAATTGTGGGTGCTCGTTACCTCTCCGGGTCGGGCCCAAATATATTAAGGAATATAAAGTCAGTTTTGGTAGACATGTGCAGATCCACTGACAAAATCTGGACACATGCAGCCCCTGTTGACTTCAGTGGAAGCCATATCACTGTTGCCAAAGACAGAATTTGACCATTGATAAGACTATCACTGCTAAGGTGAACAGAGATCTCTAGTAGGCAGGGGTGAAAGTAACTTAAAGGACTTACCTACGCTGGAGTCCTGATCAGGGGCGTGGCCTCAGCCAGAAGAGGCGGGGCCTTTCAAGTTTTAAAGGCCCTGCGGCTCTGGCTGTGGCTGGGAGCCCCAGGGCCTTTAAATCACCCTGGAGCTACCAGCTGCAGAGGCGGCCGGGAGCCCTGTGGTTCAGGGGCGAATTAAAGGGCCCGGGGCTCCGGCCACATGGAGCTCCGGGCCCTTTAAATCCCCACCTGAGCCTGGCTTACTTTCACCTCTGCTAGTAGGAGAAAGTATGCAAAACTCAAAAAGCAAATGTATTTGCTCAATTTTGCTGTTGAATTCTGATCATTGCTGGTGTGGTGCTCCCATTGATTGTTTGTTTGGTTCTATACATAATTGGAGAACAAATAGAAGCAGAGCGTGTTCCAACTTGTGGATCAGAGAGAATAATTTTGTTCTAATTATTTTTCCACCATGTCTCTTAAATTAGTTTGTGATGTTAATATTTTAACAATAGTGGCCAGATTCTGTCCTTAGTTGCAACACTCTAAGCCTAAAGGTAAGGTCAGAATCTTTCTAGGAATTTCTACCACACACATCCCCATGATAGCTGAGCACCTGAGAATCTAACTGTAGAGCTGTAATGGGAAGAAATGCTTTATTTAATACGTCAATTTGTGGCATAAATGGGAAAAGTACTCAATGTGAAGGCTCTTGCTCCAGTTTGAATTCATCCTGTTTTGCTAAGGTATCTGGGAATGTGTTGCATCTCGGAGGGAAATCCTGCCTTGCTGTTTGGAGACACAGAAATGGAGGGGACAAAGTAGCACTAGCCATACAATAGGTCACATCATGCTGGCATAGGTGAATGTACAGTTGGGTGCACCTTTGTGTTTTCAGAAGGCACAGTATAAGCACCTGTCTAATGCCTGCTGCACAAGCATCCTTTGTGCTGACCAAGCTGGCAGTCCACAATCCATTGGGGCCATGATGCACTGACAGGCAGTCATGGTCCCTCAGCTTAATGTCTCTGTAGCACCAGAGCTCATTCTTGCCTGGCTGCTATCAAGGGAAGAGTAAACCTTCTCCCTCGTTAGCACAACATGCCACGGGGGGTGGTTGGGATTTTATCCATGGCTTGTTAAACACACTCTTCTCAAAGCTTTGAGTAATATGTGCTCAACAAGGTGCAAAATAAATGAGACATAACGGTCTTAAGAAAATATTCCAAATCATATAGAAACCTAATATACAGTAATGCGTGTTACCAAGAACTGTTTGGAAAATGTCACTGAAAATGAAATTTCAAACAAGGAAAGGAAAGACTTCAGATTTTCAGATCTCTCTCTCTCTCCCCCTCCCCCTCTCCCCTCCACACCCCGTATTCAAACAAGCTTTTATGTTGGAACTGAGTGAGTGTGTGTGTTCTCTTGACTCTGGTAAACTTTCTGCCTCAAGGGACATTGCTCTGAATAAACTGAAGTATAAACAAAAACAGTCACTCCCAGGACAGCATGAACCCAGATTCTGCCCTCAGATGCACAAATGTGATACCAACTGGCTGCTCTGTGGAGCTCTGCAAATGCATCCAGAGGCAGAATTTGACTCTAAACACACTCACACACAAATCATAAATTGAGAAGTAATAACCAGATAGTGCCTTTTTTTTTAACCCATTATATAGTATGTTGGTCATAAATGGGAGTAAGGAATCCACCTGGGATCAATTATTAAATTCAGTGACTAGATTTGTCACTATTCTTACAGAGTTATAAACTCAAAATTATTTTACTGAAAACAATTTGTATCCAATCAGCTATGTCAGGTAACGGACAATGCACTCTGATTGGAATAATTTATTTAGGAGTGTAAGCATAGCAGCTGCTATGCTCAGCTAACAAGCCTCTCATGACTACAGTAGATGTAAGATGTCTTTTCTCCTTTCCTTTCCATGAGCAAATGTCTGTGGATCAAATGTTGAGGGCTTCCTCTCTTTAACAGTCCTTATGTTGGAGACAGTGGGATTTTGCCTGTGTGAAAACAGAGTACCTGACCCACTCTCGGGCCGTAAGCAAGGCAGGGCAACCGCCCAGGACGCAAAGTGGTGGGGGCAGAAAAATGATGGGGGCAGGGGTGAAAGTAACTATAGACACTTATCGGTATGGGGCCTCGGGTGGAAGGGGCAGGGCTGGGAGGTCCGCATCCCCCAGCCAGCCCTTCTAGGTCCCCTGGCCCGTGCTGCCTGGGGCTCCAGTGGTGATTTAAAGGGCCAGCCCCGGGGCAGCTGCTCCCTTTGCCCCCTTCCTGCCCATTGGCAGCTGAGGGGGGGGGGCAAAAGGGGCAGGAACATTAAAGGCCACAATCAATGGGACTCTTTATGTTCTTAAAGTTAAGCACATCTTTAGGTGTTTCTTCAGATTACAGCCCAAGTCCATAAAAGTTAATCCCCTGGGAGGGAAATAGTGAACTGTACCGTAACACCAGGAGAAACTTTCTTTATTTGACCCACATTTCCTCAAGGTTTCAGTGTGGGTTATATTTTAAAAGTGATGCTTAGAAACAAGTGACTGATAGCCACTTGAAGGAAGGATTTACATACCAACACTGTGATTTAGGTTTTGAAAATGCTGGAAATTTAATTTGGGATTTACTGAGAAAATCTGAAATGTAAATTTTATGTTAGTGCTATTTTTTATTTTCTTGCCTTTTGCGATCTGGATGAGTTTTGATTGAATATTCAATTTTACGTGCAGTTTTGAAGCACTCCTTCTTTTCCTTTTTATCTGACAGACATGATCAAAGATTTTGCCTCATCAAGGGATTTCAGTGCTCTAACTCATTTGGCCCTCGTCAATGCAGTCTACTTCAAGGGAAACTGGAAGTCGCAATTCAGACCTGAAAACACAAGGACTTTCTCTTTCACTAAAGATGATGAAAGTGAAGTGCAGATTCCAATGATGTACCAACAGGGAGAATTTTATTATGGTAAGCTGGGACCTGGACAGCTGACTTAATTAGTGCAGATAATTCTAACTCATTGTAGCAATAATATGACACTACGCAGTCAGCCATGCACAATTCTGCACACGTTTGTATATGGTTGCCCAACTATGTGCAGTTACCTGATTGGCATTCCCTTGTTGGGTATTTCTTCACACACATGGTCAGTTACATGTTGCCTTGACAGAATTCATCTTTTATTTTGTTTTATAATTTCAACAGGTAATATTGAAACTTATTTTTAAGCATTTTTTCTTTTTTATCAATTTAAATTTTCAATTGCAGCAAATTATGATGGGGGGTAAATAATAATTAATGACGGTAGACATTGAGGGTCAATAAGTTTAAGCTTTATAATGGTTAAAACACAAATTGTCAACATCACGTGTTGTCAAGTATACAAAGTAAAGATCCTTAAATCAACTTTAAAAATTATTAAATGTTTGATTTTGAAGTTTGATTTCATCATGTTCTGATGTGTAAGGTGTCATTTCTTATCTTATTCAAAAGCAGCTCTGAAAGTTACTAGGCTTTAGGGAAATTTAATTTTTTGTTCTACTTATTTATTGCTTCAGATTTCTAAAATATAACTGTAAGTGCCTGTCTTGTGCTCTGTATACCTATTTCATAAATTCTAATGAGTAAAGAATTGCTTAGAAACATATCTACCTCAGACTGTGAGGAAAAAAGGGGTGCCCAGAAGGATAACAAATTTGGGTTCTGGCAGACCAAGTAGGGAGCAAGTTAAGTCTTTTTTCTCCACATGAGGATGTAACTACACTTGGAGAGAGAAAATGCTAGACAAGTAAATGTAAGCAGCTGAATTATTTTGATGATGACACTAAGGTAATAGGAGGAGGATTGGTCAAGTGATAAGTGGTATCAAAAGCTGAGATCTATGTTCAGTCTAACTGGCATGTTTTTTTCTGAATCGTATTCTAACATACTTGAGGGGTCTACTTTTTAAAATACTATATATTATCTTAGAAACACTTTACAAACTTTAATTGAACATCACAAGGACTCAAGTATTAAGAAAGACTTAGTAATTGAGACAAAGATTAAAATTTTCAAAAGCACCTTTAAGTTACATCTACACTACAGATGTCTGCCAGTATAATTATGTTAGTTAGGGATCCCACCACTTCACGCCCTGACCCAGATAACTATGCCAGCACAAATCTGTAGTGTAGGCCTGGCTTAAGCCTTATTTTAAAATATAATTTAAGCATTTAGGAGCCTAAGTTTCATTGAGAGTCAGTGAGCCAGTTTACTTAGACTCTTTGGAAATTTTTACCCAAGCTTAAGAGGAGGTTAGTAATTTAAAATTTCTTGTTTTGCCTTCTTCTGAATACAGTGTACATGTTTGTTATGTTTAATTTACATCTGATAGATTACTAGTATTGTATAGCGTGCATCTTCCCCCAGTTCGTTTATTAAAGACAAAGTTTAAAGGAAATGCTTATTATGGAATTATATTCCTTTTTTGTAGGGGAGTTCAGCGATGGCTCCAATGAAGCAGGAGGTATCTATCAAGTTCTGGAAATACCATACGAAGGCGATGAGATAAGTATGATGATAGTTCTTTCCAGACAGGAAGTTCCACTAGTCACACTGGAGCCATTGGTCAAAGCCCAGTTGATTGAGGAATGGGCTAACTCTGTGAAAAAACAAAAAGTGGAAGTATATCTACCAAGGTGAGGATATATTTCCAAGTACACATTTTAACGGGGGTGCATTTGTATGTGCTTTACCTGCTATGTCATTATATGACTGTACAGAGAAGAATTGGTGCAGTACCAAATGCTTTTAATCATCACAACGGTGTTTTCTGTTTTCAGTATAGATTTGTCATGTGCTTTGCAGGGGGATGGTTTTTAGAATACAGATGTGAAATTTCTAGGCAGAGAGAGAACAGGGAGGGAATCCTTGGAGATTTCCCATTTAAAATTACCTCCAAGAGGCCATTTTATTTTTATGTAAGTTGATCCAAATTGAAAACTTTCTTACTGTCAGCACTGTAAATCAATCTTTCAGCCTTAAAATCACTGGTTACTTGGAGCAATGATAGATCCATTCCATCAGATACAAGCCTCTTGTCAGGCTTTTCTGTAGCCCTCTGTTGCAGTGGTGACTCTTACAAACTTGCCAGTTATCTTTTGGATAAGGAAGTATTTGCAGTTACATAACTTTAGTGTTTGTCATATGCAAGGTTATTCTGTAATAAGCGCAGGAACATACAGGAATCCCTCCACATTGCATCCGGACCAAAGGGAAAACAAAAGTCCACTGATGTCAATGGCAAGACTTCTATTGACTTCAGAGAACTTTATATCAAGCCATTGCTTCTATTATCCTTAGGTGACATTGACAGCTTTTCAGTGTACAGCAAGAACTTCCCTCCCTGATGTATGCAGTTTTTGAAAAGATTCTCTTTAATCATCTTAATTTCTCAATTTAAACTAGCTGAACGTTCATTATCTGTATATCTAAGAATATAATTGTGCTTCTCATTTATTGTTTTATGTAAGGCTTCTTTAGGCCACTCTACAAACTGAACAACTGAAGGGGGGGGGGGGGGGGGAAGTGGCAAAGGAATGGTTTGAAAACGGGGAACAGATGGTGGCAGAGGACATCTGAAATGCATTATGGTCCAGTGGTTTTAAGGAACGGTTATCTTTGCCACCATTCTGTTGTTGCTGAATAAAGACATAAAATAGTAGTTACTGCTCTTTATTTCAGTAACATTTAATTGAAATGGTGTACATATGACCCAAGGGCCACTTTGTGCTGAGAAGGGATAATTTATAATGGTTTTATTTTAAACAAATAAAAACTCTCTCAACCTAACCCTTGTACCCATGTGAAGGTCCTTTTCAAGAAGATACCTGCAGCCATGGGAGCATGCTATGGATTGTGGAGCAAATCCAGAGTTATAGGGCTAGATGAAGGCAAGCCAGGGCCCTGGGCACATCACACCATCCCACTCTGGTCCTGACTCAAGCCATACCCTATCCCACCATCACTTGGAGTGGCAGAGGCTGGGAAATACCTCCCAGAAAGGCAAGGGCATTATCTTGGGGTCTCCATCTCCCCCAGCCCCCAGACAGGAGGGTACCTCCTCCCTCCACCCGAGAGCAGCACAAGTAACTACTTCTTTCACCACCACCACCACCCTTGTCCCCTGCACTCTGGAGAGGCACCGGGGGGCTTACACAGCCAGGGTGTATCTACTTGGGCTGGGCCCATTACACTGTTCTTCAGCTGGGGTGGTGTTGGCAGGGCCCTCCAGAGCAATGCCTCCATTGAGATGCATGGAGCAGTTCATCCCTTTCAGAACTACTGTTCCAGGCTGTCTGCAGACTCAGGCAGGTGTCATTACATCTGTTACAGTCCTATCACATTTTTTTCAAGCTTTTCTTTGCAACCATAAGTGCTAGAAACTTAAAATAATAATTAAGCATAGACTATCAATGTTCCCTCTAACTTTTTCCATCCAGGTGCAGAATAAATTTTGTTATGTACACTGAGGTATGTGTGCCACCAGTAGAAACAAAAAACTTAGATATAATTATATATTTTTAAAAAGCTAAATAGGGATAATTACTCCAGCCAGGACAGGTTAGGCATTTTGGAACTCACTACTCAAAGAATTAAATTTTAAGTGTAAGAGAAATAAAAATTATGAAATGCATAAACCAGTCAAAACACTAAAATAACACACTTTGAAAGAATAAAATTACAGAGAATATATGTGTGCATTGCAGGAAGTACCAAGAAGTAACAGCAACAATAATACAAGTGTGTGTGTGTGTGTGTGTGTGTGTTTCTGAGACCCACCCTGCGCTGTCTCTTTAAGGCACTCACTGAAAGCTCTCTTGCTCTGAGCCCTGTTGTCTCCCCTCCCCTAGTCTGCGGAGATGGGGTGTATGGGCAGGGGGAGAAAGAGTGTGTGTGAGACTGACGGGGAAATCTCAGAAATAATGCACTGTCTCTTTAAGAAAGTCCTGCACAGCCAGCAGGAGAGTCCCAGGGGCAGCTGCAGGACAGAGCAATGTGTGGGGAGGGGCACCTGAACAGATGCGTGGCACTTAAATCTCTCCGCCACAGCCGCTCAAGCGTGCAGCTTACAGGGAACACGGGACTCTATAATGTCACATGATTCCAGGAGTCAGGATCCTAGGCATGCGCCTATAGTGCAAAGGCTTTAATCCAGTCCTGCTGGGTTATGTGTATTTCCCACTTCTATTGTTCCTCCTCCTCTAACCAACAGCTCCTCCTCTGCTAGTATTCAAGCCCCTTCGCGTGGAGGAGCCCGTCCCAACCAGCTGGGAAATACAGATCTACTACTCCCAATGTAACCTCAGTTTGCACCTTTCATCCAGCACCTTAAAGCATTTTGTACACGTTAATGAATTAACGATAATCAAACTGGATAAAATTGGGTGCCATTAATCTCCTTCTGTATTTTCAGATTATTAAAAAAACTAATGTGGGCTTGAAATTCAACATAGAGATACAGTCATTCCCTTATTAAATTGCAGAGATTAACTGTGCACTCCCAGCATGCTAGATTTCCATTAGGATTCAGAGGTGATCTGCAGGATTTTCAGTGCACTAAATAAACACTTCATAAATATTTTATCCTCTGACTGAAAAGGCATGTTATGAAATGTGGCCTGCAGACTCTGTCCACTGAGAAATTGAAAGCAGCAGTGGAATAAAATTAAATTTTCATACCCCCGAAAGATGGTATCCAATTATAAAGTGAACATTTTTTAAACTTATACATTTGTAATCGGGCCTGAATGACTAGCCACAGCAGAGTTAATCACAACTTTTCCAATTTCTGTCTGTGTTATCTGTGTGCAAATGAAACTCTGTATTACTTCTCTTAATAGCAAAGGGGAGAATTGTACAGGATTGTTAAATTATACTTTCTCATTTTTCATTTTCAAATCATTGTTTCCAGCTTAACCAGAGCTAAAGTGATCAACATGTTAATCCACTTCTGCGTAGACGTGAAACAGACCATGAAACTAATTTACAAAAATGTCTCCCAAACACAATTTATTTGAAGAGAACCAAAGGGAGAACTACTGGCTAATAACAGGAGCGCAGTCTGAGCAGCTCTTCTTATGGAGTGTCTAACTATGCCTGGACTTTAAAATTACTGTCCTTCATTTATTTTTATTTACTTGCCATCCTTTTTAAAATATGCCTCAAACTGGTCAAAGAGTTTCACATGCCACAGTTTGTTTGCCTTAAAAACGGGAGTGGGGGAGAAGGGGGAGCTTTTCTTACCTGCTCATTCTTTCCTTGGCCCTTCTGCTATTTCTGGCATTTGTCAGCTCTGATTCTTCTTGTGACATGATCATAGAGATGTCCAGAACTCTGGGCATAGCAGCTCTTACCGCTGTGAATGGGGGCCGTGGTAGAGGATGCTTATGGCCTGGTCTTGATGGGGAGGAAGGAGGCTGTTTCAGTCATGTTCGCTCAGATGAGTTAACTTTGAAAAGCCCTGTTAAGATGCAGGTTAATATGTCTGAAGCCATATTAACTGACCATATAGAAGCCTTGGCTCCCCAGGAGACTAAAACACTGCTTCAGATGCTGAGGGCTTATACCGGCCATCTAGGCAGGTGTGAATTTTACCTGTGATCTGAACTAATGCACTTGTTCCTCTTTTTTTGCATTTGCTTTACTTTTATGCAGAGCAAAGAGCAATGTGCTATGGACCAGTTTGGGAACCTAGATTTTCAGCTTCCTCTCACAAACTAAATAACTTTGAAATGATAACCTCTGGCTGAATTAAATTTTTGCTCCAACTCCTTTTGCTGTATGAGCAAAAAGTAGACCCAGTCCTGATTCTAAGTACTCTCAACTCCCATTTGGTTCAGTGGGAATTCAGCACCTCACAGGAGGCTCTCAGCATCTTGTGGGACTGGGCCCTCTCTCCTTTCTCTTCTGTCCTTTTTGAACCATAGAAGGTTTTGGTTGAATCATATTAATTAATTCTCTACATAAATTCTAAACTAAGGACTCTGTTCTGCCAAGGGCATAAATGCCTCCTCTAAATCTCACTGTTGTATAACTAATCCTTGACGCAGGGCTCATCTTCCATAACTCTTTGAAAACTGGCATTTACTGGAAAGCTGGATCATATCAGAGAAGTTTAGCTATTGTGATTTGCTATTGCTAGATGATATGGTGCCTGCTATAAAGAGAAACATGGTCATCTGCTTTAGTGATCTCTGGATCAGGCCCACAGTTCTAGGTAGGAAGTGAAGAGACAGACCAGGTAAACCTAGTAAAAATATGACTGCTACACTTGCGAGTTACAGCACAATAAAGCAGCCTCGGGCGCCCTAGCTCACTCCCCGTCCACACTGGCAAGGCATGTAGAGTGCTCTGACTCCGTAGCTACAGTGCTGCTGGTACTCCACCTCGGTGAGTGGAATTAAATTTGCTGCACCGCGGAGCCAGTGTGAATGAGGTGTTGTGTTACTGCGCTGTGATCAGCTTCCGGAAATGTCCCATAATCCCCTTAAGTCAAGTGGCCACTCTTGTCAGTGTTGTGAAATTGGCTGCCGGAATGTGGAAATGCCCTTTCAAAGCTCCGTTTCGGAGAAGCCAGCTGCTTATCAGCGCCGAGAAAAGCAAACATTTACTGTTTGCTTTGAGTGAGTGAGAGGGAGGCGGGGGGAGGAGGGGAGAAGGGGGTCTGAACTTACAAGACAGCATGCTGACACACTCTCAGCACCCCAAAAACCCACTCTCTTCCCCCCCCCCACATACACACAACATACTCTGTCACACTCCACCCCCACCCCCCATTTGAAGAGCACGTTGTAGTCACTTGCATGCTGGGATAGCTGCCCATAATGCACCGCTCCCAATGCTGCTGCAAGTGCCGCAAAGGTGGCCAAGCTGTCAGTGTGGACAGATTGCAGCACTTTCCCTACGACATTCTACGAAGTTTAACTCTCAGCGCTCTACATCTGCAAGTGTAGCCATGCCCTAATGTTCACCCCAACTTTCCTCAGCCTTGTTGTGCTGCTTCTTTGCCTCTTGCCAACATCTGCTCTCTTTATGAAAGTCTCCAAAGAGATATTAACATGGGAATACATATATATCAAAGCTACTATAATGGAGGAAATAATCCCCAAGTGTGTAGCAGATGTAAACGTTCCCCTTTGGATGAATGTACTATACAGTCAGACCAGTCATCTTGCCTCTTAACCTATGGTGTTATGGCAATAAACATTTATTAGATTCTTTGAAAGTGGATCAGGTTCACACGTTAGTGCTCTCTCAGGGATCACATAATTGACATTTTTCACCCTCATGGAAGCATGAGGTCATGTAATAGTTTTTCCAATGTATTATATACAAACAAACTTTTATTCAAGCTCAGCTATTCCTGTCTCTCTTCTCTCTTGTCTGGTTTTTTTTTTGTATTTGGGTTTGTTTGTTTTTGGTCAATGCAGAAGAGTCCAGTTTTTCACTTGCTGTTTGCATTACTCTCCCTATGGTGTCTCAGGATGTTGATAGAATAGATTTAGGTTTAACATGTAGGTTTTCTTTTTGTCAGATTCCACTTAAGTTTCAAGTGCTGTCAAATAACTGCAGTTCTTCAGTGACTATGACTTCTGTCTGATGGGTATGAAAATTTTGATTTGCCCTATTTATAGCATTTGACGCTCCAAAGTAAATCTCCTTTTGTCCAGTTGCCAGTATAAGACTGGAAGATAGATACTTTTAGATCTCATGGAAATATGCAGTTCTTCTGCTCTGCATGATGCACCCACATTCTGCCTGCACATTATAGAGGAAACTACTTCTTTATGGTTGAATATCATGTAATGCAGCATTCCCAAAGTCTGGGGTGCCCCAAAGGACTAGCTTGGGGGTTGGGGCTGAACAGACCGCTCAGTTGTTCTCTGGACTGTCCGCTTTAATTATAATAATAATAATTAATAATACAGTCCTCATCATTGTCATACTTGATTTAAATTTCTAGCTGTTACAGCTGCAAAGAAATCCTTGAAGATGTGACCTGAGTGTAACTGATACTGTGATGTCTCCCTGAGTTTGCCAAGACCCTGAGGTGTGAACAGACCCATTAATTTCAAGGGGCGCTCATTCAGATGCCAATTGTGATATTTTAATTGTAAATTCACCGCTTAACAAAGCATGTGAAAAAGGAAAGAAGATATCATATTAGAAAGATCTACAGAATCTAGATTGAGTCAGCTGATTCTGAATAAGTTTTCAACAACACATGGCAAAGTTGAACGGGGTGTGATTAGTGTCACTTTTCTTAAAAGGCCAGCTTGGTTTTCAGAAGTTCAAGAAATACTTGTAATGTTTCTCAGTCCATATCTAGGAGTATACATTTCTCTGATCAAATCTGATCATCTGATGAGATAGATCCCTGTTGCAGTCCTTCTGGTGAACTTCTCCCACCCAACATTTGGCCTGTCCAAGGTCTGAATGAGAATACAGCCTATGTCGTATATACTGTCAATATAATATTTTATATAGTTCTTTAGTAATATGATAGATAAACCTTGCTTTTCCCCCCCCTCCTTCCCATCCTCCCAGCCCCCGCTTCTGCAGCATATTCCGTTTTCGGGTTTAGGGATTTTTCAAAAATAACTCCCAAATCTCTTCCAAGCTTAGTATGCAAAAGTATTTTTTTCATGTATCTCTTTGCATTCTCTATTTTTTTTTCTAGTTTATTATTTGTCATTTATCTGCTAAGCATGTTATTTGCGGTCTAGTAGTCCAGAGACTTAAATCCACTTAAATCCCATTTATATCTCCTAGTAATCTTTCTACAGTTGGAAGTTTCCCTTTGCAGTTGTTGGGGGGTTTTGTTTTTTGTTTGCAACCTCTAGGTTGTTTTTCAAACTCATTCACAACCATCTTACCTCCTCACTTAAAGGTTGACCAACAGTATTGATGTTCATCAGATGTGTATAATTATGTTTATTCTCTGTCGGAGCCTATTGCTGGTGGGAACCATCTAGCTGATTTGACACTGGCAGTATGAGGTATATTAGTAGGCACCTTTATTGTAATGCTTACTCATTTTTTAAAAATTGCCAATTGCTTTATATAATGCATATATAACCAATTAACCTAATACCAAATAATGTCATCCCCTGTGCATGTAGATTAGGGGGCATGCTTGGGCTCTAAATTTTGAAATTTATCTGAATTGTAATGTGGCAATAAATATTCGTCAGCACGTTCACCTCTATATAAGGTGCCCATGCAAGTCTATCTGCTCCATTTAAACCCCAGTGAATCCCTGCATCGAGGGCCAAGCACTATTCAGTTCTTTCTAAAAGTTTGCATTGAAGTCAGTGAAATAACTCTAGATTTACACTGATATAACTGAGAGCAGAATCTGGCCCACCATTTCAGAGCCTTGAAGACAGTGGGGGCTTTGACTGAATAAAGACTTGAGGATTTGGCCCATAATGCAGGGCTAAAGTTGTTCGAAGGGAGTTGCATTGGCTGACTGCATGGGGCTTTATTCCACTCTGTGTGAACTCCCAGTTCATTGCCGTGGGCAAAGTGGGTGCTGCATCCTTTCAAAGAACAAAACTAGTTAAGGACACTTTCCTCTTCCTGAAGTCATGTTGGCTGCCTTTGGTTCATCTGTACATTATGCCTTTACATTTTATTCATTAAGAGTGTGCAGCGTTCTGACAAAAGATGTCAAGCTGACTGCCGTGAAATTTGCTAGAGCACTAGAGGGGACTTTCCCAACTAATGACATTGTATTAGTCACTTGCTGGTCCTCTGGTATTCTGCCAAAGCAATGAACTCTTAAAAGGGAATGCTTCTCCTGTTTTCCTCCCAGGCACCGTGAACCTCCTGTAGGTTGTTTGGGCATGGTGCTTTTAATTCTTTTGCTGTCACCAATAAATTGTAGCTACTCCTGTACTCTCCCCCATAAATCATCTTTTCATTTAGACAAATTCTGCCTTAGTAAAGAACATTGTCTGTTTAGCTGAAGTTTTGTTGATTCTCTTTGGCTTATGTTGTCACTTTTTACCTCCTATGTTATTGTTGCACGAATATGAATCATGTTTTCCATTTTCTTCTGTTAGATTTTTCTTGACAATGGGAAAATCCAGCTGACCTTTTTCATTTCATTCTTCGTTATCTCTAGATTTTTTTTTTTTGGTTAAGCTTCCAGTTTTTGCATATGCCCTGACATTCCATGAGATCATCTCCACACTTCATCAATTGCTTTATACTGGGTCAGGATTCTGTGCAGCCCCTCTCATTTCTCACAGTGCTGCTGGATGATTGACATATGTTGTATTATTTCATATTAACAAACCATGTCTAAGACTGTTAATTATTTTTATTACAAGAAATGGCACACTGGCACAATAGTTTTTCCACTGGGTCAAGAGTAAACGAGAAAGATTTTACTAAGAACTGCAGTCTGAATACAGTCAGTCAGGGGACAGGGAGAAGGGGTGGCTGGATGGGGCAGGGGTCCCGGGGTGGGCCGTCAGGAATGAGAGGAGGGGTTGGATGGGGTGACAGGGGTCCAGGTGCAGTCAGGGGACAGAGGGCAGGGGTACGTGGATGGAGCAGGGGTCCCGGGGGGGGGGGGGGCATCAGGGAACAGGGGGGGTTGCATGGGGCAGGAGTCTGGGGGGGGGGCAGATAGGAGGTGGGGGCCGGTCCACGACCCCCTTTCCCTGACCGGCCCTCCTTACAATTTACGAAACCCGATGCGGCCCTCAGGCCAAAAAGTTTGCCCGCCCCTGGGCTAGAACCAGGTAGGTACCCACTCTATGGGAGCAGGAGGGGGGATTCTGTTTACTCCCTCCCCAGCCCTGCTGCGCTTGCAGTTTACCCCTGGCCCCTCCCTTGCTACACAGACCAACCCCAGCTCCTGCCCCACTGTGCTTTTGCCCCTGGCCCCTTTTACAATCATTCCCTGGGGGCCCCACAAATATGTTTGGCGCTGGGCCCACAAAAAGTTAATCCGGACCTGTGAATGCAACATAGTCTCTAGCCATATGGCTTGCTGAAGAAATTGTGTAATGAAACCCATCTATACTCTGTGCTTTCTCTTTGTGACCCTACAGTTGTTGGCCACATAATTGAAATTCTTTATAATTAATGTTCTGGTCATTTTACAGAGAGCCTTTATTACATGAACATTTCCTATTATGCCTTCTCATCTATCAATAGACCTCTGTGACATTTCTAATCTAGCTAAGGGTAGCCCTTTCTCGTTATTACTTTGATAAACTCCTTCACTACAGGACTTCCTAGTCTAGGACCCAATGCTGCACCACTGAAACCAATGAGAGTTTTGCCACTGACTTCATTAGAAGCAGGACCGGAATGAATTACTATAACCTTCGTGGTATTCTGTGTTAGTTATTTATTTTTTTTAAATCTGAGCATCCTTATTTTCCTAATCTTTCTTTTTTGCCAATAGCTGTCTGTAAAGTTTCTGCACTCTTTTGTATCACTCATTGTTCCTATTATCTAGATTAAACTCAATTAGATATGGTTTGATATTAGCTAGCTTTTTTTCTCCTATCTATTTAATCTAACTTCATTACTAAGTTTTTACGGGCAGGGAATTTGTGTATACCTCATGTATGTAGTAATATTAGCATATTTGGGGAGCTACTGCAATACAAATAGTAGTTATAGAATATTCTAGCCACAAATGTCCGTTATCAATAAATATATGTATTTATAGGCATTTCTATAGCATGCATCACCATACTATAGTATCTGAGTACTAAATCTGCTACTTTTTTATTTAACTTGGTGTTTCAACCTCCATTAACTACAATTTACAAACATGCTAATAAAAATAAATACTACTAATACATTCTTGGATTTTGCAATTCTCTGTTATGCTCCCCAGGTTCACAGCAGAACAGGAAGTTGATCTGAAAGATGTTTTGAAGGGTCTTGGAATCACGGAAGTATTCAGCAGAAATGCTGATCTCACTGCAATGTCTGGTAAGAGGCTCTTGTTTCCAGTCTTTCAACATTATTGAGAGAGAACCAAAAAGGACTGCAAAATTTGTTTTTGCCAATAATATAGTAGGTTTTTGTGACCCTGCAGAATTGTTTCAATATCTGACAGCGCGCATTTATCACAGGATTGTGAACTTTCCAAAAACAGTTTTTAAGAAAGATTATTTTACGGGCTTTACCAATCTGTGGGTTTTACCTTTGCTTAAGAACCCCCTACTCTTAGTGTTTTATAACTAGCAATGCTTCTGTTGCATGAGTAAAGAGAAAAAGGAACATTATGCAAAAGGTGGATCCCTCTGGCATGATGAACAATATTGAGGCCTCTTATAAAACAATACACATGGCCTTAGTGGTTCAATGGATTTGTTTTTTATCTCACAGCCTGAATTCAAACAGCAAGTGACTTGTCATCTCTTACCTGAGGGGCCATTTGTCCACAGCATTAAGCTATCGTGCGGTTAATCATCTTCTGTGTAGAAGAAGCACTGGAAAGGAAAAGTTTGTAAGATTAAGGCACATGAGCACAAATAACTACATCCGCTGCATGGCTGTTCAAGCCAGTTGTCAACAATTCACTGTCATACCTACCAAAATCCTTTATATTTTAAAAATTCATTTAAAATAGAATCAGCAAAAAGAGCTGGGGGTTGTTTGTTTGTTTGTTTGTTTGTTTGTTTTATTAAATGAATGTTAAGTCCAGGAAAGGTGTTGAGCAGACAGTCACAGGAAGTGACAGAGTGCCGTCCTTCTCTGAAGAAATTACTTCCTTATCCGCAATAAGAGCAGGCACTTCTGTAGCACAAGCTCCCCCGTACTCAGTCCTGACCTGAAGAATGAGAAACTGGTTCTGTCTCCAGGCTCATTTGGTCCTTACTTTCTAGCTGTCAGCTATTGTGGTTTGAGCATTGGCCTACTAAACCCAGGGTTGTGAGTTCAATCCTTGAGGGGGCCATTTAGGGAACTGGAGTAAAAATCTGTCTGGGAATTGGTCCTGCTTTGAGAAGGGGGTTGGACTAGATGATCTCCTGAGGTCCCTTCCAACCCTGATATTCTATGATTCTATTGCCAATTAGCTCACTATGGTAATTTAATAGATTCTAAGGCCAGAAGGGACCATTATGATCATCTAGTCCAGGGGTAAGCAACTTATGGCACACGTGCCGAAGGTGGCACGCAAGCTGATTTTCAGTGGCACTCAAACTGCCCGGGTCCTGGCCACCGGTCCGGGGGGCTCTGCATTTTAATTTAAGTTTAAATGAAGCTTCTTTAACATTTTAAAAACCTTATTTACTTTACATACAACAATAGTTTAGTTATATATTATAGACTTATAGAAAGAGACCTTCTAAAAACATTCAAATGTATTACTGGCACGCGAAACCTTAAATTAGAGTGAATAAATGAAGACTCGGCACACCACTTCTGAAAGGTTGCCTACCCCTGATCTTGTCTGACCTCCTGTATAACACAAGCCATAGAACTTCCCTCAAAATAACTTCTAGAGCAGATTTCTTGGCACAATGTCCAATCTTGATTTTTAAAATTGCATTGATGAAGAAACCATTGGAACAATTCACCAGTTATTCTTCCCATTAAAAATGTATGCCTTCTTTCCAGTCTAAATTTGTCTAGCTTCAACTTCAGCCACTCGTTCATGTCATACCATTCTCTGCTAGATTGGAATACTCATTATTAAATATTTGTTCCATGTAGGTATTTAAAGACTAATCAAGTCACCCCTTCTCTTTGTTAAGCTTAATTGAGGCCATAGCTGCAGGATGTGGGGGGCTATATCCTGGGAACTAGTGACTCTGAAAAAGATTTGGGGATCACAGTGGGTAATCTGCTAAACATGAGCTCCTAGTGTGATGCTGTGGCCAAAAGGGCTAATCCTTGGATGCAAAATCAGGGGATCCTCGAGTAGGAGTA
Source organism: Chrysemys picta bellii (assembly GCF_011386835.1). NCBI lineage: Eukaryota > Metazoa > Chordata > Testudines > Emydidae > Chrysemys > Chrysemys picta. The sequence continues at coordinate 17,748,244 of NC_088799.1, read as the reverse complement.
CAGAGGTTATTTTTACCTCCGTATTTAGCACAGCTGCTGGAATACTGTGTCCAATTCTGGTGCCCACAATTCAAGAAGGATGTGGAAAAGTTGGAGAGGGTTCAGAGAAGAGCCCCAGGAATGAACAAAGGATTAGAAAAGATGCCTTATAGCGAGACACTCACTACGTTCTTTGTTTCTAGATGTATATACATTTATGTTTAGCCTTATTAAAATGCATATTGTTTAATTGTGCCCAGTTTACTAAGCAATCCAGATCTCTCTGAATCAGCAACTTTTCTTCTTTGTTATTTACCACTCCCCCACTTTGTGCCATCTGCATACAAATCACTGAAACTTTGGTTTCTTCCAGGTCATTGATTTTTTTTTTAAATGTTAAGTAGCATAGGGCCAAGAACCAATCCCTGCAGGACCTCACTGGAAATAGACCCACTTGATGATTCTCCATTTACAGTTATATTTTGAGACCTATCAGTTAGCCAGTTTTTAATCCATTTAATGTGTGCCATGTTAGTTTTATATCCTTCTAGTTTTTAATCAAAATATCATGCAGTACCAAATCAAACACCTTTCAGAAGTCTAAGTATATTACATCAACCTATTATCTTTATCAAGCAAACTTGTAATCTCATCAGAAAAAGATATCCAGTTAGTTTGATAGAATCTGTTTTCCAGAAATCCATGTTGACTTGCACTAATTACATCACCTTCCTTTAGTTCTTTATTCGTTAAGTCCTATAGCAGCTGCTTCATTATTTTCCCTGGGATTGATGTCGACTGACAGGCCTATAATTACCCAGGTCATCTTATTTACCCTTTTTTTAAAAATTGGCACAACATTAGCTTTCTTCCAGTTTTTTTGAACTTCCCCAGTGCTCCAAGACTTATTGAAAATCAACATTAATGATCCAGCGAGCTCGTTGTTGTTGTAATTTACATTTATATAGCTCTGTCTCCCTTGTCCCAGAACACTTCACTAGTCTTAACAAACTGATACACAATCTATATCAAACTTCAGTGTGCTGTGGACATTAGAATTTGGAGTGTGGCAAGAAAACAGCCATAATTACTTTGTCACTGCCATGCTGGGCTGGATTTGAGCTGTTAAGCCATATCCAGCACCCAAACTCCAGAGTCACCCAGTGCCCGCAGAAATACTGGTTGAGTTGTTCATGCCGTGGCCTTCTGCTTGCAATGCTTATTCTGCATTAGCTCTGCAATTGTGGGATTTTTTTTTTTATTTTTTTTATTTTATACCTGGGTTGTCCTCAGGGGATCCCACAGTCTTTCTTTCATTCTCAAACTCCTACATTGTAGCCACTGTCCTTCCACCCAGGAAGCTGTAGACCAGGGGTTCTCAAACTGGGGGTTGCAAGGTTATTACGTGGGGGTTACGATCTGTCAGCCTCCACCCCCAAAGCCCACTTCGCCTCTAGCATTTATAATAGTGTTAAATATTTTTATTTTTAATTAATTTATAAAGGGGCTCACACTCAGAGGCTTGCTGTGTGAAAGGGGGTCACCAATACAAAAGTTTGAGTACCACTTCTGTAGCCCTTTTGGTTTGCTGCTTAATCACCCAAATGGATACCTGAGTCGTGAGAAGTCTCCTTTCTCTATCATCTTCTACTGAAAATCGGAGCAGAGTGAAGGTTTTCAAACAGCAAAAAGTTTAAATCTGAAACTTTCACCAGAAATTTTAAGGTTTTGTTTTCCAAATGTTCCCTTTTTGCAAAGTTAGAGGTTTTTTTTCTTTTTTTTAAATGTGGTTCATTTTTCCTTCACTGCCATTCTTTCTCTTCCTTCCCCTCCCCCCCCCCCCCCCCCATCCACCCCATCTCTCTCTCTCTCTCTCTTTTTCCATTACATAAAATGGAAAAGGGAGAGGGCAGGGAAAATAAAAATGAAAAAAATGAATATACAAAAAATTGTGCCCTTTTAAAACCTGTGGAATGAATTTTCCACATTTTTCATGAAGAATGTCTTCCATTGTTTTGACGACCTGTAGTGGAAATGCTGATCCCACAGTAATCTGTAGCTCTAACCCAAGAAAAATCTTAAAATGAATGTATCGAAGATAATTTTGGAAGTTCATTTAACACGGGTGGTGGTGGGACAGTCTCTCCCTCCCCATCTGTCTGTGAGGTAGTATCCAATAGCGCAATGGAGTATGTCCCTTTATTTCACTCCATATATAACCCAAAGAGAGGCATAAACATCAGTGAGCAGCCATGCGCACAGGAGTGCAACAGATGGATTGAATTTGTTAGTGTTTAATCCATAAGATTAATGATTTGTTCAAAGATGTATATTTTGTACAATTATGTCTTACAAAAGCAAGAGAGAGTTTAAGACCACATATATATTTTGCTTGGACAATTTAACTTTGCTATTTAAAGACACAGAGGCACTGGATTTATGGCTTATTACAACAATCTGTAACCCACAATAACCCCCCTTTTGTATCCTGTGACTAGAGAAGTGTTAATGGGCAACTTCACCTTAACTGGTCTCTTAGCATATTGTTAACTGCTTATGATAAACAATCTGTTCCACCTTGTATTTAGTTCTGAGGCTCTGAGGGCTTGCCCATGCTTAAAATGCTATGGCTTAGACACTAGCTACACCAATGGGAGGGGATCTCCCAATGGCTAGATAATCCACCTCCCGGAGAGGCAATAGGTAGGTTGACAGAAGAATTCTTCCATCCACCTAGCACCATCAATGGCTATTAGCCAGGATGGTCAGGGATGCAACACCATCTTCTCAGGGTCCTTAGCCACTGTTTGCCAGAAGCTGGGAATGGACGACTCACTTGATTGCCTGCTCTGTTCATTCCCTCTGAAGAACCTGGCATTGGCCACTGTCGGAAGACAAGATACTGGGCTAGATGGACCATTGGCCTGACCCAGTATGGTCATTCTTATGTTCTTAGGACTGGTTGGTTTAACTATGCTGCTCATAGTGGGATTTTTCACAACCCTCACCAACGTAGTTAAAACGACCTATTTTCTAGTGTAGACCAGGTGTGAGAATCCTTCCCAGACCTTAAGAGCTCTGTGTAGCTTGAAAGTAAGGGTTGGTCTGCACTGGGAACTTATATTGGCATAGCTACATCTTTCAGTGGGTGTAAAAAATCAGCACCTCTGAGATGCAACTAAGCCAACCTAACCGCCAGTGTAGACAGCATTTGGTTGACACAAGAATTCTTCCATTGGCCTAGCTATTGCCTCTCAGAGAGCTGGATCACCTATGCCTATGGGAGAAATCCTCCTGTAAGCATAGGTAGTGTCTACACTGAAGCGCTACAGCAGCTAAGTTGCAGTGATGCAACTCTGCCAGTGTAGCATTTTAAGTGTAGACGTAGCCTTGTCTCTTTCATTATAGAAGTTGGTCCAATAAAAGCTATTACCTCACCCACCTCATCTATTTAAAGATTAAGTTCTTTATAGTGGAATGTAAAGCATTAAGTACAGCGATGATTAATGTTGCTGCACTCTAATTTTTCCCACTGAATGTCTGAGGAGATGTCTAAGGACATTCATAGTTTGCCTATTTCTTAATTTAATAAAGTAATACTTTTAAATTACTTGGAACTTTGTCTTGACAAAGTTAACACCAGTGCTGTGGTTACTTTCCTTTCTTACAAAAGGTTTCTTTTTGGTTGTTTTTGTTCTGTTTTTTGTTTACTCCAATGTCAGACAAGGAAAAGAACTTCTGGGCAAAAAATTTAAAAGCTTGCATTTTAAATTGATCTACAACATGCCTGGTTCCACAACATGCTTGGTTAACAGTGGTTTGAATGTCCAAAAATTCACACACAGATCAGTGCATACGCTTTTTGGAAAATGTAGCACTTCATGAAAGTTAAATACAAACAATTAGAAGCTTTTTTTATTCAGTGAAGTACACCTATTTGGACGTTGTTAAAATGTAGGTAGATTAAATAAAAGAAAATACAGAAAGGCTTTAAATGAACACTGTCACTTTTTTTAATCCCTTTTTTCTGCTACTCCCTTTTGAATTATTGCCATGTAAAGCCTCTTGAATTTCTAAGGCCCAAGGAAATCTGGTTGAAACTTCAGGATTTCCATTTCATGGAAATTTCTGAAATTTGAAAAAAAAAGTTTTCATTCCAAATATGAACATAAACTAGAAACTTTAAAAGCTCTTGCAGAAAGGAAATTCTGAAAAAAGTTTCAGAATAACCTAAACTCTCAAAAAAAATGGAGCCACCAGTTGACTCTTAAGGACTGCCTGGGCTGCTCCTGGGGGGTCTAGTCCTTTGTTCATGATGCAACGTAGGAAAACTTGACTGTCTGGAGGATGAAGAAAGTTGGCCTGTAGGGTTGTGGGATACTTTTGATGGACTCTTAGAGCATGAGTACTGTGGGGCTGCACGTAAACTGCAGAGCACTAGAGCTTGAACTCTGGCTCCTGGTTTGATTTAGGCTTGGAACCTCCATTCCTGTGAGATCCTGGGACCAGAGGTCCTGGAACATTTTTTATAGTGGGGGTGCTGATGCTGGAAACCATGTATTTGGTGTTTGTTAATACTATTTCAAGCCAGGTGGTGTGGCAGCATCACTGCCTGGGACCCAGGGTCCAAGCCCTGGGTTAGTGCAATTTTGTGTATACAGAAGGGTTTAGGCTTGAGCATGAGTTCAAGCCCTGGGCTTACATTGTAGTGTTGACATACCCTGAGAGCCCCCGCTTGAGCCAGACTTCCCAGGTTTCTGTAGCAGGGATGCTGGAAGCCCAGGATCACAGCCTTAATTTTCACCATTATTCTTATTATTATTTGTATGGCAATAACACCTTGGAGCCCCATTTCTGGAGCAGGTGCTGTACAAATCCAGAACAAAAGACATTCCCTGCCCCAAAGAGCTTACTATCTGGTTGTTCACTTTTGTACTTCATTCATCTCAGAAAATGGAAACAGACTAGTCAGCTTTACTGCGATGTCTGGATCATGAACAATAAAGGGGAATATCTGAATCCGAATGTTAGCTCTAGAGGTAGCATGCTTGTGGGGACAAAAGCTCTTTGGCACCCACTAAAGCTGAAGTGGAAAACTGAGGAAGTGTCATTATCTGCTGCTGGTCTAATTCACATACTCTGCTCTATGGATACCCTCTGTGCAAAAGGGGAAAACTGAGGTTCTCTGAACTTCCTGGCCGGAGTAATGTGCATATAACTAAGGAACTCCACAGGTGCCCAAGACTGAACATTCTGTATTTGCCATGAAATGAAAAAAAAAACAAACATGAAACTGCTTCTGTTGATATTGGGTTTTATACATTTTTTGTTGTTGTTTTGTTTACACAGACCCTAAATTTGAGGTCTGAACTGTTCAGCATGGTTTGAGAACTGTCTCGGAGCAGTTAAATTCTGCCTTACTAGAATGCTCCCTGTATTTTCAGCTGAATATGGTAATTCTCGCATTCTGTCCTGAGGTGATGTATTGTGCTTTGTGTGCACTGCTAAAATGGCAGCTGCCTTTATCCCCAGAAGGGACCTGCATTTCAATGAGGAGTGAAGTGATTTTAAGGCAGAATCTTACAGGATGGAGTGGGTGGAGGTACATCACCCAGTAGGGGTTCCTGGAGGCATTGTGGTTGAGATAGCTATCCTTTCTCTGGAGGAGAATAGGCCAGTGAAGCCCCTACTACACACTTTTCCAGTTACTGAAAACCTGAGGAGATTTTGAGGCACTTCAGAATGGCTTGACTGACTACCACTGTGTTCACAAGGATGTGAAGTGCAAAGGCAGATTCAATTTGCTATCAAGGTCATGCTTACTAGAAGGAATAATTTGAATAACTCTTACACATTCTTGAGCTCCTAGGCTGGGATTTTCAAAGGAGCCTATAGAAGCTTGATAGTGGAATTTGGGTGAGTTTCTGTGGGATTTGGGCTTCTAACCACCTTAGGCTCCTTTTGAAAATCCCAACCTAAATTAACAGTAGCCACTGGGGAAAATGGCCAGAGCATTTTAGTGGACAGTTCAATTAAAAACCCCATTCATTATGCAGAGTTAAAAAAAACAAACCAAGTAGGGTGTATAAAGGGGAGAGAAAATACTGATGATATATTAATGCCATTATACAAATTATGCATCTTAAGCTGTAATATTATGGTCAATTCTCGCAATCTCAGAGCTATAGCAGAAAGAGAACGGGTCCAGAGACAGGGTGACAAAAATGATTATGCTTCGATATGGAGAAACTGAAAAGACAGGGATTGTTTTATTTAGAGAGGGGATGAATAGGACAGGATGTGATAGAGGCATATAAAATGATGAATGGTATAGGGCTGGAAAACTGGAATGAGGTATTACTCTTCTCTCAGTATAAGAACAAAGGGACAGCCAGTGGAGCTGAAAGGCAACCGATTTAAAACTGATAAAAAGAATACTTTTCTTTTAATGTAAAATTCACCCCCAGTGCTCATTGCCACTGGCTATCATTTGAGGTCAAGAGCCTAGGATTCAAAAATGGATTAAAGGTTTATGTGGACAATGAAAAGTATCCACAGTTACACTAGATAGGCATAAACCTGGCGCCAACTGACAGAAACTTCTCCTGTGAGCAAGTTAGGCCATAGCTATGAGATTTCGTGCACCTTCCTCTGAAGCATCTGAACCAATCCTGGCTATTTTAGAAATAGTATGGACTAGATGAGATGGACTCCCTGTGTGAGTTCCTGTGCCCTATAGTCTCTATTCACTGTACAGCGCTTTTTAAGGTCCAGATCCTGCCATCGTTTGCAACCAACCACATTATTATAGGACTACACCCTGAATAAGTGTTGTTGTTATTACTACTACTAAGTGTTCGCAAGATCAGGCCCTACCTGCACAACACCCACTAAGGATAACCATGATAGGGCCCAGTCCTGCCAGGTGCTGAGCACACTCAGTAGCCACACACTTCATTGGAAACTAAAGGTGCTTGGAACCAAGCACAACCAAGAGCTTTGCCACTGGGTTTCAATGGAGAAGGCTCAAACACCTGATATTTCAATTAGCATCTTCACTAAGGCAAGATTGAGTGGTTTGTCAGCCATTAAGCATGACAAGGTGAGTGAGGTACTACCTTTTATTGGACTAACTTCTGTTGGTGAGAGAGAGAAACTTTTGAGAGCTTTCTGTAAGCTTGTCTCTCTCACCAACAGAAGCTTGTCTCTCTCACCAACAGAAGTTGGTCCAATAAAAGGTAGTACCTCACTCATCTTGTCTCTGTAATATTCTGGGACCAGCATGGCTACAACAACACTACATACAGTCATCAAGCATAAGCATTCCTTAGGGTTTAAGACTACCATGAGCTTATAGATGGCATTGTTCTTACTCCAAAGGGTTTCCTCTTGATAAATACATTGGTCAGCTCAAATATTTAATCAAATTGTGGAAAGATTCTCAACTAGGATAACTGAAATTACACCAGATGGAATGGAAAATTACAGGCTAGGCCAGCCAATGGATAGAAGGGGGACTATTATAGGAGTGATATGTAAAAGAGAAACTTCTAGCTATGTAGATAATTAGAAGTGTTCATCAGAATATTTCCATTTATAATTGACTGTTTTTGCATATAGCACTTACTGCTGAGAATTTACTTGTGCCATGTGACAGTGGGTGTAGCCTAGAGCTGGCTCAGCACTCTGAACTTCCTAAGGTGATTCAGTTAGTCTGCTATGGACTGTTAAATGGGCAACGGGAAAGTAGGGGGGAAAAGAGCTGGATGGAAAGGTAAAGAATCTCAGAGAGATGAAACTTTTCTCTCCCTACCCCCTCACCTCCCATCTAAGGGATATGCTGAAACTTTGGAACAGCCATATGGTGATAGGACATGAAGCTGCTGAGATATTGTAAATACAATGCACTGTGGTGAACTTTATGTAAGGGTGTGTGGAGACTGCTTACAAAGAGAAATTCAGAGTGAGGGAGCACACCCTGTGACGTGCCAAAACGCTGCAGTTCATTCTTCAGAAAGTTCATTTTATTTAAATCTGAATACTTTCCTATGAGTGGTAGCTTTACAGGAAGACTAGATTTAACCACTTGGCCTCTGGATTAGCGGTGCAAATAAACCATTTAGACAAACAGTAAAGTGTAAAAAGTAATGATCACACGTGAACACTTCACATATTATATTTTTGAGATCTTTCTATTAATGGCTGTTATGTCAATACCTAAATGAGTGAGATTTGTGCTTAGTCCATAAACAGATGCTTTGTGACAGATGTGCTAAAAATAATACAGTGGAGGCTCTTTCTCCCTGCTTTCACGACAACAGCAGCATTTCTGAAAGCTTAGAACTGAAGCCTAAAGCTTGTACAGTACTTAGCAGTCTCCTGTACGTTTTACCACATATGGTCCCATAGGAAATCAGTTGGGTCTTTTGTTGAAGAGATGCTGAGCAGCTGAACTGTGAGAGCTAGTTCAGTTCAGAGCCAACATAGCTTATCTTGAGTTAATGAGACCTACTGGAGTCATGTGATAGGCAGGGCTGTCTTTCCTCTCAGTTGTTTACATTAGCACCGGAACCATTATCTTTTGTTATGAGAGAGAGTTGACACAAATGTAGATCAACTACAAGAATATTCCCACAGACTTCTCTTATGGTGATGATTCAGTGTGTTCAGTTAATGATTTGATAGCAGGTATTGTGTACTAAGGGTTATGTCATGGAAGGCTTCAGAAATAGAGAAGGTTATTGAATCGATTGGCTTCTTTGTTTAGATTTTGCACGTTGATTTATTTCCCTGTTATGAATGTTCTATTTCTTTCCCAGCTGTCAATTTTATTCTTTCTTGTCTATGTGGATATGAGATATTTCATAGTGCATGCACGTGTGTGAGTATATATACAGTGTAGATTTAATCCAGTGTCTATCTATTACTTCTGTAATATATTGTGTTGCTGGGGTGGGGTGGAAAATTAACGATAGTACTAACTAGGAGTGTAAGGGCCTATTGCTAGGCCCTTATACGGTCTGATCCTACTGCCATTGAAGTCGATAGCAAACCTCCCAATGACTTCAGTAGAAGCAGGATCAGATCCATATTGAATTGCTGGAATGGGAGAGAGAGCACACAAGGGAGAAAGCAAAGGCCCAGTCCCTCTCCCAGTGAATTCAGAGTCAATGACAAAATTTCCATTGGCCTCACTAGGTATGAAGATGAATCCTTGGTGACCACTGGTGGTGATTCTCTTGCAATACCATGTGACATTTAACTTTTAAAGTCAGGATGGAAAGAAAATATGTATGAAAAATTTGGGCCTGATTGTGCAAGCTCCTCCCAGAAGTTATAAAGCATCTTTCAGCACTAGTCCCAAATAGAGAAACAAATAACTACTCTCTGCTTGTAATGTTACATCCTTTCCTCTCCAGCTCTTGGTCTGCCTTGTCGTTTAGAGTTTAAGCTCTTCAGGGTATGCGTTGTCTTTTATTCTGTGCTTATATGACACCTAGCAATGAGGGCTTCATCTCAGTTGTTTTTTCTAGGTGCTACTGTGATACAAATAATAGTTAAATAAAAATATAAACAAGGAAAAGGCTGTTTAAAACCAAGATCGGGGAGGAAGCCATCACAGTTGAATCTGTGATTGTTCTTCCCCTTCAGGTATTGGAGGTATTTTTTTAATAATAAGGCCTCTTAAAAGCTTCACTTTTTACTAACCCACTTTAAAATGTCTCCTTTTTTTTTTTTTCTTTCCCTCCCTCCAGATAACGAAGAGCTTTACCTTGCTAAAGCAATTCACAAGTCGTTCCTAGAAGTCAATGAGGAAGGTGCCGAAGCTGCTGCTGCCTCAGGTATCTGACTCTGAACTAAATTATAGGTCTGGCTGCCCTGTATTAATTAGTATTTTAAAAATGCCTTAGTGCAGAGCCAAAAAGCGGAGCACAAACAGCATGAGGACACAGTCTGGCAAGTGTCCCTCCTTCCCAGAGAGGATGCTGGAAATTGAAAATGCCAACATTTTCTTAATATGAGTGTGTCATAAAGTGTCTCAAGTGCTCAGTGGAAAATATTGCTCCTTTCTCCCATTTCCTTTCTAATGAGAGGTGGGAGGGTACATGCTGCATTTTTGAAGATAGATTTTCTTTCTGGAACTTGAATCTTGGCAATTTGCAATGGTTGTGGTTATTTTATTTTTCCTCATCATGTGCAATTTGCTAATTGAGACGGTCTGTGTGTTTTCTCCAAAACGGTTAGAAGTACCTCAGAGAGATTGTTGTGTTTTTAATAAGCACTTAAACAGGGATGTGAGCAGGAATGCAATAGCTAGAAAAGGCTAGCTTGCCAGCAGTGATGCTTCAGGGGCCAGATGGTGAAAATGCTTGGTTGTCACAGGCAAATCTTGACCCTCCCTCTTCCAAATGAGATACTTCATTTGCTAACTTGCTTGCATTATGATGTGATTTCTCTCCATAAGTACTTGTACCATTCTTCGAGCAAGAGAAAAGCAGCACCCTTTGTAGTCAATCCCGGTGATTCTTTTGAGCTTGGCATTTAACAGTCATGTGGGCAGAGATTATTGGCATGCATAGGTTTTTTTATTGCCAATGCAGTCAAAATGAAAAAGTTAATAAAACACTTGTAAATAATAAAGCCCTAGTGAAAACCTTAGAAGATTTCCAAATATAAGAAAATACCAAAGGGCCAAAATCTGCCTGTCTCCTCATATATTTTGCCTTTAATTTTGTTTTTTAAAATACAGCAAACAACAAAGAGCTAAATTAAAAATTTCAAGGTCAGCCCCACACCCTTAACGCTTCTTCTATCTAATAAGGAGTTAATGTGAGTACCAGGGTCAGGCTTAGATCTGTCTAGCACAATAAGAGTGGTTAGTGATACTGTCTACTGTAATACATTTTCCTTTGAAAGGGAATGGCCTTCATTACCCAGAGGTTCTGCCTTTTTGTAAGTTATAAGCTGTTCCATCATCACTGGAAATAAATTGTGCCATTGCCCATTGTTAATCATTCTCGGAGCATACATAGACATGTAATTACTTTGGAAGTCTGCTTCCTTTTAGATTAGATTGTTCATGCTATTTGTTGGTGACAGTGCAATCATGTAGGCTTTAATTCCTATTCATGGGCTTTACAAGTATCACGTGTGAAGAGGTTAACATGTTGTATAGAGGGAGAGTATGGGGAAGATAAAGTAATACCTGACATGCTGCTTGCGTGTGTTTTCTCCCCTTTAGGAATGATTGCCATTAGTAGAATGGCTGTGCTGTACCCCCAGGTTATAGTCGATCATCCATTTTTCTTTCTGGTCAGGAACAGGAGAACAGGTAAGTGTATGCGGTTTCTGAGCTGTTTTCTCATTGTTTACAGTGAATCCCCATCGGACCCATGCAGCAGAGGCTGTTTTGGATCAATAAACTGGTCTTAGAGTGTAATTTTTTTCTCTACTTTCTGCTCTGCAATGCTTTGTGTTGAGGGATTTTAACTAATCTCTAATAACACACGTTGCTTTAACGCTCCTCCCAACCCCAACCTCACACAGGAATAGCCTGGGGAAAATATTATTGCTCCTTTTTTAGTAAGTGATTGTAGGAAAAATTCACCAATGAACTTCCTGAGGGCTGAGGCACAATTGTCATTGTAATCTTAAACCATAGCTCTACGTTTGACTTCATCAGGGGACACCGTCGTGACTCCCCTTGTGCAGTCAGCATTCTTGGAACACACCCTCCGACTTCAGTAAGAGCTTTGCTTTAGAAAGTCCAGCAGAATTTGCCCCAATACCAAGTGATTTCTGGAAAGGACAGATATTGCAGTTATGAATAATTCTCTGGTGCCACTGGTGTGTATTCTGTGGCAGGCAAGGATGAGAACAGTACTCACTGGCAATATGGCCTCTGATGAAGCAATGTATTGGTTTGATATTTGTAATTTGTTCTTGGTGATGTCGTGGAGGTGACTGGATAACAAATAGCATGTTACTATGTGACCACACAGGAGCTGGAGCTGTCTGTTATGACATCTCGCCTAGTCTGGAGCAAAATTCAGTAGCTTCAGTTCACAAGGGTTTTAGTGCATCTGAGATCAGTCTGGTCTAGTATGTGCAAGATATGCTTTCTTATTATTAAATTTTCATATTGCAGTACTGCCTAGCGTTGGGGCCCCGTTGTGCTAGGTGCTGTACAAACATTAACAGCCTTTGTCTCAAACCTTGCACCTGGTGAGCTAGGTGCATCAGAGATGCCCTACCAATGTACTGTCCAAGAGGATTAAGCTATAGTGAACTAGACTCATTACTTCTGAATGAGGGCATCCACACAGGGTTTAATACACGATAACTTATGTCCATTTACTGAGTGTCCCCTTACGGATCCTTCCAGAGAGATGGGGAAGGGGAATCTGATGGGCATCACAGAAGACTACAAAACCCTCAATCTGATAGTGTCTAGTGAGCAATTTATACACTGAAGATGTGCTATGTATGGGAACTGAATGACTGAGGACAGTAGTACTGGTATATAGAACTTCTTGCCTCTTGGTAGCCATTCAAATGAGAAATAAGTCCAGTAAAAGACCAAATTTTCATTCTTTTTGAAGTCATTGGGAGCCTTGCCAGGGAATTCAATGTTAGCAGGAACATGAAATTATCATGAAAGTTGCCTGTGGGCAGATGTCCACATTTCAGTTGATACTAGCTGGCACCCTTCTTGAGATCCTCCGCCTAGAAGCCAAGGACTGAATGGATGTGGAGACTGAACTACCCATTGACATCAGTGATGTTCCCTCTAAAGCCCAATGAAGTCCATATGTATCTTTCTACTGATTTCAGGGGCTTTGGAGCAAGCCTCTGGAGTGTTGAGATGCATTGTCAGGGCAGTGGAGAAGTTTTCATTGCTTCTGTCTGTGCTGTACCTGTTCTGAGTACAAACAGAGGAACTCATTCTCCAAGGCTATCAATCCATCACCTCTCACGGATAATAAACTCAGATGCACGATCACCAATCACTTCAAACAACGGAGAGTGGTTTAGAAGTGTGTCCTTCTGTGTGGTTCTGATTTGTGTGTTCTCTCATTTGGTTCAGGTACTATCTTGTTCATGGGAAGAGTCATGCACCCAGAAGCAATGAATGCAAGTGGCCATGACTTTGAAGAACTTTAACTGATAACGCCACACACTAAAAAAGGAAGGAAATAAGCACACTGAGTTTATAATTGATATATTTAAGGTTTGCTGTGTTTTACAATGTACCTTAAGACACTGTTTAAATACTTCCATATTTAACACGGTTTAAGTTACAAGCCAAGTTTATGGAGGAAAGCTTTCAGTATTAAAATAATGGTTCTGTTGCTGTCATTGTGATTGCTGTGTCAGTCCTTAAAATAAAATCGTATACATGTCAACAGCTGTGTTTCGTATTTTAGTGAATTGTAATGCAAAAGTTTGTTAATTCGTAAGTACTGTATTTGTTACACCTCAAAGCTAACCTGATCAGTAAGACCGGACTAGAATGTCTACATTTTTAAATATTACCAGTGGCAAAACTTGATAAATTATTCACCCAGTTCTATTAATTATTTGAAAAATGTAGTCTCTCTCGAAATATTTGCAAGCAGATTGTAATATCTTGTAATTCATTCATTATTTGAATGCTCTTATGCAAATCTTTTTAACTCTCTGGATTGATTGTGAACTGTTCTGAAAGTAAGTATTTGGTATTCGCTGTGCTGGTTTGTTGTGATTGTTCAGATAAGACTTGTGGAGTGAAATCCTGACCTCCTCCATGTCAGTGTAAGACACCCACTGACTTTAATGGGGCCAGGAGTTCATGCATGGTGACATTTAATCTGCTGGATAACTGTGGTAGCCCTTCTTCTGTGAAGACTCCCACATGTGAATCTAAAATGCTGTTTTTGTGAATACTCCTGCATGTGACTTTGAAATTCACTTTCCGTGAATGCTGATGCCAGTAAAACTCAGTCGCATGAATGTTTGTGAATAGTGAGCACAGAACAGGTGTGAGCATGACTGAACTGAAATCATTTACATAGTCACATAAATATTTGTGGATATTTTTCCGCCTCGCTCCTCCCCCACCCCAATGTTTGCCTGGCTCTACTAAGTAATTCTATCCACAGCTCTCTCACAGTAGTGAGCAACAAGGGCATTTCTACAAAATAGGCTCTTTCAGATAATCCTAAAATGTGTGAAAATGATGTTCAGTTTGTGAAATAAATGTCTAATGAAATCTAATCCTCTTTCTTCCTAAACTTCTTATTGAGAACAAAGTGCCAGATGGAACAGAATGATACATGCAACAATCTAAATATTAGGTGGGATAATAAATGCCACCCTCCCTCACAGGAAGGAAGAGAAAGTACCCACTAGTGCCAGACACTGACATATAATTATCACTTCCCACTTTGTGTAAAATATCAAATGAACTGTAATTACTACCAAAGGTGAAAAGGAAAGAAGGTGGCAGGGCTGGAATCCAATCTATGGCAAAAAATACAGTCTGCGGATCAGAGGCGATATGGTTCCTTCTTCCAGTCAATAGGAATTTTGCCTTTGAATTCAGTGGGAGCAAGATGAGGCCTAATTTCTGAAAAAGTTATTGGCTGAGCTTTAGGTGGAATCATTCATAGGATTTCCTGGTACATTTTCAGTTTAAATCAAGCCCTCGCAGGCACTGCTTACATGCTGGACAAGGGAAAGAAGTCCAAAACTTGACAGTGTTGTTCGTGGGACTCTTATATGCTCCCAGGCTCAAAGTTTGAACGTAGTGCTCAGGCCAAAGAACTTGATGAGTGCTGGGAAGAAGGGTTGAGAGCAACGAAAGGAAACTTAACTGAGCACGCGCCTCCCAGGCCAGACTGCAGAACGATGCTCTCCATAGAGGCTAGTTACAAATGCCTCATGGAAACTGGGCAGGAGGATCCATGGAGTGGCTGATACACTCCCCACCTCAGGCTGGCCGAGCTATTTGAGGAACGATCTAGCAACACCTTCTGCAGTGGAACTGCCCCAGTACTGCTACAAATTGGCCTCACAAAATTTCTTTGTTTTGTGTTCTGGACTCTTAGTAAGAATTTACAACCCCAATATCACCTCCACAGAGAATCCTATTTCCTAATGAGCCCCCAAATTAATTCAGAAATTGGAATTTATATTTTCATAGATTCCAAGGCCAGAAGAGACCATGGTGATCATTGAGTCTGACTTCCTGTATACTTTGTTTACTTGGTCCTGCCTTAGCACAGGGTGCTGGACTTGTTGACTTCTCATGGTCCCCTTCGCCTAATATTTCCATGAGTCTATGATAACACAGGCCATAGAACTTCCCGAAATAATTTTTAGAATTTTCCCTTTGGAAAAACATCAAAGCTTGATTTTAAAATTGCCAGTGATGGAGAATCCATCCTGACCATTGGTAAATTGTTCCAATGGTTAATTACCCTCACGGTTAAAAATGTCTGCCTTGTTTCCAACCTGATTTCCAGACATTGTATTGTGTTAAACCTTTCTTCACTAGATTGATGAGCCCATTGTCACATATATGTTTCCCCATGTACAGGGCCGGCTCCAGGCACCAGCTTCTCAAGCAGGTGCTTGGGGCGGCCGCTTGGGAGAGGGGCGGCAGGTCCAGGTATTCGGCGGCAATTCGGCGGATGGTCCCTCACTCCTGCTCGGAGTGAAGGACCTCCCACCGAATTGCCGCCGCAGATCGCGATCGCTGCCTTTTTTTTTTTTTTGGTTTTGGCTGCTTGGGGCGGCCAAAACCCTGGAGCCGGCCCTGCCCATGTAGGTACTCTAAACTGTGCTGCAGTCACCCCTTAACCTTCTCTTTGTTAAGCTAAATAGATACTCAAAGAGCTCAATCACTATAAGGCATGCTTTTCTAATCTTGTGATCATTCTTGTGCCTGTTCTCTGAACTCTCCAATTTATCAACATCCTTCTTGAATTGTGGACATCAGAACTGGACACATTGTTCAAGCAGTGATCACACCAGTGTCAAATACAGAGGTGAAAATGACCTCCTACTCAATATTCCCATTTATGCATCCAAGGATTGCATTAGCCTCTTTGGCCACAGCATTGCACTGGAAACTTATGTTCAGCTGATGATCCACCATAACCCCCAAATCCTTTTCAGAGTAACTGCTTCCCAGGATAGAGTCCCCTATCCTGTAAGCATGGCCTACATTCTTTGTTCCTCACTGTATACATTTAAATTTAGCCATACTAAACTGTATATTGTTTGCTTGCACCTATCTTAACAAATGATCCAGAACCCTTTGTATCCAAGACCTGTCCTCCCTATTATTTACCACTCCCCCAATTCTTGTCACGGGCAAACTTTATCAGTGATTTTATGTTTTCTTCCAGGTCACTGATAAAAATGATAAATAAGATGGAGCCAAGAACTGGTCCCTGCAGAACCCCAGGGGAAACTTACCTGCTTGATCATGATTCCCCATTTACAGTTACATTTTGAGACCTATCAGTTAGTGAGCTTTTAATTCATTTAATATGCACCCTGTTAACTTTATACCATTCTAGTTTTTTAATCAAAATATCATACGGTACCAAGTCAAATGCTTTACAAAAGTCCGGGTATATTACATCAGTGCTGTTACCTTTATCAACCAAACTTGTAATCGCATAAAAAAAAGATGTCGTTAGTTTTGGCAGGATCTATTTTCCATGAACCATGTTGATGGGCTCTGATTATATTTCCCTCCATGCAAGTTATCTGGACCTGCTGATTTTAAAATGTTTAAATTTACTAGCTACTGTTAACATCCTCCTGACATACTAGTGAAATGGACTGTATGCTCATATAACATGACGTCATCATTTTTTCCCTAATACATAACAGAAATATTTATTGAACACTTGTGCATTTTATGCATTACTATTGATAATTCTACCATTTCCATCTAGTACTAGACTAGGTGTTCTCAAACTGCAGGTTAGGACCCTTCAGGGGGTTGCTAGGTTATTACATGGGGGGTCGCAAGCTGTCAGCCTCCATCCCCAAACTCCGCTTTGCTTCCAGCATTTATAATGGTGTTAAATTTATTTAAAAGTGTTAATTTATAAGAGGGGGGGCACACTCCGAGGCCTGCTGTGTGAAAGGGGTCACCAGTACAAAAGTTTGAGAACCACTGTACTAGACCAATACCATTACTAGGATTCTTTCTGTTTCTAATAGTTAAAATTATCCTTATTGTCCTTCGTTCTGCTGGTCATAGATTTCTTCTCGTTTCCCTTTGTGTCCCTTATCAATTTTCTACAATTCATAGCTTCTGATTTATATTCATTACTATCAGGTTCTGTTTCTTCCGTTTGTTATATATTATTGCCTTCACTGCCTTCATTTTCCTTCTAAACCAGGTTGTTTTTTAACCAATATGGCGTTCTTCCATGAGCTGTGCTATTGTGGCTTTTTCACTATCTAATAAAGTGTTCTTAAACAACTTACAATCATTCACATTTTTCTGATTAATTTCTTCCTTCCAGATAATTTGGCTCATAATTGTTTTCAGCTTTGTGAAATTGGCCCTTTTAAAGAACCAAGTATATATATATATATTATTGGTCTGGACATCATTCTGTTCGCACATTATAAATGTGATCAAGTCACTTGTACCTAAGTTATCATTAACTTTTAGTTCTATGATCAGTTCCTCTTTATCTGTCAAGATGAGTTCCAATATAGAATTTCCCCATGTTGGATGCAATACTTTTTTTGAATTAGGAATTTTTCATCTATAATATTTAGAAATTCCAAGGATATTTTAGTACTGACTCCATGAGACCTCCAGGATATGTCACTCAAATTGAAGTCCCCCATGATCATGCAGCTTTTTTCCTACACATGATAGATAAGTGCATAAGGAGCCAATCCTCCTTTTTCCCTAGTGTGATTTGGTGGTCTGTAGCAACATCTGCTAATATCCCATCTTGTGCTTTATCTGTTAGGACATTGATTCATAAGCATTCAAGATAATTTTCTTCATTTTATGCTTGTTATGCTTTTTTCATATATC
Source organism: Chrysemys picta bellii (assembly GCF_011386835.1). Classification (NCBI taxonomy): domain Eukaryota; kingdom Metazoa; phylum Chordata; order Testudines; family Emydidae; genus Chrysemys; species Chrysemys picta. The sequence continues at coordinate 17,730,204 of NC_088799.1, read as the reverse complement.
AAAAAATAAGATAATTGTACTTTTGTTGTTGAATAAGAGGAGACTTCTTTAAAAACAAAACTTTCCAGGTTAATGGCCAAATCCAGCTCTGGTGTAAGTAGAAGCAACTCCAGTGACATCAGTGGAGTTGGCCAATGTCTGAGTTTACCGGAGATGTACAGCTTCTACCATTTGCAGGAAAATACTTTTCATTGTTTTTAAAATTATTGTAATGCATGTTTAAACGTGCTACAGATGTGCTAAGTAATTGTGATCTTTTTGTCATTAAACCTGTGGGAGACAAGAAAATGGCTAATGATTTATTTATCAAAGGCAGTGGTTAAAAATATCTTCAAGTGCCAAACATGCTATCAAAAGGTCTGAAATACTTTTATTTATTTATTTATTTATTTAGTACATACATCCAGTGCAAAAATCTAGGAAAAACTAACCATCAAATATCAATCTAAATGTTTGGATTATGAGCTAATCAGAAAAAAACTTAACATTTTACATTCTCAAAGCACTTTACAAATACTAATTTATTGGATGGTCTTAATAATATTGCTTTTAGGTTTTAATATTGCTGGCTCTTTCACACTGCATTTCTGTATGTTCTATTCAATCTTGTTGACATCACCATAGTGTCTGCAGCCTGGTTCAGGGATATTGATGAGAGCTTAATATTCTGAACTTGTTTGCATTATGTTAATATGCTACTTATGTTGTTACAGTGTTAATAATGGACCAAATATCCTAGCAAAAGCCCCACCAAAGCTGCTCTCCAGGGCTTAGGTTCCAGATCTAAAAGATGATGCAGCAAGGAGTAGGGCTGGGAGAATGCCTGCTCTCCATGATATTATCCCCACTTCATTTTGGGAAACAAGCCAGTGCATGTTAATGCTGACTGTTTCAGCCTTAACTTGCCTAGGGTCCTCCTCTGTAATATGAATCACTCCCATGAGGGAAGGCACCAGAAGTAGCCCTTTATCACAGCCATGGAGACAAGGCTGCTGGGTACAACACTCAAGGTGTCTTGCACTTATGGTAAAGCTCTGAAATCTAAGTCAACCTTAGGTTATCTGCAGGTCTGAGGGACCTGATTCTTGCCCCTAGTGAGGGAATGAGGCAAAAATTAACTTTCCTAGCCATTATATGAGAATAGCCTGAATAGCAGAATGTGGAAGCTTATTCCTGATATGAACAGCAGTACACAGCAAAGAAGAGCAAACATCCTAGTCATAAGAACATAAGAACGGCTATACTGAGTCAGACCAATGGTCCATCTAGCCCAGTATCCCATCTTCTGACAGTGGCTAGTGCCAGATGCTTCAGAGGGAATGACCACAACGGAAATTATCGAGTGATCAATCCCCTGTTGTCCAGTCCTAACTTCTGGCAGTCAGAGGCTTATGGACACCAAGAAAAGGAGGTGGGTGCTTCAGGACACTGGCTGCTGTGGCGGAAATGAAACCGTTGTTCCATGTTTCTTGAACATACAAGAGTTTATTCCTAATTGTGTTGCTGAAAACCAAATTAATAAAGTTGTTATCCACAAGTGTTAGGCTATAGAACATAAGCTATAGCTCAGCAAGAGCATCTCTTGGATAACACATATATTTTCAGATAGTGAAAACGGGCTGGGTATCATTGCCAAGATGTTGGGATAGATATACGAGACTGAATCCAATGCTCTCTACTTTTGGCACACTTTCAGCATTTTCTTCTTATTCCTTTCCTTTCAAGAAAGTATCATTTTTCTTCAACCCCAGGGAGTTGAGGAAATAGCTAGTAACTCAGGGATTGAATATTGCCTGTGAATATAGTAGCTCTATCATACTGTGGAAGCACACTTTCTAGTTTATGCTGAAGTGTTGGGGACAGTACTGGGCCATTATATGGTGTAGTGTAGTTACTATGATTCCGTTGTGGGGGTATGCTAACAAATGGATGGCATTTGAGGAGACTCACCTGGGGGAGACTTGTTGACCCTCATACATGCATATGTGAGGACACACTAGCCCATAGCCACAACTGCTGTTGCACCTTACAGTGTGTTTAGCACATGAAGCTGCTGCACGTTCAGGATGAGGCTTCAGTTTCCCAGGCCTCCTTCCCCTCCTCACTCACCCCCCAAATCTGGCTGAAAGCACAGCCTGGAGCATTTATTTCATAACTTTCACCCTAGCAAATAAGGAAAGTAGCCTATACGATAATGACTCAAAAAACCAATGGTCAGGTTCTGCCTGACTGCATTCACTCTTTGGGTGATCAGCTCATTTACGCATTCCCAGAGCTCACAGTGCGTGAAAGCATCTATTGTGTGAGAAAACATCCTCTGGGGGGATGGGGGGGAAACAGCTGACGAGTTTTAGAGGACTCCAGCATTTTTTAAAATTAAAATGGGAATAAACAATTTGAAAAAGAGTAAACTTTAAGCTAACCCTCTGCCCCCATTCAGTCAAATCTATGGTCTTCAAAATGTAACAGACTATGAATTTTTATAATGGTGCTGCATTAACTGAAGAACCACTTGTCCTCAGCAAGGCCAAGAATTCCCCCTGGGATTCCAGTCCTTGGCTCGAACCACCTATGAATGTTCCTTTCCAACAGTAAAGTTGTTACAGCAATCTTAGAAGCGATCGTGGTTGTTAATATTTGCATCAGAAACCCAAAACAGCCACTCAGCCTGAATTCTAAGCCATTTTGCATTATGTCAATCAGCCATTTCCACTTACTTCAATCACTTAAATGTGCTAATCACTTTATAAAAAGAGGGCAACGTTTTATTGCTCTTTATTTACAACCGTGTAAATGAATAACAACTCTAACAAGCTCGGTGGAGTTATTCTGGATTTATACTGGTGTAATAGAATTGCATCTGGTCCACAGAGTAACATGTATTCTCTGCACCAGAAAGTTTGCAGTCGAATACCTACGGTCAACTCCAAGGGGAGGCCAGGGTGTGTCTGTGCAGAATAACATCACAGGATCAGCACCTATGACAGATCAATCAAACTCAACAGTAGGTGACAGTGGTTGAGGAAAGGAACAATGTGTGCACTATTGCTGAGGAGAAGGAAGAATTCCTGGAAGAAGTGGGATTTAACAAGAGATGTATCTCTTTGCTTCAATTTTCTAGGCTGGACATGTGGTTGACTTTTTTTTTTTTTTTTTTTTTTTTTTCCTCCCTGTTCTCTCTCAAAGGTTTACAGCTCCTTTAGCATCTTTCAGCAGGCTGTAGGAGATAATCAACTATAATAGAAAAATAACAGCCTATTACCTCATTCAGGAAAAGTCTCCCCCTTGAGTGAACAAAGTAACTCTGATTCAGAGTAAAGATGCACCAATATACAGAGAGTATATAGAAGGATTAGAGGTAGCACATTCATTCCATTTTTCTGTATGAACTATAGAGAGAGGCATAGTCAGAGCAAAGCACTGGGGAGCCTTTAACATCTGAATCCTAATCCTGGCTTTGATACTGAGTTCATGTTTAAGAGAGCTGATTTTGTCACCCTATATGTAAAATATTGATAATACTCAGTGGAATGTAAGTTGAAGATAAAAAATCTATGCAAGTGCTAGGTACCATTAACTTCCAGGAAATGGATCCTCTGTCTCTTTTGATTTTACTGCAATATAGTGTATTTAATTTGCTTTTCACAGAAATCCCAGACTCAGTAACACCTAAATGAAGACGTATTTGTATTGAAGTTCTGTGAGTTATAATAAAAGCCCAATAGAATGGGTGAAATCCTGATTCCATTGAAGTCAACACGCAAAACTCCTGTTGGCTTCAGTGGAGCCAGGATTTCACCTAATGAATTTACTTACAAGGGACAAATCCTTGTCTTATGGCAGCCAATAGGAACTCTGCCATTAATTTTAATGGAGTAAGATCTATCCCAATATTTCCACTTGGTGTAGTGACACTCTGGTTTTACTGTAGGTAAAGGTTAATGGACTTTAATGTCCATTAAAATCAACTGGAGTAGTTTTACAACTACTGTGATGTGTAACGTTGTGACCTGTGCTCTCCATAAGATGTGGCACCCTTGGGGCATTCACTAAAAACTGTCTTCCGTAAGAGCAAGCAGAAAGTACACGTTTTTTGTCTTCTCTTTACTGCTGAAAACTATGTAAAGGACAATGATCGTGGATGGCATAGTGACGTCCTGGGAGATCTGAGAGGCCCAGCATGGTCACTGGAAAAACCTCTGAACCAGGAAATATTTTCTCTAGCCCTGGCTTGAAAATGAACATGGAAAAACTGCAAAAGGCAACAGAAATATATTAGTAAATCTGAATATGGCTTTTATTTATGTTGGTAAGGCTAATGCTTACAGAAGGTGGCTAGCCTAGAGACTGACAGTATTCAAGATTAATTAGAGAAAATCTAGTTTATATACGTTTTGCTACAGTTTTATCAGATTTTTTTCCAGAAAATATTTTTCAAGACCGGCTTATTGAGTCATAGAAGAGCTGCGGTAAATCAAACTGCTGCTAATAGATTTCCTCTGGTAGAAGACTATAGTTTACATTCTGCATCTGCAGGAAGATGGACTACAAAATAAAATAATCTGTTCCATCCCAGGACTGTATCAGCTATAACAGCCAACAACAATAACTAAACATATTTTTCACATTTGTATCAAATCAATGAGCTGTAATGTCATACACAGACTGTTGAAATTCTGAGCACTAATTAAATGTTAATCTCCTACAGAAGGACTGAATTAGAAAAATGCCTGATTAATATTTAAGAAGAAAATGTGGAAATTAGAAATATGGGCTGTTTAAAAGCCATCAGTTTTTCCCTGTGACTTCAGTGGGGATGGGCTAACACTGAATGCTTTTGAAAATCCTACCCTTAAAATACACCAGCAGTAGAAGACAAGTTTTATTCTAGCAAACAACACTTATTCTAAAACGTTAGTGATATTAACAAACTGTAGCATTAGGGACAATTACATGTGTATTTCTTTAAGAAGACTGTATGTCCTGTTCAAATATTTCATTTTGTTATTAAAGGGACAGTTTTTTAAAGGAATTTAATCATAGAGATAGAGATGGAGATAAGCACCTAATGGGATTTTCAAAAGTGCCTAGGGTCCAGATCCTCAAATATATTTAGGTGCCTAGCTCCCACTGAAAGCAGTCTCCTAATTTACATTGATTTCAATGCAAGTTAGGTCCCTAGGTGTTTTTGAAACTATCTGCATCCTGAGGCACCTGGCTACCATTTTAAAAACTTACCCAACATTTCTATTGGTCATGAAGCACCTTTACATTGATGTAGATATGGAGGCACCAATCCTGTACAGTCTTATGCTGGTGCTTAAATTTATGCACTGACAGTTGGCCAAACTGGATACAATCATAGGACTGGAAGGGAGCTTGAGAGGTCATCTAGTCCAGTCCCCAGCACTCATGGCAGGACTAAGTATTATCTAGACCATCCCTCATAGGTATGTCTAACCTGCTCTTTACAATCTCCAATGATGGCAATTCCACAATCTCCCTAGGAAATTTATTCCAGTGCTTAACTACCCTGACAATTGGGAAGTTTTTTCCTGATGTCCAACCTAAACCATCTTTGCTGCAATTGAAGCTCATTGCTTCTTGTCCTACCCTCAGAGGTTAAGGAGAACAATTTTTCTCACTCCTCCTTGTAACAATCTTTTATGTACTTCAAAATTATGTCCTCTCTCAGCCTTCTCTTCAGACTAACAAACCTATTTTTTCAATCTTCCCTCATGGGTCATGGTTTCTAGATCTTTAACCATTTTTGTTGCTCTTCTCTGGACTTTCTCCAATTTGTCCACATCTTTCCTGTCATGTGGCACCCAAAACTGGACACAATATTCCAGTTGAGGCCTAATCAGGGCAGAGTAGAATAGAAGAATTACTTCTTGTGTCTTGCTTACAACACTCCTGCTAATACAGTTCAGAATGATGTTTGCTTTTTTTTTTTGCAACAGTGTTACGCTGTTGACTCATATTTAGCTTGTGGTCCACTATGACCCCCAGATCCCTTTCTGCAGTACTCCTGCCTAGGCAGTCATTTCCTATTTTGTATGTGTGCAACTGATTGTTTCTTCCTAAGTAATTTTTTGATTTTGCATTTGTCCTTACTGAATTTCATCCTATTTACTTCAGATCATTTCTCCAGATCATTTTGAATTTTAATCCTATGAGCTTTTTGGACCTGATTCACTGCTGGATTTACTCCAATTTTACAGAAGATACAGGGGTGTAAAACTGGAATAGTGCAGGGATGAATCAAGCCTATTATATTAAAACCAGACTTCAGAGGTCTTAAAATCAGATTAGGTTTTGAAAACAGAAGTGTTAGACAAAGCTTGTAACTAATTTATACCTTTCAGAGAGAGAAAGAAAGAGGACTATATCACAAGATGTCACTATCTTAAGAAGCTGAGAGAGGTCACTCTCTTATGGGCAATAAGTCTAAGGTGTATCCAGATAATTGATTACTAGCGGTGGGTTTCTGGCTCATAAGGAAGTACAGCTCCCAGTGGGAGTTGCTGAGGTGTAGTAGAGAGCCTAACTGAGCTCATGTTTCTGAAATTAGCGGTTGGGCTAGCTCACTCTATTAGTGCTGCTGTGTGGTATAGACCCTCTTCCTTTGATTCCTAACCACAGATTGCTATGCTAAGCTCATCCTGGCTTCTGTGGAGAAAAGACGTCCCCTCTGACCAATCACAGCCTGAGTAACCAGGTTATATGCTTGGTGGGGTGGGGTGAAAGGAATTTTCTTCTCAACAACAGAGCTGTTCTGTAACTATTGCTGGAGCCCAGGGTTGCAGTAGCCTGTACAGGACATATATGCTGTCTCTTAGTTACAGGGGAGAAATGGCTGGTGAATCCATGGTGAATGAGGTCACTGACCCACGTGGTAATACCACCTCTTTCTTCCCCTTCCTCCACCAACATCCATGCTTGCAGTATCCCTGCATGAGTGGGGTCGCAGTCCATTGCTTTCCTCATGTGGGGGAGTCATACTCCTCTATGGAGCCAGTGTAGTGCCCACTGTTCCTGGAGAGAAGACTAGAATTTGTCCCTTAATGATTTGCAATGCAGTCCTTCCTAGCTCGTTCTGGATCTGCATTTTCTGTCTGGTTTGAAGGGGCTTCTTTGTCTCTTCTCTTAACATGGCAAGACCGTGAGGGATTGGGAAAAACAGACGCATCCAGAATTGAAGAGTGTATGAAGGTGTGCTCAGTGTGGCTTTTCCAAAGAACACAGCACGTCCCAGCCAGAGCAAGGCAACAGACAGTCTACCATCATAACGCCATACAAAGAACAAAAATGCAACCTCAGTAACTGATAATCAGCTAGGCTCAGCCAAAAGGAGGCTGTTGTGTAATTTGCTTTGTAAAACTGTTGTGTGCTATCCATCAGCGTCCCTGTCCAACCTGCAGCAGCAATAATGGCCAGGACACAAATAAAGAGCATCTAACCAGTACCTGAGGAGCTCTGCTAATTGGTTCACTATTCTCTAGTTTCTGGCCACCAGTTGGCATCTGTTAAGAGCTGCAAAGTAAACAAACTACACCCAAGAATCCGTTTGCGGTTCACTACTACAAAAAGTGTTATTGATCCTGCAAAACCTAGGATGACTGCTACATAGTCTTGAGCACCATCTACTGGCATTTTATTTATTAATTATTTACAAACCTTTTTTACAGGCATGTTCCTGTAACAACATCCCTAGTAACATTATTATTTATATTGCACTAGTGCCGTGGAGCCCCAGTTGTGGACCTGATTGTGCTAGACACTGTACAACTGTAGAACAAAAAGATTAACTTCATCATGAATTCAAAAAGTGTAGTTCCAGATGATAGTGTAACAATATCCATTACCCACTGGACGGAGCTTGCTCTCTCCAAACATAATGGTATTGTCCAGACCTTAGGACTAATCTGTTGTTTGAGGGCCATCCATGAGCAGTCCTGGAGAGCACACCAGACAACTGGGTGATAGTAGCGAAGGTAGATACCCTTATTTTACGAGTGGATAAATACATCTCTAAATAACAGATGAATCTCAGCCCTTAGTTGCAATTTTAGAACTATTTGAGAATTTTCTCAAAGTGACATACAAATAAAGTCCTCAAAATCTGTTCAAGGCTTCCAATGACTACACTAAGAACTCAAAAGATGTGAAATAGAGATTCGTGTTCAAGTCGGTAGGAGCCCAGGCCTGCTAATAGGTAGCTCAGCTCAAACTATTGTTAGCAATCTGCAAAAGCATACCATGTACAAGAGTTTCCTCCGGATAGTCTGACTTAAAATGAGGTGAGCTGAGCTGAATTTTTAATCCAATGACATAATTTTTACTCACGATCTCAACCTGAAACTGAATCAAAATAAGCTCCACTCCCTTATGAAAATCAAACCACCAATAGTGGTATTAAAATTCCAGGTTGTCTAATACTAGCCATTTTAAAAACAAGGGATCAAATTAATTCCTACATGAAACTCAGGGGAATTTAGCCCAAGAGCTAAAGCTACACCTTCCCTTCTTAAAGTTATCCACTTTTTCATAATTTACTGCCAGGTGCAGACTTTAGGGTGACCAGATGTCCCGATATTTAACCCTTTGTCTTGTGTCCTGATCAATGTACGATCGAGACACCATTTGTCCCGATATTCAGGTAAGGAGGCGAGCGGGAGGGAGGCGCTGACCCCATGGGTGCTCCGGAGCTGGAGCACCTACATTGAAAAATGGCAGCCATGCTCTCCCCTCCTTGCTGCCTCCTCCTCCCCTTCCCCTCAGCGTGCTGCGTCTCCGCTCCTCCTCCCCTCCAGCTCTTCCCACCGCCTAACAGCTGTTTGGCCGCGCTTAGTGCTTTCCAGGAGGGAGGGGGAGGAGCGGGGATGCGGCACACTCAGGGGAGGAGGTGGAGAAGAGGCAGGCCAGGGGCGGGGACTTGGGGGAAGGGGGTGGAATGGGGGTGGGGCGAGGGCAGCTGCTTGGGCAGGAAGAGGCGGGGGGGGCAAACACCCACCCGGCAGAGGGGAAGTCGGCACTGTAGGGTGAGTGCTAGGCGGGGGGGAGGGGGTCAAGAGCCGAGCGAGCGGCGGCTGGGCGGGGTGAGGAGGCGAGCAGTGGGTGGGAGACTGAGGAGGGATGCAGCAAGCCAGCAGGGGGCCAGGGGATGAGGAAGGGTGCAGTGGGGAGAGCGTGAATGGGGACATGGGGCAGAGTGGGGGCAGAACCTGGGAGGAACGGGGGTGGATTGTGGGCGGAGCTGATGGCACCCCAATGTGTCCCGATATTTTAGTGTTGTGATCTGGTCACCCTAGGTGCAGTCATAACACAAATAGGAAATTCAGACCTATCCTATGCTCTCAAGTGACAAGTCTTCCACCTTCTAACTCCAAGGATAAACAGACATCTGCTTTTGCCTAGGGGAAAGATGTCTCCTGTACTGTTAGAAAGATAGTAGGTGAAGAGCTCTTACAGGCCAACAGTCTGTGTTCATGCAGACGTCTTTGAATTTAAAAAAAAGGAGGAAAGATATGGAAAAAGAATGTGATAGACTGTAGCAGGATTGTTTCTAAACCACATTTTCTAATGGTGCCTGCAAGGGAATAGTAGATTATGATTATACACCTCTACCCCAATATAACGCGACCCGATATAACACGAATTCAGATATAACGCAGTAAAGCAGTGCTCCGGGGAGGGCGAGGCTGCACACTCCGGCAGATCAAAGCAAGTTCGATATAACGCGGTTTCACCTATAATGCGGTAAGATTTTTTTGGCTCCCAGGATAGCGTTATATCGGGGTAGAGGTGTACAAACGGCCAAGGATAAAGCTTGCTACACCCCCCCCCTTCTTTTTTTAATCCTACATATTTGAGACTGGATGTAATGCTAGTTACTTCTAATTAGAGAGGTCCTCGATCCAAAATCTTGGATCCAAAATTCAGGGGAAATTCAGATCCAATTCAGATCTGAATAGTGTGCCTCTGCTCCATTTTTATATCCAACACTCTTCAAGATACATGTTTTAAAATCAAGATACTCAAAGTGATATAATGAATACAAAGATGGATACGTGTACAGGACTTCAGTGTAGGATGTGATGGCTGTTGCCTATACAACTAAACATCTGTCAAACATGCCAATAAACAGAAGTGATCAGAAAAGCCTACCTTCCCCGGATCCTATTAGGAAAATGCTCAAGGTAGTGCAAAAATAATATCAGGTCAACAAGGATTATCTGCAAAAAGCAAAGCCTATTTACTTAATGCATTTTCCACTGTTGTACATCCAATGGAAATATTATCTTTCAAATAGTAACTTACATTTTAGTTTCAATAATTCTGCCTTTGCTCTGGTGCAAACCGGGAGTAACATCCAGTGGTGTTACTACAGCTTTACATCAGACTAGAATAACAATTTGATCCTAAAATTATTTATCTCATGTTCTATCAACAGCTCGCTCTGGGTCATTCTGCCTCCCTCTCCAATGGCACAGCCATACAGGCTCATCATCCCACCTGCCCTGTGCTACCAAGGGAATCCAGTCTCCCAGGGGTCTCTCCTGGGATTCAGTTAAGCCATCTTTGAACAGCCATTAAAGGCCCTCAATGGAGCCCACAAATGGGCCAGTGCATCCAATTCAAATCCAAGCTAGACCAGTTTTACAGCAATGTACTTCCACTGACTAATAGCACTACCCCCAATTAGCCATCGAAAGGAGAAGAGAATCAGGGCCAGTGCGATATTGTACATCTTAATCGTTTTAACTTATTTTTAAAGAAAGCCTTTGCAAGTATCTACAGCATATCAACATTAGTCATGTAGTCACTATTTAATAGGGTGGGAATGGGGCTGCCTAATCTTGAATCTCCTTTTTATCCATTTATTTTCCAGTTCGCCTCCAATTCTAATGTATATTTATCTACTGAGCAAACTGTACTGAGGAAATGATCTATTGATTACTGACCTTTGTAGTCATGAGACACAAAGGACTCAGAGGTTTGAATCTATGAGCAAAATAGATTACAATTCACCAAGCACTTACAAGAGCCAAGGACATTACCATTGCTCCTCCTTCCCTGGCTAGAAATCTCCGTACCATGATGAGTACAACAAGGCAGGCATAAATCATCCGAAGGGAGAAAGTACAATTACAGATGGACACAATTTAGGAATGTCGCCTTCCAAATATTAAATGTTTAGATTAAGCAAACAATCACACAACGTACAAATAAAAATAAAAATCACAATAACAATGTCACTTTCAGCCTGAGATTTTTTCATTTAAGGCCTGGTCCAAAGCTCGTTGGAATCAATGCAGTCATTCCCATTGACTTCAATGAGCTTTGGAAGCCCCTTCTGCTCTGCCTCTCTTTCTGAAAGAAATGCTATATCCTGGAGCAATGCATTTCCTTTGCATATGATAACACTAGAGCAAGAATTCGGTTAGTAGATTCTGACTAGGTGAAATCCCCATGTGCAGAGGGGATAATGTGGGACTGAAGTGGTACATAGGACCTGTTTTGGTCTTCTAGATGGGTGAGAATTTCACCCATAGTGACTGCAGTACTATTAAACAGATCAAATAGAAATACATACTCAAGACACACACACACACAACCTTTGGGATTTCACACCCCTCAAATTCCATTGGTTAAAATTCGGTCAAGTATCCAAAAATAAACATGCATTATTACTAGCTCAAGTGGGCAAAAGGAATAATGTGCGTGTGATGTCTTTATGGCCAAAATGCGTAACAACCTCATTTGCACATGCAAATAATTGTCCACACAAAACTCCATGCACAAAGGTAGAGGCAAGGTTCAAGCCCAATTAAAAATTTTGCCCAAAATTATGTATATATTTTAAAAAAGAGACTGTATCATTAAACTTCTAGATTAACAATATTTGAAATACCGCCAGAAGTTCCAAGTTCTCTATGACTATGAATAGCTGTGATTTTACATCCTGGTTACTGCCATCACATAGGATCATAGGAAATGCCATACTAGCTTGGACCACTAGGTTATCTAGTTCAGTATCCTGTTTCTGAGAGTGGTGAGCACCACATGGTTTAGACAGAGTACAAGAAATGGCAGAGTGAGCAATTATGGTATAATCTATATGGAAATTTCTTTATAGCCTGCATCAGGTAGAGCTTGGCTTGTGCCTTGAAGCATGAGAGCTATAAAAATGAGGATGGAAACCAAGTGGATGTCACAGCTGTAGTTTCAGTTTATTAATGAGATCTTTCCTTTCATTCAGTTAGTACAAAATTGGCTTCAAACAACTCACTTACATGCTAATATAAAATGGATCTCCAGCTACAGTGTTTCCAAAGAACTTTTTAGTCCCTACATGTATGAGCCAAGCTGTGGAATCTAGAAAAATAAATTAAAATAAAAAAGGCACATATATATTACTAAATGTAGAGTTGCTGTCAAAATCAAAAGTGCCATTATTATTGTTAATATGTATTAATAAGTGAGCAAAGCCTGAAAGTCCCATGCTAGCATGAAACCATGAGCCAATATCGTGAGAGATGGAAAAGCTTTTAGTACATTCATAATATCATTTAGAAACATAGCTTCTGGCATTGTTAAACAGTCTTTTTAAAAGAAATTCATCTTCCATAAAGTGAAAAAAATGTATAAATCACAAACACAACTGAACACTTACCTCCATAAAATGGAGAAAGGCTGCTCCCAGAAGTGTTGTTATTTCACCAGCCACTCTCACCAGGTCTTCAGGGGTCAAATATGCTTCCTAAATATCAGGAAAATTCCCCTGATATCAGCATGTTTGTTACTGTGCATAATTTTTCACAGTGATATGAATTATATATAAGCTATAACCTTTATGGAAAGAAAGAAAGGCTAGGATCTATTCTTTCTTTCTTTCTTTCTAACTAAAGCTTTCCTACTTTAGGCTGAGCTCTTGATGGAAGTCATGGGGATTTACATACACATCTTCCATTAAGATGTGTCTAAATTCCCGAGGCTTGATTTGTTTTTCTGCCCTTCCTCTTTTTTTTTTTTTTTCAATCTCTTCCTTTCCCCCAAACACTCCAAACTTGTTTCTCTCTGCCCTACCCTCTATTTCTCTAGGTGAGCAGCAGCTGCTCTCTTAGGGTTTATCTTGAGGTTGGCCTCCTCCTCCCAAGGCAAACTGTTTTGTTTAGAGCCCACAGGCCTAATCCTCCTAGTCAGACAGAGCATGACCTTGCTGGTGAGAAGCCCTTTCTCTGGCCTAGAACCAAAGCACGGATGGCCCTGTATCAGTCAGTTTAGTGTGGGCTGCTATGCAATCCCAGCAAATGTCCTCACCTATAGTGGATCAGTTTGAGCTCTTACATTAATAGTTAATATTTAGACAAGAGAATTAATGTCAACATTATTTCAAACATTCCCACACTTCAAAAACAATAGAAATCAAAATGTCTTATACTCAGCATTTTTGTCATCATGATGGTTAAGTTTTGACCTCTAAGAACATCTGGCTTTAGGGAATGATGCACACAATATATTGTGAATACAAGAGTGTATACAGTATTGAGCACTGTCCAGAAAAGAAAGTATTTGGGACCAAACATTGCCCACTTGTAACGCAACTGTTCCTTCAGTGGCGTCAATTCCAAAAATTCTCGCATCTTCAACAATAGAGAAGACATAAATGGTGGAGATACTTTTTGTTAAGTGCATTAATGTTTCCAAAGTAAAATTATATGTTTAAATTGCCATCCTTTGTTCCTAGAGAATCATTCTTAAAATAGGATTTAAGGATGAACAATGGCTTTAAAAATGGCATGCTGGGGTTCCATATGAGTCCTACAAACTTCCCCTGGGATCTGAGAATCAAGCTGGGTTCTTTCCCAACTATATATAATTACAAGTAATAAAGATTCTGCAAGCTAAGTTCTGCTTTCAGCTATCTCTGTGCAACACCATTGTCTTGTAATTATACCTACCTTCTTGAAGGATTGTACAGGTGTCTCTGGTGGCTGCAGCAGGCAGAATACAAATCTGATTCTGTGCTCACTTATGCTGGTACAAATCACAAGGAATTCCATTTCTGTTGTAAGGCAGCAGGCCAGGTTCTCCTCTGCATTTGTGCAGCTTTGTATCACCTTGCCTGTGAAAAGTTGTGCTAAAGCAAGCTCAACTGACCCCAGGAAGATCCGCTATGTGGGGCAAGCTTGAGTGGCAAAGAGCTGCCATAATAGCCCCTATATTACATGCTTCTACGCTGTGGCCAGCAAGGGAGAGTGGCCAATGAAAAGCAGGTTTGACTGGGATGTTCTGGTGATCCCTGACTGCCAGAACAGCCCCTTGGGGATGTTGGTAGCTGACACAATTTAAAATCGGTCTGAAGCTGCTCTTTATTACTCTGGAAAAGAGTCCAGTGCTCAGTCAGCCACAGGATCAGGGGAGGGCAAATGTGGCATAAATTGGGCTCTGGATTTAGCCCACAATCTTTGCTTGTAGCTACATATGCTAACCTGCTTGTGAGGATGAATCTCAGGAGCAGACCATTGTCTAATTCATAGAACAATACTGCCTTTGTGGCAGCATTTAGTTCTCCTTTTTTGTTTATGAAGCAGTTAATCCTTATTTCAGAGGACTTGTTTTCACTATTGTTAGTGCGAGGCTGCTTTGCTTTTTTGATACCGCTGTTCAAGGAGCACCAGTATTAGGATTTCAGTTATAAATGGTCCTGTCATCGAAAAATTTATTGTTAGCCACTCAACAAGCTCACCAGTGTTACACAGTCAGTCATAAAATACACCATAGAAATTACTTACTGCTTTATTCCTGCGGGTGCATAGGACATCTAAAATAGATTGTTTATCATCCCAGGCGTCGACCCCTATTAGCTCATATAAGGCGGATGTCACAGGTTTAAGTGCCCAGTGAACTCATTTATTTTTCTCCATTAAGTACTTAAACATCTGTAATGGGTAAATCTAAGTTCCTAATTTTTTGTTCTCCAGGATTCCCAATGGAACAGTCTCTGTTTACTGCAGATCAAGAAATTGTTGTGCACACGGGCCACAAAAAGTCACAAAAACCCAGAAAAATCAGAATCCAGGCAGAATTCTAGATCTCAGGTGTGGCTTTTTATCCTAATTTTAATTAATCTTAAATATAGACATGAGTCCCCTACCTACTTGTCGTAAGAACAGGGGTGGATTAAGACTTCTAATCAAGGCATCCTAGCCCAACCCAGCAGGCATCTGGCTGTCAGCAATTCTTCTGCTTCTGATTTGCTGCTTTAGTTGGGCTCTCTCTCACTCTGGGTCACAAATCCCAAAAATTTTGCTTTGATTGGTCCCTGAGCATCAGGAGAGATGAAACCGTGCAACACATCTGCCCTATCTCAGCAGCTGGGGCTGGTTGTCAGTGAAGTTATTACTCTGATTATTATTTTTTATCGGTGGTGCTTGGGAGTCCCAATCGTGGATCAGGACCCAACTGTGCTAGGTGCTGTACAAACACAGAACAAAAAGAAAATCCCTGCCCCAAACAGCTTACAATCAAAGTAAAAAAAGAAAAGAGACAACTGGTACAGCTAGAGAGATGGGGAGAATAAGGAAGCAGTGAGACAGTGATGGTCAGCATGATAGGCAGTGGTCAGAGCTCACTAGTGGCCTAATTTTTGTCAAGTTGGAGTGCCTAGATGGGAGTCACTAACCTTGTTTAGGGAAGCTGGCAGAACTCATTATCTAGTATATTACCATGCATTACACAAAATGCATTTTCTAGAACACGTTATATTGCAACTTGTTAGTAGATACATCTGGAACACATTGAAAAATAATATTAGAGTGAGATATTTGGGGGCCTCTCAGCCTCAACAATGCCTATTTAAAAATATGATCACTTACCTGAATTACATGAGTATATGGCCTTGTAGCGGGGCCATCACCCCATGCCAGGAAGAGAAAGGGTTAAAGCTGGCCAGAGGGAGCCTGTGCAGAACCCTCCAATTAGAGAAGAGCTCACTAAGCAAGCCAATTGGGAGGTGGCTTGTTGCAGCAGCCAATCAGGGTCAGGAGCGGCCATATATAAAGGACTGCTCAACAAAGCAGGGGGAGTCTTTCCCTGACTTGCTAGGAAGAAGGACTTGCTGCCTAGGAGCACCATGGCTAAAGCAGTGCTGGTCAGGGTAGCAGACCAGAATGAGCTTCTGACTGCTGCTAGACTGAGGTCCTGAAGGAAGGGCAGATAAGGTGGTAGGGTTGCCCCCACTTGTCCTGAGGGAAGTGGCCAACACAGACTGCAGTTTGCCCCTGGAGCAAGGGACTGCAGCAGGCCCTTGAGGTGAGTGGCTGTACTATAGACTGCCGGTTCACCTGAAGGAGGGGGAGATAGCAGAGCAGGGCCAGAGGGCTGTACCCAGAAGAAGACACTGTGGTCCGGGGAGCGACGCGGGTCCCAAAGTGGTAGAGACAGCAAAACAGGAGTAATGGCAAGTGAGACACCTGCTGGAAGGACTTGAGTTAATTCCAGAATGGCCAGCAGGAGGCACTGTGGTGGGGAGTCTCACTCTGCTACAGGCCTAGATTATGAAAGTGCAAGGACAAGCAATAGCCATCAGACCCACTCACAAAAATAACAGAGAGAGTTATTTTTCAGAAAAATGGGGGTGAGGGGCATTAGCCATATGGCAGTCCATCCGTCTTCTCTGTAAGCTTAAGAGCCTGAACAATAGTCAGGTAAAAGACAGATCAATGTCTCCATTGTTTTCACTGAAAATATATCCTGATGATTGTAAATAAAAGTTTGTATCACAAGCCGAGGAAGTCAAATGGGAAAACTCACAGAAATATGTTTTAACTTTATGTCTCCTTCATGTGCAGCTAGCTATTTTCAATGGGGCGAAGCCCTGCTTATTCTTCAGATTTTCCAAAAAGGGAACTTTCTCTTTTGGAATAAGGAAATTAAGAAATCATAAACTTTACAGACCATTGGTTGTATGGGATGTGCAGCACCAGCTTGTGGAAGATAAAATTTCCTAATTTCCATTCTGTCTCTGACTGTGCCATGATTTTGGGTATCATCCCATAAAACTTTTTTTTTCTTTAATGACACCAACTTACACTTCTGTAGCATCAACTTTCCTGTAGAAGAATATGAAATCACATTACAAACTACAGGCCAAAGCCTGAACCAGTCAAAAATGAGAGAATAGCACCCTGGATACAAGGCAATCCACCCTACCCCCTTCCAGCTCAACCAAGGCTAATTCGGGTTTAATTTCTCTCTAACATTGTCAGCAGAAGAGTATAAAGTAAATGTATCCCCTCCCCCAGTCTATCTAGCCCCTCACAAACTTTAGTGTATTTACACTTACAACAGCCCTGTGAGGTAGGGAAGTTGTATTATCCCCATTTCACAGATAGGAAAATGAGGCACAAATACTAAGCTCACACAGGAAGCATGTGGCAGAGCGAATGTCTACTGAGTCCCAGACTAGGGCCCTAACCACTGAACCTTTTGGGGAGCAAAAGGTGGGCAAAAAAATGATGTTATGTGACCTTCCTGCAAACAGGACCGGCTCTAGGATTTTTGCCGCCCAAAGCAAAAACAATTTTGGCCGCCCCCCCCCCCTTATTTAATTACCCCACCTCTGGCCCCGCCTCAACTCCGCCCCTTCCCCAAATCCCCAGCCCTGCCTCCTCCCCCCAGGCTCTCAAGCCTAGGAGGGAGGAAGGGAGGGAGGGACGGGGAGAAGCGGCGCCACGCCGCGGCCACTCGGAGTCTCCCCCTCCCTCCCAGGTTTGAGAGGGGGAGCAGCAGCGCGCGAAACAGCCGCTCGGGATCTCCCCCTCCCTCCCAGGTTTGAGAGCCTGGGAGGGAGGGGGAGCCCTGAGCCGCCGCGGCGCGCGAAACAGCTGATTCGCGTGCCGCTGCTCCCCCTCCCTCCCAGGTTTGAGAGCCTGGGAGGGAGGGCGAATAGTGGCGCGCAAATCAGCTGTTTCGCACGCCGTGGCAGCAGCAGCGGAGGTGAGCTAGGGCGGCCGGGGCACATTTTTAGGGGCAGCAGGGGCAGCATTCTGGCGCCGGCCATGCCACCCCTAAAAATGTGCCGCCCCAAGCACCAGCTTGTTTTGCTGGTGCCTAGAGCCGGCCCTGCCTGCAAACAATCAAAGCATTTAAGAACAAGTTGATAAATATTATGCAGCATTGGGGAGCAGTAGCTGAGGTCTCACAGAGAGTCAAGAAGTGACATTTATAGTCAGACATATGTTTATCTTTGTCTATTCAGGAAATAGTTCATATTTTGAATACTTATCTTTTGCCTGGAGCATTAATCATGCGATATCAAACAACAACATGAACTGTTTTGACTGACATTCTGCAAGATAATATAGTTATGAATATTCTAAATGTGTTCTCCAACTGTAGAAAGTGGTACCTCATGATTCAAACTAGCTGCACAGCAAACTCACAGTATCTGCTTCACTCCATTTCCTGTAGCTGCACAAAACAGTAGAGGCAGCATGTAAAATGAAGAGGAAACGTTACTTTAGCTTATCTTCTGGTTTTTGACAATTCCACTGCAAAACTAATAGGTCAGAGAGGTATAAGCATCAGCTCAGAAGCAAAACAGGTGCAATTCGAGGGACTTACACTAACCATCTCCTTCTAAGCAGTTCATTGTTTTGTTGGGATGCAGCCCCAGTATGCGGGAGGAAGTATTTCCTAATAAAACCAACATGGTTGGTCCCCATGGAGGACGTGGAGAAGAGGAAGTATGGCCAGGACATCTCTGTGTCTTGACAATTCCTAGCTGCTGGAATACCCCTTAGAAGATGTTGGCAGTCAGTGCCAAGTAGAGCAATGTAAGGTGGCTCTAATTTATGTTTGAGACCGCCTCAGTGGATAGGCGGCCCCATGACTGGGAACTGTGATGATATAAAAAGTGGCTTATGGGCATCTTATCTCTTCTTGTCCTATCTGCTGCTTTAGGGCTGAGCTGAGGCCAGCTCAGATGCGTTCTTGAAACACTTTCATAACATCTTTTGTATTACCTCAGTTTTATTACAGTTGAATGCAATGAGAAGGAAGTTAAGCTCTAGTCAGAGAACAGATTTATTTGTGGAGAGGAGTTTGGATGAAAGCAGCCAAAGCCATGAAAAATGCTGAATTAAAATTATTG
Source organism: Chrysemys picta bellii (assembly GCF_011386835.1). Lineage (NCBI taxonomy): Eukaryota > Metazoa > Chordata > Testudines > Emydidae > Chrysemys > Chrysemys picta. Next base: position 17,711,042 of record NC_088799.1, on the reverse strand, counting down.
CAATTCAGGCCTATATTGGATCCTATTCAAAATGAATCCGCTGGACTATAAACAGTGTATGCTAATGGTGCAATCACCTCATCCGTGATTATGAACACTTGCTCTGGGACTAACAGGAGAGGTCTTCTGGGGAGAGATAAGGATTCAAATGAATAACAGTAGGATATTATCTAGCATACCAAAACTATCAGCCTGGAGGCAGAGTTGGGATAGGGCAGGGGAAAGATGCACTGCACAAACCGTGGTGTCGGGAGGCCTTCCTCTCTCTTTTACACAGTGCAAATCAGGAATGCCTCAATGGGCCTGATTCTCCACTGCCTTGTCCCTCACATGGCTATTTACATCTGTGGAAATGTTACCCAATCAGAATTTTCCGTTACTCTGCACATGTATAAATGCTTAGCTGAGGTGTTAATGGAAGCCTCTCCATTGATTGCAATGGACTTTAGATCAGGCCCTACACATAAGTGTATTTGGTTCACTCTGCTGTGAAAATCTAGAAAACCCTCGTAGAATCCAACTGTCTTTTGTTTTTAATTGTACGCATGTAGGGTTTGATCCTGCTCCTATTAAGTCAATGGCACTGCTCCTATATGCTTAAAGTTATGTATAAGCTTAAGTGTTTTGCTGGATCAGGCCCATATTGCCCAATATTTTTGATCAAAGACAAAAAATGTGTTGAACTTTAAATACCAAATGTCTTCCTTTCACCCATATCAATAAGAAATACTCTGGATGTAATCCTGACTCTACTGAAGTCAATGGGAGTTTTGCCATTGATTCATTGGGAACAGGATTTCACATTCTATTTTTCATACATCCGCAGACAGTTAAACTAACCTTCAGGCAATTTACATACATTACACTTTCTTTCAGCAAATACACAATGTTAATCAAACAGAAAAACTTCCTAGAACAATTCCCTAAGCAGCATTTGCACATAGTCCCTCTTCAGAGTGTCAGCAAATGTCTTTCACCCACCAAGCGCTGACACAAATTTTATTAGCGTAGTTAAATCTGAAAGTGAACTAAACCTCTTCTGAATGCTATGAAGATGCTATTCATCTTTCCACCAGCACAAACATCCCTCTTCAGGGCCTAATCCAAAGCACATTAAAGTCAACGGAAAGACTGACTTCGATAGGCTTTGGATCAGGTCCCTATAGTAGATCTTGGCATTACAAGATGCAGGCAAAGTGTTTTTCCAGCAAAATTACTAAGGCCCTATTCTTTAGTGGTGTGGCATGCATATAACCTCAAGCACGTGCTTGGGTGTTTTGCGGGCTTAGCACCTTTGCACATTAGGCTGTAAATAATTTTCAATTTAATTATTTATGTGACTGGTGACTGCTTAACTTTTCTTAATCATTATGAAATGCACTTAACCCTGCATTTTTATTATCGTTTATTTGGCCATTCACTGCAGATGTTCTCAAAGCTCTGCCATTGGGATTTGAATCGCGTAATGAGATCCTAAATGTGCTGAAGAAAAAATTCACTGCCTCGGCTCAAAGTGTAGCCTCTTCATTTTGCATGTGTGTGAGAGAGCGTGCATGAGTGTGAGTTGGGGGCTGGAGGGGGAGCAAGGCAGTGACATTGTGTTCCTTTTCCAAGTGCTTTCCTGCAAGCTGCCAGCATCTATGCAAATTACCCAAATTCGAATTCACAGAAAATCTCTCTAACTGTGTAATTTGTGGTGCCAGCATCAGAGCTTGCCATGTGTTCCAGAATGCACTCAAACCAGGTAACCTCACCATCACTCCCCAGGAATGGACTCTGCTATTCATAGCCAGTAAGTGATCAGAGCTGACTTTTACTGTTGATATCAAACTAACGGCTTTCCACGAGGAAAGTCAGATAAAAGCGTGAGCTAGCAGCAGCAAACTGGTTTTTACTAGCTTCTTTGTTGTGCTGACATCAGAATATTAACCGAAAACTTGATGTTTATTTTGCTTCAGTAGAGAAGTGCTAAGTGGTGCCATTTAAGTATTTGGTGAACATTCTTAACCAATCATATAAATATCAGAAAAGCTCAGCAGTTGGTGTAAATTCGTAGACTTTAAACCTAGAATACTCATCTGATCTGACCTTGGGAAAGTCACTTAAACTCTATGCATGAAATCCTGGCCCTATTAAAGTCAATGGACGTTATCCACCTGTAACATTTGGGTAATATTTCCTTCCTTCCGTCCTTTGTCTGTCTTGTATATTTAGACTTTAAGCTCTTCAGGGCAGGAACTGTTTGTCCGGTGCCTAGCACAATGGGTCCTGATCTTGATTGCAGCCTCTCGTACTACTGTAATGATGCTAATAACAGAAATTTGAAGTTTTTCCATCCCTAATCAGAATTCAGAATCAGAGGTTTTCTGTACAGTTAAGGCATGTTCAGTGGTGCACCAGCGGAGTTTGCATTACATGCCAAGTAACATGATAAGTCAAATGCACATCTAAGAAGCAACGGAGAAGGGTACATGCCTTATATTTGCTTCACTTGTATATCTCAGAAATAAAAGTCGTGTTCAATATTTAACAAAATGACAGAAGCTCTTTCTACCTGGCAGACATGTTGTATGTTGCTGAACTTCAAGCAGGAGCAAATTTTTATGGCCAGGTTATAACCCTCTGAATATTAGTGTTTATAATGGAAATGCTGACACCACCTGAAATAAGTCATTGCATTGAAATGGCACTTAGTTAATTTTTCATACCCTTTGTAAGAAATACTTGTTCCATAAAAGTCTGCAGCCCATTAACCCATGATGTAGACTAATGCCTTTCATTTTATTTGGAGGAAAAACATAAAGAGAAAAAGCAACTACCTACTGACTTCTTTCATTTAGAAACATGTTTTTGGGGGGGGGGGAGGGAAGGGGAGGGCAGGTATAGTAAAGGTCACTTCCCAGGGTGTGATCAAGGTATAGAAAAATTCTGTGTACTGCAGCAGCTATAATAACCCCTGCACTGTCTGCCCTGCGGCAAACTCAGTTTTCTTCTGACCTGAGTGTTCATTAGTAGAATTCATCACATAATAGTCATGAATTCACCTATGCGATTAATTGCACAATTTTATAAGAAAAAGAGAATTGACTATTATTATTATTTCCCATTCAGCTTTTAGACCTGAGTGAAGAATTCATGAATATTTGTAAATTCATACACAGCTGCTGAAATTTTAAGGCCAGCTTTAGGCTCCGATCCTGCCCTGGTGCAGATCCCAGCACTTATTTGGAGTTCAATGAGTCGCTGCACAGATGCAGAAATCTATGTATGGAAAAACTATCTTCTTATCAGACACTGTGAGGCATACCACCAGGGTTCCAAGGTCTTTAGAATGATTAGGATGAGTAGGGAAAGATAGGATCCAAAGTGCAAGGGAAGGATTTCTCCTGTGAGGAGGCTAAAATGTAGTAGTCAGTGGCTGTATCGCATTTCCAGTGGATTTTCCCCTGGACACAGAGGATTATAAATGTGTTTCCCCCAATACTGAGCATGAACCTCCCATTTCTTTCTCCTCAGCATGACTCCCAGGACCCATGGAGAGTCCAAGGGAAGAGGGATGCAGCTCCTGCAGAGGTGGCTGATGTCTCCTTTCCATGTGTCAGAGGAGGCAATCCACACATAGATCAAAAGGGCATGATCTGCCCATGTGTTACTATAACACCATAGTGCCCCCTCACATCAGGGATGCCTCTGCAGTGCCCTGCCCCTGTTTTCCCCTTCTTCAGGGCTTGGGGTCTGGTTTCTTTACTGACACAAAATCCCAAAAAGTAACCAACAACAACAACAACAACAAAATCCTCCACCCAACCTTGCTGGGCACAATTCCTCCTCCCTTAGGTACCGTCCCTTCCTGCTGTCTGGGCAGGTAGAGAAGGTGCAAGGCCTGGCCTGCCTTCTTTGCCTTCTCCCAATGGACAATAAAACTTTCAGCTCGGTATTCTTTTCCAGCCCCAGTTCCCTTTTTCAGGGACCACTGCAGGAGCCCCTCTCTCCCTGCAGTTTCACTCTGCAGTTCCCCTTCTAGCTCTGTCCTCACTGAACTCCTTCTGACCCACGTGCAGTCCGGCCCCCTTAACTGGCTCAACTGGGAGCATTTCTCTAGCATAGGGGAGCCGAACCTATTTCAACCACAGGGGGACAGCCACTCTGTGACAGCTGTCATCGTCTGTTTAATCAAACACCCCATTTAGAGACAGGGCCTGATCCCACACCAACTGTCATCAATGGAAAATCTTCCATTGACTTCAATGGACATTGGATCAAGTCCATAGGACATGGCCCTTGATGGCTCATTACAATCCCATCAATTTGAGTGCTTCTTTGGGTCTGTATAAGGATGGGTTTATTGGACTGGCTGTTGAATTTTCTATAAGGGAAATACCATACATAAACAGACAACACTAGCTGCTGTCATTTTCCACCAAAGAATGTCCATTTGCATTCATACTCAGAAACAAGAGGGGCCTGGAAGATTTGAGTATATGATGGTTGACAGTTTTATGTGAGGTCAGGATGATAAATAGCATTGAAGAGTGGTGCCTACACCAAACAAAATAAAAATTCTTTGAACAGCAACATAACTTTCCACTCAAAGTATTATTTTTAATTATTATAGTTAGAGTTTTTCAATAACTGGACACCACACACAATGAATTTTTGCATAGGTGACACACTAAGCAAGGCTAAACGAAAATTCAAATTGGCAAAATATGAATGCAATTCAAGAAATTCTAGAAGTGAAGATGAGTGAGAATTTCAGAGATCCATCAGGATGATCACATATCTTGATATGTGTATCACCAACTTATCTTCAGTCAGCTCGCTCTCCAGACAACTCTAGGAAAAAGCGTTAATTGTTACCGGCTAGAGCAGCACAGGAATTCGATTGATGCGCATAAGAGATTGGTAACAATAGCTCCTCACATGTTTGTGCGTTGCGAGGTGACAGCTTGTTTCCTTGGCAACGGTGATTATGGCGTTCCATCCAAGACTCTGAACAGGGCTACAACTTTTCAAAGGATGCAGAACACAGCCCCATTGGGGGGAAGATGGGAAGAAAATATTTTACTGTAGACGAATAGCTTTATGCAAGTCGTGAGAAATTTATGCAACAGCAAGACATGTCCAAAAGGTAGGAGGAATGAAAGAGGAAAAGTAACTTTAGTCTTTGTACTGTTGTCTTGACACGCTTTGAATAAACAAGATAGTGTTACAAGATTGAATATCTTTTTAAAACATACAGTTACTGTGCCTGAATTGCTGATAGAGTCTATTATGCAATAGAAGCAATCAAGAAATATGTCTCTTTCTTGTTGTTATTTAATTACTGCAAGACACACAGTGTCTTAATATAAATGGATTATTTATGATAAGTACAAAAGTCACATTGATTAAGATGCTAAATTTGCAGTTAAATTCATGGAAAGCTGCGTGGAATTTGAGTAATAAATATACCAGTAATGGCTCGTTATGTCTGTTATGGCTAATTATGTTAATTAAATTTCTTTTGCAGGGTAGTTTTATTTTACAGAAAGCAAGATAATTTATGGCACAGTTAAGGGTAGAGATGCATTGTAACAATGAAGTACAGGTGTGTATGTTACCAAATTATTTTCAAAAGCATTACATCAAAATGTAATGCTTTTGATGTAAGGGATGGAGGGTCTCATGAAACCCATTCAAGAAAATAAACAGGAAGTATCAGTCAGTCACCCACTGTACCTAGGGTTTAGACAGCTCTCAGAATAATGCTTGATCTTACCAGTATTGCACTCACCTGTTGCAATACCTAGGCACAGTGCAGTGAACTGAGGAAGGAGGGTTAGTCTCAATTCTGAATTTCCTGGCTTTTACACGACATGTTTACGTTAGATTTGTAGGTTCACGTTACGTTCATTTTTGCATATCTGCTTTGGCATGTGCAACTGACTGATCCAGCAAAGTGACTGGGTCCCCATTTTGTGCATACAAACTGTTATTTGTGGGAGCAGTTTGGGGAGGGAAATGACCAGATATCTGATATTCACTTGCAAAAAATGGCAACTAGAAACTGGTTAAAAATTTGACCTATGCTGTTTTTGGATAAACATCCATATTTTGTTTGTTTTTCTCTTGATGATGCTAAAAACTCAATTAAATTGAGTATTGCTGTTGAAATTCATCAGTATTTTCGGAGTGGCCTTTTACCACCATTACAATAACTCTGGAGCACTGAGATGTTAAATATGGGCCAGATCATGTTCCCAGTGACGCCAACAGGAGCAGGATGGAAATGCGGAGGGCTCTTGGTGCTCCTTAATGCTGTTCCAGCAGTGTGCAAGGGCTGTAAAGGGGCCCCGGTGGCCCCAGGGAAATTCTCTTAATATAGGAGTTGCATAGGGGCAATATAAACACCCCCTTCCCACCATGGGCAGCACATCTAATAGGCTAGGGAAGGCTGTGCCCCCCGAGCAGCCCCACATGGCCCTACCCACACTTCACCCCGAGGCACCCTCCTGCCGCTAGTTGGCCCCAGCCCAGGCAAGCTGCTCCTCTTCCGGGAAGCCTACTGGGGCTAGGGCAGGTGGGACCGCCCAGTGCTGGGTGGGCCCCCGGCGTCCTACCCAGCGCTCCAGGGCTGGGGGAAAGGGTAGGCCATGTGCCTCCTGCCAGGCACTCTGGGGCTGGAGGCACTTGGATGACCTGGGGCTAGGAGGTGGGGCTGGTGGCCACAGGGTGGGGGAGGCACTCTGGCCTTCAGGGAAGAAGGGGGCAGAAGGAGTGGGAACTCAGGCAGAAGGAGTGGGCCGGGCCCGGGGCTAGCCTCCCTGAGCCCTTGGTTCACCTACTGCCCAGTGTAAGGGTGTGCTGGGGACAGGACTTGGGGCATGAGGAAGCATTTTGGAGTGGCAGGGGGAATAACTGTAGTTCAAAGCACTATGACAATTCTGATCTGCAGAGCAGTCCACAGGTAGTTGGAGTAAGGCTGCTATAAATTAGACCAGACCCCACAGCTACTGTAACTTATAGTCAGAGACATTCCAGCCCCCAAAGCAGCCCAGGATCAAGGCAAGGCAAGGAATGGCATAAAGGCACCTTTGCTCCCATTCCTTTTGTGATGCATGTTCTGTGCTGTGTCTCTCATGAAGCAGAACTCAGAATCCGGTGCAAAGCCTGGAATGTTTCCATTTTCATTAGAAGACTTGCAGCAGTGTCAGGGGAAGTGTTTTGAAACACTGCTTTTGACATTGTCAAACATTGCAAATACTGCATAGGAAAAGTTTCCATCCCAAACATCTTCACTGCCATCTTCAGAGATAACACAGGGATAGCTTTTCAAAGCATTGTATTAGGTTTTAATGTTTTCTATCTTTAAAGTCAGTTGGAGTCAGACATATAAAGCCCTGCACTGCACTTGGAAAACGTACGCCATTCTGTTCCCATTGTCTATGGAAATTTTGCCATTGATTTCAATGAGAACGGGAGCAGATCCGTTTCACCGATATGCCGTTGACATTGGGCAAGGTTCTGATTCTGTGAGGTTCTATCAGTGAAGTCCATGGGACTACATCATCTGTTCACTGGCATGACTCAGTACCTCATTAAATCATACCCATTGTTTGGAGCATAGGGGGGATATGATAGAGGTATATAAAATCATGAGTGATATGGAGAAAGCGGATAAGGAAAAGTTATTTACTTATTCCCATAATACAAGAACTAGGGGTCACCAAATGAAATTAATAGGCAGCAGGTTTAAAACAAATAAAAGGAAGTTCTTCTTCACGCAGCGCACAGTCAACTTGTGGAACTCCTTACCTAGGACTATAACAGCATTTAAAAGAGAACTGGATAAATTCATGGTGGTTAAGTCCATTAATGGCTATTAGCTGAGATGGGTAAGGAATGGTGTCCCTGGCCTCTGTTTGTCAGAAGGTGGAGATAGATGGCAGGAGAGAGATCACTTGATCATTGCCTGTTAGGTTCACTCCCTCTGGGGCACCTGGCATTGGTCACTGTCGGTAGACAGGATACTGGGCTAGATGGACCTTTGGTCTGACCCGGTACAGCTGTTCTTATGTTCTTATGAAAGGCGCAGTAGCTGTGGTATGTGCACAGCTTCCAGTTTGCAACATCAAATATTTCAGTTTTATTCCCTACTACCACCACTAAAAAATAAAATCCACAATTCTTCAATCTTCAAGGCTACACAAGCTAAATCTTAGGATCATTCTGCTCTCACTTATATCAGGTAGATAACACCAGTCAAACCATGGAGTCACTCTGGATTTACAATGGTATAACAAAGAGCAGGATTTGTCAGCATGTTTTTTTATTTAAATTAAGCAGCTATTTTATATGTATAGCATAAGAAAAACAAAACATAGGGAAACCACCCATAGCACCAAAGCTCTAACTGATTCAAACCATATTTAACCCTTTTAAATCAACATCTAAGCCACTTTTGCTTATTGGATCAGTTTCTGAAATTGTGTTCATGGATTTAATATCAGGTGTACAACTACACTCATGCTCCTTCCTCCGTAGCATGGGGTGGGGGTCGCTAGCTGGAGGAGTCTCTGCGACTTGAAGTCTTTAAATCACAGGATTTGGGGACTTCAACAGCTGAGTTAAGGGAAAGGGGGTGGGTCAGCTTTTGTGGCCTGCATCATGCGGGAGGTCAGACTAGATGATCATAATGGTCCCTTCTGACCTTAAAGTCTATGAGTCTGAGTCTATTAGAGACTCAGTTGATGCCCAGCTAAAAGAATCGGAGCCTACACGTGCAAAAGATATGTGCAATATATGTTTTTCACTTGACAATTTTGAGTTTCTCCCTCGACCTTCTTTCATACAATTTCTAAAATACAGGCAACACTGCTTGCTAAAAAGACATTAGAGATCATCACTGAGAAGAGAGAGAATGCAGTGGGGTTATAGCCACAGTGGGTTTCCATTAGAGCATTAGTGAAATTAATTCCCCTCTCATAAGGATTTAGATCTGTGATTTATGGTAACCAGTTTTTCACTGCTGGCAAAGTGAGGGGAAATGACTCAGCCTGGACAGACAGCATAAATCTCATTTTTTCCCCTTAATAGTTGACATAATCTAGAGTGCTGCTCCCAGAGGTGTCACTGGAGATTCATAGCCAGCCAAAGGGCCTCGCAATCAAGGCAGAGAGTTTCATACATTGTAAGCGGTAATTGTTTTGAATTGCATCCTGCCTCAGTCATTGTAATTTCCTTTAGATCAACTTTAAAAGGCAGTAGTTAAAAACGAGAGAGAGAGAGAACTGGGCCCGACAAGAGGCAATGGGTTCAAACTACAGCCCATCAGATTTAGATTAAATCTCAGGAAAAAACTTCCTAACTATAAGAACAGGCAGACAATGGAACAGACACCTAGGGAGGTTGTGGAAGCTCCTTCACTGGAGGTTTTCAAAAGGAGGCTGAACAGCCACCTGTCTTGGATGGCTTAGACACAACAAATGCTGCATCTTGACAGGGGTTTAGACTAGGTGACCCTGGTGGTCCCTTCTAATCCTATGATTCTGTGATTCTCTTTCCTGAGCAAAATCTGTGTTACAATAATGCTAGCTGTCTAGCTGAAACGTACTGAAATCAAACAGTGCAGAGTCCAAAGCTCCATCCTCTGTCTGTCGCTCCTGTTGCAGCCCACCTGACATTCTGAACTTCTCCTTTCAGCTATCATTTCTAGAATTCTGAGTGCTAATTCAATACCCATTTATGCAGTAGGAGAAGACTTTTCTAGTAAATTGGAGAGGATTCTGCTGCAGCAATCATGCTGACTGCAGAAAGTCCAAAGTTAGAGGTGGATCTTCAGCATGGGCAGTGCGTGAACTGCAGGCCGGGGGAAGTTAGCCCCCAGCCCCACAACTTCTGCCCAAGGCCCTGCTACTTCCACACCACCCCCACTGGAGCCCAGAGCCTCCCCCACTCCTCACCGCAGCCAGCAGCCCCCACCCCAGGCTAGTGCCTCTAGACCCAGAGTGCCGGCGGTGCAGCCCCAGCCCCAGAGTGCTACTACATGGTTCATCTGCTGATTTTTAACACTATACCTGTATAAAAATAGGCCAACATTTTCATATCTGCTTGCCTAAAGACAGAGAGCGTATTAAAGCATCTAAAAAAATAGGCTTCTTTTCAGAAATACAACACACCCCACAGCTCCCAATCAAGTCACCCGCAACTGGATATTTTTTATTGTTGTTCTTTCAATCCCCAAAATAAGACAAAACGAGAAAGATAAGATTGTTACAAATGATATTTCTACTTTGTCGTTTACGAGTTAACATTATGAGCTTCCAGATAAAAATCAGACAAGATTTGTGTGTGTTTTTGATGATACTTCAAAAAGGCAAAACAGAATCTTAGGCAAGTAGTAAATCTATTCATGATTATTTTCAAATAGGTATGTAACCTTGATTTTATTCCCTGTTTTACTTAATTTGTCTTTTACACTCTTGTTCACCATGAAACTTTCATTACCATCCCCACGAGAGTCTTTTAAAGCTGCTTTTTATTTTCCACTTCTGATACCTTGTGTAATTGTTTTAATGATATTTCTTGACCGTTCGAAGAGCTTGTAGAGTAACAGGCAAATTATTATGCTGTATCCAGTTACTAAGTTAAAGTGATTTTTCTAAAGAGTTCCATGGTAGATTTCTAAATTGCAGCCTCGGGCTTCAGAGATGTTCACTTTCTTTGAAGCACAATTGGAGTAATTTTGCCACTTTTGTTAAATAAAATGTACCTTTCAAAATTCTCTTGGGCCCTGGTCTAGCAAAGCACATAAGTATGGGAATTCATTTGGACTATACATGTGTTTGAAATTACACACAAAGTTAAATTCTTCTCTGGAACCTTAAGGGATTGTTAAAAATTACTGCTAGGAGAAAAAAGGAGAAGATTCAGAACACAACAGTAGGGTGTTTTTCATACAAACTGTATAGTGTATCCCCAGATACAGCTAATCTCTGCAGGCCATATCATACCATTGATTAACAGCCACAAGGCAAGGTCCTGTTGATTTCAATTGTGAGTTTGGCTTTCAAAGTGCTAATATGACAAGGCCTGTCCTTACAATGTTAGGGCCCCATCTTGCAAACATCTATGCATGAGTAACTGTATTCAGGTGAGCAGTCCTATTGAAGTCACACCCTGCATATCCCAGAGGATCATGTTGGCACAATCTTGTCACATATGAGGTTTTATTTACATTTTGTGACTTAGTTAACATGCATTAAAGAGGAATCTTGCTTCTTTGTTTTCCTTGTCCTTGAAACAGCCTGCATCACATTCACCAGATCAGGAACATATTAATGGTGTAAAGTGTTATCTCTTTAGCTCCTCAGGTCTGAATACAAGCAGCCATAGATTCTGTAAATCCTATTCCTCTCACTGTTCTGCTCTAAGTGATACAGATACTACTTTGCCAGTTTTATCAAGACACAGAGGAATACTCCAGCAGAGCGCTGACTCAGGGATATCTTCACCAGTAAGTGTTCTATCAGTCTGGTAATGAGTTTATAGAAAAAAACACAGATGGAAAGTAACTTTATGAATGGATTCTCTTTCTACAACATGATAATGGATGTGTTCTGCCCACATTTAGCCTCCAGATAGGATTTGATGGGCCAAATTTTGGCTAATCTAGGGAAAGTACTATAAGCAACCTGCAAATGGGTACACATACCCACTAAAAAAAACATACTCCATATGCTACAAAAGATCTTATTACAGGTAGTTCTGTGTCTAGCCAGCATACAGGCATCATCCATGTGTGGGGCTGTGCATAGGTGCAATTGCTGGGCCAGGAATGGACTAGCATTGCTATGAAGACCAGATTTTGAATCTGAGGCTTGCCCTGAAATTCCTCTCTGCGACTGCTGGTCGGGAATGCCCACAGAACAGTTTTTGGTGGGAAGACAAAACGTGGCAGATAGCTTCTGCTCCAGACTCTATTTCTGACTCTGGCTGCAGGTTTTCTGTGCTTCCATCTAGTGTCCTAAACTGGATTTTGTTTTTTTTTTTATATATATACACCTCTACCCTGATATAATGCAACCCGATTCGGATATAATGTGGTAAAGCGGTGCTCCGGGGGGTGGGGGGGTGGGGGGGGCTGCGCACACCGGTGGATCAAAGCAAGTTTGATATAACGCGGTTTCACCCATAACACGGTAAGATTTTTTGGCTCCCGAGGACAGCGTTATATCGAGGTAGAGGTGTATATATATATACTCTCTTCTCATTCATGTGCTATTTCATAACTGACTTTTATGAAGCATTTAACAAGTCATTGTTAAGGTAACACAACTCACCTATAAACATTCACCTAGAATATATTAGAAAGATATATTAGAACTGCAAAAAGTACAGAGAGGGCAACCAAAATGATTATGGGTATGGAGGAGAGATTAAAAAGACTGGGACTGTTCAGTTTAGAAAAGAGATAACTAAGGAGGAGTATGATAAAGGTCTATAAAATAATGAATGTACGAAGAACATGAATAAGGAAGTGTTATTTACCCCTTCACATAACACAAGAACTAGAGACCCCCTGAAGAAATTAATAGGCAGCAGGTTTAAAACAAAAAAAAGGACATGCTTTTTCACACCGTGCACAATCAACCTGTGGAACTCATTGCCATGGGATGTTGTGAAGGCTAAATCTATAAAAAAATAATTAGATAAGTCCATTGAGAATAGGTCCATCAATGACTGTTAGCCAAGACCGTCAGAGATGCAACCCCAGGCTCCAGGTGTCCCTAAACCTCCAAGTGGCCGGAGCTGGGACTGGACGACAAGGGATGAATCACTAGAAAGTGTCCTGTTTGTTCATTCACTCTGAAACATCTGGCAGTGGCCACTGTCAGAAGACAGATTACTGGGCTAGATGAACCATTAGTCTGACCCAGAATGGCTGTTCTTACGTAAGATTGTGTGTATATTTTTTTCTCCTGGAATAATGCCAAAAGGTTTTTGTATAAATGTGAAGATATTGCCCAATGTTTAAGACCATTAATTAATTTGTTTCTTTTATTTTACATCCTTCCAGCTTCCCTCAGATTCCTTCAAGTATCTCACTTGGCATGAGTTAAAAGAACATGATGTTCGCGGAAATCAGATTCGTTGCCCCCGGGTAAGAGAAGGTAAAGATGAAAATTTGTTCCTTTGAAAAAAAAGACATATTAATTTTAAATCCTAAGTATTCTATCCTGTACAGAATTAAATACCAGGATGAAATCCTGGCCATTTTGAAGTTAATGGGAATTTTGCCATTGACTTCACCTCTACATTGCAGGAGTTTCATTTTTTTAAATCATTCAGACAATAGCTGTGTAAGATTTAGAGTTAAAAAGCAGGAATGAATGTCAAAACTGTAGTTTCTATATTTTTAAATTAATGCTTGGAGACAACAGATGACAGAGTAAAACCCCAATCCTGAAAATGGTAACACACATGCTTAATTTTAACCATGAGTGGCCTCGCTGAAATAAATGGGACTACTCCAGAGTATGAAATTAGGCATTTGTTTAAAATTAGGTAAGTGTTTACAGGAGTGGGACCTAAATGGAAAAACAATTCTGTAGTGCATTATCTTACTTATATTTATATTCTATGAATATACACACACACGCTTACACATATGCCAGCATTTTCAAATCTGGGGGGTCTAAAGTGAGGCACCTAAATAAAAGCTTTTATTCAACATTCAGATGAACAGGAAATGTCATTTAATAACAAGCCACCAACTCACAGTGACTGTAAATTGAATGTAAAGAGTTGAATTAGCACCCACAATATAGTGAAAATCTTCAAACTAATTTACTGTCTGGGAACCTACTTTGGTATAATACTGTGTATATTATTTCAACTCAAATATCTTCCCGACTACATATATTCTCTTAAAAAGTAACTAACTGCAGACATCATATCACATCAGCTATTGAAAATATATGTTTTTCTGAGCAGGGCCTTCAGAAGAAGAGCTATTTTTCAGAGGAGAAGAAGATGCCTTGCAAGCAAGAAAACAAGTAACAGAAAAAGAGAAATGGCAACAGAGGCTGCAAGAAAACTGGGAAAACTGTGCAGTAAGATCTTACTATTAACTATTGTTATTGATATAGTTCCATAAGCGTATGTTGCACTGTATAATCAATGAGCCAAACAAATAACTGGGCCAACAATTTAAGGGCTCTGACTGGGACAGTATAGTACATTACATTATAGTGCATAGTTCGTACTGTACTATACTGAGATAGATTGGGGCTTGGACTAGGCCCCTGTGCAAGTAGGGAAAGGAAGTAAATGCCCACACCACCTTATGGGCCTACATGGGCTACCCAGGTACTTTGGATTTGGGCACATTGAAATAAATGAAGCTGTTTGCCTGCTTAGTATCAGAGGGGGAGCCGTGTTAGTTTGGATCTGTAAAAAGCAACAAAGAGTCCTGTGGCACCTTATAGACTAACAGACGTATTGGAGCATAAGCTTTCGTGGGTGAATACCCACTTCATCAGGTGCATGTGTCTGACGAAGTGGGTATTCACCCACGAAAGCTTTGCTCCAATACGTCTGTTCGTCTATAAGGTGCCACAGGACTCTTTGTCACTTCTTGCCTGCTTAGTCACTTTTTGGAACAGATGGGTGTAAAGTGGATCCAAATCCCCCCCCCCCCCCCCTCCATGCATGCTGGGCAGAATATTTGAGCCGGCACAGATGGGGGGGCTCAGGGCACTAATTTACTGCTGGTCTGGATCAACAGTCAATTGTTACCTCTCTAATAGTGATGAGGTAGCAGAGCAGGAATTGTGACACTGAGTCACAGTGCCTCATAGGGCTGCTTTTGCGGTGGTACAGCTTAGGTACCTCTCCCTGCCTAAAGGCACAGATAGGCCTTTATAAATGGAAAGTCCAGAGAATAGATGGATTTGGGGAGGGAACTTTACATATAATAATTGGGAGATTGTTTCAGGCATACCGGGGAGTGAGGAAGTAGATACAAATGTGAAAGCAGATGAAAGAGAACAAAAGGACTCAGGAGAAACTCTTTGAGAGCATAGGGAAAGGTGGAGAGCATAGGGAAAGGAGGGGGTTGTCAGAAGAGAAGAGGGTACAGATGTATGCAGAGTAACTCTTCTGGCTACAGCTACCCTCCAGTAATTTGTTATCCATATAACAAAACATCAGTTCTGTCTACCTCTTGCATGGTAGGTGGACCGAACAAATTTAGCAACATATTTCTACGAATTTGGCATCATAGTTTGTTTTAAATTAGGTATTACTCTAGCATACTGAAATAGACTCACATTGCAACAGACCCTATTGTTGCAAAGGATTTTAATAACTAAACTTAAAAAGAAAAAAATAAGCTAAAGAATTTTCTTTGCATTTTTCCCATCCCCAGAATTTGAACCTTTCATTTCAGGACTTGGGAGACCTTTACCAGCTAGAAAACTTTAACAGGATTCTCCGGAGATTAATTCGAGTGGAAAGGCTTTGGTTGGTGGACAACTCTTTGACAGACCTAAGTGCCATAAGGTTGCCAAGGTAGATGAAAAATCCTGTTGCCAGGTCCTATCCAGTATCATAGAAGTCAAAGGGAGTTTTGCCATTGACTTCAATGGGAGCAGAATCAGGCCTTTAGTGATTAACAGAGCATAATATGTGCATGTAATTCTATTGAAAAATCCAGTTAATCTAAGTTCATGATATCCAAGAGAAGTAAAAGCTATTTTGGGTCAGATTCTGCCACCTTGTTCATACTGAGAAGAGCATAGCTCCATGAGAAGTTTCATCAAAGTCAATGATATCTTCTGCTAGGAGGAAAAGTTGTTGTATCGGGTCAGTAGGAGGAAATGTACATAGAGATGATGATACTTGACTCAAGGAGGGAAGCCAGGAGTTTCCATTGCAGTTATTTCCTAATGGTCAGATATAGGGAAAGTTGCGGTTGTGTTAATAGTTGGAGTGGGAAATAATGGTCCAGCCATCCTAAAATGTAAAAGAAAGCTGTAAAGATAAATTTTCAGCCCCGATTTGCAGCCTTTGTTGAGGCAAAAAATAGCATTGCCCAATAGAGTTATATCAGTGTAAAATTGCGTGACATCAGAATCAGGCCCCTGAAAGATGAACTCCTTTATCCACAGAACAGGTAAAAGCAGAGGCTGTAAACTTTCCCACACTTTGCTTGATGTTCCTCAGCCCTAACAGAGAAGGGCACAGTCAAGGGGTGAGAAGTTAGCTCAATCTGCATATCTATCTCTTTACTAACAAAGTAGGATCTGAAGCTGCATTCAGAGAGGATGTGCACAGTGGTGTAAATTAGACCTTATGCTAACTCTGTCATATTCCCTTAGTTAGTCCTACTTACAACCACTCTACCTACTTGTAAGGTAGTCTAAGGTGTGATTTACACACTGAATTGTCAGAAGAAGGTATCAAAAGGTGTATGTTAAAGTAGCCCACATTCTGCTTTTCCTTCCTGACTATAAGGGAGTCTAAATTAGCATCCTGAGGTCCAGATCACACCCCCTTACACACCTCTACTGAATATGACCCAGCAAGTGCCAGCTGTAGCTGCTGTGGTTTTTATAACATGAACAGTTGTCCTCTGGAAACTGATTTGAGGTCACCAAAGTGAGTTCATATTGGCCACTGACCCTCCATCGGATGGTAATACCTTTTGGTCGCTGACCTAGACTGGATTTAAACTCAGAGGGGTAGCCGTGTTAGTCTGGAGCTGTAAAAAGCAACGAAGTGTCTTGTGGCACCTTATAGACTAACAGAAGTATTGGAGCATAAGCTTTCATGGGTGAATACCCACTTCATCAGATGTAACATTGAAAGGGGCATTATCACCACCCTACTACAATCTGTTCAGATCCTCCTAAAATTAATTGTAATGAGTTAACAAGAATATACTAGATCTTCAGCCAGTGTAAAATGGCCTATTTCTCTTTAAATCGATAAAGCTAGGCTGGTTTATGCCAGCTGAGGATCTGGCCCTATGTGTGTACACTGTATATTTTTTCACAATAACTAAGGATGTATATTCTTCTGTCTATGCGATAAATGATGGCATACATTTTTGTACTTTACAGATGCAAAGAATTAAATGTCAGTAAAAATCATTTTACATCCTTCAAACAGCTGCCAAAGATACCTCAGATTCGTCAGTTGTCACTGGCTGATAACAACATTGAGACACTAAGTGGGATATCAGACTTGAGATCTACTCCACTAGAATCCCTTATACTCAAGAGGAACCCCTGTGAGTTCAAAGAAAACTACAGGCAGCTGTAAGTCGGACATTATTGTCAGTAAAAACATGTACAGTGGGAAAATATCTGTTCCTATGAAAGCATAAATGTAATACACTATTGACATGCGATAGCTTTCATGGATTGTAAAGGAAACTGGCTTTGTTCTTGCTGTATTCTCCTGTCATCACAGGATAGTTCAACAAGTTTTGCAAACTTGAGCCAGTTGGCAAGATGACATGTGTCACTCTTGTCCACCTGAGGAATAGTTTCCTATGGATTTGTAATCTATGTGGAATTTTCAGAAAGTGCTTGGACAACACTGTAATCCAGCAGCTAAACGAGAATGAATTCTTGAATGCAAGCTCATGAGCTAAACTGAAGTCCATGGGCCAAGTTCAGAGGCAATCTGTAGGTGTAAGCTAGACACCCTTTCACTCAAGCCGCCTTAGCCAATTCTCACTATGTTGCTACTGGACTAGAAGTCTAAATTGAATTACATGGCAAGAAGCTGGATGAAGATGTTGGAAGATGTAAGCTAAATTGAAAGGTGGCACAAGTTCTTGCACCTCCCTGTTAGAGGCTTTTCTTGATGCTCTCCTGTCTTCTGCATCCCAACACTGTGTGAGTTACACTGACTTAGGCTCCCTACACTCAGTGGGCCAAATTCAGCAGGTGATTAAAGTTACATGATAGAAAGTGGGGGTGAGTCTAAAGGAGTAAATCTGGGGGAATCTGAGTTGGTGTAAAATGCTAATGGGGAGAGTCAGAAGAAGGTGTAAGTTACACTCCCTGGAGATTCATCTCTGTGATCCATTCTCCCCACTCCCCAAGGACTCTGATAGCCCTTCCACAGGAATAAATGGCAGGTGGGTTGGGAGGGGGTTTTGAGCCAGTCTCTGCAATATGCTCCTTACTGAGCTTCTCAGAGACCTGTGCTGCCAGGAGGTTCCTAGGGAACAACTAATGCGGGACAGTTGTCCCCATTACAGACACAGGATCTATTAGCTTGCTCTCTGGAACCTAAGCCTCCATGAGGTTTCCTGTCCGCCTGCACCAAATCCCTCCAGCATGAGTACAAAAATCCCTCTCCCTCGAGGGGAGAAAGGAAAGGAGACTCCTTGATATGAACCTGGATGAATTTCAAGTAGGCTTTTTCCCTTTGAGTTCTTCTTTGGGAGATGATGTTGATTGTGTTTTTTAAAGCTAATTTTTTCAAAAATATAAAAAAAATTATATTCTATTGTACCCTGAAATCTGAGATCTAACAATGAGACAGTGGGAATCTCATGAAACTTTATTTCATTTTCACAAGATTTATCCAAAAGGGCCAAAAGAGAGGGAAAGTCAATACTTAACTTTAATTACTAATGCTGCCTTATTACATTGATATAGACTAGAGCTTCTCATGCCAAAGGGTTTAAAAGCACATTCCAAAATAGATACATGCCAGGATTCCTTCTCCTTCCACTGGAATACAGTCACCTCTGGCACAGAGGGCAGCAGATATTAATGACAGAAATTAAAGATAGTATACCGGGAGCTTTAATGTTCACAGAAGGCCTGATGCATTGATATCAGAAGGTTTGAGATCGGGTCCATAGAGCAGACAGGACACAAGTGTTTACTGTCTTATAATAAAAGAAGCTCACAATCATAAAATCCATAAAACTGAGTTTATCTATCACAGCAGGATGAAAGTTGAGTCAAACACTTTGCAATTTGAACTCTTAGTTTCTAGGTGCCTGGGAATTTCAAACCTAATGCTTACACTAAGCTACAAAGCCCTCCCCTTTGTGATATGTTATACAATGGGCCTGATTCTCTATTCTGCTACAGGTGTTTTGCGCTTGTATAACTCCACTGACTTCGATGTCTTAAAACCAGTATAACACAGTAAACATTCAGATCCTTTGTCAGAGCTGGTCTCAAGTGGCAAACCCAGTTTGGGGTCTGAATCCAGATTTCTAGTTTGTTCAGATACAATGTTTGCTTCTGGCCCATCTCTACTTTTAATCTTAAAAATTATCCAAGTAAATACCTCAAAATACTATTTTTTCTCTGATTTCTCCTGTAGAGTGTTCTCCAATTTGCCAAACTTGAGAATGCTGGATGGGGTCCCAAAGCTGCCAGAGGATTGTCCACCTCCAGAGATCAGTTTTCTTTCAAAAATGTGCACCATACTGTAGCACTGTATTTTGTATCATAAAGGAGCTAATGGAATTGCCATACTTAACTAATAAATCCAGTACATACACTTTTTTTCTGATCAAACAGCTGTAGAGTCCGTCTGGAAATTTGATCCAGTTGAATGTGCAAGAGAGAGAAAACTGAGGAACAGATTTTAAAAGTTAGGCACACATAAGTATACATACATCTGCGTACACGTAATTAAGCTAATGCATGCAAATGTACGTACACTATTGTAAACTTCTAAGTTTGAAAATCTGGTCCTGAATGCTAGAAATATATCATGTTCCTAGTTCTCATTTCACTGATTTACATTTAAATTAGAGATAAATTGGGCTTATTGAGCTTTGTCGTCTCTTCTTACTGACACCAACATAACGCCATTGACTTCAGTAGAGTCCTGGGCCAAGATTTTCAAACATAGGAGCTTAAAGTTAGGCTCCTAAATTCATATTTGGGAGCTGCTGGGAACTCAGCACTTTTGAATGCACTGATAGTTGCCAGACTACATGGAACAGATGGGTCAAATTCAGATATTATATAGACTCCCCAAACTAACTTAAAGTTCCTTATGGTCAGTGAGACTTTTCAGGAATTCTGTTAAAAATATACAAGAAGGGAATGGAATTTGGGAGTCTCCTTCTGTGTGCTGCTGCGTGGTTAGCAGGAGTGAAAATGCAGCCAGAACTTCTTTTGCTCACTAACACCAAGAGACCTGACTCTGCATACACACAGGGAGCAGATCTGATGAATGAGAAGCTACCAGTTGAATCTAATCACTTTTCAGAGTACAACAGGACTTTAACATATACTTAATAACAGAACTGTAGACATATCTATTTAAATAATAACATGCAATCACCATGGCCTTGGTTTGGTAGCAAACTTTTGAACAGACTGATGAAGATTGTTTTGGCTCTTTCGATTTATATCTATTTTGTTATTATTTTTCCAGTATATTTTTTTCTGTTGTTGGAGAAGGTGGCTAATTACATTACAAAGATTACATTAAAAGATACATTTATAATTGTTTGCTAAGAAGGAGCTCATGGCTGGCTGTGGGGATTGAGCAAGGGCTGAGCCCAGAACCCAGCCAGACCAAGTGAGGGTACCATGATGGGCCTAGTTGTACTGTTGTAGAGAGCAGTGTCTCCAGGGATCAAGCCTTGGCGGAAGGTAAAGACTGTATACCCCGGAAGGGGTTTGTTTGTTCTGTTCCATCTCCAGACAGTGTGTGTGACTTGGCCGCAGGGCTGAGTCACTGAAGACCCACTGAAAAAACCATCAGCTGGCAGCGAGAGGAAGGGGGTGCTTGCGAGAGGTGGGTGCCACCCTGTTCCCCAAACTAAGAAACAGTAGGCTCACACCTCACCAGAAGGGGGCGCTCGTGAGAGGTGGGTGCCACCCTATTCCAAACTGAGAGATTGCAAGCACACACTCAGCCAGAGCGAGCACTTGTGAGAGGCGGGTGCCAACCCCATTACACTCAGGCAGAGCTTGAATGCACCATAACTGATGTAGGGGGAAAAGTAATGTTAATCTTTGTACGCTTCTTAAATGGTATCACCTTTGATTTGATGCTGTGCGTGCTTTGTAGAAAATGTGAATCTAAAATTTAAATTAAGGGTATACATTTTAATTAATGCAAAAGCTACATGAATACAACATTAAGAATCCAAATATAAACACACAGAAGTCAGGAAACCAAGTTCTGTTCCTTCATACACCATATGAAACCCTATAAATCGCCTAATAGTCAGAGGATGATGTGTCTTCACATTAAACTAGTGCCAAAAACTGTCCCGTTAATTTGCATCAGGATTTTCATTAGGCACTCCCAGTTTTCACAGGAACATAACTTCCTCTTTTTGGCCTGAAACTTTAAATGCCTCTTTTCAACCATAAGGAGACCAACTAAGTTTGCAAGTCAGAGTGAAATCCTGTCTGCTGCTTGTGAGTTACTAAGGGAGAAAAATACAAGAAGTGCTTTTTGCACTTAAAGAAAGATGTTTGGGGCCATATCTTTAAAGGTGTTTAAGTGCCTAAAGATGCAGGTAGGTGTTAGTGGGATTTTCAAAAGGGCTTAGATGTGTAGGCCCAGATCCGCAAAAGTACTTCAGCACCTAATCCCCAATAAACAGCCTGGGGCGGGGGGGAATGAGGAGGCCCTCCTTTATAACCTATAGCCCAGTCATTAGTAATCAGCAAGGATGTGGGAGACCACTGTTTCAATTCTCATCTCTGTATGATGAGGAGAAGGGATTTGAACAGAGATCTGCCACCTGTCAAGTTAGTCCATTAAGCACTGGGCTATAGAATTGTTCTCTCTTTTTCTGGCTTAATTAATATTTAATTATTTAATTAAAGCGGAACAATGTCAATAGGGCCGGCTCTAGCCTTTTTGCCGCCCCAAGCGGCGTAGCGAAAAAAAATAAAATCAAGCCGATTTTAAAATCACACAGTTTGGCGGCAGCTCTACTGTGCCACTTCATTCTTCTGCGGCAATGCGGCAGCGGTTCCTTCACTCCCTCTCTTCCTTTTCGGCGGCACTTCAGCGGCAGCTCAAAGAGGAAGAAAGGGACTGAGTGACCCGCCGCTGAATTGCTGCCGAAGACCCGTACCTGCCGCCCCTTTCCATTAGCCGCCCCAAGCACCTGCTTCCTTCGCTGGTGCCTGGAGCCAGCCCTGAATGTCAATAAGCGAGATCGTGCCCCTCATCAGAATATCCCATAGCCCAGTATTTAGTGCACTCCTCCATACCCCCTGGCTGTTTTGTGTGGAGTTAGACTGTGAAGGGCTGATGCACTGGAGACAGTTGGAGGCTAGAGATTTCAGGAGGACTTAGATGGGGCAGGGCAGTGCTTGATACCAAAGCCAGGAAAGGCAGTGGAACCCCAGGAATAGGTTGAGCAGTTGGCTCAGAGGTTAGGTTGATTGGGGGTGTGGGGGGGGGATTGGACTGCACCTTGACATTTTCCAACCTCTGAAGGGGGTTGTACTAGCAGTTTCTCCATCATAGGACTGACTGTCACAAAGACAGATGGCCTGCAGGGGGCACCAGAGATGAAAACCCCTGCAACATTGCAGGCTGACACTGGGGGTGCTCTGGTGGTGAGTGCATGTCATTGGTTTCCGTTTAAAAATAATCTTTCTAATAGAAATAACTATTACCTAAATGTAGCATGAGTTTATAAGATGAGGTATCTGCAAACTGATGAACTCCATGAGGTTTATCCATTCTTCTTGCCTATGTCTGAGGAATTATCAGGATGGTTCTGTAAAATGCAAACTTCATCTGGGGAGATGACTAGTTGCCTGGTTTATTAAAAGAAAGATCAGAAGTCATGTAAGGCTTTATGTTGTGTATGAAGGTGAAGGAGGAGTGCTGAAGGTCTCCATTATCAGTAAAAGGACATTGTCAGATAAATTCCGCCTATAATGTGGTCCCTATCTTTGTAATACCCCTTTGACTATAATCTTACTAGAATGCACCTGGACTTTCCTTTATGGCTCACTGCATCATGTAGAAGCAGTGTTGTGAGACTCAGAACATTGTGGCTCCTTTACAAAACCATCTTATCGAAAATAAAGTCCTTCAAAAGCTTTCTTGATTGATAATATTCTGAAAAGACTCTGAATGTTTCCACCTGTCTTGATCATATTAGAAATGAAACATATTGGTGGGAGTAACTGAACATGAAGCTAAATATGAAGATGCATAGACAAATGCACTAAAAGCTAAACAAACAAATCAAAACGCTACATGCAACTGTTATTATCACAGGGAGAGGGACCTGCTTCTCTACCATAAAGCTCTGCTCCACTCTGACATAGGGGCATATTTATGGCAACATATATATATATATATATATATATATATATAAGTCGCATACTTCAATATATATATATATAGGTTTGTGAGGTTGCATATTATGTTGCCTTGTTTGATAAATTGGGGGGTAATTTTCCTCCCAACAATTTTTTAATGGGAAAGTGGGTAATGTGGCCCACTTGTACCCTAAGAAAGGGTGTCCTTAGCTAAGAGGACTACATTACATTTAGAAGCTCAGATCTGCTCTATGTTTATATTTCTAGCAATTAGATAATATGGAAACAGGAAAGGGAGACACACCAAAATGGAAAAATGGCTGTAGTGAACACCGTCCATCACTGACCACATACATATTATTGAAACATGACTTGGGATAGAATTTATTTAAATATCACAAAATGTCGCAATAAACACCTATAAGAGGGATCCTATATGTGTCAGTCATTTACTGGCTTAGAGAGCTGAGAAGAATACAAAGCCCCTTGTGATAAAGGCACACGGAGTAGGGCTGAGGAGATCTAGGTTCAACAGCCAGCTGCGTGTGACTTCCATGGGCAGGCAAGTCACTCACATCTCTCTCAGCCATCATTTCCCCATCTACAAGAGGAAATATTCTCATCTCTTCCACCTTTGTCTGACTTGTGTACTTAGATGGCAAGCTCTTTAGGGCAGTGGCTCTCACTTACTACATGTCTGTACAGCACCTAGCCCAATGGGGCTCCAATCTTCTTCTTATAATAAACAGGCGGAAAGTCCAGGTAAAAGTTCCATAACCATTACTAAGGCACATTTATGAATCTAACAACATAAAATTAAAGAGAGGTTGTGAAGAGGAAAAGAGAAGCAGGACTTCTATTTTTCTTGTTATGATCCAAACCCAGGGAGCTTTCCGGAACTCCAGAGCGAATTTTAAAGCAGCTGGGAGCTTGGCACTTCAGCAAAAGAATTGTGGAAGTAACCTAAAGCAATGATACTACTCAGAAATTTCAGAGGCTAACGAACATTGCAACGACAGCTCCATGCTCATATTCTCTGTGTGCATCAGATTGCAGAGCACTAAGCATAAGTGTTGTGTTCATAACAGTCAAACCTACTTAAAGGTTTCAGGAACAAATGACTTTGGGCCTGATGCTCCTCTCCAGTAATGTGAACTGAAGCTACCGGAAGTGGGCAGAAGTGTGTGGGAGGAAGCAGCAACTCTACAGTCTGACTTTGTGAAAACCTTCTCCCCGAAGTCCACGACTTTGGGCTTCCCAAGATTGAGGGAGGGTGCTACAGCCATGAGCAAGGCAAATCGCTTAAGGCAGAAGGTGCAGAAATCTGGAGGTTGATGACTCAACACCCCAATTTGCATAGTGTATGAATACGTTTAATCGCATACTTCAATGACAACAATACTGCATACAACAAATGTTCAGATTATCAGAATTTCAGCCTGACAAGGCTGGATCATGGAATAAGTTTAGGGGCTGCAAAAGTGCTCTGGTCCTGCTTGGCTCTGACATCTCCCTGGTCTGGTACCAGCTAACTTTGGGGGCTCTTGGAGGCCCTTCCCCTGTTTCATTTTGGGTATACTGAGTGCACGGCTCTGGTTGAATAGCTAGACCCTGGTGTCTGCTGCTGCCCATCCTGTGCTGGGATTGGGTGGGAGAATCTGCCTGCTCCCTGACATCAATTGGAGGGATATTCCAACTGGTTGCTGGCCTCACGAGCTAGATCTAGCTCTTGTGGGGAGAGAGAATATGGCGACTGTTCTCTGGTTACTGCACACATGCCCCTGTAGCCAAGCAGAGGGCTCAGACTTTCTCTCTGGCCCCCATTGGTAGTGTTCATAGTTCATTTGTAGGACTGACTGAACAAAGACATACAAAAATACTTGCTATCAGCGTCTACTCTCATAATCCATGCTAGTGCCCTGATCCTGCTCACGTTAAAGTCACAGACACACCAACTCTCATGAATTAATCGCGAAAGACATGATTTCTAAGTAAAATTAATCCTGACTCATGATCTTGCAATAGGCCTCTCAAAGGTCAGGATATTTTTTTTTTCAGCTGCAGCTGATCCTGACATTTGAGAGTTCAAGCCCAGGCCCAGATCATGAGTCAGGGGTGAGTACTGGCAGGGTGAACTGACGCCAGTGGGGGTCAATGCAATGGTGATAATGGAGCTGGAGGCCTGAACTGAGGGGAAGCTGAATTGAGGGGGGGTTGGGTGGGTCCAGAATTGAAGGGGGACTGGAAGACAGGATTAAGTGATGGGCAGGGGACGGGAAGTTGTGGGAACAGGAGTGGCAGAAGCTCTCTAAAAGTAGGGGGGGCACCGGTGCCTGAAACATGCCCCCACCCCCCACACTGCCCCTTTCCTCCCAAGGCCCTGCCCCTGCACTGCCCCTTCTCCCTGAGGCCCCCACTCACATGCCACCCATTCTCCCTCACGAGACTCTGCCCTCGCATTGCCCCTTCTCCCCAAACTCCTGTCCTTGCACCGCCTCTTTCCCTGAAGTCCCACCCCCACACTGCCTCTTCCCCACAAGACTCCACCCCCTGCTTGCTCCTCTCTGCCTTCTCCACCCCGTCGCTCCCTTTGCGGACGGTAAAAAGTGGGAGGGCTTTAAAAGTGATGGGGCCATGGCCCCCTGGCCCTCCCTGTTCTGGCACCCCATGGGGGGAAGCTCTAGCAGCAGGGGCCAAAATCACAGTATCCAGTACATGTGGGAGAGTGGGCAATGCTAATTGTCACATGCACACACTCTGGGGATGGGCAGGGGGAGTTCAGAAATCAAGAGACTGACCTAAAAAAACAAAATAAGCTTTTCTACAAATCTCATGATTTTGGGGGTCCGACTCATGATTTTTGATCTCTTGAAGTTGGCAATACTGAAGTCAGTAGCCAAACACCCAGTGGCTTCAATGCTGCAATCACAGAGCTAGTTGTGGTAGGGAGGAAGCCTGAATTTAAGCCAGGGATCAAGCTACAAGAAGGTATTAATAGCACGGTTAACCCTTTAAAATCCAAACATTCTACCCCACCCATGTCACTGGAAGGCAGGATATAGCCATTAGTTTTACCATGTCCTTCTCAACTGAATGAAATCAAATTCCTTTTATTACATATAATGCAGCTTTCCAGCACTCTGCCATTTAGATGTGCCAGTCAACAAAATAAAGCACCTGCCACATTTGTGGTGATTTCCTTGCTATCAGCACTAAAGAAAAAAATGAATTTAGTACATATATTGATTGATGTTTGGATCTGTTTGGATATATGTATAAAGAACACAGAGGCACAGTTGCAGGAAGCATAGGTGGAAATAAGCTATTAAATTGTTTCAGAACAATCATTTTTCATTTGCGATTTATCATCCAGGGTATATTTGTTTTTGAAGTGGTGCCCTTTGCTACGTTACATAATTGAAAGCACTGAAGATAAGGAATAGAGGCCATAGACAACAGGTGCTTGGGATCAAAAGAGCTATATAAATAAATGTAATTACTGTAGCGAGAATGCTGCAGGTTGAGACAGTGATAAATTAGCAATGACCATATAGTTCATGATTAGTCACACCACAGGAAGGATGCTGTCAGTCCAAGGGAGTGGAATAAAAGGGATGTTTTTAATTCCACACAGCGTATTGTGTTTATATTACGTAATAAAATATTTCCCATTCATTATTTTAAATATAGCATGTTACACAGATATGACATTTTCCATGTTAGCTTTAGGCTTGCACGTGTTCTAAGTGCACAGTAGAGTGGAGAAGTGAGTTTTTGCACTGTTTTTCACATGATGGATTACAATTTTGTGTGTCACATTTTGCGGAAAATAACAGAATTTGTATGCAGAAATAATTGCCATATGATGTAAACATATAAGGCCAAATATTTGGCCCCAGCACAACCTCTGTGTGCTGCTCCACCAACACAAACTGTCCTAATAAGAGGAAGGATGGTCCTGTGGTTAGGGCACTAACCTAAAACTTGGCAAGCCAAGGTTTGAGTTGCAGTTCCACCAAAGACTTCTTGTGTGACCTTGGGCAAGTTACTTAGCCTAAGATATATTGAATCCTGATAGAACTACCCCCTTAAGGATTTCTCCTGCAGAATTAACAGAGTGACTCCTACAGCATCCCCTCCTGGTTCCTTGAGGTGTGGCCAGGGAAAAGTGTATAGTTAGGAGATGGGATAAAGGAACCAGCTGGGCTCCTCTAAAATTCTACCAACCCACAGGGGCAGTAAATTCATGCTATTACAATCTCAAGCTGTATTAATATGCACTACTTATCCTACTGTGGTGCAGAACCCTTCCCTCCCCTCCCCCACAGCACGCACACTTTTAGTGGAGGTTTAGGGAACATTGTTGTCAGGGGAGCCCCATGAAACATGTTTTTGCAGGACCAATGAATCATGGGAGCCAGTGGAAATAAATTGGGCTAGGCAGACAGCAGAGGCAAGGAGCATCTGCGTCAACAGATCTTGCTTTCTGTGGCTCCCCTGGGATCTAAGAGCAGTCCACAGATTCTGGGAACTGAACTCAAAACTTCTGTCAGACAGCCCCTCCCTGCTCCCCAAAT
Organism: Chrysemys picta bellii; assembly: GCF_011386835.1. Classification (NCBI taxonomy): domain Eukaryota; kingdom Metazoa; phylum Chordata; order Testudines; family Emydidae; genus Chrysemys; species Chrysemys picta. The sequence continues at coordinate 17,683,180 of NC_088799.1, read as the reverse complement.
TATTACTAGGAATCTCTATAAGCTGGAACTCCTAGTGTTTACTCTCCCCCTTTGTGGCTTTTTCCCATTTAAGGAGATAGGGGCCATAGAGATAGGGCCCATTCCTTTTAATGTTTTGGATAGTCCAAAAATATGCATCTATATTGCAGTGATGGATGATACATACTGGAGTAGCAGAGGAAACAGAGGAGCTGTGGGTAGCACAGGTATTTAGGGACAGCATGTATGCATAAAGCTTTTTTCTTAGGCAATCAGCATATTCAACACTGAATATCATGTAGACGACATAAATCATTGGTGGAGCAGATGAGTTTGCGGGTATATGTAAATCAATCAAACCCATCATGAATTCCACTATGGTGTACATTTAGCTTATAAAAGGCAAGTACTTTTTCAGGTCTAGTATCTGAAACAGTATATAAAATGCTATCCAGAAATGAAAAAAGTGTATTCTTCCAAATTGGTGGATATTTAAAACATATACTGAATAAAAGACAAAAAATAAGGAGCCTTCAAGCCAAAGGACTGGGAACCAGCTGGGTGTGTTAATGCATTTGTTCCCACAGTTTAGATTTTGCCTATAGTTCTCACCAAAATTATTAGTCCTCTTTTCTTTCTGCTTTTTGTCCTGTTGTCTTTACGATCTTCCTTCGGATGTTATAACAGATGCTACCTAAGAATCATCTCTCCAGCAGTGATTGTAAGTCAGACAAGAGACTGGCTGCTAGGTCACTTAGCAGTAGAGAAAAGTTCTCTAAGGCTTTTGCTATGCCAGTGATCCACTCAAGCTATGATATGTCAACCTAGAAGTGTTTAGCAAGTCACTGGGTCAAACTGATTGCCTGGTGTAACTCTATTTATTCCAGTGGAATTACACCACAAATGAATATGGTCCATCACCTATTAAAAAGGCCACAATTAAGTCCACCTTAAATCTATCATAACGGACCATACTTCCCCTTTAAGGGCTCAGCCCAACCCTGCATCCCTGTTATGGTGTTTCAGCAGCTTGAAGACCAGGCATTCTGGGAGTTGTAGTCCCCAGAGATATCATGTGACTGCAGGAAGGGAGCAGGGACTGCTGGGACAAGGGAGCAGGACTATAAAGAAGCAAACTGCCTTTTAATAGGGAACAGGCCAATGATTGGGATAGGATGTGGTGTGGGGGACTGTCTGCAGAGGAAGCCCTGGAAGTTGTGGTATTGACAGCTTGCTGGTGGGGGATTTCAAGAGACCAGTGCCTGGATGAGACTAGCAATGGGTCCTTGAGAGGAGGGAGATGGTGCCTGGCAGGGGGTTGGAGGAGGAATGCTGGAGGAAGGCAGGGAAAGGTGTTTCAATTTGAGCATTCCAAATCAATGGCTATTTTAAACAAAAAATCCACCCACATGTTGTTTATATTCAGTCTGAGCATGTGGAGATGTTGTACAAAAATGCTAGTGATGTTGATGATTCAGATTGTAAATACTATATAAAAGGCATTTCTCCATTGTATTTGCCAGAGGTAAAGCCAATGATGCAGATGAACAGTAAAAAATACCACTGCACAAGATCTCAAAAAATCATCTACATTTTCAAAAATGTACAGCCAGCCATGCACTAAGAATGGTGGGTGCTTTAACAAAAATAACTGCAATCAAAATTATAATATAAAGAGTTGACCATAAAAATCTGTTACTTCTAATTACCAACATAGTAGTGTGTAAACAGGAGTTCATGAGCCTTTATGATGACATCTTCCCCTTGTGCCTGGTTCTTTTGGAACGGTATGTTTCAATATTTGTGCTAATATCTGTTATTGGGTGAGGTGGGTTTTTAAGGGGCTTAGTTTCCAGTTCTGACTTATGTTTGGCTTTTCCTTCCCCCAGTATTTCATGAGAGGTGAATTAGAACTAGGCCTGCTGGGAAATATGAGGCAGTCTATCCATTGTAGGAAGAGCTGCTAACAGACATTCTAAGAACTGGGGTCAATGGGAGGATTAGTAGTGGCTCCCTTATGAGAGGGGGTTGACCACAGAGCCCAGGAAGGACTATGGATGAAGTCAGAAAAGAGGAAAAAAGGCAGGCCTGACCAGCAACAGGTAGTAGGGGAACTGGCCATGGGAAGGAACGAACCAAGGCAGTGTTTGTTGAGAGCTGACCACTACTAACTACAAGGAGATCCAGAGACACCTGTAGGAATGGGGTGGGCCTGGCCCCCCTCTATGACACTACTTAGGGAGGTGGTGTGAAAATCCCACACTAAGTAGAAAGGAATATTGTGCCTGTGGGGATAGTGGATGAAGGACTATTGAAATTGGGGAGGGCCAAGTTTGGGTTTGGACTCCTTTGATTACCCAGAAGACAAAGGCTTATTGTTAGCCTGGTGTGGTAAATCACAATTGTTGAAGCTTCAACTCACCCTACAAGTCAGAGGGAGACCGGTGACCTGCAAGGGGAAATTAATGCACAGATGACCAGATGCCAGACAAGGTAAATCTACAAACTGTTTAATTTGTTACTGAATTTGTGGAGTAAATAGTCACTAAATGTGACCTTCCTGAAGAAAACTCACAGAAAAATAAGTCCTTTTTCTTAAATACAGAAGAAACTGTTTATTAGTAATTAGCAAAATAGTAAAGTCAAATGAAATATCACTTTAAATAGGCTTTTGGTAAAAATATTTCATAACATTTGGCTGCTTGTAGTATCTAAAATACTGGTCAGCTGAAGTACTTAGGAATATAGCTTGCCATGCTGGGACACATTATTTGGCCATTGGGGTGCATTTTCAACTATGTAACTAGTATGTCTTTTGTTTTCTGCATATTGTACCTTTTAAATCTCTAAGGATTCTGACCTTTACAGAAGCAAGCAGCCACTGTAATCACAGAGTTGCTGCAGCCTGTAGAAATGTATACACCCTGTGCTCTCTCATGCAGCCTTTACTTCTAGTGGTTCTGTGTGTGTTGTTCCTGTTTTCCTTAATCTAAAAAACAAGTCATTGTGGACTGAAATTACATGGTTGCTCTTTGTGTTTGGGAACCACAACAGATGGTAGCCACAAAGAGGTTAATTTGTAGAGCCAGCTGTTCCCAATGTCTTCTGGGAATGCCCAGCCAATGAGGATTTGGTCGGATGATGTAGACTGATGTCCTGCTTCAACGCTCTGGTAGGAATGAAGTTCTAACTGGTCTAAACTAATTCTTCTTTGTCCAACTTCTTGTGCAGTTTTAAATGTTATAAATTCATCTCATGCTGAAAGAAAGTTTTTCTCATTTACCTTGTGATAAATATTTTAACTTCAAACACAACATCCACCTAGCCCAGTATCATATCCTTTACAGCAGAACTAGATCTTCTTTTGAAAAAGGAATACTAAAATCCATAATTTATGTGTGCACGGGCTGTGCAATGCTCTACCCTTAGGGCAGGGGAAAGGAAAGTCTGTCTGACCCCCCAGCTTGATTACAATTTATTCCTGAAGTATAAATATTAATAAATCCTTTAATTTTTTTATGCTAGCTACAAGCATTGCAGAATATCTTCTTGTTTGTCAGTGTCTATAACAGAAGGATTAAAGGTTATTAAGAACATCCCTTTTAGACAATGTTAATGGCATGTCCAGTGTATGATCTTTACCTTCTGTATCATAATTGAAAGCTGCCACAGCATTTTAAGTCTTCTGGCAAAATAGATTGAATTGCACCACCCAATAATCAGAGAGAGGACCAGCTTCCAAATCATGGCCAATGATCTGCAGTTTAACTACCACAAAAATTAAAATGGTATAGATCATCCTAGAAAAATAAATATACTGTTGAATGTCATGTATGTGGGGCTTTGCAATAATAATACAGACTTCACAGAAAAACACTGAACTAAACTACATAAAAAAAAACCTGGCTGTGATCTGCAACTTTTTTTTGTTTTATCTTCGACTGTTCCTGTTGCTGGTTTTTACTTACTTGAAGGGTTTTTTCCCATAACATAAATGCCTTTATTTCAAATGCCAAGACCGTACAAATCTCTTATCTTGAAAATACTGTCCTTACCTGGCTTTTTATTGTTTAACTTTTTAAAATGTCATCTCATAATAAAAGCCACAGTCATTTGGAAACATTACAGATGGACTTGTTGGGGGCTTAATTGGCTACATTCACCTCTGTTAGCTTCCTTTCATCCCATCCAGTTTCACCAGGAATGAATTTGCCTAGTTATCTTAGCTATAGAAATGCATTTCTCAAAAAAATACAGATATTAGAGATGCCAAAGAATAGCATTTAGTCACATCTGTATCATCTAGTCCTTCCCCAGGAGGTCAAAGCAGGAAAATTCTCCACTCCACTCCAGTTTTCTTCTGACTTGACCAGTCTATTCTATATTTTAATCTTTTAAACAGTTATGCTTTTAATTTGTTATTTAAGCACAAATGCACAGTACAAATATTAACTAAATCCCCCCCCTTTTTTTACAAAGAGATCAAGGCTACACTTTTAAAAGCAGATAAGTGACTTTTGAAAATTTTAGCCCAAATGACTTGTCCAAGACCACATAGCCTCGAGTTACTAGCAGAACAAAAACTAGAACTCAGGTATTCCTAGTTTTGTGTTTGGTCCATTAGGACCTGCTATCTCTCAGTAGATCATACAAAAAAAATGGAGATATACCTATCTCCTAGAACTGGAAGGGACCCTGAAGGGTCATCAAGTCTAGCCCCCTGCCTTCACTAGCAGGACCAAATACTGATTTTGCCCCAGATCCCTAAGTGGCCCCCTCAAGGATTGAACTCACAACCCTGGGTTTAGTAGGCCAATGCTCAAACCACTAAACTATCCCTACCCCTATAATTACTACTAGAAAGAACTCACATTAGCAGTGTTGCTGGACCTAGGGGTGTGGGGATGCTGCCGCACCCCTGGGCTTGGAGTAGTAATAACAAGCACCAGATACCTGGTTTCCATCATCAGCATCCCAGCTACAAAAATTGTTCCAGCATCCCTGCGTGTTAGTAAAGGGGAAAATCCTCCCGTAGATGCATGTCCAGTGTTGTGTTTTGGTCCTATTTTCGTGAGAAAAGGAATCTAGAATATAAATGAAACATTAAATGACAACCACTCATTAGTCCCTTGGCTAATGCCCCTCTACTCCACTTACTGTGCCTGTGCATTCTATTGATTTTGCAGTGAAATATGTGGAAAGTCAGTCCATACCTGCTGTAATCTGCAGCATGGAGCATGCCTCAGAGTTCTACCTAGAACTTTTGGTAATAGTCAACTGGTTTAAGGAGATCTTTCTCTTCTTTACAGTGATTTTTTTCTATTGCACAAAGTGGACCTCACTGAAAAGTATTATGGTGGCTCTGAGATTTGTAATTAACTCTCCTGCAAGTCTTAAGAAATCCTCCTTTACGGCATATGATTCCTTAAAAAATAAAATTACCACATTAGTGTGGGTTTTCAAAATTACCTTAACTTTTAACTGTAAAGCTTTTTTTCCCTAGGACTTGCCGACCACATCCAGCTGCAGCTCTCACTGAAATTGGTGGGAATTAAGGGTGCTCAGCTCTTTGTAGATCTAAAAAATTCCAGTAAAGTCAATGGTGGCTGTGGGTACTCAGTACCACTGGAAATCAGGCATTTTGTCTATTCTATTGCATTTGTTTCACCAGCCTTTCCCTACAATTTTTGGCTTTCAGCTTTCCGGCACTCTTGTCAGCTTAGATAAAGCCATAGAGAGTGGACTGTCCACCTTCTGTGTATAAACTCCTTACTTTGTGCGTGTGGGTTTCTTCAGACTGAGTCCTGGTCTGTATGTCAATTTTCCATGGGGATTAAAGCCTTACATGTAGCATGAGACACTACCTATGCTAACCTCTAGTATTGGATTTATCTTCGTGGCGAGCCCTCACAAAATTCCAGCAAACCTATGTCTCCTTACTTAAAGCCCTTGGGACTGCTGCATGAAAGACAGTTCCTTTGTCCAGAGGCAGGTGGATGGAGTCCCTGGGGAGAGCCGCTGTCTGTACAACTTTCATTAGTGACTGACCTCAATAGAACATCCCATTTCTTCCTTGGATATTTGTGTCTACCTCCCATAGGTGATCAGAGAAGTCCCCTTTACCTGCATATCTAGCCAGTTTCAAATACCTACCTCCAGGGATTTTTGCCTCCTGAGGGTAATGTTGTCTGAATCTCTTGATGGAATTAATTTTAGTGGTCAGTGCTGACAACTCACAGTAAATATTGCAGGGCAGAGGATGTTGCTGAACATCCAGATCAGGAAATGCTATGCCCAAAAGGTCTCTCTCCATTTCTCATCCAACAATTCCCTCATTTGTGTGGCATCAACAAGTTTACGAACCTGGTAAACATTCAACGGTTGGTGTCATCAGTAATACCAGGGACCTCGGTTAAGATTCTGATAGTCTTGGTATTAATGAATCTCTAGGAAGGTAAACTGTACAGAGTGCAGTAACTACTAAGCCACAGTTAGAGATTAAAATGCAAGCAATAATGTCCAAGAAATGGCAAATTCCTTGCACACTATATTTTGCTTAGGAATCAGTTGGGAAGCCATAAAGAAACTTTATACCTGAAAATATTTACTTGAAGTTTTTTTACTGGAAATGATAATGTCTAGTATAGATTGTTCATCTGCCCAACTGTCAGTATGGTTCAGGTCATATATACAGTAAGAAAAGCTTCCCATAGTCTGCAGTATACTTTATTTTGCTTTTGAATGTAGTAGTTAAACATCTGTAATATAAACAGAGATGTGAGGTTCCCTTAATGTTAAGTAATTCAGCATTCATTGTTTCACAACTCTTCCACAGTAAAGCAAATAATTCTGTTAAATAATGAGAGATACCAGGAACCTCACTTAGAGAAACACACACACACACACACACACACACACACACACACACACACACACACACACACACACACACAAATTCACCTCTTGTAACAAATCAAATTACATACAGAAATATTGCAAAGACATTTCAAGGGCACTGAAGCCTGCACGGAAGAGCAACTCCAGCAGGCAAACCCAGTCTTAAACAACCACTTTAAAATAGTCTCATGTTTTCTGGTGCTCTTTTGTTTGACCTTTAGTTACGCCATCTGTACTAAGCAAATGACTGTAGTTGGTCCCTTGGCTGGATGCCGAAGACAGACCAGTGTGCATAATAAGGAACTAAACCTAGTGAAAGAGTAAACTTGTAGTGCCCCAAAAAGTAAAATCCACTAAAGCAATTTACCTCTTGAAAGAACAAGTTTGTGAGCCCTTAGACTTTGTTACATGGGCTGGGAAACCCAGATCCAAGCATGTTTTGGAGCGGGGTGGGCAAACTATGGCCCATAGGCTAGATTCAGCCTACCAGCCATTTTAATCCGGCCCTCAAGCTCCCGCTGGAGAGCAGGGTCTGGGGCTTGCCCCGCTCCGGTGCTACAGCTGGGGAGCAGTGTTGGGGGCTGCTCCATGCGGCTCTCGGAAGCAGCGGCATGTCCCGTCTCCAGCTCCTATGCATAGGGGCAGCCGGGGAGCTCTGCACGCTGCCCCTGCTGCAAGTGCCGCCTCCACAGCTCCCATTGGCCAGGAATCACGGCCAGTGGGAGCTGCAGGGGCAACGCCTGCAGACAGGGCAGCACGCAGCAGAGCCGCCTGGGGACATGCCACTGCTTCCGAGAGTTGCTTGAGGTAAGCGCCACCCGGAGTCTGCACCCCAGAGCCCTCACCCCCATACCCCAACCTCCTACCACAGCTCTGATCCCCCCTCCCGCCCTCCGAACCCCTGGGTCCTAGCCAGGAGCACCCTCCTGCATCCTAAACCCCTCATCCCCAGCCCCACCCCATAGCCCGCACCCCCAGCTGGAGCCCTCACCCCCCGCCCCACATCCTCCTGCCCCAGACCAGAGGCCCCTCCCTCACCCTAAACCCCTCATTTCTGGCCCCACCCTGGAGCCCGCACCCCCCAGCCAGAGCCCTGACCCCCTCCCGCAACCCAACCCCAATTTCGTGAGCATTCATGGCCCCCCATACAATTTCTATACCCAGATGTGGCCCTCGGACCAAAAAGTTTGCCCACCCTTGTTTTGGAGGGTAACAAGGAAAACAGTGTTGAGGCAGGGCAGTTGTACGAGCAGGAAGACTGTTGAAGGGTTTGACAGGAGTGAATTGAACTGTTTGTCTGGAACATGGGTGCTGGGTGGAATTTGGCAGCTGGCGGGAGGAGCCTGGACAGGGGTTGAAGGAGAGTTAAGGAGCTGAGGTTAAGATCTCAGTTGGAAGGAAAGCTTGCTGCTAGCTGTTCTTGAGCTTTTCTCAGCATAGGGCTTTGAGTCAGGTAGTGGAAAGCATTGATTATTTTGCCTGCCTGCAAGGCCTGTTTTGCTTGCTTCATGCTGTGGGGAGATGAGTTCTTAAATTGGGGCCTATTTTTTTCATTCTTAACTGAGGATTTATATGATTTTTTTATTATTTTCATTTATAGCCCACCTAGCTTTTATTTTTAGGAGCAGACAATGGAAACTTTTAGTATCTCCGGAGTCCCCTCGTGGGTTATACTACTGATAAATCTGGAGGATGGTACTAAAGGTCTTGAATAAACAGCACAACAAAACACAGTATTTGTAATCTAAAGAGAAATCATTTATGGGAGCAGATTTCTGGGATGCAACTGAATGAACATGTTCTGCCAACAAGTTAAGGGTGTAGCAAACTGATGTTTACAGCAGATCTTGTATATATGCTTCCCCTCAAACTCTGCCATCCTGCCACTCAAAGGGGTGTAGCATAGTCACCAAAGCTAAACCCTCTAAAGTTGCAGGAAAAAACCATTCCAATGTGTAGAAAGAATAGTAAATACGGCAGGAGACCAGCTTGGCTTAACAGTGAAATCCTTGCTGATCTTAAACGCAAAAAAGAAGCTTACAAGAAGTAGAAGATTGGACAAATGACCAGGGAGGAGTATAAAACTATTGCTCAGGCATGCAGGAGTGAAATCAGGAAGGCCAAATCACACTTGGAGTTGCAGCTAGCACGAGATGTTAAGAGTAACAAGAAGGGTTTCTTCAGGTATGTTAGCAACAAGAAGAAAGTCAAGGAAAGTGTGGGGCCCTTACTGAATGAGGGAGGCAACCTAGTGACAGAGGATGTGGAAAAAGCTAATGTACTCAATGCTTTTTTTGCCTCTGTCCTCACGAACAAGGTCAGCTCCCAGACTGCTGCACTAGGCAGCACAGTATGGGGAGGAGGTGACCAGCCCTCCGTGGAGAAAGAAGTGGTTTGGGACTATTTAGAAAAACTGGACGAGCACAAGTCCATGGGGCCGGATGCACTGCATCCGAGGGTGCTAAAGGAGTTGGTGGATGTGATTGCAGAGCCATTGGCCATTATCTTTGAAAATTCATGGCGATTTGGGGAGGTCCCTGATGACTGGAAAAAGGCTAATGTAGTGCCCATCTTTAAAAAAGGGAAGAAGGAGGATCCGGGGAACTACAGGCCAGTCAGCCTCACCTCAGTCCCTGGAAAAATCATTGAGCAGGTCCTCAAGGAATCAATTCTGAAGCACTTAGAGGAGAGGAAAGTGATCAGGAACAGTCAGCATGGATTCACCAAGGGCAAGTCATGCCTGACTAACCTAATTGCTTTCTATGAGGAGATAACTGGCTCTGTGGATGAGGGGAAAGCAGTGGACGTGTTATTCCTTGACTTTAGCAAAGCTTTTGATACGGTCTCCCACAGTATTCTTGCCAGCAAGTTAAAGAAGTATGGGCTGGATGAATGGACTATAAGGTGGATAGAAAGCTTGCTAGATCATTGGGCTCAACGGGTAGTGATCAATGGCTCCATATCTAGTTGGCAGCCGGTTTCAAGTGGAATGCCCCAAGGGTCGGTCCTGGGACCGGTTTTGTTCAATATCTTCATTAATGATCTGGAGGATGGCATAGACTGCACTCTCAGCAAGTTTGCAGATGACGCTAAACTGGGAGGAGTGGTAGATATGCTGGAGGGTAGGGATAGGATACAGAGGGACCTAGACAAATTAGAGGATTGGGCCAAAAGAAACCTGATGAGGTTCAACAAGGACAAGTGCAGAGTCCTGCACTTAGGACAGAAGAATCCCATTCACTGTTACAGACTAGGGACCGAATGGCTAGGAAGCAGTTCTGCAGAAAAGGACCTAGGGGTTACAGTGGACGAGAAGGTGGATATGAGTCAACAGTGTGCCCTTGTTGCCAAGAAGACTAACGGCATTTTGGGCTGTATAAGTAGGGGCATTGCCAGCAGATCGAGGGATGTGATCATTCCCCTCTATTCGACATTGGTGAGGCCTCATCTGGAGTACTGTGTCCAGTTTTGGGCCCCACACTACAAGAAGGATGTGGAAAAATTGGAAAGAGTCCAGCGAAGGGCAACAAAAATTATTAGGGGTCTGGAGCACATGACTTATGAGGAGAGGCTGAGGGAACTGGGATTGTTTAGTCTGCAGAAGAGAAGAATGAAGGGGGATTTGATAGCTGCTTTCAACTACCTGAAAGGGGGTTCCAAAGAGGATGGATCTAGACTGTTCTCAGTGGTACCAGATGCGAGAACAAGGAATAATGGTCTCAAGTTGCAGTGGGGGAGGTTTAGGTTGGATATTAGGGAAAAACTTTTTCACTAGGAGGGTGGTGAAGCACTGGAATGGGTTACCTAAGGAGGTGGTGGCATCTCCTTCCTTAGAGGTTTTTAAGGTCAGGCTTGACAAAGCCCTGGCTGGGATGATTTAATTGGGAATTGGTCCTGCTTTGAGCAGGGGGTTGGATTAGATGACATCCTGAGGTCCCGTCCAACCCTGATATTCTATGATTCTATGATTGTGCAAATGCAGCAGCTACCAGTGTCATTTGCTGGCTGCCATGTTAACCGTTAACAACTGCGACACCAAAACAGACAGATAATGTATTTTTCCAGTATGGTTGTTAAGATACTGGACTGGGGAGACACGAGATCTCATTTCAGTTCCTAACTCTGCCAGAGATTTTCTGTTTGACGTTGGGAAGCCACTTTATCTCTTTGTGTCTCAGTTCCTCAACAGTAAAGTAGATATGATAACACTTCCGTTGCCTGTCTTGTCTGTTTAGTAGACTGTAAGCTCCTTGGAACATGGAATGTCTTATACTGTATGAGAGTACTGCACCTGGCACAATGGGGCCTGGATCTTAGTGGCGCTGTCAATACAAAATATAAATAACAATCCCCTAAAGAAGAAAGAGATATCCAGTTATCCATTCTCAGAAAATAGCATAAAGCATAACATTAATAAGCACATTGTAGAGAATAATGTACACAAATGACTGGATGATGTCTCACACACTCCTGTTTCCCCCTCCCCAATCCTGAGTGGGGTCAGTCCTTCATTATTTGGGAGACTTTCCACCATCTGGCAACATTTTTGAGAATTGTGATCAAGTCATACATGCAACAGGCAAGCTCCTTATCTGGCTGAAATACCAGGATATGGTGCATGGTGTTTCCTATGAAGAAGTAGTCTGTTTGCACTTAGGAGGAGAAGTGAAGTGGAGAGAGCTAGCAAAATTATAGAGAATAACACGCGGTAAGAATTACAATTCTAATAGCATGTGACTGCAACAGGAGAGGACCAAAACCTCTCAATAGGGATGTAATACCTCAGGCGTAGCCAGCCTGTGGCTTCAGAGCCACATGCAGCTCTTGAGAAGTTAATATGTGGCTCCTTGTATAGGCACCGACTCTGGGGCTGGAGCTACAGGTGCCAACTTCCCAATGTACCGAGGGATGCTCACTGCTCTGCCACAGGCCCTGCCCCCACTCCACCCCTTCCCACCCCCTCCCCTGAGCCTGCAGTGCCCTCACTCTGCCCCCTCCCCAGCCTCCTGCATGCCATGAAACAGCTGATTGGGAGGTGCGGGGAGGGAGGTGGGAGGCGCTGATTGGTGGGGCTACTGGTGGGTGGGAGGCGCTGGGAGCAGGGTGGGGAAGTTGATGGGGGGAGGGGGAGGGCTGCCACGTATTACTGTGGCTCTTTGGCAATGTACACTGGTAAATTCTGGCCTCTTCTCAGGCTCAAGCTGGCCACCCCTGTAATACTGAAAGGATTTAAAACCAGAGTTGTTGCATGCCCATAAGAGACAGCAGCATTTGGGATGACTAGGAAAAATGTAGGAGGAGGCAAGCAGAAGTTTCTTGCAATTCTACCAGCAACCCCAAGGAAATATACTGAATATGTAAACCATAAGTGTCAATGATGTTTGCACCATATCAACCTTATGGGTGAAAAATCTTCAGTTATTTATTTTTCCTGGCCTGAGAAATGGGATTTATGTTTATAAATAGTACAAGGTACACTTTCTAAACAGTACGCTGTTATGGTAACAGCCCCTAGATAATCCCCTCTGAATAGGAACAACAAAATGTCAACAAGTAGCGTGCCAAATATGCACTCATGATAAATTCTGACTTAAAATATTATAATGCTAGTCACATGAATAGACTAAGGGTCAAATCCTGATGCTAGGTTAGCAATCTTAGAACAGGGGTTCTTTATGAATGGTGGACAAATGGACTTGCTGCTCTTCAGGTTGCTTGCTAAGATCATCTGGGCAGATCTCACTTAATTCCCTGTCATTGCAGGGGCCTGGGGTGTTGGTGCCCCTTGGTCCTGTCTGTTCTCTGCCTGTGGCATACAATAGGGCTGTAAACCTTTGGTCTAATTCTCACTGTTGGGCTTGGTGTGGGTGCTGGGTGGTGTTTAGTGTGCTGTGATATACAGGAGATCCAACTAGATGACCTGCTGGAGTCTTCTGGCCTTAACCACTATGACATTAAAATATCCCCAAGCAAGGTCACAGTACCCGTAGAGCCATTCCATAGCAACTAGTGCATGGGCTGCAATAATATCTGGAGCCCTTTCTCCTGGTTAGGTCAGCAGATCCCTGCAGTCACAAATACATTGGCTGTCTCCCTGCTTCTGCCTTTACCCACCCTGACCTGCTCCCAAATTCCCTTCACAGTGTTATGGAGAGAGCCATCTAAAACACTGCTCTGCGGAAGGAAGAGAGAGTCAAGCCTTCCTGTATGACTGCTGCTTGGCTCAGAACCCCTGTGCAATGGAATGGTGCTTTGAAACTTTCTGTAGCCTACTACAGTCTGCGAGTTTTGACCTTTAAGACAGCAGATAAATACATAGCAGTGCCGTGCAAAAATCCAGTCTTTGGAGGGACCTCAATATAGGGGACTATTGACACCTGCATTACCAGTGTGATGTCTGGCTGCTTCAAGCTCTCTCACTTTAGACTAGTGGGTCATATAATCAATGTGCACATGCTACAATGTTAAAAGATGTTTGCTCCATGCTGCCTGACAGCACAGTGTCTATCTGTGTACACCCTTTTTTAAAGCAATAGGAGGATTTTATGGAGACTAAGTGAGAAGAATTGAGAAGCCAGTTAATCCCAGATGTGAACTGTCAAGACTCTTACAGGGTATCAGAGATAAACTTTACTTTGTGTAGCCAGGAAAGAAAGCCTCTCTCTAATGGTCACGTTCCACCCTGATTTACATCCTTGTAAGCTCACTGACTTTAGTGGAATTGCAGAGAGTTTCATGGCAGAATTCAGCCCTACCTATCTTGGATGTTTCTAATACACCTAACACCGTATTATCTAAGGGCCTAATCCAAATCCCACTGAGATCAATCTATCTAAGCTATTTATATAGCCTCCATCACCATAGCATCGGAGTGCCTCACAGTCTTTAACGTATTTATCTTCACAATACCCTGGTGAGGTAGGGAAGTGCTGTTATGCCTATTTACAGACCAGGAACTAAGGCCCAGAAGACAAAGTGACTTGCTAAAGGTCTCACAGGAAGTCTGTGTCACAGCAGGGACTGGAACCCAGGTAGCCCTATGCTAATCTGCTAACCACTGAACCATCCTTCCTCTCCTAAGGGACTCTTTCCATTAATGTCAATGGACTTTGGATCAGGCCCCAGTTACCGATGACTATAATGGCGCTGTATCTGTTATTATTTATATTTTAATATGGGCATTACTGGCTTTTTGTTTGTTTGTTTTTTTGGTAAAACTTAAAACCATTTCCCTTTTTCTCTTGATGTACTGTTTTTTTTAAAAAAAAATTCATAAGGGAGCTAAATCACATTCTAGGATCTGAAGAGCTATAAAACTAGTGGCTAATTAATGAAGGTATATTGCTAGTAAGACTACATGAGCATGTAGAAACAACATTTTGGGTTCACAAAAAACCTCAAAACAAAGCAGATGTATTGGTTTATACCAGATGTCACTAAGGGTATGTCTTCACTACCCGCCAGATCAACGGGAAGCGATCGATCCAGCGGGGATCTATTTATCGCGTCTAGTCTAAACGCAATAAATCGACCCCCGAGCGCCCTCCCGTCGACTACTGTACTCCAGCGCCACAAGAGGTGCAGGCAGAGTCGACGGGGGAGCGGCCACAGTTGACTCACCGCAGTGAAGACACCATGGTAAGTTGATCTAAGTACGTCACCCTCAGCTACGTTATTCACATAGCTGAAGTTACGTAACTTAGATCGATCCGCCCCTCACCGCCCCCAAATGTAGACCAGGGCTATGATTCATTTACTTCTGCGGACATTGTCTTGGGAGGGAGTTAGAAAGGACCTGCAAGTCAATCGGCTATTCCCAATACAATATTAAAATCCTGCCATAGAACTCCTTTTCTACTTAATCCTTTTGTTAGGTATTGGGTTACTTTTTGTTTTCACTGATTTGACAGGTAACATGTTTGTAACCTGTTGGTAAATGAAATGAATACATCTGTCATATCTGTACAGTGGTCTGCATTGAAAGGGACAATAGACTGGTGCTAATGTGAATAAATCATTCAAAAGATAGGACCAAATCTGTAAGGGACTGAACACCTGCAATTTACAGGAGTCAGCCTCTCATAATTCCATCCATATGTTGTATTGAAGAACATGAATGTACTTAGCAGTTCTAATCTAGAGTGAATGGGTTATAGGATACACAAGCAGACATGTTGAGCCCAGTGCTACAAGATACTGGATGTCCTCAGCTCTGAGTGAAATTAGCAGGAATTAAGGGAGCCCAGTCTCGCAAGAGTCTCTGAGCAGCACCACAAAGGGTTGGATCCTTTGTTTCTCAGTGTCTTCATGGTATGCATGCACTGAGATATGGTGGATGGGATTGTTATAAGTAAGGTGCTTGGCAGGGCTGAACTCTGTCATGTTATAAATTCTGCTTTTCCTGCCAGGCTTGCAATGGCAATGCGCAAGGGTATTGAATGGGAGCACAGATGGAGTGTTAATTGGTGGCTGAATGATCTGTAAACAGACACCCACATGGAATAAATAAAATAATAATAATAATATATGGAGATATACCTATCTCATAGAACTGGAAGGAACCCCGAAAGGTCACAGAGTCCAGCCCCCTGCTTTCACTAGCAGCACCTGTAGAATGCTCTACAGAATCTTGTGGAAATTAGAACTGGCCACTATTTTGGCATTCATCCAAAAGTGCCCCAGGAAACAACAGCAAAGGGCGAAAAAATCATTCCAATTATGCAAATAAATAGCATTTTAAAAAAATTTGGGCCTGATTCTGTTACTGTTCTTCAAGTAGATGAGTTCCTGAGTAGTGGAGTATCACAATCAATGTGGCTACTCACGGAGTACGGTATTACTCCGCATGAATAAGGGTGGCAGATTTGGCTCTTTGTGAATATTTTTTGGAAAGGTTATTTTTTGTGTGACAAAGGGGAACTAGAAGTTTATGAAGCTTAAAGCTGTACTGAGGCCCAAACACTGGAGGCTGCATCCTGTATTCCTGAAGTGCTGTACCAACACTACATACTGGTTCTGGGCTGACAAATGACCTGCACAGCCCATCACACTGGAAAGGAACAGGATAGAGTGAAGGATGTCAGGGTTTTTTTGCTCCTGTTTAAATATAACCGAGTTGCAACACAAATCTTCAGCTGTGTACATACAGTACCACTGTATATGGTCATAAGCTTACCCACACACACGTGGCATGGGAATAAGAACCCGGATCCTTCTCTAAAAAGCCAGGACTCTTTGATCTAAAGGTGAATGTCCAGTAGGCACTTAGGGCAAAGAAACATTTCTAATAGTTTGTCAGTGTGTTAGGGTTTATGGGAAAAAATTTCAAAAGTGCCCAAGCGAATTAGGCTCCTGCGTCTTAATTTCAAAAGTGACTTAAGGCATGTCTACACTACAAAATTAAGTCAACCTAACTTACATTGGCATACAGCTGCCACAGTAATTACATTGCTTGTGCATGTCTACACTTTGCTCCTTGTATCAGCCGTGCGTGTCCTCACTAGGAGTGCTTGTACTGTCAGCCTGGGGCATTGTGGGACAGCTTCTGAAAGCCAGTAACAGTTGACATAAGCAACATAGTGCCTACAGTGACACTGCATTGACCTAACTACATGAACATTGACTCTACGACTCTCAAGGAGGTGAAGTGATTAAGTCAGCATAGTAGGGCAGTTACATTGGTGGGAATGAAATTTTAGAGTAGTTAAGTCAAGTTAGGTCAAGGTAAATCTATAGTTAGGTCAAGGTAAACTGCCTTGCATCAACCTAACTCTGTACTGTTGACTAGGCCTTAGACACTTAGGGTCCTAAACCACTTGAACTTCCAAAAAATTACCTTATCTTCCATTAGAAAACACTGTAACAATTAACAGCTGAACAGGTCTGTCTAGTAAAAAAAAAAAAAGTGTAGGTCTATCTGTCTTGATGGTCACCATTTAATTACAACTGTTTCTTAATCAAAGAACTCATGTCACAGTAGTGGGGGGGGGGGAAAGGTGAATTCAGATGATATTCGGTGCAGTACTTACCTAAGGAGCAGGGCCGTCCTTACCCATACGCAAAGTACGCAGCTGCGTAGGGCACCAAATTTCCTGGTGCCCTGCGCAGCTGCGTGCTGCTCCAGCCCCTGTCCCGCCTCTTCCCACCCTTTCTCTGCCCCCTCCCCATCTCTTCCCGCCCCTGCTCCGCTCCAGCCCTGCCCCTTCCCACCCCTGAGGACTGCAGCAGGGCTGGGCCTGCAATCACTGGTGGCGGGAAGTGCAGGGACCTAACCCCAGCCACGCCGCCGGTGAGTGCTGGAGGATGGTTCCCCCCTGCGCCCCAAGTCAGCCCTCCCCTCCCCGCAGAGGCCTGCCCCCCCTTGGGGGGCTGTGTAGGGCCCCAGAATAGCTAGGGACGGCCCTGCTAAGGAGTCATATGCTTCCAAAGGTGCATTGTATTCAGTAAGCAGTTTGCTTATTGTGTTGCTTAATTTGCAACACATGCTGCAAAAGACAGTGGAAGCTCCCCTGGGTGAAATAACAAACAAACTGATGAACTAAGCACAATCATAGATAACATTATGTGCAGTCATCTGAATAACAAATATTGTAGGAAGCGGAAGATACTTTTAAAGGAGGGTCTCTGTGTACAAGATACGGGGTATTCAGTTGCAAAATAGCAACTTCTCATTGAATTACTCCACAAGTTAAGGAATGAGTTAAAGCTCTTACGGAAATAACACTGGCACAGTTCTCCAGGTACAAAACAAGTGCCAGAGGTCCTTGCCTTGGCAGCATCAGCACCGTGTCTGACTAATTCTTTAACAGCTGGTAGGTCTTGCTTGAGTATTGCTATGTGGAGAGCAGTTTCATTTACAAAGAATTTGGAAGCTTTCGCTGCCAGAAACACAAACTGTCACTTACAATTTTTCCAAGGAAGGGCATCAACCTGACTTCTAAAGAGGTGCATGCAATATTCCAGGACTGTTTTTCACGTATACTGTTTATGTCTGCATTTTTGCATGTGAAAAGACCTGACTGTAAGGATATGCATTTGTGTATTGGGGTACAAAGAACTGCATAGCTCTCAGAAAGCTTTGTGAAAGTGGCTAAGCATTATTGGAACTCTTACAAATGGAGCGCTGAGGCACAGAGAGACTGTGTGATTTGCCAAAGGTCAAATCAATTGCAGATTCAGAAACAGAATCTATCTTGTTGCTTATACCACCCCATCACCACAGTATCTGAGCACGTAGAACCCAATAGAGTAACTCCTCACTTAAAGTCGTCCCGGTTAACGTTGTTTCGTTGTTACGTTGCTGATCAATTAGTGAATATGCTCGTTTAAAGTTGTGCAATGCTCCCTTCTAATGTCGTTTGGCAGCTGCCTGCTTTATCCACTGCTTGCAGGAATTACAGCCTGCTGCAGCTAGCTGGTGGGGGCTTGGAACCAGGGTGGACCGGCAGCCCCTCTATCAGCTCCCCCATCAGCTCCCCGCTCCCCTAAGTTCCCTGTGCAGCAGCTGCCAGCAGGCTAGCAATTGCAACTGTTCCTCCCCCCACTGCCATGTGCTGCCCTCTGCCTTGGACCTGCTCCCAGAGACTCCTGCTTGCTGTGCAGGGGGGAGGAGGGAAGGGTGGGGACTAATGTCAGGGTGTCCCCCTCCCCCCTGCTCCTACACTCCGCTTACCCCTTCTTTTCCATATGGAGCAGGGTGGAGACGGAGACAGACAGAGAGAGCTTGGGGCAGCAGCTGCTGTCTCAACTTCCTGATCCACTTAAAAAGACAATGCACTTAAGAGTGGGTCAGCTTACTTAACAGGGCAGTATTCATTTCTCTCTCTCTCTCTCTCTCTCTCTCTCTCTCTCTCTCTCTCCCACACACAAGGTGTGTGTCTGTCTCTGTCTGCTATGCTATCTCCTCTCCCTCGTGTTTGTGCTGCCTTGTGTGAGAGGCTACATTAACAACAATGTGTTAACCCTTGGGGGCTCAGCCGAGTGCTAGTTCATCACTTAGCACAGGGGTTCTCAAACTGGGGGTCAGGATCCCTCAGGGAGTCATGAGGTTATTACATAGAGGGTCGCGAGCTGTCAGTCTCCACCCCAAACCCTGCTTTGCCTCCAGCATTTATAATGGTGGTAAATATATAAAAAAGTATTTTAAATTTATATGAGGGGAACGCACTCAGAGGCTTGCTATGTGAAAGGGGTCACCAGTACGAAAGTTTGAGAACCACTGATTTAGCAGCAAGGTATTCCCTGGGAAATATCCCACCCTCTTCCACCCTCTGACTCCTCCACCTCAACCAAGCTTCACAATCATCATCACCGTGTACCAGTATTAAATTGTTTGTTTAAAACTTATACTCTGTGTGTGTATATGTATGTATATATAATATATATATATATAATCTTTTGTCTGGTGAAAAAATTTTCCCTGGAACCTAGCCCCCTCATTTACATTAATTCTTATGGGGAAATTGGATTTGCTTAACATCGTTTCGCTTAAAGTCGCATTTTTCAGGAACATAACTACAACGTTAAGTGAGGAGTTACTGTATATGGGTCTTCACATTTCTGGCTCATCATATAAATGGCTAAAAATGGGCTCACATTAACATGGTAGAATGGTTCACATTCTGACTAGCAATCTCTCCCATGTCTGTGCAGGTCAATGCTGCTACATCAAGGATAATTTATATCAGGGTGGAAGCCCCCCAAGTCCCTGCCTCAGAACACTGTTTTGCAGCTCCTGCTACAAAAGATCTGTGGGTTCTTCGGTGTATGTGGAGAATTCTGTCTGATACTTGCTGCTGCTCATGGAATACACCTCTACCTTGATATAACGTGACCCAATATAATACGAATTTGGATATAACGCGGTAAAACAGTGCTCCGGGGCGGCGGGGCTGCACGCTCCGGTGGATCAAAGCAAGTTCGATATAACGTGGTTTCACCTATAACGCGGTAAGATTTTTTGGCTCCCAAGGACAGCGTTATATCGAGGTAGAGGTGTAATTTGTGTCTCTCTAGAATGTCCATGAATTAAGTTAATTTTCACATGCATTCACAGTCCCCCACAAAGATGTTTTGCCCATTAAAATGCTATATTTTTGGTGAATTGAGAAGAGCTGTCTGCGGCTAAGTACCGGTGTACAAATTGGATGTCATTGTACTTAAAAAAAATTGCTTAAAAAAAATAGCAATTGTTTCCTATTATGCCTGCCAGACAAATGTAAAATGGCCAACATAAAAATGAATATAAATTTCTGCATTGGCATAAAAGTGTTTTTACATTATTTATTATTTGTATTAGCACCCCAAATTCAGGGGAGGGTTGTACTAGACCCTGTACAGACACAGGGCAAAAGACAGTAACTTCCCTAAAGGGCTTATAGTCTAAGCAGACACAGAGCTGGAGAGTTATCTCCATTTTACGGTTGGGGAACTGAAGCACCATGATTAAGTGACTTGCTCAAGGTCTCAAATAGAATCTGGGATTGAGCCCAGATCTCCTGAATCCCAATCCAATGCCGTAGTCACAAGAGTCTTGCCAACTCTCATGATTTTGTCATGAGTCTCGTGATAATTATTGTTTTCTTTAAAGCTCCAACTCCTGGAGTCAAGTGGTTATGTGATGATTTGAGCCTGGTAAGTTTCTGGCCCTCCTGGCTATGGAGAAAGCTTCAAAATATGACCCCAGAGCACTCTAAAGATCAAAAAGCAGAAGGCAAATAATAGGAACACACACACACACACACACACACACACACACACACAATCATGATTTTTAAAGCCAATCTCATGATTTTTGGTGCGCTTGTCTCGTGATTTTTGAACACCTGAGCTTGGCAGTACTGCAAGGCTTTCCTTTTATGGTAATTTTTCAGAAGCAAGTACATTTACATTCTCATGATTGGAACAGAATGAAGCAACACATAAGAGTTATGACAGCTTTGCTGCACTCTCACTGAAAAAATCAATATCTTCATTTTACAGCAGTATCCGCCTAGTGAGAAAATCATTCATTCTTACAGCTGAGCATCATTCCTAAAACTAATAGAATATTGTAAACAGCTGCTTTTAAAGTGAGACCTGGAAATCATAAAGGGTCAGTAACTGCAGAACCAGACAGATTTGTCTATGCTTTGCGTTGTATAGAATGATTTAATGCATTGTTCAAAACCGGCAAAATCAAAGCATTCACTACTCAGAAAGACTGATGACCATGATAGAAGCCCATTTTCAGATACCTGAACAAATGAACTGGTGGGGGGAGGGGAAGAATCTCATGTAGCCATTAAGGGCATTGAATTCTTTCCCTGGACATCTGTAAACTTTGGATCAGGCCTGAAGAGTTACACATTTCCAAAAAGCCAAAGCCAGCACTTAGATTATTTATTCCCAAAACAGATTTCCAGTGAAAAAAGAAATGCAACTGATCAGCAGATAAATACTAAACCTTAATTATTATAGGATGGTGAGCAGCAGAATTGTAACTTGTGAAATTGAATGAATAGCAACTGTCCATCTTGAAAGAGGGTGGTGTAAGCGCCAAAGCAGTTCGGTTACTATGTGTTCTGCAGCACCACGAGTGGCTAAAACTCAAGAATTGGACTAACAGTCCATCCATGCCGCAGATAGTGCAGGCGTAAGGTGCAGGGCGAGAAGATGAATCCAGCACAGGACTCGCGCTTGAGGTCTGCTGCGCTTTTCTCTTCTTTCCTCTTTCTCAGCCAGCTCTCTTCAGCCTCTCTAGGTACATCCATTGGCCTGGAGCAGCGAAATGCGGCCAGTGGGAGCCGCGATTGGCCGGACCTGCGGACGCGGCAGGTAAACAAACCGGCCCGGCCCGCAAGCAGTGTCCCAAGTTTGGGAAACACTGATCTAGCGTAAACACCTTGGACACACAAAGTGACAACAAGCTCTATGTACGAAAGAGAAAGAAAGAATTTATCAGAAAAAATGCTGGTAATCTCTAGACAGGCACTGAGACAGAGAAAAAAACTAGCCTATATTCAAGCAAATATAATGAATATTATAGGCTTTAATAGCCTATAAATTACATATGCACATTGTTTGAAATAACTTGCTCACCATGTAATCAGAATTTTTATATACATGTATATCTTCCTTTACTTCTCTCAAAACCCTCTAGTTATCCTTTCTTCAGCACTCTCTAATACGGGGTGGCCAACCTGAGCCTGAGAAGGAGCCAGAATTTACTAATGTACATTGCCAAAGAGCCACAGTAATATGTCAGCAGCCCCCAATCAGCTCCCCCACCCCGCTCCCAGCACCTTCCACCCACCGATCAGCGCCTCCCCCTCCCTTCCTGCACCTCCCAATCAGCTGTTTCGTGACATGCAGGAGGCTCTGAGAGGGAAGGGGGAGGAGCAAGGGCACGGCAGGCTGAGGGGAGGGGCCAGGAAGGGGTGGAGTGGAGGCAGAGCTAGGAGTTGAGCAGTGAGCACCCCCTGGCACATTGGAAAGTTGGCACCTGTAGCTCCAGTCCCGGAGTCGGTGCTATACAAGGAGCTGCATATTAACTTTTGAAGACCGAATGTGGCTCTGGAGCCGCAGGTTGGCCACCCCTGTTCTAATATTTACTGTGAAGGTTCCCGAAACTGATGGAGGGAAGCCAACACAAATGTATCCTCCTTAAAATCCACTTGACCCAATTCCATAAAACGATCACTTGCAAACTCAATCATGTGAAGCATGGATAGCGCATGAAGCAGAAAGCGGTGAGCACACTAAAATACACAATTGTACATATGTACAGATCAAAAGAAGAAAGAACACACTAATAATTAAGAAAAACAGGAGCGAAGGCACTATATGGCTGAGTGTGCTGGACTGTAAACAAAAAATGGTGGTCTTCCGGCTATTAGCAACTAAGGGGGACGCTTTACATGACGTCACTCCTAGGACGAGTCCCATACGAGTATGAGCTTGGCAGGATTGCTTCACGAAACTGCTGTCTCTGACCTCACATTTTTCCTGATTTTATTGGCAGTGAGATTAGTTATTTATTTAAATAAGTTATGAAGGCATGGTCAGAATTTTACCAGTAGCAGCTGGCCAACAAGACACAGCCTTAGGAGACTGATAGTACACTTACTCATAGAAATAATAATTTTACAAGTGCAATTATCGTTTTTTTTCTCAGCACTGGCCTTCTGCCTGTCAATTATGAACAATTAATGAAGGGCAAGGGTAGGTAAGGATATGTGTGTAGCCAGATGTGTATATTTTTATCATAATTGATCCAAAATGTCTGTATTTACAGAGAATCTAATTTTTCCCATATCTCCTTTATTTGAAATGGAGTCAGTTTTTTTTCTTTTTTAGAGGCTCCTCATATTGCGAGGCCCTAAGATGTAGTTTAATTAGTTTATGCCTTAATCTGGCCCTGCCAGCTACAAACAGTTAAATCAGTCAATGTATTATAATTCTTTGGACAATTACAGTGGAATTTCTGAAGAGCTCAAAGCATTGGCCAAACTCTGCTCTGATTGAGTTCAATGGGAATTTTACCACTGACTTCCCTGGAAACTGAATAAAGCCATCATGCAGTGCTTTTGAAAATCCCACCCCTGCTGTACAATGCTGCAGTCCTCTCTCCACTCTCACCCCATGAACACATTCAAATAAGGTAAGAATGGACATGTAGAAAAACAACAATAAAATGTCACCCTGCAAAAAGATTGGTAACCCACATTCTAGCTTTATTGACTGCAGGCAAGTTTTTATTATGCCTCAAATAATTAAGTTCTGCAACAGTGACATTAAAAAAACAACAGACCAATTTATCAAAATAATTGTATTCTGAAGACTATGTACATATTATACATTTTACAGAATTACATAAACAGGCATTTTTATACATAATGTAAATATGGTAACCAGAAAATCCAAAATACACGTTGACCAAAATATTCCTATGAAATGTAAGAAATATATAGGGCACTTAAAAAAAATTAGAAATAGTAAAACCATCTTTAAAAAAGTATAATTGAGTTAGTAGAAATTGAATTAAATTACAATCATATTAAAAAGCTAAACTAAAAAAATATTACTTATGTATCATTCAAAAAAAAATTAAAGAGAAAGAAACACACTTTCCTTTATATATTAACACCTTCACGCTTGTAGCGATGGTATGCCTCATTTCCAGCAATGGGACATAGCCTAGGAAATCCAGGTCTCCATTCTCCAGGGGTTAATTCAAGAGTACCACAATGGTTAGATTATAGCCGTTAGGCCTAACCCCTTTAATTTAAACAGTAAAGGTGTGTAACAGTACAAATATTGTATATTTTCATGCATCTCAATTACATTAATTGTAGGACTTGGTATAACTTAATACTAACTTACCAGAGGCCCAGTACGTTAACATTTTGGCATGCAGTGCTAAAGGGAAGCAAAACACACTGCAGTGTGCTTACAGAAGTGTTGTCACTGGTTTGCTATTCACCAGCTGAGCACAACAATATATATAGACATCCCTCTGGATGACCGCCGCAAGAAATGTGGGGGCCTAAATTCAGAAGAGGATATCTTGTACCAGTCCTATTAACTCACTTAAAATGCCTTAAGCCCTTTTACTCTCCAAAATGCATGTTCAACGGGCCTTACACACAAATGATAATTAAAATGTTTTGATGATAGTGGGCCAGATAAACATTTTATGAACTAGTTTGAGTATCACCCAGTTGTTCTTCCTGTAAACCTTCATTCTTCTTGTGCAGAGTATATTTTCAACCGATGGGACTATTTTGATTTTGGATCTATGATTGTCTGAGTAGTTCTTTACGTAATGCATTCTACACATACTTTACCCGCAGACCATCTTTTATTATCTGCTGTGATTTTTGTAACTGAAGCACCTTGATACACATTAAAATTAAGTTTATAATAATTGTACATAAACAGCTGTTAACCTTAACAGCTATTAACAGCACCGTATTCTTAAAGCTTTTATAGCTTGCATGTTTTAAAGTTGCACTGCATCTACACGCTGAGACCTGATCCTGCAAACACATATGCCCATGTTTATCTTTAAGCATGCAAACAGTCCCATTAAAGCCAATGAGACTACTCATTGTGGCCTAAAAGTTAAGCACATAAGCATTTCAGGATTGGGGCTTCAGTGTGTAATTCAGCTAGCCCTTACTCACCCATGAATCACTGAAGGCAATGAAATTGAGTGACTAAGGTTGAGTAGTTTTAGGCACGAGATCACTTCGCATATAAGTTACAGTGTAGATCGAATGCTCTTTCCAAACTTGGACAATAGGAAAGTTTAAATTTATACCCAAAATGCTCTTTTAAAACATTACCAGAATTATGACAAGAATGAGACTTATTCCATTGTCTGTCTTTGTGGTGCCTTAATATAAAAGAGATGCTAATCTAGAATATCAAAATAGTGTATTCACATATGTATGAAAGCATCTAATAGAAAAGTAAAAAACATAAAAGGCAAACTTTGAATTATTGTAATTAAATATCCTTAGAAAAAAGTTCGTTTCAAGCAAGAATCTTTTGTTGTACATAACCCCTAAAACAACAGAGTTACATTTCCCCTCTTCTATGGGCTTTTGCTGCAATGGCGCCACCTTCCTCCTCATCTTCCTCTTCCTCCTCATAATTTTCTTCATGACCTTCTTTTTGGTTGTTGTCTTCATGATCTCCTTGCTCACGGTCTGCAGCTTCATTGTTTTTTTCATCAGCCTGAAAAGATAAAACAAAAATGGAAGGATTCAGTGAAAGTACTCTGATGCTCTGTACCTCAGGGGAACACCCAGAACCCACATGTTCATCCTTGTAAAATGATTGTGTAGTATCCAATGCAAAGTTTGTCATGTTGAATGTCTTCGGAAGGCTCATGATGCACTGAGCATGGTTGTTGTAGTGATGTTATAGTAATTCTTATAGTAATGTTATAGGTTATAATTTCATGTATATAGTTATGAGGCTGGAAATGTATCCTCATGGTTTAAAGCAAGCCCAGGCAAAAACTCTCCAAGAGCAGAGAAGCAGTTCACACCTCATCAGGGCATGTATGGGACAAACCCAGCCCAGTCTCACAGGAACAAAGGATGCTGGCCTAGGCAGCAACAAAAGAATCTGTTGGGCTCCCAAGTGACTCACCCCCCTTCCTTTGGCCACTTTGCAACTGTGATGAGGTAATGCTCACCTGACTCTGAAGGGCAGGACAAAGCCAAGAGGGAAGAAAGGACATGATAAAAGGGAGACACGTTTGCCATGCTCTCCCTCTCTCTTCCACCTACATCTACAGACACCACATCAAGCGACTGAAGCGCTGATCAAAGCGGAGAGCCTGGCTGAAGAGCAACCAGCCAGCCTGTGGTGAGAAGCATCTACATTTGTAAGGGCACTGAAAGTGTTAAGATCAGCTTAGAATGCGTTTTGCTTTTATTTCACTTGATCAAATCTGACTTGTGATGCTTTGACTTTTATTCACTTAAAATCTATCTTTGTGGTTAATAAATCTGTTTGTTTATTCTACCTGAAGCAGTGAGTTTGGTTTGACGCGTGACAGAGATTCCCCTTGGGATAACAAGCCTGGTACATATCAATTTCTTTGTTAAAATGACAATCTCATATAAGCTTGCTGCGTCCAGCAGGCATTACTGGACACTGCAAGACGGAGGTTCCTCGGATTGTGTCTGGGACTGGAGATATTGGCTAGTGTCATTCGGTTGCACAATCCAAGGAGCAGCTTACGTGCCGGAGGCTGTGCGTGAACAGCCCAGGAGTGGGGAATCTCACAGCAGACCAGGGTAAGGCTGGCTCCCAGAGTCAAGGATTGGAGTGACCTAGCAGATCACCGGTCCAGATAACACCAGGGGAACATCACAAATACATTTACCCATAAATCTTTTAAAAATATATATTGTTTGGTAGTTATAGCATATCCCAAAACACCTGGCTGGGTTGGGGTAAAATTCTGGTGCAGGCCAGAACTTATAGTTCTGAGGAAGTGAGGGCAAAGGTGGCTTTAAGCCTCCGAATTCTGGGATGCTCTGGAAGCTGATGCGTCATAACACAAAATCTCGGTGGAGCTATAGGCCTGCCCATAACCCCATCCACTATGTTGAGGCTTGCTAGTGGCCTACATAAGGCAGGCTGCAGCTGTCCTATACAATTCCTGTGGCAGGGGGACTGTCCCCTATCTAGCTCTGTGGGTTTTATAGCCCTGTATTATGCCACAGAGGCTGTGGTGGGGATGAAAGTTTCATCCTTTACAGTCTGATCCTGTTGAAGTTAATGTCAAAAGTCCCATTGATTTCACAGTAGCAGGATCATACCTTTAGTGAGTTACATTATTAAATGTGGTTATAATGGAATATTTACAGAATTCTATAATCCTCATACATGACAGAATAGCACATTACACAACACAATACGGATTCAGGGAGAGTTTCTGGGCTGTGTGTCTTGGAGGCACAGCACAGAATTTGCAGCCTGGATGTGTGTGTGGGAGGGTGGGGAGCAAATTTAGAGATGCAATTAAATAGGTATTGGTAGATGGAAAAGGGGGTGATTCTCATGTGAAGCTGGAAGAGTTGACGAAGGAATTCTAGATGCTAGAGCTGGGGGCTCTCTAGGTTGAAAGGATTTTTGGGAAGATCAGGAAGTGAAGTAGGGCAGGAGGAAGTTGAGGCAGAGTTTGAAAGTTAATTTATGCTTAAAAGTGAGCTACAGCCTTTATTGTGTAATGTCTACCATGACTGTAGCTTTGTTAAAGACAACTAAACCTACTATTATATTGTACCTACATTTTCATCATTTTCACCATATGGCTCTTCAGCATTGTGTTCCAGTTCCTTTTTCTTCTCTTCAGTCAAATCTTCTTGGACCTAAAAGGCACAAACATACAGCTCTGCAAAGTTCCGGTTTCCTTTAAAATTAGCATGTGGCAAATATAATCCTTCTACAGTAGAACCTCAGAGTTACGAACATAACTCCGATACATTCATAACTCTGAACAAAAACATTATGGTTGTTCTTTCAAAAGTTTACAACTGAACATTGACTTAATACAGCTTTGAAACTTCACTATACAGAAGAAAAATGCTGCTTTCCCTTCATTTTTTTTTAGTAGTTGACGTTCAACACAGTACTGTACTATATTTGCTTTTTGGTCTCTGCTGCTGCCTGCTTGCGTACTGCCAGTTCTAAATGAGGTGTGAGGTTGACTGGTTAGCTCGTAACTCTGAGGTTCTACTGTAGTATTAAAATGCAAAACAAAACAAAAACCCTGTTTAAAAAAACATCACCAGCACATTGTTCACCTGCTCTGAAAATAAATGTCTGAATTTAAAGTACAATGGTCATACAGTGCTCCCCACTACAAGCCAACACACATGCACATACTGCTCAGATTGGAACTGAGACTTCTTTATCAAGTTTGTCCCTCTCTTTCAAAATTAAAACTTCCGTATTAAGTCTGTACAGTGGTTTTGATTAAATCAGTCCCATCAGGAGGCTCCTATAATTAGATTTCATGCTTGACATGTGATACTGACATTTAGTGGTGTGTATACAAAAGACCAATTCCTCCTTAATCTTTTTAATATTCTCTCACTAATATGTGTAGTGACCCTGAGGCTGATAGGGTCCAGAGTGACCTAGACAAATTGGAGGATTGGGCCAAAAGAAATCTGATGAGGTTCAACAAGGACAAGTGCAGAGTCCCGCACTTAGGACGGAAGAATCCCATGCACTGCTACAGGCTGGGAACAGACTGGCTAAGAAGCAGTTCTGCAGAAAAGGATCTGGGGATTACAGTGGATGAGAAGCTGGATATGAGTCAGCAGTGTGCCCTTGTTGGCTAACGGCATATTGGGTTGCATTGCCAGGAGATCGAAGGAAGTGATTATTCCCCTTTATTTGGCACTAGTGAGGCCACATCTGGAGTATTGCGTCCAGTTTTGGGCCCCCCACCGCAGAAAGGAGGTGGACAAATTGGAGAGAGTCCAGCAGAGGGCAACGAAAATGATCAGGGGGCTGGAGCAGACTTATGAGGAGAGGCAGAGAGAACTGGGCTTGTTTAGTCTGCAGAAGAGAAGAGTGAGGGGGGATTTGATAGCCGCCTTCAACTACCTGAAGGAGGGTTCCAAAGAGGATGGAGCTAGGCTGTTCTCAGTGGTGGCAGATGACAGAACAAGGAGCAATGGTCT
This sequence comes from Chrysemys picta bellii, assembly GCF_011386835.1. Taxonomy (NCBI): domain Eukaryota; kingdom Metazoa; phylum Chordata; order Testudines; family Emydidae; genus Chrysemys; species Chrysemys picta. The sequence goes on along the minus strand of NC_088799.1, from coordinate 17,654,108 downwards.
CAAATTGCAGTGGGGAAGGTCTAGGTTGGATATTAGGAAACACTATTTCACTAGGAGGGTAGTGAAGCACTGGAATGAGTTACCTAGGAGGTGGTGGAATCTCCATCCTTAGAGGTTGTTAAGGCCTGGCTTGACAAAGCCTTGGCTGGGATGATTTAGTTGGTGTTGGTCCTGCTTTGAGCAGGGGGTTGGACTAGATGACCTCCTGAGGTCTCTTCCAACCCTAATCTTCTATGATTCTATATGTCAGTCTCCTTGCACTGCTCTGCAGGTTTATTTTGCCCTAGTCTTGCCAACAAGATTCCTATTGCCTTTTATGGGAGGTCAGTTCATGGAATAGCTGTAGGATCAAGTGATGTGATTTTTAACTGGATACCCTAGTTGCAGGAAACCTAAAGATTATATTTTAATTTTTTTTCAATGTGACTAAGTTTCTGACTGCTTGGGCACAGTGAAAAGGCTTGGACCCAACTCACATTCACACTAAGGTCCTTTTACACCACTCTAGCTACATAAATAGGTCTTAAATTGGAAGAAAATATAATTTACTACTGATTTATGGCCCCTTTACACTGCTAGAGTCGCATAAAGAGGGAATGGTGAAAATTAGAATCCAGCCCATTATTTTTTTTAAAAAAACTGGTTATTCCAGTGGCTCCGCCTGTACTGAAATGTTTTCTTATTGTCTATAGGAAAATTTGTAAGGAGCAGCAGTGTAAAGTTCCTCACTGTGCTCTGGTGATATACTTGGATCCATTTGCTGGAAAGACTTTTGCTAGGAATGGGAGAGTCAGTGGCGGATTAGCCACTGAGCCAACAGGGACCATGCCCAGGGTCCCCCGGCCAATTGGGTGTCCCTGTGCCCTGACCCTGCTCCTCGGCAGGAGTGCTGGCTGGAGCGGGGCAAGACCCCTGTACCCTGACCCTGCTCCCCAGCAGGAGTGCAGGCAGGTGGGGAACAGAGGGACTTCAGGTGTAAGGGGTGACTTGTTCTGGCCCAGGGCCCCATCAAACTGTAATCTGCCTCTGGGGAGAGTAGCTCATTTTCCATACGCATTTGATTCTCAACTACTCTGTAAATACTGCCTATAAGTGTGCCAGTTAGTTCTTTTATGGACACCAAATCATTTCATATAAAACACTGAATAACTGCCAGAGGCAACTTAATGACCTGGGTTGACTTCAACATATTTTAAGAAACTGGCAAATGTTAAATACATACCATTTAATCTAAACAAAAAGTAGCAGAATTTCATAAGTGTGCATTGAGCAATCATATCTACTGCTTTGTAGTCCACTAATACAGGTAAAGCAGGAAATAGCCATTATTAGTTAAGTGTTGAAGAGCTGCAGAGCAGCATATAGGCATGCATGATTAGCATGCAACTCAAAATTCTAAAGAGGAAAAACAAAGTTGTTTCCATTGTTTTCTCAGTGTGAAAGCAATGTACTGACAGCTTCTTGGCTATTCAGTTGCATGCATATTGGGAGCTTAAATAGCTCAAACTACTTAAATGAACCACGGATAAATTAGTCTGAGCTAAGGAGTCAGTAGTTAATTGGGAAAACTGCTTGCATGAAACAGAGGTATGTGATTAAAGCATGAAGTATCAGTGAGGCTTTCAGTGACACTTGGAGGGCTAGAGGTTTGTGTTTTTTTTCCTGAGTTGTGATCAGCTTAATCCTTTCAGTAACTGCAGAATTAATGCTAAAAACTACATAGAAAATTAATGGACTGCCATACATCAGCATAAGTACTCAAAAGAAAAAATTACGATTGAAGTATTACATCAATGGCCAAGGGAGAAGTGATGATTACTTCCCATCTTCCCAAAAGCTACTAAGGGAAAAATGATATTTTTATAAAACTGACTGATGTTTACCAAAGTGAACTGAGATCTGTTATGCTACCTGAGTTCCACATATACTCTACACTCTTTTTATTACCTCTTCTTCTCCCTCTTCTTGGTACTGTTCATCCACATTATCTTCTTGCTGGTCAGGATTTCCTGCCATCTGCAGAAACAGAATGGAAATGTAGTTCTACCATGCATATCTCTTAATTTTAGTAATCCAGATGGTTAGAACTACTTGCACTGCAACTAAAATATCCTATATTCCAGAGTGATAGTGTAGCAAATTTTTAATTTGTTGAATATCATTAATATTAGGCTGGTTACATCCTTTACACCAAGTCAAATTGAAAAAAGACAGTGGACTGATTATAAGGAAATCATTGCACAACACAAATCAGACTACACACAGCATACAGACAAAAAATACAGTCCCTGCCATACGAAGTTCACAGTCTAATGGCGAATACAATAGGCAGGATGCAATGGTACACACAGAAGAAAAAACAGACCAGGCTGTTTATTGGGAAACCTTGCTTGTGGGAATCATGGAGGAAGTAAAATTCTTTATGAGGGATATGAGTGAAGACAGGGCAGTGGCTTGGAAATTATAATGGGAAGTTGTTCACGCAGGGAGCAGTGCACAAGGTGACATGAGAATGGTAGCAAAACAGGGCACTGAGCCTGTCAGCGGGGATGGGAGTGATGGGATTAGAGACAAGGTCAAGATATCACAAGAAGCAGTTCTGTAATTTTATCTGCGTGTACTGTATATAGTATAAAAACTGCCCAATTAAAACAAAAACAAAGGTCAGTGTCTTGGTATCACAGTTTGAATGTTTGTTACTGTCCTTCCTCGTACAGCATCTTTAGAACAGCCATTCTCAACATAGCTATTACTATGTACACACAATTGCACATGTTCTACAGATGCTTCCTTTTATCTGCTCACCACTAAATGTTCCTCCATCGCAGGAGAATCCTGCTTCTGATTATTTTGTTTGTGCTGCTCATTCTCATCTGGCAGATTCTCTTCTCTCTCTTGTTCAGCTTCTTCAAACTCATCCTCTCCCTGATTGTTAGGATCATCAGCTGGGTTCACATCTTCCACAGCTGCCTTCTGTAATTTTTAGAAGGGTGTATTGTATAAGTACATTAGTCTCAGCAATTCCATTTCACTTGAAAATTATTATAGTAATAGTTACCTCAGGGCTGATCCAGTCCCCGTTGAAGCCAATAGGAGTTTTTCCATTGGCTTCAGCGGGCATTGAATCAAAACCTTAGTGATTATGAAAAGTGCCAGATTTACAGCACTGGAAATAAGTATGTCAGCTCTGAATAAGGATACAGCTGGGATGTGCACATCTGTCTACTAGGAACTAGACTAGTTTCAGAGGGGTAGCCGTGTTAGTCTGAATCTGTAAAAAGTAACAGAGGGTCCTGTGGCACCTTTAAGGCCTTGGCTACACTTACCCGCTAGTTCGGCAGCTGGCAATCGAACTTCTGGGTTCGACTTATCGCGTCTAGTCTGGACGCGATAAGTCGAACCCGGAAGTGCTCGCCGTCGACTGCGGTACTCCAGCTCGGCGAGAGGAGTACCGCGGAGTCGACGGGGGAGCCTGCCTGCCGAGTGTGGACCAAGGTAAGTTCGAACTAAGGTACTTCGAACTTCAGCTACGTTATTCACATAGCTGAAGTTGCGTACCTTAGTTCGAATTAGGGGGGTAGTGTAGACCTGGCCTAAGACTAACAGAAGTATTGGGAGCATAAGCTTTCGTGGGTAAGAACCTCACTTCTTCAGATGCAAGTGACTGAGGCTACCAACTCATTCCACATAAGATACTGAAAAGCTTTCAGTTATTGATAATACAGCAGGTGATAACACCTGATAAAGTACAGCTCAGTCAGGACAACAAAGACAGGTCAGAATAGTTAAGTGTCAAACTCTGATCAGGCCTGACTCCACATAGCTCACAAAAGTTGCTCTCCATGTTACAGTAGGTTGTGATATCTGAGCCACATTTGAATCAGTTACTTAAGGGAGAAAATGCCTGATAGCTCCTCAACCTTTGCTATTCAATAAATGCTGTTTTTCCTTTATGCTTATTATTCAATATTATCCCATAGATTTAATACTGCAGCTACCAAGGCACCAGTAACATCTTTGGGCTAATATATATTCTTCTCTTCAAATATTTGCCACACAATTTAGTATTCTAAATAAAAATGCATGTATGCAAGATCCTGTATACACCACAAAACTGAACAAAATATAATGAGGTATTTATGTAGAATTGGATTCTCCTCCCTCCAAGGTGGCATCTACTGTGATAGACAGCTGATGAAATGCTTGTTTACTGCTTTTGTATCCGAGTGTTCCCAGTTTAAGTTTCAACAGTGTCAAAATCCTCATGCAGGGTTATACCAGAAGCACAGATCTGGGATGTGTTGAAAGAAAGAATGCCTTCAACAATGATGACCCTGCTCATTTCTAACAAAACAAATAAAATAAAGAGTTTAAATTGTGTCCAAGCTCTTATTTCAACAGCCAGATTTGTCTTACCGCTGGCTCGTCTGCCTGCTGGTTCTCTATTTGATGCTCTGGTTCTTGCTGCTCATTTGCATTAATTTGGTCTTCTACTTCTTCAGCTTCATCTTGGTGCTGATTGTCCCTTTCATACACTGACAAAATTAATTATTAGAATGAGTATTACAGTCGCTCCTGGAGTCCCCAACTGAGAAAAAGGCCCCATTGTGGTAGGAGCTGTGCATACATGTAGTAGTCCCTGCCCTGAAGAGCTTGTGATATAAATAGACAAGACAGACAAAAGATTTAGCTTCATTTTACAGATGGGAAACTGAGAGACAGAAAGATTAAGTGATTTGCCTGAAATTACACCAGAAGTCTGTGGGAGAGCCAACAACTGAATCCAAATCTCCTGAGATCCAGTCTAGTGCCTTCACAAGGCCGTCCTTCTTCTCGTTTGTATATAATCATAACTGCACCCATATCTTAAGCAATACAACCATCACAAATCACTAATGAAACATAATCACTGATTTTAATTGTAAAGAAAATGCAGTGCTCTTATTGGAATCCAAAACCGCTATATTTATTTCTGAATGGATGAGACAATCTGACACTGAAGACAGTTCAGATGGGGGGAAAGAGAATTCAATCTCACCTCCATCCTCTTCGTGGATGCCTTGCCCCTCTTCTCCTTGTACAATATCATGGTCCATATTGTCATAATGAGCTTGTTGGCTAAAAAATTATATGCAAAAATACAGTTTCAGTTTCACAGAGACAGTTCTGGCTGCTTTTTTTTTTTTTTAAGGATTCCTAAGTTTACTTTCCTGTTAGCTAAGTTTTTCCATCAGCATTTGTAAAAGGAAATGTACATTATGGAACATTTGTGTAGGATACCTTACTAGCCTTTGCATCTGTTTTCCTATCTACAGAAATGGTGGGTAGTATTGGCTTATTCGTAGGGCTGTTATAATGACACAAGTTAGTGTCTGTACAGTGCTTTGAAAATGTAGGGTGCTAAGAAATGAAATCAAAGAGTCTAGTATTCAAAAAGCTGTTAAATAATGGTCCCAAAGCAAAGAAGTGATACACATGTACCTGAGCAATTTAGGCTTTGATTTGGCAAGGAGTTTGCTTATGTGACACTCCCTTTAGAATTGGGGATTTGGACAGTACTAATTCACTTCCTGGAAATAAGGCTTTTTTTTTAATGTTACTCATGTTAATATTTCCCTATTACTGTGTGTTTCAGAAAATATTTCTCTAAAGATCATTATATAGGTTTGAGCTTCAAAAAATAAGTGAAGGCCACTATTGGCAGGAGAGCAGAAAGAGTATTAACTGAAGACCGTTATTAAATGGGAGACTGAAAGGGGGCGAGGGGGAGAGAGAGAAGATAATCTACAGTACGTAGACTGTAAGCTAGGTTTACAGGAGCCTGATGTACACTCAAAGGTTCTGTATTTTAATAGGCTATAAAAATGTTTCAACATCACGGATATGAATCAAACCAATTTTTTTTTTAATAAAATCCAAAAAGTTAACGCTAAAAGTTCATCCTTAACTCATGCTATTAGCTACACGGAGCAAGTGATATTAGCCCTTCACTTTCACGAGCATCAAGTTCCCATGATATTATTTTAAAATATCGTCTATTTATGGGGTGCTTTTCATCCGAAAAGATCCTAACACATTTCAAAAACTGAAATTGTCTATGTACAGCACTGCTGACGTGTAGCTACCTCTGGGGCACGGAATAACAACCAGGTAGCACAAAACAAGCCACATGACTGTACTGGTAAAATATGTATAAACATCCAAGATACTAGGCATGTACTCGGGGCAGCTAGCCCCTCTTGCAGCTCCAACCTCAACAGCTCTATTTTTAGTGCACTAGTGTGATGACAGCTAGCAGGGTATGTCTCCTCGAGGTACAATTTACACTGAAGTGCAGACATACCCCATGAAACCCAGAGTGCAGATCTCAGCATACATGTAAGGGAAGTTGTTAACCTTAGCTGGTTTCTGTACTGCTCTTCTCCTCGTTCAGCCTCTCTCCGTAGTGCAAGCTCTTTTTCTTGAAGCTGCTGCTGCCGTAATAACTGCCCTTTCAGCCTCTGCTGGTGTAGAGATTCCTGATGTTCCCTTAGCTGTCTGGCTTCTTCAGCTCTTCGGGCGGCCAGATGCTGTTGTTCCAACTGTTCTTCATAGGCCAGTTTGTATCTTTTTGTTACACTCTGTGTCAAGAAGTGAAAGAAACATGTTTGAATATATACCCTTCTGAACCTGCCTTCTTGGGTACCTATTTCCCTTCACTATCGGAATGATTTTCCTGGTATAACGCATATTACCAGCAGGGGACGTGCTAAAACCACTGATGCCAGAAAAGTAGAGGTTGGGAGAAGGGGGGAGAATTATGCAGGCAATGGATAAGATGGAGAACAATGTATAAATAGCTGTTTTGTGATCATAGAGTCAAACTTCACTCTTGAAGCTTTCATCATCTTACTTGACGTTACACATTAAATGCTCCCATTATAATCACAGCTGCTTTTTTTTTTAAAGGGGAATTAGAATACCTGAGGCTGTGGTATAGTTTTTAGCACCATAAATCTGACACTGCCACAGTACTAAGATCTCATGTTGACAGGCACTTGACATATTTTAGAAAGTTAAAAAAATATTGGTACTATTGGCTGTCTGAGGCTGTCTGAAGGAGCATGGGAGGTAGGGTTGATCATGTGGTCAGAGTGCAGGTGAAAGAATCAAAGGTTTGTGATAAATGCAGTTTATCCTATGGCTATCTCCAATACATACCAACATATAGTACGTGTCCTCCAACCCACACTCCAAATACATCCTGTGTAATATCTGAACTAAATGCAAACTGTGCTGACCTACTCAAGCACAGTTGGGTAAATGACACAGCTTGAAAGCATCACCAAATTGTGGGCTTTGTTTTTGTTTTTTGGTACATTACTAAAAAATGATAGCCATGGAAGAATATAGAGATTATTGACAAAATTAGAATTCAATGGTGGTTTTATTCTTGACTGGAATGAGAGCTTGACTGGGTCTTAAATGAGAGACTAAACATTGTTTGCAACCAGGCACACTAGAGGCAGGTATTGCGCAATCCTCTGCCATTGCAGCCAAATCATAGCCTCATAGCCTACTATGTCCCTACCTGCCATTCCAGTCCAGAGCACCTCAGCCAACGTTTTCCCATCAGGCTTGAATTCTGTGAGTGTTTTGTTAGATGGATAAATGCATACGGGGCTTGGATGAGACCAACAAATAAATTGTTCTGCTTGAGACCTGACCCAGAATGCATTTCCAGGTCTTATTGTTTCTATTTAAAGCTCCCCAGAATATACCTTGCCTTTACTATTCATTAAATTCCCTTTGCTCCTCTAGGCATGTTCATCTTACAGCTAAAATGCTTTGTGAAAATATTAGCAAACACTTGAATGAAGAGTGTTTACTAAAGTTATACCAATAACTGAAAGGGAAATGTAATTGCATTTGCTATGGCAGAGGACACTTCAAATCTAATATTGTAAAGAAAATCCCCCAAAAAACTCAAACACAAACCTCCCCTCCCACAACCCCCAAGCTTTAGACTGGACTCAATGTGGCTTCCCTTTTGCACCTGCAGTTATTTGCAAGTGGAATTCATGTCATTTAGACATTTACACCCAATTCAGAAAGCACTTTATCATGTGCTTAACTTTAAGCATATGCTTAGAGTCCCAGGCATTTAAGTGCTGTGTTTTAAATGTTGCCTTATTCCTCAACTGCCTGCAAATCCAAATGATACTAATTACATCTGCAACTAATTGCAGGTGCAAAGCAGGGCCTGCAGTTGACAGGTGCCAGAAAGGGTGACTGTTGTTGAGAAGAGAATCTTGCACCTCTGAGTGAATGCGTTCACCCAGCACGTTGGCTGCTTCCTCTTTATGTTCCTGTTCTTTCCAGTCATGTTCTTCTGGTGCTTGATCCTGTTCTTCCACCAAGTTCTCAGGTTGCCCTGCCTGCTCCATTTCCTCTTCCTCGAGTTCTTTTTTGTGTTCCTCTTCAACTTGGTCCATGTGTTGCTCTTCATCTTCTCCTGCTTCTTGTTGCTCCTGAATATTCAGTTCCTTGTGAGGGTGACCCTCATTTGCTTTTCTGCTCAAATGTAAAGGTTCATCTCCATCTTCTCTTCTCTTGGAATTTATTTCTTCCCTTTCCTGTGGCTTCTCCTTATTCTGGGGTACCTGTGTAAAATGATATATTAATTCCATGATATTTCAGAGATGTCTACGTCTAGAGTCCATGACACTATAAAACATTTGCATGACTTCCATAAAGGCTTAATATTTTATAATGTTCATAAAAGAAAATGTCCACCTGTTTATTATTATCAGTGATTAGGTCTGATAATCACTCAAGGCCTCTTTCATGTAGACCTCAACGTGATCTGAAGTAGCAGCTAGACATCTGTCTACCTATTTGTATGTGTAAACAGACTCATCTTTATTAATATGAGCATCCACATTAATTGTTGGCACAAGAGGATACAATTTATTTAGGGCACAACATTGTGCCTGGAAAATTCAGTAGTTGCTGAATATCTGACTCATAATTTATACTCAGATTTGGTTATGTTCTAGAAAATGCTAAGGGTGAGATTTCCAACCTTGATCATGATGATCAGCACATTATTCTAAAAATAGAGTCTTATTGAAGTCAGTGATAACTTGTGGAGTAAAATATTACTCCACATGAGTAAAGGTGGCATAAATCAGCTATGTTCTACAATAAAAATTAAGGCCCAGATTCTACTACACTTACTCATGCTGAGTAGAATTTCACTCAATAACTAGAACTGATGGGCCTACTTCTGGAGTAAGGTACTACTCAATGTGAACATGGGTATCAGAATCTATTCCTTGGATCTATGCAACTAAAAAATGACAATAACATAAAATAACTCAACCCACTTTTAATCTAAAATGAAGCCCAAAATATTTATCTTCCAGTTAAAAAAAAAAAGTGTTTTATTTTTAGGCTTGGCAGAATTCAATTTTTATGTTTTATCATGGTAGTGGATAATATTGATGTTTATTTTAAAGCATTTTTTTTCAATTTTTATCAATATTAAATTTTCACATTTGCACAAAATGTGGGGTTTCACACAATTATTTAATGACAGATGCTGAGGTTCAAGAAGTTAAAGCTGTAGAACAGTTAAAACACAAGTTGTTAACATCATACGTCAAAATATGTCAAAAGTAAATATGTTTAAATCAAGTTCTCAAGCAACATTTTTCTTTGCCTATCTGTAAATTTTGATGTTCATATTACTGATATATAAATCTAATTCCTCCGAGCCTATTTATTTTGATTCAGAAATATTTATTCTCAACTTGCAGAGACACATGTCAAATAAGAGCTCACCCCCGGATTTTACATGTGAACCTGCACTTTTATTTTCAGGTAGCTAAAAATGTTTGAATTGTAAAATATTGAAAAGGTACATTCAGTTTTCTTCAGAATTTGTGTTTCAACCAAAACAATCGGGCAAATTCAACACTAATTGAATCTGCATTTTTCATCCAAAAAAGACTTTTGTCCAAAAAATTTCATCAACCCCTTGTTGAAAATCATTAGGGAAAAAAATTGCTGCAGCAGTCAATGATTTTCACCTCTTTTTGCTCTTCGGCTGCATTTTTCTCATGTGGTGGGAGGTCACTATTTGGAGGTGTTGCTCCTGCCACTGTCGCTTCCTGTGGAACATTTGGCTGCTCTAACTTTTCAGGTTGTCGAAAACTTGGCATTTTGTTGAGTGTGTCCTTCAGTTGTTTATATTCTTCTACCTGGGACTAAAATTGAAATATACCCATTGTACTACACCAGACAAGCATGTTATTAAAATACACACTCGCTCCGGAGTGAGTTTGTTGGCAAAATGGGTACACAGAATCACTCAACATGCACATCAGATCAAACATCAAGATTTTAAGACTGATTGTTTCCATGCATTAGATAGCCGTGATTTAATACGTATTCATCAATCACAGTGAACATGCAAATACAAACCACGCAGGAAAATCCCTACAGTACAGCGATGGCGATTAGTTTTTCATGCCAGGCAGAAGAAGAGCTGAAGGGAATGATTAAATTTTCTTTGCACACTTTAAAATGAAAGAAACAGAGTGCCATGGATTGTTTCTCATCTGCTCAGTAGCAAGAGATGCAATTCTTTTTAGAAACAGTAATCAAGTTTAAAAAAAAAGTCACAAGTGATTAAAAATTCTCAGCTATCTTCAACCTTTAGATAATTGGTAACAATAGACAAGAGTCAAGAGAAAATATTATGGGAGAAAAAAAATCAATCACGCTGGAGCAACTTTAATGGAAAACAACAAATAAAGTAACAACACTTCCACTGGTGGAAGGGAGTGAGTGGGAAGGGAAAAGATAAATTTAGAGCTGCTAAACATCCCTTCAGTAAGTAAGATGTCAGGGATCCACTTCTTTGCAACTGCACTGATGTTTTTCAGGCCAATGGAAGATCTGTTCACTTTCAGCAAGCTACCCATGCTGGACGTTCAGGCAGGATTGGGAAACTTTTCACAAGCCACTCCCCATAAAGCAGGTGTACAAGAAAAAACCATTCAACTCAGAAAGCAGGGTATTTTCAGAAGGGGCATCTTTCATAACCAATTACATCTATCAGATACACGAAAGGTAGTGCCTAGCACTGCAGCTTACCATTTACATATAACCCCTCCACCTTCTCCTGTTCCACTTCCCCTCTCCTTGTGTTAAGGTTTATAACTCTGTGGGAAAACATTTAACACTATTTGGAGCTAAAACTTGCCACACAATCACTCAGCTTTAAACAACTCTTAAAAATCGCTCAAAGCACTCTTTCTTGTTGGAGGGGAAAGAGTGGGTTCTAAAGGCATCAGATTCTCTGTTACTCTTGTGAGGAACTACTGATTGGGAGTAAATAAAATGAAATGGTTCAAGTTATTATTTTGGTAAAAACGCCAACATTTTTTTGGTGATTTAAAAAAATAAATAAATCCAAATGAAGGTTTAGCAATTGGCTACAGTACACACCCAGTGACTGTGTAAGTCCCTTGGTGTACTTGATATAATATCATAACAATCAATAGTACATCAGACAAACATGATGCATCATATCAAATCAATATATAATCTTGATACAAAACAAACTCCACAGTGCTACAGATTGACATGATGCAGTATGTGATAATAGGTCCGAAGTTAGACGCACCTCAAAGCATCTTCAAAACACTATGTCATCGATTAAAAGGGACAGGCCTAAACGCAAAGTAGAATGTGAAGTAATTACAAGTCTGGCTTTTCTGGAGGGAGGTCTCACTTTCTCTGTGTCCCCCTCCTCTGCTTGATTCATGGGAGTCTCTGACTATGCATTTTACAGAAAAGATTAAAGACAATGTTAACTACAGTCCTTGGATAAAACTGGAATTAAGGGTCTTAAACATAAAAGGTTATCCTTGAATCTAAATTTCCTTTCCCCTTAATGGCCATAAACCAGAGATTACTATATACAGGATATTCTTAACCGTGTTTTCAGTTCCTCCAATTCAGGACTCAAAGGTTGATGCTATACTCCACCCCACTACACAAATCATTCCAAGCTAAAAGTTGTCATCCAAGGTCTTAGCCTAAAGGGAATTAATATTGGCATGAAAATAGAGTTTATAATATATATTAACTTTTCTGGCTCTTTGAGCTATAGAAATCCACATAAGTGGTGGTACTTTAAAGATTCAAGTCACAAATATTAGTGTAGTGTTGACTGCTGACATTATCCATCCTTTTAAATATCTACCACATGTCCAACAATGATAGGGTGCCTTTTTGAATGGTTTGTCTGAGTAGAACTGCTGTGAATCCTTTCTTCAGCAGGTTTGCAAGAAAAGCAATGCAAACTGTGTTAAGTATCACCTGTTGATTTCACAGAATTCACAAGATGTATGAGTACGCTGTTTAATAGGATGAGTGTAACATTATGTATGTGGACAGATAAAGTCTAAAGAAAAGCAAGTGCAGATTTTGTGTTTAAGGGGACGAACCATAGCCCAGCGTAATCAATGAAAAGTTTCCTATTGGCTTCAGTAGACTTTGGCTTAGGCCCTAGGTGGGATTACAGGAGACCTATTTTTGAAGAGTTTAGCAAACAGACCCCTGGACTTTAGCCGATAGTGGAAGAAAGATTATTGCCTGCTACTTTGAAAAATTGGCTTCCAGCACATATTGCTATCTGAAATGACATGTCTTTACTTTTTTCAGTCTGTGAAATCCAATTATGGAAGCACATCAAAACACTGGCCTGTCCATTAGTATATAACCTACCTTCAACAGCAAACAGAATTTAGGAAGGAACACTCAATCCTGTAGCTCCCACTCAAGATTCCAAAGATTTTTATAGTATTTTTTTGACATACACTAGATTCTTGTTTTCCTTCCTGATCCACTCTTTTGCCATACTAATCTAAAGGTAGGCACTACCATCCTAGCTTCCCCCAGAACTTTGCTTTTCATCATTATCCTCCTTGATCTTTTGGTAATAGTTTTCCCAAGATAAGCAGCAGACCTATACCTCACTATTGGGACATGTGGCTACTACTGGAATAGCTGGCTGGCTGTGTAATTTGCCATCAAGGTAATAGCTCTTTATCTTGTATATACAATTTTTTTAAACTTGTTAATGCTCTTCCTTTTTAGTGTCTCCAAAGCCCATGTGGTGTTCTATGTTCCTCCATGCATACTCTGTCTCTACTGCACCAGCTAGTCCTTTACACTCCACCTGCTTTGTTATGCTAGCATACACAAAGCTAGACCACATAGGCTTTTTAAGTGAACCAGTTCTTTAAATGTGATGTGTTCCTCAAGTGTCAGAGCCCTGACACCTTGAGTTAACCAAAGTTCTATAGGAGAAAGAGAAAGAAAGGAAAGCCTTCTGCAATCTATCATACGTGGAAAGATACCACTCTTATCAGTAATTCATATGCTCAGTTGGACCTATAATGGAGCTGTCAAAGACCAAAACAATTATTTAATTTGCTATAATTTCAAATTTAGCAGAAGCACTTCAAGGCATGCATTTTTCCCTGAGTGTGTAGCAAGGTGTTAACTGCAGATTCCCATGCAAAAAGCTGCATGCATAAGATTATAGTCAGTTGAGGTAAGATAAAAAAGTTCCAGAAAGATTAAACAGATCTCATAAAAAGGAGATCTGATATTCTGTTTTCCTTTCTGACCTGTGCAGCAGCTAGTGCACTCTTGTGGTCTTCCAATGTCACTACAAGCTGGTCATGTTGGGAGAGTAAATTCTTATGCTGTTGCTACATAAAAAAGAAGAATGTTACGTATTTCATATCGTTTGTTCTGGATTGCACCAGGTTAACCTTAAATTGAAATATATCCCCACAGATCTTTCAAACTTAAAAATCCTAACTGGGAATAACACGCACTTTGATTTTTTTTAATGCGTGTTTAATGTGGAGTTCAATATCAGAGTGTTAGCAGCAAACACCAAATTTAAAGCCAGAGTTTTGTAACCACAGTTGAAAGTTGGAGCAGATGTGGAGAGATAGGACCTAAAATGGAATACACTTCAATATTAACATTATTTACCAAAAGACAAATGACCGTTTATTAAGAAACCTTTCCTTTTGCAAATAAAACAAAACAGAATTTTAAAAGCCCAACAATCTTATATACAGGGCCATTTCAAAACCATGCTGGATCATTTGATTCTTCCTCTGATCCCATCTTTGTATTCACCATCATTCTTTTAGCATTGTAGAATAGCTAAAGTATAGTTGGCAAGAAATAAGTAATATATTTTAGTCATGTTTTCCAGAAAAGTTAAACATTTCCATCATAACCTACCTCCAAGTTGTTGAAATAATGGCAAAGCATTTCACATATACTAGGAGGAGGGTCTATTTCTAGGGAACAGAAACCAACCTTGACATCTTGTAGCTGGGTATGAATATCTTGGTGTGCTTTTCTCAGCTGTCTATTCTCCTCTCGCAAATTATACAGAGATTCTATTAAAAACAAAACAGAATGGAAAGACTGAACTCAATCAGATTTATGCTTTTGTAATTTTAATATCACAAGTTTTAAAGTATTTGCTCTTAAATACTATTAAAGCCTAATTCAAGATGATGTACAAAATAAGGATTATTATATAAATTGCATAAAATACCACATAACTGCAGTGGTAAAACACATGAGATCAGTGCACAGAGATCAAAGGAGCTAGTGCTGACATTAATGTGTTGCTCTCATCCCTATACAAAAACACAACCTTAAACTTTCAAAGCCAAGTTCATTAAATCCAATTCATCAGTTCCTAGATTAAATTTATTTTTGTATGACCATACTTTCATTTCCTGGCTGAGGGCAGGGTCTAGTGGTATGTCCTATATTTAGGAGGGGGGATTGCAAACAGCAGAAGCTTCAGCCAGGATCCTGGATGCTATGCTGGGACTCTAACAGAGTAATAACCCCCCAGCCATCACCTCTCCAGGCTGTATGTGGAGTCTGGAAATTTTCTCCCCTAAGACTTAGCAGTTTAATTAGAAGCAGTGACCAGAACTCAAAGGGGATGGAAGTGTGGGATGGAACTGGAAAGTGTGGTAGAAGAGGAGTGGATGCTACCACTAAGAAGGAAAGCAGCAGCATGCCAAATCCAGCCTTCTGCTTCAGGGTTCTGTATGGGTTGGCACCTTTGATTTGCTTTGAGCCACCTCAGGAGCTAGGAAGCTGGGATCTTTCTCCCATCTCTTAGGCAGCTCCAAAGCTGGTAAGTGTGTTGGTGGGGCATGGGAGAGTGTGGCAATAGCCCTCTAGTTTAGGAAGAATACAAGTCCAACCTTTTGTTCTATGCCATTTATATTCTAAGATCCTCCTGACACGAAATGGGACACTTAGAGAAAAATAAGTTATGCTTCAAAGTACTTTACATACTAACTAATTAGTTCTCACGTCATCTTTGTGAGGTAGATAAATATCCTTATTTTAGAGAAAAATATTCTAATATTTTACAGACAGGGAAAATGAGGTAAAGAATGTGAAGTCACTTCACCAAGGGCTCATAGTTAAACTGACAACAGAACTAGCAACTGTGTTTTCATCAGATGTTGGTTGTTTAAGAAAGAGATCCAAAATCAGGCCCAATTTTCCCAGTTTTGAATGTGGAGGCAGGTTCAGAGCTGAGCATTTGAATCCAGCCCCCAACATTTGAAATGTTTCAGGGCCAGGAATCCTGCCCTATCTGTAATCAAGATAGAGTCAAAAAAGCAAAACATACTCTAGTTGGAATTCTCCCAAAAGGTCCCAGAAATACAGGATTGAGAAGCCCAGAGATATGAATGGCAAAACTCAGTAGCAAGAACATGTAAACTGACTGGTAAAGGAGCAAATGCTGAGTGAGCATGAATGATGACCTGTTATGCTCAGTGTGTGTGAGTGCGCATTTACACGCATGCCCAACTCCACTCTCGGTCACACACACCAGTATTGATTTCTACGTTTAAAAAGCAGTGGCAGGTGAAGAGTTTTAAGCTGTGTAGTATGACTGAGTCAGGCTGCATATACCCTTTAGCTTGGAAAGTTCCTGCTCTTTCTCTTCTTGTATTTGTACAGATTTCTGCTTGTGATCGCTGAATGTTCTTCTAAAGTCTTCTCCTTGTTTTCGGTGTTCCTCCTCGAGGTCTGCATGCTGTTTCTTTAGTTCTTCATGTTGACTCTGCAAATGCCAAATTGAACACTGGAAGGAGTTCTGCACCTGCATATCTGGCTATTATCATCTTTGGCAATTTGTTAAATCAGATGAATAGCAAGCATTCATAACAAGAAGTTTATTATTCAAATCCTGTACACTACAGTTCCTACTCAACACAAAATTGCCTCTGTGCCTCTGTAGCTCCTTGTTCTAGGGACTTACCATCCCCCTTGGCAGCTGTTATATCCCTCTGAGAACTGCTGAATACACCTTCTCAGAGGCAGAATCTCACCATTAATAATCTGGATCCACAGCAATATTAGAAGTTAATATTGTCAATGACTTGTCTGCTGCTTCTACAGCCAATCTGGAATATTACCTCTATTGGAAACCTCAGAAAACTCTTTACAGCATACTCCCAAAGGTTTCTTCAGATACATGATCCAGCTCCTCTGAGGTCAATGGTTCCATTGACTTCAGTGGTGCAGCACTGGACTAACAGTTTCCATTAAAAAGACTTGCAATAGCAGAGATATTGCTGTAAATCTAGAGGAACCCTTAAATCTATAATGGTTAATAAAGTTTCTCATAAATATGCATCAAGAGTAACCAGGAAACCATTGGAGCTGGAAAGACTTCAAAAGTGCTGGAAGGATTTAGGAGCACAATTCCCGTGATGATTAGCAATGGGACCGTGTTCCTAAATCCTTTAGGCACTTCTCAAAATTTCCCTCAAGCACGGGATTTTCAAAAACACTAATACTCTATCCTTACTGATGTCAGGCTGAGTTTAACTGATTTCAATGGAGCAGAGTTAGGTCAATGTGGAGCACTTTTTGAAAAATCCCACCCTAAAGCATAAAAGTCTGTGACAATGATTCTAGTTCTTTTGATGTAGTAACCTTAAAGGGTCATGTCATGAAGTACAAGTTTAAAACTAACCTGCATTGTGTTTTCTTTCTTTTTCAAGTAAGAACCTAAAAAAACCACACAACTTTGGCTAGCTATTGAAATTGCAATCCTACAAATAACCCCACTTTCACTAGCTAAATATGCCATTTAACTTTTTTTAGGCATCTCTTTTTTTTTCCTTCCAGGAATCTTTTGCTATGCATGTAGCTGCATTTAAGATGAAAAATAACTTAACACCAGAAGGCTATAATTATTAAATTACAAGATATTCTTCTAATACTAAAATATACGGAAGCAGAGCTAGCTACCATTTAAGAAGGGCTATTAATTGTGTACACAGAATTACTTGCCATTGCATATTTTAATGTACATATTCCCCACTACATATTATATTTGCAACAAGCATAACTGAATAATGCATAAAATTCCATCTTTTTCAATGGACCTGTGCATAATATCTGCATTGAAGTGATTCCATTTGACCCAAAACAATGGCAAAAGGAGTAGTTATTTGATTGCAGGATCCCAACTATAAAAATTCTTGAAACTATTTCCAGAATTTATTACTTTGGATACTGAGTACAATTTCTAATATGCAAAATCTTTCCAATTTTACCTAGTGGCATGCATGTCAATATCCCCCTCAAATAACTATGCAACTCACCAGAAAACATAGCTATTCAATACATGATGCAATCAGTTTATCCTTAAAGTACATTCATGAAAGGAAAATATCTTTTTGAAACAATATATTGACTCTTGGAGATGGGCCAAAAAAACCTAGTACATTTATTTCTCATATTGCTACCCCCCAAAAGAGAATCTCTTTGGTACCTACCTTCAACATCTGGTGTTGTACATTCAATGTGCTATATCTGCTATTTGAATCTTGCTGAGAAATGAAAATATTAATGTTAATTAGGGACAACAGAATCTCATATCCTGATGCACTTTCATGTTCCTATTCTTTGTCAAGAATATTATACAGAAGCTATAAACTAGCAATTATAATTCAGCATGGAGCCTACCTGACCTGGTCTCTTTTTGGTTCTGAAATATATCAGGTATAGCAATTGTGCAATAGGTGAGGTAGTAATGTATTTTTAATTACACTATTATTCCTCCGACTCTTTTCTTCCCACTTTAGACTCAAAATAAACAGCAACATGCTTTCACTTACTATCACTACAAAGAGTTCTTTACAGACCTCAAATATATTTCCAATGACAGTCTCAACTTGCGTCCTGGCAGCTACTGCACAAACCAAACTTTCTTGGGGATTTAAACTTGCCAATCAAAAAAACCTGGTTACGAGACTCTGGCTCTGTCCAATAAGAAAAGGACAGCAGCAACAGGATTTATGATACCATCTTCTCTGTTTCTCTCCCTATTCAGTTTTCTCCAGTCAAGATTGGCTGATAGGAGACAGCTATTATAAAAAGAGTATCATTAACTTCAGCTACTATAGTATAAGCGGAGGAGTGTTTGTTTTTCCAAAGTAATTCCCTAGAAAGAAACTTCCTCTCTTACTAGATCATTTGGATCTTTCTAACAGGGCGCATTTAACATACATAACAAAAGTGGAATAAGTCAAAGCTATTTCAATTAGGGTTTGGTAAGTCTCTTATCTTTTTGAATGGTTTTAATTACATACCCTATCCTTTCCTTTGTAAATGGAGTAGTGTCGTTATTCTTTGGTACCAATTCTTTAACATTCTATTTTATTTTATTTTTTACTTACCCTTCCTTTATTTAGTGTTTCTTGTGCTTCCAATTTATAAACAAGAAAGTCTAGGAAATAATAAAAAAGGAGACTATTAAAGAAATATTTCACTGACAAAAAAGCTTGGGGGCCAGAATCTGTAGATACTCTGTATTCAAAATACCTTCTTGTAAATGGGAATTCCACACACAAAGTAGCTACAAAGTTGGGGAATGTTGCATTTACAGCTTTCCTGAGGAACTATAAAAACTAAGGAAATACTTTGAATTTTAAATCTGATCGTCAAAGTATTTGCATATAAAACTGTTTATGCCAGTACTGTACAAAGTATGGCAAGGCAAGCCTGGGACTACTGGTGGGAAACTAAATGTGTTTCAGAAGTCTTATGTACTACATTTAAAGGCCCAGTAGCACTATTAAAAGGAAAGGGGAAGTTAAATTGTGCATTTTCCTATGAGAAGATAATACTTTAAAATCCTCTTCAGCCACAAGAACACAGGAAAGACAAAAAGCAAAAAACACAAAAACGCTTCCCACCCCCTTTTCATTGTGAGTTCCTTTGTACTCTTCTTTATTTTCTAATTCTGAAAAAGCTGACCTGCCCTTTACAAAACTAATGATTTATTGTTGTCCACTAGGTGGCACCACAAAACCATCTAGGATTATAGGGCAAGAAAACCCCAAACAGCTTTTAATGCTTTTTAATCTTTTGTATCAAACAACTTGCTTTAACTGAAGGCCCATGAATCGCCTAGCTAGCAGCAACTATTTTTAGGAAGAGTGCAGGGTGGACTTTCATTACCTTATGCCTTAACATTTCAAACAAGTAATGTACACCATGAAAAATTACTTAGAAAAGTTACCAAAACTATTGTACTCTTAAAACTTTTGCAGAGAGTGGCTTTTTAAAAAGAAAAATATGTATTATTTGCATAATCAAACACAGCATATGTCCAGTACTATATTATTCAAGGACATTTAACTAAGACCCAGATTCACAAATCATCTCTATTCCGGACAGGCGTTTTAAGCATGTACTTCACTTTAAACACACAAGTTTCTGAATTGGGGCCTAACTGAATACCTTATGGCATGCATCAAATGGTCATATGCCTTATGGAGTTTTTTTTTTTTAAATATCCAATAAAAGGACTTGTGCATATATTTATATCATAGAAATTCAATATGCTGTGTCTATACCAGTGGACCTACCAGTGAATTACAGGGATCCATAATTTATAAAATTAACATATATAACTGAGAAAAATGAAAAACAAGATTTTTACCTTCTTTTGCTTTCTTATGTTCAAGCCTTTCCTTCTGTAAAGACTTTTCTAATCTTGACCTGTGCTCATAGACAACTGAAAAGAGAAAGATTTGAACATAGGAATTCATTTTACAGATAATAGAAAGGGGAACAATACATAACAAATAGTATTGGTGCAGAATGCATAAGGACAATCCAAAGTCAGTTATACCAACTGATTTCAGAGTAGCAGCCGTTTTAGTCTGTATCCGCAAAAAGAACAGGAGTACTTGTGGCACCTTAGAGACTAACAAATTTATTTGAGCATAAGCTTTTGTGGGCTACAGCCCACCATCCGATGAAGTGGGCTGTAGCCCACGAAAGCTTATGCTCAAATAAATTTGTTAGTCTCTAAGGTGCCACAAGTACTCCTGTTCTTTATACCAACTGAGAATCTGGTCCTTAAACTTTAGTCCTAGCCATTTAAACTTTTATTTATTACTCAAATTCGGTTTGTGCTATCTCTCTATCTGTGGCAAGTGAGTTATACGCTCAATTTGTTTATGGGGATGGTCAATGCTGGTAGGCCTAAAATTAGACCTACCAGTTTATCTTTATTTCTTTGGTATGCATGTGTGAATTTTGCCATATTTCCAATCTCTTCTGCCTTGCTTGTGAAAAAGACAAATGAAATATTCAAAAATCCTGCTTAGAGTTCTTCAAGACCAGAATTCTTGCAGCACTCCATTTGCTCCCAAGAAGGGAATAGGCAGGTAAAGTAGTAGGACAGATGAGAAAGGCGGAATAGTGCAGTGGTTGGCGGGTTAGCCTTGAAGTTGGGAGACTTGGGTTCAGTTCTCTGCTCTGCCAGACATATTGTATGACCTTGGGAAAGTCACTTAGTTGCTCTGTGTCTCAGTTTCCCATCTGTAAAATTAGGATAATAGTACTTCCATACCTCACTAAGAATAACTACATTGAAGACTCAAGTATGGGGAGGCCATATAAGTACTTCATAGTAGATTCAGACATAAACAATGTCTGATACAAATAATCTCTTCTTTCTATCCCAGTCCCCAGCTGAGTGGGACATCTTGTATAGAATCTGATTGTCTTTTGGATGCCCACTCTCAGCAATACATGGTGCTGATGTCTGAATCCACTTTGTTTCAGAATACGTGGGCCCTGTCATCCTTCGAAGTAATACTATCTCAGAGAAGCTATCTCATTTTTTTCAGATTATCAGTCCAAGTATGAAAATTCCTAATTCAGGAGAGCATCTCAGTTCAGGAAGGGAATCTAAGCTCCATTGATTTCAATGGGATTTAAACCTATGAGTAAATTTAAGCATGTCCTTAAGTACTTTCTTGAATAGAGGTCAAAACTTCTAAACTGCTTTTCACAGGTTATATTAATTATTGCCGTAGTGGCAATTAAACACTTTAGTTAAAGATATAATTTCAACCCAAATCTCGTGTGTGTGAATTTTTTTTCAATCCTCAGTTGTTCCAAGTAATACCTACAGTTACTGTAACTAAAATGAGATACAATTTTATCTCAATTTTTTCCAGTTTGTTTACTTTGTAATCTAAAGCATTTTGTTTGAGTCAGCTTTGCTTTTTCCTCTCGATAGTCAGTTATTTGCATGGGTTTTGCACAGAGCAACTAGGGTGAGAAAAATATTTAAAACAGGAAAATATGATTTGTAAAAACCACAAAAATTGTTGCATGGTCTCAGACATATGTAGTTGCTGAAATCACTTTTGCTTATTTAAATTGACTGGATTAGATATGATGCTATCTTTTTATCCTCTGTTTACTTGTTATTGTAAAAAGTGAGGCATATAGAGCTTTGCTTATATAAGCAAGTAGTGTAAGACAATATATAATCAGATGCTGCTTTGGGTATCAGCAGCAAAATTTATTTACCTCAAGTGACAATAAACCAGCATCAAGACAAATCAATATATGTATTGTTTGGGGCTGTAAAACGATCTAAAAAATTAATCACGAGATTTTAAAAAAATTTGATTAATCGCAATTTTAATTGCACTATTAAACAATAATACAATACCATTTATTTAAATATTTATGGATGTTTTCATCTATACTGATTTCAGTTACAACTCAGAACACAGTGCTGATGATGGGTTCTGCTCAATAACGATCCAAAGAAGTGCAGACCTATGCACATTCATTTAAATCATTTGAGTCGGATGCCACCAACAGAAGGTTGATTTTCTTTTTTGGTGGTTTGGGCTCTGTAGTTTCCATGTCAGAGTATTGCTCTTTTAAGACTTCTGACAACATATTGCACACCTTGTACCTCTCAAGATTTTGAAAGGCACGTCAGATTCTAAAAGCTTGGGTTGAGTACTGTAGCTATCTTTAGAAATCATATATTGGTTACTCCTGGGGGAATTCTGCGCCAAAAAATCCGAAATTCTGTACCAAAAATGAAAAAATTCTGCATATTTTATTTGTCAAAATAATGCAATATAATCACATCAGTTTCACTTATTGTGGTAATTTATTTAAACTACCATACAGAAAAAAAATCACAATAACTGTTTAGCATTTCCTAAACACATGATGGTTATGTTACAAATACACCTCTATCCCAATATAACGCTGTCCTCGGGAGCCAAAAAATCTTATCGCATTATAGGTGAAACTGTGTTATATCAAACTTGCTTTGATCCACCGGAGCGCACAGCCCTGCCCCCCCAGAACACTGCTTTACCGCGTTATATCCGAATTCGCGTTATATCGGGTCGCGTTATATCGGGGTAGAGGTGTACTTGGTAACCAAGACCCTGCATTCCATTTGTAATCCTGGATTTTCATTTAAATTACATTACATTTTATTTTGCTGTTTGGTGTTCTGTAAAGTAGAATGTCGCTTTAAATTGCTCAGACTTTCACACATGAAAGTCATACAGTTTTGCTAGTTATTGTCCTGCATTTTTTTTTAAATGGATAAGTAAAATAGAGCCTGAGCTGTAGTCTAACCCCCTTGTGCCTCTCTGGCACAGGAAAAAGAGTGAGAAAGCACATAGACTTCCTAGCTGACGATTCCGTTACTGTCATTTACAATAAGACTCCTTTTCACCACTCTGGCAAGGTAAAGGAACCTTAATTGATTGGGAATAATTATAAGAATAAGAATGGGAACAATTAACTAACAATGGGAACATTAGCAGCCTGCCTGCTTAGTTGTTACATTTCTGCTCTGCCACAGGGACAGAGCCTGCTTCACACAGCCCTACGCAGCCAAACCTGGGATGCAGCAAGTACAACTGCAAAGGAGAGGGACAGAGTGAGTCTCCCTCACTTGTTCGCGCGCAGACAGGCACCCAGCCCCACACCTTTAACGTCTCTCCACAGATGCACGCACCCATGCCCAGCCTCCCCCCGCGGTGATCTGCTGCCGGCTGCTCCCAGCAGATGTGCCCGGGCTGCTGCAGAAGGGGTGTGTGTTCCCCACAGATTTCTTGGCTCCCCCATTTTTCTGACGGTGAGCCAAGAAATCTATGGGAGGTCTGAATTCTGTGCCCGCACAGGGGTGCAGAAATCCCCCAGGAGTAATTGGTATCTTCTTTGCATCTTGTCAAATCTGCAGTGACAGTGTTCTTAAATCAAACAACATGTGCTGGGTCGTCATTCAAGACTGCTATAACATGAAATATATGACAGAATACAGGTAAAACCATGGAGCAGGAGACATACAATTCTTCCCTAAGGAGTTCAGTCACAAATTTAATTAACACATTATTTTTAATGAGTGACATCAACATGAAAGCATGTCCTCTCGAATGGTGGTCAAAGCACAAAGGGGCATATTAATGTTTAGCATATCTGGCATGTAAATACCTTGCAACACCGGCTACAACAGTGTCATGCGAATACCTGTTCTCACTTTCAGGTGACATTGTAAATAAGAAGCAGGCAGCATTATCTCCCATAAATGTAAACAAACTTGTTTGTACTAATGATTGGCTGAACAAGAAGTAGGACTGAGTGAACCTGTAGGCTCTAATGTTTTACATTTGTTTTGTTTTTGAGTTATGTAAAAAAAAAAAAAAAATCTACATTTGTAAGTTGCACTTTCACAATAAAGAGATCGCACTACAGTACTTGTATGAGATGAATTGAAAAATATATTTTTTTTTACAGTGCAAATATTTATAATAAAAATATAAAGTGATCACTGTATACATGGTATTCTGTGTTGTAATTGAAATCAATATATTTGAAATTGTAGAAACACATCCAAAAATATTTATAATAAATTTAAACTGGTATTCTATTATTATTTAACAGTGCAATTAAAACAGTGGTTAATTGCAACTAATCTTTTTAATCTAGTTAATGTATTTTGCATTAATCAATTGAATTTACTGTGATTGACAGCCCTAGTGCTAAATGCATTCAGTGTTATAGTCATTCAATCAACTGTCCTGGAATTGCATGTTTCCCTACACTAGTTAAAGAAATTGGCAGCCCTAAAAAATAACTGTTGTCCTCTGAGGTTTGTTTGAATTCATCTGCAGTCAGCCATGTGTATGCATGATGGGACAGATATAATCCTTGAGGGGGGCATTTAGGGATCTGGGGCAAAAATCTGTCTTTGAGCAGGGGGTTGGACTAGATGACCTCCTGAGGTCCCTTCCAACCCTGATATTCTATGAATCTATATGGAGGAATGGTTAACCACAATATTACTGAATTCCAAAAGATTCAACAATAAGTATTGGTTGGATTCCAGCTGGTGGTGGTGATAGAATATTATTCCTAGTCTATATATTCAGATTAGTTATCTATAACACCATTGTAGTTTTCAGACTCCATTTCACTGGTGGTATCATCAAGGCCAGTAAAAAAGATGATTTTTCTTTCAGAGAAATTACGTAACCAGTGTTCAATTTTTTTATTCTCTGAAACATTATCTAATAATGGAAAAGAAAGGAAAATACTGATCAATTTACTCAACCAGATATGTCCCAGTATATTACAACAAGTAAAATATTTACTTTTGACCTTGTAATTTCAAATCAACACACTTTTTGGTCTAGGCAAAAACACCTGGCATTGTTTATGTTGTGGATTTCTTATTCTGTGCTATGTCATCTAGTTCTTTGGTTAAATCTGAGCTAAGATAATGAATTCTCATTCTTAACTGATGTTTAAGAAATAACTCTTTGGAGTATTCTGGAGGGTGGTTTGTGGTACACACCTGAATGAAAAAAGTTTGCTATATGTTGTTCCTGGGATCTTCCCTCATTTTTCTCCAATGCCCCTCTAAGTGCTTGCAGTAAGCATTTTGCCAGCCAGTTTGACATTGAGTAATAAGCAGCTGATGCAGAGTGTGAGACTGTATTTCCGTAGGAAAACCAAACATTGCTTTGAAACCAACTGAAGTCCATAATCTCTTCAAGCATAAACATATGTGGCAAACATCCTGCAAAAGCCTCAGAAGAGCAGCAAAAGGATGTGTCACATGTCATTTTGGACTTCTGGAATAACCATCGGCTACCTCTAAATCATAGTAGCTTTGCAAAGAAGAATAAGTGATGTCTTTGCCAAGGCTTCGTAGCATGCTTCCATAGATGACGATATGATTTGTGGTATGCTTCAGTGAATACTACAGAATTCACACCAACTAATTTCTCTTTCAATATCTTAGTCTAAGTCTGGTCACCAAAAACTACTAATCAAACTTTTCCTATTCATTATGTTTTGGTGATCTTGTAATTCAGCCAACATCCTAGCATGTGTGCTTTGTGATATTACTGCCCTCATTCTCCACAGTAAACAGTTATGATCTACTGACAACCCATTTTCCTACAAGTAAAAATAAAAAGTTTCACATCCATTTATGGGATTTGTCCAGCCAGAAAGAGAATATTGCATTGCTCTGACACAAACAAGATTTTTCTTAGTGAATAGAAGACTTCTCTTTTTCAGTTATGTGATATCTTGTAGGAAAGAGATTCTATATACTTAAGATTCAAGTCTTTTCATACTGTGCACCACATCTTTCCAAAGATGAGCACAAGGACCATCTCCTCTTGCATTCGTGACTGCATGAGATTCCTGTGGCTAATAAAGCAATTGATTAGATGGAAATTTTACATCAGGGAAGTATTTTGAGTGTATATTTAGCTACCTTGATGCAATAAGGCAGTTTGAAACAAGGAGGACAGCCAGTATTATGTGACCAGTCAACTTTGCATCACAGGTCACATGCTATGTAATAATTCTACTTCCAATTGTATTTAGACAAGTGAGATAATACCTCTTAAGTATCTATACATCATAATAATATGCTCAATGCCTTGGGTACAGACAGTACACTTGTAAGGAAAAACTGCTCCATCATCAGAAATAATTAACCCTTTTAGAGGCTCAAGACTAGAACTGTGCAAAATGTTTACAATTAAATCAAATGTGTGAAGCCAAATCCAGAGCAGGTTCACTGAAATATTCTAGACAGTTTCTGAATCATGTCCCAGGCTTGCTCAAAACTAGGTCAGTTCTTGATTTCACATCACAATTAGATTTGGGAGAAAATAGCAATTTTTGATAATAGAAACTCTTCTCTTTTGAGTTTCAGGTATGAACAAATCCCAAATTCAAACATAATCTCATGATGAAAACCCAGATATATCTGAGATAGAAGGAAAATGTTCACACAAATCCCAGTGAAGTAAAAGTGCAGTTTTACACAGCTGTGCTTAAGACAACTGACCATACTGTGCTGAAAGACTTCTTCCCTTTCCAAACAGTAACTTGCAAGGATCCTTGCAATTTATGAAACAAATAACTGAAAATTGTAAATTTCCATAAAATAGAAAATGGATTTCCCCGAAGAGAGAAGTAGGTACCAAATGGCATAGTGAACCATGAACAAGAAATATCAAGTAAAGATTTGCATTTTGGCAGTTCTAAGAGTGCTTTGCAGCCTTAAAAATTGTTCTTAATTCCTCTAACATACATTCTGCAGACTCTTTGGCTAGTGATTTATATAGAAGTGTTTACATTTTCGCTTAGAAGCAGGATTGTTAATCAATCCTTGTCACCTACCTCTACTTTGCTATTTATCCCCTAAAGTCAAGGGCATCAGTCAAGATGAACTAATGTATCAAGAGTCACTGCAACAAAAACAAGCGTATAATGAATATTCACAAAGTCATCACCAACTAAGTTTCAGCAGAGAGAAAAATGGAAGAACTGTAGTAATGGTTTCATCTTGGCACTAAAGATTTTGAATATAGAATTACATTGCAAAAGGAGCAGTGCTTGTAGCATAGCAACTCATGAGAGAAATTAAAATCCATAATGCTTTTCTCCTTCCATGCTATCAGGAGTGGAAGTAGGCTTTTTAGCAGTCAGAGGCTAAGCCATAACATGATTCTGCAGAAATATTTTTCACTTT
Source organism: Chrysemys picta bellii (assembly GCF_011386835.1). NCBI lineage: Eukaryota > Metazoa > Chordata > Testudines > Emydidae > Chrysemys > Chrysemys picta. Next base: position 17,626,624 of record NC_088799.1, on the reverse strand, counting down.
ACTTCTACTTTGCCTGCTATTGTAACTTCCTCAGCAAACTTTGATTTAAAGAGTGAAAAACAATGAGGTGAGCAGGAAGAAGGGAGATAAAGAATTCAGTGGTTTGGCTCTTAGACCACACACTATTTTATACCTTCAATGCTCCTTTGAAAAACCAATTTAGTTGAGGAAAAAATATGCATGGGGAAAAATTTGACTTTTTACAGGACAAATGTTCAGTTTTGATAGTAATTATGTAACATACTGAACTTTTAGAGCCAAATCCTCAATTGGCATAAATTGATATATTCGTCCATACCCAGCACTATATTCTAATCTTGCTGTCACCAAGGCTATAAATCCAGCCTTGTCTGAGAAGCTTTTGAATCTGGACCTTGGGACAATCCTGGACAATGATCCCTCACTTTCACAGACCTTGGGAGGCAGGCCAGTCCTCGCCCACAGACAACCTGCCAACCTTAAGCATATTCTCACCAGCAACCACGCACCGCACCATAACAACTCTAACTCAGGAACCAACCCATGCAACAAACCTCGATGCCAACTCTGCCCACATATCTACACCAGCAACACCATCACTGGACCTAACCAGATCAGCTACAACATCACCGGCTCATTCACCTGCACGTCCACCAATGTTATATATGCCATCATATGCCAGCAATGCCCCTCTGCTATGTACATTGGCCAAACTGGACAGTCACTACGCAAGAGGATAAATGGACACAAGTCAGATATCAGGAATGGCAATATACAAAAACCTGTAGGAGAACACTTCAACCTCCCTGGCCACACAATAGCAGATGTAAAGGTAGCCATCTTACAGCAAAAAAACTTCAGGACCAGACTCCAAAGAGAAACTGCTGAGCTCCAGTTCATTTGCAAATTTGACACCATCAGATCAGGATTAAACAAAGACTGTGAATGGCTATCCAACTACAGAAACAGTTTCTCCTCCCTTGGTGTTCACACCTCAACTGCTAGCAGAGCACCTCACCCTCCCTGATTGAACTAACCTCGTTATCTCCACACTGATATATACCTGCCTCTGGAGATTTCCATTACTTGCATCTGAAGAAGTGAGGTTCTTACCCACGAAAGCTTATGCTCCCAGTACTTCTGTTAGTCTCCAAGGTGCCACAGGACCCTCTGTTGCTTTTTACAGATTCAGACTAACACGGCTACCCCTCTGATACTTTATTAACTACATTCTGCGTACCTGTTACTTTAATTGGCTACACTATTCGTTCTCCCTTATCCATCTTTGCTGGTGTCATTAATGACTGCTGGATAGTATATCTGAAATGAAGTGCCTGCACATAGATGGAGCTTGTATATGCATAGCTGTTAATTCTATAAAATTACCCGCATAGTGGAAAAAAGGCACCTCAGGAACCCATAGATGACTGTACAGAAGTAAGCAATATAGCCTCAAAGAAAAAAGCCCCAAAGCAGAACCAATAAGGTCATAGAATCATAGGACTGGAAGGAACCTCGAGAGGTCATCTAGTCCAGTTCCCTGCCGAGGGACGTACTGGCCGCCGCTTCCAGCAGCTCCCATTGGCCTGGAGCAGCAAACCGAGGCCACAGGGAGCCGCGATCGGCCGAACCTGCAGACGCGGCAGGTAAACAAACCGGCCCGGCCCACCAGGGGCTTTCCCTGCACAAGCAGCAGCACAAGTTTGGGAACCACTGATCTAGACCATTCCTGACAGTGTTTGTTTAATCCAGGGATCGGCAACTTTTGGCACGCGGCCAGGCCAGTTTGTTTACCTGCTGCGTCCGCAGGTTTGGCCGATGGCGGCTCCCGCTGGCCGCGGTTCGCCGCTCCGGTCCAATGGGGGCAGTGGGAAGCAGCGCGGGCTGAGGGATGTGCTAGCCGCCTCCTCCCGCCGCCCCCATTTGCCTGGGACAGCAAACCGCGGCCAGGGGGAGCCGCAATTGGCCAAACCTGCGGACGTGGCAGGTAAACAAACTGTCCCGGCCCACCAGGGTGCTTACCCTGGCGAGCCACGTGCCAAAGGTTGCCGACCACTGCTCTAATCTGCTCTTAAAAATCTCCAGCAATGGAGATTCCACAACCTCGCTAGGCAATTTATTCTAGTGCTTAACCACCCTGACAGTTAGGAAGTTTTTCCTAATGTCCAACCTAAACCACCCTTGCTGCAACTTAAGCCCATTGCTTCTTTGTCCTATCCTCAGAGGTTAAGAAGAACAATTCTTCTCCCTCCTTCTTGCAAACTTTTATGTACATGAAAACTGTTATCATGTCCCCTCTCAGTCTTCTCTTTTCCAGACTAAACAAATCCAGTTTTTTTCAATCTTCCCTAATAGGTCATGTTTTCTAGACCCTTGCTCATTTTTGTTGCTCTTCTCTGGGTTTTTTCCAATTTGTCCACATCTTTCCTGAAATGTGGTGCCCAGAACTGGACCCGATACTCCAGTTGAGGTCTAAACAGCGTGGAGTAGAGCAGAAGAATTACTTCTCGTGTCTTGCTAATACATCCCAGAATGATGTTTGCTTTTTTTTTTTTTTTTTTTTTTTTCCAAACAGTGTTACACTGTTGACTCCTATTAGGCTTGTGATCCACTATGACCCCCAGATCCCTTTCCGTAGTACTCCTTCCTAGGCAGTCATTTCCCATTTTGTATGTGTGCAACTGATTGTTCCTTCTTAAGTGGATTACTTTGCATTTGTCCTTATTGAATTTCACCCTATTTACTGCAGACCATTTCTCCAGTTTGTCCAGATCACTTTGAATTTTAATCCTATTCTCCAAAGCACCTGTAACCCCTCCCAGCTTGGTATCATCCACAAACTTTATAAGTGTACTTTCTATGCCATTATCTAAATCATTGATGAAGATATTGAACAGAACCGGACCCAGAACTGATCCCTGCGGGACCTCACTCGTTATGCCCTTCCAGCATGATTGTAAACCACTGATAACTACTCTCTGGGAACAGTTTTCCAACCAGTTATGCACCCACTTTATAATAGACCCATCTAGGTTCCATTTCCCTAGTTTGTTTGAGAAGGTAATGCGAGACAGTATCAAAAGCTTTACGAAAGTCAAGATATAACACGTATACCGCTTCCCCCCATCCACAAGGCTTGTTAACCTATCAAAGAAAGCTATCAGGTAGGTTTGACGTGATTTGTTCTTGACAAATCTATGCTGACTGTTACTTATCTTATTATCTTCTAGATGTTTGCAAATTGATTGCTTAATTATTTGCTCCATTATCTTTCCGGGTACAGAAGTTAAGCTGACTGGTCTGTAATTCCCTGGGTGGTTCTTATATCCTTTTTTTATAGATTGGCACTATATTTGCCCTTTTTCAGTCTTCTGGAATCTCTCCCATCTTCCATGACTTTTCAAAGATAATCACTAATGGCTCATATCTCCTCAGTCAGCTCCTTGAGTATTCTAGGATGCATTTCATCAGGCTCTGGTGACCTGAAGACATCTAACTTGTCTAAGTAATTTTTAACTTGTTCTTTTCCTATTTTAGCCTCTGATCCTACCTCATTTTCACTGGCATTCACTATGTTAAATATCCATTTGCCACCAACCTTCTTGGTGAAAACCAAAACAAACAAGTCATTAAGCACCTCTACCATTTCCACATTTTCTGTTATTCCCTCCCCCACCCTGTCCTTGGTCTTCCTCTTTCTTCTAATGTATTTGTAGAATGTTTTCTTGTTACCCTTTATGTCTCTAGCTAGTTTGATCTCATTTTGTGCTTTGGCCTTTCTAATTTTATCCCTACATACTTGTGTTATTTGTTTATATTCATCCTTTGTAATTTCACCTAGTTTTCACTTTTTGTAGGACTCTCTTTTGATTTTTAGATCATTGAAGAGCTCCTGGTTAAGCCAGGGTGGTCTCTTGCCATACTTCCTATCTTTCCTACGTAGTGGGTTAGTTTGCTGTTGTGCCCTTAATAATGTGTTTTTGAAAAACTGCCAACTGTCTTCAATTGTTTTTCCCCTTAGACTTGCTTCCCATAGGAATTTACCTACCAACTCCCTGAGTTTGCTAAAGTCTGCCTTCTTGAAATCCATAAATCCAGTCTTTATTTTGTTGTTCTCCCTCCTACCATTCCTTAGAATCATGAACTCTATCATTTCATGATCACTTTCACCCAAGGTGCCTTCCACTTTCAAATTTTCAACCAATTCCTTCCTATTTGTCAAAATCAAATCTAGAACAGCCTCTCCCCTAGTAGCTTTCTCCACCTTCTGAAATAAAAAAATTGTCTCCAATACATTCCAAAAACTTGTTGGGTAATCTGTGCCTTGCTGTGTTATTTTCCCAACAGATGTCTGAGTAGTTTAAGTCCCCCATTACCACTAAGTCCTGTATTTTGGATGATTTTATTCGTTTTTAAAGAAAGCCTCATCCACCTCTTCTTCCTGGTTAGGTGGTCTGTAGTAGACCCCTACCATGACATCACCCTTGTTTTTTACCCCTTTTATCCTTACCCAGAGACTTTCAACAAGTCTGTCTCTTATTTCCAACTTTACCTCAGTCCAAGTGTATACATTTATAATATATAAGGCCTTCCTTTTTTCCCTGCCTGTCCTTCCTGAGCAAGCTGTACCCTTCTATACCAATATTCCAGTCATGCGTATTATCTCTGTGATGCCAACTATGTCATAGTTGTGTTTATTTACTAGCATTTCAACTGTCAAGGACAGTCAACATGTTTTGTCAATGCAATGGCGGAGGAGGGGGTAGAACGGGAGGCATTCAATACTCCTTAAATTCATCTCAGACTAAAACCTTCTATTTAAAATTTACCATGGGGGAAAAAAAGCGGGGGGAGGAGAGGGACCACATACCATTCTAGCTAAATAACAAGTTCTCAAAAAACTGCTCTGCTGCAATCCCCCTGAACGTTAATTACAACACAGGAGGCAAGTGATCTGATGAAAGAAAGCTTACTTAGCATTCATGACTAGTTCACTCATCTTTGCTTTGTACTCATGAAAACGTAATCCATTTTTTTAATTAAAGCCACTCTTGTAGTTTAAAAAACCAGTGTTTTCAATATTATATTATCAAGTCTTTTGCAACTACAATACTTCACTTTCTTGGTATGCTAGAAAGAGGATCTGAGAGATGTAAAGTTTGGAACACCGTAACACACTGCTTTATGCATTGAAAAATTAAGTTTACATCTTGGCTGAAAAATATTAAAATCATACAGAATACTAATCAATTATCTTAATGAATATCATGGCTACTGTGCTACATAACTTTCCAAACGTTCTCTGAGCCAGCAGAAAAATCTTCTGTGGTCTAAAAGTAACAGGCAGTAATAATCTTGGCAAAACTCAGTATTATTCTCACACAAACTGTGAGAGTTGGACTGAACCAGCAGTATGTGGTAAGCCACACTGGCACTTCTCTGGTAACCCTATCAGTTTCTAACCCTATTGGTTGGAAAGAGAGCCATCCACATGTGAATCAATGCACTGCTCTCTTATTTCTTAATTCTGAAGACAGAAATAAACAATTGTTCTAAGAGACATGAAGTGATCCATTCATATGGTAACTCTTTAGACCAGTGGTTCTCAAAACCGCTCCGCCGCTTGTTCAGGGAAAGCCCCTGGCGGGCCGGGCCAGTTTGTTTACCTGCCGTGTCTGCAGGTTCGGCCGATCGCGGCTCCCACTGGCCGCAGTTCGCCGCTCCAGGCCAATGGGGGCTGCGGGAAGTGGTGCAAGCCGAGGGAAGTGCTGGCCGCCCTTCCCGCAGCCCCCATTGGCCTGGAGCGGCAAACCACGGCCAGTGGGAGTCGCGATCGGCCGAACCTGCGGACGCGACAGGTAAACAAACCTGCCCGGCCCGCCAGGGGGCTTTCCCTGAACAAGCATCAGACCGGCTTTGAGAACCTCTGCTTTAGACCACAATCACATAAAGTCTTATGCATTTGCTTACTATTATGTTGTTGTTCATGTATTGTGAGTATTCATTATGAATTTAATGGAACTGCTCCCTATGCATCTGTGCAGGACTGGTGGCTTAAATAGCATGATCCACTATTTCACTGCTCACCATCTTAGCAGAAACATCCAGCTATCCACATTCAGAGATTGTGGGTGGATCCTGAAAAAGTATCATCGCTCTCCACTGCAATCCAACTCCTTGTGGGCACTGTGCACCACATTTGCATAGTTCAGAAATACAACTACATTTGAAATTCATGTGAAAAGCAGATTTTTGTAAAAAGCAGCAGTATATCAGTCACTGAAAGTAGGAAAATTTTACTTTGTTATCTAGAATGCAAGAAGTGACATTACAGAAGTGCTACAGAGAAAGGATAATGCTGAAAAACATTGAAGGTTTTCCATTTTACAGTCAACACTTATTTTTCTTCATAAAGGATAAACGTTTTTGTATAAAAAATATGCATTTTTACAACTTATGCATGGAAAGATTTGGTGCAGAGGCAGACTGCAATTATTTTATTAATTTAAAACAACTAGAATTGCCTGCAGAGTGTTGTAATTACATTTTCTAAAAAAAAAAAAAAATCATAATTCTTTAGAACCACATTTACATTCTATAACAATCAGATTTGCTTATATAAAAGAAACAGATTTGTCCCAATACAGACTTATATGTTCAGATAACTGTTCATCTGTTAAAGAAATTACAACCAGTTACCACAAAAGAAGAACACAAAGCTTTTCAAGACAAGCAAAATGACTTGCTGGCATCAGCACTTCCCAGAAAGTAAACACTGCTTTGACTTTTGATGTCCTGTAAAATAAGAGAGCTCTTTGTAACAAATGTTGTATGTGGTTTTAATTTTTTTAAAGGAGCGTCACTATATCTATCTTATAAATTCTAGTGTTCGTGATGTATTTGTCATAGGGTTATTGTTGACGGTAGATGCATAAAAAGAAAGCAAGACATATATCACTTGCCCGTGTACCATAAAAGTCCTTCACAAATCATAGTTTCTTGCTACCTACTTGTCCCTGAAACCAGGAAAGGGGCATGTCACTCACATATCACGATGTCACACAATTATTTGTCTTCAAACATTCAAACAAGAAAGTAACACTGGAGAACATGAGACCTTCTGTGAGAGTTTTGTGTTTTGCTATATATAACTGTTAACACCAAATATAGGGTGACCAGACGTCCCGATTTTATCGGGACCGTCCCGATATTTCCTTGTTTGTCCCGCGTCCCGACCGACGTGCGGTCGGGACAACCGGACAAACAAGGAAATGCCCCGAGCCTCGAGCCCGGAAGTGCTCGCGCCCCCCCCCCCGCCCCGACTCCGCCCCCTCCTCCCCCGATTGGCTCCCTCCCCGAATCCCCGCCTCTTCCCCGGGCTCACCATTCCCCCTCCCTCCGCAAGCGCTGGAGGGAGGCCCGGGAGACGCAGGGGAAGCGCGGGGCCGGGGTGAGTAACAGTCCGGCCTGGCCCAGTGCAGGCAGGACTCGGGTGGTTGGGAGAGGAGGGGGGCGACCCGCGGGGCCAGGCGACGGGGGAGGAAGCGGCCATGGCGCTCGGCGGCTCTGGCGCCCCCGAACCCCCCGAGCCGGGGCCTGCAGCAGCACGTACGCTGGGCCCAGCCCCTGGCTAGGCACGTCTGGGCTGCCCAGCTGGTGCTATCCCGCGGCGGCCCCGGGGTGGAGGCATCGGCCGCCCAGCCCCGTTCGTTCCCCTGCGGGACGGGGGGGCTGGGGCCTGCTGCCCCCACTCCGGGGCCGCCGCGGGATAGCACCAGCTGGGCAGCAGCCCAGACGCGACGGGCCAGGGGCTGGGCCCAGCGTGCGCGCTGCTGGGTCCCCGCAGCAGGCCCCGGCTCGGGGGGTTCGGGGGCGCCAGAGCCGCAGCCGCCAAGCGCCATGGCCGCTTCCTCCCCCGCGGCAGTGGGAGCTGCAGCAGCGGCTGCTCCCGAGTCCCGCTGCCCGGGGGGGAGAACAGCCGCCGCCTGGCCCCGCGGGCCGCCCCCTCCTCTCCCAACCACCCGACTGAGTCCTGCCTGCTCGGGACCAGGCCGGACTCTTACTCACCCCGGCCCCGCGCTTCCCTTGAGTCTCCCGGGCCTCCCTCCAGCGCTTGCGGAGGAAGTTTTTTTTTTTTTTGGCCCCGCCCCCCGCCACGCCCCCCCCACGTTACCCCCCCCCCCCCCCCCGCGTCCCGATATTTGTCTTTGGTGATCTGGTCACCCTAACCAAATACCACTTATATAAACTCAGATCTGACTCATATAAATTAGGAAGGACAGAGACACACCACAACCAACTTTACTTGTAAAAGGTCCCCTCTACAAGGTTGTATAATTTTTTTTTTATTGCAGATTCTCCCTGCTCCCATGCAAAATTCCCATCCTTCATGCATGTTTTTGACAAAGCTCTGTATGTGGGAAGCACTCCAATACAATGAATATCAATAAAAAAACCTCATATTAATAGTTTGAAGTCTGTGTTCTGTATCTCGCTCTGTGTCAGATCCAGAGGATAAGCATTTGTTACAGTCCCCAGCTGGCTCTTTAGTTCACTTTCTCTTTCAGTTCTACAATTCCCCTGTTCAATCCCTGGTATGTTGGCCAAGATAGTGGTAGTTACAGATACACCTTGTGAAATTTATGCCATCCACATCTAGGAGTATTCCATAGTCTAATTTTGTAGAGCTTGGTAATAGATAAGAAAAGGTATTGGAGCTAATCATGAAAGAATGTCATAAGGTTCAGAGTTTGGGTGTAGCTCAGATAAGCAGTTAAGGATTGAGATGCTTAGTGGACCCTTGGCTTTGCATATCATAGTATTTTAGCTCTTCCACTTCTGGTTCCAACAAAAAAACAACAACCCATAAAACATTTTAAAAAGCCCGCCAAATGTTGCAGAGTCTAAAGCTTGGTTTGAGTCCAGTTCTAGAAATGGGAGAAGATTGGGGCTTTCAGAAATAACCTTTTTTACTATTTATTTATTCTTAACTGGTAGGCTCCCAGAAACACATCCCCCTGCTGCTAAGCAATAGCTGTGGTCTCGAATCAAATGCCTTACAGAAATACAAGCATATGACATCAATACTATTACAGTTATCAACCATATTTATAATCTCATCAAAAAAGATATCAAGTTAGTTGAAAGCATCTAGTTTCCATAAACCCACATTAATTGGCGTTAATTATATTATCCTCCTTTAATTCTTTATTAATTGAGTCCCAAATCAGCTGCTACATTAACTTGCCCAAGATTGATGTCAGACTCACAGGACTATATTACCCATATTATCCCATTTACCCTTTTGAAATATTGGCACAATATTCACTTTCTTCCTATCTTCTGGAGCCTGCCCAGAGTTCCAGAACTTATTGAAAACTACCATTAATGGTCCAGTGAGCACCTCAGCCACCTCTTAAAAAACTCTTGGATACAAGTTATCCAGATCTACTGATTATAAAATGTCTAGCATTATTATTGATAATTCTACCATTTCCATCCAGTAATGGACCAGTTCCATTGTTAGGATTTTTTTTGTTCCTAATGTAGTTAAATTCTTATTGTCCTTAACATTACTGGCCATAGATGTCTCCTTGTGGCCCTTTGCTTCCCTTATCAATTTTCTACAATTCCTAGCTTATATTTATACTCATTGCTATCAAATTCTTCTTTCTTCCATTTATTTTTATTATATATATATATATATATATATATATATAAAACATTTATATTTTATTTATACATACACACACACATTTTTATAGCTGCCTTCACTTCCCCTCTAAACCCGGTTGGTTTTTTAACCAATGCAGTCACCTTCTTTGATTGTAGCTTTTTGGGCATCTAGTAAAGTGTTCTTAAACAATTCCCAATTATCTTTTACTTTTTCTAATTAAATTCTTCCTCCGAGCTGACTGGGTTCATAATTGTTTTCAGCTTTGTGAAATTAGCCCTTTTAAAATACCAAGTTATATTAATGGTCTGGACTTTATTCTGTTTGCACATTATAAATATGATCAAATCGTGATCACTTGTACCTGACCTACCATTAATTTTTAGCTCTGTGATCCATTCTTCTTTACCTGCAAGATGAAGTTTAATATAGAATTCCCCTGGCTTACATGCAACATTTTTTTGATTTAGGAAATTATCACCTATAATATTTAGAAATTCCATGGATGTTTTAATACTGGCAGCATGAGACCTTCAGCATGTCACTTAATCTGAAGTCCTATCATCACATAGCTTTTTGCTTTTTTTCTAAATGTTACTGACAGATGCATAAGTAGGCGGCATCTGTTCCATTGTGTGATCTGGTGGTCTGTAGCAGATACAGCTAAAACCCGCTTATGCTTTACCTATTAGGTCACTGATCCATATGCACTGAAAATCATTTTCTTTTGAGTTATCAATGACTTAGAAACAGGTAATGCCATTTTTGACAGAGTGCCATTTCAGTGCCACTTTTGCCCCCTTGAGCCTTCCTAAATAGGTTATAACCATTGATTTTAACATTCTGGTGGGCTGTGTTTTGGGACTTCCTATGTGTTAGCCCTTTGCTAACCCACTGATAAATGTCAGTCATTCTTAAGGAGCATGGATCAATACAATATGAACTGCTAAACTGAGATCCTTTAGTGTTACCAGAAGCTAAAAAGCTTCCTTGTTCTAGAAAACTAAAAAACTAACTAACTTGGGTATTTCAGTATGCACATAGTAGCCAATACATCACACTGAGCTGGTAAGGCCCATAGAAGTCACTATGAACAGATTATCAGATTTTACCTCGATAGCAAGATGAAGTGAGAGAGCCAGATGCCACTCTGCAAGTTATGGTTAGTAGTAAATTATTAAGGAAACATTTGCTTTGAACTAACAGAAAACACAAAACACAACTGGATGCAATAATTAAACCTGCTGGGGCACAAGGCACTAAATATAAAAACTATGTAAAAAGAACCACACTCACACACAAAAAAAAGTGGAAATGCTATGTATATAAGAGAAATCATAAAAGCTTCATGGCTCCGCAAAAGCTGGAGGCACCATAATACACATACAAAATGGCTATTACTGCATGAGCGTCACCTTCCTGTGACACAGCTGTGCATATCATCAATATTGAAAGATCGGCAGTGCCAAATACTACTTTAAAAGCAGTGTTTCAAACCAAAAACTGCAGTAAAAGACAGAAGGAAAATATCATCACCTGAGAGAGAGCCTCAAGGGAATGACCCTTTTTCAGTACCTTACAAGGAAGTAGTTGCACTCAGGTTTTCCCCTTCCCCCATATCTGCAAACTTCTATTCTCAAGAATCGTTCCATTGAAATCAATGGAAGCACTCTTGTGAATCTGGCTTTGAAGATCTAGTATTACTGTCTCTAATGAGTTGGCTCAACAATGATGGGTTTTCCACATAAACAAACAAGAACAAAATGAAAAATATGCTTCTACATGTTTCAGTTTTTCAACAAAACAGAAACAGGCCAGAAAAGGGGAGTGGAGGAAGACCCTCAAACTCCATCTTTTCAGTTTTTCATCAAAACCAGAAAATTTCAAATAATTAAAATTTTCATTTCAGCCAGAACACCTTTTTTCCCTTCAAAAAACAGCCAGCTCTAGGTTTTTCTTCTAACTCTAGTTTACTGTTGAGTTTGCTATGCTGCTCCAATCTGTATTTTAGTGGATGCCCAATGATCCCACAGCCCTTTGCTGGGTGGGCAGTGGAAATATCTGCAAGGCTCTGGGGTTGGATTAAGGGACTCTGTCAGGCATATCATCCTGAGCCTGGCTTAGTGTACACCATCAAAATGATCCCTGAATGGAGACTGTATTTAGCTACATCATTTTTCACTTTCAGCCTCCAAAACAGTCCAGGCTAAAACATAATTTTTATCTTGCAGGGAACCCACACGGTCATAAAACAGGAGGAGTAGGCACATCCACTTACGACTATTTCAGCTGTGAGAAGTGGGATCTTTTAATATCAAGGTTGAAGGCAGAAGGGTTGAACAGACTAACTATGGACATACATTTTTTTCCAAGGTACAAAATATACTTTCAATAAAGAAGTTTGGCCTTTTACTCTAACAGAGCTTCAAAAGACTGATTATGCTGATGAACATGATTTTAAAATTAATACTCTAGAAACAATTACTGCATTCCTTGAAAAACAGAACTGATGGTAACAAGGTGCTTATTTTAAGAACAGGGCATTATTGTTCCACAGAATGGTGAATCTACTCAATAACCTCCTTTGCCTTGATGGGGCACAGCAGCATCTGTCTGATTTGGGGGGGCGGGGGGGCGGAGGTGAAAGAGTGGCTGGCTAAGACTTGCGAAAACTGGCCGTGAATCTACATGTCAGACCCTTTCAAATACATTTCTGTAATTGACTTTATAGAATCCAAGGCATTTTGATCTGGAGATGCATCTCCTTCATAGGCCTTTATCATTTAGGCACAAATATATGCATGCATGACCTTTGTTCACCTGCCTGGCTTCCCCTATAAAGAGCCTAATTTTTTACTTTCACCAGTTTTATGCTGTGGTAAATCCAGTCATTTCAACAGCATTAATCAGGATTTACACTGGTGTAAGTGGGAACAGAATCAGGCCTATGTATGCATGTGTTCAGTAAGAAAAACCCTCCCACTAACCCTTTCTTTCCCCAGAAACACACTTCCTTTTCCTCAGGATCAATCATACGATGGATAAGATTTTTCAATATGACTCATGTTTGGTTGCCTTAATTTTTGGGTACCCTCCATGATACACTTCAATGGGGTCTGGTTATGTCAGGGTGGGTGCTTGGCTCTGTCTGAAAATTAGGCCCAGTGAGACATTCTAAGTTGGGCATCCAAAAATCATTGATCACTTTTGAAAATCTTAGCCACAGCTTCTGTAGTTCTTCCATGCAGAGTGCTCAGTAGCTTATGCCTACCCTTAGCAACCCCTGTGGCCAACGCAAGCACTGTGATCAGTTCCAGAGAAAGTTCCAGACCCTTCAGGACAGGGCTTAATTTCCCCTCTCTGGAAGATACACTGTGGCTAGCCGTAACAGGAACGTCCTCAGCGTTCCAGGAGCTACTATCCTCGCACTGCCAGACTATTTCATAACTGCAAACATACAGATATAATAGGCTGCCAATCGTACAATGTTGCATCAAGGACCGATCTCTATCTCTGGCCTCTTACTCAGTAAGCTAAAGAACTAGCACAAAGTAAACACTGTAAAGCAGCAACACAAAGTAAACACAGCTGCATATGGCTGTGAGGACCCTTCCCTGTCTATACTGTAAGGCTCCTCTCCCCCCCCCCCCCCCACCCCAGTTTGTAAGTTTGCTTTTAAATATATCTAATCAACTCTCCAATCAAAAAGAGTTTGAGCATTTCAGGATGGGACAGACAGTGTGTGCAGGAATAGGCAGTTGGTGAATACTGAGAAATAAATTCCTGGACTGCCCCATTTCCCCACACCAAACAGACCTTTGAGTCACAGCATCCTTCAGTGTTGCTCCTAGAGCAGGGGCGGGCAAACTTTTTGGCCTGAGGGCCTCATCGAGTTTCATAAATTGTATGGAGGGCCAGTTAGGGGAGGGGGTCGTGGCCCTGTCCCCACCTCCTATTTGACCCCCCCTCCCCCCGGGACTCCTGCCCCATCCAACCCCCCTATTCCCTGACGGCCCCTCTGGGACCCCTGCCCCATCCACACACCCCCGCTCCCTGTCCCCTGACCACCCCCGAGCCCCCACCGCCCCATCCAACCTCTCCTCTCATTCCTGACACACACACACCCCGGGACCCCTGCGCCATCCAACCACCCCTTCTCCCTGTCCCCGGAACTCCTGCCCCTGACTGCCCCCTGTTCCTCCCCCGACCCCTACCCACACCCTTGCCCTCTATCCAACCCCCACACTCCCTGCCCCCTTACCGCACTGCCTAGAGCACCAGTGGCTGGCGGCGCTACAGCCGCACCACCCAGCTGGAGCCGGGCCACACAGCCGCCACCGCACAGCACAGAGTACCGGGTCAGGCCAAGCTCTGCAGCTGCGCTGCCCCAGGAGCTCACAGCCCCACCGCCCAGATTGCGCCGGCGGGGGAGCGAGCGAGCTGAGACTGCGGGGGAGGGAGGACAGCAGGGGATGGGCCAGGGGCTAGCCTCCCGGGCCAGGAGCTCGGGGGCTGGGCAGGACCGTAGTTTGCCCACCTCTGCCCTAGAGTTTGGCACCCTTGGATACTAATCCTTGGAAAACTTGCTGGGATTGCTTAAGAGTGGTGTAAGGTGCTCCTCTTCCCCCAAAAGTGAAAGATTACAGAACACTGTGTGTTAAGTGTAAACTGTCTTAAATTGCCGGACACATTATTATGACCGAACCCTGGGGCTAGGATATTTAATCCATTCTTGGAGTGGTTTAGCTGGAGAAATAGGGAAAGAAAGATACAACAAAAAGGCTGCTGTTCCTCCTTCCAGGGCTCCTGAGGGCAATTTGGTGACAACCCCCAATCAGAACTAACCTGTGAGGAGGATTCTAGACATTACTGCTCAGAGCACCAATTTCTGACCCATTCAATTTTTAACTCCTCTTATTATAGCTGAGCTTGCCAATGCTGGTGCTACTTCCTGGGCTGCCCATCACCTCATTCCAGAGGGGAATCAATGAAGAGGGTGATTAACCAGTGTACCCCTGGTACACACACACACACACACTTCTTGAAGAGACTGCTGCAGCTACCCTAGACTTCAAGGTCACTTTTTTTTTCCTTCCTTTTTGAGGGTTTGTTTTTAATCCGTGATACTGCTAGCCATGGGTGGCATTTTTATGCTTGTACAGCCATATGATTCTTTCTTAATATTTTGCCTTAAAATAATGCTTTGAAGAGAGTTGTTGCCTTAGGGGGTGTTCCCTGCTAAACTGCAGCAGTTTATGATGGGTACTAGGTGCCTTTCCTTCGAGTAGGATGATGTTACATGCTTAGTTCAAACAACAGCCTACCCTAGATGGAAGATTTGTCAGATGATGATTATGATCCCAGTGGTTCAGATCAACATTTGCTTTATGATTCCAGAATCCCTGATTTTTAATAACTTTTGGTTTGTGTTTAAAATGCTTTATAAATTAGACATTTTAGATGTCAATATATTTATGATAATTACTTAATTTCGGTGCTGGTAAACTGTCTAGCTGTTTCTTAGACTGTTCTTTAAATTACCCAGGGTGTCATTTTAAGTTTTGTTTTTTCTTTGTCCTTTTTCTCTTCATCATCTTGCCAATTTTATCATGATGGGCCACATTATTTCCCAGCCCTCACCTGGCTGTAGAGGGGACTAGCTGGATGAAAGGATTTCCCGCCCACCTCACCCCTGAACAGCTGGGTTAGAGCCACTCAGGTCCAGGTCCTGTGCACAGCTGCATGACTGCTGCTACTTTCCCTGGCTCTCATGCAAGCAAGTGGGAGGGGAAAGGGTGGGAAGCAGGCAATAATGGCTCAGTCATCTCCCTCTGTGTGCTGACCAAGGAGCTGGCTGCACCTTTTCAGGGGTGCAGTAAATCACTTTTCCCCCTCCTGGCACAACAGGAATGTCCCGGGTGGAATGGTGATGGAGTCACAATAGCTCCTGCAACAACACACCCACGTGCCACCCTTTATTTAAAACTGCGCCTAAACACCACAATCTAGACCGGGGTGGCCAACCTGAGCCTGAGAAGGAGCCAGAATTTACCAATGTACATTTCCAAAGAGCCACAGTAATATGTTAGCAGCCCCACATCCGATCCCCCACCCACCACTCCCAGCGCCTCCCACCCACCAACAGTTCCGCTGATCAGCACCTCCCCCTCCCTCCCAATCAGCTGTTTCGTGGCGTGGAGGAGGCTCGGGGGTGGGAGGGAGGAGGAGTAAGAGCACAGCAGGCTCAGGGGAGGGGGTGGGAAGGGGTGGAGTGGGGGCAGAGCCAGGGGTTGAGCAGTGAGCACCCCCCGGGCAAATTGGAAAGTTGGCGCCTGGAGCTCCAGCCTCAGAGTTGGTTCTGTACAAGGAGCCGCATATTATCTTCTGAAGAGCCGCGTGTGGCTCCGGAGCCACAGGTTGGCCACCCCGATCTAGACCTATTAATTATGTTTAATTGTTGACATGTTTTCAAAGAAAAGCAGAACAGTCCCTAACCAGAACCTTCCCCCCCCTAAAATTCTCCCATGTGGCATTAGCAGCTCTAGGAAACAAGAGCCTGTTCATCATTCCTACATTTCCTTCCCACCCCAAATAAACAATAAATCCAGACCCTTGTTGTATATAAGAAAATATGAACATATTTTGCATTATCGGCCAAATTCTCCTGTTACACCAGAATGGCTTACTCCAGCAATAACTAAGAATGGAGTTTGGCCCTATGCTTTAAATAACGTTTTTTAAATGGTGGACTTTGGCTGCCTAGTTTGTTTAGTGAGATAAGATGGATGAAGCAGTATCTTTTATTGGACCAACTTCTGTTGGTGAAAGAGACAAGCTTTTGAGTTTACACAGAGTTCTTCTTCAGGTCTGGGACCAACACGGCTACAACCCCAGTGCAAACAACGTTTAGAGTAATTTTTCCTTTGATGGGACATAGCAGCGACTGCCTCTTCAGGATGCTAGGGTGACATTGGATTCTGAATGTTTTATAAAAACTCAAGGTTCAAGGCAGTGTGTGAGGGTTGAATTGGGGTTTTTTGGTTTGGGGTGGGTTTTTTTGGTCTTACCCAATTCAAACATACATCGGCTTTTGGCATACTCCACTATGATAAAACTAAACCTAGGAGGAAACTATGGTTATCACCTTCCAAGACTGTTAAACCACTTCCTCAAAGCAGTTCATACAAAGTTCTGTTCTTCTGTAGGGAACTTAAAAAGGGGACAACTTTAAAACTGTAAAAAAGTTATCAATCTAAGCACGGTCACCACCAAAAAGTGACTTAACCTTTTCTCTCAAGTTTGCATCTTTTTGAAAGACACTCATTTAAAATAAAAACAACAGGATCAAATCAACAGGTTGAACTCAATAGGAGTTTGCCATAGACTTCAGAGGGACCAGGATTTGGCCTACCTGGCATCTAAAAACAGAAAATCACTCTAAAAAGATCTTCTTTAATCAGGAGGAGAGTATGCACATGACTGCTGCATTATTTAGTTACTATGGTTACCAATAAATATTAACAGGCTGCTCCTTAGTTTGCTTTAATATAACAGATTTAATCAATTAGTTTCCCCATGCAATAATCCCATTCCAAAACAAGCATAAGATTTATCTCGCCCCTAAACTCCTGGCATTCTATCCACCACTAAGAGATGCTACAGGGTGTACTCAACTTCCAGAGTAAGGGTGGAGATAGTGTTCATGATGCTTTCCCATCTCCACACAAGGGAGAGTGGCCTGTATCATGCCCAAATACTGGGTCTCTCTTGGGACAACACACAACATTAAACAGGGAGTCACTGACCCAGCCTGTTGAGGTAATATATTTGGAACATCATGATCTTGACATGAGAGGTTCAGTTGGTTCTGTTAATATATTATGAAGTAATTCTATACACTCAGAGGAATCTCCACTCAGACCAATTGTGCCTCTTCTGTGAGATCAGAGTAGCAGTTTCAGACTGAACCACTTTAGAGCTAGTTTCAAGCAGCTGCCAGCATTATCGAGAAAACTGTTTCTGTGCAGGAGCACAGACTATCTTCCTAAGACAGTGGTTTTCAGCCTGTGGTCTGTGGCTCCCTGGGGGTCCGCAGACTATGTCTAAGTTTTCCAAAGGGGTCTGCAACTCTATTTGAAATTTTTAGGGGGTCCACAAATGGGAAAAAAAGGTTGAAAACCACTGTCCTAAGACCCTGCCCATTCTGGAAGCAGAATCGTGTTTGACAATACAATAGCTTAGTAAAACCATAATCGCACAAGCTTTGTAATGGGGTGTGAACTCCACAGCATCTCCAAAAGAGTTAACTGGAGCAGGAGAGCTCAGTTAGAGCACCTGATTGCACCTGAAGGCGGAGCCAGGCCCAATTAAAGACAAATCCCAGCTGGGGGAGGACCTAGGTGGTCACTGTAAAGAGAAGAAACCCAGATATGTCTGCGGGTAGAGAGGGGAAGAATTCTGCAGTGCTGCTTTTGGCAATAGAGACCAACAGGGTTGAAAGGAAGCCCAGTGAGAGCATTAGCCCTGGGATTGTCTCCTAAATAAAGATTTCTGGCAAGAGGCCAGGAGAGAGATGGCGAAGTCACCAGGGTGGAGCAAGTGAGCCCTGACAAAATGGCAGGACCTGGACCTCCAGGGAGGTATTTGATTGAGGAACATAGCCGAGGGGAAACTTAAGAGGGATACAAGTTTGAACCCAAGAAAGGGAGAAGTTGTTTAAATTTGCATTTTCAATTGGGATTTGTTGAAGGACTCCAGGCCTGTGCCTTGAAAGAGGATGAATCTTGGGAAGAGAAAAAGGTGATGAGTCCTCACATGAGGGATGTAAGTGTGACACTGACAGACCCCGGTCATCGTCGGGATTGAACCTGGGACCTCTGGAGTTTAATGTATGAGCCTCTACTGCATGCATATATATATATATATATAGAGAGAGAGAGAGATGTCTTGGTGCCACTAGATGGGACAGAACACCACACCCAGGAGGTGTGTGGGTTACATAAGGACCACTGGAGACCCGACCCAAGGTCTTGAAATTGTTTGTTGGGGTTCTGTTATCTTGCAAGGGGCAGAGGGAAACTATAAAGTGATCTGGCTGGAGGGCCATCACAAGTAGAGGTAGACCACCACAGGGCTGGACGAGCTGTCAGCAGGTGGCCCTGGACAAGAGGAGCCTGGTGTGCCATGCCCACCCACAAGGGGCATGTGTCAGCACTAAGTTCACTCTAATACATCTTGCTACATACTACAGGGCTTCAGACTTATTTTATAATCAAAGGGTTTGAGCAGTTTAAATGTCATGAGAGATGCCTGTGTTGAGCTTCTGGGGCTGTAATAGCTTTCCCCACCAACAGGTGGGGCTGCCCAGCCACAGGGCAGCTCCATGAGCGGGAGTGATGGAGGAGGAGCCAAACATGCTAAAGTAGCCTCCGCTGTCTTTTCACTTATTTCATCTGCTGTAGGTTTGGGGCAGAGGGTTGTAGACTCCAATCCCACCTGTCTTGCTGGAAAGGGGACTCATGTTTGCCCGTGGACATTTTGGATAACCATGTGGGAGAAGGGGAGAGCCCCACTTTTTGGCCCCATCACAGCTATAGCAGTTCACTGGGGCTACCTTTTCCTCCCTCGCGGCAGCAGGGATGGTGCAGGGGTATTTTCCAACTGAAAGACAGAGACTCCCAAAGGAATTGCAGGGTGGGGGGAAGAGACAGGAAAAAAAATAAGTAAATTGCTTATGCTTAGGGAGAGGAATAATTTCAGTTTTTTCATCCCCTAGAAGGCACAACATACACACCACACTTATGCTCTCCTACCTAAACCCAGGGAGCTGTTCCAAATTTAATCAACACGTGAACCAATCCAGCATGTATTATTTTAGTGGCATGAGTGCTTCTTCAACAGACCAATGACCTATATATGAAGTTCCTGTCCTTTCTGGGATCCCCAGCTGCAAATGAAGTTGGGTATCCTTTGCAACTGTGCTCAAAAAGAAACTCCCATAGCAATAGCACTGATTTCTTTTTAAGTATCTAACACCTAGAGGGCAAGCCCACCACAATCAGCCTAGTCTATTTATCATTGATAAAAAATGTTAACATCTATTCAATGCAAAACTTGTTCTCACCTGCCTAAGCACAAAGAGCGATTAAAACTGATTACTGTACTTCCTGCTAGCAGAAATATTGAACAGCTATTTTGTACGCCAACCCCAAATGATACACTGAAAATTAGAGCTACTTTACTGTAAATCTATACAGCCAAAGCTATTGCTGACTTTCTTTTCAAAGGACCGCATCCAGGTCCATAAGACCATGCATGGTACAATCCATGATTCAAAACAATCCAATTCTAATGGTAGGTCACTTGGTTTGTCTTCATACACATCCCTGCACTGAGTGAATAATACAAATCTCCATGCAGTTAAGAGTATTGCAGGGGTATCAGATAATTAAATGCCAGGACACAAAAGAATGATGCATGCTACTAGCTATGGTACAGCTTGAACAGCAGCAGAAAAGAAGGTTCCCCACACCCTATTCCTAATGTGTGACAAACCCCTGGTATGGAGGAACCGTCTATACGGATATCGAGTTTGGTTTCCACATCCATTACTTCCTCAGCCTCTTACCTGTTGTAATGGTGCTTTATGCAATATGAACACTTATCCACCAAAAAACAACTGAGCCACTGAACTTTCAGTTAACTGCAATGGTGAATGCTATGCAGGGTCCAGCTGCAGAGGCTGACAGTCGGCTTGCCAGTGTATGCAGAATTTGAACCTCCAAAAGCACCCCCGCAAGCACACACATCTCCTTCCATCCCATGACACCATTTCTTCCTAAAGCAACACCAGTCCCATGGCAACTCCCAATCTCCAGACTCACTCTTCCTATCTTCTAAGGAGAGGGGAGGCTAGGCCAGGAGGCCCAAACTCTCACCTCACTCAATCTTGGAACTGGTTGGTCAGCCAGAGAATAGTCGTCTGGTGTACAGGAAACCAATACTGTTCCCTTGACATCATAACATAGTCATAGTCTGCCCCTGCAGTTACTCTAGCATTTCCAATTATTTAAGCAGCCATTATCTACTAGCTGCCCTGGATTTAGATGAGTCACCATTTGATGCCTCTAGAAAACTTCAAGGAGCAAGCTCCTTGGCCAACAAAGGGAACAAGTTTAGAAGGAGAGAGAGGCAGGCCATTTGTATATCCTTGCAAGAGACAACAGTGAGAATGGGAGGGCTGAGAGCTTTCAAAATAGCATCTGCTCTAGTCTGTGAATTGTTCATGACCCTGGCCACTGTTCACAAATTTAAAAAGAATCTAAATCCACCCTAATTACAGCTGGACTCAGGATTATAGTGCTACATTTTGCAAAACCTGACCATTGACCAAGGCCAATTTTAAACTTAGAAAAAAAAAGATTGGGGTGGAGGTGAATGGGATAAAGACAGAGCACATGCTATGGAACCCAGAGACTAGACTGCAGCACTGCTAACAATTATTCCTGAAAGTGCCTGTACTATACCCCATTAGGAGATGTTTTAGCGCCTCCAAACATGGACATGTATTACAAATACTGTAAAATAGGTAACGCATGCATTGCCTTAATCAACTCTTTCCATTGTTGGAATTCAGCTGCCAGAACCAGGGACCCTCTCATTTAATATGAAATCTCATAAAAGGTAATAAGCCTGCTCCTTCATCGAATGGGGCCTAATTGCCCAATGCCATTTGTGAACTTACAGTATGAAATCTTAGTAAAAATTCTTATTTATATATAAACTGGCAACCAGCTTACCTTAAACAACAGATTTAGAAATAAAACAGATACCTTAGATGGGAATACAGTCATGTTTCACATGATAAATTTAATTCTTCCCAGGTACAGTAGATAAAGGAATTTGGTCAAAGTGTTCACTAAACTGAATTCTGCCAACTCCACTCTAAACATTTAAAATAAAGATCTTTGTACACAAGGTGAGAAGTGGGAATGAGTGGAAAAAAGAACTGAAATTCTCAGATGAGGTTACAAATCAAGGCTAAATAACTTTCAGTGAGTTGAAAATCTGCAAGATACCATATAGATACCAAAATTAGGAAGCCTTATTTGCTGTTCATAATTTGATCATAATATGGTAGCCATTTATTATCCTTCATTATGATGTTCTTTGCCACTTCTGGAGTGATTGAGAGGGTGCCTTTCAAGTAGGGTTGCCAACTTTCTAATAGCACAAAACCGAACGCCTCACCCCTGCCCTGCCCCTTCTCTGAGGCCCCGCACCTGGTCGCTCCATCCCCCCTCCCTCCATTGCTCATTCTCCACCATCCTCACTCACTTTCACCAGGCTGGGGCAGGGGGTTGGGGGTGGTGGTGCAGGAGCTGGGTGGGGCAAGAAGTGAGCGGTTCAGGATGCACAAGAGGACTCCAGACTGGGGTAGGGGGTTAGGGTGTGGGGGCAGGGATGAGGGGTTTGGGGTGCAAGAGGGGGCTCCGGGCTGGGGCCAAGGGGTTCAGAATGTGGAAGGGGGTGCGGGCTCTGGGGGGGGGTGGGCTCTGGGGTGAGCGGTTTGGTGTGCAGAAGGGGACTCAGGGCTGGGGCCAAGAGGTTCAGAGTGTGGAAGGGGGTGTGGGCTCTGGGGTGGGTGGGGCTGGGAGTGAGGGGTTTGGTGTGCAGGAGGGGGCTCAGGGCTGGGTCAGGGGGTTGGGGGGTTGGGGAGGGTGTGGGGTGCAGGCTCCGGGAGGGAGTTTGGGTGCGGGAGGGGACTCTGGGCTAGGGCAGGGGGTTGGGGGGCGGAAGGGAGTTCGGGATGCAGGGTCCTGGCAGCGCTTACCGCGGCTCCCAGGAAGTAGTCACCAGGTCCCTGCTGGCCCTAGGCACATGGGCAGCCAGGGAAGCTCTGTGCGCTGCCCTCGTGCCTGCAGGCACCGCCCCAGCAGCTCCCATTGGTCGTGATTCCTGGCCAGTGGGAGGTGCTTAGCCAGCACTCAGGGCGACGGCAGCATGCAAAGCCTCTGTGGCCGCATGCGCCTAGGGGCCGCAAGGACCTGGCGGCTGCTTCCAGGAGTCGTGTGGAGTCAGGGCAGGCAGGGAGCCTGCCTTAGCCCTGGGCCCCTGCTGCACCGCTGACTGGACTTTTGCTGACCGGAGCCGCCAGGTCCCTTTTTGACCTGGTGTTCCGGTCGAAAACCAGATGCCTGGCAACCCTATTTAAGAGAAGTACACTATGCACAAAGTAGCCAAGTCTTAAAACAACCAATCTAATAAAAAGTTATCTCAAAACGACATAAACAGAGCCAACACCCCAAAGTCATCTCCAGCTCCACAACTGAGCTCAGCCTGGTGCAGGCTAGAACAGTGCTCCTGATCTCTCTAACCTCTGCTGCCCTAAAATGTTCAGAGCACTGCAATCCAATGCACCTGTAACAGTACCAGCATGGGTCTTGCAGAACTTCTCATGAAAGCATGACTAGCAAGAAGCACCATCACAAGGATTGCTGTGGAACCTGCTCTGAGGTTGGTGGAGCAGTATCAGTAATGCTTTGAATGATGCAAGCTGAATAGTGGTGATGATGCAGTGCTGGGGGCAGGGAGAAAGTGACAGTTGTCTCACTACCAGATTAAAGTTGCAGTTCTTTGTACTAGCAAGGAGAATTGAGGTAGAAGCCGTGAAATATCTGCTTCCTCATTGCAGAAACTGACTTGTTCAGGGTGGTGCAATGTGCCTTGCTCAATAGTCAAAGTGAGCACGAAAAGGAGCTTAAATTCAGCCCAGGAATATTACGTTTGTTTATGTTATCCCTCACCCTAAGTACAAGAATACCTCCCTCAACACAAGTGCACTTGTGATGTTGCACAATAGGCAGCAGCAGTGTGAAACTGACTGGAATCACAGAATGTTCTGTTTCAGACCCATGCTGCTGTGGGGGGCGGGGAAGGGGACAACCCTATGCAGCAGCAACACAGATGAAGTTGAACTGGATGGTGCTTGGGAAGAGAAGAGATGGATCAAAGTTTTATCAGTTCTTACTCCCAGCATGCCCGCTTGGTGTGAGAGATGCAGAGTCAGA
Source organism: Chrysemys picta bellii (assembly GCF_011386835.1). Taxonomy (NCBI): domain Eukaryota; kingdom Metazoa; phylum Chordata; order Testudines; family Emydidae; genus Chrysemys; species Chrysemys picta. The sequence continues at coordinate 17,602,903 of NC_088799.1, read as the reverse complement.
TTAATTGATGTTTTTGTTCACGTATTTTATTAAGAACATTTTTAACAGACCACATTACAGACAGAAATAGTAATGCATAGTTCCTATATACCACTTTTCATCAGTAGATCTTAAGTTTGTATTTATATATATTTAATTACAATACACCTGGACTACTCCAAACAAGGTCACGTCACCAGTTGAAGCAAGGGACATCCCCTGTTTCAGATAATTGTCTGGTGGCTTCCCCAGAGCCAATCGATTCTGTAGACAATCAGCTTGCATTTTAGCTGATGTGGCAGCTTAAGTCCTGGTGGGTCGGACAGCCTTGGGGAAATCTGTAAACTGTCCATAATAGGGCAAACCATCCAGAAGGTTGAAATCTGAAGGCCAGGAGTCCTGCTGTGTTGCTTGCCCAAAGTATAGTAAGGTTTCAGGGTTGGAATGAGAAGAATGCTTGAAGCCTTCAGATAACTGGGGTTCTACTCTAATGAGTGCCAAGAATAAGATAGTCAAAGACATTTAGAAGTAGGATGGTTATTGAGATAAGGGATTAAAACAGGATAGATAAACATTCCAATAAAGCTAGTTTATGCCTGGGATGGGGGAGACCAGGAATTTTTAAGCTCTAGAAATCACTGCCAGCTCCATTTAGTCTCCAAGCCATCAGAAAGATAAGATTGGGTTCTCTTAGAACTGTCAATGCACCCCTATTCTAGCTACGGGGGGAGGGATAGCTCAGTGGTTTGAGCATTGGCCTACTAAACCCAGGGTTGTGAGTTCAATTCTTGAGGGGGCCACTTAGGGATCTGGGGTACAATCAGTACTTGGTCCTGCTAGTGAAGGCAGAGGGCTGGACTCAATGACCTTTCAAGGTCCCTTCCAGTTCTAGAAGATAGGATATCTCCATTAATTTAATTTACCCCTATCTAGTCAATAGCCAAACAACATCAAGCTAATTATTAAACTCTTTAATATGATATAACGTGAAAGATCTTTAAGGCAAATTAAATAAGATTATCTCCAAGTTTTGAATACGTAATGCTAAGAGAATAAGATTTAAAAATAATCAGTCTCCTGGGTAGATCAGTTGTTACCTTCTTTATATAACACTTTACAACTAGAAATTCTGTACAGTAATTCCTCGCTTAACATTGTAGTTATGTTCTTGAAAAATGCTACTTTAAGCAAAATGACGTTAAGAGAATCCAATTTCCCCATAAGAATGATTATAAATGGGGGGGGGGGTTAGTTTCCAAGGAAATTTTTTTTGCCAGACAGAAGACTATATATATATAAACACACACACACTATAAGTTTTAAACAAACAGTTCAATACTGTACATGGCAATGATGATTGTGAAGCTTGGTTGTGGTGATGGAGTCAGAGGATGGAAGAGGGTGGGATATTTCCCAGGGAATGCCTTGCTGCTAAATGATGAACTAGCACTCGGCTGAGCCCTCAAGGGTTAACACATTGTTATTAATGTAGCCTCACATTCTACAAGGCAGCATGAATGGAGGGAGGAGACACAATGGACACACGGCAGTGGCTGCAAACATGCCACGCGGAAACTGAACGTGATGACGAACCCACGCTATCCCACTGGAGCGCACCACTCCCTCCACTTTCCAAAGTGCTGGGCGGTGCATGTGTGTGTGAGACAGAGATACACACCATGTGTGTGTGTGAGAGAAAGACGCACATTGCCCCTTTAAGTACGCTGACCTCACTCTGAGTACACTGCCTTTTTAAGTAGATCAGCAAGTTGAGACAGCAGCTTCTGCCAGCAAGCTCCCTCTGTCCTGAACCATGTAGTGTCCCACCCTGCTCTGTGGAGATGGAGTACAGGAGCGGGGGGGCAGGAGCAGGGGGAGAGGGACACCCTGACATCAGCACCCCTCTCCCTTCCCTCCCCATCCCCTGCACAGCAAGCAGGAGGCTTCCAGACGCAGCTCCAAGGCAGAGGGCAGGAGCAGCACATGGGAGTGGGGGGGAGGGACACCTGAACTGCCCAGCAACTGATAGCCTGCTGGGCGGCTGCCGCAGAGGGAACTTAGGGGAGCTGATAGGGGGGCTGCCGGCCCATCTTGGTTCCAAGCCCCCACCAGCTAGCTCCAACGGGCTGCTCTTCCTGCAAGCAGTGGACAAAGCAGCGTCTGCCAAACAACATTATAAGGGAGCATTGCGCAACTTTAAACAAGCATGTTCTCTAATTGATCAGCAACGTAAAAACGAAACAATGTTAACCAGGACGACGTTTAGTGAGGAGTTACTGAACAGGGATACATTAATGTAATAGGTTTTTGAATGTGCTCTGAACAATTTTATAAGTCAGCACCTGTCCTCTCTAAGTTTTGCTTCCAGTAATTATATTGTGGGTCACAAAAGCCGCACTACTTCCTCTAAAGTCCAATAGGAATATATTTTGAGGTAAAACTCAGGAGATAAAACTCGGACATGTTCTGTTCTGCAGTTCTCAATTCCCTAGTTTCCAAGGTTAATTTTCAAATACAAAGACTCATCCCATGTGAGCAGAGGCCATAGAACCTCCTTCCCCCACCCCTTGCAAAACAGCTGTCCTACTCACAGTTGTGGAGTCATCCATTCCTACTGGCTCCCTCTCCCTCAAACCCTTTCTCTCATTTGGGGAAGAGTGGAAACTCCTCTGATAAATTAAATTAAAGGCCTGAAGCAGAGAAAAGGCACAAGCCCCAGACTAAGTGCTAAATTCAGCCCTGGTATAAGCAAATGCAGTTCCACCTCAAAAAAGTTTCATCCACTTGAACCCAGGTTGAATTTAGATAAGGAAAGTCAGAAACCTAAAAGATGGAACAGGGATCAAACTTCTGAAAATACAGGTCTGTCGCATCTTACGCGCATTTAACAAGCGCGATTTCAACTTTACGCGATCGGCAAAAAAACAAAAAACAAAAAGAGAAAAACAACACTTTTAATACTATACATGTAGTGCGGGCGATTTCGCCCGCCATTGAACTCAATGGGGTTTTGGCTATATGCGGTTTTCACTTTACGTGCTAACCGCGGAACGGAACCCCCGCGTAAGATGAGACAGGCCTGTAGTACCCTATCAGCCAAAGGCACGAAATGCTGCTTAATTTCTCCATCTCTGTCAGTTTTTAAACCAAGATTAGGTGTTTTTCAAAAAGATCTTTTCTAGGAATTATTTTGGAGAAACTCTTCAGCCTGTGCTATACGGGAGGTCAGATTAGATGACTCCAGTGGTCCCTTCGGACCTTGGAATCTATTCACTGAGAGTTCATTCAGGCATCAGGAACTGGCAAATGCAATAAGAAAGGCTCATATCTCCTCACCTAAGTAGGAAAGCTGGAAAAATTATGTAAATATTAAAAGTAAAGGAGTGGCATGTAGGTAAAAAAGAAGATAGGGCTCTGCTTTGAATTTTTTCCCCAGAAGAGGATCCTCCCATATATTTATAACTAAAAGTCACCAGCAAATCCATCACCCTTCCACTGAATCTTATCTTGATCTATCTCTCTCCTGCTACTGCCACCACCTCCACCCAACCCAACCTTTTTTCTGTATCAAATGCAATGTATGTCTGTCTACTGGACCCAGTTTGGGCTTGCAATCCCTTCTTACCCCCTCACTAGCTTCTGTTTAGAGTATTTCCGCATACTTATACTTCCAAAATTATCACAACAACAGCACCCATATCCTTACAGAACAACTGATTATGACAAAAGAAACATGGGAATAGTGTGGTCCACTAATTATAGATTTTGTTGCTGTTCTAATAAGAATAACCTTCTCAATGATCTAACCAAGTTAAAAATAGTGAATGAAATAATTCAAAGCTAAGTGTTTCTACAAAGCCAAGTGTTTAGGTTTATTTATTCTAAATCAAAATTCTTTGCCATTGGCAATGGTTTCTTATTTATTTTTAGCATTAAAGTAATTAGCACTCTTCCACAAGATGATCTGGGGCTCTTTACATTACAAAGAGCTCCAAAGAAAGGAAACCTAGAAAAGTAAATATTTGTAGTCACCAGCTTTTTAAAAGGACACTGTCAATTTAAAATCTAAGTCACTTAAAAATAAAAGTTCAAAGTACAGTCAGATATGGAAACTGCCCTTGAGTTTCTCTGCCAATATTTTTGTTTTGTGTTGTTCAAAGCATATATTCCTTTAAAAAATATTTTCTTCTCCCCTGTTGTTTTGTGAAAGACCCACACTAACAACAGGGGAAATGGACTATAAACAAATAACCGGATTCTCCAGCTTGTGTAGTCATTTATATTTGTGCTAAGAGGTCATAAAATACCACCAAACCAGAATTCTCCACACATTTACAGAAGTGGTAGCATTGTACACACACTCTTCATAAATGGAAATGGCTAGGGCTCTACCAAATTTACATTCCATTTTGGTCAATCTCACGGTGATAGGCTTTTCATTATTTCAGCTATTTAAATCTGAAATTTATTGTATAACAATGGTGTTGTAATTGTAGGGGTCCTGATCCAAAAATGAGTTGTGGCAGGGTCAGAAGGTTATTGTAGGGGGAGTTGTGGTACTGCTACCCTTACTTTTGTGGTGCTGCTAGCTGCAGTGCTGCCTTCAGAGCTAGGCAGCTGGAGAACAGCGGCTGCTGTCCAGGAGCCCAGCTCTGAAGGCAGAGCCGCCTCCAGCAGCAGCAGCGCAGACGTAAGGATGGCATGGTATGGTATTGCAACTCTTACTTCTGCACTGCTGCTTGCAGAGCTGGGCCCTCAGGCAGCAGCTGACACTGTCCAGCTGCCTAGCTCTGAAGGCAGCAGCACAGAAGTAAGGGTGGCATGGTATGGCATTGCCACCCTTACTTCGGCTGCTGCTGGCGGGGCACTGCCTTCAGAGCTAGGTACCCAGCCAACAGCCGCCGCTCCCTGGCTGCCCAGCTCTGAAGGCAGCAAAGAAGTAAGGGTGGCAATACCATGATCCCCTCCAAAATAACCTTGTGACCCCTTGAAACCCCCTTTTGGGTCAGGACCCTCAATTTGAGAAACTGGTCTCCCCCATGAAATCAGTATGGTGTAGGGTAAAAGCATATAAAAGACCAGATTTCATGGGGGGAGAGGGGGGGGGGGGGAGACCAGATTTCACGGTCCGTGATGCGTTTTTCATGGCCGTGAATTTGGTAGGGCCCTAGAAATGACTAAAGAAGATGCAAGGCAGTACAGAATCAGGCTCTAAGGACTGTAAAATGCAAATGATAGAGAAAATGGGGGGACTGGGACAGTGGGTGGAGTAAACTTTTTTTTTCCCAATCTCTTTCATTTCTATTAGTCTTAGGTGTTACTTGTAAAAATAGTAAGCAAAAAAAATCCTATTCGTGTGTTTTCTAAACTGATGGTGTCTCTTCATTTTTCTTACAAAGTGTTCATATGTGTTTTGTAGTAAAAGGTTTATTACTGCCAAACAGGGCGTCTTTCAGTAGGAAATCTTATCTACATAGTAGATATGTTGGCAATGTCTCCCAGAGTCCAGGATAAGTGCTTCTTTAAAAAAAACACATTATAAATCAAAATAATTGATATTTGATTTTTCTTTCATATTTTAATTGTTCAATAATAAATTAAAAGTAATCAAAAGTAAGAGGGCTGTAACATAAAACACTGCATGATCCATTATGATGACCTTTTAATTGAGTTCTTCTGTCTTATTATGCTTTTATGTATTTGTTTATTTTGATAGGAAAATGGTCCTCAACATAATGTTTAGAAAGTGAATGTTTATAAATCAGCCCCAATGACTACCAGCTATAGATTCCTTCTCCTTTATTTGGATAGTATGTTCTGCTTTTCTTTAGTTTAGTGAGAGCAGCAGAAAACTTACTGAATTTTTATTTCAGTAGGCAACAGTTGTTCCTGTTTCTCTCTTTCCTCTTCAAGTAGTGTTGGCAAAAACGCAAACTAGCTAAAGCAGGGGTAGGCAACGTATGGCACGCGTGCTGAAGGCGGCATGCGAGCTGATTTTCAGTGGAACTCACACTGCCTGGGTCCTGGCCACCGGTCCGGGATGCTCTGCATTTTAATTTAATTTTAAATGAAGCTTCTTAAACATTTTAAAAACCTTATTTACGTCACATACAACAATAGTCTATTTATATATTATAGACTTATAGAAAGAGCCCTTCTAAAAACGTTAAAACGTATTACTGGCATGCGAAACCTTAAATTAGAGTGAATAAATGAAGACTCGGCACACCACTTCTGAAAGGTTGCCGACCCCTGAGCTAAAGGAACCCTTTAGCCATCTGCCACATACCCATCTCCCAGCCAAATGTTTATACATCCTTGGCTACTAGAGTGAAGATTCTGTCAAAAAATTCCCATGGCATTATAGTATTTCAATTTGAGGTAATAAAACTAAGTAGTGATGGTTTTAGATCAAAGGTGGGCAAACTATGGCCCGCGGGCCACATCCGGCCCGCGGGACGGTCCTGCCCGACCCCTGAGTTCCTGGTTGGGGAGGCGAGCCCCCGGCCCCTCTCCCGGTGTCCCCCCTCCCCAGCAGCTACGCCGCCACACAGGCAGTGCTCTGGGCAGCGCTCTGGGTGGCAGGGCTGCGCACTCCTATAGGGCAGTGCGACAATGTGTCTGGCTCCAGCCAGGTGGCGTGGCTGCCAGAATGGCATGGTAAGGGGGCCAGGGCCTGGGGATTGGATAAGGGGCAGGTGGTCCCAGGAGGCAGACAGGGGACAGGGAGCAGGGGGTGATTGGAGGGACAGGGAGCAGGGGGTGATTGGATGGGGCGGAGGTTTGGGGGGGGAGCGGTCAGGGGACAGAAAACCAGGGGTGGGGGTGGGGGGTGGATAGGTGTGGGAGTCCTGGAGAGCCTGTCAGGGGGTGGGGGTGTGGATAGGGGTCAGGGGATGGGGAACGGGAGGGATAGGCGTGGGGTTCCGGGGGGCCTGTCAAGGGGTGGGGGTGTGGATAGGGGTCAGGGCAGTCAGGGGACTGGGAGCAAGGGGGTTGGATAGGGGGTGGGGCCCCAGGGGTGGTTAGGGGTGGGGTGTCCTGGGAGGGGGCGGTCAGGGGACAAGGAGCGGGGCGGAGTGTCAGAGGTTCTGAGAGGGGCACTCAGAGGGTCGGAGGTGGGAGGGGCTCAGATATGGGGCGGTGGCCAGGCTGTTTGGGGAGGCCTAGCCTTCCCTATCCAGCCCTCCATACAGTTTTGCAACCCCGATGTGGCCCTCAGGCCAAAAAGTTTGCCCACCCCTGTTTTAGACCAAGCTAAACATGTTCAATAATTCATTCTCTCGAGATTAATAGACTGAGAGCCCAATCCTGCTGCTGTATAAAGGCTGCATTAACATCTATAGTATTCATCCTACATATTGATGTATGTGATTGGATGTTTAATTATCATAACATGATCAATATTCATTTTCTAGCCACTTGGAAAAGTTTTTGGAAGGAAACATAAACAGTAAGGCCAAAGTTTTCAGAAACAGATACAGATTTGTGTGTGCCTGACTTGAAACCAGTAGGGCTGGAGGCTCAGTGGTACTGAGGACCCATACCTCCTGCTGAACTGATGTTTCATGCATAAATTTGACACCTTGCACCTAATTTTCAGAAGTGCTGAAGTAAATGGGAGCTGCAAGTTCTCAGCATCAGGTACAAAGTAGTTCAGTCGGGGGCATCCTAAAACTGATGCACAGGATGAATGGGCACTTTTAAAAATGTGGTGCTTTGAGCCAAGAAATTCAGAGCCCCACAGGTTATTAACAAATCTTTATTAAAAAAAAAAACCCTGTAAGGATGTTCTACAAAAATATACCTATTATTAAAATATTCCTCTCCTGGTGTAGCTGCATGACAGGTGTAATGCACACCAGCCACATAATCTCACAGCTGAATCTCACGGCAGCAGACTCAGAATAAAACAGGCAAGACAACTTAAAGCAACTGGCAAAAGTAACTGTGTAAGAAGTGTATTTGTGTTGCTGGATGAATAAGAACAGGAGGACGCTGGGAGTGTTCCTTTTCAATCAGGAGATTGTAAAGTGCCTTGGGATCCTGGGGATTGAGAGATAGGGGAAATTCTGGTCCCATCAGAGTCATGGGAGAAACTCCAATTGACTTCAATGGGGCCAAGATTTCAGGGACACTTGGTTATATGGAGACAAGGGGAAACACTGGCATGTAGTTAGCAAAACCTGGTGTCTGGGGAGGGCAGTAAACTTGGTGAGCATTAGGGAGCTGCAGCCCCGGGCTCTGCATGGGCGGGGGGAGAGAGCATTCAGGAGCCACTGGGACAGGGCAGGGTCGGTGTGAGTCCCCTGCAGAGGTCACTGCAAGCCGCATTACCTTGTAGCTGGGCTGAGAGCGACTCTTGGTGCTGCTGGTACTTGAGCGCCACCGCCTCGGCTTTCCTCAGCTGGCTCTGTAACTCGTAGTACAGCACGGCCCCGTAGAGGAAGCCGAACGCGACGGTCAGGAGCAAAAAGGTCTGGAAAATCCGCTTCTGTTTTCGGGAGCACATCCCGTTGCCCATAGTCCCTCCTCGGGTCCCGGAGCCCCCCCACCCCAGGCGGTTTAGCAGCAGCTGGAGGAGGAGGAGGAGGCAGCATTGGGCACCAAGGGACAGAGCCGGGAGGAGGGGACCCTGAGCGCTTAGTTCAGCCCCCTCCCACTGCTACTGCCCTGAAACCCGGGAGCTCTCCGCAGCCCGCCCGTCCCGAGCATGCTGCAGCCCGGGGGCTCTCTGCCGCGGGAAGGGGGCTCGGTGGCCGCCGGCGGGTGGATGGGGGCGGATGTCTCTGCTCTAGAGAGCAGCTTCCTGCCCCCCTCCTGCCTTACTCCAGGGCGGGGAGAGGTGGGGGCAGCAGCTCATCTGCTGGGGTGACTGGGCGCGTGCTGGAGGATGGGGGGGAGTGTCTTTACACAGCAGCTCCCCTGGTCCCTGCCATCCTATCTGCGGGTCTTGAGGGCTGGGGCGGTATGTGCGCTGCAGTGCTCCTGCCCAGGGTACCAGTGTGTCTGTGGGTGCTGGGTTAGGGGGACTCTGTATAGCAGCTCCCTGCTCTCCTGCTGGGGTTGCTTTGGGAGATGGTCAGAGGGCGAGCGTGTTTCTCTGTCAGCTCCCTCCTCTCCTGCTCGCTCTAAAGGGGGGTGTCTCTGTGCATCAACTCCCTCCCCTCCTGCTCGCTCTAAAGGGGGGGGGTCTCTGTGCATCAGCTCCCGCCCGCTCTAAGGGGGGGTGTCTCTGTGCATCAGCTCCCTCCCCTCCTGCCTGCTCTAAGGGGGGGGGGCTCTCTGTGCATCAGCTCCCGCCCCTCCTGCCCGCTCTAAGAGGGGGGGTCTCTGTGCATCAGCTCCCTCCCCTCCTGCCTGCTTTACCGGGGGGGGGTCTCTGTTAACCAGCTCCCTCCCCTCCTGCTCGCCTTACTCTGCAACCACCTGAACGGGAAACAAAGGAAACTTCCCTGCCTGCCCTGGCCACCTTCCAGCCCTTAACTTACGTGTCACCTCCGCTCCTCGGCTGCTCGCTGCAGTGGAATCCCCGAAGGAAGTCCCGCTCCGGGCGCTGCCTCATTGGGCCCAGCCTCTGCCCACTCCCCTCCCTTCGGGAGCAGTGTCTGTGCGCATTGGGTGCCCGCTGTGTCCGTCCGGCTCACGGGGCGCTCTCCTTCCCTCTCCCCGCCTTCTCCATTCCTGGATCGCCGCCCCTCGGAAGACAGGACGCTGGAGAGCTGGGAGATGCATGTGCACGCACGAGTGCTATGCGTGTACCTGCCGGCTGCCAGACATGAAGTGTGCGTGTATACACATTCCAGCTCGGGACACAAGCGGGGTGTGTGTGTGTGTGTACACTCCTGCTTGGAAACAGACTCGGTGTGGGTAGCTCTTAGCTGTGGGCACAGGTTGTGTGTGTGCCCACACACTTTTCAGCTGCAGGTTTTTATGTTGTACAATCCAACTACGGTGTCAAGTATCAGAGGGGTAGCCTTGTTAGTCTGGGTCTGTGAAAAGCAACAGAGAGTCCTGTCTTAAAGGTGCCACAGGACTCTCTGTTGCTTTTTACAAATCCAACTACGGATTCGTCTGGGCTATGTGTGTGCTTTCCAGCTGTGCACACCTGTAGTGTGTGCATGTGGCAACAGAGGACAGTTTGTGAAGGTTGGAGTGTTGTACACTCCATCTGCAGAAAGAAATGGTGTGTGTGTACATTCCAACTACATACTGCTCGCACATTCCTGCTGTATCTCTTTTCCAGGTGCTGGGTGTGTAGGTTCCAGCTGCATACATAGATTTATTGTGTGTGTGTGTGTGTGTGTGTGTGTGTGTGTGTGTGTGCGCGCCAGCTGCATACATGGAGGTGGGTGTAGGTTCCAGCTGCATACACAGATGTATTGTGTGTATGTGTGTTTGTAGGTTCCAGGGACATACATGGTTGTATTGTGTGTGTCAGTTCCAGCTGCATACATAGATGTGTGAGTGTGTGTAGGTTCCAGCTGTTTATACAGATATTTTGTGGGTGTGGGTGTGTGTTCCAGCTGCATAGACAGACGTAGCGTGTGTGTGTGTGTATGTTCCAGCTGCATAGACAGACATAGCGTGTGTGTTCCAGCGACACACATGGTTGTATTGTGTGTGTCAGTTCCAGCTGTATACATAGATGTGTGTGTAGGTTCCAGCAAACGTGCTTGGTGCCCTATTTGCTTCTGCACAATTTCAAGCCGGAACTTGGGCTGGAGCCCACAGGAATGTGGGTGGAGCGTCGGCACATGTTTACTGGGAAAGTGAAGCCCCAAAGAAGCTGCTGCTGCCCTTAGCCTCTCTGAGACTTTACTCAACCCAAAGACCCATAGTGCTCCCAGAGCAGAATGAAGGTGGTGGGTACAGGGAGCAAAGCAGAGTTAGACAGGGAGCTGAGTAGGAGGAACAGAGCGGACCAGCGATGGAGCAATGGGGGTGAAGAAGCAGCTTGCTTAATATGATTTTTAAAAAACATTTCTTTTGAATATTTTTATTTTTAAAATTCTCTCCTGCTGTAGGAGTCTGTTCTTTTATAGCCTGGAACAGACATAAGCTGGAGTGCTGGATATACTATAAACTAGTGTTTCTCAAGGACGGGTCCGTGGACCAGCGCCGGTCTCTGTTTAGAAAGGCAGCAAGCTGGTCCCGGGTATCAAAAAGGTTGATCAACACGGCTATAAACCACAGTTACTGACTAGTCCCAGCTACCCATACAGCTATCCTATTAACCTGATGGCTAAGGGACTGATCTTCTTAAACTCTCTGAGTACCTCAGTAGGGGTGTTGCCAGCCTGACTGGGCTCTCAGCAACTGTTAGGAAGTGCTCAACACTTTGCATGATCGAGCCCTGCACCCAGAGTTTTGGAAATGCTGGTCATCAAGGGCTGGACACCAGGTAGCGGATTACTGTTGAGGTCCTGGGTATCTTTAAATCCCATGGATTTCACATAGGAGATGTGTGGCGAATGCCCTTTGCAGGAGTGCTTCAGCATCTCACAGGCCCGGGTCCCAATGTCCTCATTAGCTTGAATGGCTGGCTCAGTCCTTTACCCTGAAGTGTACAGCAACGTCACTGTGCTGTGCTTTGAAGATTACATAGGAGAATTGGGTTCTTATTCAAGAACTTTTTCCATCTCTTTTATTTAATGCACCTCCCCTTTCCCAAATGATTTATCTGAAGACTCCTTTTGAACTGACCCTGACATCGTTTTTGGATTCAGATTTCTTTCAGTGGCTTTATATTTGGCCTTTGTTTCTGTTTCTGTTGTTGCACCTTTGAGCCTGATTCTGCCACCCTTACTCACCTTGAGCATTACCTTACTCCAAGAATAGTTACGCTGAAATGGAGGAAGGGTACTGTGACATTATCTGATTGAAATATGACCATGTAGATCACTGTTGCTACCACTGCTATATAATTGCAGCAAATCTTGTACAAAGTATGTCAAATAAGGTGTCTATGGAAATATTATGATTTGCTGTATGTGATTATGCTATTTGTGTGCATGTATCATTTTTGTATCTGAAATTATGAATATTAACAGTACCTGTGTTTCAAATGTTTGCTCATGCGGAGACACCAACAAGGTGTTTAGTCAGCACATTGTGAAGAAACTATTCAAGTTGAATGGCCCATCAAAGAACACATAACTCACAATGGAAGATGCCTATCTACACATAATGAATTTTCCTGTGAACATTCTAACTGGAGTTTGGGTAATGGATTCTGCTATGACTAAGCGAATCATGCATGGACACGTGACTTGCCCATGTGACTCCAAACACCATCTTATTGACTGTAATTTTCCACAGTGAGAACAATGAGTTTCCATTCACTTGGCAAAAGCTATAAAAGGCGTTGGAAACATCTCAATTTCGCCTCTTTCCTCCACAAACCTCTGGACTATGCACTTATACTAATGGGAGCATTCTAACCAAGGGACTGAGGCCTTCTAGTTATTTGGAAGCAACCAGAGACTTAACAAGCCAGCAGTTTATTCCATCACTGCTACAAGCCTGAACCAAGAACTTTGCAATTATTGTACGTATTTGATTCCTTTAGTCAATTTTAACTATCACCTTTCTTTTGGGGGAGGGATAGCTCAGTGGTTTGAGCATGGGCCTGCTAAACCCAGGGTTGCGAGTTCAGTCCTTAAGGGGGCCATTTAGGGAACTGGTGTAAAAATCTGTCTGGGAATTTGCCCTGCTTTGAGCAGGGGGTTGGACTAGATGACCTCCTGAGGTCCCTTCCAACCTTGATATTCTATGATATCTCCTAGAGTGTCTTTTTTATAAATAAATCTTTCGATATTAGTGTAGTGGTTTAACGATGGCCCCTCCCCCTCTGGGTCAGTGGGAGGCCACTCCACCTCACTACATCACAGGGTATTGCTCACAGTTGGGGAATAAGCTGCGTCACTCTTGGCTTGTAGTTCTGGTCGGCAGTCTGGGCAGAGTGACAGGCAGTCAGGGTCCCTAGCCTGCAATCAGGGCAGTGAAGGGTCAGTGGCTTGGACCTATACTCAGCGGTGAGTGGCAAATAAACAGTTAATAGGCGGAGCCCTTCATCAGGGCGGGGCAGTCCAGAGTCTGGGTCTCAGGCCTGCACTCAGGGCCAAGCAGCAAACCAACAGTTCAGATAGGGTTACCATATTTCAGCAAGCAAAAAAGAGGACGGGAGGAGCCCCTGCCCTAGCCCCGCCCCTGCCCCTCCCACTTCCCCCCTCAGAACTCCCAACCCTCCCCCCGCTCCTTGTCCCCTGACTGCCCCCTCCTGGGACCCCTGCCCCTAATTACCTCCCAGGACTCCACCCCCTATTTATGTACAGGCGTGACTACCTGCCCTTTCCTGGTTACTATACGCGGCCAGTCCGCATCCACATCCAGTAGTTAAAAAAAAAATAATTAAAAAAAATAATAAAAAATATAAAAAATAAAATAAAATATTTTTAAGACTCCCTGCCTCTTGTCCCCTGACTGCCCCCTCCTGAGACCCCCCCCCATCCTAACTGGCCCCCTAGGACACTACCCCATACCTGTACCCTGACTGCCCCAACCCTTATCTACACCCCCACCCCCAGACAGACCCCTGGGACTCCCACGCCCCATCCAACCACTCTCCACCCCCTGACAGCCCCCCCAGAACTCCCGACCCATCTAAACCCCTCTGCTCCCTGTCCCCTGACTGCTCCAATCCCTCTCCCCACTCCTGCCCCCTGACAGCCCCCCCACAACTCCCAAACACCCCCCCCCGCTCCTTGTCCCCTGACTGCCCCCTCCTTGGACCCCTGCTCCTAACTGCCCTCCACAACCCCACCCCCTACTTATGTACAGGCGTGACTACCTGCCCTTTCCTGGTTACTATACGCGGCCAGTCCGCATCCACATCCAGTAGTTAAAAAAAAAAATAAACTAATAATTTAAATTGGAATTTCATCCATTAATAAGTATTTATTATATAGTTAAAACCATTCTATTGAAGGACAGATATTAAATAACACTAAATATATTAATGTTCAAAACAATATTAAAAATTTGAAAATGTAGAGCATGGAAACCAAAATAGCTAAAATTTAGTTTTGGCAAGATACACGGAATGGAAACTCCGGGATCTTTACCTGTCACTGAATATAGCCATCATACCAATAGTGGAATATAAAACAAGTCTACATATACTCTCCTTAAAATTTTTACTTCTGTCCATTCCCAATAATTGTAACAAATCATTATTCCCTTCACTCCACTTGCCACGCGCCCCAAGCACAAAACCAAAGAAGTGGATATTTTTACCTCCCGTTAAGTTTTTAATTTCTTCCTCTAACTCAAGATAATAAGCCACCTTCTCACTGTGGGCTTGTTCCAAACTTCCGGCATTATCCTCCCATCGCACTGTAACATCAACCACCACTGCTGTATCTCCTTTTATAAATATAATATCCGGCTTTCTTAACTCACCCTTACTATTTCTCAAATGGGGCTCTATTATTGCCTTCCACCCTAATTTACCAACCTTATCTACAACTGCAGACACTACTCTATTATGCCTTTTTATCCTAGCATTCTTAGTCTTATAACATTGTCCTGAGATATGGGGAACTGTCTCCCGCACTTTACCGCACCATCTACAAAGAGCATTCACACCTCCTCTTCCTCTTGCTAATGTCTCCCTAGTAGGATAAATATTTGCCCTAAGCTGCAATGCTGCGATATACGCTGACGATTTAACTTTACTAGAGTTTCTAAAAATCGAATTACTAATTAAATCATTTTTAAAATATTTTATCCCTATTCCCTGACATCTCAGTTCCGACCATCTTAAAAATTCCTCTTCCCTCCATTTCTTGGGATGAGATGTTACTGCACTAAATAACAATATTTTATCCACAAGATTTTCTCCTGCATATAGATAAGATAGGTCCATCCAATCATCTCTCGAGACAATATGTCTCCTCCATTTACAAATTAACATATTTGGGATTTGCACACTAAACTTAGTGAGAGCTAAACCATCATCCCTACCTCTAGAATAAAATATCCCATCTGTGGTACACTGAGGTAAATGTAAAATCTCTTTAACTATTTTTCTAACTAACACATCAAGATCATCTAAAAGATTAAAAGGGGGTTCTATTAAAAGAAGATTATAAAATAGCTTCGGTAAGATGTATGTCTGTAAAATTAATATTTTTTGGGCCGGTTTTAATGGGGCCTTAATTAAATTCTCACTCCAATCTTTCAATTTTTCTTTAAGTACCGGTCCCCCTACACCTATCCAGGGATCTATTCTAGCTCCTAAATATTTTTCAAAATCCCCTGGTTGAACATATTCAATCTCCTCTGACCCTATCTGCCAATTATCCTTAGGATTAACTACATAGGTTTTATGTTTAGTTAAAATATGAAAGCCTTTCGTTTTCTTCACATTAACAGAGAGATTAGTATTTTTACAAAACTCCTCTAAGATACCCAAATTTTTGATCATTCCTTTATATGAGCTACTTAAAATTGCCACATCATCGGCAAAAGCCAATGACGTGACACTATTACCCTTAACATAAAAACCACTTCCTTCTACTTCTAATCTAGTTAAAAGGGGATCCATAGCAATATTAAACAAAATTGGGGACAACGGGTCACCCTGCTTGACCCCCCTCCTAATTAAAATAGACTCAGTAGCTTCATCACCCACCCATACCCTAGTTGTGCAATTATCATAAAGGTCCCTAATAATATCTATAAAATGTTCATCTATACCAAATCTTCTCAACCTGTTGTACTTAAAGTACTGCACAGGATCTTTTCAGGGGGAATAAGACAAAACGCCACATTTATTAGTAATACACTTATTCATTAACACTGTATTATATGCATATAATATATATTACACTTACACTCACACACACACACAAATCCACTCCGTCTTGTTGTTACCAATTAGTTGCTCCCCTTAACTTCACTGGCCAGGTGAGTTAGATGGGGGAGGGGGTGGAGCCGGGCTTCTGCCGATCCGGATCGATGCTCCCATGTTGACAAGACGAGACCCGGGGTCCTCTGCAAGACACCTCACTTTTATAGCAGCTTTTCTCTTATGCAAATCTATACCAGATTCAAACTCTGTGTCTGTGTTCATTGGTTCTTTGTGCTGCTTTCTTGTGAGTGTTGTCCCAATGCTGCAAAGAGGGTGTTTCCAAAAGAAGGTGCTTTCTTCTAACCCCCGAGGCCGTCGGTATGTCTGCTTGTTTTTAATGAGCCCACTTGACACGTTTTATTGTCCTTGGGTCTGGCTTCCAGCCCCTCTCCAACAGTTGAGGCTGTCTGGAGGTGCTGCCTTCCATGCCTTGCTCATTCACACCTTATTCATTCAACAGGGCAATTGATTAAGAGTGTGTGTGTGTGGGGGGGAGAGCTCTTGTTCTACTGCTAGGAAAAAGAAACTTTTCTTCTATCTTATTCTATCCTTAGGGGCTATAATATTATACCAAGGGCAATGCAAAGTTTCTAAATGAGGCTTTGATACAAAGTTCCATGAAAACAGAGGTCACACGTGGGTAGACCCACCACAAGGTTATATGAAGAGGCACAATGTAAAGTCATATGAAAATTATCAGAGATTGATCTACATTGTCCCCCTTTTGACCTCTCAAGAACAATTCTTGAGTGGTCACCATATAAATCTTTTGTATTTGTTGCAAACAAACCAAACAATTATAACCAGGTGAATATAACTAAAACCATTACAATTGACTAAACATCAGATATAACAAACACAAATGCAAACAATTATAATTATAATAATTGGAAATACAATAAAACCATTACCATTACAATAATTGGGTACATTGACAAACAAAATGAGGCCCAAGTTTGATGCTGCAATAGCCATCAAACAATAAAAGTCACTGAGGTCAGGACCTTTTTAAGCACACACAACAAATAAGATTTTGTAGGAGTACCACAGTTGTTATGCAAGGTTAAGCTGATTTGGACTTAAACTAACATTTAGTTGCTAAAATGTTGTAGAATTTCCTATTTTTAACAGTTGTTTTTAGAGGTTTCTGGGGACCTGAAAGATGGGGCCATACAATTATGGGTCAAGGTCTTACAGGTTATGGGGGCCCAAGAACTACCCTTCAGGGCTTGGGGAAGTAGAACCAGAGTGCATAGAGGAAAGTGTGGAATTAATAATAATACAAGCAAATGTAACTAACAATACAAATGTGTTAATAACAAAAATTAACAACAAAATGACTATTAGAGAACCTAACAACAAATAAACCTGATGCACTGGGGACCAAAGTGTTTTGGACGCAAGTGGTGATTGATAAATTGGATGGACATGGGGGAAGTAGACAGGAAAAGACATTTACCCTGTCTAGTGTAGTATCCCCTCTCTCTCTGGACCCAATGCTAACACAGGACACCACTAGAGACAGACACAGAACATGCAACACAGAACACTGAACACAGACTTTGTCATGACACTATAACCATGGTATTTTATAACTCTTCAGCTGGTACCAGCTCTCCTGATGTTCTGGTTCAGAGCCTGAAAGATAGAAGCTTGGAAACAAATTAGCACAGTGCTTTCACCATGGCAGAACCTGCTTGGTCTCTGCCACAGTGTGTTTGGTACTTGGGGCTGCACAAATGCTAATTAAGTGGTGCATTTTTTGTGAGTGTAAATTCTCCCTTTCTTTCACTCCATCTAGAAAAAAATTTCTGTTTTAAAATCTTTAGCCATTTTGCCATGGCCTGGAGATCTGAGGCACAAGCAGGCACTGTTGTTAACTGTTTCAATGGCATTTTGGCCTTGGGAGGAGGAATTTACCCAAATATCCCCCTTCCCAATCTTCAGAGGGGTCCCAAAGGTTTGCCCCCTTCTGGGGTCTCAAATGTTTCTTTTCCTGATGTTACTGCTGCTGTAAGATTTGAGAGTGCTGTTTTAACTTTCTGTACCCAACCTGTTTTTCAGTTTCTCTATCTGTTGCTTGCCTGGGCCCAATCCTGCTTTTTCCAATAAACAGTTCCTTTACATGGGCACAAGCCTTGTTCCACTACCAATTTAGCAAGGAGGGTGGGCTTTTCAACTAGCCCCCACCCTTCCTGGTCCGATTCCTTAAACATTTTCTTTAAAATTGTGAAATTACCACAATATTACTTACAAAAAAAACAAACAAACATAAACCACACTACACTGCCCAAACTCCTATATCCTTCAGAGTTTGGTTTAACAGAATAAGATCTGCATCTTATGTTTTTAACCCACTCTGGGCCAGAGGGAGAGACGCTAAGCTTCCCTCTGTATTACTCGGTCTGCTACCACCGAGGGTTCATACACCAATTATACAAATCCTTCCCCGGATTAGATCCTTCCCCGGATCAGAGTGAGAAACACTAAGTTCTCCTCTTTAGCTCAGTCTTGCTACGGCTGAGGGTGTATGTACCTTTATAACACAATTTAAACCTAAACTCCTATATCCTTCAGAGTTTGGTTAATCCTTCCCCGGATCAGAGTGAGAAACACTAAATTCTCCTCTTTAGCTCAGTCATGAACACAATTTAAACCTAAACTCCTATATCCTTCAGAGTTTGGTTAATTAACTAAAAGTTTACACTCTTTTTCCTATAGTGCCAGGCTTGCTAAAGCTGGCGGTGTGCACACCAGTTTTATAATAACTGTGGATTTTATGCTTGCTCCCCCTTTCGCATTCTCCACCAAAATGTTGTACTTAAAGTACTGCACAGGATCTTTTCAGGGGGAATAAGACAAAACGCCACATTTATTAGTAATACACTTATTCATTAACACTGTATTATATGCATATAATATATATTACACTTACACTCACACACACACACACACAAATCCACTCCGTCTTGTTGTTACCAATTAGTTGCTCCCCTTAACTTCACTGGCCAGGTGAGTTAGATGGGGGAGGGGGTGGAGCCGGGCTTCTGCCGATCCGGATCGATGCTCCCATGTTGACAAGACGAGACCCGGGGTCCTCTGCAAGACACCTCACTTTTATAGCAGCTTTTCTCTTATGCAAATCTATACCAGATTCAAACTCTGTGTCTGTGTTCATTGGTTCTTTGTGCTGCTTTCTTGTGAGTGTTGTCCCAATGCTGCAAAGAGGGTGTTTCCAAAAGAAGGTGCTTGCTTCTAACCCCCGAGGCCGTCGGTATGTCTGCTTGTTTTTAATGAGCCCACTTGACACGTTTTATTGTCCTTGGGTCTGGCTCCCAGCCCCTCTCCAACAGTTGAGGCTGTCTGGAGGTGCTACCTTCCATGCCTTGCTCATTCACACCTCATTCATTCAACAGGGCAATTGATTAAGAGTGTGTGTGGGGGGGGGGGAGAGCTCTTGTTCTACTGCTAGGAAAAAGAAACTTTTCTTCTATCTTATTCTATCCTTAGGGGCTATAATATTATACCAAGGGCAATGCAAAGTTTCTAAATGAGGCTTTGATACAAAGTTCCATGAAAACAGAGGTCACACGTAGGTAGACCCACCACAAGGTTATATGAAGAGGCACAATGTAAAGTCATATGAAAATTATCAGAGATTGATCTACAAACCCGGCTATTATATGTCCGTGTCCCACAGAATCAAATGCTTTAGCCAGATCTACAAACACTATTGCAATTTCATTCCCATTTCGTTTAGCCCCTTTAATCAAATTATCTAATATAGCAATATTTTCCTCACACCCAGGGGCGGATATAAACCCTTTTTGTCTACTACATATCTTAACTGTTTCCACCAGTCTTTTTGCTAATATTTTGGTATAGATTCTAATCCAAACTGACCCAATTGTCAATGGTCTCCAAGATGTTAACTTCTTCATTTCCTCCTCATTTTGTGTCTTTGGTATTAAAATGGTTCTATTTTTCTTAAATTCATCTGGTACCTGTCTATTTAGAAACCATATATTAAAAATTTTTGTAAGTATTAAGGAGTCTAAATTAAAAATATCCCACAAATTGCTCACTTTTACTTTATCTGGGCCAGGAGCACTATCTTTTCTTATTTCTCTTAAAGCTATTCTAATCTCATCCACAGAGATCGGACTCATTAATATATCATTATCCGCATTCTCTGTGGATGATGGCCACCCTATCATATTACCATGTCCAATTGTTCCCAAAATATTTACATAGTATTCCTCAATTTCTTTCATAGGGATAGCACACTTAGCCTTATCTGGCTCTCCCATTATAATGCGAGTCAATCTTCTTCTATCCTTATCAAATAATTGTTGATAGAATTTATACTTAGCTTTCTTTGTAGCATATCTCCTACTTGCATTAAATTGCTTCCTTCTCCCCTCCTTTCTCATCTTCCCTTTTCCTTTATTCCTCAACTCTATTTGACTTTCATTTCTAGGGTCCTTTCCCTCTACTAATGAATAACATAATTTTTCCAACATTGCCCATCCGAGAGCTTTTGTTAAATCCTCCTTTAATAATCCTTCAATTTCCCCTAAACTATTTATTATTTCTCTTCCCTCCCTACTTTGTTTTCCCCGTTTACATATTTTCTCCACTAAATCCACTTCTGGATGTCCTTTTAGTGGGAAAATCCTCTCTCTTGGGGGCGGAATTTCTAATATATTTACTCTAATGTCCTCTACCTCAGTCACTTCCTCCCTATCTCCTGTTACCACTAACTTCTTCTTTGCTAATTCTCGTCTTTTATCTGATATTTTTTTATTCGTTTTGGTCCTCATCTCGCTCTCAATACATTTATTTATATTCCTTTTCCCAATATATTTCCTTTCCAACTGTATAAGCTGCGCAACCTCATCTTTGGTCCATATACGAGATCTAATCGATCCCTCTTTGATCTTACTTTTAGCAGCCATATCTTCTTTTCTTTGCTCATTCCTCACAGCAGGGTGTCTATGTCTACAGTGTTGGCTCAATCCAGATCTAGTATGAAAACCAAGCCCACAGACCGAGCACGTATGGCTCTTCATTGGGGTATCCGCCTTCTTGGGTATGCACTTGGGGTAGTGGCAAGCTATATTACAATATTGAGAAGATTTTCCACATTTACTACATACAACTCGTATGGCTTTACTTTTATGAACCACATTAATGTGTTTGGCCCATTTACCAAATGTTGGTAATATCTGGGGACATATTGGACAATTAAAACTATCAACGGGATACTCTAAATAAAAAACCCCATCCTTCCACGAACTACTTTCTAATATATTTATATTACTACCAGTACTGTTAAGATCCTTATTACGATCCCTATTAAAATCAGTACTTGGTTTAAAACTATTTAATAAACTAGACCCATTAACTAAATGAGCATTAAGATATCCCGATTCCCTAACATATGGATCATCAAATGTACTTAAATACTTAAAATCTGGATTAAAACTGTCCATAGTTAAATCATTAAAAGTGTCCCTTGTAAAAACCATCGGTAAGATAGATAAAATCTCCTCACCACGATCATCACAAACATTCTCCTCTACCTCCTCTCCATGCTCCACTGGGAGGACTTGATTCTCACTCTCATTCTCATGAGACTTCATTATAGTCCACACCATTTTATCCATTGGTCCAGCGACCCTGATCACACCCCTAATATATTTAACACTGTCGGCCGGGGCATCAAAGCCAACAGCGGGGGCGTTATTAACCCGGTCCAGCGCCAATCCGGTATAAAAATATAAATTACTTTTTTCCATAGCTAAAAGATTTACCCTTCTCAGGGGGAAACTAACCCTTTCCAGGGGGAAACTAACCCGTACCTGGGGGAAACTTACCCTTTCCAGGGGGAAACTAACCCGTGCCTGGGGGAGGCTACCCTTACCAGGGGGAATCTAACCCTTACCAGGGGAAGTCAACCCGTACCTGGGGGAGGCTACCCTTACCAGGGGGGCATCCATGTGGCACCATATGGGGCTGCCCAACCCCGTCCCACACCCCACTGAATGTGGGATGTGGGTTCGTCCTCCGCAATCCGCCTGGCTATCCAAGCCAGTTACCGACTCTCACCACGAGGAGGTAGCGGTTGGACTTGCAATCCAGAGGCTTTCCTCAAAGAGGGGTCCCAAACAGCATAATGTCGAGCTCTAACGGGCGTGTGAGAAAAGGCTCAGATCTTGGTAGGGGTTGCCCCTATTGACCGGGCTCACGCCCACCCCCACCTCACCGATAACCCATTCTCTCACTACCCTCAGGCAATGTTTCCGTCCAAGCCCGACAGCTGAGAGGGTCCAGAGACGCATGGAGAGCCATTAAGAGAGCCTCCCTGTTCCTTGTCCCCTAACTGCCCCCTCCTAAGACCCCCCCCAACTGCCCCCCAGGACCCTACCCCCTACCTGTACCCTGACTGCCCAAAACCTTATCCACACCCCCACCCCCAGAAAGCCCCCCCCGAACTCCCGACCCCCCCCGTCTCTTGACTGCCCCCTCCAAAACCTCCCTGTCCCTTCTCCGACCCCCTGGCTCCCTTGTTGTTGGCCTTCGCCTAATGTCTCTGTGAGCTTGCTCAGGAACAGCCGGAGCTGTTGGTCCTGGCACGCTGGGCAGCAGAGGGGGAGGAGCTCCAGACTGCTGGAGGCGATCTGCGAATGCAGGAGGGAGGGAGGGAGTGATCTCTGCTGCAGGGGAGGCGGAGGACGGGCTCTCTCTGGCTGTTGGAGCCCCATGTAAGTGGCACCATCCGGCCGGCTGCCCTGTTAGCCGCGCGCGCTCTGCATGGGGGGGGACGTCCGGACATTTACAAATTCCCCCCGGACACTATTTTTAGCTCAAAAAGCCAGACATGTCCGGGGGAATCCGGACGAATGGTAACCCTAGTTCAGAGCCCAAGCCCTTAGTCAGGGCAGGGCAACAAGTCCTCCGGGCTCAGGCCAAGGTAGAGCACCCACACACAGTCTAGGGCAGGAGTAGAGCACCCACACACAATCTAGAGGAGCTCCGGCAGGGTTGAGCCTAGTGTTCTCACTCGGTGGACTGTAGGTGGATGTAGGCCCTCTGGCCTATGGAGTGGGAGTAGTGCTACCCCAGGGATATGGGCCCGCCCAACTCCACTGCATCCCAGCCCAGGGCCCTAACAGGGGTCCGCCACTGGGTCAGCAGGGATCCTCCCACAACGCACTGACCAGTCGCAGGCCAGTTCTCAACTAGATGGTTGTCTAGTTCCCCTGGGCTACTTCCTATCTCCCCCTTGGGGCGTGCCTGGATTTGTAAGGGGTCCTCTGCATCATCTGGATAGAAGGCCAGCGGCAGTCCTGGCAACTCCTCCTCGGCTTGATCAGTGAGTGGCTCCGGCAGTGTTGGCCAGTCGTCAGTGCCGCCAGGGTCCGTGGCAGTCTCCCAGTTCAGGAGCAGGCAGGCGGTGTCTGACTCCTTCAGCGGCTGCAGCCCAGCTGAGCTTGCAGGCCTGCCTTTTGTACTTCCTATCCCACCCACTGACTTCCAGTGGCCGGGGTGAGCACTGCCTGGCTCTGCCCACCAGGGCTCTGCGAGTGCTCCCTCCCCCTCTGGGTCAGTGGGAGGCCACTCTGCTGCACTACAATTAGATACTGAGGATCTGCCCTGAGTATACCCAAACAAAGGTCATTGTTTATTACAGCGAGTCTAAGAACTAGGGCCCATTCCTGCAGGTGCTGACCACTTTCAGAGGTGTTGAGTACCCTTGGCTTTTGTTGACTTTGCTTCTAATAGAGGTCAGCACCTGGACATATCAGGCCCTTAATGAATTTTTATTCAGAGAGTGTGACAGATTTATGTTACCAGTTTGCCTGGGGCTTCAGGTGATCAGGCTGAGGCCGCAGGATTTTTAGGGGAAGAGATGAAGGAGCACACAAAGTGACTAAGTTTAAAGCTTTATTAACCAAATAACAGCGGTGAGTGCTGGGTGTTCCCCATGTCACTCAAGGGAAGGAAGAAAGCGTTAGCACCTGAGCCCTAACCCACTTTCTTACTCACACACGCACAACCCAAGGCTGGCCAAGGCTGGGTGTAACGTAAGAAGAAGCGGGGGAAGGGTAGACGGGAGTTCTGTCCTGTGCACAGGCCGTCTAGGATCCGCTGTTGATCTCCAACTTGCTTCAGCTCTCGGGAGGATTTTAAGCCCCGGGTTCTTTCAGGGGCATTTTCGTCCAGGGATCCTCATCTCCTGTGCTCTCTGTACCAGTCTGAACCGGCCTTTTGCGACTCCCTTAGGTTCCCCAAAACACACCGGCTTCAGGGTCGCGAGACTTTTGTTCTTTCACTCTGGCCTTCGCAATCTTTCTCGTTTTGCAACTCCCTTCAGGTCTGTCTGGGTCAGCTCTCCTCTCCCACAGGCTTTTGGCTGTTTGGCAGCAGGGACCTTGTTTGTGTGCATTGGCCTTGAGCGGCAGGTTCGTTCCTTATCTTTGAGCTGAGCTGAATCATCGAGTTAACCCGTTCCTTTCCCCCTTCCTCCCCCTTCAGCCTCTCGCAACCTGCAAAGGAATCTTTCATTCCACACATAGACCTTCAACCCTTCCCAAAATCCTTTCCCATGCATATATAAGCGTTAGCAGTATACAACCCTGATGCTTACCCAGGGAACTCCGGGGGGAAAGGGGGGGAGTTTTATTGTGACAAGAGCTTTTATGTTTATGGATGTGCTCTTGTCTGTCAGTGCAATGTTTCCAAAATCTATTTCTAGTGTTTAGAGAAGCCAAAGAGCTCCAGTGGCACTGATCCTTGACCAGCATCTTTTGAAATTAGAAAACCTCAGAGAACCAAACCCCCTTCCATCTACAACAATTCTGTCTGACTTAGGCCAGCAAGCTCTCTGGGCCCAGGACCCTGTGGGGAGGCAGAGGGAATCGAGCCCAAATCCCTGTGCAAACTCCATCATTTTACAGTGTGGGCATAGGTCTGGCCTGGGTCCCCCAGACTTGGGTCTTAAGAGTCAGCCAATGCTATCCCACAGTCCCATGGACTGGTGTCCCTTGTCCTTTCTATCCCAAGCCTAGCAAATTGACTCCCAGGAAATGGATGGAGCTCCCTTGGTTCAAGTACCACTGGTTGGTGTGTAACTCTTCCATCTTATTCTGACTGCTGAGCTACAAGCAGAGTAAACATGCTGCATTTGTAATTGCCACCAGTAAGAAGAAGTCTTTTGCTAAGCACTCCGCTACCGGGTCTCAGGAGCAGAGTCAAACTTGGGTTAATTGTTGGTACAAGGTGAGCAAAAAGTTTGACTTCAGCTAGAGTTCTAGGAATGGCCACACGTACCTGCCTCTCTTACAAGGAGTTTAACCAGGTGCTGAGTATGGCTTTGAGCACTGAAGCCACAGTGGTTCACAATAGCCTGGTTAGCTGGGATAGCTGCCTTCTGACTCTAGAATCCAGTATGGGACTGGAGGGGAACCAGCAGACTTCCCAAGGTCACACAGGAAGTCTGTAGTGAAGCAGAGAATTGAATCCAGGTCTTCTAAGTCCTAGGTTAGTGCCTTAACCACTGGATGAACTTCTTCTATTAGTACAGGCTAAACGCAACCAGGAAATCTTGGGGAAACCAGAAAGGGGAATTAGAGCATTTGTATATGTTATAATTATAGCACATCTTGCTACTTCAAGTTCACATTCAAATTCCAGTTCAGTTGCAACCGAGCAAAATAGATAATGACCAGACCAGTGATAAGTCTGGTAAGCTGACCAGGGTAGTGCTAGATGCTTTAGAGGAAGGTGCAAGAAACCAGCTGGTGCAATAAGCTGGCCCTAGAGGCATTTTGAATATTTAGTAATGCCCTTCGGTCTTACTAATGCCCACCCCCCACACACACACACATTGCAGCACCTAATTAATGACATTTTTCAATACATCTTCAACCAATATGTGGTCACATATCTGGATGATATCTTAATCTACTCCAGTGGCCAAGCAAACCATGATGGCCACACCTGTGCAGTTCTCAGAAGATTATGCCAGCTTGGGTTGTACACAAAGCTGGAAAAGTGCACATTCAATCAATTGTCCATGACATTTTTGGGGTTCATCCTATCAGCAGGAGGTCTGCGGATGGATCTTCAGAAGGTGTCCGCAGTTGAGGACTGGGCAGAGCCCTGGGGTATTCAAGATATTCAGAAATTCATAGGGGTTTGCCAACTTCTAGAGGAGATTTATCTTCTATAACCGCCATCCTTCATGAATCTGCAAAGTTTCACTGGCCGCCTGAGGCCCGTCAAGCTTTTGAACATCTAAAAGTAGCTTTCACCTCAGCCCCACTGTTAGCCCACCCTGAGCCCAACCAACTTTTTATCCTTGAAACCAATGCCTCTGACATAGCCATAGGGGCAGTACTGTCCCAAAGAACGGGATCCCATCCAGATGCATACATGTGCTCTTTCTCTTCGAAAACTTACTTCAGCCAAATGCAATTATGAAATATCTGACAAGGAATTACTCGCAATCAAGGTGGGGCTTGAAACATGGCGACATTACCTAGTGGGGGCTAATCACCCCATACTAGTCTTAACAGACCACAAAAACCTAGAATACAATCTGCCAAGGTGCTGAATCCGCAGCAGTTACACTGGACCTTGGTCTTTTCAAGGTTCAACTTCATGATCATGTACTGCCCAGATGTACTTTCACGAAAGGGAGCGTACTATATGGAAACTGTGAACCCCAAAGAACCACCACCCAATATACTGAAACCACATCATTTCCTTGAATCTGTGTCATTGGTCTTCCTTACTTCACTTTGAGTAGCCCTCCGACAATCCTTTTGTAAAGGTCATAAAATCATCTAAGGAAGGCCTCCCTGGCACGGGCCTACACCATTACTCCTGGGCCAACAATCTCTTCTATGTTAATGACCATCTATGTGTCAATGAGAGTCCCTCAGGACTCGAGGTGCAGCACATGCACCATGACACCCCTTAGGTGGGTAACTTTGAACAATCCAAGACTTGGCATGCAGTAGCCCACACCAATTATTGACTCTGGCTTTGAACCCTGGCAGAACTTCTGGCTCCAACTCTGGTTGAACCTTTGGCATGTCTTCTAACTGATTCTGGCTTTGACACCTGACATAACTGCCTCTGGTTTGACCCTTGGCATGGCTTCTGCCTCTGGCTCTGATCCTTGATGTAACTCGTGACCATGACACCAACTCTACTCTGGGCTTATACCATTAGGTCAGACTGTCCCTATAGGGCCCTGACTATTCCATAAGCTAATGATGCCTTGTGTATTGAAGTATTTCTGTGTATTGTAAATGTATTTTAGTTTTAAATTAATTTGCCTTTTAATCTCACTGAGTGCCTCCCTGTTCTAATATTATAAGAAAAGGGACACTTACTTACTTTCACTACACCACCCATTTTGCATATTTTTATCACATTGTGTATTGATCTTTCTCTCAGATCTGCTGGCCTCGGACAAGAGTTACAGTTTGTGAGAACTTATTTTAAATGAACCACAGTTTAGTTTGAATATACCCATGGAGAATATTTAAGCTTAGTTTTATGTTGATTTGTTAACAGACTTTTAGAATTTGTGATTTGATGCTATGACATTTTGCAAAAATATTTATTTAAAAGAAAAAATGTTACTTTATTCTTCTAACTGAAATGCTATAATACTTTCCTGTACTAAGTTAATCATTTTGCTTATTGTTACTCCACTAAGAGATGAGAGAGTACTTCTCTGCCGACTGAATTCAATAGAAACCACCATTAGATTGAATATATTAACATTTATTTGTCTCACTCAGTTGAGTGTATAGTACTGTGCACCAATACAAAATATAAACAATAGCACACGGTAATAGGGTGGTCTGTTCCCTTCAAGGGGCAATGGGGCACAGGGCCAGACAACCCTTCCATGAAGTGGGTGATTTAAGGAAACAGTTGTGCAAGGGATTAGCAGACCAGCTGGAAATGGGGGGCAGGTGTTTATCAGGAGGCTGAACATGATAAAACTCAGCTGTAAGTTGACCGAGGGAATGGGGGACAGAGAGCCTGGAGAAGAGAACTGCAGGGGAGTACTGAGTCAGGAAAGAGGCTCTGTGGGATGGGAACAAGAATGGAGACTGGTGGGCTAGGGAAGCCTGCCTGAATCATAGCCCAGCCCCAAGAAGAAGGGCTGTTGGGCCCCTGATCGAAGGGGAATGAGGCCCAGGGACCCGGACAGGCAGAGATGTGTGGGACAGCTCCAGCAGAGAGGCCATGTGCTGCAGTGGGATTCGCACAGCTGCCTGTCTTAGAGGGAGTTGGTGGGGAACAGGGGACCCAAAGCCTTGGAACAAGGGTGAATTGGAAGCTCCAAGAGGGAAGGGTTTGAGTTTGAAGGACCAAAAGTGATTGTATTCTGTAAGAACCCAAGAGGGGAATATTGCTTTAAGTACTCTGGGCTGTGAATGAGTTATTGAAGAAACCAGGAAGGAACTGAAGACAGGGTGCCTTCAGTGCCTTAGGGGGTGTGCTTTGAGACTACACAATGTGATGCACCCTGTTTGTTTACTCATTTTTATTTTTTTTAACTATCGCTATTATTCTTCCATGAACAGTGATTCTCCTGTGGTTTCACTCACTCTTTTAATGTCAGTTTTTCTAAGCTCGATTTCCCAATTATTTTGTAGCTAGGGATAAATAATCTTATTAACATAATTAGTGAGATACAGCCAGGGCTGGCCCTAAACCAAATGGCACCCAAGGTGAGGTGCATCTTCAGCGCCCCCCACTTCATTTGTTAATTTTTTAATACCATATTTTTTATTGCATTTGTAGCCCATTTTATTATTTTGATGCATGATTTGCATGCATGATTTATCTTTGTCATATAAAATGATAAATTTGCATGCTAGAATCTGTAAATCTGTATTTATTCATGCCATATATAAGCAAATAAAAAAATCATTTCCTCTAAGCTTATAGAAACTTTTTAATTTTAAGTGTAAGTGAAATGTATTAACATCAAGAAATTGAACTGTGCACCAACATTGGGTGGACCAGTATTAAATAGTATTACAGTAGGTGAGAACCTTAGAATGTTAACCCTAGTCCTTTAGTTCAAAAGGTCACTTTTCTTCCCTTTGCCCTAGTGAACTGAAGCACAGGGTCAGAGAGATCCAAAGACTGGCCAATGGTATTTTCAAGTTATGAAATAGCAAATGATGTCAGTCTCTCATGAGCCATCGTCAATCTATGATATGTTTTACTGAGCCTGAACTTCGAAAAGCTGCACTCACCACTTGCAACTATGACTGGCAACATGAGCAGAATCCTCAAAGCTATCCACACATTAGGAACACTGTCCTTCAGCTCTGCATCATGAATGAATTGGAGAACTTGGAGTGGAGAGTACTTCCTGTGTGGCAAAATGTGACAGATGTTGTCCAATTCAACATAAGGTCTTTATCATTTACATCTGAACATTCCCCATGTGTCAGCATCTGGTGAAGGTCTGTACAATTGTTCAAGAGTGTTTTCCTGTCTGCTGAAAGTAACAGAGGGTCCTGTGGCACCTTTAAGACTAACAGAAGTATTGGGAGCATAAGCTTTCGTGGGTAAGAACCTCACTTCTTCAGATGCAAGAAGATGTCTTGGGAGCATAAGCTTTCGTGGGTAAGAACCTCACTTCTTCAGATGCAAGAAGATGTCTTGCATCTGAAGAAGTGAGGTTCTTACCCACGAAAGCTTATGCTCCCAATACTTCTGTTAGTCTTAAAGGTGCCACAGGACCCTCTGTTGCTTTTTACAGATTCAGACTAACACGGCTATCCCTCTGATTCCTGTCTGCTGACAGCTTACTAAGGTCATACCAAAACCCCAGGTATTTTCATGGTGCTTCATTTGTCTGAACCTTTCTTTGATGGACATTTGAGCAGTGTCAATGAGCAAGCAAAAAAACCTCCCTCTTGAATTTTTCTTCCGAGCTTCACCTCATCTCTGCCTTTGTAACCAAACTGTCTCTTCTTCCAATGTATACAAATTTCCTTGAAGACAGGCTCAACTCCTAAGTTTTCCATCATTTCTTTGGTAGCAGTGATGGCATGTTCAAATCCGATGTCTCTGTAGGCCACAATGAAATCAAGGCAGTAGCAGTCACAATGTCCATCAACTGAGTTTGTAATGCCTTGCTTACAACATTTACTTGGAACAGGCTATCATGCCAAACCACAATTGAGACCAGAAATTTGAAGTCAGTGATCTGATTTGCCATGCTTTGTGCCTCGTGTTGGATTCTGGCTTCGACTTTACTCGCCCAGTTCCATCCGGGTGTCATAAGCTTCAGTTACTTGGTACCTCACTGGCCTTATGCTATCAATGCAGCTCTCCCAGCAAGTGTCACTTAGCAGCTTCATAGTCAGATGTGTAACATTGTCCAAGAGGATCTTCCACCTGATAGCTGATGCTGAAAACTGGATTTATATCCTTTGCAGTACTCTGAAGAGAGATACTGAATCTAAAGAAGATGTTGCTGCATCTGACACAACCAGGTTGAGGGAATAGCAGCCACAAGGCATGAAGAAACCTTTTGGATTCAGCACAAGGATCTTTGCCTGGATGCCACTGTTTCTTCCTTTGATGTTTGCGCCATTGTCGTAATCTTGGCTATTATTCTCATTCTTGACGTTCATTAACTGTTCTGTTAGGCTTTTTCCACTGGAGTTGTTCACAGACCAGAAACAGGTAAAGGTTTGAGGAAAATGTAGTTCTCAGAAAGTCTGGAAGTTTCCACGAGATTCTACAAAGGTCCAGAACATTCTAGGAGGTTAGTGAAAAATGAATCCACATACAGAATACCTGAAACATTTTACTTCAAACATTCTATTTTCCCTTTTTGTTGCTAACAACCAAAGCAACACCCTGAGCCCAGCACCACCCAAGCCTGGCACCCCAGGTGGTCACCTGGGTTGCCTACCCCTAAATCCTGCCCAGCTCTTGTATTTTGGAGCAAATTCAGCTGATAGAGCATTGGTGCTCAGGTTCTGATCTGTAAGTTGCTTGTGCTGTGCCTTTGAGAATGAGGATTGCTCTCTTGAAGGTTAGTTCATTAAACTCAATTCTGACTTTTTTGGAGCTTTTGGGTGACTTTTGCAAACCCTTACGCATGGCAGTAAGGACTGCTCACATCATTATACTGTTTGCAGGACTGATCCCATAGGCTCCTGCAATTTATTATGCACAGATAGACTGCTGTGACTGCACAAATCTCCATTGACTTCAGTGGGTCTCTACATGGATTGTAAGTGCCTTGGAGCAGGGATCTTTCTCTGTGCTTTTTATAGTACCAAGCAGCTTGTGCTACTAATTAAAATGTCAGTAATGATAATAAAAGGCTTGATCATGTCCCTGAGATCAGCACATGGAACTGCCTAGCCCTAGAGTTTGACAAAGGAGTTCTGTTGTTCTGGGGGTCTGTGCATGTAGAGAGATGGTCATTGTCTCTACTGTGGCCTTCCTCCTTTTATGCTGTGGTAGCCAAAGCAGGGAGCATAGCTGTCCAGAATCAGTGTAAAGAGAAATGGCTTTATGTGATGTCCCTGTGCCCATGACAGACTCCAGAGGTCCAGACCAATCTCAGGGGGATGACTTGACTTGGAAGCAGAACCCCCTTTTTGGGGGGAGGGGTTGGGAATCCCACTCACCAGTGACAGAAGATTTAAGATGAAACTAAGGAAAATCATACAGACTTTCCCCACCTCATTGCCTCATGAGGCAGGGCCCAAATGTGGTGTTAATATTTTATAAGGTTTACATAAGAAATGTTGAACCAGGAAACTCCGGTGATAGCAAATGTTATTTTCTGTTAAATTAGGTAATCCCACAGGGCTGAGTTTTTCTTGCTGTGTCTCTTGTGATCCATCCTACATGAAGACCTTGGCAGATGGAGAAGTATGTAGGCCAGTGAATTTTGAGTGTTTCCATTCCCACTGATTCCAGTTGTTGTCCTCAGACTACCTTGCTCTTTAGAAAACCACATGTGGTTTTACAATGCCTGAACAGAAGCCAGGAAGAGTTGATATCCAACAGCAGTAATCCCACACTTCCAGGAAAGAGAAATCTCATCCCTAAAATTGTCTCCACTAGTATTACACTGTATATTTAATTCTCAACAGCAAAACCAGAGGAATAGTTCATCAACATGTTATATTTGTAAAATCTCTGTAATTCATTAAGCCTCTGAAATAGAGACTTTAAGACAGAGCTTGCGAACAGCCGGTTACATAACTGCAGAATGAAATAAACTGAGGCTAGAAAAACAAACACAGTACTGCAGCTGTAAAATCTAAACGAATGCAGATAAAGCCGCAGTTTTAAATAAGATAAAAATATAGGTCGTGAGCCTAACGTCTTTAGTATGGGTCCACTATCACTTTCATCTATCCAATGTCATGAATGCCACACTTCTTAGCAAGATTATCCCTGCCAGGAAACAGCTCAGAAATGCAAAACAATTTTCTAAATCCACCTCATGTTTATTTCTGGTAAGAACCATTTATTTTTATTTTTCTAACTTTCATGCTGCTATGCTGAGCAAAATACATAAGAACATCTTTTACAGACTGCAACTATTTGTCGTAATTACTACCTTTGGTTGCTTACTATTGTGTTATAAAATCATGTAATGTATATTTCTAGACAAAGGAGCTTTACAGATTTATTCAGGAATATAAAGGAGAACAGCAGAGTGGAGAAAACTGCTGTATTTGGGAAAGACCTGTCATTTATGCTCATTTCTTGCAAACATGTAGGTTTGTGAGTAACATTATGTATGTACCAGTATTGAATTCAATGGGGCACTTACATGCATAAAGAAACTCATGCAAATATGTAAGTGTTTGCAAGATCAGGGTCTTATTTTGCAATGCATTGCATGGCAATGAACTCAACATTGGTTGAAAAAGTAATGTTATTTTTCTTCCAAAACCCAATACATTTGTTAAGCTTCATAAATCTTTGACATTCCCCACATTCTCCCAGCCTTTATGGCTTGACTTTCTATTTTATGTCTTGCTTTTGACTAGCAAATATGACTTTGAACTACAGGGTGATAGAAATGTACATGGTGCCCTCCTTTATTATGAGACTCATGCGAGTTTTGAGAAAGAAGCTTAAGTAGTCCTAATGAATGAGCCATTTAGATGTCTCTACACAGATGAATTGATGAGCCTTTCCCTCGGGAAGATCTGCAGATCCCCTTCACTGGACTTGCAAGCAGTTGTTCCACTCTATAGGACAGAGCCAACTGCAGAGCTTGTCTGCCGGTGAGCTCATGTATCTCTGCTTGCCCCTGCCTAATGTGGGGTTTGGATGGCCATCACAATCCTGTAGTGGGGTTCAGATTTGACAAACGTCAGTCTTTTCTCACTGTTAGGACTGAAAGCACTATTAATTAGTTACTATAGATTAGGGTTACCATACGTCCTCTTTTTCCCGGACATGTCCGGCTTTTCGGCACTCAACCCCCCGTCCAGGGGGAATTGCCAAAAAGCCGAACATGTCTGGGAAAATGGCGGCTCTGCTCCTCCCCTGACTCTTCGGCTCTGTTTAAGAGCCGGGCTGCCCGAGCGCTACCGGCTTCGGGCAGCCCCCATGCCTCCGGACCCTGCACCGCCGGAGCCCGGGAGGGGAAGTGCCCGGCTGGGGGCGCAGGGTCCGGAGGCAAGGGGGCCGCCCGAAGCCCAAGCGCTACCGGCTTTACGGTTTGCCGGGCAGCCTCCAGACCCTGCGCCCCCGGCTGGGCGCTTCCCCTCCTGGGCTCCAGCTGCGCTGGGGAAGCGCCGGCCGGGGATGCAGGGTCTGGGGGCTGCCCGGCAAACCGTGAAGCCGGTAGTGCTCGGGCAGCCCTTTCCCCGTGGCTGGGAGTGGGAGGGAGGAGGGGGCGGAGTTAGGGTGGGAAGGGGCGGAGTTGGGGCGGGGCTGGGGGTGGGGAAATGGGCGGGACCAGGGCCCGTGGAGGGTCCTCTTTTTTTATTTATTAAATATGGTAACCCTACTATAGATGTACTTATTTTGGTGATGCTCTGAACTACTTTCTGTCAAGAAAAAAAAAGACAAATTTAACAGTCTTACTACAGTTAGTTTTCTTCTACAAATCACATTTGGCAGCTGCTCCATTTAAGAGCAAGGCCCAGGAAATGTATCACTAGCCATGAGTGGAGACTGGTCCAGTTTTATAACTGTGATGTGCCTTTTGGGGCAGGGGTTTAGTATAATGACAGTACATCTAGTGCTGCTAGAGTCATGCTTGTCAGCAAGGGTGTCACCAACTAAGTGGTGGGGGCCCCACAGTGCCCATATGGTACCCTAGTGACTTCAATGATCAGCTTTTTGCCATTCATTTAAATGAGAATAGGATTGGGCCTTCTCTTGCTGTTATGTTGGCTTGGATAGTTTGCTCTGATCTGTGTTCCGGTTTATGCATTCCAGTCACAGTAGCTGTGTTTTATTTATTGTTATTTTTATGACCTGTATTGTGAAAGACTCTGAAGAGCTTTATATGAAGGTAGCCTATAAATTAAATGGTTGATAGATCTATCGTAAATTTTAATGCCTCATATCTTATTACAGATCACTGCTTGCAAACAGGAGCAAGAATACAGGCAGCTCTGCCTTCAGGTCCCAGCTATGGCCCCAGACCTTCCAACATTCACACACATGAATAACTGCTTAGTTAGTATCAGAGGGGTAGCTGTGTTAGTCTGGATCTGTAAAAAGCAACAAAGAGTCCTGTGGCACCTTATAGACTAACAGACGTATTGGAGCATAAGCTTTCATGGGTGAATACCCACTTCGTCATGCGTCTCTTTGTTGCTTAGTTATTGGGACTCAGCCTACACCTGTGGTTGGCATTTGTAGGATCCGGACTTAAAACACATTAAAAATACATTTTTCCAGGACAAGGACAGATTCACACACAGTTTCTTTAATAAACGTAAATGGCCCTGGTTGCAGTCTGTTTATAATTATAGCTGTTTTGGGTTCTTTACACAACATTTCAGCTTGCAAACAAACCACCTTGCCTCTTGTTTGCTGGCATGTTAAATCTTTGCCAATAGCATCTGGACCCTGGGAACAGGTGTTTTTTTATTGGTCTATAAACCAAAATAGATAAAATATCCACTTTCCTGGGGCTGGGGGCTGCCCATTCAGGGGTTTTTCTCTCCAGATATCAGATGCTGTAACCCATCAGGAGGCTTCCTCCAACCCCTGCCTTTATCTTCTCCTTCCCATTAATTCTGCCTACCTGCAACCCCTTGCTTTCAGCTTATCTCCACACCCGTCTCCTCACAGCCATCCCTCATCTCCCTGCTTAGTCAGCTCTCTCTGGGGATAATAGGAGTATTTATAGAAGTTTAGTTTATTATTTCTGTACATTTGTTCTAACAGGATGAGTGAGATGGCAGAGAGACCTTTGATAGGAAGGGAGTCCCAGATGGAGTGTTTATGGGAGGACCCCTCATGTGCTTGAATTGGCCCTATTAATTGACGTCAGAAACTGGCCCTTAGTCCGTAAAAAAAGCTGGTTTGCCTTGCACTGCCCCAGGCCACACCACTGTCTGAGCAGGAGAAGAAGAGAACCCAGAAGCTGTTTGTTCCCCCCACCCCCACCCCCCCAACATTAAAACTGATTAACTCAGTGGCTGGAAACAATGGAAGAAGGAAGAGGAGACCTTCTTAGGCAAGGGAGTCTGAGCCAGCCTGCAGGACAGATGGAGAATCCCAGATAATGAGTGCCACCTAGTGGAATGCTGGAGATAAACGTGCAAGAAAAGCGATGTTTTAAATTTTTGATGTGCAAGTAGTAGGGGGCATGTTGTGAGACAGAGGAATCACTGAGCAGCCTTAGGGTGCTAAGCAGCATTAATAGGCAAGGAGGGAAGTGTGAGAGAAGAGAGGGTTACAGCTGGCAAAGCATGTGTGGCTGATGTGTGGGGGGTAAAAGGATTAGAGTTAATTAAGCCCCTGATGTAGCTCTGTAATAAAGGAACTCAGTTGTTTATTGAGTCAACTAACTTCTTAGCTAACAAAAAGAAGAACAGGAGTACTTGTGGCACCTTAGAGACTAACAAATTTATTAGAGCATAAGCTTTCGTGGAAAGCTTTTGTCCACGAAAGCTTATGCTCTAATAAATTTGTTAGTCTCTAAGGTGCCACAAGTACTCCTGTTCTTCTTTTTGCGGATACAGACTAACACGGCTGTTACTCTGAAACTTAGCTAACAAAGGAACCCTTAACAACACTGCACTGCTCCGTCTCATAGAGGAGCACTTTGCTTGAGAAACAATTGCCTGTGATGTTATGCAGGCTAACTGAAGTATTGCTTTGAAAGGTCATGAAGCTACACTTGACCACATATATATTTATCACTTATTTATAAATCCTGTTCAGCTTGTAAATGCTTCAGAGCAATCAACTTTTTATAGTTTTGAAAAGGACCATGTAAACTATGGCTCATTGTAAATAAGTGCTAAGGCTATTGTTGCTAATAATTGTGTGCTGTTTACCATTGACCACTGACCTGATCTTGGGAGGTGTATATCTCTGATCAAACTAAAATCTAAGCATGCGGATAGAAATAATATGGGAAGTTAATAAAGTTGCAACAAGCAAGTACAAGAACCAACTTATTTGTATTGGCTTGACTATTAGGCATTATGTGTTAAGGGCTAGATTGACAGGCTTGATTTTTAGTTAGTCAAAGAAGGTCTCAGGGTTTGACCTCAGGGTATAAAATTTATCAATATGTATCTTGTGATAGTTTAGTAATACATTTGGTTTTAAATAGGTAAGCCACAAACCAACATATGGTAGCATCTTAGGAGCTTTTTGCAATAAGAGCTAACCACATTGACATATTGAAACAATTGGGAAAGGGGCTGATGCAAATGGCTGGGTTAACTGTCAGAAATTTAATTGTGGGAAAGTGGAATCCTAAAATTGGTCTTCGAGACTACTAAATATGAATAGGGGGTTGAGACTTGACTTGATCAGATATAGTCCTGGATGTATGTATGTAGGTAAAATGGGAAAAGGTATATAAAAGGGTGTCAAACCCATCCCTAGCTGGGACACCTAGGGTGACCAGACAGCAAATGTGAAAAATTGGGACGGGGGTGGAGGGTAATAGGAGCCTATATAAGAAAAAGACCCAAAAACTGGGACTGTCCCTATAAAATCGGGACATCTGGTCACCCTAGGGACACCAGAACAATGATATGGGACAACTCGGTAGGAAGCCTAGCCCAGCATCTTCTTCTTGGAGTGATCTCCACTTATTTTTCCTTCCTTCTATATTTCTAATGGTCTCCATAATGTTATAAGATTGTAAGCATTGTAGGCCCCTCCCGTTATGATCTGGCTGGGGTGTTTTGATGAGGCCTGTTTGTACTGTGTATTGGCTCCAGAAGACTACAGCTACCTGCAATTCAATTGTAGGGGCTAGACACTGTAAGGACTACAAATCCCATGATGCAGGGTTTGGTGCCTTGGGGGGGACACTTTGGTCTTGGCTCTATGATCCTGTATCTGGGCTGAAGTGGAAAGTCAATAGATCATATAGGAATTGCACTGATAGGCTTGGAGACCGAAGGTCTAAGGGAGGCTGGAAGAGACAGGAGGCCTGCAGCTAGGGTGGCCAGATGTCCAGATTTTATAGGGACAGTCCCAGTTTTTGGGTCTTTTTCTTATATAGGCTCCTATTACCTCCCACCCCCGTCCCGATTTTTCACATTTGCTGTCTGGTCACCCTACCGGCTGGGCTGATTTGCCAGGTTTGAATATCCGGTGTGAGGGGAGCTAGTGGCTGTTGCCTGTGTTTGGTTTTGGAGATTTGGGCAACTCAGCTTGTCAAACCGTGCTTGCTGAGACCTCGTGACTTGTATTAAGGCCACACTGCGCCTGCGGGGCCTGCTAGCACCAAGCTCCAGCACATTTACTCCTTCTCAGCAGCCAGCCTCTGAAAGCTGCAGCCAGAAAGCACTGGTTGTAGTGGCAAATTCTGAGCTATGCCTGCAGGAAATTATGGAAAGTGTGAATACCCCAGAGACTGTCCTTGTCTGGGGAGACCCTGTCAGTCACCTTGGTGGTCTGGTGTGAAAATCCTTGCGCTAGGGACAGTGTCTCATTGCCAGTGCTTAATTTGTGGGGGCGCAAGCAATTTGTTTACATTGATAACTGATGTAGCAAGCCCACAGATGCTAACGCTCAGCTGTGGTAAGCCCTGGCACAAGTTAAGCACTGCTCATTGCAGACTATCTGTGGTGAAGATGAGGGAGCTTGTAAGAAAAGCAATTGCCTGCTTAGAGTTGGTGGCTGTAGTTTTATATCCGGGATTATTTCTAGTTCCACTGTGTCAATTTTAACCTGCTCTGTACAGAAATGTCTCACTCCTATTATCTGGATTGCCTCTGCTAAGTCAGAGATGCCTACTGCTGCCCTTGAACTCCATTCATCAAGCGTGCCGTCGCAAGAAGGTGTCTGTGATTTTAAAATTACAGGAAGTGCGCACTCGGAGAAGGGTAGAGTTTGTATAATGTTAATAGTGAATGTTCTTGTATATGTTTGCTTTGTTGTTACATACGTCTCTGCTGAGGAAACTTAACTAATGGTTAAGTTTACTTTAATATTTATAAGTTGCCATCATTAGCTGAACTGTTGCAATGCCACCCATTGGCCTGTCATGGTCATTACAGGAAGTACTCTATTTTATTCTATTGTATTGTCAGTGTATTTTGCTATATTACTTCTGAGTAAAGCTGTTTCTGGCTCCAACTTGGTGTTTAATACTTTTCTAAGAGCAATTAGTATCATTTGCCCTTCTCTTCTAGGCCTATGGCATTATTTAGGCTGAAGTTGTTCCTGGAAGCTACCAGAGTATCCTAGTAGAGGTATACAGTGCATAACCAGATGAAGGCACCATCAGCTGTCATTCTTCCTGTGAGTGGAGAGCTGCTGCAGGTGGGTGGATAGAGGATTTGGACCCTGTCCAACCTTGCTGCTAGGACCTCCCCCAGGATCTCCATTAGCCTCAAGAATATCAGGCTCCCAGGCCAGAGGTGAGCACTTGCTTGTTCCCAGGTGTTCAGGGCAGGAAGAAAGGGTTACAGTATGAACAATACAGGAAACCACTTTATTGTACTTTAGCTTATTCTTACACTTATGTATATCAACTTTCTATGATTTCAGTTATAGTTGTCTGTAGTTAAATTAAAGCTCATAAAGTTTCTCCTAGTGTTCCTCCAATCTTATCTTCTTAATTAACTCTAAGTAGCCATCTGAGTAATGAATCTGTTATTTGTAACCAGTACATGTTGCACCCCAATAAATAATTTAATAATTGCAATAATCGATCAGGCTACAGTTTAGTCATAGCATAGTACAGTACTCCAAGAACAATCCTTACAGAGCTCCATCAGCAGGCATTCATGCATGTAGTTCTGGGCCAGGCAATGGAGGCTCTCTTACAGGGATGATGTCCAGCTGAGTGAATTTTTTCAGCATTGCTCAGTGTTGAAGAGCTGGAGAGCTACTTCATATAAGAAGTGGAGTCACAGAGTTAAAATATAACTATGGCATGACCTTCTGACATGGTTAACATTGTGCTGTTGCATCATTATGACCCAGCGTGATCTCATATTGAGCTGGCATCATCCAATGTGACATAAGTTCAGATTTGGAATTGGTCCACAGTACTGCTAACCACAAGCATTCAAAAATCATGAATCAGACCCCCCAATATCATGAGATTTTTTAAAATAATAATTTGGGGGTTCTTTTTTTTCTGGTTTCTGAGTTTTTAGAGTGTACTCACCTCATGCTTTCAAGCTTTTATCCACAACAGTGGGGCCTAAAATCTTACTTTTTAAAAATGAAAGCTGTAATAAAATAGTGAGAATTGGCCACATTGGGTCCATCTGCTAGTGAGATCACAGAGAAGGTGTTGCATCAGTCTGGTTTCTCACTATCTTAGAACAAGCTGTGTTTTCGCATCCATTGCAAATACGACTCGTGGGGGAATTTCTGTACCAAAAAAATAAAAATCCTGCACACAATATTTTAAAATTCTGCAAAATTCTGCATATTTTATTTGTCAAAAAATACAATATAATCACACCAGTTTCAATTATTTTGGTAATTTATTTCAAAATACCTGTCAGCAAGTATGTCTGTAACAATACAGACAACAAAAAAGATTCCCGAAATGTTATTTGACAAATAGATTTCTTAATAGGCATATTAATACAAAATTCTGAATAATAATTCATTTAAACTACAATACAGAACCGTATTTCCCACACCCTCAGAAGCAGTGCAAAGGCTTGGAGGAGTCAGGGGTAATGGAGGAGCTGAGGGAGAGGGAAGTAATTGCTGGGAATGAGCCTGGGTGTGAACTTGGGGGGTTGTTGAGTATGGGTGGGAAAAGTATGGAACAAGTTTTTTTAAGGGGTGGGGAGGTATTGTTAGGGAGCATCCCCCATGCAGACCCTGGCTGTCCCCTAGTCTCTCTCATTCAGTCAGGCACATCTGTCCCTGTCCCCATGTGTCCCTGCACCCCCATGTGTCCTTGCACCCCCCGTCCCCATGTGTCTCTATGCCCCCACTCGGCCACCCCCTTCCCCCATGTGGCTCTGCATTCTCCTCCCCCCTCAGGCCTTGTGCCTCCACTCCCACTCAGCCCCTGCCCCAGTCTGTCTTCCACCACTAACCCTTATGAACCCCTTTCTGTGACCTCCCAGCAGTCCCATGTGCCCCATGCTGGCTGTCTCCTGACCGGCCCTGACAGACGCTATGAAGAAGGCACTACAAGTTCTTTCTCTTCTCTGTGGTAGCTGGGGCTGGCCAGGAATGGCTGCTCTGTTCTAGTGCCACAGCACCCTCTGGTGGGCAAAAGATGGAACTACAGTAACTTTCCAGCAGAAGCTATTTTCTGCAGAAAAAAATTAAAATATGTGCAGCACATGAATTATGCAAGTGCACAGTGGCACAGAATTCCCCCAGGAGTAAAATACAACTTCAACATTTTCACTTATTTCAATTTAGACATGAACACCTAACTCAAGCTCCAAGTGGAAGGTAGGACTTGCCATACCAGATCATGCCGGTAGCCTAGCTAGTCCAGTGATTCTCAGCCTACAGGACACTACCCTGGGGTACATTGCAGGGGCTGCCTGGTGGGATGAAGAGTAGTGGTGGGGAAATTGGCAGAATCACAGGGTTGCTAGGAATGAGCAAAGAAAGAGCAACTTGCTCCTTCCCTCTCTTTCTGCTGCAGCAGCTACTGTTTTGCCCTCTCCCAAATCCAGTCACAGTGGAGCTGTCCCTTCCTCCCCATCTATGCTTTTGGGCAGGGGAAGCGGTGCTTCAAGGGACTGTGGAGAGTTGGCTTTACATCTGCTGGAAACAGCATTGCCAAGAGCTGAGGACTGCCTGAGGGGCAGGGAAGATAGAGAAAAGAGATGTTGCACTAGCACCCCTAACCAGCCCCAGTCCTAAACATCACCAAGAACACCTCCATCATTCCTACAGTTGTCCCTTAGCACCCTTCAACATCCCCATCCCTCACAGCACCCGGATATCAACACTTGACCCTGTACTGTCTGCATGCAGAACTGACTGCCTTTGGTAGGAGTCCTGCAGGTTGAAAGGGGAGGGATAGTTCAGTGGTTTGAGCATTGACCTGCTAAACCTAGGGTTGTAAGTTCAATCCTTGAGGGGGCCACTTAGGAATCTGGGGCAAAAATCAAAAATTGGTCCTGCCTAGTGAAGGCAGGGTGCTGGACTCAATGACCTTTCAAGGTCCCTTTCAGTTCTAGGAGATGGGATATCTCCATTATTTTATTTATAAAGGTTGCAGGATTGGGCCTAGAGACTCCATTGATGTTTGGAGATGTAATATGTGTTTGATTTAAACAAGCTAGTGTGACAGCAAATCTCCCGCTTCCATGCATACTGACAAAGTCCCAAATATGGCACGTTAACATTTGCTCTCTCCTTTTTTAAAGGAATCTTCTTTTGAGATTGAAGCCCACAGAAGCTTCCCCATCCGATAGGGCCAAATACCACAGAGAACTTATATTTTTATTCTGAGTTTTCCTCCTATAGTATGGGATGATTTAAGAAAAATCCTAAACATTTAGGTAGGAAATGACACACGAATACTGCTCATGGTGGAGAACAGTACGCAAATGGAAAACAGCAAATATAAGTCTGGCAAGGGCAGTTTGGAAGCTTGGCTCCAGATGTACTTTAATCTTCTTTATTCAAAGAGTAAAAATAATAAATACAATCACAGATCAAAGGGGCTATTCTTGCGAATTGTACAGAATCAACCACATTGTCAAAACTAAAATGACAGCTAAAATATCAGAGTAAGGAGATTCTGCCTGAGTATTTTTAGGAAATATTTAATTTGGATTCAGAGAGGTTCATTAGCAGATATTTTGTATCCCTCATGACAATATGAGCTCCATTTAAATGACTGTAGTAAGGGGCTTGCTAAAATATGATTGTGGTTATATATTCCCTGTTCAGAAAAACCTCCCATTCCTTCCTGGACTCATGTCAACTCCTCAGGAGTTAAGTAAGTCGTTTATTTTGAGATTTCTAATGAAAAATGCCTTCATGTTTTTAGGATATCCAAAGATAGTATGTATGAAGATCATTGTACATAAATCAGCCCTGCACCAATGAATCTGTCTGTAAAGATTGTTTTTAATAAGACAAGACATACTAACTATCACAGTCATGTATTACATTAAGAAAGAGCAGTACCTTTGTCAGCCAGTTTTAACACGTTGTAATGAGAATATGTAGACCGAAATATTTCGTACAACTACAATCTGATGATAATATGTTGACGCACTCTGGGTCCCAGTTAGCACGGTACAGTTCTGATTTTTAATTCTGCCTTACAACATCATCACTTGTGTCAATTGCTGTACAGACCACTCAAATATGGTACAAATGTTCATTTTCACATTGGGACATTATCTATTACAATATACAAGGCAGTGAAGTTCGAACGTTTCTGCATGTCCACATACAGGAAGTTATTGCCATTTGGAACCCCTCTTCTCCCTGACACAAGCTCCCTGGTCACTCAGGCATGCAACCTTGGAGTCATATTTAGTTTCTTTCAGTCTCTCTCCTCTCCCTCCCCAGCTTTCAACATCTCATCTGAACTGATGAGTTATTTCACTACAGTATCTCTAAAATCTTGTTCTTTCTATCCCCATTGTTAAAACCTTTGTCCATACCTTAGTTATCTATTTTGTCTTGACCACTACAACCTCCTGCTTTTGACCTACTTCATACAAAATGCTGCTGAAAAGATCATGTCCAGAGAAACTGAGCATCTTTACTCAGAAAAAAAATTGATCTAATGACCATTGAAGTCAACGGGAGTCTTTCCATTGACTTCAATGCACATTGGAGCAGGACCAAGGAGTTTATGAATTGTTCATGTGGTTCATGCATTATAGTGGAGCACAGAAGACACAGGTTCCATTTCCAGTTCCACCAAAGGCTTCTCACATGACCTGGTGCAAGTCACTTAATCTCTGTGTCTCAGTGCCCCATCAGAAAAATAGAAATCATTATTACAGCTGGTCAGGAAATATCCCCTTGTCCCCACTCCCCTTCCATTAAGGATTTCCATGAAAATAAAACATTTTTCATTTTAATGGAAATCTTTCTACATTCCCCTCCCCCCCAAGATTTTGGCTGAAATTGGAAAAAAATGCTTGCTGAAAACTGTTTTTTCCCCCCAATGAAAAATGAAGCCACAAACAGATATAATGAAGAAATTTCCACTATGACAAAAAAGCCATTTGTTGAAAAAACGTTAGAATAAAAAAAAATGTGACTAGCTCTTGTGATGATAATTCCCTATCCAGGGGCAGGAGTGGGGACTGAAGGATAAATTAATTAACATTTGTTGAGGTGCTCAGATACTAAGGTGATGGAAGCCAGAAAAGTGTATAGGTTGGCAGACAATTCCTATTTAAGACAGATGCAGGTGCTCAGTCCCTCTAAGACCCATTCTTACTATTTTAAAAACTATATTTTGCCTCCCTTTCAAAAGGGTATTGAATTGACTATGTTTATATCTGACTTGCGGTGATAGGTTTGAATGTACACCTCTACCCCGATATAACGCTGTCCTCGGGAGCCAAAAAATCTCACTGCGTTATAGGTGAAACCGCGGTATATCGAACTTGTTTTGATCCTCCGGAGTGCGCAGCCCCGCCCCCTGCGGAGCACTGCTTTACCGCGTTATATCCGAATTCATGTTATATCAGGTCGCATTATATTGGGATAGAGGTGTATTTTTAATTTATTGTAATTAATTAGGTACTATAAGGCTAGGCACTATCAAAGTAAATGCCAAAGACAGAAAGTTAGAACAGAATAAAAGACAAGTGTTTGTGGATGCAGCAGTAGTATCTCTGAAAAAATAAAATTCTGATATTCTTATGTTGCACTCTTCCTCAGTAGAT
Source organism: Chrysemys picta bellii (assembly GCF_011386835.1). NCBI lineage: Eukaryota > Metazoa > Chordata > Testudines > Emydidae > Chrysemys > Chrysemys picta. The sequence continues at coordinate 17,558,452 of NC_088799.1, read as the reverse complement.
CTCAAAGCACTTTACAAAGCAGGTCACTATCTTTATCCTCATTTTATAGATGGAAAAACTGAGGCAGAGAGAGGGGACGTGACCTGCCCAAGATCATCTAGCAAAACAGTGGTAAGGCCTGGAACCCAGGTTTTCTAGATTCCTAGGCCCTATCCACTAGGCCACACTGCCATATATCTTAAACATCTGTACACGGTTTTTATTTGGTGACTTAGGACCTATTCCTAGAGTTCCTTCCCAGGTAACATTTCCATTGGGGTTAACAGACCACAGGGTCAGACCCTTAAGGTTTTTCTTAACAATATTATGGGGCCAAATTCTAACCCCCTTCTGCCTGCAGATCTCTCCACTTCCATGCAGATGCCTCTGCTACACCAACCACTTCATTTCACAGCCAGACCAGGAGGTGCTATTCATGAACTACAGAGGGAGAAGACTGGGTGGGCCGGGGAAGTAGAAGGGTGCAGTTCAGAGACATGTCTGGGGAGATTCACAATGTCCCCATTCCCAGCTCTGTGTGCCTTAATTGGCAAAGTGAATACAGATCTAGTCTGCATTTGTTTTTCACCATTCCCTCAGAGAGACCACAGTCAGGAGTGGGCCACTATGCCAAGGTATCAGAGGGTGGCACCTAGGGCCAGAGCTGCTGTAGGAGCCCAGTATTGTCATTCCCAAGTATTCAGATATGAAAAGACAGGTCCCATTAAAAACCACAAGATTTAAATAATAATAATTTAATAATAATTAAAATGTTAAATTAAATTAAAATAAACCCTCTGGTTTATGTGTGAGAGTTGGCACACTGTTTTAAAGTTATTTATAACATCTTTTTTTTTAATGAAAACTGGGTTTCTCCATAACTACATATCCTTAGAAGCTGGGGCTTTAAGGATAACACCCCCTATAATAAGACTAGTGATAAAATCACCAGAGTTGGCAACACTGAAAGGACTTGGTCTCCTGGGGCCCCCTGAGATCCACCAGCTTGGGGAGTGGGCCCTGTACAGTTTTCACAGGGAGATGGGGGAAATTACACCCCAGCAAAAGATGCATGGGGAATCTCCATGAGATTTTCTCCCCCACAAAAACCTCTTCTACAGCTTCTAATACAGGAGGGGATAATCTGGCCCAGAGTTTGCCCTATTATACTGTGGATGATGGTGTAAACTTTTCAGAGTAGCAGCCGTGTTAGTCTGTATCCGCAAAAAGAAGAACAGGAGGACTTGTGGCACCTTAGAGACTAACAAATTTATTAGAGCATAAGCTTTCGTGGACTACAGCCCACTTCTTCGGATGCATATAGATATGCATCCGAAGAAGTGGGCTGTAGTCCACGAAAGCTTATGCTCTAATAAATTTGTTAGTCTCTAAGGTGCCACAAGTCCTCCTGTTCTTCTTTTTGGTGTAAACTTTCTAAGTGTCCACCAGATGGCACCAGCTCATTAATTGTTAAGGAAAAGTCAGTCTTCCCAAATCTCGGTTACTATTATCAACGGTTATGGTGAGCACCAACCCCTAAGGGAGGCAGGGGTATCCTCACTGGTAGGAATAAGTTCTGTAAAAACAAGAACTTTTTATTATGATTAATTTAAAAAATAAATGCCACACGTACCCACTTAGACACACCACGAAAAGTTAACTAATTAAGGCCCACATGCTCCCCACGCCCTTAGAAAGATCTGCAGGGAGGAGGAAACTACTTCCCGAGCTCCACAAGGCTCACTTCACAGACGTGGCACTTCATACACCCCAACCTGGGGTTTGTAGAGGGGGCAATGGAACTCTCAGATTTCTTCTTAAATTAACACATACCAGCCGCCACAGTTTACACATTTTACCATTTCTGGTTGACTAGGACAATGGCTCTCAACCCTTCCAGACTACTGTCCCCCTTTCAGGAGTCTGACTGGTCTTGCATGTACCCGTACGTGTCACCTCATTTAAAAACTACTTGCTTACAAAATCAGACCGAAAATACAAAAGTGTCACATCACACTATTACTGAAAAATTGCTAACTAAAATTTCATACAATGACTTGTTTATGCTGCTCTATATAGTGTACACTGAAATGTAAGTACAATATTTATATTCCAGTTTGTACTGACTCCGCTAATGCTTTTTAGGTAGCCTGTTGTAAAACTAGGCAAATATCTAGATGTGCTGATGTACCCACTGGAAGACCTCTGTGTACCCCCAGGGGTACGTGTACCCCGGGTTGAAAACCCATCCTGGCGGAGGCACACCTGGCTTCAGTTATTCACTCCTTCAGCACTTCTTGACTGGACTACAGAAATGCAGTACACCCAGGCATGAAGCCGTCAGCACTTAGGAAACTCCATTTAGTACAGAACTCTGCAGCGCATCTCCTCAGCAACACAGACTACCGTGAACACATCAGACTTGCTCTCCGCTACCTTGTCTTCCCATACAAGTTCAAGGTCTTGGCCCTCATTTTCAAAGCACTCCATGGTCTGGGCCCAGTGTATCTGAAAGACCATATAAAGCATCGGGACAAAGTCGATCAGGGCCGGCTCTAGGCACCAGCACTCCAAGCATGTGCTTGGGGTAGCACTTTCCAAGAGGCGACAGTCCACACACACATCCTTTTTTTTTTTTTTTGCTTGGGGTGGGAAAAAGCCGTGAGCCGGCCCTGGCCAGAGCCTTGCTGCTGGAGAGCCAGAGCATCGTCCCCTGGAGCCGAGCCCAGGCTGCGGCGGCGAGAGGGGCTCCCGGAGTGTGTGAGGAGCCGGGGAGTGAGGGAAGCGGGGCCCGGGATGCAGGGAGGGAGGAGGGGTCCTGCTGCCGCCACCGCTGCTGCTCTGAATCTCCCCAGGGCGGCGCTATGTTTCCCCGCCAAAGTGGGCTGTGCAGGGCACCGCCGGGCTGGGCAGGGGACACGGATCCTGGCTTGCGCGTTGATGGGGTGAGTGGCTGGGCAGCCCGAGTTGCCAGGGAGCTGCCCCTGGACCCAGCCCGCCACGCACCTCCCCTGCCTCAGCCCCACGCTGCTTGCCCCGGGCCCCCCACAGCGCCAGGGGTGGGGAGAGGCAGAGCCCGGCTCCGAGCGGGGCAGCCGGGGATACTGCCCCACCGGGGGACCCCTGCAGCTTGGGCACCTGGGGGTCAGTGTCTCCTCTCGGCTCTGCCTGCACGGGGCTGGGGCGGCAGGGAGTGCGGGTGGGGGAGGGCACTGGTGGTGGGGGGAGAGCCCAGGGCTGGGGTGGGTGGCAGCCAAAATTTTTTTTGCTTGGGGTGGCAAAAAACCTAGAGCCGGCCCTGAAGACGATGGTCAACAACTTCACTCCTCTGGCACAATGAAACTCTTAACAATAAGAGTAAAGCTTGTCTGTGCAGGAGCCAGCACATTCTCTAGGGGCTTTCAGAGACTGTGGAATGAACTCTTCCAAAAGCTATGGACATCACAAACCTCACCACCTTCCCCTCCAAGTGCAAGGCACATTTCTTCGATCTTGTCTTCCCTAACCTAAATACATAGCAACTGGTATATTTATAAACAACAACATACCAAAATAAGACATTCCACTGCACACACTTCTGCCCCTGGGGAGAGGATGAGAAAACAAATAGCAAGTGACAAATGTGCAGTCATGTTGCTTAATGAATTACTGGAAGACACTCAGCTGCTGCAGTGATGAGCATAATGATGTAGAATAGAGTAGAATCTCTTTGTGTCTCAATTCCTCATCTGTAAAATGGGGATAATAATACACACTTCCTCCCATCCTTTGTCTATTGTTGTGGTCTATAAATTGTTCATCTCTGACTGTATATTTATATAATGGAGCCCAAATCTTGGCTGCTGTCCCCTAGGCACTAATGAGATACAAATAATAGCTCACTGCTAGGGGGTTTTTTTGTCCATAGTTTTGTAATAAAACTCTGGGAACTATTTTGAGATGCAAAGCTTTTGAGGGAATCTTTGTCAAAAGTTTGGAATGTGCTTTGAGTCTGTACATGGAACGTGCTGAAGAAGTGCCAAGTGATGTGATAATGATCTACGGTTACTGCCTTGTGATAACCCATAGAGCTTCATAAAATCCTTTCACCCAGCCGCAGCGCGACACACTTGGGCTTCAGCAGTCTTGCAATACACTCTTATTTCCCCTCTCTTGTCTTACACCTGCTTTTCATTGACACAGGATTCCCGAGGTGCCAGTGAGTTGCTTGTTTTCACTGCAAACTCAATTATACACATCTTTAAGTCTGCACTGCAGGCAAAGCATTTATATTTATGCTGCCTTATTATTTTCCTTCATAGTGTATAAACCCACTGGGGCATTTTATAATGCTTGATTGAAACCAACAGGCAATTGTCTGACTTGTACTAGTTATAACTGACTTAGTAAGTGTCAATTAGTACATTTAGATAGGTTTTTTTCTTATACACAAATATATGGTAAATTATTTGTCAATCTATCATAAGAGGGGTTGGCATGGCACAATGGGACTATTTATGCCCCAGCCTCGAAATCTAGATTCAGTTTCACAAATAAAGATGCTTCTGTTGATCTCTGCCTTGTCCCTAATGGATATGTCAATACTTAACAACTCTAGCATTCATACAGACAGGGCCGGCTCCAGCTTTTTTGCCGCCCCAAGTGGTGAAGAAGAAAAAAAAAAAAAGCTGCTCTTCAGCGGCAGCTCTACCATGCCGCTTCATTCTTCGGCGGCAATTCGGTGGCCAGTCCTTCCCTCCAAGAGGGACTGAGAGACCCACCACCGAATTGCTGTCAAAGAGCCGCTCCTTCCCATTGGCCACCCCAAGTATCTGCTTTCTGCGCTGATGCCTGGAGCCGGCCCTGCAGACAGCCTGAGCCAAAGTCCATTGACTTTGTAGGGCCTTCAAACAGCAGGAGAGTAACAAGGTCAACCATGAGGTACATTAGCAGAGTTGCAATGTGGAGTTTTATCCCCGCCTGCCTGGATTCAGTCAGAACTATGAGTCCCTCACTAAAAGGAACTGTGGGTCTAGAACTTAGGTTGGCTGGTCCCTGAGCAACTGCCACATCCACGCCATCACCTCTGGCACAGTGGTGATTATGAGCATCACAGGATTTGCAGCTCGCAGAGGGCCTGATTGGCCATGCTTGCAGGTCCCCGATTGATCCAGGAGCACTGCTTAAGCCTGGAGGGGACACCAGGCAGTTGTCTATGCAGGTAGGTGGATTCGCAGCTGGCTGCTATAATAGACTCTCCTCTTTTGCCTTGTTTTGGTTCAAGGCTTCTGACTCCAACTCTGTTAAACAGGGCTTATGATACTGAAAAAATTAAGGGATAAATAGGTCAATCTTATTTTGACTGTGTATTTACATGTAGCTACAACAGGTCTTCTTCATCAAAACTTTTTCTAGAAATTGGCAACTTTGTGTCACTCCAAGTACAATGTGCTGCAGTGTGTATGTGGAAACCAAATTATAACTCTGACAAATACAGGCGAAAGGCATTCAGAGCATCCACAGGCCTCTGGAGTTCCCAGTCATGGATGGTAACCCTTATTCCTCAGGGGAAACTGTAAAATCTTTGCTCTAACAGCTGCTGGAATGCTGCACTTGGAACTCTGGGCTGGTGCTCAATCCTCTCCAGACTCCTTGCCGAAGCTTTATAAGACAACTGGGATCATGTCAGTTAAGCCACGAGGAATGAGCTGAACAAGGTGAGGGACAGGACTGGATTTAGGGGCAGGCGACCCAGGCAACTGCCTGGAGTGCTGCTTGCGAGGTGCCAGGCTCAGGGTGCTGTTTTTGTTGTTAGCGAAAATAGAATGTTTGAAGCATAGACACCGAGTTTCTAATCTGCTGGGGGGGGCGGGGGGCTCCCCCCAGGCCCCACCAATGCCCCCAAGATCCCATCCCCGTCCTGCTTCTTCCTACCCCCACTCCGCCCCACCTCTTCCCGCCCCAGCCCTGCTTCTTCCCACTCCTGCCCCCTCCCCCGAGCGTGCTGCGCCCTCGCTCCTCTCCCCACTCCCAGCACCTCCTGACACCGTGAAACAGCTGATCTGTGGCAGGCACTGATCATCAGGGCCCGCCAGCAGGGGAGCTGCCAATGGGTGCTAAGCACCCACCATTTTTTTCCCATGGGTGCTCCAGTACCAGAGCACCCATGGAGTCGGCGCCTATGGTTTGAAGTAAAATGTTTCAGGTATTCCATATATGGATTCATTTTTCATTAACTTCCTAGAATGTTCTGGACCTTTGTAGAATCTTGTAGAATCTTCCAGACTTTCTGAGAACACTTTCCTCGAATCTTCTAGAATGTTGTCAGCCATGACCTCATGGGTATATAAGGGGCGGAGTGTTACCAGTAAATCTTATATGACAGGGATAAATCATGCATGCAAATCATGCACCAAAGTTGTGAAATGGGCTACAAATGCAATAAAAATAAGCTATTCAAAAGTTTAACAAATGGGGAGGGGAGGAGAAGACACACCTCACCTGAGGTGCCACTTGGTCTAGGGCTGGCCCTGGTGATGGACATTCTAAGAGGGTAACTTCTTCCCCTGTTGATATAAGGGATAGACTCTTCCCCAGCTGGCTTCAGATGAGCACTATTCAAGATCAGACCCTTATTGATATCAACCCTGAAGGAACCATTAAGAGGCAATGGTCTAAAGTTTCCTAGTGTTATTGTTGTCATAGCTGACTGTCCCTGAATGAGCGTGGTTAGTTAGTGAGTGTAAAAGTCAAAAAAGGGCCAAATGCCAAATATTACTAAAGAAGAAAAAAAAGCTGTTAAGGTTTTAAATCCCCAGTTTACAGGAGTTCTGCAAGATTATAATATATTTTTAAAAAGTCCATTGATCCCATCTCGTGTTGGGCAATCACAGAAGGGAACTAGTTCTGTCAAAGGCGAATGTAGCTTTCCCTGATAGAAAATTTAAGAATTGATACAGATCACCCCTTAAACCATCTGAATAATTAGACTTACAGAGTCTCATGGAGAGGACTCATTGGCATGAAATCTCCATTCCCTACAGATCAAAAATGGACATGAATAGCTCTATGCCTTATAAAGATATCTTCTGGAGTCCAGACAGTGTTGCTGCTGAATGATTTAGAGTGCAATAGAGTCTTCACTACTGGGGTAGTGAATAACATAGCTGGAGTCAACATAGCTTAGGTCGACTTACCCCTGTGTCTTCACTGCGCTGCATCTACGGGGGACAGTCGACTTCCCTTACTCTTCTCAGAGAGCTGGAATACCGGGGTCGACCGGAGAGCGTTGTGCCATCAATTTAGCCAAGGTGACCAGACAGCAAGAGTAAAAAATTGGGACGGGGGTGGGGGTGGGAGTGATAGGAGCCTATATAAGAAAAAGACCCCAAAATCAGGACTGTCCCTATAAAATCGGGACATCTGGTCACCCTAATTTAGTGGGTTTTCACTAGACCCATTAAATCGACCCCTGCTGCATCGATTGCAGCAGCGTCAATCTCCCCGTAGTGAAGACCAGCCCCATATCTATGCTCTGATAGGGTCACTGAAGTATAATCATTCTGAGGCTTTTCATTGAGTTCAATGGAAGTTGGATTGGGCTCCTAGCATGGAAGGCTGTGGACACTTTGGTTTAATAGAGCCAGACGGAGAAGAGGGTAATTAGTTTTTTGAAAAGGGCATTTAGAATGCAGACATAAATTGTTCATAACCACATCAGTAAGATGATTCTGAAGAGGGCCAGGAAGGGACTTCATTTTGTTAGCATGATTCCACAAATGATACGTAAATCTGTAAACAATAGATTCCTTCTGGCTGTACTCTCTTTGTTTGTATGTATGTATATTTACAACAATATACATCAGGAAAAGAAATGAGTCCAGTGTCCAAAGGGGCCTTTTATTTCCATGGATGCTTGACATCGTCAGCTCTGATTTATGAGGCAATGGATTCCCAAGCCCTAATTAAATATTAATGAAGTAGTGTTTGCTCATAAGACCCCATTGCTAAATTGAACGTTGCCGAAAGAGATTGGGAAAACACATTGGAACATTTCCCCACGCCCATCCTTAGCATACTCAGCTTCTTTCTTTTACTGCTAAGCGTGATAACTTAATACCAAGAAACAGGATTTACATAACTAAATAAAATAAAACAAGATCACAGCGCTAGATCACAGGTGAGAAAATTCATGTGGCTCTCAAATTTGAACTGATATAATAGAGTGGATACTACTTATTGGACATTGACAGTGAATCTCATTATTTGCCATAATTAAACTATCTATACACTTACATGACCCTCATAAGCATATTATCTAAGTACCTTTGCCTTGGGGAAACAAACCCACAAAGAAGCGGCCTCATGTTTTTAAAAGACATTTTAGTGAATTAATTAGCCTGGAGAAATGATAGTCTAAAATACATTTTTCAATAGTTTGTTGTCACGGTCAGATAGAGAGGCCTAAGATTTATGGTAACATGGATTAGCTCAGTCTTCCCTGCTGTGTGAAAACAAAAGACAATTGGTGATGCATAGAGCAAACTGATCTTAAAACAGAGATAGCAGCAAAGAAACACGACAACATGAAAACACAGAGTACAGTCTGCTGTCCACATTTATAAAGTCATCCAGTCTGTAACTCCAACCCACTGTTACAGGAAAAAATAGATGTGACATAAGCATCAGTGTTCTATTAACTATATCATCTCAGCAAAACTACATTTCAGGCTCTGAAGTGGAGACATGAATATGAGGGTAACCATAGTTTCTGAAACTGCAGAATGTGATTTGTCCTTGGGCACCGTTCCTGTTAAACCATGTTAAGCTGCAGCCAGTGTCAGCACTAGGTAATTTTTCTAGTATAGGTTTATGACTGGGATGAAAGGCTGAAATGTATTGAAGTATTTCGGGATTTTCATTCTGTGGTGTATTGAAAACACTGTTAAAATTACAAGCTATCCTGTTATATCCTAAGGGGATTCCTGGTTCTGCTTACAGTCTAGGGGGCTCTGAGGGAAGCATGTTATCTATGTCCTCAGCAGTCAGTTTACAGAGAGCCAACCTAGAGCAAGGTGGGTTGAATTTTTGTCTCGCTGCCTTGCACAACAGACTGCTTTTTCTCTCTATAGTTTTGGTTCTTGTATGACAGGGCTCTAGATTGGAAGAAATAAAGTAGTGTTAGGTTGCAACCTTCCAGCAAGAATATTTTATGCTTTTATCTAACTTCTGTGTGTTCCCCGAACATAATGCATTCCACATCACTGAGTGGAATTCACCCCTCCACATTGCACAAACCTTACTGAAAGAAACCCCACCCTAGTGCAGCAGGACAAGCTGGTGTGTGATATAATTCGTACCTCCCAGCAAATGCAAGAATGAATTTGGCCTTTATCTGGGATGCTTTGATTCACTGCTGCTCTAACTACTCTTTATTCATTTGAATATCTCACGATGCAGTAGCTTTACTTAGCCTCATGGTTGCAGATTATAAACATATGTTGCATTTTCTCTTCCAATCTGATTTACACTATTTTGAAGGTTTAAAGGGGCAGATTATCAGCTCGTGTAAATTGTCGTCACTCCACTAAAGTCAATGGAGTGATGACAATTTACACAGCTGAGGACCTGCCTCAAAGGGTGGAGCTCCCTGTGGATCAACCCACATCTTGCAGTTCATTGGCTTGCTGGGTCCTGAGAAAAGAAGAGACTCAGGGTACATCTACACTACAGCGGGGAGTCGATTTAAGATACGCAAATTCAGCTACGTGAATAGCGTAGCTGAATTTGACATATTGCAGCCGACTTACCCCGTTGTGAGGACGGCGGCAAAATCGACTTCTGCCGCTTTTTGTCGGCGGCGCTTACTACCACCTCCGCTGGTGGAGTTAGAGCGCCGATTCGGGGATCGATTGTCGCGTCCCGACGGGACGCGATAAATCGATCCCCGAGAGGTCGATTTCTACCCGCCGATTCAGGCAGGTAGTATAGACCAGACCTCAGTGCGACAGTAGCACAGGGCAGGTTTTGTGTTTACACATACCATGATGTCTTCCTGGTCAGAATGCCTCTCACAAAAGCTTCATCATCCTGAAGTGGCTCTTTTCAATTAATTTCAAACAAATCTTGGTCATTATGTACTCTCACATGGTTATGGTCGTATGGTGTAAAATATGTACATAAATCTGTGCCACTTTAGTTTTATTTTTTCTTTTATTATAAATGTGTTCAGCATTTTTCCTCCTTGATCTGTGGTCTAAAATCTTCCCCCATGTTGGGAGGGAAACTTTTTGATGTGGTCTAATTTTCCTCATAATTAAGGTATATTCCTGCAAAAGCAGATTGTTGGTCCACTGTATAACTGTTGCTATACATACTATTGTATACTCCGAGCGTTGCTTTTAAATGTGATGATTCATTTATGCAAGATTCACAGTTGTGTAATACCTTATTTTTAATTTTTTTAAAAAATCAATAAAGCTTTTGGCCCCAATCTTCTCAGCATTGATGTCAATGGAAAAACCCTTAGCAGAAGAAATGATTGGTTTATAGCCTGTCATAACAGAGTAGGAATATAAAGCCAGATTCTCCTCTCACTTACTCCAAATTTACACCTGATTAACTCCATCAGCTGACTTCTACCTGTGTAAGTGAAGGGAGAATCAGCACCACACTGTCCTCTGTGAAGGGGAAAAACAGAAACAAAATCCACTTCTTCAAATAGGAAAGAAATGGAAATGTGTGAACCAAATTCAGGTCCTGAGAAGCTAGAAGAACAAAGATCTTGATCACCCACAAATCCCTTCAATATCAATGAGGTTTGTCTGTCTACCTACATATATAGTTCTCATCAACATAGTATTTGAGCGCCTCACAAATATTAATGGATTTATCCTTAAAACACCCCTCTGAAGTAGAGAAATGCTATTATCCCTGCATTACAGAGGGGGAATTAAGGCTCAGAGAGACTTCTGGAGGCCAGATTTTTAGGTGCTTAAAGGTGCAGATGATGCCAAGTGGGATTTTCAGAAGCACCCAGGCTTTCATTAACTTTCATTGTGATCAATGGGACTTGGGTGCCCAGGAGCTTTGGAAGTCCCTCTTAGCACCATCTGCCTCTTTAGGTGCCTAAATAGCTTTAAAAATCTGGCTCTGAGTGACTTGCCCAAGGTCATACAGGAAATCAGAGCAAGAAATTGAACCCAACACTCCTGAATCTCATTTCAACACTTTAACCTCAAAACTGTCCTTTGTATTCTTTGTGAATGCTCAGCACCATCAAGATCAGGCTCCTATTGGACATTGCAATCCTGCTACACTTTTTCACTCTGCACTGACTGCAACAAGTCTAGCGATGCAAAGGAGAATCAACACAAGTTAGAAATGGAGCACTGTCTGACGTCAGTGCTCGTATTTAATACGCCTCTACCCCGATATAACACGACCCGATATAACACGATTTCATATATAACAGGGTAAAGCAGCACTCCAGGGGGGTGGGGCTGCGCGCTCCGGCGGATCAAAGCAAGTTCAATATAACGTGGTTTCACCTATAACACGGTAAGATTTTTTGGCTCCCGAGGACAGCGTTATATCGGGGTAGAGGTGTATCTGGAGAGACCATATATAAAACACATCTCTAACTTTGAATATGTTCACCCTACCGATAATATTGCAAGAGCTAGGAAATATTGTAACAGGAAATCACCTTCATTCTCCTCAGTGAGAAGCTTAAGAAAACTCTCTGACTTTTGAAATTATTTTAAAAGAAAGAACTGGGTTTCAGGAAATTGCTATCACTTCTAAATATCAATTCTATCAATCTCTTGGGCATATGTTATGCATTATAAAAATAGCCAATGATATATCAAATAGCCTTAATTGATAAGTGAACGTGGTCTAACATTGTTACTGCAACAAAATTAATTTGCTCTCTTTTTGCTCCTATGTAAGGTATGACCCATTGTATAATCAGAAAAGATGGTGCTGTAAGAATGATATTATAGAACTCAGTTTTTATTCTTTTGCAGTTAGTCCAGGTCAAGTTTTGTAACAGCAAGCTCTGCAAGATCAACCTGGGATATGCTAGCCAGCCTGTGTTTTTTCCCCCTCATGCACAATCACCAATTTACCTGATGATGCACAAAGGTATAATAGCTCTGCTATGCTAACCTTAGTAAGATCTTCCTTATCTGTAAATATATGACTTGAAAATACAGAGAGCAACTACGTTGAGTACGATGGTAACACCCATCTCTAGTAAGATGAGGTCCTGAAACATAAACCCTTGGTATCAGAGGCCTGGTATGAGGCCTGAGGCCTGAGGCCTGAACTAAAGTAATGGTCAAGACTTTGCTAACATAAAGCAAAGTTAAGCTGTGAGCCAGAGGCAGGCCCTGCTCACAAAAGCTGGCAAGAAGAAGGCTGCTAATTGGACGTATACACATATCTAAAGGGTATCAAGTACTAATAGGATAAACATGGGCCAGGATGGCACCAGAACAGTCCAGTACAAACACATTCCACAGAGATAATGAGGAACAGGCTGACCCATCCTGAAAGACACAGTCAAAAGGATAATATGATGGATAGACTTGTTTGTTCGAACCAACATGTACAAGGTGAGAGGCGGCACCTTACTATGTAGAGGGGTTGCACCTCAATATGTCAGGAGTGATGTTTGTATCTGTGTATAAGAATGCATCCCTGAGTGGAGTCTTTGTCTGGCCTAGGGGGCAGTGGACTGTCCTGGCACTGACTGATCCGGTCCATTGTCAGGGGGCACATTTTTGTAGTATGTCCTGTAGAGTCTGTGGGGAACTATTACTGTGCTTGCTTTGACAATAAACCTGGCCGGGTGCCTTCATACTTTATCAGAGTCTGTGGTCATTGGGGGTTCTCTCGGGGTTTGCTGTGTCAGCTATCTGCAGAGCCGGGGCAGCACACAGAGGGAACACACGCACGCAGCCGACTGTTATCAACATTGACCAAGAGCAGAGCACCACACTGGTGACGTCTGACAACACCATCATTATTTTTCTGATTCTAACTAAACTCTAAAAATCTGTTCATTTCACATTGCGGGTAACTTGCAAATAAAGCACACTAGTAGTACATGAGCTGTCTCAGCCTCACTGCGGTAGAGTTACTCTGAGGAGGATACTATTCATGGTGAACCATGTGCTGGCTTTATGTTGCAACTAGCTGTGCGTGCCAGTAGCTAGACCATTGTTTGGGGCTCAAGAGACCTAGGTTCTATTCCTGACTCTGCTTCTTGTCTGCTGGGTGACTTTAGGCCAGGGGTCGGCAACCTATGGCACGCAAGCCGATTTTTAATGGCACGCTGCTGCCTGCCGGAGTCCTGGCAGGCAGCAGCATGCCATTCAAAATCCTGCCCGGCCCGGCCCACTCTTCTCCGCCCTCCGCCTCCCCTCCTGCGGAGGCAAGGGGCAGAGGGCAGAAGCTTGGTCCTGCCAGCTCCCCTGCCTTTTCCCGCACTGTGCTGGGTTCCTGCCCCTCCTCCTCCTCTCCATCCCTCCCTGCCGGCCGATCAGCTTATGGTCCTTGCAAGGGAGGGGGTCGGGAACGATCAGAGTCAGCGTGCTCGCTGCTCCCGGCGGAGGCAGAGAAGAAGCGGGGGCAGGGCCTTGGGGAAGAGGGGTGGTGGAATAGGGGCATATCCCCTCCAGCCCCCTGCCCTGACCCCCCCTCACATACATCCAGCCCTCTGCCCTGAGTCCTGCAGCCCCGCACACACCCCAGGGCCCTGCCCTGAGCCCTGACCCCCCCCCCACACACACACCCAGCCCTCTGCCCTGACCCCCCCCACACACACCCAGCCCTCTGCCCTGAGCCCCACAACCCTGCACACCCACCAGGCCCGTGCCCTGAGCCCTGTTCCCCCGCACACATCCCAGACCCCTGCCCTGAGCCCTGTACCCCCCTCATACACACCCAGCCCTCTGCTTGACTCCTTCACCCTCCCCCCCAATGACCACAGCCCTGACTGGCACCCCCACACATACCCAGCCCCCCCACTGCCCTGACTCTTGCACCCCCCACATACCCAGCCCCCCCACACCCCAGGCACCCCCCACATCCTGAGTCTTGCACTCCCCACATCCCCACCCCCACCCTGAGCACCAAATGGGAGCTCCTGCACCTCCCCCCCACATTCCCATCTGCACCCCTCGCACCAAATGGGAGCTGCCCAGGTAAGTGCCCCACACCCAAACCTCCTGCCCCAAACCTGAGCCCCCTTCCTCATTCTAGCTGCTGGCCAGACCCTTCACCCCCAAGCCTGTGCTCAATGCACTCCCACCCTCAGCTCAGTGCAGAGAGAGGAAGAGAATGGGCCAGAACCAGGGAGAAGGTAGGTACCCACTGTATGTGGGCAGGGCCGGGACCCCAGACAGGTAGCGGGCTGAGCGGGTCCGGCAGCTGGGATTCCGGCTGGCAGGAGCTGGCGGATGGAACCCCTGAGCTGCAGTGGCCTGAGACACTCAGCCCACTGCCCGTCTGTGGTCCCGGCTGCTGGCCCCACACAGCTCGCTGCTGGTCTGGGGTTCTGGCTGCTGGACCCTTGCCAGCCGGGGTCCCGGCCGCAGGCCCTGCTCAGCCAGCTGCCGGCCTAGGTGAACAGAACCCCAGACCAGCAGCGGGTTGAGCAGGCCGGCGGCGTAAGATCAACATTTTAATTTAATTTTAAATGAAGCTTCTTAAACATTTTGTAAACCTTGTTTATTTTACAATATAACAATAGTTTAGTTATTAGACTCATAGAGAGAGACCTTCTAAAAAACATTAAAATGTATTACCGGCACGCAGAACCTTAAATTAAAGTGAATAAATGAAGACTCGGCACACCACTTCTGAAAGGTTGTCGACCCCTGCTTTAGGCAAATCACTTCACTTCTCTGTTCCTGTTTCCTCTTCTGTAAAATGGGGATAATGATCCTGACGTCCTCTGTGAGCCAGATTTAATTACGTGTGGTTCTCCTTTGAAAAGTTACTTTGGAAAAATGGAGCTGCTGTACTTATCCTATCTGTTCCCTGTGTGTATCAGTCATATCTGCTTGCTTTAGTGAGGACAATAAGTTCATACTTATTTTGTCAGCCCTGCAGAATCAGTACAGAACTGTTTACAAAGTTCCAGCGCTCATCAATTACGCTGTGTAACTGCGTTGCCACTGAAGGCACGAATGTCATAATGTTGTCTGCAAGAACAGACCTTCCTGGCAAGGTCAAAGGAGAAAAGATTTAACTTGATTTTCAGATCCCAAGTTGAGTTAGCAAGGCTGGCAGTTAGAGAAAACAACAGCCTTATTAATTGTTTACTCAGCACATTTCATCTGGAAGTCAGTCAGAGACAATAAAATTGGAAATCTCAAATGGTACTTTGGTACAGTTTCTTATGGTAGAACCACACGTTTAGCACGAGAGTATCTGTTCAGCCCTCATTAGCATTAATGGAAGTTTCACAGCTAGCACATTGCACACTGAGTACAGAACACCTCCGTGATTGCAATTTCCTCCTCATCCACACTCTTATTGGGACATTCCTTGGTATATTACTGTATATAAAATAAACAGCATGCTAGTGCACTGGCTACTAAACTAAGGAAATCTTGTGTATCAGACTGAATTTCTCCATATTGCAGGTACAATGTTCAAATCATAACAGCTACTTTCGCATTTTCCATACAAATTGCAGATAGAGTTAATGAGTATTTTATTACTGGGAGATGGAGCTCTTTGGTTTTGTTTTTTGTTTGTTTTGTTTTTCTAATATTTTCTAATAGTAAAATGGAATCCTTGGGTCATCCTTAATGTCCTAGGAATTAAAGGATAATTCATTGCTTTATAGTACCAGCATTACTCTATGAATAAAGTTTCTTGGTACAGTATATTCAAACAGGAGCTGTTCTGTTGTTGCACCAGAGGGTGCAAAACTCTGCGTATGGATATAATAATGGAATTCATACTTAGGTGAGTGAATAACTGTTGAAACAGAATAATAGAAACAGAAAATCCTGCAGTCCTTATTCCAGTCAATGGGAGTTTTGCTGGAGTAAAGTCTACGGAATTGGACCCTACATATATTTTCTCAGATACATATGCTTTTGTCATAAGTCTGTGTAGTGTTGCAGATTTCTTTGCAGGCCAGTAAATAGGCATAGAATTGGAATCCAGGAGTGCAGTTCCTACACCGTTTTGTTGTTTTTGGATACAGTCGGTATTGGGCCTTTTAAGATGTAGATAAATAAATGTGCAAGCTTGTGTAAAATATTTAATTACCGTTGTATTGCTGCAGTCATATGCTTGCTGTTTTATGAAGCATGGTCAGCACAATTTACCCCTCAGAATGATTTTATTTGTATTTGGCAACAAATAGTGCTGATGCTAATATCAACCTCCCTTAAGAATTTGAAACAAAGCTTATTAAACCATCTTCTGTTTATCAACTCCCCGAAGACAAGAACATTTAAATTCTGCCCCCTACTATATCTATATCTATATATAGATACAGTATCAGGTTAAATGCAGTGAATTGGAAGAGCTGTTCCAGGATATTTATAGGTTTCCTGAGGATAATGGAGATAAGAACATTTTGATATAGTTTGGTTATCAGAAAGAAGTTAACCTTTTACACCTCCCCAAACAGGTATGGTTAGCAAGACAGGTCCCTTTCCAAGTTAATTGTCTTAATGGGGCTTTTGCCCTTGTTAGAGAAATTGGTTGCCATCATGTTATAGGGAAACATGCAAGAAAGCTTGCAAAATGTATTATATTAACTACTGTGCTGTAGATGTTTATAGACTTGATGTTGCTTGGTGTGTTAAAGCAGTGACTGCAAAAAAGCTAGAAATGGGGAAGGATTTGGAGCCAAGTATTTAAACATAGTACATTAAAGGAGCAATATGTATATGGAGGGCTTTTAATTAAATTTTAGGGGCTTAGTGAGGCACACTGGGAGTTACAATAGTGTAACTGTGAGCATAAGGGAGTGCTCAATATGGTTATGTGTACATCTGACAAGAGATGGTGGAGTTGAGTCAGAAGTGATGTTTAAGGTGGGGTAAGAGACTACCTGGGCTAAATTCTGCCCCCATTTACACCAGCATAAGTCAAGTGACTCCAGTGAAGGCAATGGAGTCACTCCTGATTTACACTAGTGTAAATGGCAGCAGAATCTGGGATCCTTACCCTAACTTAGGCTTCCTTATGCACAGGGAGCTACAGGACTGGCCTTACCATGAGGCGAACTGAGGTGGCCGCTTCAGGTGCCAGACTATGGGGGGGCACCACTAGGACCCAGAGTGTAGAAAATTGTCTCTGCTGCTGGTGCATATGTATTCTCTCTACTTTAGATGCACAGAGATGGTGGAGTGCTGTGCTGGAGGAAGGAGGGCACAAGAGACATAATAGGCAGGCAGGAGAAAAGGTGAGAGGGAATAACAGAAAGCAGCAGGAGCTACAGGGAGAGAGAGGAGGAGGAGCCTCTTATGTACCTCTCTAGCACCCCCAGGAGCCTGGACTGATTAACACCAGCTTCTCAGGGAGCTTCCTGTTTCCTGCTGCTTCCCTGAATCTGCTTGAGGAGAACAGGCAGTCAACTGAAGTAGTAGGAGCCAGTTAGGCCCTTAAGACGCTGATATCTTCCCTCACTCGGGCCCTTCTACCAGCCTGCTTATTTGTCCCCTTCAATTGAGTGTTGAGAGCTGGCAAGAACAGCAGTCATGAGTGAAAGAAGAAAATGCCTCTGGGGCAGCATTCAGAAAAGAAAGAAAGCAAAGGAAGCTTTTCTATCTAAGCAGGAAGGAGATCTCCGGAGATACATAGACACAAATGTTCACGGTGAGCCTTCCGGCCCCAGTGAGGATGTGAGTGGTGAGGAAATGCCTGATCTTCCAGTTAGTCAGAGTGCAGGTGACCTGGCAGCTACTGCAGCATCCATATCTCCATCTCAAATGATGTAACCCTGCACATTTCTGAAGCAAAGTGTAGATCAGAGAAGAGTGTTGTGGAGGCGCAAGAAACAGCTGCTGCTGAGTTTAGTTCCTTAAGTCAAGATGATCCAGGACTGTGGACCCACTTGAGCAGTAGCCTGAGGGACTTCCTTGTACTGCATGGGCCACAGCAAGTGAAAAACTTCATGTTGCCCAAAGACAATGAAAATAGAAGTTTCCATCCAACATATTACTGGTGTGAAATCCCCAATGGTGACAAAATGGAGAGGCCATGGCTTATGTACTCAAAAACCCAGAATGCTGCATACTGTTTTTGTTTCAAACTCTTCCAGTCTAATGTTCCAGCCACATTGAGTTCTACAGGAACAAAGGACTGGAAAAATCTGGCTAGAAATCTGGCATGCCATGAGAAGGTAGCAAATCACCAGAGAGCATTCCATAGGTGGAAAGAGCTTGAGATGAGACTAAGGTTAAAGGCCACCATAGATGATCAGCATCAAGAGAAGATTGCATCAGAGTTTCTTTACTGGCAAAATGTTCTGAAAAGGCTCATTGCCATTGTGAGAATGCTTGTTACCCAAAACCTAGCATTGCATGGCACTTCAGATCAGCTGTATGTGCCAAACAATGGAAACTTCCTTAAAATTGTGGAAGTGATGGCTGAGTTTGATGCTGTACTCCAGGAGCATCTAAGAAGAGTCACCACCCAAGAAATGTACACACACCACTATCTTGGAAAAACAATTCAAAATGAGATCATACCGTTACTGGCAACAAAAGTCAAACAGAAGATTGTGGCAGATCTGAAGTCAGCAAGATATTACTCTGTTATGCTGGACTGCACACCTGACATCAGCCATATGGAACAAATGACTTTAATGGTGTGTTTTGTAACAACATCAGAACCTAGTGAAAATGTCCCTGCAATGGTGACTGTCAGAGAGCATTTTCTAGAATTTATTGACATTAATGATACTACAGAACTGGTATGACAAATGTGTTTCTTAAAAAGCTGGAAGATACGGGAATTGCGATAGCTGACATGTGAGGTCAGGGCTACGATAATGGTGCCAACATGAGAGGAAAGAACAGAGGAGTGCAGACACGGATCCGAGAGTTAAACCCTCGAGCTTTTTTTGTCCCATGCAGTTCTCATTCATTGAACTTGGTGGTCAGTGATGCAGCATCAGCTTCTAGTGAGGCTGCTGAATTTTTTAATGTAATTCAAAGCATCTATGTATTTTTCTCTGCATCAACTCATCAATGGCAAATTTTGAAGCAACATCTGGGAATATCCTCTTTGACACTGAAACCACTAAGTGCCACACGATGGGAAAGTCGAGTCGAGGCAATAAAGCCTATCAAACACGAAATTGGGAAGATAGATGATGCCATAGTTGCCATTATGGAGGATAATGCTATGACAGGAACTGTTCATGGGAGAACAGTGGCAGAGGGAAATGGAATCACCAGAAACATACATAATTTCAAATTTCTGTGTGGCTTAGTGTTGTGGCATGACTTACTGCTTGAAAAAATGTTGTAAGCAAGAGACTCCAAGGTGTTGATCTTGATATATCTAGAGCAATGGAACAACTGGACAAAGCAAAGTCATACCTACAGTCTTACCGGTCAGATGAGGAATTTCAAAACATTCTGAAGAGTGCACAGAAGTTGGCAGAGGAACTTCACACTGAAGCTATTTTCCCACCCATTCAAAAATACAAGAGTCATCGAAGAAGACAACATTTTGATTACGAGACTCGGGATAATCCCAAACAACAATTCAAAGTTGAATTCTTTAACCAGGTGCTATATTGTGCAATACAGTCAGTTGAAGAACGTTTCATGCAGCTCAAGGAACACAGCAGTATATTTGGGATTTTGTATGATATTCCAAAATTCCTCACTATACCTGAAGAAGACCTACGCCAGCAATGTACGGCACTAGAGACAGTGTTGACACATGATGACATGCGCGTTATTGATGCGAGTAATTTAAATTATGAACTGAAAGCTCTTTCAAGATACATTTCAGCAGGATCAACTCCAAAGGCTGTTCTGGAATATATGTGCACAAATAAGATGACCATCCTCTTTCCAAATGCTTTTGTTGCTCTGAGCATACTTCTAACATTTCCTGTAACAGTTGCCAGTGGAGAATGAAGCGTTTCCAAGCTGAAGTTAATAAAAACACATCTACACTCCACAATGACACAGGAGAGGCTGGTCAGCCTTGCAACCATCTCAATAGAGCATGAGCTGGCCCAGACTGTGGACCTTCAGAAAGCAGTTCAAATCTTTGCAACCAAGAAGGCATGGAAAGCACCATTTTGATTATTCAAACAGATAAAAATGACAGTGTTTACTATGTAGACAAGAAAAGTTACATTTGCTTTTCAGGCGTTTGAAAGTTAAGTGTTACTTAAAATTTTTGAACAAGGCATTTTAAGTTGTTAGTTTTCCTTTTTTGGGGTAGGTAGCAGAGCAGTACCATGAGAGGAGTAGAACAGGAAGAAGGCAGAATTGAGACCTTTCAAAGTTTTGGCCCAAGCGAGGGAGTATGGGGGCGTCATTTGAGCTCCCCAACTCAGGTGCCAAAATGTTGTGGGCCGGCCCTGGGGAGCTACTCCACTTCCTAATTTATAAGTGTAAGGCAGTCTAAATTATTGTAATTATATGATGAGGACTCAAAAGAAGGTGTAAGTTAAAGTGATAGTCACCTAATTTAACTCTCATACACCCTCCTGTTAGCCATGTAACAGTATATATATATAAATTGCTATATACTTCAACCCTCTTAGTATATTTGTTACACCTAATTGGACTCCATTAGATTGAAGTAGACACACTGGGTCAAACTGAGTAGTGCTATAGAAACAGTGTGTTTATAAAATACAGGATAATAAGTGGTATAATATCCACATTTAGGGAGCTGGAAGAAGGCGTAGGTCACATCAATTTAGTTTAACTCTGACTCTCCTTTGAATTTGGTCCATTGAGTTTTAAAAAGAATTCAGAGGAATGTTTGGTACTGTAGAATCTTGAGATCTTTTTTGTATCTTTGGGGAAGGTCTTTTCTTTCTATCACAAAAATAAAAGGAGTTTAGACTAGTATACATTTTAGAACCCACAGTGTTCTAAACCCATTTTAATGTAAGGGACAAATCTTGCAGTTCTTCCTCACTCCAAACTACCACTGAACCCCATGAGAATTTGGACTGAGATTGGAAAAGACTAAATAAGAAAGTTTTTGGTTCCCAGATTTCCAGTGGACTTTTACAACAAGAACATGCCCCATAATCTGATATATTTTATATAAAACAAACTATCACACAGAAAAAATAAACAACAACAAAAAAACCTCTCATACAAATGCCTTCTATATGTAGATCAAGTGCCTTCAAAGCCCAGAAAACATGAACCTAAGAATAAGGAAAACTGCCCCCTATTTTATTTCACCTCAGCTCTCTCCTCCTGCTCCCTTCTCTCTCAGCCATTGCACTAATTAGGTGACTGACTGATTATAAGCGGCATTAGGCATTTAAAAGATCAATGGTGAAATGTGACAGTAGGTGGGCCAGTGGGGAAGAAAGGAAGAAGGGAAATAAAAGAAATGCTCTAAAGTATCTCTGAGAAAGAAGTGTTGTCAGCACAGACAGAGAGGAAGGTTATACATGATAACACAGCCCTGTGTTTCAGTTGAGAATCTTATTTCTTATATCAAGGTTTGCATGTAACTAGCCTTACCGTTTGGGTTTCATTAGTTCCTGGTTGCTTTTTTTTTAAGTATTTATTTTGTTCTCAATATCATTACTTATTATTTCTTAAGTACAAACAATGTGCTCAGCACTATATAACACAAAGAAGAAAACACAGTTTCCCCAAGGAGCTTACACTTTAAACAGGTGAGCCATTCCAAAGGTATTGGGAGCTCTAAAGGAAAATTCTACTTTGGAACATTTTTTTTCTTGTATATAATGGGTGACACGTTCACTAAAATGGATGAGAATGACAGGCTTTGACATCTAATGACCATATTTGAGAGAGACTGAGCACCTTTGAAGATCTGGCCCTAAATTAGAACATTTGAGGCACTACTGCTAGTCAGTCACTTTAAAATAAAAGAATAAACTGTGTGTAGTTTTGCATACAGAGGTGGTTGGTGACTGTAAATCCAAGCAACTAGTGCCTCATTTTCTGTGTGGTTGATTTCTTTCCTGTAACCCAGGATAGTCTTTCCATCAGGGGCAGCTTTAGCTTTTTTGCCGCCCCAAGCACGGCAGGCAGGCGGCTTTCGGCGGCGTGCCTGCGGGAGGTCCCCAGTCCCGCGGATTTGGGATACCCGCCGCCGAATTGCTGCCGAATCCGCGGGACCGGTGGACCTCCTGCAGGCATGCCACCGAAGGCTCCCTGACTGCCGCCCCACAGCGACCGGCAGGCCGCCCCCCACGGCTTGCCGCCCCAGGCACGCGCTTGGAGTGCTGGTGCCTGGAGCCGCCACTGCTTTCCATGGCTTTCAGTAAACTCTTTTGTGACTAGAGCTGAGTTGATAACTCACAGTGAATAATTTACTCAACAAATCAGCCTTCTTTTTTTAATCAGGCAAATCACTTCATTCTTCACATTTATTATTCAGATTTGTTCAGGGAACATCCCTTTGAAATTTTGCTACACTGTGGATCAGTCAAGAATACGAGCATCTTACAGAACTTATTATGTTTGGCCAAACTGAACTTAAATAAAGCTATCTTCACCTTCCCTAAACACTTTTACAATAATCTCATAAGCAAAGTTTTTCCTTGCAGGATTCTCTTTTGACGCAAGCCAACAAAATACCCATGACAATACCATATGGCCCTACCAACTGGATGCTTTCTTCTCTTCGCTCTTTAAGTCTCAGAAATGAAATGTATTGGCAAATGCCATCAAAACAACAGACAATACAATTCCAGCTCAATTCTCTATATGTTTTCCCCTGCCTATCAGCATAATTCCTGCCTTTATTGTGGGGAAAGAAACTGAACTGAGTAAACATAGCAAGGAAGTGATTTAGCTAAAAATATCAAGATACAGGTAGTATTCTCTCTGAAATTTTAAGAGCGATCTTAAACTGCTGGTGTGTAAGTTTAAAGATAGCTGTGGGAAACTGGAAGTGGCCTGACTTCTAAAAGACACACCCTCAGCACTGCAGTATCTAATCCTGACACATAAATTAATCAATTCAAATCCTTTTGCTACACTCTCTGCTGTATCCTGACCTGGCACTGTTTTACAACCACTCTCCACAGATATATATGACTACACAAGATGAAGGGCAGTGGAGAATCAGGCCCCCTGAGAACATACTGAAAGACAGTTAACACCTGAAAGTAGACAACTACCAGTATATGGCATTCAATTCACCTCTTTATTCTCGCTGAGAATTAGCAAACAAACAAACAAACAAAAAAGCCAAATAAGAGACTTTTGGAACAGTCCAGAATGAGGAATACTGTAAAGACAAACAATTAATATCTGTTATTCCAGCTGCTAAGTTAATTAATGTAATGGAAAACATCTTGAGGGAAAGTATTGCATATGGTTATTAGCAATTAACCCACCACCCTAAAAATCACAATTCCTGCTAATAACAGAACACAGCACAGTTACTCTAATTACAGTCTCTGCACGAGAGCTGCTATCAGGAGGGAAGGTGAAATCCTGTAACTAGCCAGGATTGAAAAACCAGGCAGAAAATTGAAATGTTGAGGATTGGCTGGGGGGATATAAAAAAAGGGTGCGAGGGCGAGAGAGAGAGATTTTCAGTGCAATGGGCAAACTCGCTCATGTTGTGATACATCTTAGTTCTTTCCTATGCAGGATGGAAATCAGAGTGATGCTGCTAGTTGACAGAAGTAAAGGTTAAATGTAAAGTGGAGGGCAAAGGGAACGGTGTGAGAGAAACTGTCTCCACCACGGAATTCATGAACTGACAATGGCATGTAATCAGCATATTCAATGTTTGGAAAGGAGAATTTTATTGGAGCCTCTATGAACAACTCTCTGAGCAGCTGGATGGGAGGACAATGAAAGTTATGTCTTCCATCTTATAGAAAGTCATTTCGTACTAACCACTGAGGGCCACATTGTGTAGACCCACTAGGCAAGATTGTAATTTGCCCCACTGCATTCACTTGGGGTAATAGGAAGGTGTAAGGAAACTTCCATGCAGCTGCCCCATTTGCAGGGGCTATGTACAAGCTAGCAGGCAGAGTCGTGGCTTGCAGAGCATGATGTGGGGAGTAACATACTCTCCTCAGTAAGAGGGGAGCAGGAAAGGAATTGTTTCACTGATAAACAAATCTGGGTGTTTCATGCAGAAGCTCAGATACTGTGGAGTATGATCTATAAGTATTTAATGCCTTGATCAAGATATATTTAAATTAGGTAGCAAGTGGGTTATATAAAAATAGGCAAGTGTTCACTGGTGATGGCAGTGGGTTATGGAGAAGTCACTATGGACTGGATCCACATTAGGTATTGCAAGACTCAGCATTGTAACCCCTTACTTGTAGGTGTTTGGAAAATCACTGGAATCCACAAACCTTGGGCAAGGTGCTTTTGTTCCCTATACAATGAGTGGGGAGGAATAGATACCTAAGAATAAGATGTGCAAAAGCCAGCGTGCTAGGTGGGGAACCACCTGTTAGTCAATAGATACTGATGAGAGAGGTGGGTCCAAAACCCCACCACTCTCATGGAATTAAGCATGTAAATCCAAGCTGGAGGGAAGTGCTTATCTCAGCTTGTGACCTACCGCTGGGAACCCCATTCTGGAGTCATGCCTCTTAGCTGTTTCTGACAGGAATGGTGGTGACAAATGTCTAACTGCATACAAACAATGATGATGGCAGGAGGCTGGGCTAAACGTGATAAGGGAGGCAATTTCCCCGTCCTTCTCTGCCGACCCTGCCATTTTTCATGAAGTTAGGCATGCTCTGAGCATGTCTACTGGAGCGGGGCCCACAGGCATGATTGGTGGGGCAAGGTCTATTGCCACCTGCTTTGACGATTATTCTGGGGCATAGGCAGCCACGTGCCTGCCTGAAGCAGCAGTGCGTGTGCTCAGCAGCAGAAACTTAGCAGGGATTTTGTGGCTCTCAGAGGTGCTTAAATCTGGGACTTAGGCACCAAAGCAGATCTGGTTTCTTAGGCACCTTTATGGATCTAGGCCTCTAGCTTTCACTATACAGCCATTTTTCTATGAAATTTCCCACTGTACCTGCCACTGGTTTGGCTTCCCAATGGGAGCACTAGGGTAGACATAGTTGCTGATGTTTTTACTGTTGGGTTGTCTAGGCTGGTCAGAACAGGCCTAGGCAACATAGTGATAATACCAGCAGTCCCTGGGGCCTTGCCTATGCTAGTGCTCCCACTGTTACTACCACCAGTGCAAGTGAACCAATGATTTAAGTGATGAGACATTTGTGGGACAATTCCTTCAAAGGCTATCATGTGTCACTTTGGTTGATATAGAGCAGAGCTGTATTTGTAAAGTGGCAGACACTGCCACAGTGTCCAAAATCAAATGTTAACAGCTTAGGAAACCCAGATCATCTTAAGGAAACCTTAATGATTGGAGGAGTGGTACATGGGTTTACAGTAGATGCTTAACCATGAAGAATTATTAATATGCACCAGGCAGGACCAGATGTAGAGTCAGGAAGAAATTTCCCCCAGGGCATATTGGCAATTAACTTGACTGAGACTCATCTGTTAGGAAACTGGATGAATTTTACAAGTTCAGTTTCCTGATACTGGGGGGAAGGGAGCATGTGGTCTTTCCCTCCTTCTATTCCTATGTATCAAAATTGCCCAACTCCCACTGTTTTTTTTTTGGCAAATTTAGGTTGTTTTCTGGCTGGTCTTGCATAAGTTTCAATGCTTGTGGCTCATTGTCCATTTGAAGACCTCGTTTTTGATGGTAAGATATTTCTCTTCTACGGGTAAGTGGCTCTTCTTTAGAGAACTGCTTTTATGAATGCTTCTTTCAACCTGCAGACTTGAGTCAAGTGTTTGCACTGTAAAACAAATGTGCTTCTACTC
Organism: Chrysemys picta bellii; assembly: GCF_011386835.1. NCBI lineage: Eukaryota > Metazoa > Chordata > Testudines > Emydidae > Chrysemys > Chrysemys picta. The sequence goes on along the minus strand of NC_088799.1, from coordinate 17,532,437 downwards.
AATTTATATTGAGTCTTATATTCCAGGTGATTGCATTTGTATACAGACTCTGTAACATGACCCGCAAAATGGAAATCCCCATCTTCAAAGATCTTGTTCAGCTTGAAGAAGATGGACAAGAAGAGCAGTTGGACACAAACAAGAAAAGGGTGTTGGGGGGAGGCAGACTCTGTGTATAGGAATTCATGCATCTTCTGTTGAGTCACTGTAGGCCTAGGTGCTAAAACCCATATTAAAATTCAGGGTGATTACTGGTGAGTGGGTTCAATTAGCTCCAACCAGGATATAGAGGCGATGAATGGGAATATCTATTTTGGCAGCAAAAACTTAAACACAAGAGGGAAAGCCAAGTTTGGAAAGATGCCAAGGCTGAGGTTAATGGTTTGTTATTTTCAGTTCCCGATAATGCTTAAACCCGTGATGGGGTTTGGACACTAATTCAGGCTCTCAGGTGAGAGTAAGTGGGAACTGAGTTGCTCCCAGAAAACTATAGTACTAGTTAATAATAAAGCATTGAGCAATATCTGCGAAAGAGAATTCACAGAACTTCCTGTTTCTTTTGAAAGGAAGTGTGGTTTGGGTGACTGGTTACCACCCTAGAGGTAGAAGAGCTGAGTTCTAATCCGGGATCTCCATTGACTGACTGTTCCACTGTGGATAAAAATTTAAGTAATCATTGGGCCAGCGATAAAGAAAGACTCTGTAGTCCAGTGGTTAGGGCACTTACCTGGGAGATGGGGGGACCCTGGTCCAGTCCCCCTGCTCCACTCCCTCTTTCTTTCTTTTTCCACAGTAGAACATGTAGGCATGCCCTTAGGCACATACGTCTGGCATTTTGGTGCCTACGTCCCTTTGTGGTTCTGGGCCTAAGTATTTTATTAGCCTCCCTTCTAAAACCAACATGCTTAAACTGCTATATTGGCATCCTTCTGGTTACAGAGGAGCCTGTATGAATCGGCTCTCTTCAGAGCTGGGTTAACAGGAAATAAAATCCTCATTACTCTCTATGAAAGTATTACTTTGCAATGTAATTTCAGAGGAAAATATGAGTAATCTACTTGCATATATGTCACTGTTTATGAACATACCAAAGAACACTAATCTACCGTATAAACTAACAATAGGCAAAAAATGAGGCCACTTAAAAAAATAAATAATAAAAAAATGGCAAGCACAAAATGTATTTAGACCATATGTTTCCATGTAGTTTGTTTGTGTGTACTTTTTTTTCTTGTTGATGTTCATATAGGGCCAACTCCTCTGCTAGTGCCAAAGGGTGCAGCACCGTGGAGCTTCGCTTATTCACACTCACTGAGGATCTGGGCTATACCTTAAAACTAGCCATATCCATTCTCTTAATACACTGCTAAAACCTGGTTCATTAGCATAGGCCTGTTCCCTGCAACTCACTCGTGTGAGTGGTCCTGCTGGGCCATTGAAGTCAGTGGTTGCAGGATGCTTTCATTAATATATAACTGAGGAAGTAATACTAGATAATGATCAAAAGAAATAACACAATGCAGCATCAAGGCCTATGTTTCAGTTTTGGAGAACATTTTGTACATCCCTATTTGCATGTCCTGGTGCCAATGTTTTTATAACTAGTTGATATGTTAGAAATGTGCATTTAAATAAAATAAAAACCAGTGAAGGGATTTGAAATGTTAGTTTTAGAAGACTGTTAAGTGATTTGTCCAATAAATCTTCACAAATGTTATATATTTTTTTTAAATCACCTCGTAAAAAACTAATTTGTCTTATTGGATAACTAGCTGGGCAAGAAGATTTTTGCATAGTCTTGGCTGTTACTGTTTTGTCATGCACTGATCTTAAAGTAGTTTCAGACTGAGGCTGTCATCTCAGCTGTAATTAACATTCAGCCTTGACATAAGGAAGGTCTATTATTTTATGGAAGATTTTTCTAGGCGTTAAGAAATAAAATGATTAAAAACCTATGTGCACTCCAGGAGATAATGAGATTAGCTGAACTCAGGGTCCTGCCGAGTTAAAACTACTCCAGATGCAAAGAAAGGCTTAGCAGCTCATTGGAAATTTCAAGGTACAGTTAATCTGCACTGGGTTCTTATGTGTGCTATATATTTTCTTTACATTAAAAAAAAAGTTGAAACTTCCTTGATACAATCCCAGGGGCATCGTGTCACTTCAGGCTTCAAAACAACGAACAATACTGTATAAAAATAACTTTCTTGTTATGATTCCTAAGTGTTTCAACAATGCTGTTAGAAAACAGAAACCATACGTTGATGGACGCAGAGTGAAAACTGATGTGTCTTGTTACAGGGATTAAATAAAGGGAAATTCATTCACGGTTCTTCTAAAACAGATGTTTACTCATAAACATCTTCATAGTATTAGTGTCTACACAATGAGTTGTTGGCACCATAAGTTGTGGGCAGTTCTGTGCCTCTATTGGAGCTGTTATGGAAGTAGTTTGGGCCCAAACCAACTCCACTAAACTAAAAAGAAATCAAATTGTCTTCAGCTGGAATTGGACCAGAGCCCTTAGAAGTTGGTTTCCTGTCTCCTTGGTCTAGCGATATGAAGATCAGCGAGAGAGCTGCAAGTAGCCTATTTCTCCTCTAGTGTAGTGGCCCGTCTCTCCTAGGTTAGGTCATTCCTAATATGTGCTCCTTCTACCCTGAGACACTCATCACCCCATGCATGTTCTCTCTCCTTGGTCTGCTAGTACCTCAGGAAGAGTAGACTTCTTTCTCAGTGGCTATGAGGGAGGAGGAAAATCACCTTTTCTCACAGCATCCAAGCTTCAGGAAAGAAGCATGGGGAAGACAGGAAGGGTGATCTGGGAGATAGGATTTTTGCCTGGGTCTTGGGAAACTTGTTTTCAATTCCCTGTACCATAGACTTCCTGTATGACCTTGTTGGGTAAGTAACTTAGGATATGTCTACAATTAAAAACCCGTGGCTAGCCCATGCCAGCAAACTTGGGCTCGTGGGGCTGTTTAGTTGCAGTGTAGATGTTCGGGCTCGGGCTGGAGGCTGGTCTCTAGGACACTGCAAGGTGGGAGGGTCCCACAGCTTGTGTTGCAGCCCAAACTGGAATGTCTACACTGTAATTAAACAGTCCCACAGCCCTCTGAGCCTGAGTCAGCTGGCATGGGCCAGCTGCGGATGTCTAATTGCAGTGTAGACATACGCTTAGAGTCAGATTTCTTAAAAAGGTAGTTAGGCACCTATCTGCAGCTTTACATGCCTAAATACCTTTAAAATCTGGCTCTGAGTCTCTGTGCCTCAATTTTCCATCTGTAAAATGGGGATAGGTGTTGTGAGAATGGATGTATTGAATTTGTGAAGTGCTCAGATGCAATGGTAGTGTGGGCCATGTAAGTACCATACACAAAATGTAGAAGCCTCCAGAAGAGTAAGAATGAAAGAGAAGTGATGGGGAGAGAACTCTCTCTCGGGGCCCTGGCATCCAGGAGCCAGCCCCATAAAGGGGAGAAACAGGTTTCGTCTAGCAACCAGGAGAAAGAAAAGCCTATTGCCTGGAACCCAGTAGTAGACAGAGGGAGTAGGAAATGGATAGCGCTCCTCTCCCAGTAGCTGCAAATCACCATGAAAACGAGGTTATAGATAACTGAATGTGTTATTACAGGAACAAATCCCTCCCCAATCCCAGCTGTGTGTTGTGTGCCGCATTCATTGTTGCACACTATACAACAGGCTGTAGCAGCAATTTGGGTTTAGGAGGCACTGAGGCAGGGGGTGGTAAGTGGGGAAGGGGCACTGAGGCAGGGGTGTGTAAGCGGTGGGGGCGGGAGGGGCACTGAGGCGGGCGGGTGTAAGCGGTGTGGGGGAGGTGGAGGGAGCACTGAGGCAGGGGGTGTAAGTGAGGAAGGGGCGCTGAGGCGGGGGGGTGTAAGCGGTGTTGGGGAGGGGAGGGAGCACTGAGGCAGGGGTGTGTAAGCGGTGGGGGGGAGGGAAGGGGCACTGAGGCGGGCGGGTGTAAGCGGTGTGGGGGAGGTGGAGGGAGCACTGAGGCAGGGGATGTAAGTGAGGAAGGGGCACTGAGGCGGGGGGTGTGTACGCGGTGTTGGGGATGGGAGGGAGCACTGAGGCGGCGGGGGTGTAAGCGGTGTGGGGGAGTTGGAGGGGGCACTGAGGTGGGGGGGTGTAAGCGGTGTGGGGAAGGGGAGGGGCACTGAGGCAGAGGTGTGTAAGTGGTGTGGGGGAGTTGGAGGGGGCACTGAGGCAGGGGTGTGTAAGCGGTGGGGGGGAGGGGAGGGGCACTGAGGTGGGGGGTGCAAGCGGGGGGGGGGGAGGGAGCACTGAGGCGGCGGGGGTGTAAGCGGTGTGGGGGAGTTGGAGGGGGCACTGAGGTGGGGGGGTGTAAGCGGTGTGGGGGAGTTGGAGGTGGCACTGAGGCAGGGGTGTGTAAGCGGTGTGGGGGAGTTGGAGGGGGCACTGAGGTGGGGGGTGTAAGCGGTGGGGGGGGGAGGGAGCACTGAGGCAGGCGTGACTGGGTTATGGTGCGTGTGGGGAGGCGGCAGTTGTGAAAGCGGTGTTGCGGGGGTGGGGATGGGTGTAAAGCGGAGTTAGAGCTGCCCACCCCCGAAAGAAGTTGCAGGTAAAACCGCTCCGATTTGCGGAGCCGCCGAGCCCTGCCCAGCCAGCCCCGGGAGGGCGGTGGGCTGGGCCAGGAGGCTGCGAGGCCGGTGATTTGCTGCTTTGCAGCGGCTTTGAATGATTTGGAGGGCCGCGGCTGGGAGGTGTGGGGCTCCATGGAGCCTGTTGATCACACGCAGCCGGGGCTGCGGCGGAGCTGAGAGCGGCTGGCTCCCAGCACCGCAGCCTGGGAAGAAGCACCCGTTCAGCACCCCGGCGGCTCTGCTCCGGACCACGAACTGCTCCAGCCGCCATCGCCTCCCCTCGCCCCTGCCCGATGCCAGCTCCTGCTGAGCCCGCTCAACTTTTGCAGCTGGCAATTGGCAGCCCTTGATCCCCGAGATGACCCTGAGAGCTTGGCTGCTGTGCATGTCCTGGACCCTGGCTGCATCGCTGCAACTTCAGCAGGGCATGTAAGTGAAGTGAAGCACCGCTGCTCCTAGGGTCCTTCCTTCAGTTGCTTAGGAAATGCGTGTCCGTGGCGCATCTGACCAGCCAGCCTGCTACACCTAGGGCTCGCTTAGCACTGTACAGCCCTACTGGGGCTAGATCTGTACCTACAAAACAGCCTCCTATAAATCCTGCGCTGGCAGAGGGATGCAGCAGATGCCCAGTGGTGCTGGAAATCGCTCTGAAAGAACTGCATTCTCAGAATGATTAAATGATCATTGAGGCTATAGTTGGGGTTGCAATGATAAAAACTAACCAATCTTTGGGGGGGGGAGGGATGGGATTTTTAAAAGACATTGCACTGCATCCTGTTTGTTTAGACTGTGAACTTTTTAGGTCAAGGACTTGTCTTATGCCTGTAAAACACCAAGGATGCTGTTGTGTGTTATAGATATAATTCAGTGCTATCTATAGAGTACATGTTAGTGCTCATCCTGTGACAAAAAATGTAATTGGGTTTTTCTTTTGTTTAATTGATAGCTTCGTTGTAAGAAGCTGGACAATTCCAGTTGTAGGGAATATTTTGTGGTTATTAGTGAAATATGTAATCTCAGAAGAAAAGTGTTTTTTCTAAGCCTGCCTTCTTTCCTCACTTTGGGTTTGAAGGCAGAGATAATCATTAGTGAATGCATGAAGATCCTTGCATTTATTTTCTGCAGAGACCCATTCATGTTGGTATAACAATGAAAGGACAGAGTTGAGCCTGAAACAGCTACAATATTCTACAGGTTTCATGGGATAAGGGGCGTTTTCAGCTTTAACTAGTGCTAAAAGCTTCAGTAGAGAACACTGGATAGTAAAATGTAAATCCAGTTAGGAAGACTAAAGGGCTGAACCAGAGAGAGGTGAGAGGTTGAGAACTGGAAAAAGCAGCTGCCTAGAGATATACACACACTGCTAATTTGCAGACACAAAGGGGTCAGTGCCCACTCATTAATATTGGGTCAGTGGGTGTCGATTCTTGCATACCAAAGCTCATGTGAGATGTATACAATAACATATTAAATGTCTGCATGCCACCATCATTGTATGTTGTAACATTATGAATATTGAAAAATGTGACCTGAAAAACTAGTATTCAATCATTTGAAAAGTAGAACAACCCTCAAGGTTTGTAAATCTGTGTTCACAGTTCTGTGCCTTGAGTTTTGTAAGCACAAATTGTGGTTTTAGTCTCCATGACTTTACAGAGGGTGGGAAAAGTGATCCTTTTTACACTTGTAAACAATCTGACAGCATTTCCTAAATATTAGTGTTAGACCATCATGACGTTACCAATGCTTTTTTATTTAAAAGGAAACAGCTCTGTTTACCACTCTCTATTTCCATAGTCCATCTCGAGCAAGATTCATTTTGCCATCTAGTTACTGTAGATGTCATTGTATCTAAATCTCTGGCTAGGCTATCAGTTCCTGTTACTGCACAATGTATTCCCCGTGGAATAGTCTGCAAATACAGATTCAGAAAAACTACTTTTAGTTAGAATAATAACATCTCTTAATTTTATGTTGCGTACTTAAGGGTCGCTGTCTGAGGGAAGCATTTTCCTCCTTTTGTTAAAGACTCTTGGTGGGTCTCAGTTAGTTTTCTGCAGTCAGATTTTTTTTTTTTAATTCTAACGTAAGGACTACCATTGACTTATATTTCCAGATTTATTCACATTTGGCTTAAGCTGTTGTGCTAACCAAGGTTGTGCAGTTTTGAGGGTAATATTAGTTTAAAAGATACACTTCAGAGAATGTCATTTTAAGTCTGAAACTCTGAATTTGGTAGGTCATCCCCAAATAAATGTGTTTGCTTATTCTAGTTACCTTTTTAAGAGAGAGTCTCTGTGAAAAGGAATATCATGAATGGCAGCATACTGATATCTGCATAGAGTATCCAAGCCATCAGGATTGACAACATACTCCATTTTTATCTGAATGAGGACAGTTTGGAATGGTAAAATACCAGTGGTACTAAAATACCTTAGGTGCTTTTCCTTGGTGGTGTCTTTCTGATGGAGAATAGGCTGCTACCATAACTCTTAATGTTATTTTAAGCCCGGGTGAGTACAGAGGAAGGGAAGATTTTCCTTTTTAATCACCCTATACAGCTTCCTTGGTTTCATTTTAGGCATTCCACCAAGTGAGCATTTTTTTAAAAAAAGGTTACTTTGTAGAGCTGAGATTATGCTGATTGCTAATATGGGGGTAGTGTTACAAGTTTTCATTGGGAAGCTGCGGAATGGAGCCAAGGGTGGCTGTCTGTCCCCATAGCATTTTATACAGTTAAATTGATTTGTAATGTGCCTTTTACGTAGGAGGTTCATTGTCAGTGGATAAGGACCACAAAATGGGCCACTGAGAATACATCTTGCTGGCTGCTTCCTTTTTAAATTCTTAATTTCTGGTTAAGACCTTGTCTGGATGAGAATACACTGTACGCTTCTCATACTTGTTTTTAGTCTGCTAGTAACTCAAGAACTCACTCCTAGCTAGAATGTAATGATTCTGTGTAGGTATTTGTTTATGCTCGTGGTCTGATTCCAATCCCCCTGAAGGGGGAAGATTTTAATGCATAGCAGATTACAGGGCGACTATCTCCGACAACCATGTTTTTAGACAATTAGCCCTTGTATTAGAACTTTGGTGATTCCAGAATTATTCACTCAGAGTACAAGTATACAGCTCTTTTCTAAATCCTTGTTGCTTAATACTTTAAAATTAAAATTAAAATTAATGGAGATGTCCTATCTCCTAGAACTGGAAGGGACCTTGAAATTGAAAGGTCATTGAGTCCAGCCCCCTGCCTTTACTAGCAGGACCAAGTACTGATTTTGCCCCAGATCCCTAAGTGGCCCCCTCAAGGATTGAACTTAGTTTAGCAGGCCAATGCTCAAACCATTGAGCTATTCCTCCCCCCCAAATGAGACGTCACCAACATCTCCTGTTTAAAAAGCATGTTTTTTTGGAACTATGGGTTTACTTTGCTGCATTGAGCTTTGCAGGTTAAAGTTGTGATATGTTTGAGGCTATGGGGTGGTGAGAAGCTATACCATAGTTAAGGCAGCAACAGGGATTCTGTTTCATGTCAAATAGCATATAGTAAAGGGGCTCTGCATGAATAAGAACTGAGGGGAGAAGGTTCAATTTGATTGAACACATATACTGTTCAGAATGTACTTTTGGGAAGATGTTAGTTAACTATGTAAGACAGAGCAGAAAGCAGGAAAGCTAAGCTGTCACAGAAGCTGAATGGAGTGTCTTTCATGTTACCTTCAAGCAATAAGTATCGTTAGTGTTCATCATAAGTACTGAAATGGTCTCTTCTTTTTCACCAGTAATACATGATTAGATATCTAATAGATTTACACAAAGAGATTAATTGTTCATTAACAAGCGGAAGGAAGAATCTCGTTCTTTTCAAACAGAGGGCATAGTTCTTTACTGTGTCTTTCTTTCCAGGATTGGAATGCTGTCTTAAAAGATCTGTTAGAGGATCTAGATACAGCCTTAAACTAAAATGTTGATTTCCATGTTTGCTGATATAGTTCAAAACTTGCATCTCTGCAGAGCTGCACCTCATCCATAAGTGGGCAGAGTTGGCATCCTCCCCCACCTTACTCCCACCCCCATTCCCAAAGCTACAAATGGATCTGGAGCTGGAGACTTGCTGGAATAATTTCGGTACCAGGCAAATTGGTTGAGAATCTAGTAAAGAACAGAATTATCAAACCCAGAGATGAACACGATTATTTGGGGGAAGAGTCGACATGGCTTTTGTAAAGGGGAATCATGCCTCACCAATCTATTAGAATTCTTTGAGGGGGGATCAACCAACATGTAGATCAGGGTGATCCACTGGATATAGTGTACTTGGACTTTCAGAAAGCCTTTGACAAGGTCCCTTTCCAAAAACTCTTAAGCAAAGTAAGCAGTCATGAGATAAGAGGGAAGGTCCTCTCATGGATCAGTAACTGATTTAATGACAGGAGACAAAGAGTAGGAATAAATGGTCAGGTTTTGGAATGTAGAGAGGTAAATAGCAGTGTCCCCCAGGGATCTGTACTGGCACCAGTGCTGTTCAACATATTCATAAATGATCTGGAAAAAGGGGTAAACAATGAGGTGGCAAAATTTTGCAGACAATACAAAATTACTCAAGATAAGTCCAAAGCAAACTGCGAAGAGCTACAAAGGGATCTCATAAAACTGAGTGACTGGGCAAGAAAATGGCAGATGAAATTCAGTGTTGATAAATGCAAAGTAATGCACATTGGAAAACATAATCCCAACTCTACATGCAAAATGATGGAATCTAAATTAGCTATTACCGGTCAAGAAAGAGTGGAGTCATTGTGGATAGTTCTCTGAAAACATCAGTTCCACATGCAGCAGTCAAAAAAGCTAACAATGTTAGGAATCATTAGGAAAGGGATAGGTAATAAGACAGAAAATATCATGCCATTATATAAATCCATGGTACTCCCACACCTTAAATACTGTGTGCACTTCTGGTCACCCCATCTCAAAAAAGATATGTTAGAATTGGAAAAGGTACAGAAAAGGGCAACAAAAATGATTAAGGGTATAGAACAGTTTCCATATGAGGATAGATTAAAAAGACTGGGACTTTTCAGCTTGGAAAAGAGATGACTAAGAGGGGTATGATAAAGGTCTATAAAATCGTGGTTGGTGTGGCGAAAGTGAATAAGGAAGTGTTAGTTACTTCTTCACATAACTCAAGAACCAGGGGCACCCAATGAAATTAATAGGCAGTAGGTTTAAAGCAAACATAAGGAAGTACTTCTTCACACAACGCACAGTCAACCTGTTGTGAAGGCCAAAACTGTAACTGGGTTAAAAAAAGAATTAGATAAGTTCATGGAGGATAGGTCCGTCAATGGCTATTATTAAGGTTAAGATTTTGTCATGGTTATTTTTAGAAAAAGTCAGGGACAGGCTGTGGACAATAAACAAAAATTCACAGAAGCCCACGACCTGTCCCTGACTTTTACTAAAACTAACGGAAGGGGTCAGGGAGGGAGGCTGACCGCTGAGGGGCTGAAGCCCAAGCCCTGTGGAATGTGTAGTGGGGACTGAGAGCCTGGAGGGGAGGGAAGGGCTATTTTCATATTTTAATGTAAGATTTGTCATCTTGAGGGGAAGTGGTGAACTTTTACACTGAATAGAAAATAGGCTAGTTGTCATCCTGCACTCTGGTACTCTTGGTGAGGACCAGAGAGAGCACATGCAGGTCACTCTAATTACGTAGACTGTGAAACAGCTCACATTTTACAAGATCTTACATTTAGAGTCTCTGCTTCAACATAGTATCTATTAACTTGGAATTTAGGGTCTCTCAAGAGATGAAGGTGTTTTTCTTCTGCTGTTTGCATTGGCAAGAAGTCTAAAGATAGTGAGTGAGTGTCGTCATATTATATTTCTCCTTTCCTGATTTGTTGCACATTTTGCAACTTTTTTTTTTTTTGAGAAAAATGAGCTCAAGACTTTCATATTATGTTGTGAAAAGCTGAAAAGACATGACTTAAAACCTGATAGTCCAAAGCTGCTGTATTTTTTTTTTTGAGGATGAACCTAACTGTTCCCTGTTGTAGAGTAATTTCTACTTTTATAAATACTTATGGGTATACTGTCATATAAATCACATAACACACATTATATGAAGGGTTTGGAAGTTTGCCAGACTTAATCATGATTGTCTAAAAACAGCTTTAAAAATTTAAAGCTGGATTTTGAAAGGAGTCGGAGTTAGAACCCAAGCTCCTATTGAATTTCAGTGGGATTTGCGCTCCTAATTCCCATAAGATTCTTTGACAATATCAGCCTAAATATGCGTACAGCAAGAGAAATCATGGACTTTGCTGTGCATTTCATTGTGCAATACTTTTACCATTGTTCAGAATAATTGTCATGTATATGCACTTTCTGGTCTTAATAAAAATTCCTCTGTCGAATTCCCCCTGTGTGCATGTGTATTGTTTATGTCCAACTCCGTATGTTTATCATAGTGCTGTGCATGCAGATTTATGACTGATAAGGCAAGGCATTTGTACTAAAAGCAGCAGAGGGGGACAGAGGAGGAGTTAGTATTTGGACACTGTTTCAGCAGGGCCTTTTTAGTTACTGGAAGCTTGGTGAAACGCCTGTATTTGGGAGTTATCTGAACATTTGGAAAGCTGGTATGTTTCACCAGTGAAAGATTTTATTTCTTTAGGCATGGATAACTAAAACTTTAAACTTGCCATGGTTTTAGCCCTCACTAAGATCTTTGCTTTTGAGACAGTAGACAGGGGTGAGCGGGGAACTGATTTAGAAATAACAAAAAGAAAAGCATTTCAAAATTTGCATATTGCTCATTGGCAGCATGCTATTTTGTGTTAAGGGTCAGATTCTGCTCTCACTTACACCTTTCTAAAATCAGAGCCCATAGGCACTCTGGAATTACCCTGGTGTAATTAAGAATTGACCCTAAGTTTTTAAACTATTGAGGTGCTTTGCTTCAGTTGCATATGTGTGCACCAGGAACTAGAGATGTGGAGCATTACAAATTGAAAGAAATATAACCATATTTTCCAGTGTGTTTAGATGTATCTTTGATCCCATAAGTATGGGAAAACATGAATGAATTTAAATCAATGGGACAAATGTACTCTCCTTTATACTGTGATAATTCCATAATAATCTGGATTTACCAGGGTGTAAATCACAGTAGAAATTAGCCTCAAGTTTTTGTTAGTCCAAAGAATTACTTGACAGGCCCATAGTGCACATATATATTGTGGCATAAGAGTTAATCCCATATTAAAAAAACAAACATGCAAAGTCTGGATGAGCATTTGGATAGGTACAGTTGCTATGCAAACGATCAGTTTTGAAGTCAATAACAGATGAGCGCAAAGCCCCTTGCGTGGCATCCAGCAACATTACATCTCAACCCTTTTGTGTTAGTGTTTATACCAATAAATGCTCCTCTACTTATTGACAAACCAGGTGTGCTTGCTTTGATAGATGCATATTATTTTACAATTTTTTTCCCCCCACAGCACTCTCCTTTTTATAATTGCATTCTTCAAGTGGCAGGCACTTTGGTCATCTTATTTGTCTCCAAAGAGCAATGTACACCAGTCTCCATGTGATAACAGGAAACCTGTGGCTCAGGAGATACATGTGGATCAGTAGAAACCATATTTTGGCTTTCTCCACTGTCCCTGTAATTTGCCTGTTCCAAACATGGATTCATATGTGCAACCAGCCTACCCCACCTAACACCAATCAAATGCATGTGTGATGCTTTGTACCTTGGGGGAACACCCTATGCCCCCATGTTCATCTTTATAAAATGATTGTGTGGTATCCAATGCAATGTTTGTCATGTTGAATGCCTTCAGAAGGCTCATGATGCACTGAGCATTGTTGTTATAGTGATTATAGTAATTGTTATAGTAATGTTATAGGTTATAATTTCATGTATATACTTATGAGGCTGAAAATGTATCCTCATGGCTTAAAGCAAACACAGGCAAAAACTCTCCAAGAACAGGGAGGCAGTTCACACCTCATCAGGGCAGGTATGGGACAAACCCAGCCCAGCCTCACAGGAACAAAGGACGCTGACCTAGGCAGCAACAAAATAATCTGTTGGACTGTAGACAATGGTATGCTACATCCAAAAGATGTATTTATTTTAACCAAGGTGTTTTAGATACAACCAGTAGGAACCTGACATTCACCAAATAGAGATGGACAGGTACTGATAACAGTAGCCAACTTAGAAATGATTCAATCTTAACTACAGTGGTGCTACTGCCCCATTATAATAGGGTTTTCACTTACAACAAAAAGTGGAACACGGATCTTCAACCCTACTGACTCAGTGCCGGGTATTGTTGCATCCAGTGTAAATTAAAACCAGCCTTTTTGGCTCTTGCTTTATTAAAACTCTGCTTCATACACCTTAACCAAAAAAGACCTTCCCAGCAACTGTTTCATGTAAGTTATCATATTTAGAATTGTTTCAAATTTTATGAAATATAGCATATCTATCTAATAGCACCTCAGGGTGTGTCTTTTCAAGACAGATCATGGAATAGTTCCATTGGATTTTCTAGTTTTAAAATTCTGTGAAATTCATAGAGAAATGAATTACACTGAAAATGTGATGGTAGTGATGTTGCTATAAAGCTGATGTTAAGTTTCTGTGTTGTGTTGTCATCCAGAAGACTCTCCTCTAGGAAATGTCTTTGTTCTTGTTATGAAAACACACTCTTCCATATCCACTTGAAGATTATATTTGGTTGTTCATTTGCATGAATTGTTTGAGTGTCTGTATGTGAAATGCTTATTTTCTAGGTTTCCTGGACAAATAGATGAGGCACATCCACTAAATCATAAACAAGTTGATATATTTCAGAAATTGAGCCTACAGATTTGAGTTGTCTTTGTATCTGTTTGATGTCTTTTTGCAAAGTAGCATTGTGGGTGTTTTTTTCCCCCCTTTCTATCGGAGATGTATACACTAGTGACTGTCCATGTGCATGGTTGTGCCGTAACTCGCTGTTCGTATCTAAACCCCAGAAGCATGTATCTGAAAGTGAGCAGAGGGGCAAGTAAGATGGCACACCTGAGGGATATGGGTAAGTACACACCTCAGGCTGTGGCACAGCCCTGTACCCATGCCAGTTTGCAGTGTGGACAGGGACAAGGGGTGGGTACCAGGCCTTGAGTGTCAATAGTCTTCCACCCCAATTTCCACAATACACTGAACCTTTTTCTTCCTGCCCCTTACCTGATGTTTAAGGTCCCTGTCCCTCTATTTTCAATGGTATTCCATCAGAACTGCTTTCCACTGCATTTTTGATCAATGCAGGTGAGCATGGATTCTGCCACTAGTGCAGCCGCTTGGCCTGTCGATCCTGACTGGGAGCTGATCAATGTGTGGTCAGAATATACCATCTTCCTTGACTTTTCATGGAGCATCAGGAACATTCACTTGCACTGGGAAATTTCACGGAGGCTGGGGGAGGGCTCATGATATGTGCCCCTTCTACAACAATCTGGACTGGGTGCCCTCAAGGGCTCGCAACCCTCTTCTCAAGCCTCATTGTCTGACCCGATGCCAATGAGGGCCAGGGTGAAATGGCGTCAGAGCCCACGAATGATGCCATTTGCTTGTTCCCAGAAGAGCTGGTTAAGGAACCCGCCCCCCAAGCAAACCTGAGGAAGACCCTAAGCCATGAGAGGAACTGGAACCTGCGGCTGGTAAGTTACTATGGACACCTCGCCCTCCAGGGCATTTGAAGTGCTGGAAATTGCAAACTGGTAATATAGGCACTGTAAGGAACTGCCAATCCTTTGCAACTTGAAACAGTATGGACATTTGTACAGTAACTCCTCACGTTGTAGTTATGTTTCTGAAAAATGCTACTTTAAGCGAAATGATGTTAAGAGAATCCAATTTCCCCATAAGAATTAATGTAAATAGGGGGAATTAAGTTGCAGGGAAATTTTTTTTTCTCCAGACCGAAGATGTTCTATATGTTGGGAGCAGCTCCAAGGCAGAGGCAGGAGCAGCATATGGCAGTGGCAGGAGGGACACCTGAACTGCCTAGCAATTGATAGCTTGCTGGGTGGCTGCCGCACAGGGAACTTAGGAGAGCTGATATGGGGGCTGCTGGCCCACCCTGGTTCCAAGCCCCCACCAGCTAGCTCCATCGGGCGGCTTTTCCTGCAAGCAGTGGACAAAGCAGGAGGCTGCCAAACAATGTTATAAGGGAGCATTGCTCAACTTTAAATAAGCATGTTCTTTAATTGATCAGCAACGTAACAACGAAACAACATTAACCGGGGTGACGTTAAGTGAGGAATTACTGTACACTTTTTTTTTTTTTATCGTTGGTAGCCTCTTCCTTCCTCATGGGCTGCCAAGTTGTCTGAGAACTAAGGATAGTAACAGTTGCATTCCTGGAATGCTCAAAAGTATCAACATTTTGGCCTTCTACAGCAAAACAATGTTATATAGGGCATTTCTTGTCTTATATATTTTTCCCCTTTGGAAGAAGCCCACTCTTGTCTTTGAATTATCAGGATCTTTGCCTCCAGAAAGGGAATCTGTTCCACCAGGAGGGCAGTAGCAGCACCTCAATATAGCAGAGGCTGATGGAGAAGGACCCTGGAAGAGCTGCTCATGGAGATGGAAGGAAGAATTAGGAGCAGTTCCTCAGAGCAGAGGAAGGCAAAGCTCTTCAGCAGGAGGAGACTTTGAGCTAGTTTGTGGAGCAGGAGGCTCACCATAGGGAATGGGAGCATTCCCTAATGGAGACGTTGATAGAATGAGTGGCCAAACAAGTCTGGGGTTTGGCCACTGCAACTGTCCATGGGCTGTCTCCACTAGCTGTTGCCCAGGCTGCTGCTGCTGACCCAGAGGACCCTCTTTCTAGACATCTGCCACTCCCCAGAGCCATTGGGAGGAGGACATGGAGATTGCAGGACTCCCAGCACCACATCTCCACCGGCACCTGAAACCCCTTGCATGGGGACTCTCTTGATCATCAAGGAGGGAAATGATGAACCTGTGGGAGTCCCTGAACCCCACCAAGTGCCCACCCCGCAAACTCCATGCAGAAGAAGTCACTGGTGTCCAAGAACAATTTCTCCCCATCCAAGCAAGGGAAAGAAGACCAGTGTAGAGTCATTAATATTTGCTGGTATTTGCAGGATCAATCCTGTTATTTTAAATATTGTTGGTTGACATTTCGTTGTAAAATATTTTAATGACGTTTCTTATATTTACTTTTATTAAATGTGATAGTTTCCTTGATTGTGTGTGTGTGTGTGTGTGGACCCTCCTTCCTAAGTGCGATGAATGGAGGAAGAAGAGGTTCAGGATTGGGCCCCAAGATTCACAGCTAGCACCAATAGTAGGCTCAGTAGAGAGGCCAAGGTAGAGAGGATAGTACGCCCTTCAGCTCCTTAAGGTCCCCAGTATAGCTGAGGAACTTTAGAAGAGAAGTGTGGTGCTTAAATTAGTCCACAGTAGGATGTGGAGGCCAATGGTTTTGGTAGCTGTTAGAAAGGAAGAAATGCTACATGTCACCTCAACACATTGTTGGACTCCAACATGTCTGTGTTGGACTGTGGATATAACAACACGTTAAGGTTCTTGAGGCTATTGATCGCATGACTTGTTTAATAGGTTCTTATTTTAGATCAAAATTTTATGTTTTCCCCCTTCTTCTTGGAAAGGGAAAAACTTACACAAATTTTCAAAAAAAACCCCAACATCCTTTGTGATGATTTTTGTGGACACAACACTTCTAGGCTCAGGACACTTTTTTTCCTATTGTTACAAGCACACTCTGGCAAGAAGATATGTAAGAGACTATTGTGTCAAGATTTTTCAGCTTGTACAGCGGGGTTGTGAGGAACTTACAGACTTCCGTAAAGTGAAGTTTCTAACGAAAGCCATTATAACAACTGTGACAGACCCAGACCAGTGGGGTACAGGAGTCTGGTAGAGGGCAAATATACTGGTCACTGGATGAGTAGTTTTCTGTTCCCTGAGTGACCAGAGCAGGGGCTGTACTAGAGTAATCAGGAACCTGCTAGAACCAGTTAAGGCAGGCAGGCTAATTAGGACACCTGGAGCCAATTAAGAAGCTGCTAGAATCAATTAAGGCAGGCTAATCAGGGCACCTGGGTTTTAAAAAGGAGCTCACTTCAGTTTGTGGTGTGAGTGTGAGGAGCTGGGAGCAAGAGGCGCAAGGAGCTGAGAGTGTGCTGCTGGAGGACTGAGGAGCACAAGCGTTATCAGACATCAGGAGGAAGGCCCTGTTGTGAGAATAAGGAAGGTGTTTGGAGGAGGCCATGGGGGAAGTAGCCCAGGGAGTTGTAGCTGTCATGCAGCTGTTACAGGAGGCACTATACACAGCTACAGTCCACAGGGCCCTGGGCTGGAACCCGGAGTAGAGGGTGGGCCCGGGTTCCCCCCCAAACCTTCCAATTGATCTGGACTGTGGGTTCTTCCAGAGGGGAAGGTCTCTGGACTGTTCCCTAGGGTTACCATATTTAAAAAATAAAAAAAGAGGACACTCCATGGGCCCTAGCCCCACCCCTTTCCCACCCTAAGGCCACCCTTTCCCCGCCCCTTCCCCAAAGTCCCCGCCCTAACTCCCCCTCCTCCCTCCCAGCCACGCGAAAAGGGCTGCCCGAGGGCTACCAGCATTACGGTTTGCTGGGCAGCCTCCAGACCCTGCGCCCCCGGCCGGCGCTTCCCCAGCACAGCTGGAGCCCGGGAGGGGAAGCGCCCAGCCAGGGGCGCAGGGTCTGGAGGCTGCCCAGCAAACCATGAAGCTGGTAGCACTCGGGCTTCGGGCAGCCCCTATGCCTCTGGACCCTGCGCCCCCGGCCGGGCACTTCTCCTCCCCGGCTCCAGCTGCTCTGCTCCTCCCCGGACTCAGACTTCGGCTCTGTTTAAGAGCCAAGCTGCCCGAGCCAGTGCTACCGGATGGGGGTTTGATTGCCGAAAAGCCGGACATGTCCAGGAAAAAACGGACGTATGGTAACCCTACTGTTCCCCAACCCACATGGTGAATCTCTGAGGCAAGAAAATCCGCCAATAAGTGCAGGACCCACCGGAGGAACTTTGTCACACAACATAAGACTAAATTTGGGGTAAATTATACCAGTCTAAAGCAATTCCATTGACTTCAGTGGAGTCACTTGAGACTGATGTAATTTAGACCAGAATTTAGTCCTATTGACTTCATTGGAGTCAGTTAAGATTTGGACCACAGTTACACTGGTGAAGAGTTTCAGATTAATCAAGATTAGTTCTTGTTTTACCTTTTCAAAATAAATGTGGAAAGTAATTCAGGCTCTTTCTCTCTCTTTCTTTTAATTTTGATGTAAGATCATAATTGACTCTGGATATCTTTGTTTAATGGGAGGGACTATTAACCATGTTTGTTGTTTTTGAAGAAAAGGAGTATTCGAGATTAAACTCTCCTACATCTTTGTAACTCTATTCTTATGACAGAGTTAGTTTATTGACTGACTGTTTCACAGAGAGATCAATAGTATTCAGGCTACAGATACTTCAGTTAACATCCCCAGTAAGAGGAGAGTTTGTATCACATTAACAGCTCTCTTGTTGAATTGAGAAGTTGGTGTAATTTATCTAATTCCTGCAGAAAGATCCAAAAATAGACAGCCAAATCATCCTTAGTTCATATTCATTAATGCTTTGATCTAACATTTGCACTGTTGAGAGATGCCTTTAGAGACCTCTTGATGTGTGTGTCTCCTGTCTCACTGCCATTAAACCTACCGGCTAGATTCTATTTTGAAAAACTGCTTGTAGAAATAATACTGAGATTTATTTCTATGGGAATTTCAAGGGCCATACAAGTACAGCGCAGAGCTTCATCTCAGGGAGGAATGGTGTACCTTTTGGGATGGTGCAACTGACACCTTCCTCCCTCCACTTTTTAACACAGGCCCCTATATTCTCAGGGAGATAAGTGTGTAGCCCTGCCAGTTCCTCACCCAGCCTTGTCCCCTTTGGAGCAAGTGTGTTTCTGGAGTGATTGGAGGTAGCAATTCCTATGCTCCTGTGCGTGGATGCTCTGCATTTGTGACTGGTCTCTGCTATGGGATGTGCACTCTGCAAGCACCATTGTAAGAACCAATCACAACTGGGGCCCTTATGCAGCATAAAGAACTATAGTAGCATTGCTTTGTATAGGCAAGCTCCTGAAGCTTCTATGGAAGGTCAGATTCTGCTCAGTTACACATACGTTCAGTGGAATTGAGGGCAGAGTTCTTTGTTAGGCAAAAAATCCCAATAGTTAATGAGAGTGATGACTTAGGGGTTATAACCCCCTCAGTGTCTGTTCTTCAATGGCCCTGCCATCTGTGTGTTAAGGGAGTTTGCCCTCTTGACACAATGTGGTCCCAAAACTTTCAGAAGGATCCAAGTATAGGTGTGGGACTAAAATATAGTGGGCTGGGAGACTACATGTGCTATCCTTCCTCCCCTCTCCTCACACACTAAGCCACTGCTGCTGCCCCTACCCACCCACCTACAAGCATAGGAAAGGCTGCATTCATTTCTTCAAAAACAATAAGGAGTCTGGTGGCACCTTAAAGACTAACAGATTTATTTGGGCATAAGTTTTCGAGGGTAAAAGCCTCACTTCTTCGGATGCATCCGAAGAAGTGAGTTTTTTACCCACGAAAGCTTATGCCCAAATAAATCTGTTAGTCTTTAAGGTGCCACCAGACTCCTTATTGTTTTTGTAGATACAGACTAACACGGCCAGCCCCTGATACTTGACATTCATTTCTTCATGGAACTCCCCTTGAGGTGAAGCTCCAGGGATGGGAACAGTATAGTAGGGAGGCTTAGAAGTGTAGCTCTATTGCAGCTGAAACTGCTAATAACAAGAGCTGTAGGGAGGCACAGGAGGCTTGCAGAGATGTCTCTCTCTCAGCTTCTGGTGCATCTCTCAGGTCTCTGGGCTGCAGGAGGTGAAACCTGCTCTTTGTAAAGTGATCCAGAGTGGTCATCCCCACTGCACTTCCTCCTGTAGGTTTTTCCATGGGTAAGGGAGTGATCTGGCACTCTAGGTTATAATCAGTCTTTAGACAAATGGGAGTTTAACTTGGGTAAAAGACTGAGTAAAAACTTCAGTAATGGGAGGTGTGTGTGTATGGGGGGGGGGGGCAGGGGGGAAGAGTCTCCCTTTTCCCCTTGTTTTGGGGCCAGCTTGTAATACCAGTGGGAGTTCTGCTAGCTAGAACCTGCCAATAAACTGTGGTTCATTTTATTCAGAAATAAGAATTGATTTACTATTGGTTGCTTATGAGAAACCGGAAAAGGAATTCCTTTATTTGCAGTGTTCAAACCCTTGGGCTTCAGAAATCCTGAGCCAGCCCCTCCAAAAATATGAGATTATAATACATAATTTGTCTTCTGAGCTTTTTGTGGTCTTTTTTTTCCCCAAACTTTTCTCTGCAAATTTATTTTTAAATGGAAAGGTGAGATTCTCACTCAATTACATTACTTTGGGTTTGGGGGCTTTTAGAAAAACTCCAAATACTATGAGATAAAATCATTAGAATTGTCCACACAGTTCTATGCTACATGCTAGAAATAAAACTATGGGACTTAACTCTGCCTCTGCTACGAATGAAGTTTTCTCTTCTATAGTAAGCAGTGACTCACAGGAACAACAGTCTTTATGATTAACTATGGCAGCTATCTCTTCTAGTACATCTAATTATCTGTTCATTAGACCATAAACCCAGGAGTTAGGAATGTCTGGGGTGTCTCTGTTTAAAGGGCAGTCTCATAATGTAAATATTAAAAATGAGCTTTCTGGTTTGCTTAAGTTAGACTGACAGGCTAAGAACCTTGTGTTGGTTTTGGCTGACAAAGAAAAGCATATTAAGAGGAAAAAAAGCTTTTGAGGATTGCTGTATCAATACAATCGTAAAGCATAATATAAACTTTATACTGTTTGCTTGTTTAACATTTAAAAGCCCATTAACAAATAGCATCAGATTGTGTGTAGAATAAGAGAATAAAAAGTGTATAGAGCTCTCCTTTTGCAAACATGCCCTTGAACCCACTTGTTGCTTTGATAGATGATTTAGTCACAGTGAGAGAGGAGCTGGCCTTGGAGAACCATAATTATAATATATTTAAAATAATTATATCCTGGGTAGTGGAACTTCTCTAGGTTTGTATGTAATGTAGCAAGGATAAAGTAGAGTGCTATGCCTGGCTTTCCCCACCATTTGAAGAGGTGGAGGAATAAGGGGAAGAATGTGAATATGGTTAATTGTTGGAGAGGGAGTGTTCATTTGCTTGTCTTGCTCGTTGAGGATTACATGGGCTGGAATTGCTACGGTTTGATTGATGTGTGTGTGGGGAGAATGGGATGGGGAGAGTCAAATTTGCATTTTAAATGGTGTTCAGGGCACATAGAGCAAGCAGATGATGTGGGTTTTTGTTCTTCCTCTGCATAAGTCTTAATAAACAGATGATCTGATGCTGCATTGCTTTTTTCCATGTGACTAATATTTATTCATATTAGTAGTACTATTGAAGTCGATGGGATTAGTCATGGGAACATGGAGGACAAAAGGGCATAAGGACTGGCAAAATAGAGTCCTTAACTAATTATAACAATTTTTGGCTTCCTTTCTTTATCGCTAGGAATGCAATGTACCTGCATCTGGAAAGCTTTAAGCAACTCATAAAGGGAGATATGCATGGAAAATTTTAACTTCAGCAATGGGAGAATGGAGCTAAAACCTGTGCATCTTCAAACAAGGAGAAAATAAGCAAAGGCAGCGCTGGCTAATGGTTAGATCAGAGTAATGGGGATTAGTACACCAGGGTTCTGCTCCTGACGCTGCCACTGAATTGCTGTGTGGCCTTGGGAAGGTCCCTTAAGCTGAAATACTGACAAGAAAATGATGCAGGCAATTGCTGTTGAGCTCTAGAACTTGACATCTTCAGTCCTCTGTCTCTTAAGTAACAATTACTAGTCATACCAAATTGCATGGTGTGGGGTTTTCCCCCCTCATAGATGGGGACTAGGGTAAGATGATAAATACAGGGCAGATCTTCAATGGAGCTATGACAGTTTACACTAGCTGAGGAACTGCCCCTACATCTTCATGTTTGATCCTGCTGTGAGTCAAAACCTGTACTCTGGACCCCAGAAGAGGGAAATACCAGAAACCTAACCCATTGTATCATCTGATCCTTACACTCTGACTATAATTGCAATGAAACATTTCATTTGTAAACTGAATGAAACTTTTTTGAAGTCCCAAGGTATAAATTACAAGGACTAATGAATGTTTTATGTACATTTTAAATCTACTAAACAGAGGGAGAACTTGTAGTGCAAATCCAAATCTTTCTTGCCTTCTATGAGAAATTAGTGAATGTCCTGAAATAAAAGAATTACCTAGTACTAGGAGAAATAATGAATAATTGTGACATATATCTAATTGCTTCCCATGATAAAATATCTACAGTAAAATAATCAATGCTTGCTTTGGCCATAAATTTGCAATATTTAGCAGAATTTCCTTGTCATTTCATACAGAAGTGACATCAAGAAACCTGAGATTAGTAGCTAGGTGAAAATGATTTTCATGTTTATAGTTACTTTTAGAAATTGTTGCATTTCTCATTTTGCCTGCAAGGTGATGTTCTCCTACTTAAATCAGTGGGAATTTTGCCATTGATTTTAGTGAAAACAGGATTAAGCTTTCGGGCCCTGTAAAGAATTAACCATGGCTTTAAATTTACTCACAGGACTAGTGTCATTGAACTCAAAGTATGTAAAGTTAAGCATGTGCACCAACCTTTATAGGATCAGGGCCTTAATTTGCAGCACTACTGATCATAAAAAGACATCAACATTTTGACACCATGGGTGAAATTTAGACCTCCTTTTTGTCCATAACAAAACCCCATTGACTTCTCTGGGACCAGGATTTCACACCGTATGCTCTGATGGTAAATTCTTTGGTGCAGGGCTTATCTCGCAATGTGTATAATCTACTGATCAGTGTGTGTTATGTCTCGCGCTCTCTCTCTCTCTCTCTCTTGTTCGATCCACATAGTGTGAGTCTGTTCTAGCTAGAACTTGTCAGAAATTCTTTAGTGAAACTTTTTTGGTCAAAAAATGCAGATTCATTGAATTCAGAAAGTTTCACTGAGACAATGGAAGTATTTTTATTTTAAATGACCGTCCAACAGAACACAGGCAAGGCTCTGACAGAACCCCGCTTGCTCACCCTCACAGCCCTTCAAGCCTGGTGAGCTGAAGGAGACCTCGGAGTACTGGCTTCTGGTTCAGCTGGGTGCTCCCAGCAGCCCTTCCCAATATCGCTCAAATAATTTTGAATAACAAAGTAGCATGAAATCAGTAATGGAGCAGTGTGGAGAGGATAAATCAGCCATTTATGTAGTTCTCTTGACATGACTTTCCTAGTGTATAATACAGATTATTATATTTATATTCTCTATTCCTCCTTTTCCCCCAAAGGCCAAATGTATGTCTGGAACAAGAGCTGGCAATAGTGGGACAGCGGCAGCCGTGTGTTCAGGCTTTTACCCAGGTTGTCAAGATGTGGAAACAAGGCTGCACAAGACATAGGTGGTGTATGGCCTATGAGAGAAGGTAATGCATGATTGTAACTAAGTTATTTTATTACCCGTTTTCTGGTAAGGCAATTGATAGGAATGCTTCATACTTTGCCCAAGAAATATGTACTGAGAAATGTATTACAATACCTTTAGCCCTCCCCACAAAAAAGTTGTTATGGATATATCGGTATGTGCTGTTGGGATTTTGCAGTCAGTTTGTATTTCTATCAGAGGCATGTGTTTATGCACATTAGCATTTATCGTGGTGGGTAAAAAAATTTTTTTTTTAATTTATTTTTTATTTGAATAGGTTTATATTAAGGTCTAAACATTATAATCTATTAAATCTATAATCTGTATCTATAATCTATTTAAAATACAAAAAAATTACACATTTGCTACCAGGTTTTAAAGAGTCAAACCACTGAACTGGTGGATGTCACTGGCTAAGCACCTAGAACCAGAATTTGTTTAAGTGCTAAACCAGTTTTTGACAGTGGGACATGTTTCACTTTACTTTCTCAGGTACAAGAACCATTGATTATGTCTGAAATGAGTCTGTTACAGATATGTGTGAGATATATTAAATCCTGTGTACCTTACTGCTGTGTTTGGAATAAGCTGCGCAGAAGGAAGTTGGGATAATTCTCTTCCATTAACTCTTATTTTATAGGACAGGGTATTACACAGTCTACAAACAAGTGTACATCATAGAGCATCAAACTGTCTATAAATGTTGTCCAGGATGGACCCAAGAACATGACGAATCTGGCTGCTTGCACTGTAAGTTGTTACAGGATCCATCCAACGTTGTGAGGCAAAAGATAGAATACATTTCTCCATCTGGTCTTATTTACTTGTTGACTATGTGTTTTGAAAAGATGGCCTCTCTCTATTGCTTTTTAGATACATTTAGGATTCCCATAAAGGTGAATGGTCTCTTATCATAGACTTTTTTTAAAAGCGTAGTAGCACCAGGTATCTTTAAGATGGCTGAGAAATACTTTGCAAGGACTATCATTAGAAGCTCGACATTCATAATTTATTGGTGTGCCAGAATCTCTCCTGGCCTTCCATAGACTTGATGTCCAGTTTAGTGCTGATATAAGCAAACGTAGATTCTTTTTGAAATAATAGAGTTGTGGCTGCCTAAACCAACTAAATTTGGCCCCATCTCTCTTGCTCTGCACCTTGCACTCATGTAGCACTGGTATCAGTCTGTCCCTCCACAATGGGTATGACCATTGTTAGGTCTAGAAACTTCTCTACTACAGCTCTTACCATCTAGAGGAAACCTGTATCTCTTTACCTCAGATTCTCCATTCATTTACTGTATCTCTGAACTTCTCTCTACTTTGGCTATTTTTTCCCCTGTACAGCATTTTGGCCTATGCTTTGTATGAGAGAGACTAAACAAAATAAAATGTTTTAGGGTTGTATGCAGTGTCCTTGCTTTTGTGGTCATTTTTCTTGAGGGGTTGCCCCTTTCTGCTTCATGCTATTGACTCTGTTTTGTTTGCTTCTCTGTAAATGCTGTCAAAGATGCATTTAAAATCTGTAACCAAATCTGAAGCATAAAAGGAATTTATCAAATTGAACTTCTGTGGAAATGTAAAATCCTTTTCTTGGAAAAATAATGCAGACTCTCTGTGAATTCTTTAAGGCACCAGAGTAGCTGAACTAACCTTTATATTCAATACTTTCAGGCACAAGGAGACTGTTTTGATTCAGCTGGTTCTGTATTGTGCATTTGGGGGACAGGGGGAGGAAATTGTCTCACTGTAGCTGTTATATAATCTATTGAGATGTGAGTTTCAATCATCTCTGCATTATACCACAGCAATTCATCCACCCTTCCATCATTCTCCCTGTGGAATCTGGTAGCATTCTTAATCTTGCCAGACTGTGCTTTCGACCCTTTAAATATCTTAAAGTCAAACCACACCATTCCCATTAAACTATCCCAAGGCCATTATTACATTACATTATATTTTATTATCCTGGACTGGGACATCATATCTGTATGATAATTGGAAGGAAGATTCTTTTTGCCTATGCCCCTAAGAACAAGGCAAACTCTCATTTAACTTGTTCAGTGAAAACCAGACCTCTGGTTCACATCAGTTTGGGAGGCTTCTGTTACAACCAGGATATGACATTCTGAGGTATTAGTTCTTTCTGAAGAGTTGTACAATGAAGATTCTTCTTTGTTGTTTTTTTTCCCTAGTGTTGTGCTCTGTAGGCACTTGCTTCAATGGAGGGAAATGCTCTGAAGGAGGATCCCTAATGTGCCAATGTCCAGCAGGATTTCAGGGTCCGCGCTGCCAGTATGGTGAGTCAAGCTTAAATTGCTTGCAGTGTATCTATAATAGTCTATATTGTTTTGAGGATGCTTTCAGATAAAATGAGCTCAACTAATATTTTGTTAATATGCACTCTATCTTGAGGTTACTTCTGCTGCTTTTTAAATGACTATGCAGTGGCTCCACCTATTCTCAGCACTTGCTTCCTTTTAAGTTTATCTAATAAAATAAATAAACAAACAAAAACCCACAATTGGCCCAATTTGTAGTGAGGCTGTGATGCTGCACAATATAATACTAGTGAAAATCTCAGCGCTAAGAATACAGTAGAACTTCTGTCTACTGCTCACTTGGTAAATTGGATCGTTTTCAGAAGCAGCCTGGCATTCTCACTCCATCTTTCAGCTATGGCCTTACCCTTTCAAATAGTGGGCACCCAAAACTCTCAAGTGAGTCAACAGGAGTTTGGTGAATGCAAGGAATGTAGGTACTGGGCCACAGATCTTTAATGATGGGCT
Source organism: Chrysemys picta bellii (assembly GCF_011386835.1). Lineage (NCBI taxonomy): Eukaryota > Metazoa > Chordata > Testudines > Emydidae > Chrysemys > Chrysemys picta. The sequence continues at coordinate 17,506,345 of NC_088799.1, read as the reverse complement.
GCTGTAGTGTTATGTCTCATATTAGGAAGACTGGCTTTACAAAATATGCTGCAGAACATTTCCTAGTGTTCTGTGAAATTATTTTGATATCTGCAGTTCAGTATTAAAGACACAGAGTACCTTTTGTGACTATGGTATCACTGACCCTTGTATTGTGATATTTTCCCTCTTATTTGCTCCTTTACCAAATATTGTGATGTGCAACTGGTCTACCAGGAATTGGTGAGGTTCTGCTCTAGTGTGCACTATGCAAAAGTGTGTATTGCAAATATGTATGCAAACTATATATATTGGCACTAACTGCTCCAGTTTAATAGGTATTTTTGGTTTTTTTAAGTCAGCCTTTCAGAAGAGTCTGTCTCGTAAGACAAAGAGTTGTATAAATGCGGGAAAAACGATGATTTCCACTATATTTCAATCCTTAAGGACTTAATCACATTGTAGTCTGTGCAAATAAAACTTTATTTGAAATTTTAGATCTTCAAATTTTCTCTTTCTAGCCATGTGAAGGGTAATGAGATTTGATGGCACTTTTACACGGACAGACTTTGATAGGTTGCAAATGCTGAGCCAAATTCTTCACCTTGATACACTGATGCAAATCTAAACTAGCTGAGTAGAAGCCACATAGAAGCTAGACTAATCTTACTTCATGATCTCTCTGCATGCATAAAAGAACCTACTCTATCAATTTCCCTCTTTATTGTTCAGAGATATGACCTACCTTGTCACCAAATATTTTATTTAAAATAACACTTGCAATGTCATATTATTGCTATAATATTTTGGGCCATCAGGGTACAGTTATTCTCATTCAACTATATTCTCCCCTCATTTACATCTAATGCTTTGTAGCTGTAAGTGAGGGAGAATTTTAATGTCTCTGCCATACTCCATCTTGATTACAGTCCTTAATTTAAATGCAATGTGCTCAAAAGCTGAATTCCAAATTCAATGTATGGCTTGTGTCATTTTTGTTCTATAAGCTATCAGACTCTGACCTCCACTTGGGCTCATATGGGTCTCTCTGTGATTTGACCTTTTATGGGCACACTGCACTGGTGGCTTCACTCCAGATGAGGAATAGCAGCCGCTCCTGAGTGAAGGTAATGAGGCAATCTGGGTTACAGCAGGCTACATTACCTGATGGAGAACTGCAAACATTCAGCAAATGAAGGAACAGAAAGTATTTATTTCACTAAAGCTCTGTTATAGAATCTAGTCACAGATGACATTTTTAATGTGTAAGCATGAAAAAATGGAGCACTTCAATAAATAAAATGAATGGAACTTCTGCTGGTGGCAAAGTTTCAGAATATTGTGGGCCAAACTGTGATCTCAGGCCCAGTCTAGATTAAGGATATTTGTATGGTGTTTCTATGATTATGTATTTACACTTGTGCAAATCACAAATATATATGTGCTGCACTGACTCAAAGCAGGGCTTATGCTAACTGTGGCTTTTGAACTACGTTGATGTAGCTACACTGGCGCAAATTTCCTTAAGGTAGACCTGGCCTAAATGACACCAGTGTAAATCTGTGGCAATAGCGCACTGATACCAGTGGAACACTGGTGTAACTGAACAGAATATAGCTCAGCATATCTGAGAAGAGCCCAAAGTAACCTTTCCGTTGGATCTGCAATATACAGTTTCAGCAAAATCAAAATAGCTTCAGCTCATATGTCTCTGTTAGAAAAATTGAAATGGAATACAAAACTAGTTCTAAATGCACTGATTACCTTGAAATACCTAAAGTGTTAAGACATTCCCTAGAGCAGACGAGGCCTATGGCATTCCAGACAGACAAATCATGTACGTACGATGTGTGGAGAGAGAGAAGGTCAGATCCTGGGACTAAAATGAGATTTTGCACTCATTAGTTCACAGGGAGCGGGCTGGAGTGGTGACTGGAGACATTGTAAAAACAGTGCAAGTTATCCTGCAATTTCAATTCTTCACAGTTAGGTGGAGCTTTATATTGGTGGTTTACTTTCTACTGATTTGTGAGCGTTTGAGTGGAATTTTGGTAGTCATTTACAGTGTTATACAGTAGCTGCTATCTGCAGTCTGGCAGGAGTAGATTTATAATTAAATACGAGAGAAAAACCTCCATTCAAAAAGAACTCGAAGGTCAATTCATCTGACCAATGGAAGCAAGGTAATTAAGAGTGCAAGTTCTGCTTAAACGCTGCAGGGACCCCCAATCAGTATGCTTGTGAGATTTGTACCATATTTACAGGCAAAATGAAGTTAGATATATTGCGACGTTAACAACCGTGGCTTCTATTTTTCCATCCAATATCAAACACTGCCTCTTCAAAGTAGTTTGAATTTAATGTGAATGCATTATTTAATGGCAATATATTATGTGTGTTTTTTTTTTTTTAAATGACCATTAAACCCAGTTCCCCATTCCACATGCAGCCTGTATCCAGAATAAACTGTTTTCATTCCTAATCCTTTGGCTTTCTTTGAAACGTACCCGCCATATCTTAGGGTTTTCAGGGTTCTTGAGGTGCATTGAGAGGAGCCGAGTTACAGTCGAAGCACCGTTGGTGGGTTAGAACATCCACACCATAAAGTATTAATAGCACAGAGCAATACCGTGGCGGAGCCATTGCAATCAAGGCCTTACTTAGATTGTGAATATTGGAATCGATTTACCCGACTGGCACAGAGGCTATTGTGCCTCAAAGTGGGTTCTGGTGGGGGAGGGAAGCTTTAAATTGCAGCTGGGCTGCGTAGAGCACTGCTAGTGAAAGCTGCACACACTGGTGTGTCCTCTAGCTATGATTTCCATGAAACCATTGCCTCTCACTTCTGGGGCTTCACAGATCTGGTTTCAGTCCCCAACAGATGAGGTGTAGCGGGCACCTTGCACCACTGTCACTCTTCAATTCAAGCTGGCTTCCTGCAGAAGTTGGGGTAATCTACCCTGAAACATAAAGCATACATTTAATTAGCTTTGGTCATATCTCACTCTTCCCATCTTCTTGCCAGTCTGCTCTAGGCTCCTAGCATTGAATAGTAGCAGGTGTGTCTAAGCATCCATCTAAGTAGAGCTGCTAGTACCCCCCAGCTGGGTCAGTGGTCCATAGAGGGAAGAAATATCAGAGTGGGGAGATGGGTCCAGTTTGGTTCCTCTGTAGAATGAATTTGCAATATACATTTTCCAAACTTTCTACTGTACACATGGCCACCTTGCCTGTTTGTTCTCCTTGCCCCAAGAGTTGCTGAGCTTCCACAAATACCATTAAGTTTATTGGGAACTAGAGGCACTCAGCCTCTTTGAAAATCAAGCTATTAGATATGTGCTGCATCAATCTGTCCTACAGAAGGTTTGTAACAGGTCAGTGAGCTGACTTATGATAGCCCTGAGTATCCTAACAATCTATAACATGGAGATCATCCTTTGCAATTGTCATGATAAAGTCTAACAACTCTTTTAGAGATGTTAAACTGTGTTGTCAGCCTGTAACATGAGGCCATTTCTGTGCTAAGGCCATATGGTTATGATTCACATAACAAGAAGCTTGTGGAATTGTCAGTAGAAATATGTTAACTGCACATTGTATGTTTCACTAGATAGTTTTGCTAATTTACCAACACTAGCAGCAGTAAAAACTTAAAAGAAAAAAAAATTACGCCTGAAATGCCCAGGCTCTTCATATAACCCTTCCAAGGATTCAGTAACAGATTGAGCTGTCTCTCTCACTGTCACTTGCCATTTATCTTGTAATTTATACAAGTCTATTATTACAATGAAAACTTGCAAACTGCATTTTTTTTATATTGTGTGAAAGCTGAAGTCCCTTTTTCCTTCAAAGTGTAGTGGGGGTAAGGGGGCGAGACGTTTCTTATAATACAAAGAGAAATGATGAGCGCACTATGCTATGAATGCCATCTTCTGCACTGCAAGTTTTATTGTCACTCGCTAATTGTTACTGGTAATCTTGCATAAGGTCTGCTAGTCACCTGAAGTGGACACCTGTGTAAATTAATTTCATTCAGCTTGTTTAATTCTGTGCTGAGGCAATGTAATAGGAGATGGAGCTACTGAAAACACTCTAAATTCTGCAAAGTGAGGTTTACTATACATTTACTTGTATAACTAATATGCAAAAATGATGGGTAGCTATGCTCTGAGAGTCTCTTAAGGATTCCATCACAGCACCATAAGTCATAGTCAATGATTATGTAAAGAATCTTCCCCTGCCTGCCTTTGCACACAGTTTAAAATACAGTAAACATTATTTAAAAGCCATTGCATATTATAGTGGTACAAAATGGCAACATTGGCAAGGGGACCCTAAGCTGTGAAAACTGAGCTTCTCTGAAAAGATAGAGAGTTCTTCAGAAGTCATCCCAAAGTGGGCAGGGATTGACTGCGGTGGATTTTCAGGGAAGGGAGCTCTGTATTGTAGCTTGATCCACCCACTGATTAAGAACCCTTAAAAAGACAGGTGTGATGTCTGTATTAATACATCCTAGTTGGTGTGTATTAATTAGTATTACCAGCTCATGAGGTTATAGTGTAGATAAGGGTCTATCAAATTTTACACTGTCTGTTTACTGGTATAGAAGATTTCCACTAATGAGAAATATTCCTGAAACTTCGGAGACACTGTGACCTGTTTGGCTAGGACTTTAGTCAGGATACCTGGGTTATACTCTTGGCCCTGTCACTGGCCTGATAAAAAGCAACAGAGTGTCCTGTGGCACCTTTAAGACTCACAGAAGTATTGGAGCATAAGCTTTCGTGGGTGAATGCCCACTTCATCAGACGCTTTTCACCCAGGAAAGCTTATGCTCCAATACTTCTGTGAGTCTTAAAGGTGCCACAGGACCTTCTGTTGCTTTTTACAGATTAAGACTAACACGGCTACCCCTCTGATACTGGCCTGATAGATCACCTTAACATAGTCATTTCACTTCTCTGTATCTCAGTTTCCCCATCTGTAAAATGGGGATATTGATACTTGCTTTATAAAGTGCTTTGGGATCTATGCTATTGTAAGCAGAGTCAGGATGAGCTCTATCCTGACGTCTGGTGGTGAATTATGGCGAGTGTGGAAAAGAACTCCAGGGGCTGATCGTGTTTGCATAGGCACAGCCACCCACCTGGCATGAGACAACAGCAACTGATAGTGGTTACTTTGGATGGGGTGGGATCCCCAGTTTCTCTGTTATTGAGGCAGGAGGAATAAAGTGTTGTTACCCTGATTATGCGAATCAAGGATAATGAAACTGTTTTATGCCAGAGGATCTCACCATCACCTAAGTAGCACTCGCTAGACAAGGGACATGGGTTCCACAACCCAGTGAATTGAGAGAGGATGGGGACAGGTATTTTGTACCGGATGGTATGGGCCCCTTTTGAGGGCCTGAAACACCAATTGCACCACTTCCTCTCTCCACTGTTGAATGTCAGTGCTAACTTTGATTCCATTAGGAGTCTAATTACAGGCTGCTGAGCTGAATTCACTTTGGGCCAATGGTGCACCAGCACTGGGGCTCCCCTACTATGAGCTGAAATCACTAAGAACTGAAATCACAAAAGAGCTAAAGTTACTAAGAGCTGAGATCACTGAGTGTTGAGTGGGGGAGCCTGAAGCTATATTGCTAAGTGGCTGGCGGAGCAGTTTGCGGAGACGGCTGGAGGAGCAACGAGCGGCACGGAGCCTTGTGGGGACGGTTGGAGTGGCCCAAGGAACAACAAGCGGAGCTGTTTGCGGGGACGGCTGGAGCAGCTGACAGGTCAGTGAGCGGAGCAGCAGAGCAGTTTGTGGGACGGCAGGAAGTGGATTGGCTCGTGGTGAAGGCTGTAGCGGAACCCCACGGAGAGACGGCCGGTCGGCCTCGGATCACGTAAGGTGCCCCTTAACACCCTGCGTGCCCCCCCCTTTTCCGTTGGGGCTGCACTGACCAGGGACAGAGACTTTGGGGGTTTTTGGACTTCTGGGACTTTGGGTGGTTGCTGGACCCAAGAGACTTTGGGGGTGTTGGACTTTGGGGACTCTGTGTGATTTTTGGGTTGCTGGTTTCAAGAACCAAAGGGAAAGGACACGGCCCAATTTGCTGGGGTGGGTCTTTTGCTCATGGTTTGTGTTAAGAATCCTGTTTGTGGTGTCTTTTTCCAATGTAATGCTGATGTCGTTTACCTCATGTTGTTAAACATTTTCTGCTACACTCAGACTCCGTGCTTGTGAGAGGGGAAATATTGCCTCTTAAAGGCGCCCAGGGGGTGGTATGTAATTGTCCCAGGTCACTGGGTGGGGGCTCGAGCCGGTTTTGCAATGTGTTATTGAAACGGAACCCCTAGATACAGAACCCGGCCCCTTGTTGTTGCCAACTTAGATGGGCAGAAGGGTTACACTATATAAGAGCTAAGTATTGTTACTGAAAAGGGTAATAGAACTGGGATGTGGGCACAAGGGCAAAGTAAAGCTTTTTACCTATGTCCGTTGTTATGGGTGGCTAAAGTTAGTTAATGCTTCTGAGGTAGAGCAGCCATTAGTTAGGTGACTAGTTCCTGCATGTCTCATAACACTGGTCGCATATTGCTAAGAAATCGACTATATAGCAGAATGCTCTTGTCCAATCTATCTAGAGATCCTACAGCCAATGAAAATGGGTTAGTACTTTCTAGTCTAGTTGATGGGGGGGGGGCAGAGTTCACACAGTAAAACTGCTTAAATTAAGGTTTATTTTAAAAACGTTTGATTGGAAGGGTATGAAATCTGGTCAATTTTCTTACAACCCTAAATAATCTCTCTCTCCAGGAAGCTTTGCAACAAAATATTTTTCTTCCTTTTTCTTTAGTAAATCTTTCTTCCTACAAAGTTATTTGATACAATTTGTGTCATTCATTCCTGTCTCTGAGAGAACAGGCAATTTTGCTATTCAGTACTAAAGAGCGTTATAATGTAGTAAGAGTATGTATATAAAATGGTGGTGCAATTTGCACCACTTTTGAGTTCCTTTTTAAAATGGCAAATGACATGCCTGAAGTGCCTACATTCCGGGCACAGATAGGGCCATCTTCAGAAATTGGAGAAGTAGATTTCCTGGGTTTACTGCCAGTTGCAGAATGAGGTAATGCTCATGTACTTGTTTGTGGGAGCAGTTTATCTTTTAAAATGGGGAGAAGCCTCCTCGTCGATATATGAGAAGGTTCTAATCACTGCCAGGGTTCTTTGTGTTCTCTTTGCAGATTTGGGATCCCAAGTCCCACACAACTTCAGCCGTGGCTGAAACTTCAGAGTATGAATTGCTAGAAAATGCACAGTAATTCCTAAGTTAGGGGTGTGGAACTATACGAAGATTCAAGGCTATCCTCCTTGTTCAGAGCTCCTCTGGCCTAGTACACGCATTGTCCCATCAAGATTGTCCAGTCCTCCTTTCTGGCACTGGGTGGTTTCCATCTCCAAGTTACTAAGCATTATCCAGTGATCATCTGAGGGTATGTACAAGGCCCAGCATTATCTCCCTTCTTCCCTAGCTGTGTGGGTGGCCTATATTCTTCTCTCTATGACTTCCACTCTTGTGGGTGACAAGATTTCCTAATTAATCTATCAGGAATTCCCTGGGTGCTTCTCCCATAACCTTGTTTCCTGTGCCTCTTGCTGGGTTAATCTCTAGTTCCCTCCTCATTGGGGGTTGAGGGACCTGTTCCCCAACTGATGTACTCCTTAAACCAGCGGCACTCAAGGGCTGATCATACTTTCCCAGCTTCCATTTCTTTAAAGCTCTTAAGGAGTCTCGAGGACTGCTCCTGTTCTAGGCCTGCTCTCATTAGTCATGGTGCATCTTCTTCAGCTGCTCCTACCTGGATTCTCTGTAGCCTGAGGCTGTCCATACCACCTGGTCACTGTGTATTACACAGTGCCACTGTTAGCAATGTGCTGACCTGAGTCCTTGCCCTCTAATAGAATCATCTATGGCTTAATCCTTTCCTTCAAGGACATCCTAACATGGAAACAGAGGGAACTCAGTAATGAGCCAGAATGCTCATTACAATAACATCACAATAATGATGTTCAAATTAGTATGTCTGGAAGACTCTTGGTATTCAAACTATCATCTCAAACTTTATTTATTTTACAAGAAAAAATGCCCTAATTGCCCATGTAAATGTGTCTTGTCAGAACTGTAAAATGCTCAGGACTTTAGGTTATTTTTCCACCAAGAAAACTGCTGTGCAGGCAATAAATTCATAAAACAGATTCTAGAACAACAGTGACAGTGAAAAGATCTTGTTCTAAAGAGACAATTTTTTCTATGTACAGAGTCACTGCTATGTTAGGAATTAGAAATGGACCTCACCTATAAAGTGCATATCCAAATCTCAATTTCTCCAAAGTCTGGATTGAGGGATTTAGCCCATCTTTTACATTGACTGTGTGTAAAAAGGCAGGATGTGTGTTCCCTCTTGATCTAATATGGATAATATGCTAAGATACTGTGAAGAGCACCTTCTTGGAACTGTGTTGCAGTAATAACACTGTTATAGTGGAGAATCCAAATCCCCTTCCGGTTAGTGGAAAATAGTTGCCTCTTAAAATAAGGATGATGATGATGATAAACATTTAAACCACATAATCACCGCTGACATGGGCGGGCATGTTCACTTTCATCAGAGGTCAAGGATGAACCTAGAGATTGCTCTGATGTCTAATGTCATGAGCCACATTGGTGGGGATGTATAAGGCAGTTTGCTCTGCTGCTGCTTGTGCAATACTCATTTTGTACATGGATCTTTAATGCCCAGTGCTATCCATCATTAACAGTAATTTAAGAGACCCAATTTCTAACAATATCTTAGCTTCTGATTTCATAGAAACCAAGTTGTTTCTGTAAGTCTGAATTTTGTTGATAAATTGTATAGCCAATTGGTTGACTACACTTTGGTTCATTGTGAAATATACTTTAGACCAAATAACCAATGTCACAGATTTTTAAATATGGTACAGGAAAAGGATTCTATATGATAGCAGCATGGGACTGCTCTTCAGAGACTGTTACATTCACTTATGCAGGTTTGCTTCTGAAGTTATATCCCCAAAGCCATCTTTTTATACCCTATTTTTTTAACCTCTAAAAGGTACTACCTACATTCCTTGGCAGTGGCTTTAATCAATCAGCTTTTTACCTCTTGTTTTTGATGCTATGGTGTACCCCTTTTGTCTCTTGTCCTGAACCCATGAATTTTAGGTACTAAGGGGCATGAAGACACCTCCTAGGTTTGTGTGGGTAACTCCTTACCTGTTGCCATGAGAAAATTGTCCTCATCAGGACATGTGATTTTCCTATCTACTCACACCAAGGCTTACTTCAGTTAATGCAAGGTGTTATGGGTACTTAGTATAAGTGTACAGGATTATAACAAAGGTACAGGCCAATTTGGGCTATATGACTGCTATTGTAATGCTTAATAATATGTATACATTGCAGATACATATATATCTCATGTTGATAATACTATGTTAGCCAGTGTATATTAGTCAACAGTTTTAAACAGCTTGTTTATGAAATTAGATGGATCATTAGACATGTCAATTATAGCAGTTATTGGCTCTTAATTGAGACCCAGAGATGGAGAGAGTTAAGAATTTAAGAATTCCCTAAATATTGCTTGTGTCTAGAATTGTTTCAACTTTTGAAGGGTTTACAATGGCTTTCTTACCATTTTGAAGACTGTTCTGAACTTTCTCTAGCCACTTTAAGTACCTTTATGTTACTCAAGTAAAGGCTGGTTATTTTGATAGAACAAAATGTATCATCTCTTCTATCATCTCCTGGTGACCTTAGCTTAGCTTTCATTTATCACAAATAATTTCCTCTTTGAACTGCAATGGCTGTGAGATGGCAGTGTTGAGATGCCTGTGTTACATATGACCTTCTAGAAGGGTCAAAGTGAAACTGTGAATTGGGCAAGAACGTAAATGATTGCTGGCCAGGGAGTGTGAAGCATGCTAAGAATACTTGATAGGGAGGTCTGCATTTGGGGGGATGAAATTGAGGTTGGTGTGCAAACTGTGCATGATGTGTGTGAGTATTTTTGTAAGCTTGTCTGAGACTTGATAGAAGGAAATAAAAAATGTCTGTGTTCTCTCTCCTCCCCCCATAGCCAGTCACATTTACAATCTAGGAAAGAGTAGTACTGATCTGCTACTCAGACTGAAAGTACTATACACTGATGACAAAGGTCCCATATTCCTTATGCAGCTCAAACTCCCATTGACAGCAGTTCAACTTATGTAAGGATCAAGGACATGGGGAAGGGAAGGTACTTTATTGGCGCTGAACTGACCTATACATTCTGCTGTCGCATGGCAGTGGGTGAATTTTAGCTTCTAGTCATTATCAAGAGAAATAAAACACTTTGCACTTATAAAATGCTTCACAAACATCCTTAGAAAACCTGCGGGGGGTAAATGACATTTATTTCTCTCCTTGTTACAGTTGGAAAACCTGAGGCAGAGAGGTTTGGGTCCTATTCTGATGATAGGACCCAGATAAGAATCTAGATACAGGCTAAGTCTGGAATTTTTAAGACTTGAAGGTGCTCAGTTCCCATGGAGTTCAATGAAAGCTAGGCACCCAGCTCCCACAGGCATTTCTTAAAATCCCAACCTATGATTTGCACAAAGTCAAAGGCAGAGCTGGAATTCTAACTTGGGAGTTGATGGCTTCTAGTCCAGTTTCAATCTACTAGGCCATATTGCATCTATCAAGATGTTGGGCATATACTAGTTTTATTATACCCAACTAAGTTATATGGTCTAATTGCACAACAGAATTAAAAAAAAAAAATAAGCATGGCATTAGAGATCTAAACAACTTAATATAAGCTTCCTTTCTTGTTTGCTTAAAAACAACATCTTACTACTGCTACTAATGCCATGTTAGTCATCTCAATCTATCTTTCTTATTTCTGCAAGGAACACTTGATATACTGTCCTTGATGGTACATTGGTATCTCAGTGAGCTTTCACTGAATACAGGCTTTATGCTTGAGTGTAATCCTCAGTGTATCGACAGCCTCTGTCAGCTTGCAGTTGTCATGGCCACAGTGGAATCTAGCTGTCACAAGTCTGCTCATTCTTAGCCTCCTACAACTGTCTACTCCAGAGTAGACTGTAGTCTCTGCGGTATGTTATGGAGCATCACAAGACCAAGAAAATCAATCAGTGGTCCCCCAAGAATTCAGTTACTGGTACAGAAGGCTACTAAACCCTAAAAGTTGGTCTGTGGCATAGAAGCCCCCTAGAAAGGGAATTTTATTGCTCTTTATGTAAGAGAAGATTGTGGAACATGGTCCTGTATTTGAGAAACACCTTGGACTTACTAAAGTGGAAAGGCAGCAAAGATTGTATTTGTTCGGGGGGGGGGAAACAGAGGAAGAAGATATAAATGATGGATTTTGGAGGAAAACAGCTCTGTTCCCATTTCACTGAAGAAACTGTGGTGAAGATCATCCATTCCTGTGAAAAAATTGCTCAATAATTCTTCAGAAGCTGGATTATGTGCCTTGAAAAAGTCATCTCTGTGACTGAGGATGGATCAGAATATGGGGCTGTAGAGCCTTTCACTGTTGAGCATGGTTTCAATTTGTCAGCAGTGGGTATAAGTTGTAACTGTCTGAAGATGGTTCAGTGGCATTTTATAAAATGGGTTTATAACCTCAATCCAGTCCCTATTTGGCAAGTGTGCTCATTGCAGAAGCAATCGTCATGCTCTGTGTCTGGCAGCCTTGCCAAACTCTGAATTAAAATGGAAACTGAACTGGTCTCGCCAGGTTTCAGTATAAGTTTGAAAAGTATGTTGGGAGCTACCTACTACTGCTCTTCCTGCTGTAACTGTTATGTGAGTATAAGACAGGTTTTGTCTTTGAGACTTTCTCTAGCACTATATTCACTTAGAAAAAGAAGAGGGGGACCTCCTTACAATTTTAGGGCCTGACTGAGTAGGGTAGACCATCCTTCCATGGATAGACCTTCCTCTGACTTCAACCAGATTGAGCCTTCCTTTTCCAAATGCATCTTATGTCCTTAATTCTTGAGTTTGGGAATTCTCTTGGAACGTGGGAAGGAGAACTGAAGGGGGGTTTGCTACACTATAACTTGGAACAGTTTCCAATGCACAGGGTGCCTTTCAATCCCATATTTGTGTCTCCTTACCATCCCACTTCCAACACTGAATAGTTGTCTTTCTGCTCCCATTTGCCTGCTGATTCTTTCCGTTATTGTATCCATCCAATCTAGGTAGTAAACTCCTTAGGAAAGCCGCTGTCCAAATAGTCTTTTTTTGTAAAGACCTGTGCAAGTCTCTGGTGACATAAGTGCTTTGCTACTCCAGTACTAGAGATTACTGTAAACTATTAACTCTTTCTATATTTATATAGATATAGGTGTATATATAAAAATCTCATGCCTACAAAAGGACTTGATGGATAGAGTTATAAAAGGTTACAAGGCTGGTTGGAAAACAGGGGGAAAGACTTTTTTCAATTGATCAGTGTCATTTGATGGAAATTTTCTGACTTAAAAAAAAAAAGGTTCATAGGTCAGAAAAGTAATGCGGGAGACTAATATACAATCGGTGCCAAAGAGTAAAGCATGACAGGAGGTCTGAGTTGCCTCTTGTGACCCAGAGGCCCATTGGTGTCAACTGGCAAAGGGTTCACTACTGCCAGCAACTTCTAACAGGCCTGACAAACTCACTACAACTAACAGAGCTTTCATGATATTTATCCATAAATAGTGTGCCATATGGTATCAAATCAAAGCTGGAGGCACACTAGTCATTATAAGCATTGTGAGATGTGTACAGATGGTCTGAAAGGAGTTTCCTGCATGTACTGCACATATATCCTGTGAGTCTGTCGCCAGGTTTTCCCTCAGACCTGGAATGTTTGTCCATCTAGCTAACTGACATGTAATTTAAGCATTGTAGTGTTTCACAGTGGGCCTTCCATCACTGGTTTGAACTGAATATGAATAGAGAACAGTGTAGCTGTGGCCATGTGGGTCCCAGGATATTAAAGAAACAAGGTGGGTGAGGTAATGTCTTTTATTAGACCAACTTCTGTTGGTGAGAAAGAGACAAGCTTTCAAGCCACACAAACTCTTCTTCAGGTCTGGGAAAGGTACTCCCAGCCTCACAGCAAAATGCAAGGTGGAACAGATTGTTTAGCATAAATAAGCACATATTGCAAGGTACCATTCAAGGTGGAGTGGTCTGTTAAAGAGGGGGTTAGTGGGTTACAGATTGTTGTAATAAGCCATAAATCCAGTGTTTCTGTTCAGTCCATGATTTTTAGTGTCTAGCAGAGTAATTAATTTAAGCTCCCAGGCTTGTCTTTTGAAAGTGTTGTGCAGATTTCCTTTGAGGATGAGGACTGATAGATCAGATACAGAGTGATTGCTTTTATGAAAAGTGTTCACCCACGGGTGATTGGGTGTTTTTTTGTCTGTGGTCATTTTCCTGTGTGAGTTCATGTGAAAATGTTGTGATTGTCTGGTTTCACCCAAATATTTGTTGTTGGGGCATTTAGTGCATTGGATGAGGCATACCGCATGTATCTCAGGGAAGAGCTCTGTATAGTCCAAAAGCTTGTCTCTCTCCCCAATAGAAGTTGGTCCAATAAGAGATTACCTCATCCACCTTGTCTCTCTAAGAAAGAACAGAGTCATGTGACATCAACAGGGAAAACAAACAATGGAGGAAAAGAGCTCTGTCTAGAGATGCACTTCAGAGGGTTTACTAGACTGACTGGGGGACAAGACAGACATTTTGTCACCCATTCACCTTGAAGGGTGTATTCATGAAATGCTTAGATCCTAGTTTTCTCTGGAAAGCAGCAGCTCTATCAAAAACTGAATCCTTGAAAGAAAATCTACCTTATTAAATAGGAAAGGTAACTATTGATAAGTGTAGACCTAGGATTGCATTTACTTTTTTATATGTGTAAACATTTCTGTTTCCACTTACTCACTCTCTCTCAAAACCTTTGATAAACTTATGGTTGTTTCACTAGAACAGTCACACCAATGAAATATATTTCTAAAGGACCTGATCCTAAATAGTCAAGCTGTGTGTACACTGTTCCTACAGGGGCAGCTTACCTGGTATTTCTGGAGTATCTGGTTACAGGAGGATGCTTTCAGAAAGTCACGGGAACTGCACTTCACCTACTGTTTATCTGCAAAGCAAAGTAAGGGCTGGCGAGCTCTGAGGAGAATGTTTCAGTGGCTAATGACTAGTGGTGTCAGGGAGCTGACACCCAGTCAAGCACCAGTAAGTCTGTCTATTTCTCTCTCTCTCATTGAAGCAAGGGGGTAACAGACTGACTCGCTGTCCTGGGTGACCTGAAAATGGTGTCACTGGTATCCCCCGAAAAAATATTTTGTGTTAAAAGAGAAAGTAGTGCACAGAGAAAGTGGTGCACAAAATAAAAAACAAAACGGTTTGTTTTTTATTGGTGGATAACAATAGATTCAGAAACAAACTCCAGCTGCAAGGAAGATCCTGCAAAAATTTCCCAGTATATTGCATCCATCCCACTTAAAGCATTTTACCATTGTGATTTGTTAGAAACACTTTTACTGCTAATAAAATGTGCACCCTCCACAAATAAAAATACTTTATAGTATCCACTAAAAATCCAGGAGGAGTAAAAGCTTTGTCCATTTAAAATGGCAATCATAAAACACTGATGGAAAAATTGTGGCCTAGCTCCCACCTAGATATGACAGGATATAACCAGTCCATATACACATAGTATATATATTGTATGGATGCAGCCCACATATGCATACGTGGCCCACAATGGTAAATAGATAGCGAACCACTGATCTAGATGGAATACTCATAAGTGCCTGAATTTTGGAGCCATGAGTACAGAGTGACAGAGGGGGGAATAGTGAAATGGCAAACCAAGGTGTCAAAAGTAAATGAACCCAAGAATAACCACTTGAGAACAAATTCTCCCTTATTGTCTTTGATACAAAAGGCTATTTACTTTGTACTGGCTGTGAAAAGTGAAAGTAATGGAGTAACGGACATAAGCTTACTTTCTAACTTCTAGCATTCATTTGCTGCTGGTTAAGAAAATGTTAAGCAAACCACACAAAAGATGAGGCCAGAATAGAGATGCTTGCATTTATTTTCACTCTTCGCAAAAGTAGAGTAAGTGAACAGAGCTGGATATATTTGGTGTCTGTTCCATGACCTTGGTGTCTGACCTTGAACAGGACACTTAATTTCTCTCCCTTGGTTTACCCATATGTGTTTTTTACTTTATAAAAATGCATTTAGTACCAAAATGTGCTTGTCACTATAAAAGCACTAAGACAGTCCCTGCTCCAAAACAATCATGAGCCAAAAGCAGACCTAGTGTAGATAGGGTATACTGAGAAATCTAGAGAAGAGGCTAAAATATGTAGTTTTTTGTACAATTAATGTCTTGGTTTTAGTTCACATTTTTAGCATTTTGTGAAGTGAGCCATATTGTCAATGTATTTTAAGAGCCTAGGCTCTTTTTAAAAATAAAATAAACATGAGAGAGAATACATGATGATGTCTTGTGTTTTATCAGCATGCCTTTGATATGGTCTCATTATTAATGAGTGGTTGAGTCAAAAGTGAGTTATGAAGGTCATTGCAAATGAGTGCTAATTAAATTTTTATACTACACCACCATATTTCATAAATGGCTTGAATTAATAAAATAAATGACACAAGACTACATGCAGATAAAAAGGCAATGCTTTACAAGATCCAGGTCCTAGTCTGCTATGCTACTTCCCATCCCCACAAACTTTCCCTAGCACAACTCCACTGTTCACTTGCACATCTGTGTTCCTTTTGAAAAGAGAACTCTTAACACATGACGTTCATTGGTTTCACAAATGAGCCCTAATGAAGGACCTCCAAGCAATAGTTGAGTCCCTAGCAGAAGTGGTGATGACTGAGCTGGCCAAATTTAATTTGTCAGAATGCTGATTTAAACTTGGACGCTAGTTTTAGTTTCTGTAATGTGGATATAGAACAGTCTTGGGAATAGTGGCAGTGTGACAGAGGGAAATAAAGGAGGGGGGATTACCGTATCCGAGGTAGAAGCCAAACTTGAACACCTTAACGGGACTAAGTCGGGCGGACCGGATGATCTCCATCCGAGAATATTGAAGGAACTGGCGTGAGAAATAGCAGGCCCCTTAGCAATAATTTTTAATGAATCTTTAAACTCGGGGGTGGTACCGTTGGACTGGAGAATAGCTAATGTGGTTCCTATTTTCAAGAAAGGGGAAAAAAGGTGACCTGGGTAACTACAGGCCTGTCAGTTTAACATCTGTAATATGCAAGGTCCTGGAGAAAATTTTGAAGGAGAAAGTAGTTAAGGACCTTGAGGTCAATGGCAATTGCGACAAATTACAACATGGTTTTACCAAAGGCAGATCGTGCCAAACCAATCTGATCTCTTTCTTTGAGAAAGTAACAGACTTATTAGATAAGGGAAATGCGGTGGACCTAATATACCTCGATTTCAGTAAAGCGTTTGATATGGTACCGCACGAGGAATTATTGGTTAAATTGGAAAAGGTGGGGATCGATATGAAAATTCAGAGGTGGATAAGGAACTGGTTAATGGGGAGACTGCAGCGGGTCATACTGAAAGGTGAACTGTCAAGTTGGAGGGAGGTCACCAGTGGAGTTCTTCAAGGTTCGGTTTTGGGTCCCATTTATTTAATCTATTTATTACTGACCTCGGAACCAAATGTAGGAGTGGGCTGATAAAGTTTGCGGATGACACAAAGTTGGGAGGTATTGCCAATACGGAGGAGGATCTTGTATGACCTTGTAAATTGGAGTAACGGAAATAGGATGAAATTTAATAGTGAAAAGTGTAAGGTGATGCATTTAGGGATGACTAACAAGAAATTTAGTTACAAACTGGGGACGCATCCGTTGGAAGTAACGGAGGAGGAGAAAGACCTCGGAGTTCTGGTAGACAGCAGGATGACTATGAGTCGGCAATGTGACGTAGCAATGAAAAAAGCCAATGCGGTCTTGGGATGCATTAGGCGAGGTATATCTAGTAGGGATAAGGAGGTGCTGCTTCCGTTGTACAAGGCAGTGGTGAGACCTCATTTGGAGTACTGTGTGCAGTTCTGGTCTCCCATGTTTAAAAAGGATGAATTCAAACTGGAACGGGTACAGAGAAGGGCCACTAGGATGATCAGAGGAATGGAAAACCTGTCGTATGAAAGGAGACTCGAGGAGCTCGGTTTGTTTAGCCTAACCAAAAGAAGGCTGAGGGGAGATATGATTGCTCTCTTTAAATATATCAGAGGGATAAATACCAGGGAGGGAGAGGAATTATTTCAGCTCAGTACTAATGTGGTCACGAGAACGAATGGATATAAACTGGCCGTGGGGAAGTTTAGGCTTGAAATTAGACGAAGGTTTCTAACCATCAGAGGGGTGAAATATTGGAACAGCCTTCCGAGGGAAACAGTGGGGCAAAGGACCTGTCTGGCTTTAAGATTAAGCTAGATAAGTTTATGGAGGGAATGGTTTCATGGGATAACATGATTTTAGTCAAATTAATAGCATGCCATCGCTGGTAAATAGTATCAATGGCCAATGAGGGTCTGGCTGGAGAATCTTGCCTGCATGCTCGGGGTTCTACTGATCGCCATATTTGGGGTCGGGAAGGAATTTTCCTCCAGGGTAGATTGGCAGAGGCCCTGGAGGTTTTTCGCCTTCCTCCGCAGCATGGGGCGGGGTTCCCTAGCTGGAGGATTCTCTGCGACTTGAAGTCTTTAAATCACAGAATTTGGGGACTTCAACAACAGAGTCCAGGGAAAGGGGTTGGGTCAGCTTTTGTGGCCTGCATCATGCGGGAGGTCAGACTAGATGATCATAATAGTCCCTTCTGACCTTAAAGACTATGAGTCTATGAGAAAGAACAGAGCTGTTTCACTGGAAGCAGCTAGTGATTCAAATGAGATTGTTTGTAAGTCTGATTGGAGCACTTGGGCATTGGGTCTCACAGGTATGATCTTCAGGTCATTCATAAGCATCCTTGTGACCTTATCCCCCAGCACATACCTCTTTTTCTTGCTGTCTTCCTTGACCTGGGGCTGAGATCTTGTTGTAACCACATTCTGTTTTTTTCTATTTGGAAGTTTGGGAGAGCAGGTCTCTGGATAAAGGATGTGGCAGTGGTATGAGTGTGACATGTCCTGCCTCTTGCTGATGGAAATTCCTCTCAGCCTTTGTCCTGTGCCCTACTGGCCACCCCAGTACCTTTAGGAAATAGCCAGTACCTAGATGTCTTCTACCTAAAAATTAGTTTCCTAAGGGTTAATGTCTCTCAGAATTCCTTTGCATAAATAGTACTTTACAGTCATTTAACAGCATTCTTCAGCTCTGATGTTTATTTCATCTAAGAGGGGCAAAGAAGTTAATTACTTTGTCTGTCTAGAAATGGAGAGAGACTCACTAACAACCACTAGACATTACTATTCACTTCAATAAGACTGAACTCACAATAGTGGCAGCTGGACTTAATTATAAGTTTGCAACCCTGTGGTTTCAGCAGCAGCTGCTGAAAAATGGATAATGCAAGTAGCCTTCGAAGCCACTCACATTAGAGATAAAAACCTTGTCATTCACCGAGAGAGCCGACTGAACGAGTATTAAAAAGAACAAAGATTTCCCAAGGGAGGGTGCAGGACAAAGTCCCCCCCCCCCCCCATTTGGCTTTCATTCAGGATATGTCGGATGTACAGTATTACATTGTTTTCCCAACAGGACAAGATTTTAGTGAGCGTTTTTGTTTTTTTAAAAGTGGCAATTTAAAAAAACAAACCTTAAATCAGCTAATTGCTGAAAATTAAAATGTAGTGTGTATGTGAATATATGAATGACTTTAATACTGCTCTGAGCTCTCTCAGCTAAATACTGGCTGTGTAGTGAGCATGCAGGCAAGTGGATTAGCTAGGAAATAATACCCGTTATGTTGCACTTTACAAACATTGCCAACTCCTCATGACAATCCTGTGAGGCAAGTATTATTATCCATGCTTTATGCAGTGTAGTTGTAGCTGTTTCAGTCCCAGGATATTAGAGAGAGCGAGAGAGAGAAGATTGGTGAGATGATATCATTTAAGTTAGTCCAATAAACAAATTATCCCTATTTGACAGATAGGGTGACCAGATAACAAGTGTGAAAAATCGTGATTGGGTGGGGGGTAATAGGATCCCATATAAAAAAAACAAAAAAAACAAACCCCAAATATCGGGACTGTCCCTATAAAATCAGGACATCTGGTCACCCTATTGACAGATGAGGGAGAGGACAGGGAAAGGATAAGTGACTTGCTCAAGACTACACAGCAAGTCCCTGGCACCCATGTGACCAAAACTTCTGATCCCATGATATCAACATTGTTTTAGGCTTCTCCGAACATACTTCAATAACCTTGCCTAGATACAGCCAAAGTTGAAAATATCAATTTTATATCTTGGGTACCTTGAATAAAAGTGACTCCTTTTGCTTTTTAAGAAGTTTGAAATATTCTGGTAGTGTTTATCAGCTCTGAACTGAAGTAATTGGAATGCATCTGCTATCCCTTTTTATAGAGAAGTTATTTCCGTCGGCTTCCTTTTTTGTAAATCGAATTGCTTTTGGTTCAACAAGAATTCACAGGCAGTTGCTTTTCTCACTATTACCAATATTGTGAGTACTGTTCTTATTTTCAGGGTTGCTGACTTGAATTTGTGCTCTTTCACAGTAATCTAGTACTGTATCAGAGCTTAGAAAAGCAGACAAAGTTAGAGGAGACACCTACAATCTCACTGATTAGTATTATTTGTTTTGCATCCTTTACACATGAATTCTAGAAAGACTATTAATAGCCAACCAAGGGTCCAACTCATGGAAAAAAATAATCAGCATGTTTCAGTGAAGATTTAGGGACCTATGTCTCAACTCTCTCTCATTTTCAACACAAATTTACCTGCTCCCAACACAAATGGGGTGTGATCTCACTTTTACTGTTTATCAAATATATACAGCAGGAATGCAGAATCGTGAACCAGTGGATGTAGAAAATGTCACTGATTTATAAGAAATCAAACCTAGCATTATTTTATGGTCTCCTATAATGTGTGTTCTTCTGTCTCTCATTCTGGGCCTTTGTCTCCAACAGAAGATATTCTTGAGAACATTGACTAATGTGAGTAATGCTTACTCAAATGAGTAGACTTTCTAAAGCCAACAGAGTTACTGAATAAGTGTCAATCAGGGTTTCCAGGATCAGTCCCTTAGTGAATCACTTTTAGATCTTGATACATTGAGACAAATTGATGGGAATCCTACAAACTCCCTGCTTAGCACATATACATGGGAGCTAAATTCTTCCTTGGATGCATATTTTGAATTTCCATTTAAAATCAGTTTCAAATTTGTAATAAAATTTTCTCCCCATTAGAAGCTCTGTATGTATTTGTGGGTAGGAATTTGGTCCTATATTTGACTGACTGAACTTTTTTCCCTACATGTAATAATCCCATTTTAAATTACCTGTATATTGAATGGCAGACTAGAAGAAAGGAGAAATGCTCCAATGAAGAATTGGGAGGGAGGGGCTCAACAGAGTGTAAGTGGGCCTGTTAAATGTCAGTTACTGAAGTCTACAAATAGAGGGCTTAATTCACCTCTGGCATAAACATGTGCCAACCCATTGATGTCATTGGAGTGGTGCCTCTTTACACCACTGTTGAATTTGGCCACAATCTACTTCATGCTCCTCCTCTGTCCCATCACTGATCCCAAAGTTTTGCTTCATCACGGGAAAGAAAATAAACTTAGAACAAAGAAAATGCTGCAGAAGCACGTGGAAAAAAGCGTTAAGAGTAGCTAAGTGTGCCACTCCTCCTCCTCCTTGTATTCCTGGTAGTTTAGGGTAGCAATCCATTTATCATGACAATAATTCATTATCCTGCCAGCCCTTAGGCATTATCATTTAGTTTGACAAGCAGATAATAGAGAAAGTTGAAAGGTGTAGAGACTGATGAGCTACTATATATGAGAAACTAGTTATCTTGTTTGGGTTTTCTTTTGGCTGGATTATTTATCTGGGTAATGAAATTACATTGAAACTTTAAAAAAAAAGTATCTAGTAATGAAAGGGTAGACCAAATAGAAATTCAATTAATCAACCAATGAAATGCAGCCCCCTCTGTGGTGGAATGTGGAAGCTCTTCAAATCTGCAATGAATAATGATGCTACAGCACAAGTTAGGAAACGGAGTGAAGGACACGGTGGTGCTGGCAGACCAGGTGCCAGCTTGTGTCAAACTCCCAGGGCCTCACTGAACACTGACAAATTAATAGCAAATTAATAGGAAACAAGTCTGGCTTACGTGTCGATTAGTAGTATAGTTAAAGGAGATATTAGTGTTATAAGAATGTGTCAATGTTTAGACTTTATGGAATGCTTGTAGGATACTGCATATATTAATCCCACTTATAATGTCTGTATCCCATGGTATAAAGTTATATTGAGTGCTTGCGTTTTAAACGTCTGCAATTGCATCTCCACCATGATTTCAACAGCTTCCACCCCACCATCAACCTCAGCCTGGACCAATCTACACTGGAGTCCACTTCCTAGACACCACGGTGCAAATAAGTGACGGTCACATTAACACTACCCTATAACGAAAACACACAGACAGCTATGCCTAACTTCATGCCTCCAGCTTCCATCCCGGACACACCACATGATCCATTGTCTACAGCCAAGCACTGAGGTACAACCTCATCTGCTCCAACCCCTCAGACAGAGACCAACACCTACAAAATCTTCACCAAGCATTCTCAAAACTACGATATCTGCATGAGGAAATAAGGAAACAGATCAACAGAGCCAGACGTGTACCCAGAAGCCTCCTACCCCAAGACAAGCCCAAGAAAGAAACCAACAGAACTCCACCGGCCATCACATACAGTCCCCAGCTAAAACCTCTCCAACGCCTCTATAACCCATCCTGGACAACGATCCCTCACTTTCACAGGCCTTGGGTGGCAGGCCAGTTCTCGCCCACAGACAACCCGCAAACCTGAAGCATATTCTCACCAGTAACTACACACTGCACCATAGTAACTCTAACTCAGGAACCAATCCATGCAACAAACCTCAATGCCAACTCTGCCCAAGTATCTACATCAGCGACACCATCACAGGACCTAACCAGATCAGCTACACCATCACCAGTTCATTCACCTGCACGTCCACCAATGTAATATACTCCATCATATGCCAGCAATGCTCCTCTCCTATGTACATCGGCCAAACTGGACAGTCCCTACGTAAAAAGATAAATGGACACAAATCAGATATTAGGAATGGCAATATACAAAAACCTGTAGGAGAACACTTCAGTCTCCCTGGACACACAATAGCAGATGTAAAGGTAGCCATCCTGCAGCAAAAAAACTTCATGACCAGACTTCAAAGAGAAACTGCTGAGCTTCAGTTCATCTGCAAATTTGACACCATCAGCTCAGGATTAAACAAAGACTGTGAATGGCTATCCAACTACAGAAGCAGTTTCTCAACTGCTAGAAGAGGGCGTCATCCTCCCCGATTTAACTAACCTCGTTATCTATAGCCTGACTCATTCTTGCTTGCATATTTATACCCGCCTCTGGAAATTTCCACTACATGCATCCGACGAAGTGGGTATTCACCCACGAAAGCTCATGCTCCAATACGTCTGTTAGTCTATAAGGTGCCACAGGACTCTTTGCTGCTTTTTCAGATCCAGATTAACCCGGCTACCCCTCTGATATCTGCAATTGTGTAACTCAGCAAACAGGAAAAGAAGCACTGATTAAGGTAAAGTGCTCGTCCAGCACATAAGATGGTGCAGTGAAGGCAAATGAGATATTGTGTAGCATCAAAGAACAGAGACCTAGTCGATGGCATTCCTAACTCACTCCAGGAAGGGGAGGCATGCACAGGGACTCATCCCAGCAGCTTGGATTCTGGAGTGAAGGGGATAAAAATCCCTGATAAAGAGAAACTGGGATCTTTATGCTGTATGGACTGTGAGGGCAAAGATTTCTAAACATAAGCAAGAGATCCCCATGCTGCTTGGCAGGGGTCAGCCATAAAGGACGTATAGATCTGCTTATTATAGAAGCTTATGTTGCCTTTTTAAATCTAAGACACTATCTCATTTGTGTGTATATGTTTCCTGTTTTAACCTTGTAAATCACTCTTTAATTAGTTAAATACATCTTTAGTTACTTTAATACAGGATTGGCTACAGGCATTGTCTTTGGTTTGAGATCCGAGTACAATTGACCTGGGGTAAGTGACTGGGAGTAACCTGAATATTGTTGTGATTTTTGGTGTAAAGTGGCCATCTATCACATAGTCCAACTTCCTTGAGTGGCAAGATAGATTGGAATGTCCCAGGGGTCTGTCTGTGACTCCATGGTAAGACTGTTGTAGTGCTTTAGGAGTTTACACTTGTTACTGGGTTGGTGAAATCTAATTATAGAACATACAACCAGTTTGGGGTTTCTGCCTTGTTTTTTGACAGTCTGCCCTCCATGTTGGCACTCACAGTTGTGATCTACTCTGGACAGTGTGACAGACAATATGAACAATTGGCACCTCAGAGGGAATTTTAGGTAGGCAGAATGTAATTACCAGAATTTCCACCGATTCTTAAATGACTACAAGTTCTTATTACATTGGAGGGGTATATATTCCAATTTTTTAAAACAAAGTACTGGTAACAGGCATAATTTTGTAAATTGCAAGTAATATTAACCCAAATTACTTTAAAAATGTTAAAAAAGAGGTGGGTTTTTTTTTACCCACAAAAGCTTATGCCCAAATGAATCTGTTAGTCTTTAAGGTGCCACCAAACGCCTTGTTGTTTTTGTGGATACAGACTAACATGGCTACCCCTCTGAGATTTAAAAATTTTAGTTATTCATTAAGTATTAGTTTTAGACTTTGTATTAAAGTTGCTTGACTGTCTTATTTTGTTTCTTTCTATAAGTAATGTGCAAAGGGTATTTCTACAGTGGGTTTCATAGTATTTATTACACAAAACTTTACTTTTTATTGTTCAAAAGTTAGCCTAATGCTTAATACGTTACACACTTTGTATGGTTTAATGAACACCTCAATAGAAATGAACCTTTTAAATGTGTTAGTTTAACCCATTCTTTGTGGGCCTGATTTTATAACCCTAACTCCTATACATAATCCTGTTGTGAAATCACTGGAGTGGAGTGACTAAAGTTTGTGTGATTGGATCCTAGAATGGAAAACAGTTCAGCAGTTCGATATAGGCTATTTGGCTGTTCAGGAAAATATACACTACCCTCCTGTTTTGTTTTGGGGGTTTTATGTAGCACTTTAGGGGACTTCCAAAATATTCAGAAAAATGAGATTTGGCGTACATAGGTGAAGAAACCCCAGTCCTTGGGGGGGAATGTAACCAATCTGCAGTTAATCTAGAATCTCAGGTGACTGGAGGCTGTTGAAACATGACTAATCTGTATTTGCAAATTTTCTTCATTAAATGAAATCCATCCTACCTGTCTGCCCTTTTTTTGTGAAGCTTAATTTTACATAATTTTGATCAAATGTCAATGCACCACTGGTATCTTTCTGTTTTTAAAATAGCTGTATCAAAACATCAACGGGCAACTGTCTACGTGAGTTAGGCTTGCACCCAAATTTATCAGCGGAAGAAAATATTCTCTGTATGTATCTGCTTTATCAGCACATGTGCTTTGGCATTCAGTAGCAGACCATGCTTTAAAATATTGTCCATCATAATCAAGGTTATTCAGTCCAGTTACCTTGTGCAAACAGTTCTGGCTGGTCTATGTACAGTTCATTTTGTACTATGTGGTTCATTACACTGAGTTTCTTTTGGTCTTTAGCTAGACAAAGATTCTTATCAAATAAATCAGATGATAGTTACTTAGGCTGTTTCTATCCCATATCAGAATCCCTGACCTAGTTGTTTTAAAGAGGTCATTTTCTATGCTCTGATAGAAATGGTGACAGAAATAAGGGCTCCTAGGGTTTTATGTGGTCATTATTAACTTGCTTCAGTGCTGAACAGGAAACCTGTACTTTGTGGGGAGTTTTTAGCAATAACAGAAGAAAAATTTCTGCCTAGGTTGTGACTATCCTATCTAATGCTCATGTCTTCTCATTACAGCAGTAACTCCCAACAGGGTGTGTATTGGTCTTATTAATACACATCCTTAATGCACAGATGTATGAAGAGGAAGGCTGCATTCTTTCCTTATCCAGGAAACACCCCAATATCCTACTTTTTGCTATTAAAATGTGGCTCTTGGCTTTACATTTTATTTTTTTCTAAAATCGACATTTTAAATGACTTCCTGAGGAGTGGGGGAAAGATATATACAGTGTATGAGTGCAGAGAGGAAAATATTCATTTACAGTTAATGCTGCAAACTGTCTGCTTTATCTTTCTTTGGACTCTGCTATGTAACATTGTCATTGAGACTTGGGATCTCTAATTTGAGAAACTTCATTTGGTTTATTTACAAATAGGATCAAACCCATTTTTAAAAAAAATGTCTGATGAACTAGTAATCCCTCTCTTCCCCCCCCCCCCATTCACTTCAGAAACATCAATCCATAGACCAGCAGCTGCTGACTAAAATTGACATTTCAGCACTGTGATTAATCAATGCAAAAGATAAGAACACATATATATCCATTCCAGGTGATATTCCAAGATTATTGCGAAAACATTCAGCAAATATGGCTCAAGGAGGTATAAAGTGCCTTCCCTCTTTGTCTGGATTTTGGGCCAACAAAGCTCATTGTGCCAGGCCCACAAGGGAGATGCACTGCTGCATAAAGCCGACTCTGCTTCTGACTCTGCTCTCAGTTGGGTTTACTTAAAGTGTGGTGTTGTACAGATATAACACTGTAGGTACCTGGCATTACCCTCCTCCTGGAGCTGCTAAATCAATATAATGTTCTGACCCCATATTTACACCATCGGTGCCCACTTTAGTATTGCATCAACCTGTTACGCACCCACCACCGTGATTTCAGAGCCAGCTACTTTCCACTGGTTCACCCTGGAGCTCCTAGGCTGATACATTTCTGCTACTGTGCACATCAATAAAAGCTGTTCTGTGGGCATTGTGCCATGGGTGAATTTGGGCCCATGTCTTATGTAAAAAGCTACTCCCATGCACTGGACATGCAAGCAGCTTTTAACTAGACATCAGGATTATTTTGTTTATTTCCAAAGGAAAGTGAACACTTAGGCTTTCAAAGGACTTACATAAGAAAATTTAATCATAAATTTTCTGTTTTCTGATTATAGCAATCTGAGACCATCTTTCAGATTGCAAAAATGTGTCTGAAGTGATCAAAAGATCCCTGTGCATATACTGACATGAAGAAAAGCTTGACTTAGTTACATGTCAAGTAAAAGTGTCTGTGTCAAATATAGGCTTTGAAAAGGCAGTCCAGGAGCATGATGGGAAGAGGAAGCTGGCAGCATGTTTCTTTCAAAAGCTCTTGGCTTGTGTTGAGAAATCCACTGCAAAGGGTTGAGGAATTACTACTGCATCTAATTGTATGTTTTCTATAGATTTTCACAACTGAATGTTAATGGGCCAGATTCTCAGCGGGTGTTAGTTGGCATAGCTCCATAGACTGAAATAGAGCTATACTGTTTACACCAGCTGAGAGTCTGTCTCATTTTCCCTAATTCTTATAAAAACTGGACAAGTAGTTGAGTAATTAGAATGCGTCAGTAATCCAGAGGTAGCCAAATCAATAATCCTACACAACCTATTTTTTGTAAATTTCCATAATTCCCACTCTGTTACATGTGTTTATTGAAGCTGGAGAGTTAAAAGCAGGGGGCACAGGACAGTGGTTAGGTTTTCCTCCAGGAATTGTGTGCAGGGTAGTTAGTGGAGCTCAGATTAAGCCAATGAACAGTTTTTGAAAAGACCTTGGTAACGTATTCATTTGAATTCTCAGGACTCACTATTTCCAGACTCTCCTTCTCTACTAGTTGTGGTTGAGGTTTATTTTTGTCCACATTTTGTTGTATTATATGCACCAACCCCAATCATTCAGTCTACCTGATCCCCTTGAAAATGTTTTAAAAACAAAGCCAAACCAAAAACAAAAAAACCCAGAATATCTATTGCAAGTGTGAACCAAAGGCTAAAGTAATGTTCCTGCATCTTTTTTTCTGTCAACCTTTGATACTCCTAGATAATAATAGAAAAGCATGTTGTTAGTCTCACATACCTTTCTTTTTCTCTGTGTCACAGCCAATTCAATCACTTTTTTGTCACTCATTTGTACATTGAAAGGTCAAAATATACAATCTGTTTTCTTACTGCATGCCCCCTTCTTTGTGTTCTATAAATAGGCACGTTACATGCATCTGTTCCTACATTTATCAGATTATTTTTCTTCCTCAAACATGAACATTGCTTTACTGTGTTACCAGGAGGGTAACATTTGCCCCAATTAAGCTCAAACACAATTTGAGCCTAACTGTGTCAGGAATGTGCTTTTTGCTGTTCTGGTGCAGATCTGCTCAAATTTAGGCAAATTATAGGCCTTTGAAAAATTTCAGTTCACACAGGCTCAGAGCCTTTAGATTTTGGTAGCTAAAATCTCCAAAGATTCTGTTCACCCTGAGTACAATCAAGCCTCTCGCAGCTTCTTGTGCTGACCAGTCTGTGCATGTGCCATCCCCACAGAACAAATGAGCACGCTCCATCCCCTTACAGTTCCTGCATGTAACTGGATGGCGCATGCCCTATCCCATCAGAGCAAATGAGCATGTATCTTCCACCCTGGGGTTACAGGAACAAAACCTGATGTTCTCTGTAATGGTTGCTTCCTGCTCTTCCAGACTGGGATGTGTCCAGGTACCAGAACTGAAAGCCGGGAGTATCTCTCTCTCCTGTGCTTTCAATGACCTCCTCTCCCAATTGATGCCCAGGCAGTGAGGGGGAAGGAGCTGCCTGATCTGAATACAGAAAAGGACAAGCTGAGCTGAGGAGAGGGAAAAGAGTGGACTGGGACAAGGAACCTGGCGATACTGGGACTCGAGTTGGGGGAAAAGGGGAGTAAAATATAGATTGGCAGCCGGGGCGGCTGGGACTGGCTGGGCAAGGAAGCAGGGACCACGGTGAGAAGGGAGAAGGATACTCTTTTCCTCTTGGCTGAAGATGGTGTCTGATGTAAAGCAAAACCCTGATCTTGGCAGTGAATTAGAGATAACAAGCCATCCATCCACAATCCTGTCCAAACTGCCTGCTAAACCCTACCCCTCTGTCATCAGTATCCTTCATTCCATGCCAGAATGAAATCTGGAATTCTAGTACTTCAGAGATACTTGTCATGCCTGGCAGTACAAAACCCAAAGGTCTCCTTGTTTGTGACAGTTCTGATGTATTTGTGTAGTAATTAATGTGGGTGCAGATTTCCTTATGGCACTACCGTGTTTCATGGGCTTCCATCATTCCTTAGGTAGCTTCAGTGAACAAAATATTAAACATTAGATGCAGTGAGGGACGAGGTGGCAGATGCTTTTACAAATAATGAGATTAAATGTACTCTAGTACTTGGGCTTGTTCCCGATTCTGCTGTAGTTGATCGGAGGTTTGTAATTGACTTGACTTGTTCCAGGATTGGGCTCTTGATATAGGTGAACAATGGAATTTCATACAGTACCAGCGTGGAGTCCCCAAATTAATCTCTCAACGGTGTGTTCTGCATAGTCTACAACTGTATATTTGGGGAAAGGAGAACAAAGCAAAATCCAAGTAAAATTAAATTTGGCTGCTATTTCAATTTAGTGGATCTTTAAAAAACTTTATAATGCTTTTAAATAACAGGTGGAATTGGTATTCTGTGTGTGTGTGTGTGTGTGTGTGTGTGTGTGTGTGTGTATATATATATATATATATATATATATATATATATAATAGAGAGAGAGAGAGAGAGAGTTTCTAAAAGGAAGAGCAGAGGAGTTTTATTTGAGAATATATTTACATATTGCATCTAATTCTGATCTCATTTACATCAGTGTAAATTGGGAATAATTGCACTGATGTCAATTTTTGTTGAAAACGAACAGAAAAGATAACCTTCTGTAGCAGAGCTGCAATGAGTAGACGTGTTCTGAAGACAGGTTCTTCATATTCAAATTGAAACAAGAAAGAGAATTGGTAACCCCTGTTTAACATCTGGTTATTACCTTAGTTGGCTTCATTTATCATTACAGTTTGGAAACATTCGGTGTTTCGGTTTCCGTTGTTTTTAAACAGAGCACACCTTCTACAGACCAGTTGTTCCATTTCCAGCTAGACTGCTGCTTTATTTTAAAGTCTTGCCAATCAGGTTTTTCATATTCTGTTACTGATTCTTTCTATTTTTTTTTTAATCTTAAAGGGACTAAACCCACCACTGTGCCAGCCAACTCTGGATTGTAATTTTCTGAGCTTTTTAGTTTGCTGTTGGCATTGGTTGGACATGCCTGTCAGCCCTGACTCAGCTGTTACTCTGTTCTTGTTTTTTTCACTCTTAATAAAAATGTTAAGGAATGGTTTTAAAAGAAGCCACTAGTCTTAGCTATTTTAATAACATTTAAAAGTAGGGATGGTAGTAGCTGAGCTCTGAATATCATTGTTCCTGGCCATTCTTACCTTTTCAGTCTGGAAGACCTTGGTCACCTGAGTTTAGAGAAAAGACTAAAAAAACAAATTTTGCAGCATAATATTACCCCCTCCCAGCTTCCCCCTTCACTAGGTTCGTTCTTGTCCTCTTCTTTGGGCCAGTGTTATTGTTGACTATCTTCCCAAGAGTACTTAATGCAAATGTCTCTTGTACTATCTAATTCTTTTTTCTGTTTCTGTATTATTGATATTGGTGGGAGGAAAGTCAGATAAAATAGATACTCTTTTTTGCACTGACAACATATTGTGCCATTTATAAAATAAATAAATCCCTACAATAAATTACTGTTTCCGTCCATATACTAACTTCATGCATTACTACGCTACTAACTTTAGCAACAAGTTGTGACAATGTTTGCCCCTTTAATTTAATTAGTAACATTATGTTATGTTGGTATCATAGTGGACATTTTCTGAAAGTGATTTTTGGTTGCCTCCATTTTTTTGTTTCCCAACCTAACACCTTAAAGGGGGCCTGATTTTTTCAGAGGGTGAGTGCTCAGTGGTTTCTGAAATCAGACCTGTTAAAGGTGAGTCCAGTTTCCCCCCCAAAAAAATTTAAGTTTCTCAATCACCAGTCAATTTTGGAAAATCGTAGCCTTAGTCTGCAAAACTGATGATGATGATACAATACATTGGACTGGATAACATGTTAGTGGCTAAAGAGCTTAAGATCTTTGTACTTGAGAGAGATTCTCTTTCTCCCAGTGACAGGTCATGGCAATTTTAATGAATATAGTTGTTGGAGGTGATTCATAGATTCTAAGGCTAGATGGGACTATGGTGACCATATAGACTAGGGGTCGGCAACGTCTGGCACGCAGCTCACCAGGGTAAGCACCCTAGCGGGCCGGGCCAGTTTATTTACCTGCTGACACGGCAGGTTCGGCCGATCGCGGCCCCCACTCGCCGCGGTTCGCCGTCCTGGGCCAATGGGGGCGGCAGGAAGCGGCGCGGGCCGAGGGATGTGCTGGCCGCAGCTTCCCACCGCCCCCATTGGCCCGGGACAGCGAACCGCGGCGAGTGGGGGCCGCGATCGGCTGAACCTGCCGCGTCAGCAGGTAAATAAACTGGCCCGGACAGCTAGGGTGCTTACCTTGGCGAGCTGCGTGCTGAACGTTGCCTGATCTAGACTGATCTCCTGTATAACACAGGTAATAGAACTTCCCTGAATTAATTCCTGTTTGAATTAGAGCATATCTTTCAGGAAAAACTTCAGAAAAATCTAATCTTAAATTTTAAAAATTGCCAGTGATGGAGAATTCACTGCAACTCATTGGTAAGTTGTTCCAATGGTTAATTACCCTCATTTTCAAAACTTTGCACCTTTTTTCTAGTCTGAAATTGTCTAGCTTCAACTTCTAGCCATTGTCTCTTGTTGGAAGCTGGAGATGGGGAGCCCCCTTCCTTTAATACAGAAAGAACTTTCTTGCAAGACATTCTCCATGACAGTGTGTTGATTTTTAGGACACTTCCCCAACAATCTTTGGTCTAAAATAGTCAAGCTGCAAAGCTCAAATTTTCTCCCAAGCTGTTGGAAAGCTGGGGCATCAATAAGGGTGGAGAGTAGTGGATATTTCTTCATTTTTAGCCAGAAGAGTTAAGTGGGTCTGAAATAAATTAGAATTGTATTTTTCAATTTTGTTCAGGTTGTCTAGACCCTTGCACAGGCATCAATGATTTTATTTATTTCCCTTTGCATAACAAATGAACATTTTGCATGTATAATGCTCTTTTTAGCTAAAAAGATCTGAAAGCTTAGTGTTACCTTCATTTTACAGATGGGGAAACTGAAGCACAGAAATATCTTGGGTTCATTTTATATGTATATTCAAGTCTCTGGGTTCACATGCAAAATGGAATAAGAACATATACATTTGGGCCCTTTAAGGCAAAAAGAAAAGGGTAGTCCCTCTCATCTTCCTGATTATCCTTCCGGCAAAAAGAGACTGGCCTTCCAACATGCTCTGGCGGGCATTTGTCAGATGAGCAGAAGCCATTTCCACAGATGAGGGTCCTCTGGTATAAAAACTATAGTGCCAGCTATGGATATTAAAATCTAGGGACTGAGAGCTGGAGTGTTCCAATTACATTAAGTAATATAGAGGCATGTGAGATGAGAGGCAGTTTCTAAAGTAGCCAGACATGAAACCATATAAGTCTTTTACAGCTGAAGGCCAAAAACTTGAGCTGCAGCTGGAAACCTATTGGAAGGCAGCATAATTGTAGGAAGACTGGTGTAGGTGACTTGTGACTAGTATTATGGAGCAGCTGAATACTACCCCTAAGTAGGACATATTGAAGCCCCAAAGAGATTGCATCACAGCCATCCAAGGTAGAAGTGGCAGCTTTATTGACATAACTGGTATTTAACTTACTTTCACAGTATCAATATTATTGTGATCGAACAGTCTTAAGCATTGCAGGATCATGTCTTCACCTAGGTGAACTGTTCTTAAACAATTTCTCCAGTGTATTAGACATGCATTTGCTTTCCTTTGATGCCAGATGGCATCTTTTCTCTCATTGCACCTTTTCTTCATTAATTTTTTTAATCCAGTCAATGGAAACAAGATTGGGCCCCAAATTCTGTTTACATTTAATGTTTGCAATCTCCTCTTGTGGTGTGTAGGCACATTGTTGGGAATTCCAGGTCTTCCCTGCCACTCAACATTTTATAGAGTTGGGAATGTAATTCCTCCATAGAATTGCAATATTAAAAAGTAACTTATCGTGTTTTACTCCACTGTGACATGGTGCGTCTCCACCTTGATTACTATAACCTCCTATCTGGCCATTACAAATGCAATTGTAACACACTTATACAGTGTGTGTTGTGTTCTTCTCTAGTGGCTAGTCCATAGAGAGGATAATGGTCTACTACTGCTTTCCGCTAATGGAATAGCTCCTTTACATGAAGTGGAAGAAGTCCGTGCTTTGGTGCTGAAAGTCTTTTGTCAAACTGAGGTGATGACCTTTGGTGGGATTGTTACCCAAGGTGAACTGAATTCTTCTGTTGAATACCCTGTGGTATTTTATAGACTTTTGTATATTGTACCTCAGTACAATTTATTCACTCTTTTCTACAGCTGTGATTAGAAAATGTCTGTACATTTAGCCAATTTACTTTCCATGAACTCTTACTGCCAAATTTTGCTGTCTCGTACACCATTGTAAATGGGGAGCAACTCCATTGAAGCCAGTGGAGTATCTAAAGTCACTGGTTTAACTGAGAATGGAGAGCCTGTTTGGAAAACCCTATGGAAGGAGGCTAAATAGAGGAAATATCTGCAAGGCTTCCTTCAAGGAATTTTCATCCCAGCCCCACTGAGTGGAGGACTAGGTTTGTAACCTGTGAAACAGGCCACGGGGCTTGGCCCTTGAATATCCTGGTATCCTCCTGGATCTTGTGGTATCAGCAGGAGAAAAAGGCCTTCTGAGTGCAGATTCTCTGATGCCTGTTCATCTCTCTCTTTGGTAGCACAGCTCCAATGGGATCTTCTATGGCACTTCACAGCCCTGTACTCCCTGATTTGATCTGCACTCAGAATGGGAAGCACCAAATTACTTTGATTCTCTTTGGTATTTCAAGTCTGATGACAAAGACTGGAAATCTCATGAGAGAGAAATTTCATGAGATTTCCACCCAGTCATGTAGTCCCAAGAAGTTTGGATAAAGTTAAAAAGATCCACAACTCTGATCTTCTGCACCTTTTTGATTTGCCAACACCTAATCTAAATGCAATTATGCCTATATCAAAATCAAATATTATAAAGTCAGGACTCTTGTGCTGCATTCCCTGGTAACCAAATAGTGAGGAGTAGTATCATCATGAATTTTTGTGATGTGAGGATAAAAGCAAAATCCTTTTGGAATTAAGACTAATGCACACATGGATCTTATCCAGTGGATGTCTCCTTTAAGGCCTATCTGGATTATATCTGCTTTATTAAATTGTAATATTAAACAAAACAGAAGACTGCTCTCAAGAGTCTGAGATCTTTTAATTAAAAAAGCAGAGAACTCTATTAAAGAACAATATGTGGCAAAAGCTTGGAATAAATCTTTCTGGTAGATGGTTTAGATATTTAATCTCATAAATCACTTCTTGTTCTAATTTAGATCTCAGACGTTGCAGTGGGGTATGCATGTATTTTTTCATATAGTAGAATGAAACTAAAGAATTCAGTTTCTAAATGTCTTGCTCCACTAAATAAACTCTGCCAGTTTTTGACATGTGCTATTACTGGTAAGTCATTCTTGCCATTTAAATCTTGTTTCATACTACTATATATTTAGAATTTTATAGGGTATGGGTACGTAGGCTGGTAAACACTCCTCTTGAAGTTAATCAAAAATAATGTCCTGTTTATAGACGATCTTACAGTATTGAATAGAGAACTATACTACTTTATAGAATTTCAGAGGAGGGCCCAAAAAAACCCATAGAAAGGTCTTATTCTCCTTAAAATTCTATACTTTAGGGTCATTTCTATAGAGCCCTATTGGTTCACTTCTAGTAAAATCCCAAAGGGCTTTTCCTTAAGGGAGTAAGCCATTTTGGTGAGTGAATGGAGAAACAGGTCTACGCTCCGAACTTTGGTTGGTAAAGGGGTGTGTGTGTGTGTGTGTGTGTGTGTGTTTTAATTTATTATATATATAAATTAAAATACGCACACGCTTGAAAAGCCCTAGGGTGGATGCAGTTACACTGGCATAAAAGTGCTTTTGCTCATATAGTTTATTTTGCTTGGGGAAGTGCTTTTTCTAGTATACGTATACCAGCAAACCTTTTCTAGTGTAGACTAACGGGTGTGTTTTGCAGTGGCTTGAGTAAGGGGAAGCAGTATCCTCCCCTGCCAGACCTCAGAGCTGTTATAGGAACCACAGCTGTGGTCTCCATTGCTGCTGCACCATCCTCCACAACGGTCTGTGTGTTGTAGCCATGGTCCTTCCTCTGCTTCTGCCTCTCCCCACAAACACCATTGTGTACTTAGCTCTGTTGAACACATATGTGGTGGGAACCTCATGTAGCAGAGCTGTACCAGTTCTACTGCTTGTTGGGTAGTTCCATGTCTGTCTCTGGAGAGCAGGGTTGGTCCCTTTTTTATTCCATCAAAGCAGGGCAGAGCCTTTCTGCATGCTCACTGCTTAACCTTGGGCAAGTCATTACCCACAAGCTCTAAAGTTTCTTCAGCTCTGTAATGGAGATGAAAATACTGGCCTGCTTCCCAGGGATACTTTGTTAATTAAAGTGATGAGCTGTGAGATCTTATAGGTGAAGAAACCCGGGCACCAAAAGTGGGGATAATGACACTTATCCTGTGTGATAAATGCTCTGAAATCTTTGCATAAGAAGTGTGATATAAGGGCTTATAAGTGCAAACTATTCTCCTTTCTCCTGAAAGGTTTGTATTACAACCTATTTGTTGTCTTCTGTGAATTTGTTTTTCTTTTTTTAACAGAAGTTATGAACATCCCTTTAGGTGGTGGCCCTGCACAAAAGGAATGTACCGTAAACAGCAGCTATGTGTTTACTGGTGTGTAGGGCTAGCAGGTGGAAGGGTGCTCTCCAATTCCAACTGCAGCAGATACTGCTGCTGTATTTGACAACAGCTGAGAGAAAACGTATGTAACTGTGCACTCCTGCAATACTTTGGGTTATTATGACTAATTGCTTTTGTCCTGTAATGCTGGAGTTTCCATTCTCTAGATTCCAAAGAGACATGAAAAATATGTAGACCAAATCTAAAAGAGGAGTATTTGAGCAGCTTGTTCACCCAAATGATAAACTAACTGCTAAGGAACGAAGAGAGCCTCCAAAAGACAAAGCAAATTAATGGAAAGCATTGAACAGTGCAAAGGAAATGAACAATATTGTTTTGGTTATAAATTCCAAACTAGAATCTAAGCGTAAGAGAGTGGGGATTATTTTGTGGGGGTGGGGGGAGAGTTTGTGGGGATCTGAGATTTTTTGAGTGAAATAGCAGACCCAGTGAAATCAACGGGAGTTTTATCATTGACACTGGAGCCAAGATTTCATCCCTAGACAGTTATGAAGCTCACCCAGTTGCTATATCAGTGTTTAGGAACCAGTTCAGGAATACTAAAAAGAAAAACTTTGGAATCTGGCAAGTCCCAGGACAGCAATTGAATATAGGTGAGGAGATTAAATAATGAAAAGTATCTTAAACAAACTTCTCAATGCATTTGAACAAATCAAACGTTTATACTCTTTCTCTATATTTATAACCATTATTTTGAGAGAGTAGGACTATTTGTTATAATTTGTTATAGGTGGACTCCTTTTTGCATAACTGAAGATTCTCAATGGATTTGGCAAAAACCTGCTAGGATATGTGTGGGTTTATACAATATATGTATTTATGTATATTGTATGCATCAACCCTATGTATCAGAGAGTGGAACATATACAAGATTTTAAGTAAGCAATGTAAAAGCAAACAAGCAACAATCAAACATAAAGCCACTCCAATATCATGTATTCCTTAATGCTTAATCCATTTTTTAAAAATGAGGACTCTGTTAGTAATTGCTAAATGAACTGTCTGTAACTGTAGTCTACATTTTTGTTTTGGCATCTGTCCAATTTAAATTATGATTACATTTCCTTATGTTTCCCACCCCCAATATATTACATTGGAATTATAAGACTCAATTCTTCTCCCAGTGGAGTCAATGGCAAAACTCCCATTATTATCAGAGAGCAAAACTGTTATTTCAGAAAGGGAATTCAGATCAATATGGGAAAGCATGAATTAAAAACAATCTTGCAATCTCTGTATATTTTCCATGTTGTAAGAATATACAAATATGTTGAGATCCATATTAATATATAGCTACATGCTATACCATATTCCTCTAATCCTGCATTAGGATGATTAAAAGTGGACATTATTCAATATGATAAAATGTATCTTACATAATGTATTATTTATAAGTAATAAAATAATCATGAAACATGAGTGGCATTTGATTATTAAATGGCCATTGTCAGTTAAAGGATCATCTGTTCTAAACAAATGTATTCTTTGCAACTAATATTACCCTGGATTGTTAAAATATGCAACGGTCAACTTTACTTTTTTGCTATTGATGACATTTGTTTACTTATTGCCTTGCCAAGTGAAAGGCAATGAAAATTAACCAAATATGTTTAAATTTTGCATCTATTCACTTTCTGGTTCTCTGTGCTGCATGGTTGGGGTTGCCAACACACATGGAAACTATAAAGGGAGCAGGATGGAGGCAGTGCCATGACTGTTGGTATAAATTGCTTACAATGCTTCGCTGTCCTCTTCAAATCACTTTTCCTGTGGTATTTTTCTAAGTGAAAATATATAGTTTTAAGTAATCAATTATTAATAGGTATTTGTATATAGCAGTAGGGCCCAGAGATGCCAAAAGGGTGTAATAGGAGATTGTAAGCAATGTTCTGTGTCTATATAGACACAGTAAGGGCCCATGCCTGGAATATAATTATATACTTGTAATTTTTCTTCTCAGGTGAGTTGCTCCATTGAAGCCATAAGAACTATTCACCCGAGTTAAGGTATTTGTGCATGTAAACATTTGCGGGATCAGGCTCCTAATTCAGCAAATGCTTACCTTTTTGCATGTGAGTAATTTCTTTTTATTTCACTGGGACTACTCATGCTCAAAGATAAGAAAGCTCTTGAATGTTTGGCTGAATTGGGGACTAAATTTGGGACTGTAGCACTCTAAGTTCCTAGCCAAAGCTCTCTTTCAGATTCCTATTTTCACTCCGGGACTGATTCTACTTTAGAGGTCTACAAATATGAAAAGCGACTAGACAGCAGTATTTTTAATACTTTCATTGGAAATCAATGAAAGCCCTGTAGTTGTTTTAACGAGTATTGTTCTTTTGTAAAGCTCTATTTTTTGAGATTTGGAGAATTTGATGCTATAGCTGGTTAAGTATCTCCAGGAACAGGTTCTTATTAACATGTACATGACAAACACAGATCTCTAGATGTTAGTTTAAAACAATCACATTACTATAACCACTTGAAGCATCAGCAAATTCCCAAACCCCACTTCTCTCCTTAAATATTGCTAGCAGGGTTGTGTCTAGAGAAAATCAGAGATAGATAAAATGTAGTAAACATAAGGCTGTTTCCTCCATGAAATAAATGCATTTTGCAGGTAGAATCAAACAGACAGCATTCAGTAAAACACTGAATGTGAAGCACTAACATAGTTTCACTGAGAAGCTTATTTGAAAGGGTAGCTTTTTCACATTCTACACATCCATTCTGAAAAATATTGAAATTAGTCTCTTGAACAATTTCATCCCTTCCTCCAGTAGACTTTTTCCCCTCGGTAACTGAAAATTAGATAGTGGCTGAGAATATCTTAAATCCTGAACACTTTTTTTTTAATTGTTTAATATAAAAATAATTGTTCCCCATTTTACAGTGGGTGAGGGTATAAGACTTGAAAAGTAATTTAGGGCCACATTTTGAAAAGGCTTCTAATGTTGGGTATCTCATTTGTTGACTGCCTAATTTACATAGGTGGTAAGCACCTACATTCAATTGGAGCTCTCCGATAAGGCCCTATGTATTTCAAGTTGGCTACACACTTAAAAGTCAACTTCGAAAATTTGGTATTAAGCAACTTGCCTTGGATGCTATTTGGCTTAGTGAGTTAGACATCAGATTATGAGTCCTGCTTCCTGAAATCAATTTGCAGTATGACCTTTGGCCTGTCACTTAACTTCCTGGTACCTCAGTTTCTACATCTGTAAGATGAAACTACGCAGTTAACTTCTAAAATATTTATAAAATGTCTTCTATAAATGCAGAGGAATGGGAAGGCTAGTCATAGGCAGAGGGGAGAATGGGACACAGCACCTCATGTCTCTTTGCCCAGTCCTTAATGCACTAGACCAGATGGTTATTAAGAAGCTGCAGCACCACCTCTTTTGGAAGCTTCACATGGGTGGACTTCTAAATTTTCACTGACTGCCATTTTTGCTCAGGTAACGTTAAAACATGAGCCATATACTACAGCTATCAGCTGGTTGTCTTCTACAATCAGGAACAGCCTCACACTGTACGTAGATATTGGCTGTTGCTTACTTGATTTTTCATTGAACTTCCCTGTCCCAATTTAGGCTTTGGAGATCTCATGTTTTATTGCAAATCTTCCCCAACAATGTCAGTTTCTGGCTGTTGAGAACATAGTGTTACACATGATCAATAGAGACGTTGAAGAGATTCAGTCAATTTGCACTTTTTTAAAGATAGGACATAATTTACAATATTTCTGGGGCTAGAGAATTGAGCTCTTATACAATTACCTACTGTAGAGTTGTTGTGGTAGATTTATTTTTTTTAATCACAGTACCACAAAAAAGACGGTGGAGTTAATTTAACTACATACAATGAGGTATGTCATGGAAAATCTTTGTGCCCTTTTAGGAATGCTGTTTGATCCAAGGCAAGTTCTGTAGGTTCTGTTTAAACTGGTAATGGTCCCAACTTTTGAAGTCCAATGATTATTGGGTGACTGGAAGGTCAGAATGTAGCTAATTACAAGCTTTCATAGTATTTAAAATTATTGAAGAATCTTGAGCAGAGGATAAGCATAGAATCCTATTTATCAGGCCACAATATCTCTGCTTCACTATTCTCCTTGTATGTGCTATCTGCAGGAGATTTCTCTTCACCACCACTATCCCCATCTTTTCTGCAGCTGTGGGTTTGTGTCCAATTCTGGTATTTTAAAAGATGATTCCTAGTTAAGCTGGAAGTTCTTAAAGAAGTAGAGTTACTCTAGCCCAGAGTTATGTTCTCCTGCTTCTGTTTAAGGTGGGAGAGCTCCTCTGTATGTAGTAATTGAAACCCAAACATTGCAATATTATGCTAATGCTTGAGACCCAGAAAGTAAAAGTGACTGCCTGCAAACAAGAGGGTGGTTGATCGGTTTATTTTGTGTGTCCAAGCTTGGCAAGAA
Source organism: Chrysemys picta bellii (assembly GCF_011386835.1). Classification (NCBI taxonomy): domain Eukaryota; kingdom Metazoa; phylum Chordata; order Testudines; family Emydidae; genus Chrysemys; species Chrysemys picta. Next base: position 17,466,523 of record NC_088799.1, on the reverse strand, counting down.
AACAGCAAACTGCACAAATAGTGCAAAGTAAATTAGATTTGATAGTAACTTCTTTCAGCTGTTACTGTTAACAAGAATGAGGACATTTAGTTTTTAACATGTCTGCATGATCCTTCTTCCTTGGAAAAAGAAGAACAGGAGTACTTAGAGACTAACATTTGTAAAACTCCCCTTGACTTCACCCTGGCGATTTTAACCTGACTACTCCTTTAAATAAAGTTTTGTTATGTAAAATTTGTTATGGTTATTTTTAAAAACCAGTTTAGTTTTAGTATATTCAGACATAATTTGTTGTGATTTTCATGTGTAGACAATATTGTATTATTTCTCCTTCGGAATAGCTTAAAAGAAAATAATCATACCAGAGACTGAAAAGAAGTGTAAAGCAGTAGATGCTGCCAATAGCTAGAGTAAAGAAAAAGGCTGAATAAAAAGCTCTTTGTCTGGTAAGAGTCTGAATAATGACAGTGGTTTTGGTCTTTGACAGCTTGTTTTCCTCTTGAAAATATTTCATTTTGGGCCCCATCTGTCCTCCATTGAAGTCAATGGAGGCAGGATGGGGCATTTTTGGGGTCATTGTTAACATTGCCATGGATGAAGAGTCCAACAGTGATGAGCAGAAGGCTGATAAGTGTCTCTCTTGGCGAAGGGGCACAACAAAATACCTTTGTTTCTCCCCTTACCCCAATGTTTAATCACAGACTTTGCAGCCACCATTGTCAATATCTGTTACTTGCAGTTTCCATATTATTACTCAATACACACTCAAAACTCAAATGCTCAAGGAGATGCCTGCAGCTCACATTAATGGAATTTAAATAATTTATATTTTCCCTAAAAGATACGGTTGGACTATTCTATACAGTCTTGTTTCTCCACAGTGCAATGCTTTCTTTTGGTGTTGTGCAGAGAAGGATGGGGGAGGGGGTCTATTTTATTTTAAAAATACATTAGTTAAATCTGAAATTAACCCCGCACTGAATTTTCACACATGCTGTAGAAGAGGGATGTACTATTTTACTGAAATTAATAATGAAATTCATTAGTCTCCAGGCATGACATTCGAAGGAAAAGGAACAGGTCCTGTTAGAACAATTCTGGTGTCAGCTGTCCACATTTTCTAAGGTTATTTTTGAGTACTACCGAGTACTAAGTGTTTGAGGTAGGAAAATGCTCATTATTACCATTCCAAAAATAAGACATTTGAAGCATTTTAAAAATTACAAACAAGTATGACCTGCTCCCTTTATACAGACAGATGACATTACAAATCAATAGTGTATTTAAAGTTATGACTTCTTAGAGTGTTTTATTTCATTCAAGATCCATTACATGACGTTAGTACTGGTGAAAGGGAGCAGATTGTCAGCTCTAGAGCTTTGCATCCTCACTTTGAACCAACAACATCCATCAACCCTTCCCAGCTGGATGGACTATTCTAAGCAGAGAGGGTTTGGTTCCTCTCCTGAGACTTCCAACTAGGATGCCAGTTAGTGTAAATTCAGGTAGCTGTTTTAGTATGTTGAGCTCCAAATCTATAATCTGGACTCAGACCACGTTTTGAATAACTAATATCATGTAGTACATATCAGGTATTATGAACACATACTGAATAGAAGAAACCAAACAAATGCTGATTGTCTACAAGTATATCTCATTTTGCTATGTTACACAGAATAGTTATTAGTGGTACAATAGTTATTTGCAGGGTCAGAGACTGTTTCACATCAGAAAGTTTCCTTCTCTGAAAATCTATTCTTGAACCAGAGGAATTCCACTGGTCTACAATTTTTGAGAAGTCGTCTGCTTCAGAGATAAAATGTGCTATTTATTATGTATTTTGATGTGCGGAATTCAAATATGACAATTAAAACAACTGATTGGCTACTGTTTCTAAGATATTTAAGTTTTTTACATTTTATGTCTATGTATAGTGTGTAGATAGTAGAGTTTTAATTATAAATTGTAAACCTAGGTCTTTTCATGTGTCTATGGTTGCTTTACATGATAATATTTCACCTGTCCTGTTTATGTAACACTTTAAAAATCAGCAAAAGGGTTATATAAATTTATTATGAAACAAAAGGCAAAAAACTATTATGTACATAGTTTAGTCCTATTCAGTGTCTACTCGGCGCTTCTTGGCTTGTCTCTTGTATTCATTAAATGGCGCATCTCTTGTCACTGTCCAGCAATAGTCTGCAAGCATTGATGGGCTCCATTTGCCCTGATAGCATTTCTCCATTGTTGCAATGTCCTGGTGAAATCGCTCGCTGTGCTCATCGCTCACTGCTCCGCAGTTTGGTGGAAAAAAATCTAGATGAGAGTGCAAAAAATGTATCTTTAGTGACATGTTGCAACCAAGGCTTTTGTATGCCTTGAGGAGGTTATCCACCAACAACCTCTAGTTGTCTGCCTTGTTGTTTCCGAGAATTTATTGCCACTAACTGGAAGGCTTTCCATGTCGTCTTTTCCTTGCCACGCAGTGCATGGTCAAATGCATCATCTCGAAGAAGTTCACGAATCTGAAGACCAACAAAGACACCTTCCTTTATCTTAGCTTCACTTAACCTTGGAAATTTTCCACGGAGGTACTTGAAAGCTGCTTGTGTTTTGTCAATGGCCTTGACAAAGTTCTTCATCAGACCCAGCTTGATGTGTAAAGGTGATAACAAAATCTTCCTTGATTCAACAAGTGGTGGATGCTGAACACTTTTCCTCCCAGGCTCCAATGACTGTCGGAGTGGCCAATCTTTCTTGATGTAGTGGGAATCTCTTGCACGACTATCCCATTCGCAGAGAAAACAGCAGTACTTTGTGTATCCAGTCTGCAGACCAAGCAAGAGAGCAACAACCTTCAAATTGCTGCCACTGATGTTGGTCATAGTTTATGCACCTCAAAAGTTGTTTCATGTTGTCATAGGTTTCCTTCCTTTGGACTGCATGACCAACTGGAATTGATGGCAAAACATTGCCATTATGCAGTAAAACAGCTTTAAGACTCGTCTTGGATGAATCAATGAACAGTCTCCACTCATCTGGATCGTGAACGATGTTGAGGGCTGCCATCACACCATCGATGTTGTTGCAGGCTACAAGATCACCTTCCATGAAGACGAATGGGACAAGATCCTTTTGACAGTCACGGAACATGGAAACCCTAACATCACCTGCCAGGAGATTCCACTGCTGTAGTCCGGAGCCCAGCAGCTCTGCCTTACTCTTGGGTAGTTCCAAATCCCTGACAAGGTTGTTCAGTTCACCTTGTGTTATGAGGTGTGGTTCAGAGGAGGAGGATGGGAGAAAATGTGGGTCCTGTGACATTGATGGTTCAGGACTAGAAGTTTTATCCTCTTCCTCTTCCTCATCTGACTCAAGTGAGAATGATTCTGGTGCATGAGGAACCGGCAGTCCTTCTCCGTGTGGTACTGGGTATATAGCTGATGGAATGTTTGGATAATGCACAGTCCACTTTTTCTTCTTTGACACACCTTTCCCAACTGGAGGCACCATGCAGAAGTAACAATTGCTGGTATGATCTGTTGGCTCTCTCCAAATCATTGGCACTGCAAAAGGCATAGATTTCCTTTTCCTGTTCAACCACTGGCGAAGATTTGTTGCACAAGTGTTGCAGCATATGTGTGGGGCCCACCTCTTGTCCTGATCTCCAATTTTGCAGCCAAAATAAAGGTGATAGGCTTTCTTAACCATAGTGGTTATACTGCGCTTTTGTGATGCAAAAGTCACTTCACCACAAACATAGCAGAAGTTATCTGCACTGTTCACACAAGTACGAGGCATCTCTGCTCACTTTGGCTAAACAGAAATGTGTCCCTTTGCAAAATCAAACACTGACAAATAAGAGAGCACGACACTGTATGATTTCTAGAGCTGATTTAGGGCAATTTGTTCAGCAGAGTGATGTAAGCTTTGTTATGATTGCATCATCCATGACTTCTAGGAATAACATGATGCAATTCATATCATGTATGATGCAATACCAGCTTCAGATTGCATCCTTCATTGTTTTGCCTAAAAAGCAAGTACTGTCCAAACCCAGTCATAGATTTATTCATAGATCCAGTCAAAGATATATTTTAGTCATTTCTGGTTTAAATTGAGATCCCTTCCCTTTATAACTCACTTATCCTCCGCCATTCCCAAGTCAAGGGTCGTATATACTGACCCAATAGCATATCTTGAAAACTAGAGCCAATCAACAATTTTAAGCATAATTTTTGTTCTCAGTGACCCAGAATTAGTAAAGTTTGACTACATTTATTTCAGAAGCATTTTGGCTGTAGAGCAGTGTTCTCAGACCTCCATGATGGGTCATAAATCTTTTCAGCTTCCATCAGCTCCCTGCAGTGATGGTTTTAATGAAGCACTGAAGTTCACATCTGTTTTTTACTAGAATGGATTTATGAGTGAATACAAAAGGGCTCCTTATTTAAAAACAAAGACCTGAGGCTTGTAAGACTGCCAAAGGAGTTGAAAGTGACTCTAAACGAGTCCATTTTAAATTAGTCTTCAAGACCATTTTTTGTGTACTTTACACTTCAAAGGCATCCCCGCCATGTTTATGATAGGTAAAATCTATATAGGCCATGGCTTAGTATTGGTTTGTGCTTATTTTACTATATCAACATTTGGCTACATTAGGTTAGTATCTATACACAGTACATCTATTTATCCTATGTATTTTATCCACCCAGGCTATGATCTTTCAGGGCTGGGAGTGAGTCTTCATCCTTGTTTACACAGTGCCCAACAAATTATTGGCCCTTGATAACCAACAATGAAAATTATTGATGATATGAATACAATAACCTCCCGTTGTGGACATGCACGTCTCAAAAGGGCAGTAGAACCAATCCAGCTCCACTGTGCACAGGATGGCAAGATGTAGAAAGGGTATGAAGATGATCTGCACCCCAAAGCTGAGTTCACGGAAGATTCCTCAGATGAGTGAGACAGGCCTAGGAGAGAGGTCATCTTATATTCTGAAGTGGGAGGAAACAAGATGCTGTGGAGCGCTATGCAGCCCTGATCTACAGTTGCAAAGTAACTTTAAGTGGCATTCTGTGGCTGTGTGGGAGGATGTTGTATTCTTGCTTTTCCACAGCTGACTCCTGCACAAAATCGCCTTTGTACACTGGACAGGCTTTAGCCCTAAATAGGTAGTTTTGGTGGCTCATCAGCATTCTTTCAGATACAGCCTGCTTGGTTGTATATGTACTGATTTGGAGACCACTTGGTCTAGTAGATAGGGCACTAGACTGGGAGTCAGGAGATCTGGGTTCTAGGCTTGGCACTGACCAGTTGTGTCACCTCGCTTCATCTGTGTCACTGCTTCTCCTCCCCACCCCCCGCCATCGTGGTATGTTGACAGCTGGGAGGTGTAATTCCCTCAGGTAGACATATGTGCTCTAGTTCTGACTGAGCTAGTGTTAAAAATAGCAGCATGGCCAAAGTGGCACAGGCAGCAGCTTGGGCTAGCTGCCGAGTCCAATCCTAGGAATGTACTGGGGAAGCTAGTCCGAGTCACTACTAATGCTACTGTAGGCCACGCCGCTATTTTTAGCATGCCAATTTGGTCAAGCTAGTGTGTGTGTGTGTGTGTGTGTGTGTGTGTGTGTGTGTGTGTGTGTGTGTATCCAAGCTGGGAATTTAATTTTGCCAGCTGCAGTAAAGATATATCCCTGTTGTAAGCTCTTTCAGAGTGTTGACAGTCTTTTGTTACGTACTTGTACAGGGCCTAGCACAATGGGTCCCTGATTTTGGGTGATGGCTTTAGGCACTACCATAATATAAATAATTGTACTGTGTTTAGACAAAATAATTTAGTCATAAAATCATTGTTACTCTTTTTACTTTTTTAGTCTCTAGTGTCTCTTATTTCATGTAAACAGAGAAAGTGCCATGGTGAAGATTAATTGCATATAAAGCCATTTGAGATGTTACTAAATAAATTGCGCTTCTGGGGCGATAGACTTGTGATTGTGAAACTACACAGACTCCTATTTAGAGCATAGAGTGAACAATAAATTATAAGGCTAAACCCATGTACTGTATTTAGTGTTTGTAGGTAACTCTTAAAGGCTTGATTCAGTTTCCTTTGAAGTGAAGGGGAATGGAGGCAACTCCATCTCCTCCCTTGATTGAGTCTAAATAACCTCATCAGAAAACATTAAGTGCATTTTTTTTTATAACAGGGGAGTCTCGTGTAGTGTTTTCCTTCAGTTCAGCTGCAGTATTTTGTATCTCTGTAAGCCATCAACACTTGCAAGCAAACTGTCAAGTGATCAGCCGTGGAAATTGAATTAACATAACCTGCTCAATGCCAGCCATCAAAACCTTAATTTGGTCGGTAGGCCCACTTTAGGACATGTGTCCTGGTAAGACTTTTGCATGCATGGTTGTGGAAAACAGGCAGAGAGAAATGATTTCCCCCTCTCCCCCCCCCCCCCCCCCCCGCCCTCCAAAACAGAGGTATACTTTACCCAGACACTTTAATAAGCAGGTAACAGAGGAGTACTCAGAGATGTATTAATATTTTTTAAACATCTTTGGAGTGTGGTTTCTTTATGAAAAATATAAACTGAATTTCCAAGTTGGTTTTGCATTGGCACTGAGGCAAATTTCCTATAATGTACCATAAATATTCAAATTAATTGACTAATTTTTGTCCCTAGTAAATTTTTCTGGTAGAAACAGTGGAGACTGATGGTTCCATATGCATTTCCCTTCAGTATGGCTAAGAAAACTTTTATACCTAATGTGGTAATTTGATTTGTGGCTACAGAAAGAGTAGGATTAACATTTGTAAGCTTTTTGGAATGGTACCAAGTTCAGAACATAGCTCCATTTCAAATAGCAGTGTATACTGTGTAGGACGTTTACTACTCTGAATGGACTTCTGTAGAATTTGAGGGTGCGTATTTAAATAAGACTGATAAATTGTTTAAAACCAAATTAAGAAATGCCGGTGCTGACTTCCATGGTCAAAATCTAATGTAAAGTTTGCGCCTCTCTCTCTCCCCCCCCCCCCCTTCTAACTGATGTTTGTATGATAGTTAATTTAATAAGAGTCTGAGCAGTGTGAGAAACCAAATTTTTGGACAATGGTATATGCTGCTTTTAGTTAATCAGGTATTATTTGTAGTCAGCCAAAGAGCAGTGAGGAAAAAATATAACAAGTTTGTACCTTCTGGACTGTTTTTTTCTTAAATGGCTTATAGAAGTTTTTTGTTTCTGTTGTGCACCTCTAAGCAAAATGATAGCTATACAGAATTGTTCTGTTTGTAACCAAACATGGACTGTCAGCTCACTTTTTTAGACCATCCTACTCGTGTTGTGCTTTGTTAGTGGTATACAATTTCTAAGTAGAGTAGATGACTGTCAGCATTCTAAGGAGTGTTTTTGAGGGGATTTGTTGGGGTTATAAGAGCAGGTATGGTGTGCTAGAGCTGCAGAGAATTTATTAGTCTCTTATTAAATGACCCAGAAACCCTCCATAGCTGAAGACACTTTAAATAAACTGCAAATAAGTGAATTGTAAAATGATGATGGTTTTGCTTCCTACACTACAGCAGGAAGGGGAGGATGAGAAGATTTCCTGGGGCCTACACAGGACAGCTGCAAGTGATAAGACCCATGTAGGTTTATGGTAAGCCAAAGGTCACCAGATCAGAGACTGAATTCTATGTCTGGCCACCAGGACTATGATTGGTTGGGTCAGTGACTGTGCTAGTTGGATGGACTGTGACCCAGGCCCAAGAGGGACCTTGGTTGACATTGGGATGTTGTTGTACCTCTGGATCCAATGCCATCAGAGTGGACAGAGAGTCCATGTCAATCCCATGTGCTTGAGGGAAGGGGTGAATGTGCGTGCATATTTTAGGTCTATTTCTTGTCAGTTTCCTGATATAAGCTAGGGGTATTGTTGTGATCTGGCATTTCTAGAATGCATGGATTTGTATGACAAAAATTGATTTGCTTTACATTTTTGTGGTCTCCACTGCTTTGTAACTCTAGCGGTAGCTGTGCTATTAGCTTTTCTTTTCCTTTAGTAAGTAGCCCTTTCAGATAAAGGATGATTTAGGAGATTTGAATCCCCAGATTCAAGCCAACCCCTCTGTTTTGGCTTAAGAGGCTTATTTTCTCCTTCAGATTCAGCAAGAATCTTGCAAGAACAGTTGTTCCCATGAGCTTTCAGCCCAAGAGGACAGAAAACCTTGCCGAAACCGATTATATAATGTGGTTTCCATTGTACTACTACAGCTGTTGAGATTTCAGCAGCATTCAATGAGATTTCAACCCCTGCTTTGGTATAGCTTCAAGGCAAAATCCTACTTATCCTAAATCATCCAGATCCCTTCTTCTTGGCCTGTATCTACACAGGATTTTAAGTAAACTTCTGCTGCACCAGTGGCTACATGCGGTGCAGTAGAAAGTAACCAGCTACCTACCTTTATTCTAAAATTATACAGCCTTAAAACTTCTTAAGTAGATGCCAATATTTTGGCAGAGAAAAGAACACTTAGCATTTATTGACACGTAATTGATACTTTGATATACTTACAAACCTGCAGGCACAATTGAGGATGGATATTTAGAGTCTTGGGGCCAGATTATGATAGTCCTATTCGTTTTGAGCAGCATCCTATTCCACAAGCGATCTGAGTGACTTGTGGTGTAAGGGTAGCAAAGTCTGGCCCTTGAAGATCAGGACAGGGAGCTTTAACAGTAGTAAATCCTCAGTGGGTAATCTTGCAACACACCTCATGACTAGAAATAGGAATTGGGCAATTGAGTAGAAGTTCACCAAGGTCTAAGGAAACAAAATACAACAAAAGTACTTTGCTGAATACACACTTTTTGTAGGAGCCAATAATTCCACTTTACTGCAACAATTGTCCTGTCTGTGACTTGTTTTTGCTTCTAGAACAGGTAACCACTTTGGCCTTGAATAATTCTTTAGACATGTCTTGGTTCTGCGATATGTAGTTTCAGCTTTGTCTGACAACTTTCCAATGTCTACCAAGGTTAACCTTATAGGGGGGGATTTTCTAATACCAACAAAGATGCAATGCAAAAACCGTGTATGCTATGTTTGTCTCAGAGTAAATATTTTTAGTTAAACTTGAGATTTTTTTTTTCTAATCTTCAGGCCAGATCCTCAACTGGTGTAAATTTCTGTAGTATCATTGAAGTCACTGGCGCTATGTTGATTTACACTAGCTAAGGATCTGTCCTTTTATCTACCTTTTTCTCTTCTCTTGGTGCATTAGGGCATTACTGCACCACAAATAAAAAATAACATTTTTTAAGGTGCCTACTTATTATCCTCTAATCTCAAAGTGCTTTACAAACATTAAATAGATAAATCTCAGTTTCCCTATGGGAAAGATTGGTACTATTATCCTTGTTGTACAAATGAGAGAAACTGAGACAAAGAGAGGTTAAATCTGTGAATTAGTAGCAGTGGCAGTAGCTAAACCAATTATGTTCTAACTACTGGACAGAAGTCCCTACAGGAGATAATGTTTGCTACACAAACTAAATGATATACGCTTGGTGCTTCCTTATAGCTTGTTAGAAAAATACAAGCCCTTAGGGATGTGGGGAACTATTGTGGCTTGATTTTTTTCAGAAGTGCTGGGCATGACTTTGAGCCTAACAAAGATCCACCTTTTTACAAATAGAATTTTTCATGCAGATGTTTTGATAAGGGCCAGATAAGGGCCAAATATCTCTCCGGATATTTATTTAACTTTTTGTGTAATGGACTGATAAAATAGTTTTGCTATAAGGGAGCTAAAATGTGTTTCCATTCCCAGTCTCAGCGCACTTATATAACTATACATTTATAATTGTAAGGGTGATGGGTAAAAATCTTTTGGCTGATTAGTGCTGGAATGGTCTTGGGGATAATAGACATAAAATTATGATGTTTAATATAAATGGACAGAAAAAACCCTAATTGAACAAAGATTACACAGCACATTGTCTAAATATGTCTCAGTGTTATGCATACATACCCATGGTTTGGATGTTGACATGTTACACTGGGTAATTTTGGTTTAATATTCCCAGAAAGCTAAACTCTTTGCTTTTGTCTCCCAAATCATTATATCCTCTTCTGAGTTTTAGATATAGAGGTCATTGGTCTCTGAAATGTCTTCTGACTTTTTAGCTACACTGCAAGCTTTGTACTCTTAAAAAAATGAGTGCAATAATGAAACCTTCCCCTTTGAGCTTTAGAAACTGGGAGTCAGTGCTTAGACTCTCTATGCGAAAAGCAAAATTATCTATCTAATATTTTATGAACAATGATTTCTCCTCCAGGGTTCCTATTTCATGTTTTTATTCTAATAGATCTTGTTAAACAATGAGGCAGGTAATTCTCTCTTTGCGTTTAATGACTGGCTTCCAAAAAAGTGCTGCCATTCATCAAGATTAATGCTTAATTATTGTTCCCTAGGCCATTCACAAATAGGCCCTGAAACAGTCTATCAGCATAAAGATTGAGGTAATTTTGTGTCTAGGGAGTATTTCAGAAATTTCTCTTGATGAATCAAGCCATAAAAATTGGAAACAATCAGCTATGCTGTTTGGTATTTGTGTATGTGCTGCCATATGTAATGGACAACTTTTATAGGCATTGGTACTATTGGAAAGTAAGCCTGACATGGTCCTAATTTTAGAAGCGGAGACAATCTCGTCAAGGACCTTATTCAAAGCCTACTGAATGACAGAATCCTAGAAATGTAGGGTTAGAAGGTATGTCAAGGGGTCATCAAGTCCCTCCCCCTGCACAGAGGCAGGACCAAGTAAACTTAGACTATCCCTGACAGTGGTTGGTCCATCCAGGGCCATCCTTAGGATTTATGGGGCCCTATGCAGTATTATTAAACTGGTGCCCCCACACTGGCGCATTTGGGTCTGTGAATACAGCCCCTGCCTTCTGTCTAGGAAGGAGACTGCAGTGCGTGCTGGATGTGCAGGAGCCACCCCGCTCTTACCTGCTGTCCCGGTCATAGGTGCGGACTCTGTGGGTGGGTGCTCTGGGGCTGGAGCACCCATGGGGAAAATTTAGTGGGTGCAGAGCACCCACCGGCACCAAGGTCCCCCTCTCTGCCCCCTTCCCCTCACTGCTCCCTGCCAGAATTTCTGGAGCACCGCAAACAGCTGATTCACGGCATTCAAGCTCCGGGAGAGAGGGGGAGGAGGCGGGGAAGAGACTGGGCAGGGATGGAGCAGGAGTGGGAAGAGGTGGGGCAGGGGGTTGGGGGAAAGGGTGGAGTGTGGGCAGGGCCTGATGTGGAGGGCGGGGGTCAAGCACCCCCCAGCAAGATGAAAAGTTGGTGCCTATGGTCCAGGTGGTGCTCCAAATTTTTGGGTGCCCTATGCAGCTGCATATGCCTAAGGATGGCCATGGGTCCATCCTGTTCTTAAAAACCTCCTGGGATGGGGATTTCACAGCCTCCCTTGGAAGCCTGTTTCAAAACTTAACTACTCTTATAGTCAGGTTAGGAAAAACTTCCTATCTCCCCCTTACTGCAGATTAAGCCCTTTACTTCCTGTCCTACCTTCAGTGGATATGTAAAGAGGATGTTTATCAATTATTTTCCAATAGACCTTAACATATTTGAAGACTGATATCCGGTCCCCCTCGGTCTTCTTTTATCAAGACTCAGTATGCATGCCCAGTTCCTTTAAACTTTCCTCATAGGTCAGGTTATAGTTTTTGTTGGTCTCTTCTGGACTATTACTAATGTATGCAGCTTTCCTAAAGCGCAGCCCCTAGAATTGGACACAGTACTCCAGCTGAAGGCTCATCAGTGCTGAGTAGATGGGACAATTGTCTCCCATGTCATACATATGTCACTCCTGTTAAAACACCCCTAAATTGTATTATCTTTTTTACAACTGTCACATTGTTGACTTGCATTCAATATAACCCCCACATCATTTTCAGCAGTAGTATCACCTAGCCAGTTATTCTCCATTTTGTAGTTGTACGTTTTGATTTCCTAAAGCCATGTCTACATTTACCGGTAGATTGACTGACTTAGCTGCAATGGATGCAGTGGGTGTCGATTTAGCAGGTGTAGTGAAGACCTGCTAAATAGATGGCAGAACGCTCTCCAGTCAACTCTGGTACTCCACTGGAACAAGAAGAGTAAGGTAAGTTGATGGGAGAGTGTCTCCCGTCGACACAGCACAGTGTAAGCACTGTAAGTCGATCTAAGCTACGTCCACTCCAATTATGCTATTCACGTAACTGGAGTAGCATAACTTAGGTCGACTTACCACATAGTATAGACAAGGCCTAAGTGAGATACTCTGCACTTGTTTTATTGAATTTCATCTTGATCATTTCAGAACAATTCTTCAATTTGTCAAGGTCATTTTGAATTCTAATCCTGTCTTCCAAAGTGCTTGCAACCCCTCCCAGCTTGGTGTCATCCACACTCCACTCCTTTATCCAAGTCATTAATGAAAATATTGAATAGTACTGGACCCAGGACTGACCCCCGTGGGACCCCACTAGATATACCCTCCCCGTGGGAAAGAGAACCACAGATAACTGCTCTTTGAGTATGGTCTTTCAACCAGTTGTGCACCCACCTTATAGTAATTTCATTTCCCTAGTTTGCTTATGAGAATGTCATGTGGGATTGTGTCAAAAGGCTTACCAAAAATCAAGATATATCATGTCTCGGCTTCCCCCATCCACTAGACCAGTAATCTTGTCAAGAAGTAATTTAAGTTGGTTGGGTATGATCTGTTCTTGACATTCATGTTATTTATTTCTTATGACCCTATTATCTTCTAGGTGTTTATACATTGATAATTTAATAATTTGTTCCAGTACCTTTCAAGATATCAAAATTCGGATGACTGTTCTATAATTCCCCAGGTCCTCTTTGTTCCCCCTTTTAAAATGTTTGCCCTTCTCAAGTCCTGTGAGACCTCACCCATCCTCCATGAGTTCTTAAAGATAATTGTTAATGGTACCAAGATTGCATCAGCTAGTTCCTTATGCATCCTAGGATGAATTTCATTAGGCCCTGCCAACCTAACTTATGTAAATATTCTTTCCCTGGGCTGTTCTTTCCCTGTTTTGGCCTGCGTTCCTTCCACTGGTTGTTAATATTAATTGTGTTGAGTATCTGGTCATCATTCATCTTTTTAGTGAAGACTGCACCAAAATAGGAATTAAACTCCTCAGCCTTCTTTATGTCGTCTGTTACTAGCTCTCCTTCCCTGCTAAGTGAGGACCTTTCTTTCCTTCATCTTTCTCTTGCTCCTAAAGTATTTAAAGAACCTCTTCTTATTGCCTGTTAAGTCCCTTGCTAGGTGTAACTCATTTTGTGCCTTAGCCTTTCTGATTTTGTCCCTACATGGTTGTGTTGTTCTTTTGGAAGGAAACTTTCCATCGACGTCACTGGACTTTGAATCAGGCCTATCGCCGCTAATTATGTCAGTTTTATTCTGCTGCTGCTTGGGAAAACTATGGGCAACAGCAGAGGCAGGCAGTGGAAGAGGATCTGAAAGCTGTAGAAACTACATCTTGCAGTAGCCAAGAGAATGAGGAACAAGGCAGAGCAGCTGAGATCACCTGTTTCACATCAGCCAAAACACTGGGTGGACAACATGGGGGTGAGGGGAGGAAAGCTCCTTCTCCAATTTAGGAACCAGTATGAGTGAGTGAGAATGTGTGTGTTCGGGGCGGGAGTGGGGTTCAAACATATGTGACACCTTCTAAGCAGAGACTGAGCTCCCTAGATCGGTACAGGGACAGCTAGTAGTTGTCTGCCAAATTGTTAAAATAATTTTCAGGACTTGATTAAATAATTTTATTATTCATTGACTTGTATCCCAGCTTTCACCTGCTTTTAAGCACTTATGGAGTTATAGACTGTATTCCTATAGCAATTGGTTTGCTTCTTCCACCACTGAAATGCATTAACCACTGGGGTAGAATGCGGCAGTCCTTGCAACAGCAACAATATACGTATAAGATTATTTTTGTCAAGGCCCCAATCAAGATTTGGGGCCCCATTGTGCTGGAGACTGTGAACACACAACAAAAAGATGGTGCTATCCCAAAGATTTTATAGTCTAAGTATATGATGAGAAGTACGTGAGGAGAGCCAACAGGTGGATACAAGAAATGGGAGAGCACAAGTTAATGGTGAGATGTTTATAATTAGAGTAAAACAGTGGTTCCTAATCATTGTCTAGAATAACCTATCCAGTTAAAGCAACAGAAGAATATATGTAGGAATATAATTTCTCGTAGTGTAATTTGACCAAAGCATCAGAACTAGCACCATTCCTCTTAAGAAATTTCTGTGGGATCTCTAATGACCATAGGTGGTCATGCTGTCAGTTTACAATGCAGTCTGAAAGACAGCACCTGCAAAAAGCACAGCATCACCAATGTCATGGTGAAACACTGACTCACTAGTGACTCAAGTATACTTGAACAATAATACATATTTTTTATATTAATCAGGTCATCTATCTTTTGAAGGACCTTGGTTAAATAATTAATGAACTTTTTAAGAACTGTCTACTTTCAGATTCATTCCTTAGATACTTCTTTTCAAAATTCTTCAAATGAACAACAACCAACCAACATTCACTTTTACTAAAATAACATTGGGCTTAAAACCACATGAACCAGGAAATTGAAATTTAAGGGTGAAATGGCATCCTTAACTCATCCATTTTGTCTAAATATTCAGGTGATGGGATACCATATCAAGAGAGGAAATAGGCTCCAGAACACAACAGAGTGTTCTTAGAAATCTACATTGCCTCCTAGATTCCGGCAACTTAGCTAGAAAAAAATTCTATCTTAATTATGAATTATCCTGGCCGCAGGGAGTTTTTGCTTGTGAGATGTTATGCCCACAGTGCAGATCAGACAAGTAAGGGGTAGAAGAGGCTTCTATGAAAAGTTGTTTTGAAGATTAGACACTGATGTGAAGTATGACCATAAGGCACTGGAAAAAGCTGGGGTGTTCTTGTACTGACTCAATATCTCTGCTGTATTCAGTAGACCTGGTGCTACCTGCTTCAGTTCTTTTTATGGTAAAAGAAAAAATGGTTGGTGCAGAAGAATAAGGCACTTTTCCTCAAGTGTACAACATGCTTATAAAGTGTGTCTTTTGTCCTGCTCGAGTGGCTAATCAATGTAGAAGATAACTGTTGTCTGCTATTGGAGTTACTCCTTTAGCTCATGTTCTAGAGTTCTGGGCTTTGATGCTGATGGTCTTAGATTCAAATGTTGCTGAGGACCTATTGTTAACAACTATTGCATATAATCAGTAGCCATGTTCTCTCTCCGACTAAGGGATATTCATTGAAATTTGATTTCATGCATCGGATTTGTTCATACACAAAATAGGCTGCTTCCAAAACTCAGGAATTCAGGGCTGAAGGGTGTGAGAGCCAAGAGAGAGAAGCAATATAGTGCTCATTTGTTGACTTGGTTGTTTCCACAGAATTACAGCCATGAAGTTCTGAGAGATAAAATGCTTCTCATTTCAGTCTCTGTTGTTAAGACATGCCTCTGAAACAAATGTCTTCCCATCGAAGAGATAGAGAATTCCTTAATGTGTTTTGCTAGAAGTTGAATATGTAATAGAATTTGGGATTGTGTTGCCCTACCAAACATAACTGATTTAGTTCTTGAGGAACTAATTGGCATATAGTAAATTACTAGAGTGAACATAATGGAAGCAGCCGGGAAATTCATTATAGCTCTTCCTAAAATAGTGACAGAACCTGGAAGAGTTAGGGAGAACAAGGGTTGTAATGTCTTTTTCTTGCTACATAAAATTTCTGCCATATGTATCTTATGGAAGGCAAGGTGAATTGGAGAAGCACTTGGCAGCCCTCCATACCAGTAGAGTCAGCAAGCTTTCATTAATCACTGTAGCCTGTTTAGTCCTGGCAACTTTTTTTGTGGTTTCTGCACTCTGAGCTGATGGGTGTGCTGTACGTTAGCAAGGGGAATGCAGAAGATGTTTGTTGGGAACAAAAAGAAATGTTTTAACTCTTCAAACCACTTTGCTGGAAAGGGTAGAAAAAACACCAGATTTAAGGAAACAATTCAATAGAGAGGACATTTATTGAAAGGGGAGCCTGGTAGCTTTGCAGTGGTATCGTTTTTTTAATAATGGAGAATTTTGCAATGTCAGCTAGCAAAGAGATACTGAACCATAGTGTCTTTGCTCAGCATCCTACATATACTGAAAAGGGAACATGGTTTTCAGGGGACAACAGTGATTTGATGTGCAGTTTCTATATTCTGCCCCCCTCTTTGTTCCTTAAGGACATATTTAGGGAGGAGAGTGAGAGGAGTAGTAGATTTAACCGAGTAAAAGAATAGTTTTTGAAGTGTGCCTCTGCATTTACAAGTTTATATTTTATTATACTGACTGACTGGGTTAGCAATACAGCTAGCCCCATTATTACCCTGCTTAAAATCAAGATGCTGGAGGATCTAACAAACAGAATATACTATATCTATATATGCTACATATGCTGTTTAATCTTGTTAATGCAAGGTTTAGTAAAACTGTTTAGTCACAAAGCTGAGTTTTGTAAATCAGCTAGGATAAAATCGGTAAATAAAGGATGACTCAGGAGGAAATGGATTTGCAAATTACATATACTTTTGTATTCATTGTCAGTGTCCCTGGAATCAAAGAATAATAGTAACTGGAGCTGTGAAAGACCTCTCAGTCCCTACTGTTATGTATCCTTGAGTTCATTGCAGAGAGGAGATTAGGTCTGATCACTCTGCCAACAAAAAGATGCAAGGTGGCAAGACAACAGGAAAGTCACCATATATTTCACCCTTACTCAGAGCTTTGTGGACTCTGTGGATCACATTCCTCAGTAAGCACCCCTAAATTCTATGGTTTTGTTAGTTTATTCTATCCCCATGAAAGATCCTTTACCCCTGCAAAATTACACACACCCAATGCTCAGAGCTGAACATATTCAGTGACATGAAATTAGTCATAATTCTTTTCAACAGTAATTATTTTTGATGATCTCCACGTGGCCCATGTCACAGTACTCAGCTGTTGCCATTTTGTCCAGACAGCCTGGCTCAGAACCTCCTTCCCCTACCAGGTGTGCCAAATAGTTGGGAAGCTTGTAGCCAGCTTTAGGGGCACGTCTCCCTGGGCCTTTGCTGTGTGCTGTTCAGCCTCGCTGCAGCAATACTGAATTCCATGACACCTTGGGAAACTGCCAACAAATGTGGATATGGAATTGTGGAGTCCATGGGGCTCTGATTTAGATTAATGGGACCATTTGCACCTCTATGAACTATTGTTTTAGGCTCTCTGCAGACTCAGAAAGATAACACTGCATTGGTTTACATTTAGTTAATGCTTTCAAGGTTAACCTTGCAACCCCAGGCTCTAGAAAGAACTTTTTTTTAAAGTTGAAAGCTGAGAATCTGGAGCACACTTCTATGGGTTTATCCCACAGATATGGAATAAACAGGCGGGGGGAGATTCTCCAGTTATAGTACATAACAAGCTAAAAGTGCACTGTGTGGCATTTATTTTCTCCATTTCTTAATGGGTTGTGCTAAGAGACTTACTAAGTGTATTCTCTGAAATTTGTTAGGGGGAGTAATATGAACACTTCTTTACGTGGTTTGAAGGAAAATGATTCCGATATTTGGCACAAATTTAATGTTGTTTGAAATTAGAGTAGATTTAGAAAAGCTTCTTTATACATGTCTTTCAGTTACAGAAGAATCTCATATAGAAATTAAGACTGTCATGACAGCACTGCATTCTTTAATTTCTCCTTGTTTGCCCTTAGCACCTCATTTCTATTTGTCAGTGTTAGAGCACTTACAGCTTTTGATATACCCTAAATCAGAACACAGATGTGTTTTTCTCCCAAAGCACTAAACCATAAGCAAAAGGATGTTGCAGAGTAGTGTGTATCTTTTGGGCGGGGGGGGGGGGGGGGGTTCTACTTGGTTTGTAGATATGGTCTTTGTGACTGAGGCCATTTCTACACTACAAAATTATGTTGATCTAAGTAAGTTACATTGGCATACAGCCCCCTCAGTTATTATATTACTTGTGTGTGTGCACACTTGGCTTCTTGTGTCAGTGGTGCACGTCTTCGCCAGGAGCACTTCTATTGATGTAGAGTGCAGTGCACTGTGGGTTGGTATCCCACAGTGCAACTCACCACCATCCAACGCAGGGGAGTTTTTGCAATGTCTGAGGGGGCCGAAATGAGACATGGAGGTGTGACTGGGAGCATAACGCAGTGTTCTCCATCCTATAATTTCATCAGCATCCCATAATATTTCACGCCTTCTTTTCAAAAATCCCCACAAACCCTTGCATCCCTCCTCGCTGTCCTCTATCTCTGACAGAAGCATGGAGCCTGCACAGCTCTTCAACACTCGTGCTTGCACTGTTATCACAGGGAGCATGACCCTGCAGTATTTGAGGAGCCGCAGGGAACATGATGATTCCTTCAAGGCTAGATTGCTGTGGGACATAGAAAGAAATGATTCAAGGTTGTTGGTGGCATTCATAGAGTAGCTGGTGGAGCGCTGGATTTGGACCTGAAAAACAAACACTGACAGGTGGGATTGCATTGTCATCTGGGTTTGGCATGATGAGCAGTGGCTGCACAACTTTCGGAGCAGTTGTTGATGTAATTACATTGACCGTAACTCTACAGTGCGCAGAGAGGTTGTGTTATACTGACGTAACTCCCAGTGGAGAAAGCACTATGTTGATGGGAAAGCTTCTCCCATCAACATAGCTACCATCTCTTGGGGAGGTGGAGTACCTACCCTGATGGGAGAAGCTCTCCCATTGGTGTAGGCAGAGCCTTCACTAAGTCCTGGTCTACACTAACGAGGTAAGTTGATCTAAGTTACGTTAGTTAAGTCAGCATAGTGGGGCACTTACATAGGCAGGAGCCAAATTTAAGTGAAGACCCATCCACAGCTAGGTTGACTTAAGTTGCCTTGTGTCAACCTAATTGTGTAGTGTAGATCAGGTCTAAAGCTCTGTGTAAATATGTCCCCCATCACACAGCCTGATTGGCAACCTCTATTCTGCAGAATATTATAGGTACAAAATAGGGTGGTGTGTGATGAAGGTTTAATAGTGATTGACTTTAATCTTGCCTTTTCTTATGATTGTCTTAACAATTGCCATCAGTCACTGACTTTCATGAGCATGAAAAACTTCACACTTGGTCTCTGATGCTTTTATCTTGCTTCCCAAAATATCATTCTAAAAAGAAACTAAGGATTTGTCTAAATGTACAATGCTGCATCAGTGTAGCTGCACCGCTGTATCACTTAGGGCTTGTCTTCACTACTGCTGCGATTGATGCAGCAGGCATCAATTTAGCTAGGCTTGTGAAGACACGACAAGTCGATGGCAGAGTGCTCTTCCGTATACTTTAATATTCCACCTCCCCGAGAGATGGAAGCTATGTCGGCAGGAGAACATCTCCCATTGACATAGCATGGTCTAGACTCTGCTGTAAGTTGATCTAAGCTATTTCTACTTAAATTACGTAATTTATGTAACATAACTAACGTAACTTAGATAGACTTACCTCGTTAGTGTAGACCAGGCCTTAGTGGAGATTCTGCCTACACCAATGGGAGAGCTTCTTCCATCAGGGTAGTACTCCTCCTCCCTGAGAGGTGGTAGCTATGTTGAGGGGAGAAGCTTTCCCTTTGACATAGTGCTTTCTCCACTTGGAGTTAGGTCAGCATAATTGTATCACTGAGGGCTGTGGATTTTTGTAGTGTAGACCAGGGTTAAAACTCTCTTACAGACAGTTGAATCCCATTTGTGAAACTGTTGTTTTTATAACTCAACTCTGTATGTAAATTCTTATGACATAATTCCTGTAAATACAATATACATAATACACCTGAATGATACAAAACTCATTATGGTATGTCAGTTAATAGAGTAGTCTTCATAATCTAAGGTCTTAGTCATTTAATGAAACTCACAAATGGGGTATAATGTAGTGGTCTTTACTCAGGCAAAGCTCCTATTGACTTCATTTGCCTGACTAGAGGCTGCAGAAACTGGTCTAAGACCACAAAATTAATTCTCATTTGCCATCTGTTCTCTTGTAAGACAACAATGACCAAATTATGGCTGCTCCTGTGCAGAAGCATTGAGGTTGGGAGCGCACAGAACAGGGATCCATTTCCCCTACCCTTATACAGTTAAACAGAGGAAGCCATAGTAGAGCTGTGTGTGCTCCCTAGTTGCAAGCTGTGGGCCTCCTCACCACAGCACAAACACCCCAGTTCTCTGCTGGTTTCAAGAGTCCTGAGTTGACTGTAACATTTTAGATTCCTCATTTAATTCAGTGCAGTAACCTTTGAGTTACTCTCAACCCTAGAACGCAGGGGTAGGTTTTATAAATACAATGTGATAAATCAAAGCTTCTTTCAACAATAAGTGATTTGTATTTGAATCCAAATATGTCCTGAGTACCATGTCAATGAAACATGTCACAGTAAAGGCTATTCTAGGATATGTACTGTACTTAACAGTCAATATATGTTAATACAAAGTTGATCTTGAAATGTTATACCATTTTCCATCTGGCAGAAATATGTCTGAGAATTTCTGAGTGACAAAACTACATTGATATTTACTTATAACTGCTCAGCTCCAATACAGCATCTGGTTTTCACTAGATCCTGCCTCCTACCCAATTTTACATTTGGGTAAATAAAGCATAAGAAGATCAACTGACTTACTCAAGATCATCAAGTAATTGACAGGTTTCAGAGTAGCAGCCCTGTTAGTCTGTATCCGCAAAAAGAAGAACAGGAGTAAGGTGCCACAAGTACTCCTGTTCTTCTTCAAGTAATTGAGAGGCTCAAACCAGATTTAAACCTCCCATTTCTCTGAGAAAGCCTCCCTACAACATACTCTGTCCCCACCTTTGGGGCGGTGGCAATGTCTGAGTTGTTGGATTTTGGGGGGCTGACAGTCTTGACTGTCTCTTTAATTTACAATCTTGAAAATGCAATTTGTGTCATGGGTTTTTCTGTAAGCTCCCCTGTAACCTTGTTTCAGCTCCAACTAAAGTTTCTCATCCTTCCAGCTGGGCTTCAGAGACTGAGCAATGTTTCCTATGCAATGGCTCCTGCTGGCCATCAGGGGTTGCTATAGTATGGGCACTGAGGACAGGGAGACTCTGCCATCCTCTGTACTCTGTTTCCCATGCTGGTGCTCAGCCAGACTACAGCTATGAGGGTAGGGGTAGGTAGCAGATGGCTGCCTCATGGCAGGGAGGGAGGTCAAATGGGGACACCCTATTCTTGGTTCTCCTTTGAGCCTGTGCCCATTTGGATCCTCTTTTTCCCTGGAGGAAGTCAAAAGCCATTTTTCATTTTCAGTCTGGGTCAAACTCTCCAGACCCCAACGCCCTGAGCACTGGAACGAACTCCATGTCAATGAAACATGTCACAGTAAAGGCTGTTACATTGTATGTACTGTACTATGCCCTTAACAGTCACTATGTGTTAGTTTCCTCCAGCATGCATAAAGGAGAATCCTGAGCTCATTTGCTTCAATGAAAGTAGGGTCTGATATTAAAAAAAATCTGAGAATTGCTGCTCTAATCATAATCTCTAGAACTTGCCATCTTCCACTCTTTAAATGCATTTTCCTTTACATGTTTCCTGTCTTGCTCCATATTTGTAATAAGTTCAAAATACACAGTAAAGCTCAAATCATGTTAAATGATGTTTCCAGGCATCTTCTAAAACAAGATAATTCTGCAATCATAAAAATGCTTTAAACATCTGATTTGGAACAAAAATGCTGTGTAATTGCTCTCTAAAACTTGTAACACACATATGAAATTGATTTGATCAGGCAGATGTGCTTGTTCATTTACCAGCCTACTTACGGGCTGTGGTTCTTAAATAATAGGATAAGAGAAGCATTCTCAATTAGCTCAATTGTCTGTGGCTAACAATGTTTTATGCCCAGCTTTTGTTGTAGAATCTGGTTTCTAAGTATTTCTCTGTAGTGATTTCTGCAATTTTCTATTTGATGCTATTATGCAGGCTAATTGAAATAGCATTAAAGTACATAAAAATATCTATACACTGGCAACATTGGCATCCAAAATTACCTCCTGAATTTAAGTGCTAGATGTCTTATAGCCTTAACCCTATATTAATGTTTTAAAGCAATTCCCATCTCAGTGCATAGTGATTTAGCTGCATAACTATCTCTCAGCAAGGCAGAAAATAACCTTAAGGTTTCATTAACTTTCAGGGACAAACTTTAAGACCTAGCTTGTATTTCTGCCTTCACAATTTTGAGCACTATCATTTGTGTACACAAGTGATAATTGCACATGCAGCCTACCACATCCCCCCTTTTTTCACTGCTATTCTTCATTGTGGTTTTTGGGTCTTTTCCATATCCCCTATTTTATTTAGAAGAAAACAAAAAAGCCTACTGGAAATATACAGTTCTGGATATATTTATACATATATAAATATACAGTGACTGGGAATGTCAACTATCAGTTCTGATCAGGAAACTGCCAAAGAAATAAAGCCCTATTATTTCTCCCCAGCAGAAGCAGCTATTGTTCAGAACATTAACCCTACCCTTTAACAACCAATGAACAAGCCATGTAAAAGTAGTCCCACCCACAATCCCAATGCAATTGATTACTGATACTTTTTATAATGGTTTAAAAAGGCTTAAAATACTGTACTGAATAGAAATATCAGAATATAAATGACCTTCTCTGCATTTAATCTCTCTTTGGCAACTTTCCCTTTGAAAGGCCCTGGTTTAGAATTTCACAGCTATGTAACGACGAGTTAAAAGACTGCTGAATGCATCTCCACTATGCAGAATATTCCATATTATGACCAGATTAAGTAGTAG
Organism: Chrysemys picta bellii; assembly: GCF_011386835.1. Classification (NCBI taxonomy): domain Eukaryota; kingdom Metazoa; phylum Chordata; order Testudines; family Emydidae; genus Chrysemys; species Chrysemys picta. Next base: position 17,443,538 of record NC_088799.1, on the reverse strand, counting down.
CCATTGCCATCCTCTATCATTAGGTTAAACATGTTTCCTGTGGGGCATCTTGATCACACATGTCTCCACTAAGTGCTGTATACTTTAACTATATGTTTGGTGTATACATCCACCATTGAAATATAGTCAATCCATAATGCACTGCTGTTCCTCCCGTGTGTATATTAGCTGCTGTCTGTCCTGTCTCCCTGCACATAGTTCCACCATCTGAATCAATTATCTTTTTTCTTCACTGAAATCCATTCCATCTTCTTGAGAAGATGTTAACCTCCAGTCAAGCATATACTCATCCTTGCTGTCATGGTGTGTAGTGCTTGTGGGCTGCTGCTTCTCATTATTTCTACTTTGGTCTCTCTGTCCTCTAAATGGTTGCCAATCATCCTCCTTACAAGTGCATTTCAAAGGCATCGAGCCTCCGGCGTTCTACTAACAGAAAAATAACAAATTTCTCCTTTCTCTTCCTCAAAAAAGAAAAGATGCAGAGTTGTTGTTTTTTTAATTATTATTTGGATCCTCCTCTTCTCCCTTGCCCCAGTTTAACTTTTTAAAAACTTCCATAAAGATACATCAGACTTTGCAAAGAATAAAATAAAGTATTTCAAGGAAGGAAAATGTTTGCCAAGTAAGGATGAAACGCTTGTTACTAATCTTGACCTGCAGCCATATTGCCTGAGGCTGAGATCTTCTTAGATCTAACGGATAAATAGTTTCAAGTCTGGTCAATACTTAGATGGAAAACCCAGTGCAAAAAGATCTTCTTAAGGTAACTCAGCGAGAGGTAATCTTTCCTTTCAGTCAGTACTGAACCAAAGCCCTGGCATGGAAGTAAAGGGCACTGGGCTGCTGGAGGTGATGAATTCTGGATGATTTGGGGTTATTTTTAGTAATTTTTAAATTTTATGTGGATGTCCAAAAAATCGAGGAGGGAAAATGGTGGGGCTGTTGGGACTTGTGCATATGTTGTATTGAGTAATCTCCTTGCAATGTTCCCTAGTGCACATTAACATAGTACTGTTTCAAATGGCGCTATGTTAAATCTAACTAGGGAACTCACCAGCAGGGTCTATATGGACCACTTTGTGCGCTTTAGAAATCACAGCCTCGTCGTATGCATCACTGCTCCCTATAGACAAATGCTTAGATACGAGTAACCATTTCCAGTGTTTTTCTGGTGTTTATTGAGTAGACACAATCTTTTTTATTTATCAGTTGAAACCAAAAATCAGAAGCCCTAATTATTTGTGCGCTAAGTGACTTAGTCTGTTGTCCAGCCCAGCTGAACATTTGTTTAAGATGAAGCACACCTGATGTCACTGTGTGTGTATGGAGATTTCCATGATACATGCAATGAGATAACCCTGTGAAAAGGACATTCCTGGACTTTTGAAATCTGTCTGAGGACAGATGGAATTTTATGTGCTGTGTGGTGAATTCTACTGAACACCAATGAATTACAGTAAACCCTTGCTTTTGGACAGGTGGCATTTTATCACTCCAGGACTGCACCTATAAGTTTAAGATGTTTTTAAAACAAAAGTAAAATTGAAAAAATAACATGGCAGCTTAATGCGCGTGCGCTCTCTCTCTCTCCTCTCTCTCGATATATAGATCTATATAAGGTGGAAATAAGGCCTTCAGGAGAGCAGAGATTTAGCATGGACCAACCCCTATCCTAACTCAAGAGAAGATAACTTAAACCCGTTTCCAACTTTTGGAAGGGCCAAATCTTGTGGGGAAATGTTGCCATCAATAGAAAGATAGACAAGTTTCATGAGACTGGAGGGATCTGAAGGTGGCCAAAAGACAGAATACAAAGAAGGGGCATGGTGCTAAACACACATACAATACATGGGTGTGAGTGGCATTTCTGCCTAAATCACACTGGGAATGTTAGAAAGTGTTCATTTGCTACATCAGCAGGACACATGTTTAAGAAATACATCTGCAGAAATCTGATTGCTAAATACTTGCATTAGAGCACCAGGAAATATTTCCTTGTCTATTGTTATTTTGAAAATGTATCTGTTTCAATCTCAGTGGAAAAAGTTGAGTTCAAAATGAAGGTTTTGAAATCTTCTATGTATAAACAACACCTTTATGTTAACTAGCTTTTAAATGAGGAAGAGAAACTTAAAAAGGAAATAAATGGCTTTGCTTATATTAAATCCCTCATTTTACTTCATAAACAGAAATCTGTTAAAGGATGTATTAAAGCTTATAGATTCATAGATTCTAGGACTGGAAGGGACCTCGAGAGGTCATCGAGTCCAGTCCCCTGCCCGCATGGCAGGACCAAATACCATCTAGACCATCCCTGATAGACATTTATCTAACCTACTCTTAAATATCTCAAGAGATGGAGATTCCGCAACCTCCCTAGGCAATTTATTCCAGTGTTTAACCACCCTGACAGTTAGGAACTTTTTCCTAATGTCCAACCTAGACCTCTCTTGCTGCAGTTTAAACCCATTGCTTCTGGTTCTATCCTTAGAGGCTAAGGTGAACAAGTTTTCTCCCTCCTCCTTATGACACCCTTTTAAATACCTGAAAACTGCTATCATGTCCCCTCTCAGTCTTCTCTTTTCCAAACTAAACAAACCCAATTCTTTCAGCCTTCCTTCATAGGTCATGTTCTCAAGACCTTTAATCATTCTTGTTGCTCTTCTCTGGACCCTTTCCAATTTCTCCACATCTTTTTTAAAATGCGGTGCCCAGAACTGGACACAATACTCCAGCTGAGGCCTAACCAGAGCAGAGTAGAGCGGAAGAATGACTTCTCGTGTCTTGCTCACAACACACCTGTTAATACATCCCAGAATCATGTTTGCTTTTTTTTTGCAACAGCATCACACTGACTCATATTTAGCTTGTGGTCCACTATAACCCCTAGGTCCCTTTCTGCCGTACTCCTTCCTAGACAGTCTCTTCCCATTCTGTATGTGTGAAACTGATTTTTCCTTCCTAAGTGGAGCACTTTGCATTTGTCTTTGTTAAACTTCATCCTGTTTACCTCAGCCCATTTCTCCAATTTGTCCAGATCATTTTGAATTATGACCCTGTCCTCCAAAGCAGTTGCAATCCCTCCCAGTTTGGTATCATCCGCAAACTTAATAAGCGTACTTTCTATGCCAATATCTAAGTCGTTGATGAAGATATTGAACAGCGCCGGTCCCAAAACAGACCCCTGCGGTACCCCACTCGTTATGCCTTTCCAGCAGGATTGGGAACCATTAATAACAACTCTCTGAGTATGGTTATCCAGCCAGTTATGCACCCACCTTATAGTAGCCCCATCTAAATTGTATTTGCCTAGTTTATCGATAAGAATATCATGCGAGACTGTATCAAATGCCTTACTAAAGTCTAGGTATACCACATCCACAGCTTCACCCTTATTCACAAGGCTCGTTATCCTATCAAAGAAAGCTATCAGATTGGTTTGACATGATTTGTTCTTCACAAATCCATGCTGGCTGTTCCCTATCACCTTACCACCTTCCAAGTGTTTGCAGATGATTTCCTTAATTACTTGCTCCATTATCTTCCCTGGCACAGAAGTTAAACTAACTGGTCTGTAGTTTCCTGGGTTGTTTTTATTTCCCTTTTTATAGATGGGCACTATATTTGCCCTTTTCCAGTCTTCTGGAATCTCTCCTGTCTCCCATGATTTTCCAAAGATAATAGCTAGAGGCTCAGATACCTCCTCTATTAGCTCCTTGAGTATTCTAGGATGCATTTCATCAGGCCCTGGTGACTTGCAGGCATCTAACTTTTCTAAGTGATTTTTAACTTGTTCTTTTTTTATTTTATCTGCTAAACCTACCCCCTTCCCATTAGCATTCACTATGTTAGGTATTCCTTCAGACTTCTCGGTGAAGACCGAAACAAAGAAGTCATTAAGCATCTCCGCCATTTCCAAGTTTCCTGTTACTGTTTCTCCCTTTTCACTAAGCAGTGGGCTTACCCTGTCTTTGGTCTTCCTCTTGCTTCTAATGTATTGATAAAAAGTCTTCTTGTTTCCTTTTATTCCCGTAGCTAGTTTGAGCTCATTTTGTGCCTTTGCCTTTCTAATCTTGCCCCTGCATTCCTGTGTTGTTTGCCTATATTCATCCTTTGTAATCTGTCCCAGTTTCCATTTTTTATATGACTCCTTTTTATTTTTTAGATCATGCAAGATCTCATGGTTAAGCCAAGGTGGTCTTTTGCCACATTTTCTATCTTTCCTAACCAGCGGAATAGCTTGCTTTTGGGCTCTTAATAGTGTCCCTTTGAAAAACTGCCAACTCTCCTCAGTTGTTTTTCCCCTCAGTCTTGATTCCCATGGGACCTTACCTATCAGCTCTCTGAGCTTACCAAAATCTGCCTTCCTGAAATCCATTGTCTCTATTTTGCTGTTCTCCCTTCTACCCTTCCTAGAATTGCAAACTCTATGATTTCATGATCACTTTCACCCAGGCTGCCTTCTACTTTCAAATTCTCATCGAGTTCCTCCCTATTTGTTAAAATCAAGTCTAGAACAGCTTCCCCCCTAGTAGCTTTTTCAACCTTCTGAAATAAAAAGTTGTCTCCAATGCAGTCCAAGAATTTGTTGGATAGTCTGTGCCCCGCTGTGTTATTTTCCCAACATATATCCGGATAGTTGAAGTCCCCCATCACCACCAAATCTTGGGCTTTGGATGATTTTGTTAGTTGCTTAAAAAAAGCCTCATCCACCTCTTCCACCTGGTTAGGTGGCCTGTAGTAGACTCCTAGCATGACATCTCCCTTGTTTTTTACCCCTTTTAGCCTAACCCAGAGACTCTCAACACTTCCGTCTCCTATGTCCATCTCTACCTCAGTCCAAGTGTGTACATTTTTAATATATAAGGCAACACCTCCTCCCTTTTTCCCCTGTCTATCCTTCCTGAGCAAGCTGTACCCTTCCACACCAACATTCCAATCATGTGTATTATCCCACCAAGTTTCAGTGATGCCAACAATGTCATAGTTGTATTTATTTATTAGCACTTCCAGTTCTTCCTGCTTATTGCCCATACTTCTCGCATTTGTATATAGGCATCTAAGATACTGGTTTGATCTTTCCTCCCAGCTTGAATTGCTCTAACTGGTACCAACTGAATCCCTTAAGAGCTGTAACATGTTTGTTTGTTTGTTTGTTTGTTTGTTTTTTGTCAAGAAAAGATAAATCTGATACAGGTCTGTCGCACCTTACGCACATTTAACATGTGCGATTTCAGCTTTACGCAGTCGGCCAAAAAAAAAAAAAAAGGCGAAAAATAACCATTTTAATAGTGTACCTGTAGTGCGGGCGATTCCACCCGCCATTCAACTCAATGTAATTTTGACCATACGCAGTTTTTGCTTTACGTGCTAACCACGGAATGGAACCCCCGCATAAGATGAGACTCGCCTGTATTCACATTAACTAAAGAGCAGGGCCATCTTGTAAATTACGTTTTTATGACTGAAGGAAGGATTGCTGTGGAAGGCCAAGTATTGTTAATAAAATGTGTGCATTCTAATGCTAGGCCTCAGCATTGTTGAACCACTCCGCCTTTCAATGCCGAGTCCCACAAATGCTTGAACACTTTCAGCAACATACGAAGTTCCCTGAATTCCTTTCAGAAGTGAATGGAAGGTGAGAGCAGAGCACTGAGTACGATATTGGAAAAGACTCTTTTTAAATTATTTTAAATTAGGGCAAAATTCTCTCGGCTGATCCAAATTGAAAATCTCAATTCCAGTATTCTGATCTCTATGATCATGTGGAATTCCTTAGAATGCTGGGGGAGGCTTTCAGCTGTTTAAAATGGCTTGCTGTCATTGTTAGAGTAGCAGCTATTTTAAGGGCAAAACTCTCCACAGTAGCAACATTCTGCTCTCTGTACATGTGTGGAGTCATTGGAGTTCACCTTACATACCATGAGCTGAATATCAGAGCTAATATCTGCAGTACAGATGTAAGGGAGTGGAACCTTTGTCTTTCAGATATCTGCTGTCCTCTGGAAGAGTCTGGGCACTGAGCAGCATGGAAGTTCTTTGTTGTGTAAGAAACTACATTTTTATGAGAGGCTCAAATATAATAAAGGAAAATAATCACGTAGGAGAAAGGTCTCCCATTTGTTGTTGTGAACATTGGAATAAGGGTATGTTCCTCTAGGTGCAATGTGAATGCAACTTCTGTGCTTGGCAATCTGAGGGTACATTATTGCTAAGTTAATTTCAAATTGCTTTTGTTCCTCTTGATATAAATTTATTTGGGGGGTGGGGAAGGGTTTTCCTTATTGGAATTTGCTGCGGCCTTTTTTTTTCTTTTCTTTTAAGAAAGGAGGAGGGTTTCCACATCCAAATATGGCCAGGGATTATTACATTTACTTGGTGGATTAAAATACATCTGGGAAATCTGTAATTTTGTTTCTGATTAAAAATGTATCAGTACATGCTAAACTGCAACTTGCCATCTGAAATGTATACCTACTTTTGGGGCTACACTCACTACAAGCTACTCCGTTGGCTGAACTGATAGCTAAAGAAGAGCATGGATTTCTGAGAGCGGCCCTAAACAGACATGCTGAGTCTCTGTTACCATTTCCGTTAGCCCAATTGCCTTCTATGACATACATGGCAACAAGGTGATGGAAATATGATTGCACCTAGGGGAACAGTGAGAAACCTAAGGCCACATTCAATGTTACCTGCCAATTCTGAGGAGAAATAGACATACAGTGGTGAGATGTGTAGTGTATGCTACCATAAATGGAGCAGAAACAGACACTAGACAGCACCAGAACTGCTGCACCAGGATTCTGCTGTGATGGTTTTAACATGATAATCCTGTAGGCAAATAAAATTTATTAATGCTAAAAAAATGTCGACACTTCAGTTTACGTGTTGGAGTGGGAGGTCCTCAGAGATTTCCTGTTGTTGTCTTTGTCCAGCCCTGCTGCATCCTTTCCTCCAGTTGAAAAGAATTTGATGAGGCATTAAATGATTCTGAAGAGAGTCCCATCACCTGTTGCTCAGAGGGGATGATTCAAAAGCACTTTCACTGCACACCTATCACTTAAGAAGCTCATGGCAAATCTAGAACTTTAACTTTGATTCCTTGGGGCCTATCATCCCATGCTGTAGTAAAAAGCCATATGAGAGGGCTCTGGAGGATGCAGTGGCTGAGGATTCACTTGTAGAAATTCCCTCCAGCTGGAGGCTGCCTTCCTACTTGCATGTAGAAAGAGAGCCCTGCAAACAATGAGGATTCTGTATAGGAGGCCAAAGTCATCCATGTGGAGGATCTGTGCTGGCACAGCCTCACAGCCCTTGGCAATATCCCCTCATCGCTCCACTTGCCCACACCTCTAGCTCGGTGCTTGGTTGCATTGCACCAATGGATTCCCCTGCCCCTGGTTCTGCAGAAGAGACCATATAACCCTAGGCTGTAGTTTTGTTATCCCTTCCCTCCACCCTGCTGCTTCCCCTCCAGAGATTCCCCCAGAGCCAGAGGGAGATGATTTGTGCCCTGTGCCCCCATCTACAGCTCCCCTTGACCAACACCAGGTCCACCTCCTTTCCCAACACTGACAGTAGACTTATAGAGATGCCTCCCCAGTATCTGGAGATGGCAGGGAAATGATGCCATAGAGATGGGCAGAAGTGGAATATCACACATGGTGCCTTACGATAACATCAGGCAGATGATCCAAGCTCCTGTGCGGCAGAATGTACACCTATACAGCAGGACCAATTTAGCAGTTTCCTAAAGTACTGGGAATATGAAGATAACATCTGTCAGACTGTACTGTATTACCGGCTGCTCCATAGAACTTTATTATCATAGTAAGAAATAGTCCTTGCCCTGAAGAGCTTGCAATGCAATGCAAGAATACACATTAGCAATGCTCCTTGATGCATTTTGAAAACCTAGCTCTCTGAAGAATGATTTTTCATCTTGGCCTCAGCCAGCCTGCATTGACACACCCATATTTATTTATTGGTGGGTGTAACTGAGGTAACCTAGCAACAGAGGGTCCTGTGGCACCTTTAAGACTAACAGAAGTATTGGGAGCATAAGCTTTCGTGGGTAAGAACTTCTTCAGCTTATGCTCCCAATACTTCTGTTAGTCTTAAAGGTGCCACAGGACGCTCTGGTGCTTTTTACAGATTCAGACTAACAGGGCTGCCCCTCTGATACTTGAGGTAACCTAGTTGTCAAATGAGCTGACTGTGGCTGCAAATCAGGTCTGTAGATTTTTAATTTACCTAAATTGTGGGGATAAGCTTTCACCTGCAGATATGTGCACTGTAATTTCCAGGCAACAAAAATGAAAGTCAGCTTTTAAAAACCTGACTCCATATCTGCACTGTAAATAAGTTAAGGGAGATATCCTAGCTCCTTGAACTGGAAGGGACCTTGAAAGGTCATTGAGTCCAGCCCCCTGCCTTCACTAGCAGGACCAAGTACTGATTTTGCCCTAGATCCCTAAGTGGCCCCCTCAAGGCTTGAACTCACAACCCTGGGGCTAAGCAGGCCAATGCTCAAACCACTGAGCTATCCCTCTCCCCATTTTAGTATTTGTATTAGAGGGACTGAAGGTAAAAATGACTCAGTCCTTCCGGAGGGCTTTATGCAGGTGTGATTTGCCCTCAGTATGTGAGGCCCTGATGGCATGGTTCACTTTAACATTTCTTAGTGACAGAAGATGAATTTCTTGAATGACTTATAGCTCACCACTTTACTCAGACAGAGGAAGGAAGTGGGAGGTGCTGTGAATCTTTAGCAGCTGGAGAATTAGAATGATTTTCCAGTTAATTTTTCTGCTGGTTTTGATGCCTTATTGATGACCTCATAGGGAGTTAGGAAGTGAGCTTGGCAACTAGCTCCTTAATGAAATTTGCTTCCTTGGGAGTAGAACAGAGGTAAGCTCCTAAGAACATGAACGGGCACCTGGGAGAGTGTAGTGAAGGGAACTTGGCTGTACATTTAAGGATTTGTGGAACAGAGCCAATTTGTGAAACATTTCATATTTCTAAGTGATTTTAAAAAAAAATGCAAACTCACTAGTGAGGTACTACAATTGATGAATGTTTAAAACACATCTGTCTACTCTACTTGATTTATGTGGTCTGTCTCTTATAGTCTATGCTCCCCACATACCCATCATCTGAAAAGCTATTTTGTTTCTTTTTTTACCTAATTACCAGCAAGGGTCTAGTCTTGCAATTTCTTACTCATACAAGTAGCTTCAATGCCTTGCTTGAGTATAGGCAGCTCATGTTATAAGGCTTGCAGGATTGAGCACTTTTTGCTAGTCTCTCTAATGTAACAATTTCTCCTGTTACCAATAAAGAGGCAAGGTGGCTGAGGTAACATCTTTTATTAATGTGAGAGACAAGCTATCCAGCCATGCAGGTTATGTCTAAACAGCAACTGGACACCCACGTCTGGCCCATGTTAGCCAATTTAGGTTTGCAGGGCTCGGGCTCAGGGGCTAATCATTGCTATGTAGACTTCTGGGCTTGGGCTGAAGTCCAAGCTCTGATACCCACCCACCCCACATGCTCCTAGAGCCCAGGATTCCGCCTGAGCCCAGAAATCTACACAGCAATGAAACAGGCCCATGATCTTGAATCAGCTGGATGGGCCTGTGACGTTGCACCCCATAATGCTTTATAGAAATATGCTTATGAGTGTAAATATGACCTAACTGGAATATGTTTTATGCTAGATATGCCATGTATCATATCTTTGCAAAGGTTACATTCTACTGAATGTATTTATCCTGTTCATATGCATGTATCATTTTTATATCTGAAGTTATGAGCATTAGCTCTATGCTCCTATTTAAAGTGTTTGCTGTAGAAGGCACCTAAGGCAGATTTGGTCAACATAGTGTGAAGGGGTTATTCAAGTAAATGGAAGTATTTGGCTAACAATGGACCTTGATAGACGCCAATCCACATCTGAGCTTTCCTAGGAACAATCTGTTCCACCTTGCAGTTTGGTGTGATGCTGGGAGTACCTTTTCCAGACCTGAAGAGCTTTGTGGGTATGTCTACACAGCAAAGAAAAACATGCCTGGCCTGTGCCAGCCGACTCAGGTTCATGGACCTGTTTCATTGCTGTGTAGATTTCTGGGCTCAGGCTGAATCCTGGGCTCTAGGAGCATGTGGGGTGGGTGGGTATCAGATCTGGGGCTTCAGCCCAAGCCCAGAAGTCTACATAGCAATAAAACAGCCTCTGAGCCCGAGCCCTGCAAGCCTAAATTAGCTAGCCTGGGCCAGCCATGGGGGTAGCTGCTGTGTACACATACTCATAATACTTTTCATATGAAAAGCTTTCCCATGGCTGCTGAGCAGTCTTATAGATCAGTAAAAATAAATACAAATATGTCTATAGATGATCAACATGGATATATTTATTTTTTTCATTTTCATGGTGATCCTTGGTTTTGGGCAAGGTTTAATGGACAAGGTTCATGGGCAAGATTGAGTGATGACTTAGTTCACTGAGATTTGGGGTTTGAAGAATACTGTAGTAATAGTCTTAAGTTTTGCATGATCCAACTTAATTTTACTTTGCAGCTGGCTGCATGTTTAAATTATTGCTACACTTAAACTGACCACTACTTTGTGCCTGTTACCTGATCCTGAAAAAGAAGAGAGATAAGAAGAGTAGAGTGATGAACAGAAATAACTGAAAAAGAACTGGAAACAGTTGGAAAGAGAGGTCGGCTGAGGACACAGAATTAGTATCTTGATTTTGGACACAGATTTTAGTTCAGGTAATTGGGATTTTGGTTCAGGTCACTAGATTGATAGAGGCCTGTTGTACAACCTTGCATATGGATCTGGGTTCAAATTTCTAACACCCTCAAAGTTGGGTGGGATTCAGATTCTACTTCTTGCCCATCTCTGAGAGCCTGAGAAGAGAAGCAGAGAAAAAATATGAAGAGAGGCTCGTGGAGAAAAGATGAGAAAGATGACTGTAATGGCAGACCAATATAAAATGAAGGGTGTGTGTGTGTGGGAGGGGAGCCTAGAGCTGACATTGTATGTGTCAAGAGGTAATAGTTATAGCTGAATTATATCACTCAGTAATATTTAAGGGCCCTTAATTCTACTGGTGCTATATTTTTGTCCTTTTAATGTTAAAGTGATTAAGATGTGGATGTAAAATAACCCAAGAGCTAGAAATCTCTTTAAAGCAGCATCCTATTTTGAGACCTGGTTGCCTAGAAATGCTCCTTTCTCCTTATTAATGCTCTTTTTTTTTTTTTTGGTTTTATTATTTGTACTGTTGGTAATGCACAGGACACTATTGTGCAAGGTGCTATACAAGCACAGAATGAAAAGATACTTTCCCCAAAGAACTTACAATCTAAATTCTTTTGCTTCCAAACATTAAGATACTTTTATATCTTTCTGTGCATGGGCTGAGACATTTTATATAATTCAAAAATAAACTGTAGAGCACAATTCATAAGTACATTATCCTAAAGTACCAAAAAGCTTTACAGTCCATTAGCATGGAAATACGAGTGTAAAGTATGTGTGTAATCTATTTCATACATATCTCCTTGCTGTTTGCTAAGATAAAAGGGTTACAATGACCAGACTTGGGTGAGATTAATCGTGGAGAAGATAGGAGTAGAACTTCATTATTTTATTGAAGAGAGGGGTCTTAAAACCAGGGGGGAGAAGTGGGTCTTGAGATGGGATTTGAATTCATGCAGTCACTTAGGACAGTCGCTGTGCTTGCTCTTCCACATCTGAAGATTGGGAGGTCCGTGGAAGAAGGACATACCACTCAATGGTGAAAGGAACAGCGGAGCCAGAAAGAAGTCTGGCATTTGACTAAAAGGAATGCACGGAAGAATAGTAATAGAAAAGTTCAGAGAAATGGGGAGCTTTGAAGACTAGAAAGGATCATTTTCACTGGATCTTGAATGCGTAGGAGAAGGTGGAGATTTCTGTGAATGTAAGTCAGATGCTTCTGTCGCCTAATAATGAACTATGACAATTCAGACTTGCAGCACAAGCAACAGAATGAAGATGTGAATAAGAATTTCAATGACGATGTGATCAGGATAGTGTTAGGGAATGATATGAGAAATGAGATTGCTTCATGAAGAGGTAGGATGGTTCAGTGGCTAGGTCAGTCACCAGGGCTGGTGAGTTTTTCTGTGCCTCAGTACCCCATCTGCAGAATGGGAACAATAGCGCTGCCTTACCTCATAGGGATATTGTGAGGATAAACACATTGAAGACTGGGAGGCGTTCCGAAACTACAATGATGGGAGCTATATAAATGTACCTTAACTAGACTTTCATATAAGACATCAGAACATTGTTTAGAGTTGACAATGGAATGGGAAGTAGTAGAGGTAAAGGACATAGGGAATTACTGTGGATAATTCATTCATTTTGGCTGAAAAATAAAGCTGATTTTCAAGAAAAACTAATAAAAGCACTATAACATTCTCCTTGTGCTTTACATTGCATCTTGCATGAAATCTTAGTATCATTAATTCAGTTCAGAGTTCCTGCTGAAGCATTTGACTGATGAGTGTGGATGCAGAAACTCTAGTTTTCTCCAAGGCTTTCTCCTTACTTCCTGCTGGTTTGAGCCACCTGGTTTAGTACAAGAGATAAATCAAGGGAAATGAATGATTGAAGAGGTAAAATATTGCTGCTACTTTTATTTTATGACCCATGCTCAGGAAACTCTGCTTTACCTTTTGAAATTTAACTCCTGAATGTTGTGCTGGAATTTTTACTTGTCAGTTAAGTTTAGTTAAATAATATTAAACACTTAATTTTCTTTCTGTAATAGAACCAAAAAATATAATAAAGCTTATTTCAGAAAGTCAGTAGAAAACATATGAAAACAAGAAAAAAATTACTACTTTCCCACTGTATTTGCCTTTCTTTTATAATTATTAAATCTCTTTTTGTCTGCACAGAGATGGCTATAAGAGAAGCTCTTCTGAGAGCGAGGCAAAAATTGCCTTCCCCAAAGTGTTATCTGTTCAGTTGCACAAAGTGACAAAAAAGATGGGTGCCACATTTAAAGCCATTGCACTATCAATTGCCCTTTGAACACATGCTTAACTTCTGTTGATGTGAGTCATTCATTTTAACGGAGGTTGTGCTCCAAGATAGAGATGAATGAGTAAAGGGCTTGCTGTTATTTTAATATCTGTACAAAACAGCCTTAATTTCCATGTGGATAGTTGGTTTGGATGCTTTTAATGCATATACACAGTGGCGCAAGTAAGCCAGTACAGTCAGGTATGCCATACCATTAAGACATTTATTGCCAGTATGCCATATTAGAGAAACATTTTCAAGAATGATTTGTAGAGCCCTGCATGGATAAAAATTTATATCCATGGATAGAAATCGGTATCCACTGAACCGCAGGGCTCTCCTGGGAACCGCAGCGGTGAAAGGAGCAGAACGTGGGGCTGCCGCTCCCAGGAGCTAGCGCCCTACGCTGGCAGCTCCTCCAGCACGGCTGTACCACCCCCAGCCCTTCCACACAGCTGCGTCTCCTGTCTGGGGTCTGTACAGCCCCACTGGGGGCAGGGCTGAACAGATTTAGCTTGTCTATCCTACGTCTCTAATGGAACGTTGAACATCATGATGATTTTGTAACCTACAAGACATGCAGACATCTTAGAGAGATTTACCCAGACCCATTCAATTTAAAATGTTTACTTAATGAATTAGTCCAATATTTTTCGGAATGGAAAAATGTCAAAAGCAAGCAAACAAGAAATAAAACCTATCTCCTTGCTGTAGCTTTCAGCCGTTGCATTTAATTGATTTCACTTCACATGATCACAAGCAAATGCTGAATACCTATAAATAACTCCAGTTTGCGTGCAGCACTCCGTGATGAGCACATAGTGTCCCTTTTTTTTTAGCAAAGTTACAGTAAATATCTGGCTGTTGGGGATTATTTTTTGTTAAATTAATTATTCCAGAAAAAAATTGAAAATTAAAGACTGTAATAAACTTACACCTTTGAGTAATATACCATTAAACAGAGAAATGGAAAATTGAGAGATGATTAGAACAAAAATAGCCTCTCTAGACAGTATTTCATTTAACATACTTTTCTCTCTGCAAGTTTTGTCATGCTGATAAATAGAGGCAGAACAATTAGAGAGTGAGATTAGCCTTGATTACATATTTTGGGCAATGTGCATGGACGTGATATTCAACCTGAGGGTCTGGATAGACTTGCCATCTCAAATGTGTGAATTTATAAATGGGAACTGAACAGTAGCAACAAATAAGCGCAACTTTGTCATGTTTTAAGAAAAAAATTACAGTGATGGCATATTACTTCATTATTAGATTATTTGGGGAATTTAAAGATCATATTGGTTGCCTTAGTCACACATGAGTTAAGTCCTCCACCTTATTTCTAGAGGCCCCAATGCAAAACACTGATAACTATTTAACCTTTTCTGCTACATTTCATCACAGGGTTAGCAAGGTGAAAGAAGAGCTATTATAAGCTATGTCTTCCAATATTTTCACTCGTAAGAGAGAAGCATGATGATTAGTGTAGATCTTTCCTACCTATTCAATTTCCATGGCTATGATAAGCATAAATGGCTGCTATAACTCATCTATACAACTTTATGAAGATTTCCTGTTTTTTTTCTTCTCCTCTCTACTCAGAGAAGCTTTCAGTTTCACTAGTGGCACCTTAGAGACTAACAAATTTATTTGAGCATAAGCTTTCGTGGGCTAAACCCACTTCATCAGATGCATTCAGTGGAAAATACAGTAGGAAAATATATATACACAGAGAACATGAAAAAATGGGTGTTGCCATACCAACTGTAATGAGAGTAATTAATTAAGGTGAGCTATTAGCAGGAGGAGAAAAAAACTTTTGTAGTGATAATCAGGATGGCCCATTTCCAACAGTTGACAAGAAGGTGTGAATAACAGTAGGAGGGGAAAATTAGCATAAGGACTTATGGCTGACTTAGAACAACGCTTCCTCAGCTCTCATCCCCTAACGCCCCTACTCTACTTGTGCTACATTGATGATATCTTCATCATCTGGACCCATGGAAAAGACGCCCTTGAGGAATTTCACCATGATTTCAACAATTAGGTGAATTCACCTAATTCACCTCAGCTCACCTAATAGCTGACCTTAATTAATTACTCTCGTTACAGTTGGTATGGCAACACCCATTTTTTCATGTTCTCTGTGTGTATATATATCTTCCTACTGTATTTTCCACTGCATGCATCCGATGGAGTGGGTTTTAGCCCACGAAAGCTTATGCTCAAATAAATTTGTTAGTCTCTAAGGTGCCACAAGTACTCCTCGTTCTTTTTGCTGATCCAAACTAACACGGCTACCACTCTGAAACATTTAACTAGTATAATTCACACTTCACTTGATATTCTTAGCCAACTACAGGTTGTTGTTTTTTTAACTAATACTCATTTCTTTGCTTGACCAATATCAGCTTCAGTATTGAATAGAGTTTGATGTCCTTTGAGTTTGTATTTGTATGCCAGTCTCTTGAGGATTGAAATTACACCATTTTCTTGACGTGGGGGTCAGATTTTAACCTATCATTCCACCTTGCCATCTAGCTTTGAAATGCAGCTCCAGCCATTGATGTGAACATTGACTATAGTCTTTTCAAACAGCTGTAAGAGTAGAGAGAAGTCAACTGAGCAGTAATTCAGATTTTTGTTGTTTTTACTTTATAACATCAGGCCCGTTCGAGTGTCTCTCTAGATAAGCATTCAAGTCCCAAGTATTTCTGAAAGTGTGTGTCTCTGCTGCTTTATTTAGGTATGAGGAATGCTATTCTGTGCCAGGATTGACTCTCTAGATCAGTGGTGCTCAAACTTTTTTCCTGTCATTCCCCTCCTTACCAGTAATGAAATCTGTCTGTGCCCCTCACCCCCTCCATTACTGTACAGTTGGATTTGAGGAGCTTGGGTTGAAGGTACAGCTGGGGGAAGAGCTTGGGCTAGAGACGGAGCTGGCCTGGGGGGCAGAGAGGAAATGTGGGCAGAGCGGCGGCTGGGGGCGGAGTGGAGCTGTGGCTGTGGGTGGAGTAGAGCTGCAGCTGGGGGCATAGCATAGCTGGGTGGTGCTCTCTTCCCACTGTCCCATTGGAGTTGGCCCATGCCCTACCACGTACCCCCGTAGAGAGGCATGCCCCCCCACTTTGGGAACCACTACTTTAGATACAATTTTGTCCACAAAATATTTCAGAACTCCGGGGTGTGCAGATGTTCATATCAGTTAAGCATCTTGCCTACCTGACTTACCTACAAATGGGTTGGTTCTATCCTCTTGGATATTATTCTCAGAAGTAACACATTGGCTGACGCCGTATTTCCAAGAAAATCTTGGTGTGAGCCAATTGTAAACAGTAGACAATGTACCTCCAGGAATGAGGTCATGTAAAAGACATGTTGATTCTCATTGTTCCACAAGATGATCAGTTTGAAAGAAGACAGCCCTTTGACAGCTGCTGCTGCTGTTCCAGATTCCAGTCCATGAAGGCAGCCGTGCTGAGCACTATCACCCTTGGTGCCATATGGCCTGAGACTGTTGTGTCGCACACCATGTGGAAGACAAGAGAGAACAATTTCAGCGTAGTATTTAAAGAATACCTCTGGGCATTTTATGTGCCTGTGTGTCCTCATGCTGACCCTTTCTCTGCAATATAGCCACTTAGTTAAACCTTGCTGGCATGAGGGAGTATAACATAGACCTTGCTTTATACATGCTAAATTTATTCCCAGTGCAAGGATTTACACCAGGGAAGAATTTTACCTCATATGTCTACCTTTTTCTTCTTTTTGTTGCACATATGCTGCATATCCTGAGGGTCTATGGAAACACTTCCATTAATATTATTTTCTGAATTTGATCCTTAACGGTGGATGAGATTTGCATTTTGTGAAGAATTGTCTCTTAGCTAATTTCCTGTGTTGAGATATCAAATACCCCCTTTTAAATGCAAACAAACATATATTGCCACAATGAAAACAAAGCATGTTAAGCAGAGAACAGACATGCCGAGTTTGACTATTGTTCAGAAGTTATATTTTTTTCTATGGACCATTGTCAAAGTTTAGCATCCATAAAAGCAAAAAGCTCCTTAGTTCACATTCTGTGTCCTAAGGGAATATATATTGCAGCAACTAAAAAAAAAACCCACCCCACCTGAAATGTAGAACTTATTTTCACTACAGCGTCGCAACTGAACTTTTATACTGAAATTATTCCTTTTGAACTTCCACATGGTATGCAACACAACAGTCTCAGGCCGTATGGCACCAGAAATAGTCATGTTCTGTGCCTGTTGCCTTCCTGGCTTGGAATCTGAACAGCAGCTGTCACACTGCTGTCTATTCTTTTGCACTGATCATTTGACTGAAAAATGAGAAGATAATTAAAAGTCGGATATTTTAATAAGAGATTATTTTTTTAAAAACTAGACAACACCAAGATGTGAGGGTTTCTTGTTGAAGATTAGCTAGAGGATTACATGTTTCACCTAAATGCAAATTGGGTTGTAATAAATCATAACAAGAATTCTATCCTGTACTAAATGAAATTAAAGTCAGCGAATTTCTGAAACATTTTTTGAAATGTCTAATGAATTTACAAGCCACTGGAGAAGACTGGGTGCTTTGCTTGCAACCTGGAACTTAATTTAGCATTTTAATCAAGATCGTAATGAGGAAAACATTTTTGGTAGGGCAAAGGAGCAGAAAATAGGAAGCATACCAGATTGTAAAGTTGTATGCAATCAATTCACATGTTCCTGCTTTTAGTTTCATGGTGAAGTTTAATCTAATGAACTGAAAATTTAACTACTTAGAAATAATTCTAGTTTTCAAGGGATTGATGGGTGGATACAACATTACATAATTTCATTTTATTATTAACAACATTACATATATAACTGACAATGTCCAAGTTTTAAACCCCCCCAAAACTGTTCAGGATTCAGTGCATTAAATGATCTCCTAAATTGTGCTTGCACAAAAGAAAAGTGTGAAGGAAGGACTTCATGAAAATTTTGCAAAGGGGCTTTGGGAGTTCGTGAAGGTAGTTTGTTTATAATAGCCAATGAAGATAAGAACCACTTGGTTCCATAGCAGCACAGTTAACATCTGTCATGGACTCACAGTTTATGTCCACTCTTGGCCCCATACAGTGCCTGGGGGGAACCCCCTTCAGTGTGACAGCCCTTCCCGAGGATCCACTCTTTCTCGGGGGTTAAGCCCCTTCGCCTTCTGGAACCGCACCTCTCGGAGCCTTAGCATGCCTGTCTCTCGCTGTGGGACCCCTCAAGGAGTCCACTCGCTCTGGACCCCCGGGGCCTCCACTCCCAGAGGGAATAATGCAACCTTGTTCTCTAGACCAGAGTGCCTGTCACCCAGTGTAAAACAGGAGGGGTTTATTGAGCATCTGAACACAGCATAGGAAACTCTCAGGGCCCTCAGGCCTGGCCTCCCTCAGCACAGTACATCTAAGTCTCTCTTGCATCCAGGTGGGTTCTGCCTGCGCCCTCTCTCCAGTCCCGAGCCCCTGTGCTTTCCAGCTGGGCATCTGATATCACCTCCCGCAAGCCCTGCCTCTGTCAATTGTCTTCTATCCAGGTAAACAGGGCCTGAGCTTCCTCTCTTTCAGCTGCCTTTGTTCCCCTCTGGTTGGAACCGGCTGGTCAGATCCTCTCTTCACAGTCCATTGTCCGCCCACTGGCCAGAACCAGCTGTGACTCCCGAGCTAGGTCTCCCAGTCACCAGGTCACCAGTCGCTGGGTATCTATTCTCCAAGCCATTGGCTGGGGTCCCAAGTTCTGTCGATGGTCCTCTTAACAACACACTCCCTCTCCCATCACCTCATTAAACCAGTACTACCCAGGGAAAATACATCCCACCCCCTCTGCATGCAAAACATTGAAAAAAAAACAAGAAAAAAAAACAAGAAAACCCCCAACTTCATCATAACATCTTAGCCTCAGGGCACTGCTTTGGATGGGAAAAAAGGTTTTGATGCTGTAATGATTTTATTTGTAAGGTTGACAACATAAATTGCCTCCATCTTAGGTAACTGATGACCAGATGTTGAAACAAAATAATGCTGTAATACAGCTGCTATTTATGAAAGTTTTAGGCATTTGACCTTCACTTTGTCCTTCATTGGCTGTCTGGCTCTACATCTGCAGATTATATAGATGGAGCATCTAAAACTATTTTGGTCTGAGATATTGACAATATGTCATCCGCTGTGGTGCTGCTTGGGAATTTGTAAATTCTTTCCAAAACAAAATGGATATACATACTTAAGTGGTTCATAATGTGACAATGAGATAGTCAGGCAAATAAATCCAGCAAAAATCTAGTACAGCGGTGCTAGTATTATTATTTATTCATTTCAAAACCAAAACATTGCACTGCTATGTGATTATTCCATCTTGAAGTCCCCCGGTTCTTTGTCATTGGCTGGTCCATTTTCCTTTTGTATGTCTCAGACATCAAGCCTGCAATAGAACATACATGGGCAGATCCTTGACTTCATTGGGAATCTACATGTGTAGTCGTCCTCTCATATGGATCCAATTACAGGATGGGGAGCATTAAATTGCAAACTTCTTGGGACATGAAAGGCAGGCCAAATTCTGATCTCGGTGACATGAGGAAAACTTTGGACTAACACCAAAATCCTTCATCTTTATGTTTCCATGCAGTGATAAGCCATATTGTTGGCACACTAAGGAAACAAATAATTTTAATACCTGCTAAAACTAAGTGGGTTAAGAGCCAGAAAGTCCTAAACATTCTAATCTAGAGGGAAGAAAAGTAAAAATTCCAGTTGGGCAAAATGATGGGCGTGGTTTGTTCTAATGTTAATAAGGCCTAGGGGTCATCCCACTCTGTCCTGTGATGTGGCCCCTTTAAGGTCTGGTACCCAAGGATCTAGAACGGGGTGGGCAAACCTTTTGGGCCGAGGGCCACATCTGCGTGGGGAAATTGTATGCAGGGCTGGGGCAGGGAGTTGGGGTGCGGGAGGGAGTGTGGGATGTGCGATGGGGGTGCGGTGTGCAGGAAGGGGCTCAGGGTAAGGGATTGGGGCAGAGGAGGGGTGTGGGGTATATGAGGGGGCTCAAGGAAGGGGGTTGGGGTGCAGGAGTGCAGGAGGGACGTGGACTGCGGGAGAGGGCTTGGCAGGGGGTTGGGGTGCAGGAGGAGTGCGGGGTGCAGCAGGGGGTTGTGGTGCAGGAGGGGTGGGGTAGGGGGCTCAGGGCAGGGAGTTGGGGTGCAGGCAGGGGGTTGGGGTGCACAGGGGTGCAGCAGGGAGCTCAGGTCAGGGGATTGGGGTGCAGGAGGGGTGCGGGGTGTATGAGGGGGCTCAGGGCAGGGAGTTGGGGTGCAAGGTACAGGCAGGGTATTTAGGGCAGGGAGTTGGGGGGCGACATACAGGCAGGGTTCGGGCTCCGGTCCGGCGCCGCTTATCTAAAGTGGCTCCAGGGTGGCAGCGGTGTGCACCGGGGTGGGACAGGCTCCCTGCATGCCGGCCCCGGCCCCATGCCACGCAGCTCCAGGAAGCGCTGCGGCCCCTGGACGTGGGGGGTGGAGGGCTCCGCATGCACTGCCCTTGCTGCGCCTCCAGGTACCTCCCCCGAAGCTCCCATTGGCCACAGTTCCCCGTTCCTGGCCAATGGGAGCTGCGGGGGGCAGTGCCTGGAGGCAAGGGCAATGCACAGAGCCCTCTGCCCTCCGACCTGGGGGCCACAGGGAAGTGGTGCTGGCCACCTCTGAGAGGGGCGCAAGGCCCGCGGCACCAGGGGGGGCAATCCCACGGGCCGGATTCAAAGCCCTGAGGGGCTGGATCCAGCCCGTGGGCAGTAGTTTGCCCACCCCTGATCTAGGAGAACAAAGGCACATATGGGGGAGAGGAAGTGGTCCCAGGGAATAATCTTTTTGGGAAAAACCTGTGCTGCTATTCTTTCAAGAGCTTGGGACCAGGAGCCGTTAGGGGAGTTTTGCCCTGCTCTATCAGCTTTTGGAAAGAGGGCTATATATATTCTGCCTCTTGCCTCGGAACAGGGTGACATAGTAGTGGAAGGTTGATGCTTGTTGACCCCTTTCACTTCAGGGAGAAAAGGGATAAAGGTGAAAGGAGGACAGCTAGAGAAGAAGTGGTTGAAAGCCACAGCTGGCCTGAGGAAATGAGCACAGCCCAATAGGGGGAGCTGTGAGAGTTCTTTGCCCAGGAAGGAGAAGCTTGACTGAATTTCCAAGCTTCCAGAAGCAGGCCTGGGAAGACCCCCACTTCTAACCCCCAGTGTAACAATGATGATCTCCATTTTCAGCATCACTGTGATCTCTGTCTATTGCCATGCATTGGAAGTTTGGCCAGAGACATGCATGTCAGTAAAGAAGCATGTCAACTAGTCATGGCCCTGGTGACCTACATTTTCCCAGAAATTGTGGGAAGATGCTGTCTGGGCTTGTGGCCTTGCCAATTTTGAATGTTATGGCCTAGTCTACTTCTTTAGTAAGGAATAGTAGATGTGATGTTGCTGAGCAGACAGATAGACAGCAATAAAGCTCTTTTTCTTTGTTATGACAATCTGTTTGAGCCATGCAATACAGTAGTATTTGGGTGGCAATGGTAGCAGCTCTGACATGTGGCACTCTGCTTTGGGCAGGGGCAGCACTGTCAAGATAATGGAGAATGCTCCAGGCTTTCCTCCTTGAATGGGTGAAATCTAGGTTCTCCGTAGCTTTTACCCATCACTCTTGTCTCACAGAGTTCAGTGACTCCGGGACTGTAGTTGCATAGCAGCTTGGTCAGTGAACACATTTTGCAGGGCAGATGCCTTCTATGTTGAGTTGGCATACACATACCTCTGAGCCTATGTTTCAATGTTTACCCTGGAAAGGGCCATTTTGTTTGAGATCATCTCTTGAGTTGCTTTTTAGACCACAAGGTTGTAGATTGCTGTTCAGTCTCTACGTTGATGGCATTGGTCATGTTGAACCACTTAAGAGAGAGGACTGCACAAAGGTTACCATCTCACTCCCCTTCCTTCTTTCACTGGAAGGTACAGATGTCTCAGCTAGTTCTAAGCATTTTCACTTTCTGACCAGCTTCTCCTTGGACTTTCCTGGATTCAGCTAGAGTCAGCTATTCTTCATCCAAGAGCAGACCTCCTGTAGGCATTCCAAGATCAAAGGGTATGTCTGTGCTTCAGTAAAAGAACCACAGCATGGCCTTGGCTGGCTTGGGTCAGCTGACTTGGGCTCACAGGGGTTGGTCTGTGGGGCTAAAAGTTGCAGTGTAAACATTCAGGTTCAGGCTGTATCCCAAGCTCTGAAAGCCTCCGGCTGTGGATTGTATTGAAAAACTAAACATTTCACTTAGAATTGGAGGGTAAGGTATTTTATCAAGGTAAAAAAAAAGTGGCATATAAGGCCTAGTGCAGCGGTCGGCAACCTTTCAGAAGTGGTGTGCCGAGTCTTCATTTATTCACTTTAATTTAAGGTTTCGCGTGCCGGTAATACATTTTAATGTTTTTTAGAAGGTCTCTTAAATTAAAATGTTGATCTTATGCTGCCGGCCTGCTCAGCCCACTGCTGGTCTGGGGTTCTGTTCACCTGTTCAGCGGGCTGAGCGGGGCCTGCAGCCGGGACCCCAGCTGGCAAGGGTCCGGCAGCCAGAATCCCAGACCGGCAGCGGGCTATGCAGGGCCAGTGGCCGGGACCCCAGACCGGCAGCGGGCTGAGTGGCTCAGCCCGCTGCCGCTCAGGGGTTCCATCCGCCGGCCCACTGCTGGTCTGGGGTCCTGGCCCTGCCCACATACAGTGGGTACCTACCTTCTCCCTGGTTCTGGCCCATTCTCTTCCTCTCTCTGCACTGAGCTGAGGATGGGAGTGCACTGACCACAGAGCTGGGGGTGAAGGGTCTGGCCAGGAGCTAGAATGAGGGAGGGGGCTCAGGGTTGGGGCAGGAGGTTTGGGTGTGGGGCACTTACCTGGGCAGCTCCCATTTGGTGCAAGAGGTGAGGGTGGGAATGTGGTGTGTGTGTGTGTCCATGCAGGAGCTCCCATTTGGTGCTCAGGGTGAAGGTGGGGATGTGGAGGTGAGTCAGGATGTGAGGGGTGCATAGGGTGTGGGGGGGCTGGGTATGTGGGGGGTGCAAGAGCCAGGGCAGGGGGGGCTGGGTATGTGTGTGGGTGCCAGAGTCAGGGCTGAGGTTGTGGAAGGGGTGTGAAGGAGTCAAGCAGAGGGTGGGGTGTGTATGATGGGGGTACAGGGCTCAGGGCAGGGGCCTGGGATGTGTGCGGGGCACAGAGCTCAGGACATGGGCTTGGGGGGTGTGCAGGGCTGCGGGGCTCAGGGCAGAGGACTGGGTGTGTTTGGGTGGGGGTCAGGACAGAGGGCTGAGTGTATGTGAGCGGGGGTCAGGGCAGAGGGCTGGGGTGTGTGTGCCCCTATTCCACCCCCCCTCCCCAAGGCCCTGCCCCCCGCTTCTTCTCTACAGACCCCAGGACTCCCATGCTCCATCCAACCCCCCCCCCGCCCCTAACCTCCCCACCCGGGATCCCACCCTGCTCCCTGTCCCCTGACTGCCCCCACCCCTTATCCAACGGCCCCAGCCCCAGCCCCGGACCCCATGAGGCTCCTAGCAGCATGTTCTGCTCCGCGTAGAGCCAGACATGCTGCCCCGCGGGAGTGCGCAGCCCCGGCCCCCAGAGCGCTGTGCGTGTGGCGGCAGGGCTCCAGGAGACAGGAAGGCGGGGGAGGGGCCGGCAGCTTGCTGTGGTTGGCTGGGCACTCCGGCCCGGGAGTGCGGACCCTGCGGCTTGCTGCGCTGGAAGAGTGGGGCCATTTGCCCACCCCTGCATTAGGGTGTGCCTGGGCACACCCGGCACACCCTGTGCACCAGGTGTGCTTCTGCCCCCTGCCCCCGCGGGAGGCGGAGAAGAGCGGGGCGGGCCAGGCAGGATTTTTAAAAGTAAAAACTTTTAGAACCTTTTTTAATTTTAATGCATCTTTCATTCATATTTCCCATAAGTGTGCTTTATGAGCAATTTCAACTTTGACATCTTAATGGCATTTAAAAGAGATTATCCTGAGGCACTGCAATGATTTCACAATAAGTATAACATTATATTCACAGCGCTAAAAGGAAACGCTTCCTAAATACCATGAAACATAGACCATCTATTTTCCCTCTGAATATTTCTGTTCTTTAAATGGGTGTGTCACTAACACAGAGAGGGTGTTTCATAGCAGCCTGCATAATGGGTTTACTTGGAAGTCTGCAGTGGATACTGTGTAAATGAAAGGAAAGAAAGTAGTCTTGGAACTCCACTGTGGGTAGCTGGCAGTGTTTTCTTTTTTGCGGTGAGAGTAAGAAGGATATTTTAAAGATTTTTTTTTTTCATGAGAAGATAAAATCTTTTTGTGAAATTGATACCCATTTTAGCTGTTACTTCTAGCAGTTTGATCGGACATCTATCAGGTCCTCTTTCCATTACTGTGGAAACCAACAGGACTTGATTAAGCCTCTTATTCATATACTACTACGGGGCAGCCAATTGGAGGCATTGTCTTTTCCACAGTTCTTCCTTGCCACTTACAGTAGCTTGCTACCTGCCACCTAGAGTATGACTTCTAGTAAGACTGACCCCAGTTGATGCAGATGAATGTAACAACAATGGGTCTCAGTGCTTACTTAAATAACGTATTGTAACTCTGGCCTCTAAAATGTCTCTCTTTAAAATGCATATTAGAAAAAGTCATATGCTGTGTTATTTTTAACCTTACTAATAACATGTTTGCACTGGCATCATATTGGCATTTAATTTAGGTTGCTGCTTGGTGCAGCTAGTGATCATGATCAAGTGAAAACTTATTAGCACGGATTTCCAGGAGTGTTTTATACTGAAAAGTTGGAATTATTTTAGAACTTCACTTTAGAGCTTCACTGGAGACATCGTACGCAGTGTGTCTGCCACCAGGGCAAATATGAGATAAGCAGACAGGAGTTGAGATTGACACTTTGAAGTGTTTTGACAGCAAACACTGAGTAACAACATTGCACAGAAGAGGTTGGTTCACTTGTCAGAAGTAGTGCCGAGTTTGAGTTTATTTTAAAATATTGCAATATTACTATATTATTTTGGGTGTGCCCCGTTGATTTTTATATTTTGTTTATATCCTGTATAATCCTCTCCCCACCACGTATTACTGAAAAAGTAAGATCAAAGAACAAAGCTTTTGCAAAGTATTAATATCAATATTATTCCTTTACCTTTTGAGATGTAAATCAGTGTTATGCAGGTTTGCAAATTTATAATACACTTGAGAGACTATCCAGATTTATCTTAATCCATATGGAGCAACTCCATGCTCCAGCTGATTTCTATATTTACTGTAATGCATGTATAATGCACATCTCTCTCTCTCTCTCTCTCTCTCTCTCTCTCTCCCCCCTCCTCCCCCTCCCTGGGGAGGGATAGCTCAGTGGTTTGAGCACTGGCCTGCTAAACCCAGGGTTGTGAGTTCAATTTTTGAGGGGGCCATTTAGGGATCTGGGGCAAAAAAATTGGTCCTGCTAGTGAAGGCAGGGGACTGGACTTGATGACCTTTCAAGGTCCCTTCCAGTTCTATGAGATAGGTATAGGTATCTCCATATAGTATGGGATAACAAGTGTTAGGCAGTCTCTTTGAACATGAGCCAATGTTCTAAATCAAGGCTGCACATCATGGGAAGTGAAAATTAAGAAAGTCAATGGCAAATCAATCCATTGTCTTCAGTGGTGCAGAAATGAGACCTAAGTAGGGGTAGATTTTCAGACCTAGTCCAGTCAAGGAAGTTCACTCTAAAGTACTAAATGTATTGCAACACTACTATTCCCTCTAAGTGTGACTATTTTCAAGGCTTGCTCCTGATCTTGCAATCCTGATGCGTTTGTTAGCTAGACTAGTCAGTGTTGGATTCAGTTACTATGGGCAACGATAAGGAGAATTCTGTGCTGTTAACAAGGCTGAATTGAAATATTTGCTGGGAAATGTTACAATTTGTAGAAGCACATGCCAAATATACCTGCATTGAGATGCAAAGCATTTCGCTTTTAATTTCTGTTGTACCTGTATAGCCCTTCTTAGGGGAAAGATGAAGCTAATTCTGTCCCCTTGTTCATCAATAGAAGGTATAGAATAACATTTCTCCTTCCTCATTCATAGCCTTCATTTCAGAGAGCAAAAGGAATAATATCATAACGAGCAGATGTGATTTCAAAACTGACTGGGACTGGCGTAGTTGTAAAACAATGGATAAGATCAGAACTACATTGGGACAGATTCTCACCTCATGGAAATTGTCACAGCTGCATTGGCTTCAGTAGAGTTGTGACAATTTACACCAGCTGAGGATTATATTTTAGAACCTAAAACAGATATGCCACTATACCCAACATGAGGGTACAATGAGACACAGACATCTAACACTGTGAATAAGAGGCTGGATGAAGAATGAACAACCACCACCACTACAGCAAACCTCACTAAACAAATTATGTTAAAAAAACTGTCCCCTGTGGTGTACACAGAGTGCAGGCATGCTCATACCTAGTTGTGATGTTGAAGAGTTCAAGGTTCCTGAGTTTTGCCTGGATAGAAATAACACAGATACCCATGTCAGTAAGATTCTGCCTGTGTCCTGCAAAGCTTCTGTCTTGATAATATTTCCTCACACTGGAGAAAACAAGTATTTGCACCAAATCCACTTACCACTAAAGACTGAAGTAATTTGGCTATTCATTCTTTGACCCTCCAAGGTTCCAGATTAAAAGTAGTGACAGGACGCTTCGCCCTCAGTGTCTTCCCAAATCAAGGCTTGGTTGTTAGTGAGGAAGATCAATCTGAGACAGGGCCTGAAGTGAAAGATTGATGTGCACAGCTTAAACCGTCAAGCAGGTAATATTTCTCTTTTCTTAAAGAGTAATTGCTGGTGAAGTAAAGGATAGGGTTAGGCGCCCAGAGGTTAAGATAACATGAAATATTTTGTGCTACAGTTACAAGAGGTGACTTATCCCAGTGGCTCCAGATGGCTGGTGCAATGAAAACATCTCAGGATGCTGAGATTGCTCACTGCAGCATAAAACCACTAACAGAGAAATATCTGAACCTTGCTGGAGGATAATAGCCAAAAGAAACAATATGTGTGTGGCACATGTATTTTTCATTTCCTTCTTCCCCTGCCCCCCTTTTCCTCTTTGGAAAAATCCAATAATCTAGAATGTTTACCTTGCAGATAAATAATTTTATTCACAGTCCTTGGAGGTGTAAACTTCAGTGCTATAATTGTGTTAGGCGAGAACAATTATTTGTTTGGTTACCTATTTATATGATGACAGGGTTTTTTTGTTGCGTGTTTAAACCAAATGATACATAAAAATCAACACTGTGTACCTAGCCAGCCTTTGAATTTAGATGCACAAAGCTTTCCTTAAGGTAAGAGCAGGGTCTCAAAGCATGAAGCAATAATTGATGTGACTGATCTGTATGTGAACTGTGTGAAGTGTAAATGAATGGCAATGAAATTGCAAAAGCTATAGCAGCAGGGAATGCTTATTTTAGTCCATTCTACTGCATGTACAGTACCACAAATTACCTTGATTTAATTGTAATATATGGCTTTCTAATCTGAATTCAATTTTTTTCTGTGCAGTTTATTTCCAGAGCACACCATAGAGTTGTAAAAGCTTTTTTGGGGCTAAGATATTATCTCATATCTAATTCCATTGTACATATATTTAATTTAGGACAGTAGTTTAGTCTTACATCTGTATTTCTTTTATTGGAACATTTCCTAGCTTGTTCCTCATTATATACCAGTATGGAACACAACATGGTATTCTAGTACATAAGAAAAATGTGTTTCTTTTCATAGTTTTATTTCTTGAAATATTAAAATTAGGTTTGTTTAGGAGCAATATATTGCTCAATATAAATGACAGATTTTATGGCTGTTTGGTTCTAATACTCCAGTCTCTGAATTTGGCCATAATACATTTCTATCTAGTCAGGCAGGTAGCTTGCTGTAAATGTAAATGACTTTTTGCTTGCAGACTTCGGGTACTCATATGAACTCTTCATCTCCAAGCCTCATTCCATTTGAAGCATTTCAGATTTGAGATTACATTTTTGTCTGATCTCTAGTATATAATTAATAACACATTGCACTTGCAGAGCATCTTGCACTTGAAGGTCTTAAAGTGTCTTAGAAAAGTGAGACACTTACATCACCCAGCTGAACGCTGGCAATTATTTTCGTTATATGCAGTGTTCAATGTTGAATAAATAATTCCTATATGGTATTATAAAAAGGAAAATTATGACATTGTGGGAATAACTTTAAACACCCAAGTCACTAATATGCTAAAGTCCAATTTTCAAAAGCCATTTTGAACTCCTAAGTGGGAATTTTTCTCGAGTTACATTTCAACATGAGCTACAATAGGAAGCCGGCAAAAATGAGTTGCACTAAAAATCGATAACATTCACATCCGAGACCAAATGCCCACCTCATCTTGCTTATGTATGGTGTGGGAGATCACCCTTTGTTGGGAGGTTCTTTAAGGTAAGATGTTAAAATTTCCTTAATTTTTTTTTGGTATGAACTTTTCACAGGCTAACAACATTCTCGCAATATATTTGTTTCAGTTTTTGTTTGAAAGAAAACAAAATGATGAAGGGTTTGCTCCTGCTCCCATTGACATCTATGTCAATAACCCCATTACTGATGGTAGTGAGATGAGAGAAAAATGTGCAAAGCACAAAGCAAGCTTTAGGCTGGGAGATGATAGATTGTTATTTGATTGGGTCTGGTAGATGTTAAGAGTTAAAATGGTCATACAATTTAGTCTGACAGAATGCCCATAATGGCACCCCAGGAGCTAATAATGCAGAGATATGTGAAGGCCTTAGTTAGGAATACTATAATTTATGGATCACTTACAAGATGGATTGCCTGTTGTGTCTAAATGGCTGCTACATTAACTCTGTGCTTAATTCATTATGAACAATTTTATATAAAGTAATTGCTGTGCATAGCCACTCTTCAAAATGCAACAACATGGGTACTTTGTCTCCACAATGGTATAAGCTCTGAGTTCATGTCATGAGCTAGTACCTTCAAACATATTTCTGAGGTATCATATACATGAGGAAAAGATCATTTCAAACCACAATTTTTTGCACTTTCTTCAAGGTATATTTTCAGGTTATTAATCATAGTTCACTTTTATACCTAATGTGACCATGTATTATTATTTCTTTACAAATCTAAATGTTTCTTGTTTATATTTTTCAATTTTTCTCAGCTTGAACAGTGAAATTAGATTAGTTAGGTAGTGAGTTCCTAGTCAATTTAACTTTAGTAATTCCTCCATAAGTAAAGTGCAGCAGTGCTTGGGTTGCAAATATTGCAGCGAAATGTTTATTTGTTTTAAGATGTTTTAATTGGAATTTTAAAAAAAATGATTTCTTATGGTCTTGATTGTTTTGAAAAGTTACTTTTACAAAAACCTGTCTCTTTAAATTATGAGAGCTGATACCACAAGATTGTTCTTGTGGTTAGGGAGCTGGATGGGGTCTCAAATTATATAGGTTCAACTCCTGGCTCTGCCAGAGACTCCTGTATGACCTGGGGTTGGTCATCTAATCTCTCTGTACATCACTTCCCCAACTGGAAAAGAAGGATAATGTTTCCTTTCTCTTCTCCTTTATCTGTCTTTTCTGTAAGCCCTTCTGTGTCACTTATGATGTATATTTGCAGTGTCTCCTACAATGGAGACATTTGTTTTCAATTTGGGGCCATTAGGTGGTATGGTAATACAAATATTAAATAATAATTATAACACAGTCAGTCCCACTGACGTTAATAGGATGGCTCACATTAGGTTTGCTCTTGTGTTAAAAAGAGTGCTCCTTGACTGAAACTTCTCATGCCAATTTTCCTACACTGGAGGAAATCTGTACCATAAGATAATACCAGCAATGTTCTCCGGAACTTCCACACCCACTTATCCAATGCAATGCTTTGGAGTAAAATTGTAGTACCAAAAAACAATGGATGGCCTTATTAAGGGCCTGATCCTGGTGGGCACTAAGCACAATCTACTTCCATTGATATCAGAGGGCAATGAGGATGCTCATTAGAGCAGATAAAAAGAATTAAAAAAAACTCACCCAAGCAATGTAGGGAAAAATCAGATGGATTTTTGCCATCAGAAATTTGTATTCATTTTTCAGCACACTCTAGGGAAGTAGGTGCTTAACATTTCATTGGTCTATCTAGGCCCTTATAAAAAAATGCATTTGGGGAACAGGGAAGATGAAAGAGAGAAAGATGTAAAAGAATGGGAGTAATAGAGGGGAAGGCTAGAGTAAACTGATGCTTTCATCGGGATTTGTATTATGTTGGTAACTGAGATCCACTGATGCCCTTTCCTTCTAATTGATTTTTCATTAAGAATCCCTGGTGAGAAAACTCTGGAAGCAGAAATTTCATCATGCCAGTGTGATCAAACCCCAGTAAATGTTCATTAGAGTGATTTGAATGCAATCATATTCAAGTTCTGCACAAAACCTTTGATGATTACAATAAAAATGCGGCGGTATATTAATGTTAACATGAATGCTTGGTGACTGCAAAGTAGGATATTGCATGGCTTTTAAATGTAAGCATGTCTTTCTGTCTTTGTGTATTGAATGTAATAAATATAAGAAGAAAAATCAAGCTTTGGCTTAGAATTGATCAGTTTCCACCCCCGTGAACCTTTCTGTCACTAAACCAGTCCTAATAGAAGTTTTGGTCCTGTGCATTTTTACTAAATTAGGTAAATTGCCATTAATCCCTTGCTGCCAGGTGCTTAACCTATGCTACCTTTTTTTTTTTTTTTTTTTTTTGCCTCTTCTTTGAAAAGGAGGCTGTGCATTCAGGATATTTCTGCTTACTCTTGTGACAAAAATATGTTTAGTGCTGTTACCTCTTGTTAGTACTGCAGAGCTAACACAGCTAAAAGAGATGGGTTCTGTGCCTCTTGTGAATCCTCAATAGAATTATTTACTAAGTTTCAATCAGTTTCACCTCTGAAACCTCACAAAGGGCATCAGAGTTGTTATTATGTGACCGAAGACCTGGTTTGGTCTGTGGATCCTGTAGTGATGGTGACGATGTATGAAAAGGAAAGAACCTAGCTTAGACTCAGATACTAGGCTGGGAGTAACATAATAAAAAAAAAACATATAAACTGAGCACATTTGTCAAGAGATATAAATACAGAAACCTAAGATGCCATTTTTCAACATAACTGCTCTAAGCTTTGGATAATTCTCAGAATTTCCATTCTATTTTCCAAATTTTTCAGAGCAGGGACACGGTTGCTGTTTCTTCTGGGAAAAGTAGAACACAACAGGTTAAAAATTCAGGACCATGTTTAAAATAAAGTCAGTGATTCTTTTCTTCATAATTTTAAAAATAGGTGACCCTATAAAGATGAAGCCTTAGTTTAAAAAACAAAACAAATAAAACACCCAAGACAGAGAGAAAATAAGACATTTAAGCCCAGAAATATTGTAACGGTACAAACTCCTCTGCTGTGGACAAGACTGATGAGGTTACACTGACTGGCAAGTTTGAAGTTAACGTGCTAATAAAAAATGGATCCCCTTGCAGGAAGAAAATATATGGCAAAATAAATGGGGAATGTTTATCAGTCTCTGTAAAGTATAGCAGAGACAGTACAATTGATAGAAGTGGAAAGTTGTGCAGGAAATACCAATCATTAGACCAGGCATTATATGTTTTGGGGTCTATTTTCCTTTCTTTTATAACCCATAAGGAATTAAAACTGGCAAATGTCACTCTCCCCATCTTGGATTTCCCCACCAGCGCATCATTTATTCCTGAATTGCCTCCATGGCTCCAGAAATCAAGGGTGGGTGAGACCTCGTAAGAAAACGTGAAGGCGACCCATACTTGGTTTCAGGGGCTGTGAGGATACAGTCAGCATTTGGACTCAGATAGGATTGTTTGTTTCACTTTCTTATACAAAATGATACATGTAGCAAAAAGAGGACAATGCTGCTTATATCACTGCCTATGAGAATAAAAAATGGAATGAACTGAAGTCAGCTTGCGATCTTTAATGAACTAATATGGGTCTTTTCAAACTCTGTGGCACACTTTGGAGCACAATGCAGGCGTTCTGGCTGAATAATCAGAGAATTGAAAGAAACTTGCCCCAGCTCTGCCATAGTGCCATGCGATCCTGGGCAAGCCATTCCAATTTTCTTGGCCTTAGTCTGTATATGTAAAATGGCGAAGGTGATGCTTACCTCCTGCTGTAAGGTGCTTTTCAGACCCTTAACGCTACAATAAGTTCTAATGACGTATTTTAAATCAATTTGTTTCCTGATTTAATATTATTCTAGAACATTATAAAAAACATAATACTTTTTAGAGATGTCCAGAAAACCTGTGTGTGTTGGGGGGGAGGCGCGGAAGGGGGGGGGGAGATCACATTTTGCTTCCCTTCCCCATTTTTCATTAAATTTTCCAACCAGTTCTAATGTTTTTCTGCTTCCTGAGGTCAGTATATTTTTTTTTTTAAAAATTAAAGCTCTGGAATATGGATAAACTGATTTACACACAGGTCTATTCCCAGATTATCCACAGGACATGCCCCATAATAAACTGGAATTTAGATAAGCACAACATTTGTTCTCTTTTATAATATGAACCAGTGGGTTCTCATCAACCCCGGGGAGTTGAGCAAAGAATCACTAACATGACTTGGCCCTCCAGCTGAGCCCCAGATCCCACAACTCCAAATGTCACCACTGTCTAGCTGGCCAGAAAGAATGGGGGAGAAAGGACACCAGGGAGGATGTAGTAGTACTTATAAAAGAAGTGTATCAATATTTAATTTATCATGTACCCCAAAGTCTTTAGTCCCACTTCCCCAAAAGTTCTTTTACCTCTCAGGCAAGTCCACAGTTTCCTAGGAAGGCAAGCCCCAGCTTGTGCCCCACTCTCCCCAAACTCAGTACCTTTTCCCTTAAGGTGATAGTCTCACCTCCTGCCCTTCTCTGGAGCTGCTTTTCACTTTGGAATTCCTTCGGCCTCTAGCCTTCTTGGGTGTTGCCTTTACTTCTCCCCCTGATTGGAATGAGCTGTGTCTGGTTTATATAAACCCCAAACTGCTCCCACTCCCAAACTCCCTCTGAGTGGAGTGGTTAATTGGAGTCAGCTGCCTGGGCTTTTTTCCTGCCCCATGTGACAGTTCACTCTGTCCCATATATGTACCATGCAGTGTTTCTCCATTGTTAAGTATACTGGATAGGTTCAGAGTTTGCATTCAGCTCAGCTATACACCTGAAAGTCAGATGCTTATTCAAATGATCCCTTTGAATCTGCCAAATTGCACTGGAAATCTCTCACACATAGGCTTCATCCTGTTATTACTCCAACTTAGCTTCAATTAAGACAGGTGATGTTGGGAAGACAACAATTTGAGCCTATGATGGGTATCTGCACCTATTACTGAAGAAGGTCTCCCTGTATTTGTTGAAGTTCTTTTGGGTTACCCAAAATGGCCCGAGTTGTGGCCATTTCTCTTTCCATAATTATTCATACCTTTGTGAGTTTCAGATTAGTTTATTGTAATGCATTCTATGAGGGGCTGCTTTCGGAGACCATATGAAGCTGTAGCCAGTGCAGAATGGGATGGGCCAACTGTTCAGCAGTTCACTGGAAGGAACCAATTACACCTTTGCTCTATTGGCTGCTTCGTCCAGGTGCAAATCAAAGAATCGATAGCAACTTAAAGGGACTGATAAGTTTTGGGTTGCTACTACTCAGGATACTCTCTCTTCTTATGCACAACCACAAGGCACTGGCAGGCATGTGATTCGCTCTCGGTAACAGTCCTAGAGCTGAACATTTTACTGGCAGGGCATTCCCAAATGAGAACCCTTGACTCTAGAACTTGCAACCCCATAAAAATAGAACCCAAGTTTGTTTTACTTCAGAGTATGGTCAAAGCCTGCCTGTTTTCTAAGGCACTTCCCCTGCAGTGAGCTCCACAGGTGTGGACTCCTGAGTCCTGATGGAGCCCCACTGAAGTTGACTCATTAAAGGTTTGGAGACAAAGTCCTTCACCTGAAGGTGTTGTGTCTTTAGGGACAGCTCTGTCATTGGTGGGGGGTATTGCTTCTGAGTTTGTACTTTTATGGTGGTAGTTGTAAATTCGGAGCGAGGGGGACTCTCTTATAGATTGTTGGCAGTAATTTTTATATATATAATTGCTATAAATGTGCCCAAAATTTTAGATAATCTATAGCTGACTTTTTATAAAATAAAATGTAAGTAAAATAAAGAGAATAATAGTGGATCCCATTCCACTTGTTTAGGCAGAATGGTGTCAACTATGCTATCTTTAAGCGGCTTTAGCACAGAGTAAGAAAAGAATAAAATTTGTACATATAGAAAAATTCCTTCATGACTTTTAGAGTTGTGAAAAGCATGACCCTAAACCTGTTTCTCCAATTATTCTACCTCATGCAGATGTTCAAACGGACAGAGTTCTTTCTTTTTTCTACTTGAAGATTTCTTCTCATATAGTCATATCCCAGATATGTGTTCTTCCAGGAATATTAAGTTTGCAACAGTATATTTTTAAAGCTGATTTACTTTTTCCTGTTGTTATCTTAAAACTTAACAGCTTTGCACAGATTATAAAGTCAGTGTTTGGGTTTTTTCATGTTTTTAGGAAGATGACAGTTCATGGCAATAAAAGATTTATCTGTCTGCTTTTTCTACAAAATATACTTTTCTATATGAAAACATTTTTGTACATTTTAATCATGAATCATTTCAAAATAATCTACACTAGCTTCTTAAAACAGTGATGTGCACTGGAATATAATTAAACAAAACCTGTTTTAAAGGAAAGATGCACACATAGTTGGATTCTACTCTTTCTGCATTTTTGCAGACGTTGCTCTTGCTCTTGCAATTCATAAACTGAAGTCAGTGTAATATTTTGACTGTATATTACTCCACGAGAAATGCCTTTGTGAGTACAACCACACCAGGAACTTAACATAGTGCCAGTCAAAAGGTCCAATCCTGAAAACACTTTACCCAGGTGCAGTGGTATCTATTCTCAGTATTTCTATTGGTTTTAATGGGATTACTCACAGAAATAGCTACTACATGATGAATAAATATTTTTATGATAGGACTCATAGCTGTAAAAAAAAGGGTGAATTCTCAATGGGGTAAGGTGGGTTAGTGTCTCAATAAGCATATTTGCTAGCAGATAGTTATTTTCCCAACTCTGTGTACTCCCTTGTATGTCGCTAAATTTTCCTCATTGGGAAATCATTATTACTATAATAATAATATAATGTAGTGCTTAGGAGCCCTAGTTATGGATCGGGATTCATGAGCCAATCTCAGAGGAATTACAGGTTCAGTTCTGAACTGTTCACAGTGCTGCAGGCTGCAGCATTGGGCTTCAACTCCTATGAGACCAGCCCTTCTTGCAAAACTTTCAGTGGGGTGGTGGTGGCAGCAGGAGTAGAGCTCCCTCCCTCCCTCTGGGTCCTAGTAACCATCAGGATTTGGTGATTTTGCTGTAAACATCCAACCATGTCGGTCACAACTTCTAGTTGGGAACCCCTAGTATCCAGTTGGATTGTCACAGCCTTTTCTTGGCTGTGCAGGGGAGTGAGCCCCTCCATTCCAAGACTGAGACTGGACCTCTGGCTGTGGCAAGGAGGTCAAGATCCGCACACTTGATACTGCTACTAGAAGCAAATGGCCATGGAGGAGGGAAAAGAGGGTGGTAAGTACCTTGAGGAATGTCTGGTTGCACGTTGCTTAGAATGAGGCAAAAAAGTCCAGTTCTCTTGTATAAGAAACTACATAATATCTCCATCAAATTCAAGCTCTTTGTCCCCACCTCAAGGGCCCTGTATTACCCTGTTCTCACTTACTCCTCTGATTTCATCTACTCCAAACTTCTTTCTGAGTTACTCTTGCCTCACAGCACTCTTTGACTCTGTCTCTCTCCTCTTGGCTTTCTGCTTTTCTGTTGTCCCACATGCCTGGAACAATATTCTGCCTTCTGCCTGCCAAGACAACTTCTCACTTTCAAATTCTCCTTTAAAACCTACTTCTTCTCTTTCATGCATCCTTCTTTCCATAAAGAGGTATCTCGTGTCTGGTCCTATCCTCTATTCAAAATAGAAGTACCTCAGACCACTGTTTGCAGGGGTGGGCCTTGCTGTAAATTCGCATGGAAGTTCAGGGCAAGGAATTTGACTTTCTCAGTACTTATACACCACTGTATAAATACATGGCACTGTGTCAATGACAATAGTTATCTATACACTTGGGAGTGAAAATCAGTTCTATAACTAAAACAAGGACCGGATCAGAGGTATCTTTTTATTTTATTTTTTTTATTTTGCTGGAAGGATTTCCTATATCTGTCAATACACCACCATTTTTCCTGAAAAAGAAGGATGAATCTATGGTACATAGTACCTTAGGGGTACTATGTAGTGGAAGGCATTTTCTGCAAACCATGCAATTAATAAGTTCTTCTGAAATCATGGAGAAAAGAGCTGAATGAACACTAATCTATTAATTAGGCAGATGAAATTCAAAGTGGATAAATGCAAAGTAATACACACTGGAAAATAATCCATACAAAATGATGGGGTCTAAATTAGTTGTTACCTTACAACAAAGAGATCTTGGAGTCATCATGGATAGTTCTCTGAAAACATCTTCTCAATGTGCAGTGGCAGTAAAAAAAGAATGTTAGGAACCATTAGAAAAAAGGATATGTAATAAAACAAAAAAGATAATGTTGCTATATAAATCCATGGTATGTCCACACCTTGAACACTTTGTGAAGTTCTGGTTGACCCATCTGAAAAATGGTGTATTAGAATTGGAAAAGGTGCAGAGAAGGGCAATGAAAATTATTAAGGGTATGGAACAGCTTCCACATGAAGAGAAAATAGAAAGACTGGGACTATTCATTTTTGAAGAAAGACAGCTGGGGGGAATATGATCGAGGTCTATACAATCCTGAATGGCATAGAGAAAGTGAATAGGGAAGAGTTATTTGCCCCTTCACATAACAAAAGAACCAGGGGGTCACCCGATGAAATTAATAGGCAGCAGGTTTAAAAAACAACAAAAAATGTCTTCACACATTGCAGAGTCAATCTATGGAACTTGTTGCCAGGGGATGCTGTAAAGGCCAAAAGAATAATTGTGTTAAAAAGGGAATTAGATAAATTCACAAAGGATAGATCCATTGATCGCTATTAGCCATGATGATCCGGGATGGAATCTCAGAAGCATCTGGCACTGGCAGTCAGAGACAGGATACTGGGCTAGCTGGACCCAAAATGGCTGTTCTTATGTAATTAAACCCTAAATAAATGTTAGTATTTGGTAGTTAGGGCCATATC
The DNA here is from genome assembly GCF_011386835.1 of Chrysemys picta bellii. NCBI lineage: Eukaryota > Metazoa > Chordata > Testudines > Emydidae > Chrysemys > Chrysemys picta. The sequence continues at coordinate 17,405,947 of NC_088799.1, read as the reverse complement.
CAAGATACCATGTAGACAATGTTTTGGTAAAAATTATCTCCAGGGCGCACATATACAATATTAGATGGTATGTTTAATAACCGTGCTTTCTCTTATGCAGAACATATGAAAACGTTTGCCAAAATCTCCAGTGTACACAAATATCTCTAGATAGCTAAAAAGCATATTTCCACTTCCCTAGTAAAATCTGCTGACATTCCCGTAGGTTGTGCACCGTAAAAGGCAGGGTCTGTTTGTATTGATGGTCTGGTCTGTCTTTGTGTCTAAGCTCAGAAATGCAAGATGTAAATACACAGCATAAATAGCTGAAAACAAATCTGGTCTGTGAAAGTCTTTTAATAATCTAAGGCACGGATTCTCAGTCTCTTTGTGTCTAAGCTCCACTGGCGATGATTCATAAAGTGGCAGACGGGTCCCTTTCATCTCTCTCCTGATCCTTCACACCATGCCCAGGCACAGTTGCCATAATCTCTTCTCATTTTTATTTTCTCTCCTTTTCCTGTTCGTTCAAATATTTCTCTTCTGTGTCCCTTCTGCTCCCTCCAGTACTGCCAACTCCTAGTGTTCAAAACTCATGCATTGGGCTCCCCACAAAATCATAATATTGATTTTTAAAAATGCCTTTTTTTGCATTCTTTTTATGCCTTCTGGTGTCAGCATTTGGGGTTTGTGTTTTAAAACTTTTTGTCCACTAACATGAGTGCTGGAAACTTCCCTTTTCCTTTACTGTATGCCGTGTTGTTGAAGCTATGTCGGTCCCAGGATATTAGAGAGAAAAGATGGGTGAGGTAATATCTTTTATTGGACCAACTTCTGTTGCTGACAGAGACAAGCTGAAGAAGAGCTTTGTGTGGCTCGAAAGCTTGTCTCTCTCACCAGCAGAAGTTGGTCCAATAAAAGATATTATTTCTCCCTCCTTGTCTCCTTTTCCTTTACTGACAGTTGTGTTCACATGAGAATCCCATGATGGCAGAAGCTGGGGCTTTTTAAAAAAATCACCAAGTACTGCAAGACTTTTGATAAAATCACAAGAGTTGGCAACAGTTTTAAACCATTTTCTTTCCTCCTCCCTTTGCCCTCAGCTGAACAGAAGGTTACATACTGCTTAAACTGAGTATGGGGGCAGAGCCGGTTCCAGGGTTTTGGCTGCCCCAAGCAGCCAAAAAAAAAAAAAAAGCCGCCATCAGAATGAGGGACCGTCCGCCGAATTGCCACCGAACAGCTGGACCTGCCGCCCCTCTCTGAAGTGGCCGCCCCAAGCACCTGCTTGGTAAGCTGGTGCCTGGAGCCGGCCCTGTATGGGGGCATCATCCATGACTGAACTGAGGGCCGTTGGATGAGAGAGGAGAAGCTTGGGATAGTGAACAGCTGCTTGAACCTGTAGCTAAGTTTGCTTGAGCTGATGATCCCCTGACCAGTTGCGTTAGCAGCTGCTGTGAGAGCAGAGTGGGAAGACACAGCTCACTTGCAAGAAGGAGGCATAGTGGATCTGAGGTCATACAGCTACCTTTGTCCTAAATTTACTTCCCTTTTGCTCCATTCCCATTGGATTAGTCTGGCACCCACTCCCTAAATTGGAAAAATACTGTTCTTAGTGTCGAGTGGTAAGGACGTTTGTCTTTTAATAATAGATGATTTTTAACTTGAGAGTGTCCCTTTAAGACAGTCACGTCACAAACCCTCCATGTGGGAGCAGCTCTTAGGTTGTGTGTTGCTTTAAAAAGTTTATTGAAGTTTTCTCATTTGATTTGCTGTTGCTAGGTGCTATTTTTTTTTCAGTGTACTTGGCTACAAAGAAACCTTCAGCAGGCTAAGAATATTTTATAAGGTTAGGAAATGGTGTTAAATGTTAATTAGCAATTGCATAATCCCAGGCGGCATCCTCTAACATGCACTCATCAATTTTTAATGAGTGTCACTCATGCAAATCCAACTCAAAATTAACTTTCTTTCCAAAGCACTTTGATTTTTTTCACACTTCTCCCCTCCCCTTCTGATGTTACTGAAACACTGCATTGTGCCATCATTTGCATTGGTTTTATCTCCATTGCTTATTTTCATGTGCCCTGTTAGTTTAGCAATAGCTTGTTAAAACAAATGCATGTACACACACACACACACTCTCTCTCTCTCTAAAACCAGACCCTAAAATCCTTTCTTCCTCAGGCAGAGCTTCCAATGATCTGAATAAGGAGGAACTTAGCACTTAGGTGATTGTGGGCCAAATCCTGCAGAGAAGATGCTGAGAAAGAGAGCATACTGAAGCCATTCTCCTCCTGACTGAATTGGAAGTGTGGAATCTCTGTCTTAGTGACTTTACAGTATGTCACATACATGCACCATATAAACAGACTCATTAGCTGTTTGTTTTTTGGTTCTTCAGAATTAAAATCTACAGCCAAGTCCTATGACTTTTGGGGGCTGGTGTGAAAATTCTCATAAATTAACATCTCACTAGTAGTGATGTTATATGTCCATATTCTAGAGGGCCCAGAAGTGCTCACAGACAATTGCTTGCACAAAGTGCTTGTGCGGGAAGCATGAGTAAACAGAGTGGAAAAGGGTGCTCAGGGTCCCTAATTGTACCTTTGGGGAGTGCATGTAGCCTAAACCCCCTGGTGGAATACTCTTCTGCAGCTTGATGCTTGGAAGGTCTTCAAAGGGTGAAATCTGGGGAGTCAGAATTGGGAAGCAACAGTCGTATCCTGTGGTTCTCCTCTTGGATGTGGCTATATGGCATGTGGGGTGTGTGTATGAATAGCCTCATGCTGAGATGGTCAGATTTTGATATCACTCACGTGTTGGCTGAGTTCAGTGAAGTTACTCTTGATTTACACCAATGATAGCGACTGGAGAATTGAAGTCAGTGGAGTTGCACAACTGTAAAACTGGTGCACACCAGTAAAACCCAGTCCAATTCCCATTGAGCCTTTCCCTTGACTTAATGTCCTTTTCCCCCTTTGTCAGTTTGATCAAATCCCTAATGCAGGGGTCGGCAACGTTCGGCACGCGGCTCGCCAGGGTAAGCACCCTGGCGGGCCGGGCCAGTTTTATTTACCTACTGACGCGGCAGGTTCGGCCGATCGCGGCCCCCACTGGCCGTGGTTCGCCGTCCCAGGCCCATGGGGGCGGCAAGAAGCGGCGCGGGCGAGCAATATGCTGGCCGCGGCTTCTCGCCGCCCCCATTGGCCTGGGACGGCGAACCGCGGCCAGTGCGAGGCCGCGATCGGCCGAACCTGCCACGTCAGCAGGTAAATAAAACTGGCCCGGCCCGCCAGGGTGCTTACCCTGGCGAGCCGCGTGCCGAACGTTGCCGACCCCTGCCCTAATGTCTAAATGTGTTAACAAAACTTCTCAGTATGAGTCTCTTTAAATCCTTGTTTCATGTCTGTCATTAGTTTAAAATGTGAATTGAGCAAACACCCAAATAAAAAGTGCAATTTTCATTGTCAATGACTTCCATTAATCTTTCTAAGGTTTGTTTTTCTTTAAGTAAGCTTCTGCTCCTAATGTTGATCATGAAGGTAGTTTTGCTTTGGTTTATTTTTTACTTTGATTTTTATTTATTAAGGAAAAGGGCTCTTCTGAGCATGGGTAAGGTTTTGTTTTTGTTAAATGGGATTGTTAGCTCATTTGGCAGGAGGCCCTGTATGGATTTTGCTTTGATTTCCCTTAAGAATTCAATGTGTTTTGAAAATATTGACTCTTTGACACCCTGGTGCCAGTGACCTCTCTTTCCAATAGAACAAATTATTTTTATTAATCAAGATTTTATCTCGTATCAAAGATTGACAGTTTTTTAAAATCCTTATGACAGCTATGGTTACACTCAAGTGGTGAACCAGAATCAATGATTAAGAGTTACAGGCCAGATTCTGCTGTCTCTTCTTCCAGGGTAAATGAGGAGTAACTCATCTGAAGGCCGTAAACTTACACCACTGTAGTGAGTTTAGAATTAAGCCCTTGCATTGAAGAAAATGAAACTGCCATGGCAACCCATTTTGAAATAAACATGTCAGCTGGAATAATTACATTTGTCTTTCATCCATGCTGCAGCCAGGCAGGCTTCAGGATCTTTTCATGATCCATACTTGGAGAAATATTTGCAAAAGTAATGTTGCCATTTAACAACAAAAAATTGCTGTAGCAGCTTAATCCGTGCGAGGTTGAAACTGCCTGCCCTGTGCATTCAAAACATCCACTGTCTTCCCTGATAAGGCCTGCATGACACATATCTGCAATTGTCAACCTAGAACAAGAAGAAACCAAATATTATTTATTTGTATTGTGGCAGCCAGGCATGGACCAGGGCCCTATTGTGCTCAGTGCTGTAGAAACGCAGAACAAAAAGACGGACTTATCCCAAAGAAGAAAAGGCTCATAAGGGAAGTAGGGGTGGAAATCAAATAATGGGGTAAAGGGTTGCAAATTCTCATGCTTTGGGTTTGTTTTTTTTTCTTCCTCTCTAGAATAAGACAAAGGCATAAGTATTAAAATGCACTAACTGGGTCACATTCTCCTCCCATTTCAATATGCTGATTGCTCAGGAGTAACTGAGAAGTTCTCTTGGTCCACGCTAAGGATGGGCAACCAGCTGAATAAGAATATCCTGCCTCCCGTGCCTCTGAGCTTTCACCCATTTTACAACCCATCTGGAAACTCAAAAAATGCCAGGTGACTCTGGCAACACTATTGGTGAGGTCTTTCCAACTTGGACCAGAAGTGAAATTTCTAGTACGTCTATCAGCTTGTTTTTGTGTGATTTGGAGCCCAATTTGAGTTGCCTACAAGCTTTGAATAAGAAACAAAAAAATTGGATACTTATCAGAACTGAGCTTAGGCTCAATGTTTTTTTTTTTTTTTTTAGTTTGTCTCTTCTTGTGCCACTGCTATTTTGGCTTTTCATGCCTGGATTCCCAAGGAATCCCAGTCACAGGGTTGCTTTTGGGTGACCATGAGGGAGCTGAGAGATAGCTATCCTGAAAGAGAACACATTTTGTCAGACCTGTTTTCTCCTTGGTGCTGTTATATAAAATCACATTAACACCTAAAACTTCTGCCAGAGGATCTCAAAGCACTTTATGCACATTAATTAATAAATACCTAACTGGCTATGTTGTAAATGTAGCAACTTGGTTAGCAAGAGCACACTGGGTATTTGCCTTGCTAAAATGTGCACATGCTATTGTGCGTGCATCACCTTCAAAGTTTTGTCTTTTGGTCCCTGCCTCAAGGGACCATCTTTGGTCCCTGAAGATGCCAGTAAGCTATTTTCTGTCACATGCATTAGATCGTGGTCAACGTTCTGGCATTTAATTAGGGGTTTTCTGACATACACACCATAGCTTTTCAGTAAGTAGAATCAGCTCACCTGGGGCTGGGTTAGAGTTGCCAATTTTGGTTGGACATATTCCTGAAGATTTCATCACATGACATAATCTTTTTAATTAAAGATTATTTTTTTAATTTCTGGAGACTCCAGGCCAATCCTGGAGGAAGGACAATCCTTAAATTCAGCCGGAGCTGTCCAGAGCAGAGATCTGGTAAATATTTTCAAACTCACAGGAGCCCTGGTGTGCCCACGGGGCTGAAGCCCTGAGCCCCAGCGCTCTGGGAAATGATGAGAATTTAAGCCCTGCCTGAAGGGTTGGCAACCCTGGGGGGGAAGGGGCATGTATTTGAATGATGCCTTATTCATATCATGGAACACATCCTGCCTTCTGAGAGGTAGGAAATTGGTTACTTCTATCAATATTTGAAGAGATAAACCATTTCTTGAAGTTTATGAGCTCATTAATCCCCTTGTATTTGCTGTTACCACAGTTAAAGATGGTTTTATCAGAGCTCAAACTGCCTGTGGCATTGCTTCAAGGCATTAAGCAACAAATTGGCTGTAATGGATAATCTTGGATTCTTTTATTTTATAATGAAAGATCTTCTGTTTAATGTTATGCACTCATGTTCAACAGCCACCTCCAGCTTTCCCCCACTCCCTCTGGCACTCATCCAGAAAAGCAAATGTCCAGATACTCTACTATTTGGGGATATTTCTGATAGCATCCCAGATGCAGTCCACTCTTTTAAAAAATATGAGCAAGTTTTGCTCATTGATATGATTGCTTTTAAGTTGATTGAGTGCACATGTCTTAGGAGATCTTGAACTCACAGGAAGTTCTCTCACTGGCAGGTTAAGGTCTCACTTTGTTGTTAAAGTTGCAGTACATAGAAAAGAGTCCTACTCTTACATATGTGTATGTTGCGTCTAAAGGTGGTGTAAACACACCTGATTTAAGCCAGTAGGCCTGATTCACCACTGTGCTACTCCAGCTTTGCCTTTCCATTGGATTTAGTTTTAGTTACACCAGGAAGAATCAGGCCCACTAAAGTTTATTAAAATGTTTTGAGAAAGGAAAAAGTTACGAAGCTTGACTCTCCTCTTGCTTACACCCGTGTAAATCAGGAATAACTCTTTTGGAATCAGAGATATTATGGTCATGTAAAACTCCTGTGAGCCAGAAAAGAATCAAGCTCACTGGCTATATTCTTCTTAGTGGGTTGTTTTGTTCAAAGTGTGGTTTTACCTGAAATATTTACCTGAAATCCTGGCACCTTCTTATGCAATGGATCTGCTCCATGTGTGTATTCGGAGTCCCAGATCTACTGACTTGAGTGGGATGGTTTAAAAAAAGATATTAAATGCCTTTTTCATCCTGGAAGAGCCAATAAAGCTACGAGAAAGGAACACATCTCCAGCTAAATTGGTATAGCTTCATTGATTTCAATGGAGTCACACTGATGTACACCAGCTAAGGATCTTGCCCAGAGTGAGATGCAGATTGTGGTCCATCTTGCGCACCATCAATAGAATTGTCTTCTAAATTTCAGTTAGTTACATATCTGCAAACTCACTGAAAGCAATCGGATATCACAAGAGCCAATGAGGGCATAATTTGGCCTGCAGAGCTTTTATTGATAGTGATGATGAATACGATGGTAAGAACCCACTTTAAACAGGGGTAACGAGGTGAAATGTAATGACCCGTGGTATACAGGAGGTCAGACTAGATGATCTATTGGTCCCCACTGAATCTCTGAACTGTCAGAGCCTGGGCTGAGTGTGCAATAAAAACATTGGGTCTAATTCTCATCACATATTGGTGTAAATCAGAAGTAACTTTGCTGAAAGCAGTGGAGATACACCTGAGTAAAACTGGGGATTAAGCAAGAGGAAAATCAAGCCCATTATCCTTGTAGCTGTGAACTGTGTATTTGACAGAGAAATCACTGAGATAATCAACATGCCATTTTTACATTTCAGAGTAGAAGCACACTTCATGGACTGTAACTGTTACGTGCATTTGAATTATTTGGCACCCCATGATGGTTTCAAATTAAAGTCTTATAAATTACCATTTTCTGGCAAATAAGCTTGCTTCTATCATTTCACTCTGACATTATTCCTTGCCATGGATTACGGCTTTATTACTGCAAGACCTTTTGTCCAAGTGTTGTTCCCAAAGCACTGGAAAAATGGCCAGAGGTTAATTATTTGCAAACCGTGAGAAAATGCTGCTTTGCATTCACTTAGTCTAATGTTATCAACTTTTCATACTTATTTGTGTGTTTGTTTGTGTGTGTGTGTGCACAAACGTGTGTTAATATGTCTCAGAAACCCCAAATAGCAGATCATCCAATAAATTGCTTTGAATTATGGTGTGATGATGATGTATGTGATTTAGATTCCAGCGCCAATAACAAGAACATTTTTTTTAAAATGCTGATTCCTGACAGTTAACACACACTCTGTTGGTAAAGCTCTATGAAAGTAAGTGGAATTTTGCCACAGATAATTTGGCCCTAAATTCATAAACACCAATAAAGGCCATAGCATATCTCAATCTTCAGCCTTCCTATAAAATGTGTTGTTTCTCGATGATTATTAAACAAATGTAATGTATAATTTTAGCCCCCAGCAGTGTATTGTAGATGCTTTTGAGCAGTGCTTCTAATGCTAACACTCCCCAAAAGAGATGAGAGACTAAACTCCCTAGGGATCCCCCTCTCCCGCAATACAAACACATTCTCTCTCTCTCCCCCCTTAGGAGGCTTATATACAAACAGGGTCCAGCAGGAAAATAATTCATACCAAATATACAAGGAATGTGGTTGGGTTTTCTCATTCCTAATTGCCAGTAACCCAGTGGGAAAGAGAACTGATTAAGCTGCCCCACTCACAAACAATACTAAAGGACGTCTTCCAAACATTACTGCTACTTCAGCAGCTCATGTATACACAGGCTTAGCGATGCTGGCAGCTGCAGTACTGGGAGCAGGCGTATTTCTTAGTAACCTTATTATCTTGTATTCTCAAACGGGGGGTCTCAAATTGTTTAGTGTTCCTATTAGTTAGGAACTAATTACATTTAATTTATGCTTAGCATGTGGAGTCATCTGCATGATTTCTGAGTAGGTTGTTATCACTGTGGTACTGTAGATTCCCCGCTAGTGGATGCAGGGATCTGAACTGCAGCCATACTCAGGTGCTGGATTGAGAAATGGATTTTGCACCCTGACCCCAACTTTGCACACTCCACCCATAAATTCTGGTTACCTTGGCCACTGTGAAGGTAACAAAAACCTGTTTTCTCAGTAAAATGCATTAAAATTCTATGGATATGAATCTGGGTAACGGGTGATTTGGGCCCATAATCTGAAAAGATAAATATCCTTCACTATTGCATTTGAAATTTTGGGCAGTACAGACGCTCCCTGACTTACGAAAGCGTTCCGTTCCGGAACGCCTTGTGTAACACATTTCCGACTTACGCAAACTTCGAATCTCCAACCATTACGCAAAAAAAAACAAAAAAAACCCCTCCTATTTCTAGTTTACGGAACTTTTTCCGTAAGCTCGGATTTGCGTACGTCGGGTTTACGTAACTCGGGAAGCATCTGTATACTTTATTATGCAATGTTATTGATGTCTCTTGTTCCTCCATCTCCAGCCGTTCCCATCACTCTTGCTAGCCTACTTATGGTGTCATGTCTTAAATTAATTTGTAAGCTCTGAGGTGGAGGGTCTGTGACAGAGTGCTCGAAGCTAACAGGTAAGCCTGCACTCTGTTCACTTAGGCACCAATCTGTTCCCCTGGAGAAGGCAGATTGGGGCTATGCAGTTAATTAAATGACAGGGTTGTTGGGCTGATGAACCAATTAGCCATCATTTGAGCCCAGTGTGTTCTGAGATCTCAAGAAGGGAGACATCTTTTCCTCTCTGGCCCTGTGGGAAAGGGCTAAAGGGAAAGAAACATCGTAAATACTTTGCTGCATGAGACTGTATTGGTGTTAGTGATGGGAATATAAATAAATTCACGTGAAGTTGCCACTTACTAGAAGTTTCTGGGGGATCAGGGGATGGAGCATACCCCATTGCAGGGTCTTTTTTTGAATGTTATTTGAGATGCATAACGCTCATGAGTGTTGTAAATTAATGGATTACAAATAATAATGTGCAGACTGGAGATCATTTGCATTGGATTTGGTGAGAAAGCACACACAGCTTCCAAAGTGCAAGAGCAATAGGGACTAATATGCAGAGAAATTCCAGCCCTTAGAGTTCAGACAAGTAACCTGACATGGTGTGTTTAAAAAGGCGACTATGTTTAGTGTTTATAACTACTACTGGTCAGGGATACCCAGAGGGAAGAAACTTGCTAGATTTCCTACTAAGCAATGGGGTGGAAGTGCAATCAATCAAGCAAGTGAAATGTACTGAAGTTAACACACAATAGCATCAAACAGTAATGTTTCTTTACTGTGAACAAAAACTCTGTGTGCAATTTCATTGCAAACCTACTTCTCCTGAAGTTACAACACAGTCCTTGGAAAATAGGTGTGAAATGCTAGAAATCAAGTGCCCTATCCTGTAAGGGTTTGTTCAATTTCTTTGAGGTGCTGAGCAGCATCAACTCTTATTGAAATGAAGGGTGGGGTTCAGGGTGGCGGGGTGGGGGGCTGCAGAATTCAGCAGCATCTCTTAGGAAGCACTCAGTCCTCAGTAGGGAGTGGATTCTAAATTGGCTTGCAATCTCATTAAAACACTATTAAAGAAAACAGCTGTCTGAGCATGAGCAGTGAGGATGGGTATTAAAAGAGATTAGATAACATGTTCATATGGAAATTTTGCAATCCCAAAGCTTGTTCCCAGTGGCAACTTGCCAGGATCGGGAGGCCTAGACCTTTCTGTATAGGGTTTTTGCCCATATTTTTAATGAAAAAATAAATCCAATTAACTACAGTATGTTTTGATGGTGGTGTTTTCCTTAATGAAAGATTTTAAATGGTTTCCTGTTAAAATTGTTAGCTGCCTTAAATAGCTTTAAGTTTCCCCCTGGCATTGGTAAGTAGATAGGCTTGGTATCTATCTCTCTAATCTCACAGGGAGTAAACTTTTGGTTTCTAAAATCATTGGGGGAAGCACTACTTTAATCTTTTTCTCTGGGACAGTGCAGAATACATCAGCACAAGTTAACTATATTCCATTTGTTCAGACAGACTATGTTGGGATGTTTGAGCTAAGCCTCCATTTCATTTGCAATCAATATAGCTTTGATTAGTTAAATGTTTTATATATACAGCATATTGATCCGAAACAAGGATTTCAATGATCTTTTATACTGCTGCCAGCTTTGAAATGCAAAGATTAAAAGAAGATGCGATTCATAATCTGTTTTGGAGCTAGCAATAAACAGATGCTTTAGGACAACATCATATTCCTCATGACATTTTGTGATGTTTCTGTTAATAGCTAATGAGGTCTTGCTGTTCAAGATATAGCAATCACGTCTATAAGGTTCTCGATTATATGGATTTCTATTTCTCCTTTTTAGCTGTAAATCACCTCATCTATATCATATTTAGTAGCCATATGTAATTAATTTCAATGAATAAATAAACAAACTTGGTTGATGTCAAAAAGAAGAAAAATCAAGGTAAGCATCTGCTAGCGTGTAAAAAAGATAATATGCCAGACAGTCGATGGAAGGGTGAATTTATGAAACCATCTGACTGAAAGAAAGCTATGCCTCTCATTGTTAGGCTGTCTTGTTTAACTATGTGAGGGCTTATAAAATGAATAATGAAACATGCTGATAGATGATATTGCATTTTAGTTGTCAGAATGTAAGCTGTGGTTGAGAATGTCTAACTGCTCTATGTCAAGCTTATACTTTTGTCCCGTATGTGAAAAATTGACCAGAACATTTTGTAGATGTCAGTAGATGATATTAGTCACCTTACTTATGAAACAACACTGTGTTAAGAGAACTCTGTCAAATAATCCTTTTTAGACCTTTTAGTTAATTAAATTAGAGAGAATAAGATATGGCGATTTAATTTTGGCAGCGTTTTAAAATCTTTATTTTCAAAGTAATATTACAATTTAAAATAATACCATTCTTTATTGTTAATATGACACACAATTTGGTTTGTTTCTGGGAGGCATAGAGTTTATGGATGCACCTGGATTAATTACCAAAAAAGATTTCCCTCAGAGATTTCCACCACAACTTCAACAAGCACCACCCATAGATTAAACTCTCTCTGGAACACTCCCACACCAGCATCAACTTCCTGGACACCATGATCAGCTTCAACAATGGAACCATACAGACAACTGTATACAAGAAACCCACGGATCACCACACCTGCCTTAATAGATCCAGTAACCACCCCAAAACACACCAATAAATCTGTTATCTACAGCCAGGCAATCAGATACCTCAGGATATACACCTTAAAACATTCAAAACCATTTTCATCAATCAAGGACACTCCATCAGAGAAGTAGATCACATCACGGAATGGGCCACCTGAATAACCTGAGAGAACCTGCTTCAGTACAGAAGCACACCCTTAGTTGTGGTAGCACACCTACCATCCCACACTGGAATCCATATGAGGTGCCATCAAACAATTACAACCCATACTCAGGGGCCCCATCCTGAAAGAAATATTTCCTGAACACCCTCTTCTGGCCTTCAAACAACCTCCCAACCAGAGCCGTCCCTTCAGTGTGCATGTGTCATGCGGGGGGGCTCTAGGCCGGCCTCCAGGTGTTGGGGCTAGGGGTATCTAGGGGGCCAAGCCAGCCCAGAGGGTGGGGTTAGGGATTTGGGAGGCCAGGCCGGCCTGGGAGGTTAGCAGGGGGCCTGGCGCCAGCAGAGGGGGTCAAGCCTGCACTCACTGGCGGGAAGCAAATGTAGTATTTCTTTTTCTTGCTTGCCCACTGCTGCACCGGCCACCAACATCCTAGCACCGCCAGAAGACCCCAGCGGCAGGCTGACTTCATCCATTGCCCTTCTGCCTGGACTCCTCCCTTTTCCGGTGCCCCCCAGCACAGGGGGGCCCCTAGCACAGGTGCCACCCTGTGACTCTCCATCGTCCCTCACCCAGCAGCACTGGTGTCCCCTCCCCACACCAGATTTCACCCTCTAGGGACGGCCCTGATCCCAACGTCTCCAGGTTCATCATCAGAAGCAACAGACCAGATGCAAGATGCCAGAACAACAGATGCAAAACCTGCAGACATATCTCCACTGCCACAATGATCAACACCACCCCCAACACACCTTTCAAGATCCATGGATACTACACATGCCTATTGTAACATGTGGTATACCTCAACAAGTGCACTAAATGCCCCAAAAGCAACTGCGTGCCTGAAATCAAACAATCATTACACTCTCTAATGAACTTATACAGGAAAATAACAGACACAAACACCATATCACCTGTGGGTGAACACTTTTCACAAAGTGATCATTCTATATCTGACATATCAGTCCTCATCCTCAAAGGAAACCTGCAAAACACTTTCAAAAGACAAGACTTGGCGCCTAAATTCATAACTTTGTTAGACACTAAAAATCACGGACTGTAGACACACTGGATTTATGGCTTCATTACACCAATCTATACCCCACTAACTGCCTGCCCCAGCTATTTCCTACCCATTTCCCCTCCTCCCTATGACAGGAGGGGAGTTAATGGGCTACTTCACCTTGAATGGTCCCTTGAAATATGTGTTAGCTACTTATGCTAAACAATCTGTTCTAACTTGTATTTATCTGTGAATTCTAAGTTTCTCAGACCTACACAGAAGAGCTCTGTGTAAGCTCGAAAGCTTGTCTCTTTCACCAACAGAAGTTGGTCCAATAAAAGGTATTACCTCACCTACCTTGTCTCTCTCATATCCTGGGACCAACATCACCACAAGAACACGGCAAATGGGTCTTTTTCCTCCAGTGGGAGGAACTGACAACAGCGGTACTGCTTTGATTTATCTTTTTTATTTTATTTTTTAAAAGCCAGATAAGATGATCAGAGAATTCAAGTTTGACCTTAACATAGCAGAAGGGGGGCTGTTGACTTGAACATGAGCCTTGGCCTCACATTTGTGTTTCAAAATGGCTGTCCTTCACTTTCCTTGCACCTTCCTCCTGCACTCCAACCTTAGTCAAACCCCTTATTAACAGTAAGAGCATGCAACAATGGCCATACCCACGTCTCTGGCATTCTGTAAGGGGGAAGGCACCACACCAATCTGGCGCATGGTGGCAGCGATTGTGGTAGTTCCATTGTTTTAAAGTGCAAGAAGAGAAACAGAAAAAAATCACAACAGAAATTAAACAGATTTTATTTTAAAATAAGTAACAGAGACCTATACAGGCAATAAGCAATAGTGGTAGGTCTAGTAGTAGTACTAGGTAACTGAGTGGATGAAGGATAGGGATCTAGTTCCTCATCCTGTGTACTACTCCTGCTGTTCTCTTCATATTCTTTCAAAACATTTGCATGGGATACTCCTTATGTTTGACTTTGGTAGAAAGGAAAAGACTGTGAATTTGTTCTTTTGACCAAAACGTATTATCAGCTTCATACGTGTAGCTACAATACAATACATTTAAAACTGAACTAGCTGAGGAAAAGGAGAACATGGAGAACAACCCTACATTGGGACAGGATGGACTAACAGCTTTTCCATCTCTAACTTCTGTCCTTGTATGATTTTAATTTGAAACAGAGAAAAGTGTTCCATAATTTACTAATGTAAATATAAAATAGCCAGAGTACATTATCTTGTTTTTAATGTTTAAAAAATGGCAAAACCACTCAGAAAATGTATTCACTGTCAAGATTATTTTATAATCTTTGTGTAGGAACTTGAGTATAATGAATATGTGATGCTTAACTAAGCTGTTCTCTCTCATCTTAAAACTGGCCCCGTTTACAAATTATTTGTACGCGTATATTATGGATGGCTTATATCTTTCTGTAGAAAATAATTTACCACTATGTAATTTTTGAGGGGGGTTGTTTTGGTAGTAGTGCTACCAAGCTAAAATTAGATCATTTTAACTTGTTTCATACTTCATTCTCTCTGGCAGTGATTGAAAACATAAACTTCAAATGAATATTGTCTTGTTAGCAAATAGAACACATGATACCTCATGATGACATTATTATAAAGATTTGAGATACGTAGCACAGTTACATATCTTCAATCATTCATTGTGCTCAAAGCAGGCAGTAACAGAAGTTTGATATATAAAATATTTCTATTTACTGTTTAACTAATGTTATGAACATTTTATGGAGATTTCTAGACCCTGAGAGCTACAAGTCTTTTTTGATTTGTCACTCTGAAGGAATACAAATGCTCATGAATTTACTCTAAATAAAATTCTCTAATCATGCTTAGGAAAATTAGAAATCTATTGCAGATTAATGAACCGGCCTTTGTCTGCTGGGTTAAATGTACTAACACAATCTTAACAAGACGTGTCGTCTTTTAACACACACAAAGGACCAAATTACCTACTGAAAGACTGACATTATGTAAATGTAACATTTCATAAGCTGGACCTCTAAACCTTGTGATTAAATTACTGTCTGAATTATGCTCCAGTGTGAGCGTCGACCACAGAAAGGGCTCCTGCATGAATGACTTTGATAACTGTGGGGCTTGCGATATTCCCATAGTAAGTATTTCAGCTCAATAGTTTGTGTATGTAGTTCAAATTCTTCTTTAAGCAAGAAAAAAAATTGAGGTATGAAAGAATTTAGGCCAACAAGATGATGGCCTAAATTTACACTACTTCTACCTCAGTGGCTTCAGTGGAGCAGCTTGGTTGTAATTGAGAGCAGAATTTGACCCAGTGAATCAAAACTTGTTACTGCAAAGATTTATCCTTCAAGTTCATTTTCTAAATCTCTTTGCAAATTGATAGTATGTCATCTATTTTTAGCTATGACTTCAAGAGACACAGATTTTTAAAAACCTAAATTGTCAAAACATAAAAGCAGGAAGCAGTTTAAATGTATGAATTGTAAGGAGCAATAAACAACATAACTCCTACATTAGCATAAAAGCTAATTATGTTCACATGTGATAGTTGGCATGAAATTTGCTCACTGCAAATAGCAGAGCCCTGGTACAGAATATCTGATCAGTTTACATGTACTGTATTCTTGTAAATCAGATTATTCATATTTCACTCATTCAGAAACTAGAAAAAAGTTAACAAAACAAATGTACTTTAGTCAATCTGGGAAAAATAATGTTTTTTATTAATTGGTCATTTAGTGAACTATAACAATAATTTCCCAGATAGCAATTTACAAAGAGTAATTAAGCCTCATAGCACACCTATAATGTGACTATTTATATCCCAAAACTAAAATGCAGAATGATAAAGTCACTTGCCTAATGTCATAGTTAGCCAGTGGCAGAGTCAAAAATCCACTTAATATGAAATTCCATAAGTGGCAGTCCTCTCCCCTTTCTCTTTTTTTTAGCTTCTCCATGAAATCACAGATGGGAATTCTTTCATGTGGGCCCCTGGTGTTCCATGATCCAGATTATTCTCTTCATCTTCTAAGCACAGGGGCACTTTTTTTTTTTAACCCTCTCTCTATTGCTTAACAAAGTTCTGCCAGCAGGTAGAGCTGCTTACAAGACTGACTGGCTCTCTAGCTCACCGGGGTTTTGCTTCTAGCCAAAGAAGCAAGAAATTCTTCTAGGCTTCTTGTCTTTATCCACACAGGAGCTTGTTCCATAATAATTTTTTATTGTTCATCGGTGCCCTTCTGGAAAGGAGAGGATCCTGGGAGAACAGGAGTGTGTAAGAAACTGTAATTGGAGAAAAAACTATGGCCATGTAGAAAGCCCAGCGAAGATCAAAGTGGCTCTTGCACATGGCTCAGCTGTGCAATAAGGTACCACTTTCCCCACTCTACAGCAGTGTCGCAGGGCAACCTGAAGTTCTTTGGGGCAGAAATTCAGCAACATGAGCTGACTGTGCAGAATCTCCAAGCCAGTTGTCCCTGACCACTTGGTGCTTCTGAACATGTGAAGAATGGCAGCAAGGGCTGACTCCAACAGCAGCAATGTGGCAGACAAGCTTTGAGGCAGAAATTCAGCAGCAGGACCTGGCATTTTTGAAGCAACAAACCAGAGATTCTTGGCTGTGTGTGGGATGGGATTTGTTTGTTGTGGGGTAGGGGAGGTTAGTCTTTTTCCTATTCTGACTGGGGTGAAATATGGTGTCCAGGAAGTCAGATGACATAATACCCCACAACCATCCTTTTCAGACTGCCATGGTAACTGGCTATTTTTTAGCCCAGTGATTCCAAGAAGGGCTTTAGCCAGTCGTGATTGGGGTCAGTGTCTTGAACCCCTGCCCCCTCAATGGTTCTGTCATCCACTTCCTTCTGAAGGCAGCTAGAACTCTCGTAGGCTCTGGTTTGGTTTGATTTCAAAAGCTATTCAGATACCTCATATTTATTATTGATTCCCATTCCATCGGGGCAGACTCAGTGAGCTGGCAGAGCTGTTGATACCAGTTTACCTTCTATTCTCCTGGCTTAGTACATTCCTCTATTTTACCACTGCTTTTTCTGGGTTTTTTTAATTTATTTTTTGCTGGATGCACACAGCAATCTAACTCACCCTATCTGTACCAGTAGACCTTTATTTTAAATATTAATGGAGATGTCCTATCTCCTCGAGCTGGAAGGGACCTTGAAAGGTCATCAAGTCCAGCCCCACTGCCTTCACTAGCAGGACCAAGTACTGATTTTGCCCCAGATCCCTAAGTGGCGCCCTCAAGGATTGAATTTACAACCCTGGGTTTAGCAGGCTAATGCTCAAACAACTGAGCGATCCCTCCCCTGTTTTCTATTTGGCCTCCCTTGGGTCAGTGTGATCTAACCCTGCCTGCCTTTTTTACCACATTTGCTGGTTGCTTTTCTTATCAAGATAGCAGAGCAGCCTATTCCATAAGGCCAGCCCAAGAATGACAGGAAGAGAGAAAGGAAGAAAGCATAAAGGATTGAGAAATGCAAAAAACAAAACAAACCCAAAAAAACCCACCCTTGAACACTGCTATCTTTCAAAGTTTTCAAACCTTCTGAATCAAATTTTAAAAAATTGACATGGGGTCTCAAAATATCAGAGTCTTCCCAGAGATCTAAGTTGCCCACCTTCATCTATCCTGTCACCCCCTTCTTCCTCTGCACCAGTTCGGGCAAGGAAGGACAGTATTGCAAACCTCATTTTGTCAGAAATAATTACTCCTTTTCCAGAGAATTTTTTTAGGTGTCATTCAATGCTCTCCCCTGTAGGAAAGAGAACAGACAGGTTATGGGTCTGTCCATGTCGTTTAACTATGTGAAAGGCCCTTTCTGCACTGAGTGCTGGCCTTTCTGATTATGATTCTTCCTCAGGATTTTTTGTTGTCCTACAAGGAAGCCTGTCCCTACATGCCAATTTTTGGTGCCATTAGGCTACCTACCCATTTCCAATTCCAGGCAATGCCCTTTGACTTCTCTTGCATTCCTTGTTTTCTCAACACTTCAGTGGTATCTCTGATAGCTAGTCTATGGCAGGAAAGCCAGAGATGATTTGTTGATAGCCCTGCACGGTGAGATTTCTATATGTACATACGGACCAAATCTTTCAAGTGCTTGAGTCCCTCAACTTCATCTATTTTCAGAAGCCCTTAGTGGCCTCTCAAGATCTCTCCCACCTCTATCAGTTTCCTGGTTCTAATACAGTTGTCCAAGGAAAGATTTCACAAGTTGTATTTCTTCTAGGAATTCTTCAAATATTTTTTCCTCAAGGGACTCCAGGACAAATCCAGTTAGTTTGTCTGACATTGACCAGATCTGGAAACTGTTCTATAATGAACTGTCAACTGTCCTGCTTATCAGGGAAATTTCTAGAATTGGGAAACAGATTTTTCTACATCCCCGAGTGAGTTCAGATAGGCCCCATTCAATTCTAGGCAAATGGTTATTTCAGGAAGCTCATTGGAACATCTTCCTAGAGTTACAAACAGTTAATGAGGTGGTTCTCTGTAGTCTTGCATTTCCCTCTGGATTTGGTTGCCATTCACTCAACAATATGATTTCTGTGTCATACTTGCACTTCTAGACTAGAATAAATAAGTACAAGTTAAAAATCTTGTACGGAACCATGGAAATTCTCTTGATTCTGGATCAGGATGTTCTGTTGAGTACTTATTACTTGATTATTTATAGCAGTACCTGATGTGTGCCAGGTGCTTACCAAGTCCTCATTAAGGACAGCCTCTGCTCCAAGGAGTTCACAGCATAAGGTATCTAATAATTAAAACAACCTACATTTGCACAGAAGAGCTGCCTATAGGTCAACCGACTAAGCAGATGCTGAATGGACACACAAGAATGAAAACTATATCACTGAATCCTTAAGTGGTTAACAAAATTAGCGATCCAGGCACCCATAGTGTCTCAGATTCCCACATGTCAGTTCATCATCCTTGAACTTATTTGACTGGGGGAAATTTCTATTCAGAGATCTTCAAACTCTCAGACCTACAACACTGGAGGCTCTTAGTTGGCTGACCTACAGAGGCAGTGTAAGGCATCTATAGACACTCTTTGGATGGATAAATTCTGTCGTTTGTAAGGCCTACAAACTGTTCATAAAAGATCTCCCTCCTTCTGTGAGGGCTCACTCAGTCAAGATGTGGATATCTCCAGTGCAGAATGGCACAACCATTTGTTCGGGTAATTTTGCTGTAGGGCTACCTGGTTTTTAGTGTTGTTTTCTTATCCATCGCTTTCAAATAAATGTGTTGTCTTTTCTGGTTAGGCTTATAGACAGGAGGTTCTGCAGTCTCACACTTGGTTTTCAGTCATTAAAACCCTTCATATGGTGGGGGAAGGATGAAGAAGAAAAGCAAAAAAACAAACAAACAAACACCCACAAATAAGAGCTGTTTTTCCTCCCAGCTAATTTTTTCTTGACGTTTTAATTTTCCCTCCCATTTGTGGATTGGTTTTACTGCTGGTTACTTCCCAGTGGTAATGGATCATGGAGCACCAGGTGTCCACAAGGGAGAAAGGTAAGTATATTTTATCAATCTGTAATTTTTCCTTCACTGAAGTGGGTATCTGGCGTTCTCTGAGACCCACCCCTAAATTCCAGTTAGAAGGGAAATATCTCAATTCTTCCTTTATCCCCATTGTGCTAGGTGGTGTATAAACACAGAACAAAAAGCTTGCAATCAAACTAGAATAGTGGCAAGATACTTTGGTCTTAAATGCCAACAGTATGAAAGGGACATCCAGATCCACATTTCTTTCACACTAATATCACCATCTCTCAACTCTGCCAGTGCCTGGCCAACATCAATGTAGGATGAAAAACAGCTGGCTTAAGTTGAACCTAAGCAATATAAAAGAGTTGTTAATGGAAAGGAGGACGCACTTTGAAGAACTAGTTACCTTCATCACATCACCCTCTGTCAAGTAAATCCACCCCTAGAATGTCACATCATTCTTTAGCCTTAGAGCTAGTCTACACTGGCAAGGTTAAAGCGCTGCCGCGGACGTGTTTTAAAGTAGCTTGTGTAGTCGCTCTAAAAAAACCCCATCTCCATGAGAGGTGTAGCTAGTAGTGCTGGTAGCATGGCTCCCAGCACTGGTGCAATGTCTACACTGGCACTTTACAGCACTGAAACTTTCTGGCTCAGGGGTGTGAAAAAACACCCCCCTGAACACAGCAAGTTGCAGCGCTGTAAAGTGCAAGTGTAGACAAGCCATTAGAGACCTATTAGATGTCTAGCTCTGCTGGGGTTTCAAAACATTGTGGCTCCAAAAAAATCCTTACTTCTAATGTTGGCTAGAAAATCAGTGGCCCATCCTATCAAAGGATAACTTGGCCATATTGAACACTTCCACAACAGCACAGTTTTCAAGTATTGTGACTTCAAGTATAGCTTACAAGTATTTGACATCTCAAGAGTTTTGTGAGGTTTTTATCTGGATTATGATATTGTGAAACACCCTTTTTGGTTCTGTGGTCTCTCTAGGCATAATATATATATATATAGGTTTCCTGAATGCTCTATTAGCATGGACATTAACTAATTTACTCCAGTTTTATACTGGTGTAACCAAGAGCAAAATTTGGTCCTGCACAGTAACTGTTTGACATTTAAAAAACTGAAAAAGTAGGCTAAACTGTAGCTAAAATTAAGTTCTAAAATAATTTCCGGAAGCCTTTCATAAATATGACATTGATTCATTGATGTATAGATCATTAGCCTAGAGTCTCCGCTATTCATCTATCATTTCAATTATTTCCAGACTTCCCAAAGGTCTCTGACAAATGGGAGATAATTTGCATTTTGTACATTAATGACCTTTGTAGAAATTGTATTTTTTCCCCATCATATACACCTCTACCTCAATATAACGCTGTCCTCGGGAGCCAAAAAATCTTACTGCATTATAGGTGAAACCGCGTTATATCGAACTTGCTTTGATCCGCCGGAGTGCGCAGTCCCGCCCCCCTGGAGCACTGCTTTACCGCGTTATATCCGAATTCGTGTTATATCGGGTCGCGTTATATCGGGGTAGAGGGGTAATTATATTTTGGTTTTGTTTGTTTTTCCCCCCTTTCAAATGCTGTATGCAACCAACTTGTAATTGAATCACAAGTTTACAGGTGGTGAGAGTGAGACAACATGATAAGCAGAAGGAAGGACAGAATCAAATTACTATATAGTTTTTCATATAAAGATATTTTGCACTTCATTGTGCTCTTTAAATGAATATCTCAACGGGTTTTCAAACTTGAAGTAAAGCTGCCAGCATCATGGTGAATTATATATTATATCCATTTTACAAAGAAGCAAACAGAATCAGAGGACATGGACAGAGAAGTCAAATTACTTCCTTGAGATTACACAGTGAGTCAGGGGAAGGATTAGGAATGCAACCCAAGGGTGAAATTTTGGCCTCATTGAAGTCAGTGGCAAAACTCCAGGATGGGAGCAGGATTTCTCCTCAGGAGTCCTGTCTCTTAGTGCCCTATTCTAACCATGAGAGAACCATTAAAGAAACTCCATACAAATATTACTTTAAAATAAATAAATAAAATACATATGTCTTAACACTTTAATTCCATAGGCATCTGGAATTCTTTCCCCCTGAAATCATACAGGAAATAACATGTCCTAGCTTAACACCATCAACCAATCACTCCATGGGGGCAAAACTCAACACCTACTGTAAAAACGGGAAGGATGCATCCGAAGAAGTGGGCTGTAGTCCACGAAAGCTTATGCTCTAATAAATTTGTTAGTCTCTAAGGTGCCACAAGTACTCCTGTTCTTTTTGCGGATACAGACTAACACGGCTGCTACTCTGAAAACTGAAGAGAATGTATTTCTTCTTTATACTGTGTAATCACTTTCAGTTCACCTTTTGTACTGGGGATGTAGCAGTCTGAACAGGTTTTGCTCTTCATGGTCAAAACCAGAATCAGTTCTTTTTCTTCATCCTGCTAAAGACACCCTGCTGAGTGGCCTTTAAGGTCTTTTTCCTAGGATGATATTTACTTACTGGCTCATGTGGTTTTGTTTCTGTCTGAAGAAAAAAATTATTTTCAGAAATTCCAGAGCAGTAATTTTAAAGCTTTTTTTTAATTCTCTGAACACGTTTGTTCATGTTTAGTTTTTCCTAATGGGTGTTTTTAATTGTGTATGTCAAAGAAGCCACTGCCACTACTGTTCAGTGTTAGCATTCATACATTCATGCTCATTCCATTGTAACCATACTGTATGTTACATTTATACATCATAGTACCTTTCATTCAGAAGCAACCCAAACCTCAGTTCTATGTACAGATGATTCGGTCAACACTGAAATGACTTCTGGAGGGAGTGTCTTTCAGCAGCAGCAAGTCTATGCACCAGTTTTTAGGAAAGGAATTGATAAATCATGGGCCAGAGTCTCTTCTTTGATCTAGCTTGTTTGCACTGGCAGCACAAAGGGTCTGTAAAGCCAGTGGATTGCCCTAGCAGAGCATTCCACTGATGTGCAAGAGTCCCTAGCTGGCACAGAGACAGCATCGCTGAACACTGCACCAAGCCTTGCCAACATAAACAATGACCAAGGGGATCTATCAGGGAAGTGGAAGGGGAGTATGGGGCTGGAATGCTGCTGCTCTCTGGCTCTTCTCAGCTGGTGTTCTGGCTCCCTGAGGCATCAGAGCTAATGCTCTTATGAGAAATGCCATAGGATATTTTAACTCTCATCAAAAAAGCCATAATGTGCAGTAGTGAAGTACCCTCCGCATCTCAGCACTATGCTAGGGCTGGTTCAGTACTGACTCCAAAAGCAGAGCACCACCTGCTTAGTCATCAAAACCAGTCCATAGGGTTACCATAGGGTTTTCTTTTCAGATCTCCCCTGACCAGGCCTATCTTTGCTTAGTTTATGAGATCACAGACAAGGATGATGATATTAAATTACTTATTCCCCTTTTCTCCATCTCTCAGCCTCTGAATTTAGCTTTAGAAGTGTACTAGCAGTACCGACTTTACACTGGCATTCTTGTCTGGGTTACTATTTATATCTTTTCTATATTAGGCAAATACAACTCCTTTTCTGCTTTCAATTATTCATTCTCATCAGGTTCAATGTGCAGTACCCCAGGGAATTATATCTATTTAATAAAATGAAGCTCTTCAGAGTTATAAATGGGCCAAATAAATTACACACTTCAAGCAAAGTCAAGAAAGAATTGAAACAGAGTGGGGTGAAGTAATATCTTTTTTGGACCAACTTCTGTTGGTGAAAGAGACCAGCTTTCAAGCTTACACAGAGCTCTCAGGTCATCAGGAGAGTTCTGTGTGCTAGCAGTCTCTTTCACCAACAGAAGTTAGTCCAATAAAAGATATTATTGCACCCACCTTGCCTCTCTAGTATCCTGGGACCAACAACAACATGGCAAACAAAAGAAAAAAATCCTGTTTCATTATATTATAACTCAGAAAAAACCTGCCTGGCTGATTCCCTTCAGACTTTCCAAAAATCCTCTTGCTCCACAAGTGTCAAAATTATCAGGCTAATTTGTTTTAAAGCAGTGGTTTGCAACCTTTTTTCATTTGCAGACCCCTAAAAAATTTCGAATGGAGGTACGGATCCCTTTGGAAATCTTAGATGTAGTGTCTGGACCCCCAGGGATTTGTGGATCACAAGTTGAAAACCACTGTTTTAAAGTAATTTTCAGGAAGACTAAGCTTACATGGAGAGAGTATCATGAAAATCTAATTGGAGCTTTCACTGTGTGACTTCGGTGTTTGCCATTAGAAGTTCACAGCAACCACAATGTGGTATCTGAGATCCAATAAATCTTCCTTTTACTTAGCCATTGCAAACAGTGTTATCTGATATACTGTACTTATTTCTTGGTCTAAGATTTTTAGCAGCCACCAGCCTATGTTGCCTCCTAGATTTCAGAACCATCCATAATTTTATATTTAAGCTCGGCAGAATTTGAATTTTGGTTTTTGGTTTTTGAAATTTTGGTGGATAATAACAATGTTCATTTTTAACCTTTGTTTTTGATTTTTATTGACTTAAATTTTCACTGTGAAGCTGCAGAAGGCTACTTGCGTGGTTGTGGGTCCTGGGATACCAGACCCCTACAGGCACTAGGTGTGAGGGACTCTGCGCTAAGCGTGGGGGAGGCAGTGCTTGCTGGTTGGAGCAGAGATGTGCCCCGGCTGGGACTGCAAGGAGGAGGATGAGCCCCTGGCTGTGGGGGAGGCCACCTTGCTGCTGAACAGCTCCTGCCCAGGGATGGTCATTGCACACCTAGCCAATGAGTAAGTGAACAGCGCTTTGGTGGTAACAGGGCTGCAGAGAAGTCCCTGCATGGCTGAGGACCTGGGATACCAGATCCCCATGGGCACTAGGTATGGAGAAGGTTGCACTTGACAACTGCTATTGATGCATAGCATTTTTTGTCAGTTTCAGTGTGTCAGGTAAAATTGATATTTACAGACAACTAATGATTTAAATCAAATCCTGCCAAGTCTATTTGTATTACATGCGCTTTATATCAGAGGGGTAGCCGTGTTAGTCTGTATCCACAAAAACAACAAGGAGTCTGGTGGCACCTTAAAGACCAACAGATTTATTTGAAGTGAGTTTTTTACCCATGAAAGCTTATGCCCAATGAAATCTATTAGTCATTAAGGGGCCACCAGACTCCTCGTTGTTTTTGTACATGTGCTTGTTCATATTTCACACCTTCCTTTTGTGAGTCAGAATATATTTGACTGTCTCCTCCATGCAGAAAAGTAATCTGATTTATTTGAGTGGAAGGAATTTATTTTTTGATAGAAACTTAAGGCCAGAGTTCCAAATGAGGAAAGCCAAGTTGTGAATGTGTAATCCACACTATAAAAGTGTAGGTATCTTCCCTTCTGTAGTAGTTGGTCCACAGAAGAGGCTTCAGAGTCAGTTACTGCTCCTATTAGGAAGGCTTATACACTTAGTGCAGAAGGTCCCAGGTTCAAAACTGACTGTGAACCGAAGGGTTGCTCTAGATCAAACTGTGCCTACTTTGGAGCTGCCTGAGATAGAAACAGATGTCACCCATGCTCCACAGAGCTGGTTAAAGTAGAAGCTGGTGTATGAGAGTGAGTTAGATGAGAGTAAATGTATTGATTTGAGTTGGTTTCCTTTTCTGAAGGGAGCAGCCCCCCAACTGTGCCAAGGGGGAAACTGCCATAGCTGCAAATGACACATTTGTGTGGGTGAAGAAGCGTGTGCACAGAAAATAGGATACCATACTAGTCTTTATCTGTAATTACCCAGGCTACATGCAGATGTGATATTTTTTGGCACAAGGTTATGTCTGCAAACTTTGTAGGTGCAACTTAGATGCCTATGTTTGTCTCTTAATATAAAGGACTGAATTGTATGGCTTTCAATCTATGTTTTCAATTTGTGTTAAACATTTCTAGTATAGTTGTCTTTTAAAACTGCTTGAAATAAGATCCCTGCAACAGATTGGCATTATTTAATACTGCTGACCTTACCATCATTCATACAATGCCATCGATTATCCTAAAACAGATCACTGTACAGACGTATGCTTTATTTAAGATTTCCCAACAACATGCCATTTATTAATAATTCAGAAAAGTATGGAATCTAGCTATCTTTTCTGACCATGTTTAAAAGTATAAACTAATCACATCTGAAAAGACAAAGTGGATAATTCAAAACTTTTACATGATTTATGCTACCTCTCTGACTCTTGTCTGAAAAATACAAACTGAAAGATATGAAATGTCTTTCAATGGGTGTAAATGAATTGGGTATGGCTATCATCAAAACCAGATGCATGACATCTAGTTAGATTTTAAAGACAAATGTAGTGCTTATTAGAAACCAGAGTGCAAAGTTTGTACTACAACTGGCTCCGTATGGCCCCGATACAAATCATTTTTCGGCAGTGAGTGATTTAGAAATTATAGTCCTCTGACTTCTGCTTGTGATCACCTTTGACTTCTGACAGTCTCAGCACTTGAGATCACATATTATGATAACTAGAACTACCAGGCTGTTAAACTCAAACTGCTTCCCTCGCTGTTAACCAGACTGAGCATGGTGTGCACATATTGTTTGCAAAATAAACACTGCATTAAGTGTGATTTATATTCATAAGAAAATACACTATGCTTAGGAAATTATACTGTAGTATAATACCAGTGCTTTCTTTGTCAAGTAGACTGTGGTTAATGAAGAATAACTCAGATTTCTTGGATCCTTTGGTTTCAGTTTTTCACCAACAAAGGCAAAATGATAACTTTAGATACAAGTTTATATGTCTATTAATTTATATATATTTCTCTTTTTTTATCTAGGTATATCTTCCAGATACTACCTTAGCCGTCCCTCCAGAATATTCTAGGGATTTCTCCTTTCTACTTTGGGGAGAATATAACATCTAGAAATTAAGGGCCAGAGTTTCAAAAGGGCTCAGCACCCAGCAGCTCCTATGGTTCTTAGTGGGAACAGCTGAATATTGTGCACACTTGAAAATTGGTTTCTTTGTTTAGATGCCTTATTGGATACTGGCCTCTTTTGGAAATCTGGTCCTTGGTCATAACAGCAGTTAACAGGCATCCCTTAGCATCAGTTAGATTAGATGAACTCACAAGACCTATTAAGCAATGAAATCTCAGGGAATAATGACTTCCCTGTGGGAGTCTCTGCAGATTAAACTGATGAAGATTTAATCATTTCTGTCTGTGGATTCTTTTGCCCTTGACACAGCAGATCTGTTGTTAGAAAAGACTTGTGACAGAGGGCATCCAAATGGTGATAAAATTATGTCTGTATTAGCTCTTTATAAGGAAACAAACACAAACTCACTAAAATATTAATCAATTTAGATAGTATGATATTGGTTTTCCCATCCAGAGTGTGATTACCAAAAGTTATTTGGTTTTAGTCAGAATAAGAATGAAATATTGTAACTAGAGCAACCCTAACCATTCCCACTCAGGACACTATTTAACAATAAGTACAATAAAACCTCCAGTGTAACGTGAAAAAATATACTCTATCATAAACAAGCCACCACCTCCAAAACCAAAACAAATAGACGGGGTATTGGGAAAGGAAGAAGGAAAAAATTCTACACATAAAAACCAACAGCTGACGTTGGTACCTTTCTTTTAGGTACAGACCTCACTGCAGTTCTGCCATTCACTTTAATTTCAAAGCATCCACGTCCCTAATGATAAATAATCTGTTCTAGTAGGGGTAAAAGCAGTGATGAGCTGCCAAAATCTTAACAACCAATTCCCTATAAAAAGTTCTGATTTAAGGGATGTGCCACAGTATGTATTTTTTGTACCAATAGGGTTACCATAAGTCCGTATTTTCCCGGGAGGAATTTTTTAATTTTAATGTTCCTCCTGGACAGCAATTTAAGAACCAAAAAGCCTGACATGTCTGGGAAAATATGGATGTATGTTAACCCTACCTAAAGTTCTTTTTTAAAAGGATGGGCCTGAACTAGAAATGAGCTCCGTTTCACATGTGTGGGTCCCTGCCACTCCCTGGGGGTGTGCTAGGGTGACCAGATGTCCCGATTTTATAGGGACAATCTCCGGTTTTTGGGTCTTTTGCTTATATAGGTGCCTATTAACCCCCACCCCTTGTCCCGATTTTTCACACTTGTTGTCTGGTCACCCTAGGGTGTGCACATATGTGGGTCCCAGCTGCTCCCTGCCCCCCTCATTAAAGCAGATGTGCAGGGTTACTGCCCTAGGAACTGCAGGGCACCAGTGGACATGGGGCCGGCTGCAGACAGGGGCGTGGGGCAGGGCTAGCTGGAGGTAGGGGGTGCGGGGCTGGCTACGGGCAGGGCAGGGGTGTGTGGGGCTGGCTGGCTTCGAGCAGGGCCGCAGGGTGTGCGGCAGGGGTTGGCTGGCTTTGGGCAGGGGGGTGTAGCAGGCATTGGCTGGAGACAGGGCAGGGGGTGCAGCAGGGACTGTCTGCGGGCAGGGGGTGCGGCAGGGGCTGGCTGGAGACAGGGGCTGGCTGCGGGCAGGGTGGCGGTACTCACGGGGAGAGCAGCTCAGAGCAGACCGAGCAGCAGGACGCAGCCCAGGCCCAGCAGAGCAGCTGAGGACCCACCAGGCAGCAGCGGGAGCCCCAGGGCCAGGAGTTGGGGGAGCAGCAGCAGCAACAGGGCCCATGCCCAGGGCCAGGCAGCAGCCCACATGGCTCCCACAGCGCAGCGCCCCCGGCGGCCGGAAGAGGAATTACATCACTTCCCGGCCAGAGCCCATCAAAGCCGCAGCACCCCCTCACAGGGAAGCGGGTTAACAACCGGTTCTAAAACTGCTTCAAAATTTAGCTCGCCACTGGGTAAAAGTGATCAGTGTTGATTGGCCAGAACAACCTGCAAGAAAAATTAGAGAAAATAAAACAGGAATGACCATTCATAGCCCAATAATTCCCATTTTAAGAAGCCACATGATGTAATTTTCCTGCTAAGAAATCTCTCACATTTAATTTCAGTACTTAATGGTTTGAAAAAAAGTTTTCATTATTCACGTGAAAAATGAACTCATCTGCTCAGATGCTTAGTCCTGTGGTTAATTATATTATGAAAGAGACCAACTGATAAGTAAGTGACTTATTACAGTAGAGTTCTCCTGAAATGAAAGCTCCTGAATTTGTTAGCCTTCTTAGACTGTACAATTGTGATAATCAGCCTGTTTGTACATTATGAAGCAATTTCTAAAATCACCATGGTCTTGCAATGGGGGCCATTAGCAGTCTGCAGTAAACACTTCCTCTTTCCTATCCAGTAGTGAAAATGGTGACGACCAAATGCTTTGTCTAGAATGCCAGCCAAAGTCTGCCTCCCTCCTACGCCAGCACATAATTCTTTTGTACATAAAAATCTTTATCCATTTTATAAAGGGCTTTTCCAAAACAGGTTGAATTAGTTCATTTGCTTTGTAAAATGGCCTCTACGAAGAGCTCAGATAGATGCGGATGATCTTGTGATCAAGGAAATGGATTTGGATTCAGATCATGGTTCAGTTACTTCCTGTGTGAACTTGGATGAATCAGTTACTTTCTTTGGGTCAGATTCCGACGCCCTTATGCTGAATAGTACCTTAGTCCACAAGTGGGTCTAGTGAAGACATGGGCAAGTCTATACATTGATTTAAATGGAACCATTTGTATTATAAAGTAATATTCAATGGGCATATTCTTAGATGGTGTAAATTGTCATAGCTCCATTGACTTGAATGATAATTCACACCAGCTAAAGATAGTTCACAACTACTCCAATATGAATACAGGTATCAGAATTTGATGCTGTATTCTTAGTGTTTCTCTTTCACTGTGTTGCTTATGAAAATAAATTTGTTTGTGAGGCACGTATTCTATGTTGATGGGGGCAGCGCCAGCTGCAGGCACCAGCTAAAAACGCAGATGCTTGGGGCGGCCAATACCAAGGGGCGGCACGTCCGGGTCTTCGGCGGCAATTCGGTGGTGGGTCCCTCAGTCCCTCTCGGAGTGAAGGACCTGCGCCGAATTGCCGCCGAAGAGTGGAGCGGTGCAATCGCGCTGCTGCGGCTTTTTTTTTTTTTCTTTTGCCACTTGGGGCAGCAGAAAACCTGGAGCCGGCCCTGGTTGGGGGATGAATATGTTTCTAAGTAGATCACTGCTTTTATTCTTAGCTTTCTGTTTACCCTACATTCATGAAAAGCTCAAATATTTAGCCACTTTATCCTTAAGATTCCTCCTTTCTCATCTCTTCCAGGATTGAAATTCTAAGTCAGGCTTTGGTTTCCCTTAAAACAAACTCTTTTGCTCAACTTCCACAATAAACAATAAACAAATGTTCTTTAAGACAAAATCAGCCATTTAAATCATGTCTTCTAAAGCTCATGCAATTGTTGTTTCTTAGAATTGACTTTAAAGCGATCATATAGGGAAATATCTGCACACTGATACCAGATGTGCAAACAATTAATTGCAATTGTATATGGTAGAATTTGGCCCATTATTACAAATTTTCACCTGGGAGTATATTAATCTCTTATTGGAATACTTTACTCACTTTTGATCTGTGTAAGACCCTGTAGCTACCAGCCAGCACTGGCTAAAGTCACGGAGGTCTTTGGAAGTCATGGATTCTGTGACTTCTGTGATCTCCGTGACTAAATCACAGTGTTAGCTATAGTGAAAGTAAATGAATGTTGTTGGTTTATACTGTTTAACCATTATAACTGCACATGCCTGTCTCTTGCAAATGGCTTAGCTTTGCATACTTTTTATCCATGTTTCCCAATTCCAGCGTGGTAACCTGATTTATAAGACTAACAAATTTATTTGTGCATAAGCTTTTGTGGGCTAAAACCCACTTCATCAGATCCATGGAGTGAAGTGGGTTTTAGCCCATGAAAGCTTATGCCCAAATAAATGTGTTAGTCTCAACGGTGCCACAAGGACTCCTTGTTGTTTTTGCTGATACAGACTAACACGGCTACCCCTCTGAAACCTGATTTATAATAGAACATCAGCAAAAAAATATTTGCTTAAGAGAATGTCTTTATGAATAGTGAGGGCAGGAAAGGGAGTTAAGGCAGCTTGTTGGGAATAAAGGAAGTGCTGGCCAAGCGTCAGGCTTACTATTTGGCACTGACCAAACAGATGTCCTCTTCCTTCCTCTGTCACTTAATCTGGATATCCAAAGACAGCAAACCACAAGCTTCCCTCTTCTTCAAGATACACTCTGTGAATTCTTCCTGAGGCACTGCAGCCCAACGGGCTGTGTTTGGAATTAATTTCAACACCTCAGAGCCTGCAAGAAACCCAGCCTTGTTTTATAGAACCTTGAAACTTTAAACGTAGCCACTGTGCCTTTGGGAATGATCCTTGAAGAGCATTACCTATCTGGGATCCAAGTGAGAACCCGTATCTTAGAATCAACCATGCAGACAAAGGGGGAGGGGGGGCAGGGGAAGAGAGGTCTATTCTCCATATCATTTATGTGTATCTCCCTTTCAAGGGTAACAGGAGTAACATAGGCATCAAAGAGTCTAGACCTCCTCGTGTACAATGAGAGAACTATATTTTTAGATGAAAGCAAAGGCCTTTGAGAAGAACAGTACTGAGCTTTTTTTTTTTTTTTGGTACTAAAATAATAGGCTTTTGTAAAGAGAGATGGGGTAGGGAGGGAGCAGGATTGGTCTGTGCACAGAACTATTTAGAAGACACACGCAGTATAATATAGAACACCATATTTTATATTTTGTTCATCATGCTCGATATGGAGGCTACCTGCAAAGCCACCACACTAGGAAAATGAAAACACTTGTCTTTAATTGCAAGGACTGTACTCGAGGTAGGGGATTCACACGCTTTCTTTGCAATCACGGTTATAGCCATACTCCATAATCATCTCCAATCATGGCTAATTAGTTCGTTAGTCTGTGGTGCTGAGTCCAGACGCTGGGGGCATTCAGCTGCATTATTAATTTCTAGTCTGTGAAAATACATTTAGAAAATAGATACCACTGCAAGATTTTATTCCACAATGATTTTTTTTTTATTTACTTGATTACTGTTCATGTAGAAAAGAAAACCTGCTTATGGTTTATTTCTGTTGTTCAGAAATTAAGCCTGCTTTTTAGGTGATAAAAGACGATACATTCAAAACTGATAGAAATATTGTTTTCACACAACATGTAATTACACTGTGGAACTCATTGCCACAGCAAGTCATTGAGGCCAAGAACTTAACAATATTCAGAACAGGATTGGACATTTATACGGATATCAAGAATATTTAAAGTTGTCAGACTTTGTTATAACACATTTTGGGATGGATATTGAACTTCATACTCCAGGGCTTAAGCCAATCTCTAACTATGGCCTGCTACACTGGTGGTGTCATGTAGGATATGTGTACCTACACACTGCAGTGAAAAGGAAGCTGCATCCACACTGCGAAGCGACATGTGGCAGTGAAAGGCTTTGGCATGGGGGAGGCCATGGGGAAAGACACTGGCTGTGGGGAGGCAGCAGGACACAATACTGTTAAAAATATGTAGACATGGGAGGCACTGCTTTGGCACATAGAGAGCCATATAGGGTATATACCCTAGCGTTCTGCCATGTCTCTCTTTGCCTAAGCAATGCTTCAGTATTTACCCTGCTACTTATATCCTTGCTATGGGGGCATGCAATGTTTGTCCTGTACATGCCACTGTAAGTGTAGACACCACCTAGAAGAGATCACAATGAGAACTAATGTAGGGACAGACTATCCTGCATGTGTTTACCGCAGGGTTCCTATACCTTCCTCTGAAGTGTCTGGTACTGGTCATTGTGGGAGGCAGGATACTGGACTTGGTGGACCTTGGGTCTCAGCCAGTATGGCTATTCCTAGGTTCCTACCAGCTGCCTTGGTTTTCAAGAGTTGGTGAGGTTTTCAAGATCATTTAATTTGTTATCTAAACCTTGAGCCTGCTTCTTCTCACTGGGTTTTTCGCTGACCTTAATGAAGTTACTTTGGATGTCAGTGAAACTAAGAGGGGAATATCAGGCTCCTTATCTTCAGCCTATGATTTTAAAAAAGAAAAACGAGTGTGTCTCCTATGGAGTTGTCATTTTTGTAAATCTCCAGCAGAAAAGCATGAAACAGTATCTTTAATCTGCTCCAACAATAAAAGAAATATAGCCATTTAAGAGGCTCTCATTCAAACAGGAAGGAGAGTTGTAGAAGGGATACATGGAATTAGATAACCAATGAGCTCCACTTATATAAAGGTGACATGGTGGTTTGGAGGAGGCTGTGTAGCAGATTAACATTACAAAATGAGGTGACAATTTGAGAAAGTGCAGGCACTGCAGCTGTCAGTAAACACAATGGCTATGACGGGTGTATAACTGTGAATTCACTCAATGAATCTGTGCCAAGCTGTCAGATAAGTTTGCTTCATTTATTGGATGCATGTTAGTAGCATCTCAGATTTACAGTACTTCATAATCCGGCACAATAAGAAATATTCAATCTGCTTATTGACTTTATGGAACAAGAAATGCTAATAAAGCATTGAGTGTTTAATAAATACACTTGTAGGGCTGCACTTCGCTATCAGAGCAAGAGCTTTGTTTTCTATTGAGGTGGATAATTTGCAGTTAACACTGGAAACGGTAGACATAATGTAAGATTTACAGACAACTGCCAATAAAGGAAAAATGTTCTCGATTTTTCTCCTCCTTTTGTTCTTTTGTACAGAAATCAAGCTGTATGGGGAATGGTTATCTGTGTCTATCTCCCTGTCTCTCTTTAGATATTTCTGTATAATATTACATGTTTGTATTGATTCGAATAAGGTATAATGTGTAATATCAGAGAATGGTCCAAACTGCAAAGGTGAGATCTGAACTTCCCCAAAGTTCAGGAGTTATGCAGACCTGAAATTTTGGTTTTAGACGATCTGGGCCATGATTTTCAAAATTGGGTGTCAAAAATTTGTTTCTGAAACCTATATTTAGGCATCTAAGTGGCATGATTTTCAAAAGTGCTGAGCTTCCATTATCTCCCACTGAGTGGCTGGATGCTCAGCACTTTGAAAATCAAGCAAAGTGATTTAGGTGCCTAACTATGGATTTAGGTGCCTAACTCTAGATACCCATTTTGAACATCTTTATCCAGACATAGGGATAACATTACTCATGAGTGACTAAGCCAAGGCATGGGTTATTGGCAATGAAGTTGTACTAAAGACTATGCCAATTTAAAATCTTTATCCCTCACCATCATGTATTCTGTATATGCCACATATTTTACCAGTATTTTGAAAACATTTTACAGAGTTTTAAAAACGTTACTGAAACTATTTTTCATATCCATGCAAAGCAAAATACCTCAGTTACCAGAGTTGCAAGGCTCAGGAAGAGAGAGAAATTAAAACAAATGAATATTCTCTAAAACTTCTCTCAAAGATTTTTGTTAACCAAAACTATACTTACTTTGAAATTCATTATCACAAATCTTTCCAGCCCTAGAAAGGAGTGCATTGCATCCCATTGGTAAGCTTGAAATCTCCCCTTTCCATTGATATTAAGTGCCTGTCTGTAGCCCTAGAGAGGGTGTAATTCCACATTTAGGTGGAAAAGGGAAGAAATATTTCCCAGATAGGTAATTTTTTTAAAATGGATGTATAAAACTGCTCATGGATTTGGAATGTTGGAATAACTCATAGGGGGAGATTGATTACTTGGCAGAGTGAAGGTGAACTGCAGACCCTTCCAATGAACTGGTTTATTACATGGCTATGACCTCCACATATACATCTGTATGTATGATATATATATATATAAATATATATATATTTGTGTATGCACATTTTTTAAACTTGTGTGTCTAAAGTTAGACACTAAAATTTACATTTAGGGCCTGATTATGTGGATTCTTACACCCACACTTAATTTAAAGTGCGTGAGTCGCATTTGCATGATTGGGACTGTAGACGTCTACATTGCCCCTGAAGTCAGTGGAAGCTGCAGGTGCTCAACACATCTGAAAATGAGGCTACTTACTTGGATGCCCGTATTGATTTCAGTGTCTGAGTGCTCGAGTCCAAAACAAAGAAGTGATAGAACTCCTCAGACGTGGCTCCCGCTATGGAAGGAGAGATGGTGCTGATAACCTGGTGGAAGCCAGGGGGACCTTCTCCCCACTCTTGAAGGAGGGTTGGTGGCTTGGTAACTTGAGCGGACCCCAGAGGAACCCCCAGAACCCCTCTCCTTGCTCCAGAAGGAGAGATGGTGGGTAAACCTAGGGTGACCCATATCAGACCTACCTTCCTACTCCTGAAGAAGAGATGGCAGCTAGCTAACCTGGTCAGGTTGGGAAGTTGAAGAGGTGAGGAGATGGTTTCTTTGGATCCTCCACATCTTTTGCTTCCGGACCTGCTCCAGAAGAAGAGATGGCAGCTAGGTAACCTGGTTGTGGGGAGCCGGGTCAGATGTACCAGAACACCATTTCAGCTCCCCAGCCAAGTGTTGGAACACTGTTTAGAAGTGCACTGGCACAACTCAAGCACTGGTCTAGCCGTTTTGTTCCCCAGAGTTTCACATTTTTACCATGATCTCTGGGAGACCATAACTGGGAAGAAATTGTATTAGTTGTTGGATTCATCTTCAAGGTAAATATTTTCTGTTTGTTCTAGCCTTGAACTAAAGTCGCTACATGTTAGTACTGGGGTGGGCAAACTATGGCCCGTGGGCTGTATCCAGCCCGCAAGCCATTTTAAACCGGCCTGCTAACTCCCGCTAGGGAGCGGGGTCTAGGGCTTTCGGGGCACTGGGTTGGGGGCCGCACCACGTGGCTCGGCCCCGCTCCAGCTGGGGGGCGCTGGTTCGGGGGCCGCACCACGCAGCTCCCGGAAGCCATGCTATGGCCCTGCTCTGGCTCCTACACATTCCAATTGTCCCCTCTGGTGCTCCAATGGGAGCTGCAGGGGTGGTGCCTGCAGGTGGGGCAGCGTGCAGAGCCACCTGGCCGTGCCTCCATGTAGGAGCCAAAGAAGGGACATGCCACTCCTTCCGGGAGCCATTTGAGGTAAGCACCGCTCGGAGCCTGCACCCCTGAGCCTCTCCCCACACCCCAACCCCCCTGCCCCAGCCCTGATTCCCTCCCCCCCCCCCGGTCTCCAAGCTCCTTGGTCCCAGGCCAGAGCTCCCTTCTACACCCCAAACTCCTCATCCCCAGCCCCACCCCAGGGCCCACACCCCTAACCAGAGCCTGCACCCCCTCCTGCACCCCAACCCC
The DNA here is from genome assembly GCF_011386835.1 of Chrysemys picta bellii. Lineage (NCBI taxonomy): Eukaryota > Metazoa > Chordata > Testudines > Emydidae > Chrysemys > Chrysemys picta. The sequence continues at coordinate 17,370,210 of NC_088799.1, read as the reverse complement.
AATTTTGTGAGCATTCATGGCCCGCCATACAATTTCTATTCCCTGATTTGGCCCCCAGGCCAAAAAGTTTGCCCACCCGTGTGCTAGTATAACACTTCTAAGCCAATTAAAAGAGTTTTCCCTTGGAATGATGATGTGCTTTATTCATGTGGTATTCCACTAAGAATGGGAATGATTTTACAGATTTTTATTCCACTTCAGTGATCTATTACAAGTCCACTGAGCTATGACATGCAGTAAAGTCAGCTTATTATGGTTCAGAGCACACATTAGCCCTACAGGGGTGGTCAGTGAAACAAAGGCCATAGCATATGTGGCTGTTTAAAAAGAAGAAGAAGAAATTGGTTACATACAAAAGATAAACATTATAACCCTGGGACTTGTTTTAAAAATTAGGTCATAGACATGAGATTCTCTTTATCGTCTATTAAAAATTGTTGCATAAACTTATTAATAGAATACCTTTTAATTCTAGAAAATGGGTAGTTAATGTGTTCCCTAAATCCAAGCACTATTTCTTATATTTAAATAGTAAATTTGTATGAGAACTCATCATGTCATTTTCTTTCTGGAAGATTTCAGTCTCTCGTTGAAGGGGTGCATTTCTTAAGTGCATATGTGGGTTTTTTTTTCTTCTGCAGAGCTTTTACATCTTGATGTGAGTGCCATCTTTTTTTCCCAGGTGTTTCTTTTTTGAAGACAAAACAGAAATTTTTGTGGACAGTCTGATTTTATCTAAAATTTTTCTTTTTTATTATTATTCTTTTATTTTTAAACCAAATTTTCAACTGAAAATCAAAATATTTTCGGGGTGGGAGGGACTGAGGAAGAGTCAAAATTTTCTACTGAAAACTTTGATTAAAAGGTGTTGTCCCCCCACTCCTGGGCAGAACATTTTCAAACCAACTCTACTACATGATATTCACAGAGCTGGTGTGAATAGCATTAACTAAACTGCAGAGAAAAAGAGGCTTCTTCAGATGGTTCCTTCTCCCTCTTTCACATGTTTAGTTTAGAAAAGGAGATCCATTTCAAGGGAGAAAGCCACCTTCTCCTAATCTGAAATAATAAATAGCTGAAGGTAATAAAAAAGATTTTGGAGAATTTAAAATCAACAAGGGGATTATGCAGTGATCTACAGTACTATGTGTGTATGAAATACATATGCATGTATCCAGAATCCAGGTGTTTACAATAATACATTTAAAACCCATCATGTTTGACTCTTCTACATGTATATGACAATATAGAATATGTAAGGGTCATCTAGAAACTGTATGATACATGTGGAAGTAGGTTTAACTCCTTTGTTTCAAGAATAAAACAGGATTAAAAGATTTTATAAAGTGTCTGCTATGGATTGGTTTGTGTGTGGCAATATTGGCTCTACATAAATTTTCACTATTGAACTTGCAAACATCACAGTTATTTCTTGAAGCGCCCACATCTTGTTATTACAGATGGATCAATAGTCTTGATAACACTTTGTCAGACCTAACCTGGTAGACTTGTAATATGTCAGAGAATTTTTGTCATTTATCTTGCCGTGCACGAGACCAATGTATTTGCAACCTTGAATAACATTGAATGTGGAAAGCAGACTGAAATGTATCATGTGGCAGGGGGTTTTGACAGGGTGTGTGTGGGGGGGTAGGTTTGGTTTTTTATGCCTAGTATATGAATCTGCAGGTTAAAATCCTGAACACTGTGTATGCTCTAAGGATACAGAACAGCAGACTGAGGCCTGTGAGGCTTAAATTTGTGGTAGGCATGTTTTATCTAGTCTCTTTCTGATCATTTATTTAGCAGTAGGTAACCTAATTCCTTTATTGAGCTCCAAGGACAGATTAGCAAGGCACAATACCAGAGGAGGCTTTCTAAATGAGAGAGTGGTTACAGGTCAGGGGTAAGAACCTTGGCCATAGCTCGGAACTATGGCAATTTATACCCATTGAGGATCTAGCCCTAGATGCGTTAAGCACCAGCTGAGGGGGAGAAGGCTATAGCTCAAAGCAGTGCAAGATACATTATGTTTTCTGTTATTAAAACCGCTCTGCTTCATGTGCTGGATTAATGTTGGTAAGCTTCAGAGGAACAGTATGTTTTAAGGAGAAATGTGAATAAAGAGAGTAGGTTTCTTGGCACAGCAGGAGGAGGAGGATTTCCTGGTTTAAGAGAGAACTGGGAAGAAGGCATGGCACATATGCAAGTGTTAGGACAGAGATGAAGGAAATCGTGGGTGGAGCATACGGTGCAAGAAGGAGAAGAGGAGGAGGAAGAGGTTTGTAATGACACATTACAAATACTCTTTAAAAGGTGTAAACCATACTGTAAACCACAGCTTTTTCATGATGAACAAGAAATAAATGTATTTATGTTCCTAATAGAAATACTTTGCAATCAAGAAGAAAGACAATGTACTTAAGTACTTTCGCATTCAAAGCATATTTTTGGAACTACTCTTGGATAATATTAAAAAAGTAAACGTGAAGTTCTCAAAGTTTAAAAAGAGTTTTTTTGTTTCAAAACACAGAAAAAATTAGACTATATAGGGTAGTGTCCATCAGTCTGTCAATATTTAAATCTCTAGGAGGTAATATAGTATTGTCTGTTCCTTAAATATTTTTTGGTAAATTATCACATTTTGATGGTGACCACTGACCAGTCCTCAGCACTCATAATGTAAATAGAATTGGAGACTGTAAAAGAAGGTTAGCATATGGGTCATTATTAGGGTTGCCAACTTGGTAATATTTAAAAACCAGACACTCCATCAGAAGTGCCCTAACCTCCCTTGCCCTGCCTCTTCCCCCGGCGGCCCCATCCCCGTCCACTCCTCTTCCTCCTCCCTGCCGGTCACTTGCTGCTTTTCCCCTCCCCGCCCCTGCCTGGGTCAGGAGGGGTTCGCCTGAGGAGCTGGGGCTGGGAGCTGCAGTCGCCCAATGCAGGTAGGAGGCAGCCTCAGCTGAGTAGGAACTGACGCGGGTGAGTGACCAAGTGCCTTCTTGCCTCCCCCACCCTCAGTAACCGGACTTTGAGTGTCTGGGTGAGTAGATCTGACCAGACACTGTCAGATCCTCTTTTTGACTGGTCTTTCCAGTCGAGAACCAGGCACCTGATCACCCTAGTTATTGTTTGTTATCATCAGGCCTTATCCAGGCCTTATCCAGATGTCTGGTGGTTAATGGAAGGAAATTTCTTGGAACATGTTATCATGCAAGACCTACGGAAAAGGTATAGGTTTCACTGCCAAACTTCACCAGGCCAAATATTAGGCCCAGTTAAATCAACGGCAAAACTCTCATTGACTTCAGAAGGATTAAGATTTGGCTGGCTGTGTCTTTTTAACTTAGCATTGTTTTCCAATACTGTTGAGGATACAGTGAAACTTCTTTTGTGACCCATTAGACAATGTGTAGAGCTATGGAGAAATTAGTTGTGGTGAGTTTGCACACCCTTGGTTTCATTTTGTGTTTCTGATGTCAGAAAACTAAAAAAATAAAAGCAAAACGTATTCAAAATTGCCAACTGTAGACAGGTTTAGTGTGGCTGGATGGTTTCTACCAAAAGCTAGAAGTCAGAAAATTCATCTTAAATTAATCAAAGGATTAACCGACTTTGGTAAAACTTAAAATGATCCTAGCCCAAGGTTCAGGTTTGTGACAAGTTCCAACAGCTCTTTTATGTATATATGTAAAATTCCCTTCATTTTTTATCTCCTTTGAAGTACTGTGTTTTTCTGTTGATCAAAATCTAATAAATAGAGTTTTAAAAGGAGGGTTTTTTTCCCCTCAGAAACATTGAAGGTTTCTAACATTAAAGTCATTTTCATGTACTTTTGCAGCTAGGATTATGCCTCTCTGTTTTTACCCAATCTTGCCCCCACTCATCTTGCGTTCCCTCAGCTCTTGCTTTTTAACCTGAAAATAATGTGAACAGCCCCTTCTAGTGCCAAAACCACTGTTGCTTGTGGAACTGTCACACTCCCAGGTATTGAAAACCCACTGTGTTCCTTAACCCTGGGTTTCTACTTAATAACACGCTGAGTAGCTCTGCTGTGCCAACAAGCCTGTTCAGGACTCTCATCCCCAAATTAAAAAAGACCAACCTCTTCATGCAGATTTTTCCTGTCAGTGCTTAACCATGAATACATAAAAATGTCCCTACGTGGCATTCTAGACAATACTAACGTTTCAGATCCAGCAGTAATAAGATAAAAACATCACCCAAAAATCCCTTGTGAAATATGTGAGGCACATGTGGCAATGACCCAAATCCACATGTGCTGCTTTTCATTCCGTTTGCTATCCCACCAGTATATTTTACAACTTTCCCATTTGGAAAATACTTCCTTAGGACTTTTTTGTCCATGAGCCCTTTCAACAGGCCATGAGTAGCCTGCTATTACCATTCCCTGCCCCAGAAACTCTCATTCTGAATGTATGAATAAATGGGTTGAAAAAAGCCGCCTTAAATTCTTAAATATTGAATGGATAGTCAGTACCAATAATAATAATTAATTGTCACAGTTCAGGGCAACTGCACTTCTGTCCCCTTCCATGGTCCCTCAAGAGCACCCTTTCTAGGCTCCTGGTTCCTCAGCAGTCACCTTTCTTGGACGGAGACCCACATCTCTCTTTCTCTCTCTCTCTCCTGACCAGGGTTTTTTCCAGGCTGCACAGTTCCCTCCCTACACTGTGATATCCCCAGCAAGCCAACCTGCCTAAACAGGCCAGTGTCTGCACTTTGCTTTCTCTTAGAATGCTGTGAAGAGTGGTAATTGCCAGAAGTCACAAGTTGTAACTCTTTCTAAACAAGCCACTTGTCCTTAAGGTGAAAGTATTACAGAGAAAACATAAAAACAATAGACAAAAAACCTACCAGAGGTCACCCATCAGTCTTATGGGGCCTCAGTAGGCCAAAGTCCTTCCATCCCTTCCCGGGGACTCTCCTTGTACAAAAGGTCTTGTCTGTTTGCTGGATCCGAAAGAATCCAGTTTAAACTCAGGCTATTCATCCAAAAGTCCTTTCTTGGTCTGTTGGTCTCTGGAGAATCCAGTCTGAACCACTACAGGTGGTGGTATTTCTCTGGCCGCATTACAATCTGAATGAATTTGCCTAATCACCCCCACTGTTCTTGGTTCCTGGAGGAGCTGTATGTAGCTGAGGCCTGGCCTGACATGAGTAATTAACACAAGAAGGCCTCAGTTCTTGGAAGATACAAATAGGGATGTAAATGAATCATCAGATTGAAAACAGAATGTTTGTGCTAAATAAGATAAGTAAATAGGTCAGTAGGTTAAAAAAGGCAGAATGTCTGAGCCAACTAAGATAGGAGGGAGAATGCTCAGGGAACTGTTTACTATGAACTAGATAACAAGGGGCAAAATAAGTTAGGAATGCAGAGATAAAATAAAGAGGAAATTGAACCATGGACAGCGGGTGGACAGCACATGTTGCACAGGGATTGGTTCCTGCAAAATAACCAAGCCAATCCAAAAATGTGATGCTATGTATAGTAAATGCAATGAGATATGTAATGTATATAAAGTGAGAGGGTTTCTGTGTAACTTTGGAGCTGTGATGTACTCTGCACCCCTCCCCACTGTGTTTGAGTCTGATCAACTCAGTGTAGCACTGCTGTATGCCAAATGAAGATACCTGAGTGACGAAGGCTGCAGTCAAACTGAGTTTTTTGGAAGCCAAGTGAAAAGAGGTGTCAGAGGGTCACGTTCTCCCATGGAATTACATATAGTCCCTGGCCCACACTGATATAATTTGAATACAGTCAGCGCTCCCAAAGATATTGCAGGAAGTTACAAATCTGACACATTAACATCAGGCAAGGTCAGGGACTCATTTTGTTAGGCACTGTACACATACACACAGGAAGACGTAGACCCTGCTCTGAATTGCTGAATATCTAAGACAAGACATAAGCAACGATGGGGCACATCCTATTTCAGGAGGCTATAAGGAGCGGATCTTAGTTGCTTCTTCACCTGGTAAAATCAGAAAGATGCACAGTGTTATTGAAGGAAGAGACAATTTAGTCAATGCCTACTTTGTATTCAATGTCTAATTTTTATATGCTATTTCCCACTACAGATGTAAATGAATGTACCATTGAGAATGGTGGTTGTCAGGACCAGTGCTGCAATACTATTGGCAGCTACTACTGCAGATGTCCAGCTGGCCAGAAACTGGGCGAAGATGGAAAATCATGTGAAGGTAACATTCTGTACTGTGTCTCTTTACTGATAAAAAATCCGAGAACATCCTTGGAATGAAAACTGAGAGAGTTACCTTTTATCTAGAGCCAGCTGAAGTGCATAAATTCAGAATTGTCAAGAGTGCAGATCTTCTCCTGTCTGGATTATGAAGATGTAACTTTAAGAACACTTCAAAGGGTTCTTATGAAAAATGTATCATTTTGCCCTGGATTTGTTCTGATTATGGAATTTCTATCATCAGTTTAAAAACCTGAAGAAAGTGTATACATTTGAAAGTATTTCATCCGTTTCTAAAACAAAATGTGCTTATCAGAAAATACACATACATTTCTGCACTTCAGTTGCAGTTCCACAGCTACAGATTAAGCATCTAAAATAAGATTTGAAATCACATGCTACATAAATCCATTTGCCTTCTTTCTTAGGGAAACATGAAGCCAGATTCCTAGTTAAGATCTGGGGTGAATTTCATCCCTATGCAAAGGGCCAGCTTCAAAATAGGGTTTGCATGAGACTTACATGCTAAATAGATCTTATTTTAGCCCTCTGCACATGGCTGAATTTTATCATGGCTGTTCTGCAGCACTTTGGGAACATAAAAAAGCTGTAAACCTGGTCTAACTGGTCCATTAAGCCAGGTTCAAAGCTATTTTGCATCAGCAAACTGATGCAAAGTAGTTAGTGTACCAGGAAATTTGGCCCACAGAGCAGTAAGCTGTAGCATGTGATGCCCTCCAAAAAGGTTTAGTTTATTTCTGAGGTCCCATGTGATTTTTCAGATGTGAGCTTAGAAACCACCCGCGAAAACTCTCGTGCACACATGCTGAGACTGGTTATTTGCAGAGCTGTTGCCCTCTATCTTGTGTGGCTGTATTTCCTTGCTGCAGTAAACAAATAGTTGAAGTTCTTTTGGTTCCTTCAGGATAAAGGTGTTATATATATGTAGATTCTTGCAAAACATATTATCATCTTTCACAGCATGAAGACATTTCTGTTTTCCCCACTGTACAGACTCGTACAAATTCCTCTCTGCCAGGATTTCATTTTACTTTTGTCCTTTGCCTCCAGATTTTTAGGTTAGATACATTGCTGTGTATGTCCCAGCTGTGATTATATTCTTTACTATATCTCTATAGCTTATTCAGGAACACTCTTTCCCAGACTGGAAGGTTGTAGGATTAGTTTCCACAGCAAGCTATCAGTCGGTATCCAGCTTGACAATGTAAATAAGAACTAGATGGGCATTTTCTTTTGATTGAAGTGGTTTTTTGTTTGTTTGTTTGTTTTGTTTCTTAGTTTTTTAACTGATGTCCTATCTGCGTCCCTTTGATGGATTTTTATATTCCAAATGCACAAACTCAGAAAAAGTGTACATAATTCAAAGGGTTTTACTACCTTTCTTCAGTCTCCTGTTATTAACTTTAGTGATTCTTTGGAAGTGTTTCTGTGGACAAGTTTGTATGTGTTTATATTGTTGAATACTTACAGTTTTCAGATTTGCTTAAAAGTAATTAATTGAGCTTCCAGATAATCCTCCTTGTATTGAAAGCAAAGATTACCCATCTCACTCCTAAATTGCTTAAATATAACAACACAATTTTTGTGAGAGCAGTAATGAGCTAGTCATGTATGTCTCCTCCTCAAATGTGGCATTACATTCTTTAAAAGGTGAAGCTAAGGATGTTTGACTCTCCTATCAGGCATTTCCTCATGAGCAATTACAGAGGGATGTGGTGTTAGCCATTATGAAGCTTATTTAAAACAATAGAAATAACATAAGTGTACAATTACAGTGTTCACCATTGAAGTTTTTACAGTTTTTTCTTTTGTTTAATGATCATTAAAACATTAGTTGGGGGAGGGATAGCTGAGTGGTTTGAGCATTGGCCTGCTAAATCTAGGGTTGTGAGTTCAATCCTTGTGGAGACCATTTAGGGATCTGGGGCAAAATCAGTACTTGGTCCTGCTAATGAAGGCAGGGGGCTGGACTTGATGACCTTTCAAGGTCCCTTCCAGTTCTAGGAGATCAGATATCTCCATTAATTTATTTAGTTATTTATTGTAATAAACCGGTGGTTTTCAACCTTTTTCATTTGTGCCCCCCTAAAAAATTTCAAATTGACCCCCTTAATCCCCTGGACTATTTAGAACAAATTTAAAACTACTTAACTAACTTACAACAAACTCTAAGACTATAACTATAACTACAACTATGATACAACAAGATAAGCTAGGGAAAGTGGAGAACAGCTAAGCAGCGCTCCACAGTTCCAACGACCGTCAGGGGCGGTAAGAAGGAACTGAGGGGGCGCCGGGTCGGCTGGGGTATATATTCAGCGCCATGAAGGCGCCACTCTAGGGGGCTCCACAGCCGACCCGCCGGTGTTGCTAGGGTAAAAATCTTCCGACGATCGTGCACGCGGCGCGCGCACACCTAATGGAATGGATATGAGCAACACATCTCGAAGAACAACAGTTACAACGGTGAGTAACCGTCTTTTTTCAACCTTTTTCATTTGTGCCCCCCTAAAAAATTTCAAATTGAGGTGTGGGCCCCTTTGGAAATCTTACACTTAGTCTGTGGACCCCCAGTGGTCTGCATTCCACAGCTTGAAAACTTCTGTCAAGCCAATGGAATACCACAAGTATAGCAGGGATGATAATTATTTGCAAACAGCTGTTGTTAAGATTTTAATGACAGCCAGTGGACAGCCATATGTTCCTGCAGCCATAGTACCTTAGGTATGACTTCATCAGATTTAACAAGATAAGTAAGTTTCTGCTTGGCCCTTGTTGGATGGGAGACCTCAAAGTAAACCTAAGGGTGCTTTGGGAAGTGATGCTGATAATTCAGGAGATGGTACTCTACCCCTTTAAGTTGACCCTGAGCCAATGCCCATTCATGATGCTATGTTGTACTGTGTAGACGGAGGTGCCATCTTGCAGATGTGGTCTAAAACTGAGTTTCTGACCACTTTGTTGTCATTAAAATTACCATGGCATTTTAGAAGAGCAGGGCTGTTAGTCAATTTGATTACTTATATTCTGTTTGCCTGTATTTCCTCTGCCATCTCAGTTGTATATCGTATTCAGTTTTAGTCCTAATCTACAGCGTAGCATTCCTGTATATTGAACTGCTTCCATGCTCCATCCCAAAAGCGCTTTTACTTCCCTAATGAGTGAAGTGATTGATCACGACATTTTAAAACCACTTTGAGATGTGTTAGGATGAAAGCTGCTGTACAAACGTGAGACTTAAATATTGTAAAGGCAGAGCATAAATCATACGGACATTGTTAGTTCTCCTTTAGAGGATAAATACAGTTTTGATCTTAATAGCTTCAGAAAGAGAACATCTTCTGCCAATAAACAGTAGAGATATTATCAAGAAATAGGTCCCAATTTCTGATTGTGATCTCCATCCATAGTAGTGGGGCTGAAGAGAGAGGAAAGAAGTGGGTTGTAACTAATTTACCAATCCAACAGAACAATAAAATTTACCATCGTCCATGAAATTGTTTTAACAAGATAAAAATCTGAGCAGTTTTAGCAAACCATTGGCCTGATCTTATAAGGTGCTCAACAGTATCCTCAGCCATATTGGCTTCAATGGTAGTAAGGATGGACAGTGCCTTGCAGGATTCAGGCGTACATTAATACCAGAGTATAACAGTTGAAGAAAGCTGAAATAATCCTAGAACAAGTTAGTGTGCTCAGCATTAACTAAACCTTTATAACTTTTTCCCATGGTTCTGCTGTTCATTAAGCGTGCTTCATGGAGAATGAGATTGAATGGCGCTGCATGGAACTTTCAGTGCCGAAGATTCTATGGTCCTTACCAATCAAGTAAGGACCGTTTTTTAGCCAGTTGTGAGATTGTCATGACAGGATATATAATCCATAATTATATACAATACAATACTTTGCATTACCTTACTGAACAATGTTTACATCTGGCAGTAAATTGCAATATGGTGAAGTAATGCACAGCTGAATAAAAATGCCAGAGGAGTGGGTTGATTAGCCTTTCAGAACTAATTCTGCATCTGCTGTGTTATGACAGTTTTATCTCCCACATCCCCAGACAGACTGACACTGGAGAATTCAGGATTTCATGTCTGACAAGCAAGGAACTTTTTGGCTTAGATTTGTGCAAATAACAGGTTTTGACATAAAAGTCAACCTTAACCCGTACTCTTCAGGTCAAATCTGGGTCGCGTTGAAATTAATGGCAACACTCTTTTGACTTTAATGGGGAAAGGATTTGACTCTAAATCAATGGGAGACTAATTAGATGAATTCCTCTCTGGCATAATTTTAGAGTCTGTGGAGGTACTGTGCAGATGAGTGTGGTCCAATAATTCTGTGCCAAATTCTGTTGCCCTTACATTAAGTAGTACCTTATGCTGCAAGTAGTATAGTTTATTTCAGTAGATGAATTTGAAGAGTAAGATAGTACTCATAATGACTAAGGGTGGTGCAAACTTTCAGGTTGTTTACATAATGTATCACTGTCTGTACTTGATTGTGGCAGAGAACCATTAGCTCAGGGGAGGCAGTATGGCCTAGTGAACGGACTAAAGTAGGACTTGGGAGACCTGGGTTTTAGTCCCAGCTCTGCCACTAGTCTGCTGGGTAACCTTGGGCAAGTCATTCCCTGTCTCTTTGCCTCAGTTTCCCCATTTTTAAAATGGGATTAATGGTATTGGTCTCCTTTTGAAAAGTGCCTTGAGATCACCTGCTGAAAATCACAGGAAGAGCTAAGTTTTATATTTATTAACCCACAAGAGTGCTAATTATATATAACGGTAAGAGAAAATAGTCTTTTCCAAAATGCAAAGTTTCAAAATTCCACAATATCAATATAATCTAAATTCTGACTTGTAAAGTATGATGGGATGAAGCATGTGTTTACATGTGAATAAGCTACAGAAGTCAGATAAAACGGTCGTGACCCTATGTTAACCCTCTTTGGTAGGCTGTCATTTCTTATTTATATCACCATGTTCTCATCCATCAAGACCACTGTAGCTAGAGACCAGTGAGGTCATATGATTAGTGTTGACAAAAGGGAGCTTTTGTCTTACCAATTAGAGTAATATTCCTATCCTTGTAACTTGATCGGTGGACATCCCTGGGAGTTTTTGTTAAACTTCTGAGCATTGGCAGATTTCCTGACCTTTGTAAGATATGACCTCTCAGACTATTGAATTATAGGACAGTTATTGTCTGATTCTAAGACCACCATTGTTTACCCTAGTAATATAATAGTCTTGGATGTCAAGTGATTTATCATGATTCTATGTCTGAAGAAAACTCTTTCAATAGAGATTCCAAATAATAGCTAACAGCTTAATTTAAAAGAAAAAATGAAGGATTTGTGTAAGAGGAAAAAAATATATATGTTAAAATGGCCACAAACATTAATTTATTTTTATTTTAATATATTAATTTATGTTGATAAATTTTGTGTTTTAGTCATAACTTATTCTTTGGCCAGAGGAAACCCTACATTTTGCTAGTGAGGTTCAAAGTGCTGATTCTGCATTTCGGATTGATCTCCTGTTCTTCCAGTCACCATTCCAAGCAGTGTTCCTCAAAAAAATGTAAGATCCTAATATTTGGTACCTCTAGGGAAATGGCCTGGGATAAAAGAGAAGAAAAGCCCTCGGGCCAGTTTGTTCTCTGTTGCAGGGTCTCTGTTCAATATAAGATGAGACATGAACCCATTGGTGGGATTCAAGATGCTTTTACAATATCCAGTCATGTTAAATTCCCACCATTTTCACACTGTTCTGTGACAAACCATGACTTAGGTTTATGCTTAGCTCAACTCAAGAGCACCTGGATAGAAAAAATACAGCAGATAAAAGATATAATATAGGATGAAAAACTGGCCTCCTCTGAATACATGTGCAGAAAGTACCAGTTACTAACATCACTCAAAATTTCCTTAGTGAGTATGCTAAAGGACTCCCATGTAGAATGGGGCAAACTGACCTTCTTTAATCCCCTCAATTTTAAAGCACCATTGTAAGAAATAAGTACAGTGCCATGGATCTGTTTCTGGCTCCTAATGACTATGTTACAGCAAAAAAATTCTTGAAAAATAAGTTAAAATTTCAGCTGATAAATAACAAAGGAAAATTCATTGTAAGTCATTGGACATTCTTTTAACGGGGTGAGATGAATTGATTGGATCCTGATTAATTAATAGCTTAAGGCAGGCAGAAACCTGAGCTGAACGTTGCGTTGCTGGATGAGCACTTGAGGCACTGTCAAAATTTTAAAGAATGCTGCAGTTTGGTTTGGTCAATCCCTTCTAATTTGTTGCAGCATTCCAAACCTAATCTACTCAGTTACATGCTCAGGGACCCCATGAACCTTTCTCAACCCATGTCTACGCTACAGGAAGTATAGTGGCATAGGTACAGCACCGTAAACATGCCAGCATTATCCCATGCTTTGAGCAGGGGATTGGACTAGATGACCTCCTGAAGTCTCTTCCAACCCTAATATTCTATGATCCCATAGTGTAGACATAGCCTATAGTGTCAGAAGGTTTTTTTCTGTCTCTGTAGGAATACCACTTCCCTGGGTGATGGTAACTAGGATAATGGAAGCATTCTTCCATCAGCCTAGCTGTGTCTACACTGGGAATTAGGTCGACATAGCCACAGCATTCCGGGGTATGAATTTTTCACACCCCCTGGGCACTGCAGCTATTTCAACCTAAATTTGAAGTATAGACTAGGCCTGAATCTTGCTAACATTTGTCATGTACCAAATGACAAACTCAATCATTTCAGAACAAAATATGCAATCACAGGTCTAGTTTTGCTGATACCTAATATCAGTAGAGAATGGTAGGCTTTTACTTCACTTAACCTGTGTTGAGCAGACAAGGAAGAAAGCCAGAATTCCATCCTTTTTTGTAACAAGTGTGCAGCCCTGCTTAGGAAAACCACCTGATATTATTAAATCATTGGGGTTATTGTAACTGTTTCATTTTGAATTGTTTTTAATTATACTAATTTACATTTCCCTTGAGTTGTTTGTGACTGTTGTTAGAAGTTGCTTGAAATGCTTTAGTTAGATACAGAGAGTTAGCTGGTATATATCTGAAAGCCCGTGAGTGCCAGAGTCGAGAGGACTGGTTATGGTAAACACTCTGGTAGCAACCATCCTGTTATAGCAGAAGGGCTCTAACTCGTCTGCTCCATTGCTTGTAAATGCAATGGCATTGCAAAGGGATCATATCTCCAATAAACACAATATAAATACCTAAGCAGATGGAAGACTGAGCCCTATTTAGAGTACATCACAAAGGTCTAGTCTCAAGGTGAGAAAGGCATGGATGCAGTAACTGTAGCAAAGTACAAAGCGTAAGAGACATTTTCTCTTGTCTCACTAGGCACATATTTAAAAATGCCCCTCTACTCAGCATGGAATACAAGCCTAGGAACTAACAAGACTCTTAAATTGCAAACCTGTGTTATAAATGGTAGCTGTGCTTTCTTCACCAATTTTTCTAGTCATTTTCCCAGCCAGCCTCAGTCTTGTCTGGATTGGGCCACAGCCAACAAACCCTCACCAATACACAAGACTCTTACAGACAATGGTCATTTCCACTATATCAGCAGCTTATGATGGGGCAGAGATTTCTATCATCAGCCTGCTGAAGATAACACAACCTGCAGCTCCCTTTTAAGTCCCTACCAGCCTCCTTGAACATGTTGAACAAGAAGGATAACCAGATAGACCCCATAATACCCCATAAAAGAGATCCTTTAAGGTAGAGGAGCCACTCTTTCAGACATCTCCCTGAAAAAATGAACAGAGCTGTTAAAGAGTGAGTCCATTCACCCTGGATAAGTCCTTGATTGACTAGAATTGAGGAAATCTGAGGATTTCAGCTACTTGCCAGAGTTTTCAACCAGTTTTTCAAAAAATGGGAGATTTTACATAGGCCAATGCTTAGCAAGATGGTCAGTGTCGAGAGCAAGTTTCTTAACCAGAGGCTTCGTAATAATATCATCATTGAGAACAACCAGTATTTTGCCCCATGAAGGGAGATGACAACCTATACTACTATTTCCCCATTATCTTTGTCCATTGGGTCCGACTTGCATGTTGTAGCCCAGAATTCCCTTTATGCCTCTAGCACATCAGATTGAGAAAGCAGAGAAAAGTGAGTGTTTGTCCCTTTAAGGCCCTGCTCTTTCATTGTAGAGGCAGTTTAGATCATCCCAAACAAAAATCGAGACTGAAAATTCACAAGACACTTCATCAACAAGCTTCACACTACATCTAGTTGTCAAATTATGGCAGGGTATGGCAGAAAGAATTTGGCATGGTATGTAATATTGATATGTGACACGTCTTCATACAATGTATCTTCTGGTATGTTAAGAGCAGGATATGCTATCTAAAGGACACTTATCCATAGTCCTTAGACAACTGACATCCTGTGTCACACTTTACTTATTAGATGAATTATTGATGACCTGTTTGACAGAAGAAAAAGGAGGAAAAATTCCCAGATATCATGGGCCTCCCCAACAAAAGCAAGTCTCGGTTCCCGTCTCCACACTCTCAGCTGCTCAAGCCTACATTGTGCTGGAGAGCTAGTCAGTGCTGATTACAGAGGTATCACATGGACTGGTTCCCCTAAGCATCTAAATTCTGTAACTGTCCGGGAGGATCTGAGAAGCATCATGCGGACCAGTGGTGGGCAACCCCCGGGCCGCACGCGGCCCGTCAGGGTAATCCGCTGATGGGCCGCGAGACAGCGTTTACATTGACCTTCTGCAGGCACAGCCACTCGCAGCTCCCAGTGGCTGTGGTTTGCCGTTCCCAGCCAATGGGAGCTATAGGAAGTGGTGGCCAGCACGTCCTGTGGGAATAGCAAACTGTGGCCACTGGGAGCTGTGGGTGGCCGTGCCTGCGGACAGTCAATGTAAACGCTGTCTCGTGGTCCGCCAGTGGATTACCCTGACGGGCCGCAGGTTGCCCACCACTGAGTGTGGACTATACCAGTTGGGAGGAAATATTGAGCTGGAACCATAGATTCTTTTATATGTGAAAGGGACTGGTTTCTTAGAGTTAAGGGAGAATGGCAATCATTCACTATATATTTATTTCTGTGTGGTAATCCAATTTATGCATGTGTGAACTTTGTACAAAAAGTTTGTATGAAACATGCTTGTATGAAACGTTTATGCAGTTTTACACATCAGCTTTGACATTTAATTATTAGGAGTGAATGTAGCTTAATTAAATAATATATAAAAGTGATTTGAGTTTTTAGGTAAAAAGTGCTTTATAACAGCATACCTGTGCTATTATGTTCTAGACAGAATACAGTATTTAGATTAAAATTCTGTGAAGAAAAACAGACTCTAGAAAAAATGTTTGTAGATGTTTCTAGGACACTAATGATTATTTTATATTAGCTGGTTTCTAACATTTATGAATAGTTTTGAAAGACAGGTTATGGAGAATGTTAACATTCCACTGTGCTGATTGACAATTTAGTATATTTTAAAGCAAAGAAAAGAAACGCAGTATTGTTGCAGCTGACTAGTGTGAATTAAAAGTTGGGTAATCTTTTCTGCAATTATGAAGATACGATTGTGGTTGTCAAGGAAGAAAATGTATTCATACTTTTTTTTTTAAATCATTGTGTTGGAAGAGTTTTGTAAGTCTGAAATTGAAGCTGTGGTCAAGGTCTCCAAAATTCATTAATAGCAATTTTATGCTGAATCAAACATTGTGAATATTTAAATAACAGCTTGCTTTTAGAAAAGTATTTACCAGCAAATAAAAGCATCTTATAAATCATCTTCATCTTGAACATGTCTCAAATGTAGCTTGAAACTGAATAACTCCAACATGGTAAGAAAGGTTTAGAAACTTCCAGTGAATATTGTAAATAGAAAATGATAAAACATTTTTTACACTTTTCTACAGTATATGTGCATACTTGCCTTTCAGTAGAGAGTATAGTGTAGGAAAAATATTTCTTTTTCTGTGGTTTTGCCTGTTTTGCTATGTAAACAATGACTAATGACAGATACAGAGCTATAGGGAAGTAGAACTCTGGAGAGTTTGTTCTATTTCTTGTTACTGGAAAGAAACTAATGCTGTTTTTCACTGGGACTACTAATAAGAGTCTCATTCTTTAGTGAAACATCCCTGGGTTGAGTATGATGTACTCTTAATAAAGTTTTAAAATGATGCATGATAAAATCTAAAAGAAACACAAATCTGTCAACACTTTCATTAAGAGCAGTAGCCCAAAGGAAATGATCCTGATGGAACTGTCAACAAGATCATAATAAGCTTCATCCTTCCCTACATTTCCTGAACAGATCAGTGGTTTGACCGATATAGGGCTTGATTATTTAAAATCCAGTGATATGGCTACTTCGGTGGTTTTAATTGTGAGTTATTAGGACACCACCTTGAAACACATTGCACACGTGCTCATCTGTTCTTTGAGAAAGCCCTCAGCATGCTGTACTAATGGTTACCCTTTCAGAGGGGATTTCATGCAAATAGGAGTGTGCAGAGTCAGCTAATAAAAAAGGGGCATCCAAAGAGTTAATCTGACAGCTATAGTGTTAGGGAACAAGAGACAGTGTTTTGCTTTTGCTATTATCCTGCATTAGAACCAGACTGTGGAAGTTCTCTGTATGAATGGACTGTAGGGTTAGGTTCTGTTAATGCTGTAATGGCATAATGTCTCCCCTTCCGTTCCCTGGACCCCAGAGATTGCTGTCTGCAGGGTCTTGGGTATCTGTGTCAGGAGAAGTGGGGAGCAAGATTAGGTCCGACTAGGTGATCACAATGGTACTTCTGGCTTTATAATCTATGAAAGTGGGCCAAGGTAACATACATTGTTTCCCACTCACTGAGAATCTACTCAGGAGTTAATACTTAGCCTGGGGTTATGTTGGCTCCTGAGAGGAGCCCCATCTGCACTGTGGAACCTTATTGATGAGGGGCCCCGGGAACTAGTGCCTGAAAGGAAATCCCAGCGGAGCAATTCTAACGGGGAACTGGAGAAGATGAACTGTGCCCTAGGGCTCCAGCAGATTCTCAGAGATCTGTGAGGTTTGGGGGTTGATTTCCCTGTTACATCAATGGGAAGAAGGGTCAGATCCTGCCACCCCATCCCTCCCCCCTAACTCCTGCTGTAAGTAAGAGCAAAATCAGTTTAGAGATCTTTGAAGTGTAACTGGTGCATTATGTGAGCAACTCACACTTAATACAATAATTTTGATGGACAGCAGTACCACCCAAATCAGTTTGTACCATGATGGCTTATGCTCCAATCAGTTTACAGAACAAATCCATCCACAAAATGACAAAGCTTTTTTCCAACCGAAGTAGGACACGTTTGTGACAAACAGCATTTGCCTTTCAGACACACAGAGTATATACTGAAGCTGAGAACAAATCACATTATGAAGGCCTTTGTGTGATCATAGTGCTGTGTTGTATATCCTACCTACTGTGTGATAAGAGGAACCTCTCTATCCACCATGCTGTACTGAAGCCACTTATTGAGCTCAGCAAGAGGGCATTCTTACTACTGTTAACAAAAAGCAGATGTTTTCATAAGATGCCTGTTTTTCTCTATTTTTATTCCATAATCATTTCTTTTCTAACTGTGTCATGTCCTGCTGAGAGAAGGTACTGAAGGACAACTTTCTTGACAACTTTTACCCTTACTGGCTGCAGATTTTGAATTGTACGGAGTTCAACAGGCCATATCACACTATCCGTTTTTAAGCAGAACTCCCTGTTGACTTCCTGCCAATTGGGAATGGATTCTGATTTTAGAAGTTTTGTTTAAAAATTGATGGCATGATAGGGTCCTGTAGCTGCTTCTATGAGCACGCTCCACATTAGAAAAATTTGAAAATAAGGTTGCATCAAACCTGCTGGTGATAGTGTTAACTTTGACCCACCTGAATTTAAGAAGAGTCTTCCTGCATGTGGAACTTCCATGAGTGTGGTCTTGTTTCAACTTCTCATGGTGCGTAGACAAGCCTTCTGTCATGGGGGTCCTCTCACTGCCAGGGCGCCTCCTCCTGGCCACTCTGGGGATTAGCTCTTTCCAGGTCCAGCACCTCCTTCTGCTGTTCACTGTACACCCTGCTGCCTCCCTCTCTCTCTCACCCTCTGCGACTCAGGTTCTGTCTTTGTGACTTGGCCCTCCAGCCAGGTCACTGTGTTTTTCCCTGCTTCAGAAGGTCTGCACCTTCTGAAACCTTGCTGCCTTTTCACTGAGTCTTTTCCTACACCCTCTCCACCTAGTTTTCCTTCTTTCTCCCTACTGCCCAGGTTCCCTCACTGAAGCCCCATTCTACTGCTAGCTTCCTGGCTTTATCCTAGCCCCATCTGTTCCTTCCAAACTGGGTTCTGTCATTATTCAGGTGTTCCTTAGGCCAGTCAGTTCCCCTTAGCTGTGGTCTATCTGGTTAAATGGACTTTCCTCAGCCACATTTAACCCTTGTGAACACACCATCACATCTTCCCATACAACCTTCTAGCACAATAAACACAATTTACTGAATATCATTCCTTGTGTCCTGTGTAAATAAAGGTACAGATGTTTTGTTTTTCTGGTCAGTGGTTTTTGTGGTTGCATCCCTTATATAGTTTACCTCTTCTGGCAACATTCTTCACTCATAATCTCGGCCCATGTGTATGGATTTCATAGGGAGATATGGGTTGGGCTGGAGGCAAACAGTGGCATAGTGGTGCCAAAGTATCTTTATGCTTAATGGTAGCAATGACATTAATGGTGTTTTGACCTGCCTCACTCAAATTTTACATACAGTTCCAAGATTCTGAACAAGAGAGTTCTTGTGTTAATGATTAAGAAGGAACAAAATTGCACTCATCCAAAATGTGAAAAAGAGGCATTTCCTCACTGCTATGTGAAAATGTCACTCTGCTCCTCTGAGGTCTGTCCTTGAGAATTATCCAATTTCTTATTTTAATCTCTTACCCTGACTTTCCTGCAAATTATTCAGTCTCAAAACTCGCTTAATTCTCGTGTGTGTGTATATACATATTTTTGATGAAGAATGCCTTGAAACTCTAATTAGGGCTGCTTGAATCCAGAGCAGTTTACATATCACAGGCTTACACAGCTATCAAACAGATGCTTCCACTTTTTCTCGTTCAACTGACACTTTCATTTTCTCTGCATATTATGAGGACCAAGCAGTGATGTGTCTCAACTCCTGAGGCTTCATACCATTCCATATCAAAAAGAGGATTAGAAATAGTTTTAGCTGTCAAGTGAGTTGTTAAGTTTGTCTTCCATGGAGTCTACACTTTCAAATGGCCTCTTTATTGAATTTAAAATAGCTTTCTTTCTTGACCTTGTTTAAATTGAACGGACAGTTTTCATTACAGTCTGCAGGATTCCCAGCTACGACATATGGTTTGCATATTGAGGGTGAAGGGCTCAGTACTGGTGTTTTAGTGTTTTGACTTTATCCATGTGTCAGATATTGAGATGTACCCATCGTCCCCTTCAGCACAATTTGTTCAAACTATTTCCTTTATTAACCTTGTGAGGAGAAGCTTGTCTAGGCACCACTTTTTATGATTCCCTACCTAGGTCAGCACAGGCCTGAACCTAGACAGTCAGGACGGCACCACAGTCCTCTACCATTTGATGTAAGGGAGTAAACTCTATCAGATAGTTGCAGTAGTAGGCTGTTGTCCTCTAATAGACCAGCCATGACAGGGGGACAACATGACACATTGTATTAGTGTGGGTTAAGACTAAACTAAAACCTAGGTGTGAAAGAAGCCACTTCTTGTCCTCTAGTTTCAATGGTTACTTTTGTCTTACTTAACCAATTGCTATTCTTCTTACATTTATACAAGTGTATATTATTGTTTTCCTTTCTCATAACACTGCTCTACGGCCAAAATGCTTCTGAAATAAATGTAGTCAAACTTTACTAATTCTGGGTCACTGAGAACGAAAATGATGCTTAAAATTGTTGATTGGCTCTAGTTTTTAAGATATGCTATTGGGTCAGTATATACGACCCTTGACTTGGAATGGCGGAGGATAAGTGAGTTATAAAGGGAAGGGATCTCAATTTAAACCAGAAATGACTAAAATACATCTTTGACTGGATCTATGAATAAATCTATGACTGGGTTTGGACAGTACTTGCTTTTTAGGCAAAACAATGAAGGATGCAATCTGAAGCTGGTATTGCATCATACATGATATGAATTGCATCATGTTATTCCTAGAAGTCATGGATGATGCAATCATAACAAAGCTTACATCACTCTGCTGAACAAATTGCCCTAAATCAGCTCTAGAAATCATACACTGTCATGCTCTCTTATTTGTCAGTGTTTGATTTTGCAAAGGGACACATTTCTGTTTAGCCAAAGTGAGCAGAGATGCCTCGTACTTGTGTGAACAGTGCAGATAACTTCTGCTATGTTTGTGGTGAAGTGACTTTTGCATCACAAAAGCGCAGTATAACCACTAGGTTGAGAAAGCCTATCACCTTTATTTTGGCTGCAAAATTGGAGATCAGGACAAGAGGTGGGCCCCACACATATGCTGCAACACTTGTGCAACAAATCTTCGCCAGTGGTTGAACAGGAAAAGGAAATCTATGCCTTTTGCAGTGCCGATGATTTGGAGAGAGCCAACAGATCATACCAGCAATTGTTACTTCTGCATGGTGCCTCCAGTTGGGAAAGGTGTGTCAAAGAAGAAAAAGTGGACTGTGCATTATCCAAACATTCCATCAGCTATACGCCCAGTACCCCACAGAGAAGGACTGCTGGTTCCTGATGCACCAGAATCATTCTCACTTGAGTCAGACGAGGAAGAGGATGAAACTTCTGGTCCTGAACCATCAATGTCACAGGACCCCCATTTTCTCCCATCCTCCTCCTCTGAACCACACCTCATAACACAAGGTGAACTGTCAGGGATTTGGAACTACCCAAGAGTAAGGCAGAGCTGTTGGGCTCCAGACGACAGCAATGGAATCTCCTGGCAGGTGATGTTAGGATTTCCATGTTCCGTGACCAGCAAAAGGATCTCGTCTTCGTGGAAGGTGATCTTGTAGCCTACAACAACATCGATGGTGTGATGGCAGCCCTCAACATCGTTCACGACCCAGATGAGCAAAGACTGTTCATTGATTCATCGAAGACTAGTCTTAAAGCTGTTTTATTGCATAATGGCAATGTTTTGCCATCAATTCCAGTTGGCCATGCAGTCCATAGGAAGGAAACCTATGACATGAAACAACAACTTTTGAGGTGCATAAACTATGACCAACATCAGTGGCTGCTTTGTGGCGGTTTGAAGGTTGTTGCTCTCTTGCTTGGTCTGCAGACTGGATACACAAAGTACTGCTGTTTTCTCTGCAAATGGGATAGTCGTGCAAGAGATTCCCACTACATCAAGAAAGATTGGCTGCTCCGACAGTCATTGGAGCCTGGGAGGAAAAGTGTTCAGCATCCACCACTTGTTGAATCAAGGAAGATTTTGTTACCACCCTTACACATCAAGCTGGATCTGATGAAGAACTTTGTCAAGGCCATTGACAAAACACAAGCAGCTTTCAAGTACCTCTGTGGAAAATTTCCAAGGTTAAGTGAAGCTAAGATAAAGGAAGGTGTCTTTGTTGGTCCTCAGATTCGTGAACTTCTTCGAGATAATGCATTTGACCATGCACTGCGTGGCAAGGAAAAGACGACATGGAAAGCCTTCCAGTTAGTGGCAATAAATTTTCTCAGAAACAACAAGGCAGATAACTACAAGTTGTTGGTGGAAAACCTCCTCAAGGCATACAAAAGCCTTGGTTGCAACATATCACTAAAGAAAAATTTTTTGCACTCTCATCTAGATTTTTTTCCACTGAACTGCGGAGCAGTGAGCGACGAGCACGGCGAACGATTTCACCAGGACATTGCAACAATGGAGAAATTCTATCAGGGCAAATGGAGCCCATCAATGCTTGCAGACTATTGCTGGACAGTGACAAGAGATGCTCCATTTAATGAATACAAGAGACAAGCCAAGAAGCGCTGAGTAGACACTGAATAGGACTAAACTATGTACATAATAGTTTTTTGCCTTTTGTTTCATAATAAATTGTATTTATATAACCCTTTTGCTGATTTTTAAAGTGTTACATAAACAGGACAGGTGAAATATTATCATGTAAAGAAACCATAAACACATGAAAAGACCTAGGTTTACAATTTATGATTAAAACTCTACTACTATCTACACAATATACATAGACATAAAATATAAAAACTTAAATATCTTAGAAACAGTAGCCAATCAGTTGTTTTAATTGTCATATTTGAATTCAGCACATCAAAATACATAATAAATAGCACATTTTATCTCTGAAGCAGACGACTTCTCAAAAATTGTAGACCAGTGTAATATGTAAAAATTGTAAGAAATACAAATTTTATGGCTCAGTTATGCAGTTTAAAATCTGAGTTTTTGCCAGTACTCCCCATTCCCCCAATAAGGGTATGTGGGAAGCAGAAAGAGGTTGTTCTCTATAATCAGTAATTCTGATTTTCTCTCAGGGGAACTTTTGTTACCATTTTTTATGCAGTCTTAAACTTTTCCCATTACAACTGTTATGTTTTCTTCTGAGGACTAGACAAATTGGCATTTCCAATTGAACAAACCAATAAAGCAAATGTTCAGTATTTCAAAAATCATGCAATCAAATCTCAAAATGATACAGTCAAAAAAAACCAAAAAAAACCCCCAACTATAGTAAGCCACTGTACTGTAGAATACATCAGTTGAAATATATGTATCCAGGATATTAAAATATTGATGTTAATACATAGATTTATCAGTGGATAGTTAAACTGTCAATACAGCATGAACATTTTCAAATTCAGACCTGGTATAAGTGACTGTAATTCCAACATAAGGGCTTGTTGACACTCCTATTCCTCATTACTATACTCATTCTTATTTATACCCACTCTTATAGGGTATAAATCCAGTGGGTTAAGCAAAACAGGAACAAGGCACCTTTATTCTGCATTAAGGGAGTCAACACATGGACTTAATCAGAAACAGTTAACTCCATATGTAGACAAGCCCTTACACCAGGTATACATTTGTCCCTTAATGGCACTCTCTAAAACAAGCTTATTTTGTCAATTTTAGGCTAATATGATCTCCTTTAGGACTGATCTTCAAGTGACTAGGAAGCCATCCTGGTTCTTTTTATGCATGTTATTTAATGATTGTTTTGAACACACATTGTGCAAAGAAAAGCTGTCTAAATGAATAGAAAGTGATTGAACATACGTTATTTTCACATCATGAAACTACCACTCATGGAATTTAAACATCCTTTGGAATGGATAAACCGAACTGATGCTCATGGCATATTATGAGAAAAACTGAAAGATCAGTGCTGCCATACATCTTTCTTGTCATTCTAAACCTCGGGCGGTAAGGTAGTTTTCATGTGCAACTTTTCTAAAAGAGTTAGAGTTTGGCCTTCAGTAGAAACCAATGAAGAGTCACATTAGCTGTGCATGGTTAGCTTGAATTCTTCTTTGAGTGATGATTCCTATGTGTATTTTACATGTAAGTACACATGCACACCCCATGCGTCTGAGTTTGGAATTCTTTGCAAGCGGTGTCCATTGGCCCACGCATGCACTTTACCTCATGATCTGAACCAAAGTCCTAAAGAGTCGTAAGGGCCATTGCCTCTCCAGTTCCTTCTTACCACTGCATGGTCTGAGTAGGAATCTTTAATGTCTTCAGCTCCTTTCTACTGTGTCATTTCTGTAAATATATTGTAAATTGTTTCCCTATTTTTCTAAGATAGTGTTGCTAGATAGTTATTTCCCCCTTTCACCACCACCCCCAGGGAATTCTCCCCATTGGGAAGGCTGGGATTATGCCCAGAGTTCCAGGGTTCAAAAACTCTGTTTCTTGCTCCTTTTCTGTGAGTGCTGAACATCAACACTACCTCTAGTGCCTGCGTGAGGCTCTCATCTCCGCCAAATGAAACATCTGCCACTCCTTTCCCCCCAGAACACATGAGGGTCGGGAATTGAGGTTTAGGAAACATGTGATGGAGAAGGCAATGAGACCTTTTTGTTCTAGCTAAGGTATTTTATAAGGGGGTCAGGGTGTTTTTTTTTCCACACCCCTGAGCGACAATTTTTTTACTGACAAAAGTACTAGTATAAACAAAGCCTCAGTCCGCACCAGGGGTTATACCAGTATTACTAGTTGGTAAAAAAAAAAAAAAAAAAAAAAAAAAAAAAAAAATCACATCCCTATCTGAAATAGTTATACCGTTAATACTCAAGTGTAGACCAAGTCCTAGGGTTAGCATCTGGTCCTCAGAATGCTTAATAGACTAATTGTGGCACTTTTTTCTGTAATTGGGGGCAAAGCAGTTTCCTGTTCCTGAGATGCAGGAGTTAATGAGAGGCAGCTGTGTCTTGTGTGTTTCTTGGTATCTGTAGTCCATGAAGGAATCTCTCAACATTTATTTCATAAAATATTGATCCTGCAGAGAACGCCTTAAATAAAAGGGATTGCCACTGTCAACTTTTTCATTCACATAGCATCCCAAGAAGATAACCATGGAATTATTGTGTCCCAAACTCATTGATCTTGCACCTTTTTTCCCCGCTTGCTACAAAGAAACTTAAAATTTGTCTGTTAATGTATTACTCTCCAAAACCTGTTGACGGCAAAGAAGTGTTCTTTGAAATAAACAAAAATGGGATATTTATTAACTTATTCGTTGCCTGGCAAGGATTTTGGCCAAGATTTTAAAAAATGGGGCCTAAAGTTAGGGGCCTAAGTCTTTACTTAAGCACTTAAATAAATAGCCTGATTTTCAAAAGTACTAAGCACCCAGCAGAAGTTGGACTTGTAGCACTAGAAATATTGAAGCATCGGAGAAGTTAATGAGGAACCTGTGCATCAGAGTGAGGCTGGTGAGTTATGCCTTCAACTCAAGTAAAATGTTGACCTATTGAGAAAAGTAGGAACAAAGTTTAAAGAATCAGAAGTCTGTTGGAGCTCTTGGGTGCACAGCCCTTCTTGAAAATCAAGTTACTTATTTAAATATATAAAACTGGATTTAGGCCTCTAACTTCAATCACTCCTTTTGTTAATATCTTGACCTTTGTGTGTCCTTTCCATTTATTAAGAAGTGCAGGCATCCCATTTTACAGCCATATTTTGCATGTTAGATAATTTGTCTTCTATTGTATACTTGAGAGTTCACAGTAATGAAGATTCTTGAGGAAAACAGATAATAATATGAGGCTCAAAATTATGTGTCATAGTTCTGCTACTTCCTAGTTTTTTCTTTAACCTTGTTCATTTGTTTGTTTGTTGTATTTTTAAATTCTTTACCGTAGTCGGTAAAAGCATTTCAGCAACTGGTTTCTGGGATTTTATTTTTTCTTGATACTTTTTAGTGGTAACTGGACATATGATTTAAGGTGAAAAACATCATTTATTGGGCAGATAAAAGGATTCTTGTAACAGTAGCTTTTAATTATCTTGACAATTATTTTTACACAGTTTCTCAGCATTTTTAAAGAATTGGATTGTGTGACTTTCCTGATATATTATTATCAATGAGGAAAAAGTTCATGAATGAATTCTTAATGTGACATTGTATAATATACATGAAGATGAATAGCATGCTCTGTTTACATTTCAAACAACTTTTCTTAAGAAGAAAAAGATTCCAGATGTCTCCATCCAGAAGGAAATATACAGTATGTAGCCTAATAAAACAGCATATTTGAGAGATGCAATGGTAAGTGATGTATGTAGGCAAACGGTCTGAATTTAAACACTAGTCAACACCAGGGCTTTATTTTAGATGAGTGAATTTCACATGTGAAGTATTAACATTGAACATTATAAAACATTTCCTTATGGCCAGGAGAAGCTTAGGAAATCTTGTCTTTCCGAGTCTTTAAAACTTGTCCTTTCTCATTTAATTTTTATTGGATTTTTTAATGAAAAACATAAAAGTATTAAACATAAATCATAAAAAATTAAATGCAAAGCAGAAATATAACAATGTGAATATAAAAACCAGACACTTGTCATCAAACATGTAATGAAAAAAAAAATCTCCCTCTCCGGCCTCATTTTCCTGATTCTCTCTACTCAGTGTTTTCTCATTCAAAATACATTTCCCCCCCCAGTAACAGTTTCAGACTTTCCCCTCTCTGTGGGCTCCCTCTTAGGCTATGCCTATGCTTATGGCAGGAGGTAGAATACATGCTCCACGCCCTCCCAGCATAGGTATACATAGCAGTGTAGATGGTGAAGCACTGCTCTGGCACTGCCAGAGACTTCTCACCACAATGAAAGGTTCTGGCAACTTTTCCAGAGCCTCTCCCTGACAGAGCCTTTCACTGCCATGTGTAACTACACACCACAGTGTGGATGCAGCCTTATTTTCACTGTGGCATGTAGTTACACATACCCTAGACACCACCACCAGTGTAGGCAAGGCCTGTATTGCCTTGAAACCCAGGCTCCTCAACCACATTTCATTTATGTGTGGCTGGGCAGGTAAGCATTTTTGGGCACTCATAGCAGCTGATCCAAAGCCTGTTGAAGCCAACAGGAGTCTCCATACATTTTGGATAAGGCCCCCTCAGTACTTCTGTAGTGATTTTTGATTCAGTGGCATCAGTACTCCAATATGTTGCCATTTAAACTGTTCTAGTGTTGCTGAAAAGATATGGAAGCTGCTCATCCCAGAACCTTGTAAAATGTTCAGTTTTGTGGATCTATTTAAAACCTGTTATGGCTGCAAATGTACTCAAGCTTGTCCTCCCAACTTACCCTTACTGTCAGGCAAAAGATTTCAGAACTGTTCTCAAGCGGATTCAGTGGCATTTTTCCTCTTTATCAGAGAGAAATTTGAGGTATAGCCCAGAGTATAGCACACAGTGCTTTTCTGAAGTGAGACATAGAAAGTTGCTTGCTTTGTTCTCAGAGCTGGAGATGAGTTGGTAACAGCTCTTCCATGATTCTTAGGCCATTTGAGAAAGGAAAAAATTTAAGGTAACCATCAAGAACATCAGCTAGAGTTCAAGGAGATAAGGGTCACAGAAGTTGTGTGGCACAAGATACTGCTCCTGTTTCCACTGAAGTGAATTCTAAGGCTCCCATTCACTTCAGTAGGAGCAAGTGCAGGCCCCAAAATAGATAAAATTAATGAAAAATAGTTCATTAACAAATTAAAACAGTCTGTGACAAGATGGTCAATATAGTATGGTGGGTCCTGCGCTTTTCTTGGTGGGGGGGCAGGGCTAAAATACCATTCCTTACCCCTGCTCTTGGGGCACCAAGGGCCCCACTAGTGGCCCAGGAAGGTGGTAAAGGAGGGAAGCAGGGGAGGGGTCTGGGTTTGCTCCTCACTCTGAGTTCCAGCCCTTCTCAACCCCTGCAGGTTCTTACCCTCTGCTCCCTTGGGTGGGGTACCTTCAGTCCTTAAACACTGGGGCAGGGTCTCCCTTACTCCAGTTTTCTGTTCCTCCAAGTCTAACAGCACACCTCCACACTCCAGTCCTCTCTCCTTCCCCCTGACTGCCTGAAGCAGGGGGTTTTATTAGGTTTCTAACAGGGCCTTAATTGATTACAGGTGCTCCAATTAACCTGTAGCAACCCTCCCTAGTCTACAGGGAACCACGCCTTAATTAACCTAGGATTTATATACTTCCCTTCTACCACTTCCCACTGCTCCCTGGCCCTTCTGTATCACACTGTGTTCTTATGTCTTTTCCCCCTTCTTCTTCAGTACTCTGCCCCATTGCACATGAGGACCCCAATTAGTAGAGTTAAGGGCTTGACACAAAAGGAACTCTTCATACAGCATCTTCAAATGCCAGATGTTTATCCTGTGGTGACTGCAAGCTCATATGTGTTAGGTTATTGTAATTCTTTCCATATATATTTTTCCTGCCCCCAAGGAAGCATGCATGTCACAGATCTGTCCAATTATCAAGTGCTTAAGAAGCAGAGAGAAGCCAGTTTTCTGGAACTTTGAAGAGCTCAATGTTTCCATCTTCAGTGTTTTGTTTATACAGCAGAACCAAATTAAATCAAAGAAGTAAAGATCAGCAGCAGCATCAATGTAAGCGCTGCACGACATACATGCTATCTACTGTCCAGGAGAAATAATGTGTCTCTTCTCTGAGGCTGACATTGAAATGACATTGTAATCTCCGCCATCTGTCTTCCTTCTCTAGATATCGATGAATGTGCAGTAGTGAATGGAGGGTGCCAGCAGAGCTGTGTTAACACTCTGGACTCCTTCTATTGCATATGCGATATGGGATACAGACTCCATGCTGATGGACGCACCTGCATAGGTAAATATTACACCTAGCTTAAGGCCTATTTCAGGGAAAAGAGAGCTACAAGTGTAGGAAAACAGGGTGTATTATTTTCTATAGTAAAATTGTGATTGGGAAAAAATACAAACATTTACAGACTTTCCCCACATTGAGTTCTGTTCTCCAACTCAACCAATGATAGATATTTTGCTGTAAGTAATAACCACACAATACCAATTCAGGCTCTGATCCTGTGAGATTTCACAAGCTGTGTCATGAAAGTCGGGGGAAGAGAGGTAGAGCATGTCAAGCAAATGGGTATCATTAGCCATGTTGAAAGCCACAAAGAGCTCAGGAGGAGGAGGAGGAAGTAGAAGCTCTAAGATACGGACAAGAGATCATTAATGACTGGTGAAAGCAGGTGTGATGGAGCAGAGTGAGCAGAAGCCCACTGGAGGAGATCCAGGCTGGACTTGGAGGAGAGGAACTCAAGGCAACAGTTGTAAACTGCCCACTAGATGAATTTAGAGGGAGATAGGGTGGTAGCTGGAGAAACAGCTGGTGTTGAAGGTTGGTTTTTGTTTTGTTTTGAGTAAGGTGGCGGGTCCTTTCAACAGGGTTAAAACTATTTAGATACCTTCTCAAAGGTCAGTTTTGACTAACGGTGAGTGCACAAATCACCAACTTTCTCCCTGCACCCACTGCCTCTTCCTTAACTTCTCCTTTGTTATGAATTTTTATGTTAAAAATAGGTCAGTGTTTAAATACTTCTCAAGATACCCAGTTCTGTATGCTTGTTTGGGTTTTGTTTTAAATCTTATCCACAGAACACATTGGGATGGATGCATGATTGATGCAGAACCCTTAATCATGGCCACATGCTGCAGTATTTATTTTGTGCTTATCCTTTAACTCACAGAGTAGAGGTCTGTGCTTCTGGAGCTAAGTGCGTTCTGATCCAGTCTGGATAGTTCTTTATTCCCACTGTAGCCATATCTCCACTGTACAAACTCTTCAATCTCTTCTTCACTCAGAGTGTAGCCACCTCACTCTCCAAATACTCCTGAGGGAATTCTGCACCGAAAAATTAAAAATTCTGTGGACAGTATTTTAAAATTCTGCAAAATTCTGTATCTTTTATTTGTCAAAATAACACCATATAATCACACCAGATTCAATTATTTTAGTAATTTATTTCAAAATACCAGTTAGCAAGGATGTCTGTAGCAATACAAACAACAAAAAAGATTCTCCCAGGAGTAGAAAGTTAAAGAAATCCCTACGATGACCCAATTCCTGTTTCTCTGTTATGCTTTTGTTGGGTGCTTCAGTCTGGGTGTGTCACGTGCCAGCGGGGCACATCTTGGGCAAAAACTCTGCCCCTCCCATTTCCGACATCCACACCCCTTTTTCTCCAAAGCCCAGCTGTGAGGTACCTGCATCCCAGACACCGCACCCCCTTCCTCCCAGAGCCCAGCCACGGGGCACCTCCCCCCCATTCCAGACACCCACATCCCTACCCCCCAGGGATCCAGAGAGAAACAGCCTGATGCTGGGTTGCGGGCTTGTACGGAGTTTCCTGCATGCTTCCTCCTTCCTTCAGGACATGCTGGGATCCGCAGCAGCCCAGCACCTTCCACCTTGCCTCCCACCCGCTGTATTTGGGGGCTGGAGAAATGGGGGGGGCTGGATACAGCAGCCCCTGGAGGCAGCCAGCAGCTCTGCAGCACCAATTCTCCAGAGAAAGATGAAATTCTGCGCAGAACAATAATTCTGCGCAAATTCTGCATTGAGCATTGGTGCAGAATTCCCACAGGAATATCTAAAACTGTCCTTGAACAGCTAAATTACACTCCTAGACCAACTCCTTGATCTGCTGCAGTCCTGCTGGTGATGAAGATGTAACACTCAACTCAAATCTGTAAGACTTCGCTTTGCTCAGCCAACAAAATCAGTGTTGTACTACTGGGTACAAGAACTGGAGTTTAAGAAAAGAAAAGAAAAGAAAAGAAAAGGCTACACACAACGTACATTCCCTTTTGTTTAGTCTATTCCTAAAGATCCCAGATTATAGGTTTCTTTTTCTACTACTAAAGTTTATATGTGAATTTAGTGATTGTGCAAATTGTCTTAACGGTGCCCTGATTATTATAGTTATTACAGGCAGAGTGTGGGTGGTAGCAGTGCTGTCTTCCACACACTGCATTACTCAGCTCTGACCTGGAGGGGTCATATCTTGGTTAAGAGGATGGGTGAATCTCCACAGCTCATTTCAGGCCTTCGCCTCTCTGCTCAGACTATGGTAGGGTTCCAGTTGTGACGACACTTTTTAGTGAATCCTGTCCACTGGGAATTGTCCTGACACTACCAAACTCTATTCACTTAGATCAGTGGTTCTCAACCAGGGTTACGTGTACCCTGGGGGTACACAGAGATCTTACAGGAGGTACGTCAACTCATCTAGATCAGTTTTATCAACCTGGGGATCGTGACCCCCCGGGGAGTCGCAGGATGGATTTAAGGGCGGGAGATCACAAGTGCAGGGCCAGCATTATGTGGTGGCAATTGCACGGGGCCTCATGCCACAGGGGCCTCCCGTGAAGCTAAGTTATATGCTTCATCCTGAGGCAGCAGGGCTTGGGCTTGAGCCCCGAGCAGTGGGGCTCGGGCTTCAGACTCCTGAAAGGATTGTCGAGAAAGATTGAAAACCACTGACTTACACCACCAAACAGTACCAGATAGCAAATTTTGGTCACTAGAATGATGTCATTAATTCATTTATTTATAACATGTTTATTATGGTAGTGCCTATTAGGTGGTGCAATGATACTTAGACATCAGTGGTTCAGGAGCCAAATTAGCGATCAACGTTACCCAATAGTGTGAACTCATTGTTTCATTTACTATTTATTAGTCTCACAGCAAAAGGACTGACCAATTGGGTAGTAACATAGTAAAAGCATCCTGATTGTTTAATCACTTAGATTGGTTAACAATTAAATCACACAGTGTTTTAAAATCATGTGCTGCAAAGAACCACGGGAGACACATTAAAGAAGGGAAGGGGTAGGAAGAGACTGGAAATCAAGAGGGAGAGTGTGGCGCAAACATCCAGTCTGCAGAAGGGAAAGAATGTTCAGAGTGAAACTGCAGAAAGCAAATTGATGGCCGGAGCTGATCAGCAGTTTTTCAACAACATGATTTTTGGCCAGAAAACACCGATTTGTGGAAACCACAGGAATATGTCCCTGCTTAAGCTATTCCCGAAGCAGCTGTGCTAGCTTCAGTCTGTGGCGGTTTCCTCCCCACAGTATCTTTGCCACAGGCCACATGGCTGAGGGAAGGAAGGATGCTGCTTTTTAATCTAAGAACCTTAAAATGGAGTATTGGTTCTGATGGACAACTAGCACTTAAGAGAGAAAAGGTGGGTGAGGGAATATCTTTGATTGTACTAACTTCTGTTGGTGAAATCCCATATCCTGGGACCAACACTGCAAACTAGCAGTTAACATGTGTGCGGCCAAGCGTTCAGCTTGCCTCACAGGGTGAGCGTATATAGTTATTTTATGTTTTAAATTAATGGTAACACTGTGTCCTTATTTTCTTCACAAGGATTAGGCGAAGGGCCAGAGTCTGATCTCTTGCAGATTGGCTTCAGCTGTGAGGCTGAGTGGGCATATAAACAAGTGTAGAATTTAGTTCTCAGATTGGAGAGAGAGAGAGTCCAAATCCTCCTCTCAGTTTTACTGGCATGAATCCACTGATTATAGCACAGAGCTTCTGCTGTTTTAGATTGATGTGAATGAGAACACAATGTGCACCCACATCTCATCTGGTGGAAGTGAATGCAATATCAAGTTTTACATTTGTGAAAGGATTACCAGATCTGGGTTTTCTTACCTTGGATGCTGTGTACTAAAAGAGATCTGTAGTTCCATGTCATGCTTAAAAAAAGAAAAAGATATTTCCCTTGTATCTCCAGGGAAATTACCACACAAGTCAAATAGCAGTAGTCAAACTTGGTAAAAAGGATGAAAATGTTTTGTAAAGCCACACATTTGGGGAAGAAAACAGTTCTGTTTATTTTAATTGTTTTAAATCCCGTTTACTGTCTAGTTAATATGAGAAAAACAGCCCAATTAGGTATGATTGTTTCACATCTGCTGAATTCATTCACTCATATTCTTTTCTTCCTTTCACTTCTTGTATTCAGTCACTTGGGTATGCTTTAAGAATAGCCAAATGTGCTGTTGGTCATTTCTAGTATTCACAGCAATAAATTTATTGGCATAACTAGAACAAACATAAACTGTACCATTATTCAGGATGTGGGAGGATTTTTTTAAATAAAAAACTAGTCGTTTTAGCTTTGTTGTGGGTTTATACACAAGCAAAGAGTTCAATGTTTGGGGAGTTAAAAGCAATCCAGAGTAAGGAGATGTTTAAATCATATCTTGGCTCATTTGTTTGGAGACGAGGGGAATGGGTAAAGGAAATGTAGCATGTTAAAGAAACCAAACTCATCAATATATGGTAAATAATTGTCCAGATTTGGCTGGAATCATTCATATTTTTCAGTGAAACAAGGGATGGTAGCCAAATCCAATGCTCACACTAGGATGAACCAAAGGTATCTCCACTGAAGTCAATTGGGTTACTTCTGAATTATAGCACTGTGAGCACAGAATTTGGCCCATAGTGGTCAAGCAACTTCATACTAGAGATGGATAAACTGGTCTGGAAAAAAAGAGAGATGGTAATTTACAGAAAGCAATGTCAAATGTTCAAATGAATTGACCTGGCCCATGTGCTTGATCTTTTTCATTTACTTACAGTGAACAACTTGCCATCAAGTTTTCTACTAACACAAATAACCACAGATAGCAATTTTCCAATCCTCCCCAATTCAAGGAAATTGAACTTTAATCCACACATGCAAGTATTTGTGTCAAAAGTATGCAAATCTATTTTTGAATGCTATAATCAGTTCTGGTTATCTCCTCTCAAAAATGATACAGATAAATATTGAAAAGTCCAGAGATGAATGACAAGAATGATCAGAAGCATGGAGAGAGATACATATGAAAAGACAGGGTGATAATATACTCATAATAAAGATATGAAAAGATTAGGACTGTTTAGTTTCAACTATTTAGACAGGATAAAAAATATAAAGGCTATAAGAAACTCTCATGCATCGGACCATAAGCCAAACACTAACTGACAGGGGCTAGGAAGAAACTTTCCCTATTAAAATGTTATTCTGGCATCTTCCTCTGAAGCATCTGGCACTGACAGGATACTGGTCTGGATGGACTGCTGGTTGTGTCTGGTATAACAATTCAAATATAAATGTTGGAACACTCATCTGATCAGAAAGCAGAAACAAAAATATGTCTCTCTTCTGACCTGTCACAACTAAGCAAAACATCTAGAATTTCCAGTAGTGTAAAACATTTGTAACAATATTTGTTCAGAAAATGCAAATAATTTTGAGAAAATAGCAAGCTGCTCATGCATATTCATGAAGCAGAAAAAGAGGCTACTTCCTCCAAATACATTGGTTTTGGAAAATTATTCTCTTGACTATAGAAAAAACCAGCATCCCTTGGCGCAAAACCTTTGCCCAGTTCTAGGCTGAACCCAAACCAAGCTTGTTTGAAGACTGTGAAATGTTCTGTTCACTTTTCCCCCCACCATTATTTTTCTTTTTGAAGGAACTTAGAGGGACAAAAGTGCCTCCCCCCCAAAAAAAACAAAAACAGAAAACCACATGAGGGAGGCAGAGTTTCTAATGTATATGACTTGGAGGTTTCAGATGAATATGTAAGCACATTCTCATAAGATTGCAGCCAATTTTTGCAGATCCAAGAGGGTGGGACAAACTTCTAATAAACATCCAGGTTTGGGGTGCTTTACTGAACAGAACATTGCTGAAGTTCTCCCAGCACTTCTACGTGTTGAGCCCCATCCGGCTTCCATTGCATTAAAGAGAGTTTTGAATCAATAAAATATTATAACCTCTTATGAACCCCATTCCAGGGGTGGCAGGTTTGTATAATTTTTGGTGGTGCCCAGAATGGGTCCAAGTCTCTCCCCCCCCACACACACATGCACCCCAATATATATATTTTTAAATACTGTTTCCAGGCCATTTTTACATTAAGAGTTTAACAGTTTCCCTGTATTGCACAATGTGCGAGGTGTGTGTATGGGGGGGGGGGGTGAGGTCTCTGGGGGGGAGGGGGGCCTGGAGATGAAGGATGAAGGTTTTGGGGTGTGGGAGAGGGTTCAGGGCTAGGGCAAAGGATTGGAGTGCGGGGGTGAGGGCTGTGCAGTGGGGCTGGGAATGAGGGGTTCATGGTGCAGGAGGGGGCTCAGGCTGGGGCAGAGGGTTGGGGTGTGGGGTGGTGAGGACTCAGGCTGGGGATGCGGGCTCTGAGGTGGGGCAGGGCTGGGGATGAGGAGTTTGAGTTTGGGGTGCAGGCAGGCTGCCCCAGGGCTGGGACCAGAGAGGAGGACTCCCCCCAGCTCTCTCCCTGCCGGCAGCAGTGAATTCTGGGGGAGGGGGCCCCCACTTCCCCGCAGCAGCACACTCACCCAACACTGTCACTTCACATGCTCCTAGAGTCCGGGCCCCTCTCAGGTCCAGGAAGCCCCCTTGCCTCTTGTGGTGGATGCTTGGGGGTGGGGGATCTGCCATCACGTGTGCACCTCCACCCTCCGCAGGCAGCAGCTGCGTCACCGCCTCAGCCTGGCGCCGGCGCCGCTCCCTTTTGCAGCCAGCAGTGGCCAGTGAGGGAGCGGAGCGGCAGGGCAGCCACCCACTGCCGAGGGCACAAGCAGGGGGTGCTCAGGGGGAGGCACGCTGGGCAGCAGGCAGGGCCAGAGGAGAGACCCAGCCCCGAATATTAGTGAAGCCCTTGATTTGCTGGAGCACGGGCACCACAGGCCCATATAACTCACTGCCCCTGCCTCATTCCAGTGCCTACAGTGTATCCTCAAATATTCATTTTTGTAGGAAACTACTCTATGTGGTCTCTTCCCCCAATCTCATTAATGACAGTTGTGAATGCATTATGGGAAGATCAATCTCTCTAAAATAGTTTGGCCTGTTCAGTTACATACAGTAGAATGTACAGTTTTGTACATTGGTCCTTTGATGATACTTTGTTTTTTGCCATCGTTCCATCCAAATTGAAACCTCCATCATTTCTTTTTCTTTCCTAGCTTTTTTAGATATTTGTCCTACAAATCTCCATTCCTATTGTAGCCATTTCTAGATGTGTTGATCTTCTCTATAGATTAGGCCATTAAAATAACCAAAGCCTTTCATGTCTCAGTATTTTTTTGTTTCTCCCAACTTGAGCATATAGAATATTTTAACATCTGACTTAAAGTTGAGCTGATTGGTGCCTGGAAATCCACTGACTGCACTGGAGTTTATTCCCTTTGATGCTACTGGAAGTGAAAGGCAAATATGGCTCTTTGACTCTTAATGCATAAATCCCTTATGTCAACTGGTGCCTCTGATTCCTGCTCTGTACATTAGAACTGTCAGGATCCATTTTTGTTATGTGGGGCCTCCTTCGCACCAGGGTTAAGAGTAAAGGAGACAAAGAAATGTTACCCACCAAACTATCATCCAGGATTTGCCGTGTCACTAAATGCAAAACACATCGGATTCAGAGGTTACAGTTCCTCTCTCTAATCAGTTTAGGCTATAGAATGCAGTGCTAGAGCCTGATTCTTAAGAGATTGTATGTACCAATCACATGGGATATATATACATCTAACAGTGAACAGCAAAGACTTTGTACAAATATTAAAAAAAAAATGTAGAAGTTAACAGTTTAAGAACCCAGATCATTAAGGGGCAAACCCTGCCCCTCCTCCGTTGTGATGAAACCCTTCGACAATGGAAATGGTTATGGGGAGGCAGGGTTCTGTATAGCAGATCCCAGGATTTGGCCCTAGAAGATACGCGAGTAGATTTAAAAGTTACATATATATTCATGTCCATTTTTATGCCACAACCTGAGTTTGAGGGTGTCTGCGTTTTTTTGCAACTGTTGACTTGCAACTTTGAAGAGCAGAGCAGAAAGTGCTGCATCCAAAGCTTTGTTATCAGCTGATGAGGGGCAAACATGGAGTCCTGAGTACAGGTCTTGCCAGGTAAGTACAGGGGAAATGATTGATTTGTAAATTATATAGTCTACACAGTGGCAGCTGGTGCCCAAAATAAATGGAGGCACTGCAGATAGCACCCTCTACACTTCTGACTTCTGGAGTATGATCATGTTATCAAAGTGAAAAACTGGGAGACCATAGTCAAAAGTATCAAAGGGAAGTTTTTTGCTGGCTCATAAGTGGGATTGGTGGGTAGGTGGGAAGAAAAAGAGACATCCACTTCCTTCTCCCTTCACCTCCCACTTCAAAATTAAAAAACCCTCAAATGCTTTACAGTTAATAGCGTGTGGAGGAAATAGTAATTACATCTCTGTGACTCACTTTGCTGTTCTCCCCTAGTCTCAAACTCTGCCCTTTGATTTAGGTTCTTACCCTGCCATCTCGCCACAGCACACACTGCTGCTGCCACCACCAGTTGAATCCATTTTCTCTAGCACTCAGCCCAGACACCCAAACCATGCCCCTCTCTGTTCCCTCCATCCCAACCCCAAACTCAAAATGACCCCCTCCTCACACACACACCTATGTCCCAGGCTGAGAATTCCATCCCTGCACCCCCCCACGCCCAATATCGCTAGTCCCAAGTGTTCAAAAATCATGTCATATGCCAAAACATCATGATTGGCTTAAAAATATGGAAATTCCACCAAAGAAATTGGGGTGCTTTTTAATTTGTTTTCTAGTTTTTGAGCCTTAAATGTGCATTCAGGTAATTTTCAAGCATATCTGTGTGTGTATGAGGGCTAGAAACCTTTTTCTTTTAAATGAAAACAGAGATTCTCACACAATCCCATGACTCCAGACGACTGGGCTTTATGAAAAACACCATGTAGTGTGAACCTCATGATAAAATCACGAAAATTGGCAACACGTGACAGTTCAGAACCTCCCCACCGAATACTCCCCCCTGAGAGTCTGAATAGTCCCCTCACCCACCTGCACAAGTACGCACACATTTGTGTGTGTGTATACATATATAATCACACATGCACTCTTACACATTCTCTAGGCTCAGAAAACCCATTCCCACTATCTTGCCCTCCCACCCCACCTGATGCCCACCACCACCAGACTCAGAAAAGCTCCATCCCTCTAACTCAATTGCCTTCCCACCAACTTCCAAACTGGGTCAGGGAAAGCAGGAGCAGAGGCAGCAGGGAGTATGTGCAGGCAGCCCTATACTCTGCAACTGTGAGGCTGAATACTTATAGTGCCACACTATAAGCTTGTATTCCCTGCTCTGGGCCTCCAACTCCACCAGTAGTCCTCCCAACAGCAGCAGGTGGTATTACACTCTGGAGTACATCAGCCATGCTACTTATTTGTGATCTTATTGGTGGGGTTCCTGTCCATCAGCCACTGCATCTTATCAGTTTTGCTACTCTCCGGTATGTCTACGCTACAAGTGCTACAGCGGCACAACTGTAGTGCTGCAACTATGTGGGTATAGAGCTGTACTGAAGAAACTTGCTACAGTCACAGAAGGGATCTTTCCGTCGCAGTAGTAAAGCCACACCCTCATGAGGCAGTAGCTAAGTTGCCAGAAGAATTCTTCCATCAACCTAGTGGTGTTTATACCATGGCTTAGGTTGGCTTAACTATATCTGTCTGGGGTCTGAATTTTCAGACCCCTCAGCAATGTAGCTAGGTCGACCTATGTTTTAGATGTAGATCAGACCTCACCTTAAAGGGTTGCAATGCTTCAATCTGTGTTGCAACTCTTTGATCTAATGTAAATCTGTCCCTAACAGCCTGTAGATCCTGCTTGGTCCAGTGGCCACTCCAGCGCTCATCCACTTCTGTAGCTTTTCCCAACTTTTCCCTGGTACCTAGCTGGCCATTAATTTCTTCCTTGCCTCAGCTCCATTTCCCCCCTCACTTTCTGGCTGCCTCACCCCAACTCCAGGATCTATCACTGAGGTACTATCACTTCATTTGCCAACTGGGCCTTTCCCTTAAATCTGTGCCTGCTGATGACCCAGACGGCACAAAGCCCTATCCGAAGTGAAAACTGCACTGCACTTTGCACTGCAATGTACCCTTTGAGTTGTTTCCAAAGAAGCTCGGTTTTTGACATCTTTCATGCATTCATCCTTCCTTTGCTCTAGCTGTCAGTTCCTGCACTGTTAACAATGGGGGCTGTGAACAGGAGTGCATTCAGATCAGTGACCACCACTACAAGTGCCACTGCCATCCACGCTACCAGCTGAAGAGAGATGGCAAACACTGCGAAAGTAAGTCCTAGAGCACGTGACGTGAGCACACTTTAGGAGCAGTACAATACCACAAGATGGGGCACATACCTTTGTTCATTGGACAATATATTATTTACAATTTATTTTACACCTAGCTGGCCAGAAATCGCTGTAGGTTTTCAATGACTGCATTAAATACACATTTTTGCAGAGCAAAGTTCACTTTTGTTGACTTTAATGAGCTTGTTACTGATTACATAGATCCCTGGTCATTCTGGACATGCCTTAAACGCTGGTTTGAGTTAAAGTAGGAACTCAAAATCATTTAAATCATAACATATAATTGCTTATTAAGACATACCTAATTATGGTTTGTGTAATAATTATGACCGCATAAGGTATAGTCTTTGTCCATTTTTAGTTTTTGTTATCAGTAATCACACTCTGATTCATCTGTCCTCCTCCTTAGGATATTAAACCAAATTGTCTGACAATTATTTATTATTTGTATTACTGCAGCACCTAGAGACCATAGTCACAGTCCAGAACCCCATTGTACTAGATGCTGTACAAATAAAGAACAGTAATACTACCCTGTTTTTTTCCCTTCTTTTGCAAGTGTTAACTAGTTCATCAGTTCTCAAGGCAATGATAACTGGCAGTATGCACTTGCATATGTCATAGGTGATTGGGGCAATATCTTGTGGCATTACTCAGCCAAAACTCCCATCAAAAAGTCAGCTGTATATTGTTTCTATTCTGCAGTACACTATATATAAAGACTAAGGAGTAAATCCTGCAGTTCTACTCATTTCCAATTCAGCATGTTTGCAGTGAGTTTTGCCTAAGGATTTGGCCATCCAACTTTATGTACAATCTCTGTTCTGCACAGAGTCAATCTGAGCTGAATTCTTGATGGCATTTCAGTGGAAGATTTGGAGCGAGGTTGTTTCTTTTATGCCTGTTCTGGTGTCAGTGTGGCCTATTGTGTGGCTGAATGTATAACATTCATGTTAATCAAGATGAACCAAATGATGAGACCATTATCAGGCGAGAGTGGGCAACTGGTCTCCAAAATGGCAGGGCAAAACAGTCGTTGAGTTAAATGGAAGTCTGATCAGGCCCCTAAGGTTGTGAGGCTTTTGAATTCAATTACTGCAGTGCAAATAACTGTAAAGGTTCACTCTCTGACACCATTGGGGCTGGTTAGGGTTAGCCAGCCACTGAGGGCAGCAGTTCATCAGCAATGGATAGACGATGCCTAGTAATTATAAAACAATAGGGAAGGTGCCAATTTAGTACTGTGGGTTCCTTGTTTCTCAAGGCTGGAAGGAATCTAGTCCCAGTTGTGTTAGGATCTTGTTTGCTTGTTTACCTTCCATGCTTTTTACAATAATCATTTACATGAGATAGGCAAGTGTATTTTACACCATCATTAAAAGTTCTTCAGCTGCTATATATCTTCTGCCTCTGTCAGCCCACTACTTTGTCATGGGCCAAGTGCCTGTTCAGATGTCAGATATCAACCAAGAAAGGCAGAGGATTAAAGGCAGTGTCCTTCATCTGGAAGCTCTGCAGATTCTCCATTATTCACGCACATTCAAAGAAATTTCATTTTTTGAAATCTAATCAATTAAAATGAAATGAGTAAAATGTTATTTCTGATACTATCGCTGTCTCTAAAGTACACGCGTGCACACACACTGTTTTAGTGGATTTTCAACCACATTTTCCTATCTTTTTTTAAAATGTTCTTTCTGTTCTTGTTGTGGTATGAAAGATGCACACAAACAGAGGAAATGGAGTATAATGAAAAAGTGAATGTAACTGGAAACAAAGTGCTGTCAAATATTTTTTCCTCTTGCAGCAATGTCTACATTCACGTAGACCAGGGGTAGGCAACCTATGGCACGTGTGCCAAAGGCGGCACGTGAGCTGATTTTCAGTGGCACTCACACCGCCCAGGTCCTGGCCAGTGATCCGGAGGGATCTGCATTTTAATTTAATTTTAAATGAAGCTTCTTAAACATTTTAAAAATCTTATTTACTTTACATACAACAATAGTTTAGTTCTATATTATAGACTTATAGAAAGAGACCTTCTAAAAACATTAACATGTATTTCTGGCACGCGAAACCTTAAATTAGAGTGACTAAATGAAGACTTGGCACCCCGCTTCTGAAAGTTTGCCGACCCCTGATGTAGACATTCGGGTATATCTACGCTGCAATGAAATACCTGTAGCTGGCCCATATCAGCTGACTCAGCTTGCAGTGCTCAGGCTACAGGGCTGTTTAATTGTGGTATAGACATATGGGCTTGGGCTGGAGTCCAGGCTCTGGGACCCTATACCTCTCGCAGGATCCCAGAGCCCAAGCTTCAGCTTGAGCCATAAGGCTTGTCTACCCTGGCAATTTACAACTTTCTCGATCAGGGGTGTGAAAAAACATCCCCTGAGCGCAGCAAGTTTCAGCGCTGTAAAGCACCAGTGTAGACAGGGCACCAGCACTGGGAGCTACGCCTCTCATGGATTTTTTTAGAGCGCTGGGAGAGCTCTCTCACAGCGCTTTAGCGTTGCCAATGTAGACTAGCCCTTAATGTCTACACTGCAATTAAACAGCCCTGCAGCCCAAGCCCCATGAGCCCGTCAGCTGACACAGGCCAGCCATAGGTGTTTAATTGCAGTGTAGACGTACCCTCAGTTACAATCATCTTGTAACAATGGAAGGTAAAACCATTTTCAGACAAAAGCATGACCTTTAAGTTGACAGTAAATTTAATTGCTTTCAGTGATGGACCCCTGCACAAGTGGGAATGGAGGATGCTCACACATCTGTCAAAATGAGAGAGGATTTGCAAAGTGTGAGTGCCATCCTGGGTACTATCTTTCTGCAGACAGAAAGTCCTGTGGAGGTAAGAAGCTGCGAAAAAGACTATTTAATGGGGAAGAAGGGCATTATTTGGTATTATTTCAGTGGAACGGCACTTTTAATGGAAATGAGTAAATTGTGTGTGTGTGTGTGTGTATGTACTGTGTGTATAGAATATAATATTTTTCACACATGCACACACACACACACACACTATATATATATGCTGTTTTGTATTACACATCCATATGTGCAAGTGCATGCACACGGGTGTGTGTGAAAATATTATTTTATATACACACACACACACTAAATATAATATTTTCACACACACACCCGTGTGCATGCACTTGCACATATGGATGTGTAATACAAAACAGCAGTTCTATTTTATTTTTTGACTATCCCTAGGCCTCCAAAGGTTGTTTTAATAATGACAGTTATACGTTTTAATCCTTTAAGAAATTGTATTTACTGTTAATTGAATGAGGATCTATGGATAATCTGGCATTATTCACATGTGGTCCCTTTTGAAATAATGCCCCAGATGAAGATATTGGAAAATTGGTTCAGATAACACTCTGATCTAGATCAGTGACAACCTATTTAGAATTCAAACGGATTTTCAGCCAGGGAACTACTTTCATATTAATAAAGAAACCACTTTGTGGAGAGAAATCATTAAGGCTAAGAATTGCAAATATAAAAAATGATAGGCTTCCAAGTGGATTTTGAGAAAAATCTATGGTAGTTAGGTGTCTAAATCAATAAGATTTAGGCACCTAACTCCCCAAGGTTTCTTTGAAAATTCACATAATTTTGCCAAAATCTCCAGCTTGTGAAGTGACAGCTAATTAACAAATCTGAATAAAATCTTGGCAAGCTTTACACTGTGACAACTTTAGGGAAGCTGCCAAATCTTTCACCCTGAAAACTTCCACAAAGTAGCAAATGGTTTCTGTACAGCCCTGGGCCCCACTCTTGCAAAGGCACTGATCACGTGCATAGGGTTACATGCTGCTGTGCCCTAAAAGGGTCTTGGTGAGGAGCACAGAACTTCTCCTTACCCCAGCATACTTGGCTAATTACAAAATGTAACCTGGGAAAATTAAAATGAAATAGCCAGAAATGTAAACTTAGAAAGAAATCTGAGTTTCTTAGTTTTTGTTCTTGTGCAGCTATTCTCTACAAGGTCAGAACTTGGCTTTTTAGCATGAGGAATCTTGTTCATTATTCTGTGCTTGAAAGCAATCCTCCTCCTGCTCCTTTGGGTTTTCCAGCTGTGCGGAACTATATTCTTCTGTACTGGCACTTAATTTGCAGAGTTCAGATGGTTCGTTACAATGATGATGGGTCAGAGCACTTTGATGTGTCTGTAGAGGACCCCCCTTCCATGTGCATCTCTTCCCCTTTTCACAGGGAAGATGTGGAGTGCCCCTCCTTTGATCAGTGTAGCTATCTCTTAACTCAACTTTTGGATATGTCTACTCTGCACTGTGATTGCAGCATGCATAGACATACCTGAGCTAGCTTTAATCTAGTTCGTGTGAGTACCAATAGCATAGAAGCCACCACAACATGGGCTTTAGCTTGTGCTAGCTGCCCCACGTAAGTACCCATGATCCCAGATGGGTTCCTACAGCCTGCACTGAAGTCTGTGCTGCCCTGGCTTCACTGCTTTTGGTACTTATGCTAGTTAGATTAAAACTAGCTCAGGTATGTCTGTGTGTGCCACAATCACAGCCTCTGGTTGCAGTGTAGACATATGATGTATAGAGGGAGCTCTGCAGAGTTCAAGGGGTGGTGCAGCAGAGGAGGTGCTGGTCTCCATGGCACCATCCCATGCAGAAATCTTGGTGGGAGGATGTACAGTTCAGGACATATCCAAACCGATT
This sequence comes from Chrysemys picta bellii, assembly GCF_011386835.1. NCBI lineage: Eukaryota > Metazoa > Chordata > Testudines > Emydidae > Chrysemys > Chrysemys picta. The sequence goes on along the minus strand of NC_088799.1, from coordinate 17,326,416 downwards.
TGACACTGTCCGAGCAGTATAGATAATCAGGCGTCTCTTTTACCATTGGTTTAAAAGTAATAGGTATAAGGAGTGTGGTCTAGTGATGACAGCCTCAGGTGAAACGTGATATTATACATGTAAAGTATTATTTTGAAGGACGGTATTGTGGCTTCAGTGTTTGTGGAATTGCTCGGTGCTGCCTTGTCTACTAACCATAAGATGTTATTTCAATGGACGCTTCTGAAGACTTCTGTTTATATGAGCATGGAAGGGTATAACTTCTTTAAAATATCCCAACTGATCTCATTGCTGATCTTTCTTTTGCAGACATTGATGAGTGTGCAGAAGAGACAGCCAGGTGTGCTCATCGTTGTGTGAACACCCTAGGGTCCTTCACCTGTGTTTGTAATCCTGGCTTTGAGCTGGGGGCTGATGGAAAGCAGTGTTACCGTAAGTGAAAGTTTCACAGCAACGCATTTCAGGTGATCTTACCTGGATAATGCAGTACTTCAGTTTTAATGCAATCAGATTAGAACTCCTGGCAATAAAAAAGGATGCAAAAATTCAAGCTGAATATTCTTGCCTTCATCAGAAACACTGCTGCCATTTTGCAAATTTAGATATTCTTGAGCATGTATTTCAACCATTACTCCACTGCACACAGCCTCCTTGTTTTCAAAGGGCAAAAAGTTTACCTTCAAAAGGTAATAAATTATATGGTGGGTCTGATTCTGGAGTTACCCAAAGGCACATATGCATTTTACTGATGTTAAATGGAATTTATTCATTCTCACCCTCCTTTTTCTCATGCCCTGTACTTGATGCAAAGGGAAAACCCACATGGGAGCCTGACATGCTTGTCATCTCTTCGGATTTAGTCAGGACTCTCCTGACATTTAGAAAAGTGTATTGAGTAAAAAAGCAAGATCTATGACGATGAAAATAATCAAGGAACTAAGACTACCAAGGCTATTAAATTCCCAGTTGTCCTTCCTCAATCAGTGTTTAAATGCTTCACAGCTGGCTCTCTTAAACATCGTCTACTCAACAAACTAGTAACTTGCTCCCTGTGATGATAAGTGATCCTCAGGCTAACCTAAGGGGTAGATTTTAGATTAATAAAGGAGATGGGCTGGAAAAGTTTGTGTTTTTTATGGGTCTGCTCTCAGGAATGCTGTTGTAGACAAAAGCATGACTTGTTTTAGTGAAGAGGTAGGCAGTAACTGTTCAATCTAATGATGCTGGGCAGAGATTTTCAGCAGAATTTCCCACATACATTGCGCACTAGAGGTTAATACAATGTTTGGGGGTGGGGTTGTTCTATGCAATGTTTTAATGAGGGGGGAAAAGCAATTTCAAATCATACAAATAAAACTAAATACACAATTATTATCAAAACTGAAAAACTATTTGCGATACAAATGAGGAACAATGCGTATCACCATAGCAAAAAGAGATGCTACTGATACACAGAAAATTATATCTTATGTGAGCAGTATAAGGGGTCTAGACCACTCAGGTTCACCCTGGTTTTATGCAAAGATTTTTCTTATTAACTGACAAATCTTTGTGGAGCAGAAATCATTAAGGCTAAGAATTGCAAATATAAAAAATGATAGGCTTCCAAGTGGATTTTGAGAAAAATCTATGGTAGTTAGGTGCCTAAATCAATAAGATTTAGGCACCTAACTCCCCTTGTATACAACATTAAGAAAACAAATTAAAACAAAAATATTCTGAATCTGTTTTAGGTATTTATGTGGCCAGCATTACCATATTATCTTGAGCACCTCAGTCTTTAATGTATTTATCCTCACAACACCCATGTGAGACCAGGCAGTGCGATTAATCCCCATTTTACAGATGGAGAACTGAGGCACAGAGAGACTAAAGGCCCAAACCTTCAAAGGTATTTAGGTGCTTCACACCCATTGAAATGATGTGTCCAAGGTGACACAGTAATTGGAGCAAGGAATGGAATCCAGGTCTCCTGAGTCCCAGGGAACCCTTCCCCAGCCCCCAACCATCGTTCCTCTCTCTGAATAAATGGTCATACTTCTTACTATGAATCAGATATGGCCTTCTCTCTCTCCCCTCCCACCTGCACCAGCCAGTATTGCAGTCCCTGATCTCCTGAGCATAGGGACTGCTCAGGTAGTAGTGCAAGAAGGGACAAAGTGTAGGCACCATCACGCACCCACATATAAACACCAACCAGCTGACGTGGCTGGCCACAGAGGCAAGTATAAGCTGCACCTTTGTACAAGCTCTAACAGCAAGCACACACTCTCTCTACATGCTGAAATGCTCTAGCAGGCATGGCAGCTCCTTAAGACACAGTGCTTTCCAGTGCTCCTGCTGGGGTGTTGCAACTTGGATCACCCTCAAAATGGGGCCATGCTTAAAAGATGCAATCTGGCTGTATACTTAGAGTGGTGGATTATGATTCACCTTCATTCTACAGGTCTGCAAATGAAGGACATAGGTGGGCATGAGGATGTAAGGAGCTTCCCCTCCCATATGAGCCCTTCTACAGGGCCTGGGCAAAACTTTGTTGGGGAGCATAGTCCGTGTCCATGTTCTCTCGTGTTATGCAGCCACAAGGTGCCTGCAAAAAAACCGAGAAAGAGGCTGAGTGATGCCTGGGTCATGGCAGGGTGAAGGCATTCAGGCAGTGTAGCTGGAGTCTGTGTAGTCTTGGAGCCCCCAGGACAAATCCTGGAGAAATAAGTCTGAATTCCTTCTAAAAACTCCAGCTGCTGTGCACCTCCTTCCAAATGTCTCTAATGTACCAAAGAGTGCCAGGACAGCATGTTTCACGCATTCCTGGTTAGGCGAACGTTTGGGGCTACATTCCTGAGCTATGGTATTCTACATGAATATGAACATGAAAATACCTGTTGGAATAGTTTGAAAACTTATTCTCCCCCTGCCTGCTTTTGCTGGCTGTACCCTAAGAGCACCCTGTTTGAAATGAACAAAGCAAAACCCCGCCTTGGTGAGCCCTCTGTCTAATTCTCATGCTTCCTAGAATGCTCCCAATCTCTTCTTCTAGTGTGCAAGCTCACTGCCCTTGTTCAAAGTCTATGTAAAGTGCACCCGGGGATATGTATTTTGTGTACACTGGTGCAATAAACACTTTTCTGTAACCGTGGGCCAGCACCAAGTTATTCAGCACAAAGGTGAATATGATACAATGATTCAATGGAACATTGTTCAGTAGCCCCCAACATGCTCTTCTAACCTTTGCGTGGGTGAGTTTATATTTTCTTCTGCAGTGTTTAGCTTCCCAGCAATCAGTTTATGGACATATTGTATTCTCTAATTACTCTCCTTTTGTGCTTACTTATTAATATTCTTTTGATCATTTCCCTGGAAGGCATCGAAATGGAAATTGTCAATAGCTGCGAAAGCAACAATGGTGGTTGTTCTCATCACTGCGAGCACTCGACTGGTGGGCCTCACTGTTCTTGCAACCAGGGATATCTCCTTGATTTGGATGGGAAAACGTGCATAGGTAATACATGGTAAATGCGGCATCTCTTTCAAAGAGGGGAGAAGGTACACGTGGTCCATCAGAACAGAAAGGGAGATGGATGTGTAAGGGGAAGCCTAGAATAAAGCTCTCACTTTTGGAGGTGTCTGGTTTTTCCCCTTCCTCTTGTCCTTCCTTTTGGTATTTCAGTAAACTGGAGCTTGTCTAAACTTCCCATTCAATATTTCGACTTGGCCTATTGAGGGTTTGATGGGATTATTACTTAATGCTTCTACCTGCATTGAAAAATGACACCTCCATGAAATTGTTGTCAAGATGACCAAATTGTTCACAGCCCAAATTTATTTCCTGTCTCCTCAGGGATTAAAATTCCTTTTTCTAAGGTTTTCCATATTCCAAGCAACCAGGAGATGATCACCTCTAGTTGTGCACATTGGACTAATTTTCAAAAGTGATATGAGCCCACTTGGAGTCCACTTTGCAGTAGAGAAGTTCTTCAGCTCCTATCATGCTCATCCATTGTCAAGATTACACCTACTACTATGTGAGAAATTTCCCATGGGACGTGAAAGCAGGGAAATATTAGATGAGTAGGAAGAAAAATGTGGAGATCTGTGAAAGAGGCTGATAATGGAGAATTTTTAAAACAAGAAGGTCAATTCTGGACTGGATCCTGAAATGAACTGGGAGCCAGCTGGGTTAACAATGGGATTATGTAGCCTTGTTTTTTTGTGTGTATAAGAAGACAGGCAGCAGCATTCTACACATGCTGGAGCCTAGAGACGGGCTAAATGAGTACTCATAAAGAAGAAAGTTATCATGGTCAAGGTCAAGGTGAGGTGAGAGCATAGATGAAGCTTGCAGCAGAGCTGAGGAAGTGAAAAGGTGTTCTGACAGCAAAAATCTTTTTCATTGGCTGCAAGCTGCACTTTTCAAAATACACAATGAGCTTTTAATAGAACTAGGAGACAAGATATCATCTGAAATATTGCTGGGCAGCTTTGCTTGTGACATTTGCAGGAAAAGGAATACTCTTTGTTCAAATAATCTGCTTTAATCAATTTTGTGCTGACCTCTAGCCTCCATTGATTGATTACATTTTCTTTCTCCACTGTCTGGTGTGTACATTTCCTAATAATGGTGGTGCCCATTCCAAGGTTAATTGAGACACTGACCTTTCGCATCTGTGGCTGCTCATCTAGTTAATGGTCAAAAGCATTTTGCAAACTCAGCGTTGACAGGCTACCTCTTGAATCCCCACTTAATAGCTCAAAACACTGAAAGGGCTGAGATCAGCTGAGAGCCTGCAGTTAAATGATAGCAGCTTGATTCTTGTTTCCGTTAATCGGGACAACAGTTTTTGACCACATAAATTTCCCTGCTTATACAAGACACAATGAGATGGTGGCAAGTTGAGTATCAAAAAGTAAAATTGCTTATAAATATGTATCTTCTTCTCTGAGGGCTTGTCTAAACTTACGCGCTGGTTCTGCGGCAGGCAATCGAACTTCTGGGTTCGATTTATCGCGTCTTGTCTGGACGCGATAAATCGAACTCAGAAGTGCTCCCCGTCGACTCCGGTAATCCTGCTCGCCGCGAGGAGTACGCGGAGTCGACGGGGGAGCCTGCCTGCCGGGTCTGGACCGCGGTAAGTTCGAACTAAGGTACGTCAACTTCAGCTACGTTATTCACGTAGCTCAAGTTGCGTACCTTAGTTCGATTTGGGGGTTTAGTGTAGACCAAGCCTGAGAATGCTTTGTTGAACCAAAGGTTTCTGTTCACTGCTGTCTATTTTATGTCATAACAGGCCTGAGGATTGAAAATATTCATATGAAAAATTATCAGCTGGAGATTAATAGTGAAGAGATGCTAGTTATATGCTAGGGTGATTGAGTTGCTGTTGTTTTATTGGTATTTTGGTAACACATAGGAGCCCCCCCCATGGATCAGAATGCCAGTCCTGGACCAGTTCTAGATGCTGTACAAATATAGAATAAGCCCCTGTGACAAAATGTAGGCAACACCTGTTCTTAATATGTGGCAGTGTTCTTGTAGACAGCCCTGTCTGAAGGTTTAAAAAAAATTGAGATGGGGGAGGTGATAAATAAGACACAGAAAAACTGGCCACTGATGTACATTCTCTTTTCTATCTAAATTACAAAACCGTGAGGGCTAAAATGACCGAGAGTGCATTAATAACAGTTTTTTAAAGTAGATTCATTTCACGAGTCAGATGAGCAGGTTGTCTGTTCAGCACAATCTGTGTTTGAATTGCCACCAGGAAGCCTAACTGAACCCCCCCCCCCCTTTCTTCCATCAGACTTGGATGAATGTGAGTCCAGCGAGGCCTGCTGTTCCCAGTTCTGCATCAACTACATTGGAGGCTACGAGTGCAGCTGCAAGGCAGGGTTCCAGCTTAACACCGATGGCTGCGTATGTGATGGTAAACGGCTTAACACTGTTGGCTAAGGCTGACTCAGAGCACAAAAGGAAAAAAAGATTTCAAGCGTTTCGTAGCAATTTCCCTACTAAGAGAGCGTGGCAACAAATACTGCTTTGTTGATAGGATTTTAGCACTGTTTCCATTTTATAACAGTGGGGTGCAGTAGTGACTCAGGGTTGCATACAGATAGGCCCCTAAGCAGGAGCACAAGAGATGAGTCAACATAGAAGGAGCCTTTTCCCCTTCCCCCATGCACATGATACATGAACATGTCATAAAAGATGATTGCCTTAGTAATCTTACATGAAGGGTGAAGCCCAATATTTGGAGGTTTGGCTAAACCCTAGAAGTTGGGATACATGTCCAGAATTCTTGGACCTACATAGCGGTGCTGTATTTCTGGTGCTTCTAGCTGAGCCATAAATATGGCAAGAATAGCCTCTTCCCTCATGCACTTATGGTGAGAACTGGGGAGCACAAAGAATGGGAAAACAATTAAACAACGTTTTCCAGATCTCCAGAATGAGTTTTAAATTTTGGACAAAGATTCAGGTAGGCTCTTGCTTTATCCAAACCTGTCACTAGTTACCATTAATATTTGTTTTCCAGATGTGGATGAGTGTCTTGGTGACAATGCCAGCTGTGACCAAATCTGCGTTAATTCCCTGGGGTCATATGAGTGCATGTGTAGAGAAGGCTACAGACTTAATCTCAATAGACATTCCTGCATCTGTAAGTTATTGTAAAGCTTGAAGACAATTAAACACTTCTCACCAATTTAGAACGTGACTTTAGAGTCAAGATTTCTAAAAGAGACTAGAGATTTTGGGTGCCCAACTTGAGACACCTTAAAGGTAGCGAAGCCAAGCCATATGAAGCATGTAGGTCCCATGTGAGCCCTCAAAATAGTGGCTTGGCCATCAGATTAATGGAAGATGTGTGGCTAAATTTACTGCACTGCTCTCAAAATCTCAACCTATTTTATTTTGACAAATTAATATTGCTCTTATTTCAATTATATTAAGAAGATAGGCATCACATAAAAAAATACAGAGATTCAAATTCTGCTCTGTTAAACCAGTGAAAATCCAGAATATCCCCACTGAAGTCAATGGAGTGACTCTGGATTTCTACCAGTGTAACTAGGACAGAGTTTGGTCCAATGACTGCTCATTTAATAATCTAGTTTAATCATTGACTAAACTATGGGAGGGAGCTTGATATTTATATCCAACTGAAAAAAAAACAGCTAATTGTATATTCTTGTAGTGCTGAATTTTCAGCTTTTCATCTGTTTTAGAGCAAGGCCCAGAACAAAAATCTGTAAATTGAGCAGCAGATCTAAATTCAAACTTGTAATGTTTACAACGTGATCGAAATACTCCCAGATTTGGGGGAGGGAAGGGGCAGGCAGCAAGGGGATGGGGCATGTAATTCCAGGTTTGAACTTCAGCATGCTCAAATTTGGCCCAATATAGGGTATATCTACAGTGCAATCAGAGTGGGGACTGCAGCATGTGTAATCAGACAGGGCCGGCTCCGGGCACCAGCGAAGAAAGCAGGCGCCTGGGGCGGCCAATAGAAAGGGGCGGCAGACGGTCCGTTGTTGGAACGGCACGTCCGGGGCGGCGGCGGCAGCACTTCAGAGGCAGCTCAATTGGTCCACTTCAGTCTTCTGCGGCAATTCGGTGGCGGGTCCTTCACTCCCTGTCTTCCTCTTCGGCAGCACTTTGGCGGTAACCCAATCTTTTTTTTTTTTTCCTCCGCCGCTTGGGGCGGCAAAAAAGCTGGAGCCGGCCCTGAGTCAGACCCAAGCTAGCTTTAATCTAGTTAGCTCAAGTAAGAATAGCAGTGAAGCCACAGCAGCACAGGCAGCAGAATGATCTGTACAAGCCCTCCCAGAGCCCTGCATATGTCTTTAAGGGGCAAGCTTGTGCTGCTGCCCGTGCTTCTCCAGCTTTACGGCTATTGTTAGTCAAACTAACTAGATCAAAGCTAGTTTGGGTATGTCTAACGTACTGCAGTCACACTTTGATTGCAATGTAGACATACCCATAGAGATACTGTTGGTTTGAGCTGCAGACTTATCCAACCCCAGATTCAGAGTTTAGATCTAGGGTTTTAGATGAGGCTCAGTTGTTCTTTCCTCTCTTTTTTTCTGCTAATATGTACTCCATTAATATGAATAATAAAACAGATCAAGTGTGACTATTTTATGTACGGTACATTTTAAATAATATCGGTCTGACTCGAAAAATCTAACGCACAAAAAGCGTAAAAGGAAGACTGAACTCCGGAGTGGTAAGATGAAGCTCTGAAGCTGGCTCTGTGTTCTTAGCACTAGAGGATGATGAACTGGAGGAGGAGGAAGAAGAGAAACTGGAGATCGCTAGGATTCCAGGTCTTCGGTTCAGAAGACCTCCTCAGCTGCTTCATTATGCTGCTGCACTTGGCGCCTTCTATGAGGATGAGGACAAAGATGTACGAGGAGAACTCACTCTCATGCGTAAAGTTGGTAAGTAAATTAAAAGATTGTAGTTTTTTAGGAGTGAAAACATATGGTGGTCATAGCCAGCAGCTTTGTGAAGGATGGAGATTCTCTAGGGTGGGAAAGAGATCTTGAGGGGAGAATGAACAGAGCCAGAAAGACTGGAGCTGACATGAGGTCAGACAACAAGACAGAGGGCCAAATTCTGGGGCGAAGAGGGTTGCCTTCAGAGGATGTTGCAAGGAAGTGTGCTAGCCAAAGACAGGTTCCCTGAATCATTCTGAAGGCTGAGGGTGGCTTCAGTCAGAATGGCTATGGGGGAAACACGATTGCCAATAGCCCTGACTGCTACCTCAGAAGGGGGCAATATTCTCCGCAGTGCCGGTGCTGCTGGACTCCAGCCTCACAGAAAATCTAGATCTGGGGTCGGCAACGTTTGGCACGCGGCTCGCCCAGGGTAAGCACCCTGGCGGGCCGGGCCAGTTTTATTTACCTGCTGACGCGGCAGGTTCGGCCGATCGCGGCCCCCACTGGCCGCGGTTCGCCGTCCCGGGCCAATGAGGGCAGCGAGAAGCCGCGGCTAGCACATCGCTCGCCCGCGCTGCTTCTCGCCGCCCCCATTGGCCCGGGACGGCGAACCGCAGCCAGTGGGGGCCGCGACTGGCCGAACCTGCCGCGTCAGCAGGTAAATAAAACTGGCCCGGCCCGCCAGGGTGCTTACCCTGTCGAGCCGCGTGCCGAACGTTGCCGACCCCTGATCTAGATAAAGAAATGTAACGGCTGAATATTTTGTGCAGTGTATGTGGGAAGGAATGATGGTATTGATCTGGTCATAAACCTGAATAGTCAGTGTGTGTGTAACCATAGAAACGTACACATGCCATGCCATGTATTTGCCTGAACAAGTGTGTATCCAACCTGGAAGTTACCTGAGACTCAACATCCATGTTGTTCCAGCCAAGTAAGAAGGCTTGGTCATTATAATATAGACTCAAAAGCACTATGCTTTCTTTTTGGTGGATGCATTACTTGCTCATAGTGAGAGGACAATTTTTTTTTTTTGGTATGGTATCATTTTTGTAATTGCAATGTCTAATTACACTTCAGAGGGACTTTGTTCCACAGCCAAAATTCAGGGGCTAGTCCTGGCTTTAATCAAACAATTAAGTTTTATTTATAAAAAAAAAAGATGAAACTTCCAAAAATGATGTGATGTTTAACTTGCATTTAAACAGAAAGCAGATACACTAGAAGAAAGAGTAAAGCAGCAGCCAGTCATCCATAGCAAGTTATTGTGAGACTGACAAGCAATATAGCCACATGAAAAATTAACAGCATAGGCACCAAGTCTAATATTGATTGCCCAGTGTTGGTGTTTTTTTCCACTATTGAACCTATGTCTTTTTAGGGGGTTGTAACTTGGTATCTGAGCTGCTGCACTTTTCCCAAGGCTGATGTAGGGTGCCAAGATTGGCTGCTCTGATACCTTAAAGGTGGCAGTGATAGAAGAAAGAAAATATCTTTTAACGTTTACAATTTTTTAAAATTCTCAAATATAAAATTATTTTTTCCTAGTTTTAAAAGTCTTTTTGTGCTGTGCTCTATATTTTAACAAAACAGCCTGTCAAAAAATGTCCTGTTGCAAGCTGTTAGACTGTACGATAGGTCTAGTGGCTTTTACTAAATTTTTAAAGTAAACATGGTAACCTTTTCAATGGCACTTTGCATACGGATATTTAGGTCTGATTTTTCAAAATTGTTCTCAGAGGCAGCTCCTGAATTCTGAACATTTTTGAAAATCTGACCACCTACTCAAGTTCCTCAATGGAAGCTGTTGGGTATTGATTGGCTTAGAAAATCTGGCCTTACATATAAAATAACAGATGAAAAACAAGCAACACTGACTTAATATTAGCTGAAGGATCCTGTCAACTTCATTTTAAACACTCATCGAAATCCCCTTCCAAAAAAGACTCTTGTCATATCCCTCAAACCTCCTGAGAGGACAGGCTGATTAAATGGATATGCTAGTAATATAAAGCAGATATTTCAACCAGGGGCAAGTTTTTTACCCTCAGCCTATGATAAACACTATGTAGAAGGCAAGCTTGTACTTGCAAGTGTGTGTGGATTTGAAGGGGGTGTGTATGTGTGTGACAGAGAGAGAGAGTTAGAAAAACAAATACATTTTCATGTAAATAAAATGCTTACTTATAATCACAAACAAAAAGGAGATGATAAACTTTCCTAGAATAATTTAAACTTTGCTCTTGGAATATAATTGTGAGTATATTGATAATATATAGGACAGCTTCCAGCTGCTGTAATGTGAAAAGAGGGGTTTGGAGAGGTGGCAAAAGATATCCTCTCTCAAGAAATCCTGTTGAAAAGAGGTGGTAGTTGATGTGAGCCGATCCTCCTAAAAACAAAAACATTTGCTCTTCAGAAGTATTTTCTTAAGACCTCTCTGGCAGGGATTTACAGTATCATGAGGGATGAGCAGCAGGGAGCCCAACTTTCCTTTGTTAAGCTACAGAATTTTAAGAGGGGAACTTCAGGACCTCATCCAGCATCTCCGGGGCTTACATCATATCCTGAAGAACAACAGATTTGGACACTGGTTGGGCAGTGGTGGAGCTGATTTCCAGTGTTGAGAGCCCTTCACCAAGAATGCCCTGCCAGCAAAAGCCCATCATGTTTAAACTTGAGGACTCTTCTTGTCAAGACAAAACACGTTGACATTTGGGAAGATCCATCAACAACACCAATGCTGCTTTCTTTAGATTGACAGTGCTCCATGGATTTCCTTCTTTCCACTATGTATTTGGAATGATAGTGAACAAGTTAAAGCTTATTAGTCGAACGAGCATGTTCCTGTGCTCACTGAGCCTTCTGTGCTTTTCCATTTCAGTTTGCCTGGATAACACCTTTGGCAATGATTGTAGCCTGAGCTGTGATGACTGTATAAATGGAGGCAAATGTAACAGTGAAAACAGTGGCTGCATCTGTTCACCTGGGTGGACTGGACTTATATGTAATGAAAGTAAGTACTGTATGTTCGGACAACATCCTACAGTTAGTGGGTCCTTGCCCTATAGCACTGGCCTGTCAAATCCATAAGAAGCAGAAAAAAGTCTGCTCTTTGCTTTTGAGCTGAAAAGCTGTTTACGGAATAGAACTGCCTCACTGAAAGATCGCATTTGCAACATTTAATTACAGGTGAGGCAGATACAGCAGCATCTTAACCTGATAGGCCCCCATGTCCTATGTGGCACATTAAGCCTAAAATATAAAAGAGGGACTCTGAATTATGCATCAGGAAACTTAGAATTATGAAGTATTGCCACACCCAATCCAGTAAAGTGCAATCAGTACAATATCCCTTGTTTGTCTTCGAGTAATTGCATATGTCCATTACAGCAAGCGTTGTGCACTTGGTGCATCAGTACCAGAGAGTTTTCCTTAGCGGTGCCCATAGGTACCCACAGGCCTGCACCCTGGTGCTCCTCATGCTCCAAGATCAGGGTATAAAGGGCAGAACCCCCATGCCCAACCTTCAGATTCTTCTTACAATCCATGGTCTGTGGTTAAAGCACTCTGCCTGTTGTTCCTCTGGGAATGTGCAGTTAGTATTTTTTGCTTGTTAGTGGTACTCATTATTGTGTCCTCAAGCCCTTCTTTCTTTCTTTCTTTCTTTCTTTCTTTCTTTCTTAGCGCTCTAACTAGCTGGCTCAGGGGTGAAAAATCACCTGCCTGAGCGCAGCAAGTCTGAGCGCTTTAAAGTGCTAGTGTGGATAGGCACCGAGCGCTGGGAGCTAATCCCCTTGTGGAGGTGGATTACCAGAAGTGCTGGGAGAGCTCTCTCTCAGCACTCGTGCACGACCACACTCGCACTTGAAAGCGCTGCCACGGGAGCGTTCCCGCAACAGCGCTTTGAAGTTTCCAGTGTAGCCATGCCCTTAGTCAAGACACTCTTGGAAGAGACATAAGTGCTCAGAGCCCTCTGAGGCTCCCAAGCCAAACAAGGGGATGGCTTCCACATAGTCAAGGTCCTTGGTTCAGGATTCTTTGACCTCACAGGCTTGCCACTCAGGTACCGAAGGGAGAGACCTTCCTGGTACCATTCCCTACTGGCTCGATCAGGGCAGAGCCATTGATTCTGGTTCTCAAGCCAGATATGTTGAGGCTGCCTGCTTCCTCAGAGTAGGTGCTGGAGCCATCACCCATGACCATAACTGGGAAAAGACTTATCTCAGTACCAACCAGCCCAGAGGCCTACACAGCTGAGGAATATCTCCTGTACTGAACCAGCTCCATCAATGGCCCTACTGGGTTCCATGGGGGATGCCTATGAGTCTAGATCATTATCTTTGCTATATTACACAAACTGGTCCCTGAGAAGTGAAGCCCCTTTGCCTGGTACTAGCAATCGTCTGGAAGTCTGTATTCATGTCCTACGCAGAACAAATGAGAGGGCAACCCGTAACAGCCCAACAGCTGTCCAAGTGGATCACTAATTGTATCGTCATGTTTTACAGTGCCAAGGGTGTTACCCCTCTGGAAAAGTTGTCTGCACATTCAGCTCACTGAACATCCATGGCATTTGTGAGTAATGTCCCAGTTGTGGGCATTTGCAGAATGGCAACGTGGTCCACAGTCTACACCTTTGCTAGATATTACGCAATTATTAAACAAGGGAATGCTAATGTAGGAAAAGCAGTTCTGCAGTTCCTCTTCTGATAAAACTCCTAGCACCGCTTCCATTGAAACTGCTTGAGAGTCACTTAGTGTAATGGACATATGCAATCACTCAAAGAAGAGAGAATGGTTAATCGCCTTTCATAACTCTTGTTCACCAAGATATGTTGCATACGTCCATTATGTGACTCACCCTCCTTCCACAACACATCAGAGCCTTTAATCTAAGAGTCCAGTACAAAGGATCTGAAGGGTGAGCAGGGTGCATTTGCCCTTTATACCCTCAGCTCAGAGCACTAGGACACAGACGGGGCTGCCCAGCATGGCCACCCCTACCTTTTTTTCTAGGGCTAGCAGAAACTCTCCAGCACCAGTGCACAAGACATGCACACCCCTGGTGTAATGAATATATACAACAAATCTTGAAGAACAACATATATGAAAGGTGAGTAACCATTCTTTATGTGTTTGTTTTTATATCAAGTCCCATTCATTTTATACACTGTCCCCAAAATACTAATGTGCTGCAGTGGGTCTATGCTGTAGTCCATTCCTCTCTTGACTCTTTTTCAAAGATCTCTTTTGGCAGAGAGTACTGCTGTTTGGGTTGATGCAGAAAGTAAATATGGTTTGTCCAGTTGTCCCTTTATGGTAGCCCAGACAAGCTATCCCAGTCTTTTATTGTGTTGGTGGACTTGTGACTATTTTTATGAATTTTCTTGTTTATTTACCATACTATATGGGAGTTGTTTTTAGTAGCAGAATTTTTAATGCTCAGAATTCTCTAACTGAATCTGGTTGATAAGCTAGTGCCCTTTATATGGAAGTGATGTTACAAGAGATTCTCTTTTTTTTCTTGTCTCTGCCTCCTGGTAAAAGAACTTTCATGCTCTGTCAGGGTAGGTACATAGGGATGAGGAGAAACCAAATGGATAGGTAGAATGCTCATTTCTTAATGTACCCTACATATTTTCTTTATCTATGTAAAGCCAGTCAGAGCTTGTGCTTTCATCAATGGAGTTTTCACATTGTGGTGGTTCTTATGGACCCATAATGGTGTCATGGGGAAAGAAAAGGTGACAGAAAGTTACTGGAAGAGAGAAAATTTTGCAATCCTAATGACAGTGGGGCGGGTTCCTAGGATTGATCAACTGCGAGTTTGATTAGCATGGACTGGGGCACCATGATGGAATGAGAGCAAAAAAGATTAAACTGTGATAGTTTCTAGTTTTGCTATGCATCATAGCTAGAGTTCATAAGCCACTGTGGTGTCTTTTGGCTCTCAAATTGGGATGTTTTACCTATATTCATAATGTAATAAAGTTGCTCGGGCATAAACTGTAAACTGTGTGAGGCAGGACCCATGCTCTCTACTGCCCTTTACAAATAATATACTTACAAAGGATTTTCATGTATTTAATCCAATGGAATTTTTTTCTATCTTTAAAAAGAATACAGAATTGTGGAACTGGGTTATTGGCCAAATCCTCATCCCACTGAAGGCAATGTTGGTAATGATAATTTGCCCTGTATGGATCAATGGAAAATACAGGATTTGGCCCTCTATGAATATCAATTTTTTTTTCTCCCTTTCTCTTTTTTAATACCAGCATAGATCACAGTTTTTAGGGAAGCTAATAGTTGGGCAAATGAGGAGCTAAATTTCCATAATAATGAATGAAAGAAAACTGGATGAAAATTAATGCTGAATCTCGGGTTTCTTAATGTGTGTTGATAAAATGTCAATTAAGTCAGTTACTGAAGATAATCCCAGCAAGTGTATTTACCCAACTCAAACTGAAAATAATGGAGCTCTGCTCTTTTACAAAAATTGTTTTCTGCTAGAACAATCACAGCTTTACCAAATGGAGTCAGCGTGTCTCTGGAAGATCAGCGAATCTAACTTATTTAGCTAATGGCAGCAATATGTCTTCTAAATAATTACCTCCAAATTTTCAAAACTTTTGAGCCTGGTAACTCTCATTTATAGTCAGTGGGAGTTAAACCCCATGCGTAGCTTTTTTTTTTTAAGATGCCAGGGATTGCATTTAGCTAAAAGACACATTTCCCATCAGATATTTGAGTTTTGTTACTTCAGCTGTCATTTTTCAATAACCTCCATGGAGACAGATATTATTGTATATGGAAACGAGAGTGACACGGCATCATTTGTGGGTTGCTTGACCAAAGTAGTTCTTTAATTGCTCGGTGTCATTCTGATGACTGAAGCATTATTTCACTTTGCTTCTAATGCAGTGAAGAGATTATGTAGCCCATTCATCGTCTGCTTTCTTTGCAGCTTGCTCCCCTGGGACTTATGGGAAACATTGTAATAGCATTTGTAAGTGTCAGAATGGAGGCTCATGCGACCATGTAACCGGACAATGTCACTGCCCACCGGGAATTAATGGACAGATTTGTGAGGATGGTATGATTTCTGTTGTTTAATTATGTACAACTGCTGTCTGGGAGTCTTGTGATTTGCCATTATTCTTATTTTTATTTATTTGTACTATGGTAGATCTTAAGGGTCACAAGTGAGATAGGTCCCCATTGCTCTAGGGAAAAGCTTGCTATCTAAATAATAGGACAGGCAAAGGGTGGGAGAGAGAAGCTGATATCTCCATTTTCGGGATGGCAAACTGAGGCACAAAGAAATTAAGTGACTTTTCCAAAGTCAAATAGGAAGACTGTGGCAGAGCCAGGTATCAGACCCAGATCTCCCAAATCCTGGTCCAGTAACTTACCCAGAAGACCATCCTTTTTCCTCAATATATTTGCTGTAGAAAGTATGCCAAGAGAAGCTGGCATGGTATTTTATAGCAAAAGCTTGGTACTGTATTGCCCATCAATTGCTGTGTTTATTTGTACACCCTCTAGGCTGTCCAAAAGGATTCTTTGGGAAGAACTGTAACAAGAAATGTAACTGTGCCAACAATGGCTATTGCCATAGACTCTATGGAGCCTGTCTGTGTGACCCAGGGTTATATGGTCGTTTCTGCCATCTAAGTAAGTCTCAATGATTTTTCTAAACTATTTATTTAAAACATGCAGGGCTCATTAGGAGTAAAAAGTCTCTCAACACATTTCTACAAGGATGTAATTCAACAGGTTATGTAACAATGTATAGCCCAATGTGCTTAAGTTTGGCTCGTGCTTAAGTGCCTTGCTAATTCAGGGCATATAACAGCAGATAATGTTTAACAAGCCCATGGAAGTGTTGTGTAATTTTCACTGATCTTTACACTTAGAGCTGGGACCAAATCATGGGTAAAGGCTAGGGCTAGATTTAGTGTTGGAGCAGGTATGTGGTTAGGTTTAGCTTCAGGCTGGGTCAAATAATGAGTTAGTATTCCTGGGATACTGTTAGATTTGGGCCAGGTCATGGGCCTGACTAAGGTTAAGGTTGGGGCTAGATTGTGGGGCCTGACTCAGGTTGGGGTTGGGATTGGGATTGGGATTGGTGGATGGCCCAAGGCTAGAGATAGGGTTGGTACCAGGTCATGTACAAATCTGAGTTAGAGTTAGTGCCATCTGGTGACTAGGTTTAGGGTTGGGGCTGGCCGGTGGCCCCTGAGCAGGGTTAGTATCAAGGCCAGAGTTAGGGTTGGGCCCTGGGTCAGGGCTGGCTGGTGGGGTAGGGCTGGCGTTTGTCTGGAGCTGGAACTAGAGATGGTAGAAAACCAAAAAATATTTCTTGAGAACTTTCAATATTTCAGAATTATTTTCATCTATTGGTATTTAAAACAGAACCATTTTTTACTAAAATAAAGGGTTTTCTTTTTTTGAAACTGCTTTTTTTTATCTTACCTCATCACTACATTGACCAAACAAAACTGGTTCTTCCACCCCCAAAAAACCAAACTCCCAAAGAACAAAGACCAGCGACTGACCACAGGGAAAGAAGAGGGGCACAATGACTGAGCACTGGAAGGAGAAGAGAAGCAGAGTAACCAACAGTCAAAAACAATAAAGGTGAAAGGTACAGTGACCAACAGCTGAACTAGGGTGACGAGATGTCCCGATTTTATAGGGACAGTCCTGATTTTTTGGGTCTTTTTCTTATATAGGCTCCTATTTCCTCCCCGACCCCCTGTCCCAATTTTTCACACTTGCTGTCTGGTCACCCTAAGCTGAACTCAGAAAAGAAAGAAAGTTCCAATGGCTGAGAGCTGAACAAACACAAAATAATTAAGACTTAACAACTGAACATAAAAAAAAAAGTAGAGAAATACGGTGATGGAACACATGTAAAGAAGAAAGAGAACGCTAATGATAACAGAACAGATGTGAAAAGAGAAGAAAGAGAAGATGACCAATTACTGAAGGCGAAGAAGACCAATGTCTGATGAAGCGGGTATTCACCCACGAAAGCTCATGCTCCAATACGTCTGTTAGTCTATAAGGTGCCACAGGACTCTTTGTTGCTTTTTACAGATTCAGACTAACAAGGCTACCCCTCTGATACAGTGAAAATAAAGACTGCCAAGTGAGAGAATGAAAAATGAAAAACAAACAGGCTATTTTTGTCATGTAAAGTTTCTGGGTTTTTTTTAAATAGAAAAATGGGAAAAATTACCAGTACTTTTTCATTAAAACTTTCATTTTTGACCCAAAATAAGTTTTGTTCAAAAGCTCTACTTTTGAACATTTCTGATTATTACATTCACTTCACATTGCCCAAAATAAAACGAGTTTGTTAATACAAGAATTATGTAAACTGTATTTTACACACACACATGCTCATGTGTACACACCTGAGTGCTTGTGTATGTATCTATTTGCTCAGAAGTACAGTGATAGCACTCTCTGCAGATCTGTGTGTAGACATTCTAAAAGAAGTCATGTGTAATTGCAAAATTAACAATTCCATTTAATCTGATTGCAGCTTGTCCCAAGTGGACCTTTGGAGCTGGCTGTTCAGAAGAATGTCAGTGTGTCAAGGAGAACACTCTGGTATGCAATGCCAGAAATGGTACTTGCACCTGCAAACCAGGTTATCAAGGGAACAAGTGCCAGAAAGGTATAATCTACCACTGATCCTCTTCTTTCTGGAAAGTCCTGTTTCTCTTTATTACATCTCATTGCTCCTCTCACATGCAGTTTTGCATTGCACCAAACTCTAATGTAGTCTGCCAGTTGTTTCTCTGTATTTTTCTTACTGCGGAGCCAAGTGGACAGTTGGCTTTATTGAAGTTGCAGGAGTATAAATGAGGGTAGAATCTGCCCAGCTGTTTTAACCTGAGCAACTGGCACTTGGGATGGAAACCTGACATAATTGAAGATAATAGTTTTGCTATTGACTTCAATAGGGTCAAGATTTTAGCCCAGGGTTTTTTTACACAGACAGTGATTTTAGAGCCCCAAGCTGTATTTTGAGGCAGCTGAACTTTTTGTGAATGATTGTGGCAATGTGCTACTAGATCGGTTTTGCAGCTTTTTAATTTCTCCCTTTGTAGTTTTTGTGGATAGTGCAAAGGAAACTGTATTCTACAGTCACATTTGAGTGTCTTCATAATCGTCTGTGGACAGTTAATGCAGTAATGCAATAAAGATACTTGCTTCACATTCCCCCTTGAATTCTTATGCCACAGAGCAACTGGTAGTATTTTGATGGGGTGGGTGGGGAATAATAATACTGATAGCTATTAAATATCCTTAGTCCTCTTGGCTAAGGATCTAATCAAAATATACCCATTCTTCCACCTCTGAACTCTGTACAAAGGCACCCAAGCAGAAGAGCATATGAAGGCAAGCGTTTTCGGGTATCAGAAGTAATAGCATCAAGAGAATAAGTAGACTGAATTATACAGGCACTTTCAGCAGCTGTTTCTCATGAATTCAAGCAATTTGTGTGCTTTGTTCTCTGGTATCAGCTAAGTCTGTTGTTGTTGTTACTACTATAATTATTTGTTTTTAATGTAGTAATTCCGGAGGCCCCAATCATGGATTAGAGCCCCATTGTATAGGCACTACACAGTGAGACAAAATGTAGTGGAAAGTGTACTCTGAGGGTCAAATTCTCCTCTCACACCACTTGCAACTCTACTGAACTGCTGCACTGGTTAAGTGACAGGAAATTAGGACTGTATTCTGCCCTTGATCGTATGCACAAAACTCCCACTGATGTCAGTAAGTGATGCATGGGAGTATCACAGAGCAGAAATTGTCCCTTTGACTCTTTTGTTCTGTTCTACTGTTATGAAAACCCTCTGCTGTGCTAATCTTAGGCTGACATTGAAATCTGTATTTAAACATGTCCTTATCCAGTATGTGACTGTGTATTTTGGATGGTGTTTGGAGGGCATCCCATGTGTAATGACCCCTTCTGTGTTTAATGTAAATGTTTAAATTTATGCAATAGTGAACACAGCTAGATTATCAATTATATTTCCTTTTAATGTTTGCATTTCTATGTCAAATATCTTTTCTGCCAAATTATCTAGCGACTCTTGTTTCAATTTTCTCAGCAACTCCTTGTTCTAACATACGTTCTTTGTGCACTCAAATTTTTCAGAGTGTACGCCTGGCTTTTATGGAGCTGGCTGTAAGCTGAAGTGCAACTGTCCTGTTGATGCTTTATGTGACCAGGAGACTGGAGACTGCAAGCATCTGTGCCCACCAGGTTTCCATGGAGAAAGGTGCCATTTATGTAGGTACCTGGATGCATATTTCAAAGGGAGGTGTAAAAGTGGATTGAGAAATTCAGCCCTGGGAAACCCAAGTTCAGATACCAAAATTCTAGGTAGTATGCGAAATTGTTACTGACACAAGTAGGTATGCCAATTGTAGCCATTGAAGCCAATTGTAGTTGTGTATACTGATGCCAGTGGTAAATTTGACCTCTGGTGTATGATGGTGGTGATGGGCTCAGGTACTAGGGCATCTAGGCAGCATAATCGATCATCAGACCTGGAGAGAGTCACTTTCCGACTTTCTAGACTGGGAGTGAATGTTAGTTCTGTGGCAGATTATGGGTATAGGAAAGAGCACAGAGCTTGGAGAAGTGAAGTGGAGATTCTGTTCCTCCTTTCATTTGAAATGCAATAAGTGCTGAATATATTGCATCAGCTAAAGCCTACAGACTCCCACTGGTATGGGAAATGAGTGGAAAATATAAACAAATAATGTAGCAGCTCATTTTAATCCCTGAACAAGAGGCTGGTTCTCTGTCCAATGACATTCTTCCAGAGATGGACAATTGGAAGGAAGTGCAGGATCATCCTGCCTGCCACCTAAAATGAGGATAAAAGATTGAGGATCGTTAAGAATACTTATAATGGCTCCAAGTAACTTAATATTTCCTTTTAAAGCTTCAGGCCTAGATTTTCCAGAGTTTTATTGCACAGTTAATTAAAGATCACAAATCACTGAGACACTGGCACTAAAATAGATCACTCTATAGCAGTGCTACCTAGATTAAAATTGCTGTTGGCGATGTTTTCTAACACTTCAGAATGTTTTGTTATGATAACCACACTCCACATCCTCTGGCTTCTTTTGAACAGCCTGTAGCCCAGGGAAGTTTGGTGTGAACTGCGGGCAGAGCTGTGGCTGTGTAGGAGTACTATGCGACTCAAAGACTGGACACTGCATGTGCCCTGCTGGCAGAACAGGTGCCGCATGTGATCAAGGTATGCTTAATGCTTGGATAGATCATTGTGCAGAGAACTCCAAGCCTTATCCTTTGCGGAGTTGGAATGGGGAGACTGGGAAGAAGTTAAATAATTCTAGTCTCCATAAAAACTGGAACAAGGTAACACCTTCTATCTGCAGAATGGACAAGCTCATGTATCCATGTGGACTTCATCCAAACTCCATGGAATCCACTCCAAAGCAGTAGGCAGGGCCGGCTCTAGGCACCAGCGCTCCAAGCATGTGCATGGGGCAGCACTTTCTAAGGGGCAGCACTCCGGCTCCTTTTTTTTTTTTTGCTTGGGGCGCAAAAAGCCGGGAGCCGGCCCTGAGCGGAGGTGAGCTGTGGTGGTGGGGGGCGCGGGGAGGGACGCAGGAAGTAACCGGGGGGGGGCAGAGGAACCGCTCCCCCCCAGCTCACCTCCGCTCCACTGCCGCCTGCTCCCCTGAGTGCGCCGCCGCTCCGCTTCTCACCCCTCCCTCCCAGGCTTGCCGAGCGAATCAGCTGTTTTGCAGCAAGCCTGGGAAGGAGCGGGGAGAAGCGGAGCGGCGGCAGCGTGCTCAGGGGAGCAGGCAGAGCGGAGGTGAGCTGCAGCGGTGGGGGGCATGGGGAGGGCCGCAGGAAGTAAGCCTGTGGGGGAGGCAGAGGAACCGTTCCCCCCCCCCAGCTCACCTCCGCTCCACTGCCACCTGCTTGCCTGGGAGGGAGCGGTTGGAGGGGAAATGTGGCATGCCTGGGGGAGGAGGCGGGGCCAGAGATTTGGGGAAGGGGTTGGAATGGGGCGGGGAAGGGGCGGAGTTGGGGCGGGGCCGGGGGCGCGGGAAATTTTTTTTGCTTGGGGCGCCAAAAAACTTGGAGCTGGCCCTGGCGGTAGGAGTTAGTTCAGTCACCCTACCCATTCATTCCATTGTCTCTGCTAAGACTGCCAATAGAGATGCCAGTTGTAATGGTGATTTGTGTAAGGGGCAGGGCTGGTGCTGGACAGGGACATCAGGGCAGTTGTACTAGACTAAAGCTGTCAGCAGGTCTGTGCTGCTGTGTACGCAGTGCCTCCTGCCTGGTTCATGTCTGCTGCTCCTGCAGCTGCTGAGGGAGCAGCAGGGAACAAGTGCAGAGCTCAGAGACAATATGGAAAGAGGGCCTGGGTATCCCCCTTAGCCATCCAGAAACCAGTAAGGGAAAGGGGGAGGGAAACAGATGAGGGAGTAATAGCATGGGGAAGAAGGGGAAATAACTTCAGTGGTGGGAGGAAGGGAGAAACAAGGCAAAGGGATGGGGAAGGGGCAAGAACATGAAGCTGCTGCCACTGGGAACAGTCATAGAAAACCCTGCTTCCACTTCTTACCTCAGACCTTGGCTGTTGCCCTCGTGTTGAGGACATCTATCCACTCAACTGGGACCGCTGACTTGCTGCCTCATAAATAAAAAAATATGGCTTATGGTTAACGAAAGGATAAGGAACTGAGAAATATGGGTTCTGCTCCCATCCCAGTCATCAACTACCTTGTGTGCCTCCAGGTCCACCTCATAAAATGGGGATAATGATATATCTCACAGAGGTGCTGGGCATTAATATTGGTAAAGCGCTTTGATATCCTCAGATGGAAAGCAGTATTGTAGTGCAGAGAACTGCTGTTATAACTGAGTCTTTCACACACATTCCCATTTCTCATTTTCTGATGGACTTCCCCAGACCAATAATATGTGTAATTCTGAGATTTGTGTACCCCTGCTTGGATTCCTGATGCTTCACAGATGTTCACTGAAGGAGTAGGTCAGAGGTCAGTGGAGTGTCATTCCTATCCATCGAGAAGAGAAAATTGGAAATTAGAAATCAGCCCAAACCGAATCCCACACATGAACACCTTGCTCTTTTCCTAAAGCTTGGATCCCTACCTAGCTCCTTCCTTTCTGACTCTGGCCCCATTGCTGCTGTAAATGTAGAGTGTAATTCTATAGTCTGTGGCAGTTTCCCCCCGCCCTCCAAAAAAATCTCTCTTCTAATTGAGGTTCTCCTTTTCCTCTTCTGTGCTGTGCAACCCACCCTTCAGATACAGCCAAACCAATCACAACATTATTGTATTGCAAACCACACAGAAATATAGTCCTTTTGTGATGGAAGTTGGAAGTGAGCCTCTGTGTCTCTGTTCAGATGTTTTCTCAAAGGGCTGCAATACAATATTGTGTTGATTTCTTTGGGGGTTTTGTTACGGAAGAGCTGTCGATCCATAGAGATAATTCTCTTTCCAACTCAACTTTATTTATTTTTTAAATTCCCTTCAGTAACAGCTGAAAT
Organism: Chrysemys picta bellii; assembly: GCF_011386835.1. NCBI lineage: Eukaryota > Metazoa > Chordata > Testudines > Emydidae > Chrysemys > Chrysemys picta. Next base: position 17,303,377 of record NC_088799.1, on the reverse strand, counting down.
CTGCAACTGTCTTGAGATAACAAATGGTTCAGAGCTCTTCTTTCTTGTTTCGTATAGATTGCCCTGATGGTCTGTGGGGAGTAGACTGTCAGTTCTTCTGCGAGACCTGTGAAAATGGAGGGAAGTGTAACAAAGAGACTGGAATCTGTGACTGCCCTCTGGGATACACTGGGAAATCCTGTTACCTACGTAAGTCATCAAACTGCACTGGTCAATAAAAAGAAAGTCAATAGAGAAATCAGTCTGAGCATTGATTTTTACCTTCTGTCTATTTTATAAGATATTTTTGCTGTATTAGGATATGCTGATCAAAGTTTCAAATGCATTACAAATTGACCAGGATGGATTTATGGTGTTTGCCAGACAGAGAGAGATTAGAGAGGAATCCAAGTGATGAGCTAAACAGCTGCACCAAATAATCATGGAACCATCAGACCTACTGTATGGCAATATTCTAGGCAGAGAGAAAGTGCTCAGTACCTGTCTGCACTAAAAGTAAAATAAGCTGATTTCCAATGGGTGTTGGGTATCTAGCTTCCTTATGGTCTTTTGAAAATCTCAGCCAGAAGGTAACACAGCCTTTGACTTCTGGTCACCAATTCAAATGTAGTTTATGTTGGTCTTGAAGGAAAGTCTCACTCCAAGCCCTGATGGATAGGTGGCCACATCACAAAACTGCTACCATATGGCCTCAATAGGCATATTTGTCATTTAGTTGGCTCCCTCAGTTGCGAGATCATGGGCAAAATAGGCTACGATCTACCCCAAAATGATTCAGTCCAGAATTGAATTTGAGCAGTTTGGCCAGATAGTATGGGAGATGTTGTAGCGGTGCTGCTATGATGTACTGGTTCTGTGACTAAACAGAGGACTTCAGTTGCAACTGAAACACTTAAAGAGGGAGTGTGGGATTATAGCGGCTCCCTATATTCGTCCACTGGGCGTTGAGTTTGCCCCTCCAGCCCTACAGAAGAATGTGGGGATTGACCCCTCCTTATATCCTGCATGGATCTTGGGGATCTACCAGAAGTAAGAGCTGCCACCGAACAACAGGCCCCTTTGGGCCCACTCCAGCTCCACGTCCCCCTCTTAGGGAGAGCATTGTCCCAACTCCTACTATTAAATATGTCATTCAACTTTGGCCATGAATATCACTGACATTCATAATTCAGGGTTTGGGCTTGTGCACTCCCCGCTTCAGCAAGAGGTTCCCTTTCCATATTTCCATGAACTAACTGATTTGTTGGACATGCTGTGAAGTTTATGAAGCAACTCCAGTAAGTCAGTTGAGTGTCTCCCAATGTATGGGATTAGGCCTTATTAGGCCCTGCTCTCTTAGTATATAAACTGCTGATATTTCACTCATTTTTGTTTTTATTTTCTGTGTTCGGTTAATACCCGATTCAGAAGGCAGAAGGAGGGCAGAACAAGTGAAGTTGTTGCTGTCTCATTTGAAATGACAGCCCATGCTTGAGTTAATATCTAGGTGAAAAATACCATCTGTCTATTTGTTTTCAGCCTGCCCAAATGGTTACTATGGGCAAAACTGCCTGTTGCAGTGCAGCTGTAATAGCAATGCTCAGTGTCACCATGTTACCGGAGAGTGCACATGTCCTCCTGGCTGGAGTGGCCATGACTGCAAACGTCGTAAGTCAGAAATGTATCCTCTGTACTTAATATGTGCTGTCTTTCATAAACTTAAATGGAAACCAAGGGAACCAAAGCTCTGTTTGTTCTTAGACTTGTTCTCAGACTATTAAACTTTTTAATATATTTTTGCTAATCTTATTGCTTCTGAAATTGTGTATTTATAGGTTTATACAGCCTGGGTGGTGATAATCCTTAATTATCTATGTTCATAGTATTGAAATAGATGACTGATGAAGCACAAAGTGTTCATATAAGCACCTATTTTAACACTCTGCATCAATTTTCTGAACACCGTCTGTGCCATCAGCATTTTGACTGACAGCCAGTTTTGTTTTTCATTTTCAATACAGCTTAGTTTTAAGATTAATTCCCAATCTTTCACTTTGTCTGGAGGGAAGACTTATCTCAACAAGTGAGCAGCACAGATGGTTTTGTGGCATAATGTCACTCCCTAAATTGTGAATATAAATGCTGTGTGAAATTCTGCTCTCTCTTACAACACAGTACAATAATAATACCTAGTTCTTATATAGAGCTTTTCAACAGTAGATATCAAAGTGCTCCCAATCTTTAATGTATTTAACCACACAACTCCCCAGTGAGTTAGGGAAAAGTACTATTATTCTTATTTTAAAGATGGGGAACTGAGGCATACATTGTTAAACTATTTAGGCATTGCTGTGCTCAGCGTAGCAATGCCTAACTGATTTAGGAGGCTACATATCATTTTCAAAAGGGATTGAGACACTTAGGAGTCTAAACCCCATTGACAGTTGCACATGCCCAGGTGCAGTAACACTATATTCGTTTTTTTTTATCATCATCAACATCATTCCACCTCTTCTCTTAAGCAATGGGTGATTTTTCTCTGCTGGAAATATTGGCAAAATTGAGATTGGGGTTTGAGAAGGAACTTTCAACCTTTCCCAGAAACCCAGGGAAAACTCAAAGTGTTTTCTTGTTGAAACATAATACATATGTTACCGGCAAATTGAAATGTGTCCTCCCTTTTTGGGTCAGTACGCAGTAGAGCTGGTCAAAAAAAGGTAAATACATTTCACATAGAATTTCAAAAGAAATGAAACTTTTTCATCTAATTCAAAATGTTCCATGAACATTTTCATTTTTTTTGGACTGAAATCCTCAAACTTTCAGAAATCTGTTTTATTTTGGAGTGGGAAAATCTTTCTTTAAAAAAGTCTCTCCTTTTTCCAGAGCAAAGTAAAAAAGAAAGTGAAAAGGGTGTCTTTTTCCCCAGTTAAATGCATTTTTTTTCTAACAAATGAAAAATTTCTACCAAAGTGAGAACTTCTCTCTGCACAAAAATGAATAAGCCTTATGCAAAGTAACGGTGGCCAAATTTACAAACTTAAGTGTCTAGAATTAGTCACCTAAATCGACATTTAAGCATTCAAATCAGTGTCCTGATTTTCAGAAATGCTGAGTAAATTCATCACCCATTGACTTCATTTGAAATTCAGATTCATAGATTTTTAAGGCCAAAAGGGACTAATGGCTCATATAGGCTAATCTCCTGTATAACACAGGCCATAGGATTTCATCCAGTTACATCTGTATTCAGCCCCAAAACTTACTTGACTAAAGCATTTCTTCCAGAGAACCACTCAGTCTTGATCTGTAGAGTTCAAAAGATGGAGAATCCACCACTTCCCTTGGTAGTGTGTTCCAATTTGTAATCACCCTCTCTGTTAAAAATGTATGCTTTATTTCTAATTTGAAATATGTCTGGTTTTTAACTTCCAGTCATTGATTCTTGATTATGCCTTTCTCTGGTAAGTTAAAGAGTCCCTTAGTCCCTGGTATTTTCTCTCCATGAAGGAGTACTCATCATTTCTGAATATTAAATCACTTTGATCTAGTTGTTTAATATCAGTTTATGCACTTCAATGGACCTATGCCTTTTAACCCCAGCAGAGGATCTGGCCCTAAGCATCTGGCCATTGTACCTATTTTCTAATCTCCCATCCACATATAACGCTGCCTGCTACCTCAAGCATGCAGTTCAGTCTTGTGCAAATGTTGTTGTGTTGCTTTGCAGCTTGTGATGCTGGCCATTGGGGAGAGCGCTGTGAAAGCTTGTGTCTCTGCAATAACAGCGATGGTAGCTGTGATCCAGTCACTGGGATTTGTTTCTGTGAAGCAGGATACTCTGGGAAACGCTGTGAGCAGAGTAAGTGCAAAAGCATCAAAGTGGGGAATTCACAGTGATCAAGATCAAAAATTGTTTTCCCTTTTGTTTATTTTTAGGAAGGCATCCATGTTGGAGAATGCACATTTTTCAGGAGGCTCAGATTTCAGCAGTGCTAGACAGGTTAATTAATCATTTGGATTCCAGAAGAGTTATTTTCAGAATAGTTTTGAATTGAACAGCTACTTTGGCAATTACACTTCATTTTAGGGTGATTAAATTGCATATATCTGCATCTTTGCTCCCTTGTATAAAATTTTAAGGTATTTGCCCTTTCTTCCTAAACTCCTTTAGAGCTCAGGCGGATGGAAATGGTTTACAGGTCCATAATGGACGCAAACATAGATATGCTGATATCCTCCCTGCATTATAGCCCATATCCTGATACTAATCTCTTTACCAAAATACACCTCAGGCAATACCAGCTGTATATACATCATACAATGTGAACTACTATAAGGGGCAAGATTCCCTAAAGCATGAGATTTGAACACTCCATCTTGCCATCCCTAAATACAAATGCCATTATAGGTCCTAAAATTATTCAGCTTCGAAGTCCAGCTGCCATATTTTACTCTTGACACTAGTTTTGTGGGAAGTATTTATGTAGTCACAATGTAATTCATGATGGGAGAAAGGAATAAACGAAAAGAGAGAGAGAAACGCCAGGAGGGAGGCAGATTAAAAAGGGGAGGAGAATGAAATATTGTATATGATGTTGGGCGTGCCCATTTGCCTCCTTGTCAAGATACTTGCATACCACAATGATAGGAGCCTGAGATATTCCTAAACTAACTAGTTATTTATTCTACTTCCAGTTACAGATTCATCTTTGAAAGCCCAAAGGTGCCACATCATGTTATTTCTTGGGCTCTGTGATATTTTCCAGACTGCCTAAAAATGACTTTGTTAATTCAAATGTTGAAATCCTTCCCTTTTAAAGGGATCTAGCAGATTTCTACCTAACTCATTTCAAAATAAGTTAGCAGGACCTATAAACTGCTAGAGAAACCCTGCATTATTGTGTCTAGGCTAAGCTATCACTACCATTCAGCTCTGTCTAACGTGTGTCTAATGTAAATTAGCCAACTGGCCCTATTTTAATTGATTTTTCTATAGCCCTGGAGGATATTATTTACAGGCTGAAGTGGTGTTTTTTCCGTGAGATAGTGAGTGAGATACCAGTCTCTCCTTTAAACTCCCAACAATTACTGCTAATCCATCTCCCAGATGTAATGTTTTGGCTTGAATTTTTCCAAGCAGAGCCTGTAAGTAGGGCATACAGCTTTCAGTTTGGAGCTTTCTGGAGGAGGTCACCCTGTTTAACATTCTCGCTCACTTGCATAGGGTCTACTGTGGAATCTGGATTGCAGAAAAAAAGTTGGTTGGGGGGGAGGAAGTGGGTTTTAAGTGTAACATTAGGAATTCTGCATGGCTTACCCTCATCCCAGCAGGTGAACTCTCATGGGATTTGGGCAAATAAGTGAGTCTAAACCAGTGTGTGGTACACATCAAATCAGAAACTAGGAATTTGGGAGTTGTGATTTTTGCAACTTTACACTTTGTTGTTTTCCTGTGTAGTATGCAGAACTGACTGCATCCCTCAGATCTCCCTTTTCCCTTAAAATATACCTTAATATAAAGCAACATAAGCTTCCCACAGAAGCCAACACCTAACGTTAACTGTTTTCAGGGTATAGAGACAAATGTTGGTCCTCCACTTGTGAACAGAAAAGCTTCAAAAGTACTTTAGAATTGCAAACTGATCATCGATTGTACTACAGGGATCTATGACAGATTCAGCTCAACATACAGCTTTTATTCTTTCTGTCCAGGATGCCCTAAGAGAACCTTTGGCCCAAATTGTAAGTACAGCTGTCAGTGCCAGAATGGAGCTGCCTGTGACCATGTGAGTGGAGCCTGTACTTGTGCGGCTGGCTGGACAGGAACTTTTTGTGAAAAAGGTACATTCCCCCCCCCCCCCGCCCTTTCATTTCTAGGCAGATGTTTCTCACAGATCATTGTAGCGCTGGTTTTATAATCAGCAGGACCTGATCTAGGTAAACCATCCAACTTAACTGAGACATCCTAATTAAATTTTATAAACCAGCATTGCCTAACATTAAGTTTGTGACTTGACAGGACTCCTTATCTACTTAAAATTAGATATATGCTTAAGAACCTTGTTGAATTGGAGCCTTTCTGAAGAAAGTCTTCCTGCTTTAACACAGAGAAAAACGTTTCCCCATTTTTGAATTCTTTCATTGTCCCCATGGCATTTATAACATTATCTTAGAATAAAACATCTCCCCCAATAAGCTGCTTAAGGAGATACACGCTTCTAACGTTAAAGTCTATCACTGCATCTGTTATCACCTAGTAACTTGCTAACATGATGTAACAATTATTTTGGATTGGATTTCGTACATATATTATAGTTGATATGTTGCACGTTCTTGTGATGTTGTTTTCGTGCCATAAGCTATGCAGAGAATAAAAAAAATATATATATTGGCTGGGATACAGTAAAAATAATGTGTAAGTCATCTGTCATTTTGCAGAAATATCTGAATTTGTTTTGTTGCATATTTTACAGACAATGATCATTAAACCAAACCTTGGATGTTTTGTTTCACATCAAAATTATCAGTTAGTTTAGGTAGATAAAAATGTATGTGTTAGAATGAGACAGATTAATCACTCGTGCATCTATTGCCCTCTAGTGGAAATGAAAGCACTTTGCAACTTCCGTGCTATAACAGAATATGCAACAGTCTACAAATTGTGGAAATTGCACATATTATTTCCTTTTTCATTCTGTCCAGGAAGTGTTAAAAGAAACAGAACAATCTAAGTTCTGATGGAGAAACTTATGAGGTAATTTGTGAACATTGTACAAGGCTCTTTTTTAAAATAACTGATCCATGCCTTATTTTTATTACTCAGGTTTTTTTTTCTGTCTTAAACAAAGAATTTGCTGACTCCATAAAGGAGAAATGAATCCTAAGACTTATGCATGAAAAATTAAAAGCCATAAAATGGAAAAATGGCCTTTTTTTCCCAACAGCCTTTTTCTTATAGCTCTCCATAAGATCTTACAGCACCCATCTGGGCAGTCCAAACAATACAATACTGCATTGATTAAAGCAAGGTGATTTTTTTCCAGCACATAGTAAAGTTGCTTAAAAATACGTTTTCCAGGGTCCTGAAACTATTCATAAATTTGGATCAAGCTTGGCAAATAGGGGGGATAGCTCAGTGGTTTGAGCATTAGCCTGCTAAACCTAGGGTTGTGAGTTCAATCCTTGAGGGGGCTGTATAGGGATCTGGGGCAAAAATCTGTCTGGGGATGGGTCCTGCTTTGAGCAGGGGGTTGGACTAGATGGCCTCCTGAGGTCCCTTCTATCCCTGATATTCTATAAACCTGAATGAACATTTTTTGTCTTTTCATTTTGGTGAGGGGGGGGAAGAGGGAGGGAGATCAGGTTTGGTTAGAAACTAACCATATTTACCTTATTTTATTTTTTGGTTTGGCTATCTATGAAACAACAACAATTATTCACTCACTTCCACCACTGATACAATCCATGGCAGATATATGGCTTCATGCAAAAGGTCTTGAGGGAAGTAGAAGTGCTTAAGACATTTATAACTAGACTACATGAATCATAAGAAAATATTCTGGAAGGAACAAATCTACGCTAGCAAGAAGAATGGATTAAATGAACCACTTTTCCTTCTGCTTATCTTTCTCTGCTATATGAATTGTGAGACAAGTTAGTCAGTCTTGGGATAATTTGGTTGTTCTTCCTAGAATACATCTAAAAGACAAAAATTCTGAACTTGTCAACTAAAATGAAATCAAAATAAAATACAATATATTTTGTTATTTACATTATTTCTGGGACTGGATAGGTCAGGATAAAAGGACTGGGACAAGCAGCCGGGGTGGGGAAGAGACAGGACTGTTCAGTGATAGATTGGATGGGACAGGCAGAAGGGATCAAACTTGAGGGGGAATGCTCCAAAGAGTCAGTGCCTACTAGAGAACACTTCCCACCAGAGCCTGGAATGGAGCTCAAGATTCCTGAGTCTCTCCAATCCTCAGCTGTCAGCAAATGTCTGTGAAACCCACTGGCAAAATGTGTGTCTCACCCCCTCTTGTGATGGTGCTCCACATAGAGTGTGACTCTTCTTGGGGTGCCCAGAACTGGGACTCCTCTTGTTATCCTCCTGCCTCAGCAAGAGAAAGACTTGCTTGTGCTTAACAGTGTATCAGCTCCCTGACACCACCAGTCTGTTAGTCACCCAAACAATCATGGATCAGCGTTCATGTCATACTCCCTGTCAGTACCCAGCCCAGGCCAGGGAAGCTAATGATGCAACCAGTGGACCAAATTCGGTGATGTATACTGGTCACGTGCCACCTGAGGCACATTGTGCATATGCTAAAAAGAAAAGGGCTCTGCCAGCCCTCACTGTCCCTTGCAGGTAACAGTCGGTGCACTGCACCCCTCTGAAAGTGTCCCCCTGTAGTATCCAGCCCCTTTCATTGGACACTCACAGAAATTACCAGATTTGCTGTCCCCAAAAGAACAGTGTATACACAGCTTGACTGGTACAACTCAGGATCAGGTCCTTTATAACTTCACAGCACTGAGATATAGTGAAAACAATCATAAGTTTATTATCAAAGGCTGAGATTTAAGAGATAGTGAGTAAGGATAACAAGTGGAAATGGAAATGGGTACATATAAAACAAAGGGTGTAACATGCATTCTAGAATATAAACGTAACTTTAACAGGCTAAACTTTTGTCTAAAGTAGCTTGTCACACCTAAAGCAATCTCCCAGCAATTCCAACCAACAAAGTAGGGATCCTCCTATCATAAATGGAAAAGGCGCTGTCCTTTTTGCTTCCTCAGAGAGGGATAAAAGGGATGGTTTTTTTTGCTTTCTTCTTATACCCCAAAATCCACTGTTTTGAACCTAGAGACAGGATGACACCTCCCCTTCCCCAGTGCTTTATTCCCCAGTGTACTGGCTTACCATCCTCATGTTGATATAGTATGCAAATAGACTTCCATCGTGTTGGCTTACGATGCTTATTTTTCATGTAAATCAAGGCAGACAGGTGAATCGAAGAACTTTTGTCTGGCAAAATATGTTTGCCAACCCTGTCTGGGACAGAGATTCAAAAACTTATTTTCAGTAGTTGGGGAAGGTATTTCTCTCTTGTACACTGAGTCCTACACACTACTGGAACTTAATAAACAATAATATGCAGTATACAGTGATTCAGTTAAGAGTTGAAACCACATGCAGTAATTTCTACTTTGCAGCTTGATATTGGCTCGCCCACCAATGAGAATAAACAGAGGGCTGATCAATACTTCTTGACTGTTTGACACCAATATATGTTCTATTTCCCCATTTCTCTGAGACAGCACATGTTTGGGAGGTACAATAAGTCTCAAAGCATCCATGCGACCTTGAAGAAACTACTGGCTGGACTGACTGAAGAAGAGGATTGCCATTCCACTTGGAGTAAATGAGCCAGTTGTATGAAATCATATGTTCAGAAAACTAAACTGCCACTGTCAAGTCAAAGTGAGCTTCCCGGAGATTCCAAATCAGACCTTGCACTGTGCTACCACTACCTTTTGCCACCAGAGGACTTACATTCACTTTCTATTTTAGTCCACTGATAGCTACAGATATTGCACTGGATTTCATTGTATTATAGGCAGGCTAGGTAGTAACTCTCTTTTAAAAGACCCCATTTTCAGATGCAGCAGCAGTGGAAGGATTAGATTGGGACATAAAGCCTGATGGTGAGAAATGGAGGGACTGGCAGCTGGCAGGTGGAGGAATAGGAGGTGGGGGACAGAGCCTGGGAAACTGGGACTGACGGGGCAAAGAGACTGCGATGAGAAGGCCAGCAGGGTGTTGGGATCTGGGGCTGGTGAGGCAAGAACACAGGAACAAGGAGCCAGGGGTACATGGGTGGGGGCGGGGAGGAAGAGACAGGACTGGGACAGGGGCAGAAGGGGTCAGGCTTGGAGGAGAATGGGGGAGAAAGGTCTGTGTCCAATAGAGAACGCACCCCTCAAGAACCTGGAATGGAACACAAGATTCCTGAGTCTCAACATTCCTCTGTTTCCATCTTTGAAGCCCACTGGCAAAGTGTGTCGCATCTCACTCCCTCCCTCATCTCCCTCCAGACAGAGGATAACAACCTCTTATTGCTGTCAGTTACTCAGCTCATATAGCAGAAGTCTATGCTGTAGATCTAAAGGTTCCAACCATGTTGATGATCTATTCAGTTGTTAGTATGATTCCATATGATGGAATTTCTGTGGGGGGATTTGTTTGTGCATTGAGTGGTTTCTTCTTTAAAAAAAAGTAGAAAATTGTACACACAAAACTTATCTCATTTTATCGATGGGGAACTGAGGCACAGAGATTAAGGTCAAAAGTGTCCACCAATTTTGGGTGCTCAGTTGAGATGTTTATGTAGAATGATACTGTTGCATCTTATAGGGGTGCTGTCAAATTTGATTCATTAATGTTTGCTAAGCACTCAGAAATTATAGTGATTGGCATCATAGAAAAACTCACGAGGAAATTAATAATTCTGTATTCAGAGCATGGATTAAATGGTGTGCAGTAAGTAAGGCCTACTGCCACACATTGAGCAATGTGGATAAAACAAAATATTGCATAGCTGCTCATCCAGTGTCCATCCAGAACACTGAATAAGGGAGGGGTCCTGTGGAAAAATTGGACATGTTCTTATAATTAAAAATTCATTATAATACAGATGCACAAGGGGACTGAATTAAGGTTGCACAGACAAGCTTAATTCTATCACTTCCTAACTTTTTAGAATTTGACTATGCAACCTTAGCATTCTTTTAGCATAGTATTTTGCACATAATATGGATATAGAAACCTCTTGACCACTGAGACAATCGTTGATAGTTTATTCTCCCTATGTCAAGTGTTCCTTATTGGTGCATACATAGCCTGACTCAGCAGGTCTACTCTTTCTCACATTCTGCAAGTGTATTTATTGAATCTCTGTGATGCCCTGAAGAGGCCCTGCCACATTTAGTTTCTCTTGATGTTCTTTGCCTACCAATGTGAATTATCTGCTTCTTCTAGCAAGTTTTTCCTGTAAACACTGAACTGCAATAATATATCTTATATTTGTTTTGTAAAACTCTTTAGAAATATGACAGGATAGTCAATTGGATCATATGTCCGCAAATCTAAAGATAAGGAGATGGGACAGGGATGATCTAAACTTTGTGTTATACAGAATTGCCTGACCTCTTGAAATCCACCTTATCTCCAAATGTATCTCGCATAGAACTGGGAAGTCTTTCCTCTTTTTAGTCTATTCACCTTTTTCTTCACTTTTAATAACATAACAACTGGTTTATGTGAATTCATATTCATTAGCTCTCTAGTCTTGTGGTTTTGGATTATAGACTCAGCTGCATTTCCCTGTGTAGCAATCTGTACAACAGTATAATAATCAGGGAACATATACCCCAAATTGTTGGACATGCACAATAATGGGACCCCATTCACTGCTTTTCAGTTTTAACTTTTAATGGGACACAGGCTCCCAAGTATAATTTCAGATTGACTGTATAACTGAAAAGGGCACCAACTAAAAAGTTTTCCCAAGTACAGAGCTTCCAGAAGCCAAGGGCTGGAATTTGCTGTTTGCCAGACAGTTATGTAAAGAAATGGGAACTGCTTTTTAAAAAACCCACCTTTTTTCCATTTTTAGCTTGTCCAGGTGGATTTTTTGGACTTGACTGCCACCAGGTGTGTGAATGCAAGAATGCAGCTCGCTGTGACCACATCATAGGAACATGCCAGTGTCTCCCTGGCTGGGTGGGAGCCAAGTGTGACCAATGTACGTATAACAGCAATGATCCCAGCAAAGCTCTGACAAAGCTCACAAAAGTTCGTCTTCCTAACTCTAAAAATGGCTCCTGATTAGGTGTAGAAGAACCTAATAAGTTAGATAGATAAAGTCACACTTCTTTCCAGAGATGCCATAAATGGAAACATTTCTTTTTTTGGTTAGCATACAAATAATCTGTTATTTCCTTTTACTTCCACTGCAATACATCAAATGTAAGTGTTTCACAGTACATCCCATTTGTTTTTAGATAGCACAGTTGTGTCCTGCAATATGTTAACCGAACTTTTCATTTCTATGAAGTGTTAAAGGGCAAAATGTTACTCCAAAGGATTGTTTTGCTATTAGGGTGGAGTGGGGGTTGGGGGGGTTTATAATTAATTCTTATAAATGTCATTTGCAAAAAAGGTAAGTTCCTGGAATTTCACAAACAGTAAGAATGAACTGTCCCACTTAATAAGGCAGGTTCTGAGGTGGTTGCTTTGTTTCTGTTTTGAATAGACATTATTGCTGGATCCTCTGATAAATCTGCCAGCAAATCTGATGGAAAGTCATTCTTTTCCTTATCTTCATAGCATCATTTGCAGGCATCACTGAGCCTTGTTGTTTGAAAAAAATCAGTGATGGTGTTTTCTTTTCCAAATTAATTTTTTTATTTAAGCTTTAAACTTTCAAATACTGAGGATGACTCCTGACCCCAGTGACTTCAACAGAGCCAGGATTTCACCCTGAAAGTACAGTATAATCATCCTCTGCAAACAGCACTGTGGAGCTCAGAAAAATTTATACTCATTCATAGCAGCATTGCATAATAAATAGATTCTTATTGTTTGTGGAGGCCTGTACAGGGCTCCTTAGACCCACAAATGTCATGATTCTCTCAGCTAGAAGTTTATAGTTTATTTAATACACTTATTTGACAAACTCCCTCCATTTTGTCACCCTCCTGCAAACTCCAACCACCTTAATGACCAAACCTGACTGCAACTTTTTCAGACATGCCCCCTGATTTGACCGACCCCCATTCCAGCCCAATCCCCATAGTGGCCTGCTGTCATGGGACATGCAACAACCAAACACTCCTGCTACCTCTACCTCTGACCATATCCCACCTCTTTCCTGCAATTCCCTCTGCACAAACAAGCTCACGCATCCTCCCTTCTATCTAAAGATCCTCTCCCACAACCTCCCCCATCCCTGTTTGGACAAGTCCCCTGACTCCAGGGACAATGTTGTTGAACCTTTCTGCTGTCCTCCCACCTACTTTCCAAACGATCCCCCAGTGCCACCACCCAGTCTTTTTTCCTTCTACAAACACCTGGACCGGCTATTCCACCTTCAGTTTAATATATTAAAATTCTTCATGTCAATGATAATCTCTCTTGCTACCCTATGTATAGGTTAATCAACTGGCTTTGTGAAATATAGTGCCATTGAAATATGTCTGTGCTGTTTGGGAGCAGAGGTGTTGCTGAGTGGGTGTGTTGCTTGTTTCTTGGTTGCAGTCCATTTACACTGCCCTCTAAAAGAGCCACAAAGTTAGCAATCTGTCAGCTTCGCTCTTGACTGCTCTGTAAACTGTATTAAAAATTGGAAGCTTTGTTCCTACATATTTTATTAAATTCAATTAAGAAATGAGGCCCTTTGTCATAGGCCTCACATGTCCCCCTTCATCTTCCTAGCAAAGTCTACTGGGATTACGTAAGAAAGCAACTATTTATTCTCTTGCACTGGAACCATTAAAGCTTTATGCTGCCCTTGATTTATCCCTTGTGCTAGTTAAGACACCAAAGGCTTCAAGACTCCTTTTGCCTGCAAAAGGGTAAGGTCAAATAACAATGCACAGGGGTGACCTGTTTCTCCCTTAGCTAAACAATGTATCATCATCTAGTAATGCCTTGTACTACACGGATGACTTTGCAGGTTTGGCCAAAGGTTGCTAATAATAATAACAACAATAATAAACAATGTATGGAAGTGGCCTGTTTCCAGGTCATCTAACCCCAGATATGATTATATTTATATCCGCAGTTGAGAGCCTTGGTAATGGGGAAGAGGGCTAAAGTTTGGAGGAACCTAAGACAGAAATAGAGTTGATCTAAGACTTAGCAGTATTAAGAGCTGCTGGCATAGGGAAGTCCCAGTGTGCAGATGAGAAAGCTTTCAGAATTATTGACAAGACAGGATGCAACCTGTCTGAAGAGAACATGTAAACAAGGAGGGTTATATAAATGAGTCTGACTTGTTCTTTCACTGTGCCAAGAGTAGTGGCCTGCAAGACAGTTTGAAATCAAACACTAGCAACATTTACCAGCATTGGTCACTTATTTCCAGAAGTTTAACTTGAGATGCCCAATTCCCAGGGCCGGCACAACCCATTAAGCAACCTAGGCAGTCGCCTAGGGCACTAACATTTGGGGGCGGCGACCGTGGTGGACGGATCTTCGGCCGTCCCGGTCAGCAGCGGCATTTCAGGGGCGGGACCTTCCGCCACTTCTTTCGGGGGCGGCATTTCGGGGGCGGGACCTTCTGCCGCCTCTGTCGGGGGCAGGACTTTCCGCCGCCTAGGGCGGCAAAAAAGCTGGCTGCACTCCTGCCAGTTCCCTGAGGAGTGAAGTGGCTGATTCAACCGAGGGATCTTTCAGGTTTCTTTCTAGATGTTGCTAATATCAGTAACTCAAGGGTTGATTAATCCTGCCTTCTGCCCATATGCAGTGTGGTAGGGGGAAAGGCCACGGGAAGCTTCTGCCCCACACAGCTCTGCAAATGCAGAATGGCAGGATCCCTCCTACAGCCCAGGACACTTTGAGTGCATTGTTGGTGAGTGCACCTGCACAGCTTCCACAAAGGATGTGGGATGGTTAGCTAGGCACGTCCAATCATCTCTAGTGCACATGCTGCCATCAACAGCAAGCACTACACAGTGCTTCAGGCCAGAGGAGCAATAAGCCAATTGTTAAGCTATCCTGCTCTGAATCTACAAGCTGGCTTTTGCACTGGGTGTGCAGCCAGCTCCATTCTACCCCCAGGTACTGGTGAGATATTGTTCACCTGTAAATCTTTTTAAACAATGGCACCTATAGAAGAGGAAGAACGTTCTAAGATTTGGATCCATTGTACTGTTTGTCCTACTGCTCCAAACAGTATAATTCAAGGCTTGCAGAGAGTACTCTGACCCCTGCTCTGCTGGGGGCATTCACACATGCCTCTTTGCCTTTGTTCTGGGTTGCGTATTTGTGCTGGCATTTCCTGGAATCTGCTAGCTCTCACAGCTGGAGGAGCAGCATTTGTTTTCAAGTAATGAGATGTGCAGGAGGATGCTGAAAAATAATTCTGGCATCATGGGATTTTAATTGATTTTTACCTAGCCACCTAATGTAGTTTATAAACTAGTATCTTTACACTCCTCATCAAAAAAAGAGGAAGAAGAATTCAATTCACTCTGCTCCATCAGTAGAGAAACCTGCAAGCATAGCTTGATCATTTCACTTGCTGGTTCAGTCTTCCAACATTGTAAATCCTCTGCTAAGCAGTATGCTCCAAAGATGAACCAAGAAGGCCTGTATACTCCTAACAAGAGACAGAAATGTTTAATTTTCCTCACCAAGAGTTCCTGCTTTTGTTTTGGAATTTCTAAATCCCATCTGTCTCCTAGTAGGCATAACAAGAGATTTGCATGCACGTGATGTTAACTTCTGGTGAGATACACTCTCAGTGTTAATCTACACTAAATCAGGGGACCTAGTAACACCCTTTTACAGCATAATTCTGATTTGTATTGTGGACAACCAATTTAAATCTGTCCCTATAATCAAGGTAAAGCTCATTCAGATGATCTGAGTCTTTAATTTGGTGATGCAGATAGGCCCCATCCAAAATATAGAGTTTAACAACGTTGTAACCGGGTCCCTGGGCTTGGCTACAGTAGTGATACAGATGGGAGCTAACTGATTTAAAAATAAATATGTTCAAAAAGAACTACAAGTGAAATGTCATCCATGTAAATCACACTGGGACACTGAAAAGCCTCAGACAAGAAGCTACGGGTTATGAATAGGCCAAATGCGTCAACCACATTCACAACTGAAGTGGGGAAAATTCCATTCTTCCTTTCTCTCTCTCACGGATGAGTCTTTCATGCAATACTACATCTTGATCCCCAAAAGGGCTAGGGATTTTGATGAAAGGTCAAAGCGTGGGCGCAGTCCTATGAGGTCTATGTGCCAAAGTTAACGGGAGCAAAGGACACTGGCATTTCACAGAATCAAACTCTTTTATTTTCTATTGGGAAGAAAGCCGGTGGTGTTTGTTATCTCTGGGGAAACAAGTGTGACAGCATAGAATTAAAGCCTCCATTAAGACAAAAAGACAACAACTATCTTATTCTTTTATTTTGGCCATCTATAAGGACATTTCTGCATTTCTTCCTTAGAATACCTTGAGTGATACTCTAGAAAGCAAAGTGACAATATACACCATTTACTGCCATTTAAAGACAGAGAAAGCAATGACAATGAAGACAACAGAAATCTTGTAATGCCATTTTGTCCATGGGAGGCAACACCAGTAGAGGACAAAATGGAGCTGAAGCAAGAATATTCTTGTGAGATACAGGGTTAAGTTTTCACCTGGGAGCCAGCTGCTTACCCAATGTGATAAAATTATCACTGCTTTCTGAGCAAAGAATAAGGCTTTGGGTGAGCTAAAGCATCGAACTGTGAAAAATGAACAATGAAAACAATGAAGTTGTCAGTTCTCTTACCAGGCTGCAAATAAATAACCAGCCTGTCAAGCTAGCTGTTCTGCTGGACCATTAGTTTAAGACAAAGACATTCCAAGGTACAGGAGAACGACAGACGATATATCACCCAGGTGATTTGAGTCTTTGATAAAAATCTGTTCAGAATGCGTTGATACATATTTTTAAGCCCACATTATTTAGTGTCAGGCCTGGTTAATATATGAACTTATGCATCTGTATGATATGAACAGTCATAAGAAGCCAATTTCTTACTGATTTCCCTTGAATTGGGTTATATCTGAATTTTGCTCTGTATGATGCCTCCTTTGATGTGTTGTAATTGCACTTTATGGTCCTCTCTTTGCAGCCTGCCAGGGTGACAGTTATGGGGAAGGCTGCAGTCATGCTTGTAATTGTCACAATGGAGCGCGCTGTGATCATGTAACTGGGATGTGTATTTGCGCAGCAGGATGGAGAGGAGCTACCTGCCAGCAAGGTGCAGTGAGAACTTACCGGTAACTTCTGTTGCAAGAAGATGACAGAAGGAGAAAACAAAACTTCTTACTCAGGGATTTTTATTAGTATTTCAATTGCCAGCTTTGTACTTTACTTTATCAAATGGCTTTTGATCAAAAGAAGATAAAATAGAAATATTGTCCCAACCCACTGGCTGATGTCTGCAAAGTTGGCCAGGGACTTAGCCACACAAACCCCCATTTGTGGAAGTTCTGTATGTTTTTTGCAGAACATCTTAAAGTTAATTTTCAGTATAGGTATTTAGTGTATCCTGCCTTAAGCAAAGGGACAGACAAATATTGGTCTTTTAGAAACTGATTTATGCTTATAGCAATTCATACAGGTGATTACTGAATAAAGGTGGCCTTTGGTACAGGCTTTGCTGTATGGTAATTAAACATATGTACAAATGGGCCACACAGTCTGTAAAAAATAATGTTCTAATTGAGGGACAGAACCATTTTAAGTTCAGGGAGTCCTATATCTACTAATAGGTGTAGGCAGCTAGGAGAAGTCTGTACATACATGGTACAGTATTATTATTTATTATTTATATTATCATAGTATTTAGGCCTGGACCAGGACCCATTGTCTAAGGTACCATACAAGCACAAAACAGTAGATGCTGAAACCAGGAGTACAAAGTGAAGAGTACAGTAGAGAGTTCCAGGGAATAGCTGATTTGGCTAAGAGGGATCAAATGTCCCAGAATGCAGTAAGACAGAAAACCTGCCATCTTTGAAAACTAAAATGAAATAAAAAATAATCCAGGCAACATCAAATATTTATCCAATTTACCCCCTTTGGACCTATTTCAATTTAAAAACGGAAGGTTTGGATTGTCTAGATAAGTGATCCGGAACCAGCAATGTAGCCTGTGCTCTCACCCCAATTTAGCAGTTATCTTCCTACGAATCGCTAGTTTGTGGTTGCTCCTTACACAGTAAGCTAAATCTAGGATTGAATGTCGTCACTGGGAGCTTTGCCGTTCACTTTGGAATTGCTAATTGAACAAATCTGCAGCAAAATGGTAGCTATTTGTATTTTAGGGAAGTCTGAAAGCACCTTTTAAAATCTAAGGACAAAAGGTCTTTCCACATGCTTATGATTTCCATGGGAGAGGGGAATATAGACACACAAGTCTTTCCCTCATACTGATGAGTACAATATTGGCTGAAATGTGAAGTTTCTCTTAAGAAAATAGCCTCAAATACTGGAGGGGTTTTGGTTGTTTTTATTTTGTTTTAATTAACTGTAAATCAACCACTTTTTCAGTCAGAAGGACCCTAAATCAAACTACTTATTTTCAGACACAAACGGTTCCTTTCTATTATGGTGCATTGTGGATTCTTCTGTGTGTTTGGTTTCTCTGATAATTTGATCATCTGGGGAAGGCGGGGGGAGGGAAGGGACTGTCGGGTAAGTGTCCTCCTCTAGTGACTGGTCCATTTGGTGGCCTAGAACCTACTACTGCTAGCAATTTATGGAGTTATCACTTGAGCACTTAAAGCACAAGCCTCTGCCCTTTGAGCTAAAGTTCCCAAGTTCTAGTTCCAGTACCCATAATGGGGAATTCATTATATGAACTGCTTTAAATTAAAATATAGGCAAGCTTTAAAATATCAGCGGCACCGGAGGCAGCAAACAGGGCGGCTAACAGGGGAGTTTGAGAGGGAGTTCTCATTGGAGGAGAAGGTACCTGTATTTGCGTCTGTCCTTGTTGTTCTTGTGTGTTCCTGTGTGTTTGTAGGGGCCTGCAGGGGCTGGGGGCTGGGAAGGACGCTGAGCCCTGAGTAGGGGGCGGGGCTTGGCTGATTAGGGGGCCCATAAAAGCGGCCTCCCAGCCAGGCAGCGGCACAGCTGCGAGCAGCGGCACCGGAGGCAGCAAACAGGGCGGCTAACAGGGGAGTTTGCAGGGGGAGGTAAGGGGGGAGGCAGGAGGGCGCGGTGTGGCGTGCGCTCTGAGTCCACAGGTGCAGTGGGCAGAGAGTGCAGCAGCCATGAGCCAAGCAGCAGCAGCAGCAGACAGAATGCAGATGGCTGCATGTGGAGGCTGTGGTATGTATATGGTCCTAGCAGGGGAGCCGGAACACAGGTATGTGTGTATGAAGTGTCGCCTGATAGAGTTACTGGAGGAAAAGATTAAGGGGCTGCAGATGCAGGTAGATACCCTGGTGGAGTTTAGGCGGGGGTTTGAGCAGCTGATGGAGGACAGGCAAGGGGAGGCTGAAGGAGAATGCCCTATGGTGGAGGTAGAGGCAGAGGGAGAGGATGGTGAGAGGGGAATGGAAGGGGGAGAACATGGGAGGTGGAAGCATGTGACTGTGAGAAGCAGGCCAAGGAAAAGAAGGGCCAGTGAGGGGGGAATAGAACTCAGGAATAGGTTCGAGTGTTTGGATACCGAGGTAGAGGGGCAGCAGGTGGCGACTGAAGGTGGAAGGGTGAGGAAGAAGAGAAGAGCTGCTAGTCCAAGAGAGAGGGGGGAGGATTTGATGGAGACAGCACCAATTCTGGGCCCCGTGAGGATTCAGGAAGGCATAAGGGAAGATAGGAATAGGCACAGGTCAGGACTAGAGGGATCGGAGACTAGATTACTAGATCGCACTGTTGCCAGGCGACGGCAGGTGTATGTAATTGGAGACTCTTTACTGAGGAGATTGGATAGGCCTGTGACCAGGGCGGACCCGGAGAACAGAAGGGTGTGCTGTCTACCGGGCGCAAAGATACGCGATGTGGACCTGCGATTGAAAAGGATCCTACAAGGAGCAGGTAAGAACCCCCTGATAATCCTTCATGTAGGAACGAATGATACAGCTAGGTTCTCGTTAGAGAGGATCAAGGGAGATTATGCCAGGCTGGGGAAGACGCTCAAGGAGATAGAGGCTCAGATTATCTTTAGTGGGATTCTGCCCGTTCCGAGGGAAGGGCAGCAAAGGGCTGATAGGATTGTGAGAATAAATAGTTGGCTAAGGGAGTGGTGCTATAAGGAGGGCTTTGGGATGTATGGCCACTGGGAGGCTTTCGGGGACAGACACCTGTTCTCGCGGGATGGGCTTCACCTGAGTAGGGAAGGAAATAGACTTTTGGGAGGGAGGCTGGCTCATCTTATCAAAAGAGCTTTAAACTAGCAAGTTAGGGGAGACGGTTGGGAGATGCACAGTTAATCTCCACGCCAGATTCCAGTATGGAGAAGGTGAGTAAAATGAGAGGAGAGATAGCTGTGGAGATGAGATTGGACATAGGAAGGACAGGAGGGACGGACACTAGGAGGCCCGCAACATATAGTGCTGCTAATGGGAGACGGGCTAATCGACATACATTAGGGTGTCTATACACCAATGCCAGAAGCCTAGGTAATAAAATGGAGGAATTGGAGCTCCTGGTCCAAGAGCTGAAACCAGATATCGTAGGAATAACGGAAACGTGGTGGAATGACAGTCACGACTGGAACACAGGTATGGAGGGGTATGTGCTGTTTAGGAAAGACCGGAACAGAGGAAAAGGTGGGGGGGTGGCATTGTATGTCAATAGTGAAATAAACTGTAAAGAAATAATAGTGGATGGATTAGACAACTCAGAGTCCGTCTGGGCAATACTTACAATGGGTAATAGGACTTCTAGAGCCTCTCCGGGGATAGTGCTTGGAGTGTGCTATAGACCGCCAGGATCGACCCAGGATATGGATAAGGAACTATTTAATGTGCTTAGAGAAGTAATAAGCAATAGAAACTGTGTAATTATGGGGGACTTTAATTTCCCAGAAATAGATTGGGGAACAAACGCTAGTAGCAATAATAGGGCTCAGATGTTCCTAGATGTGCTTGATGATCAATTCCTCCATCAAGTGGTAGCTGAACCGACGAGGGGGGAGGCCATTTTAGATTTGATTCTGGTAAGTAGTGAGGACCTCGTTGAGGAAGTGGTAGTAGGGGACAATTTGGGCTCCAGTGATCATGAGCTAATTCGGTTTAAAATACAGGGAAGGAGTAACAGAATTAAGTCAAAGACTAGGGTTTATAATTTTAAAAAGGCCAATTTTAACAAATTAAGGGGACTGGTAAGGGAAGTGGATTGGGCAAACGTATTAATGGATTTAAAGGCAGAAGAAGCCTGGGATTACTTTAAGTTAAAGATGCATGAGCTGTCGGAGACCTGTATTCCCAAAAAGGGAAAAAGATTACCAAGCAAGAGATTTAGACCGAGCTGGATGAGCGACCGACTCAAAGGGGCGATTAGGAAAAAACAGAAAGCGTACAAAGAGTGGAAGAGGGGAGGGATCAGTAAGGAAATGTACCAAAGCGAAGTCAGAGAATGTAGAGATAGAGTGAGAAAGGCCAAAGGCCGTGTAGAATTGGACCTAGCGAGGGGAATTAAAAGCAATAGTAAGAGGTTTTACAGCCACATAAACAGGAAGAAAGCAAAGAAAGAAGAAGTGGGACCGCTGAAGACTATTGCCGGAGAGGAGATTAAAGACAATCTAGGCATGGCGCAATATCTCAATGAATATTTTGCGTCGGTGTTTAATGAGGCCAATGAAGGGATTAGGGATACTAGCACCATTACAGAGGGGCGTTCGGGATGGGGGATTACCGTATCCGAGGTAGAAACAAAACTTGAACGCCTTAATGGGGCTAAGTCGGGAGGACCGGACGATCTTCATCCGAGAATATTGAAGGAATTGGCGCGGGAAATAGCGGGCCCGTTAGCGATAATATTTAATGAATCTGTAAACTCGGGGGTGGTCCCGTTAGACTGGAGAATAGCTAATGTGGTTCCTATTTTCAAAAAAGGGAAAAAAAGTGATCCGGGTAACTACAGGCCTGTTAGTTTAACATCTGTAGTGTGCAAGGTGTTAGAGAAAATTTTGAAGGAGAAATTAGTTGAGGACCTGGAGGGTAGTGGCAATTGCGATAATTTACAACATGGTTTTACGAAGGGCAGATCGTGCCAAACGAATCTGATCTCCTTCTTTGAGAAGGTAACGGATTTATTAGATAAGGGAAATGCGGTGGACCTAATATACCTGGATTTCAGTAAAGCGTTTGATACTGTACCCCATGAGGAATTATTGGTTAAACTGAAAAACATGGGGATCGATTTGAAAATCCAGAGATGGATAAGGAATTGGTTATTGGGGAGAATGCAGCGGGTCGTATTGAAGGGTGAACTGTCAGGTTGGAGGGAGGTTACCAGTGGAGTTCCCCAAGGTTCGGTTTTGGGACCCATTTTATTTAATCTATTTATAACTGACCTCGGAACCGATTGCAGGAGTAGGCTGGTAAAGTTTGCGGATGATACGAAGGTGGGAGGCGTTGTAAATTCGGAAGAGGATAGGGATATCCTGCAGGGAGACTTGAATGAGCTTGTGAATTGGAGTGTCAGAAATAGGATGAAATTTAATAGTGAAAAGTGTAAGGTGATGCATTTGGGGATGACCAATAACTATTTTAGTTACAAGATGGGGACGCATTGGTTAGAAGTAACGGAAGAGGAGAAGGACCTAGGGGTCCTTGTAGACCGCAGGATGACTATGAGTCGACAGTGTGACGTGGCGGTGAAAAAAGCCAATGCTGTCTTGGGATGCATTAGGCGAGGTATATCTAGTAGGGATAAGGAGGTCCTGCTTCCGTTGTACAAGGCGCTGGTGAGACCTCATTTGGAGTACTGTGTGCAGTTCTGGTCTCCCATGTTTAAAAAAGATGAACTCAAACTGGAACGGGTGCAGAGAAGGGCCACTAGGATGATCAGAGGAATGGAAAACCTGTCGTATGAAAGGAGACTAGAGGAGCTTGGGTTGTTTAGTCTGACCAAGCGAAGGCTGAGGGGGGATATGATTGCTATCTTTAAATATATTAGAGGGATTAATACAAGGGAGGGAGATGAATTATTCCAGCTTAGTACTAACGTGGATACGAGAACGAATGGATATAAACTGGCCGTGGGGAAGTTCAGGCTTGAAATTAGACGAAGGTTTCTGACCGTTAGAGGGGTGAAATATTGGAACGGCCTTCCGAGGGAAACGGTGGGGGCGAGGGACTTGTCTGGCTTTAAGATTAAGTTAGATAAGTTTATGGAGGGAATGGTTTAATGGTAAAACATAGTTGTCAAGGAAAACCAAGCAATGGTAGGTAAATAGCATAATGGCTAAAAGGGGTCAGGATGGAGACTCTTGCCTATATGCTCGGGGTCTTACTGATCGCCATATTTGGGGTCGGGAAGGAATTTTCCTCCAGGGCAGATTGGCTGAGCCTCTGGAGGTTTTTCGCCTTCCTCCGCAGCATGGGGCAGGGATCTCTAGCAGGAGGGTCTCTGCCGATTGAGGTCACTAATAACAGGATTGGGGACTTCAGCAGCAGAGTCCAGGGAAGGGGCGGGGATGGTTTTATGGCCTGCAGCGTGCAGGGGGTCAGACCAGATGATCATAATGGTCCCTTCTGACCTTAAAGTCTATGAGTCTATGAGTCTATCATCAGCCTGCTGTGGATAGAAAGATGTAATAATTATAAAATTGTGTATCGTACAAAGTAACCATTAAAAAGTGGAACCAGTACATAGCCTCCTTCTTGTTGAGAAAGCTGTGAAGAATCAAGCTCTTGCTATCATAGGTGAGGATGGGAAAAACTAGAGATCATTGTTTTGGGATACAATTAAGCACTTTATTCACTTATCATTAAACAAAATTCATTGTAAACTCTTTGATTGCTGTCCTCAAAATGGCCTGTGGCTAAGACACTATATTAATAAACTTCAGCTATTACTAAATTTCAACTATTGCTGTTCACTGTGTCCTGAAGGGGCCTGATTCTGCTCCCAAACCAGTTTTACATTCCATTGGTTACAACGGAGTTACTCCTGATTTACTCCAGTGTAAATCAGAGTGGAGTCATGCTGTGTAGGTCAAATCCAAACCTGACTTACATCACTTGCACAATCAGTCAGATTGGTGTAAGACAAGGTAGAGTTAGGTTTTATGTATTTAACTTGCACTATCCTACTTAGAATCCATTCCTTTCCTGTACCGTAAATAGTTTGCTTACTTTAGGTTGTTAGCTGTTTTGTATTCTGAATGTTGCACAAAATTCCTAATTGAATTGACATTTACAGTTTACATTGTAGGGGGAAGGAATATAGGGTATTATAACTGTCAACATTAGTAAAATTTCTGTACAGATATAGTTCGTATAGACATGGCTTCTTATTGTTGTAGTTTATGTGCATTTTTAATAAGAGTTTTCTGCTAGTGAGGAGGATGAAAGTCTCAGGGAAAGAGGACATTCAACTGGAGCAGAGGGAAATGATCCCATAGTTGGGACCCTCCTTCCAGATGATGTGGTATCCTCTCGCACTGAGGATACCTCTCTGGGGGAGGGAACTCCAGTTATTAGGAAGAGACAGGTAATAGTTATGGGTGATTCGATCATTAGAAACATAGATAGCTGGGCTTGCGATGACTTGTCTGCCTTGTGCGAAGGTTGCGGATCTCTCGAGACATCTAGATAGACTTATGTGTAGTGCTGGGGAGGAGCCAGTGGTCGTGGCACATGTAGGTACCAATGACATAGGGAAGGATTGAAGAGAGGTCCTGGAGGCCAAATTTATGCTGCTAGATAAGAGATTGAAGTCCAGGACCTCCATGGTAGCATTCTTTGAAATGCTTCCAGTTCCAGGCGCAGGGCCAGTTAGACAGGCAGAACTGCAGGATCTCAATGCGTGGATGAGATGATGGTGTAGGGAGGAGGGGGTTAGATTTATTAAGAAACCTTTGGGAAAGGGGGAGCCTATACAGGAAGGATTGGCTCCACCTAAACCAAAATGGAACTAGATTGCTGTCACTTAAAATTAAAAAGGAGCAGTGGGAAAGCCGACAGGTCTGGAGGAGCATGTGGTTTGGACAGAAAAATCCCTTAGGGGAGGATCTATTAATGGGGATTCTCTATGTCCTGGTAAGGAGGAGAGGATGGAAGATAATAAAATACATGTAGGACCTGATGAGAAACAGTCAAATGAAAAAAAGTCCCATTCCGTTAGATCATGTAATGGCAGACAGCTAAAAAGTAACAAGTTTTTAAAGTGCTTATATACCAGTGCTAGAAGTCTAAATAATAAGATGGGTGAACTAGAGTGCCTCGTATTAAATTAAGATATTGATATAATAGGCATCACAGAAACTTGGAGGAATGAGGACAATCAATGGGACACAGTATACCAGGGTACAAAATATATCGGAAGGACAAAACAGGTCCTGCTAGTGGGGGAGTGGCACTATATGTGAAAGAAAGTGTAAAATCAAATGAAGTAAAAATCTTAAATGAACCAAACTGTACATTGGAATCTCTATGGATAGTAGTTCCATGTATGAATATAGCAGTAGGGATATATTACTGACTACCAGACCAGGATGGTGATAGTGACTGTGAAATGCTCAGAGAGATTAGAGAGACTATTAAAATAAAAAACTCAATAATAATGGGGGAACTCAACTATCCCATATTGACTGGGAACATGTCACCTCAGGATGGGATGCAGAGATAAAGTTTCTTGATGCCTTAGATGACTGCTTCTTGGAGCAGCTGGTACGGGAACCCACCAGGGGAGAGGCAATTCTTGATTTAGTCCTAAGTGGAGCACAGGATCTGGTCCAAGAGGTGAATATAGCTGGACTGCTTGGTAATAGTGACCATAATACAATTCAATTTAACATCCCTGTGGCGGGGAAAACATCACAGCAGCCCAACACTGTAGCATTTAATTTCAGAAAGGGGAACTACACAAAAATGAGGAGTTAGTTAAACAGAAATTAAAAGGTACAGTGCCAAAAGTGAAATCCCTGCAAGCTGCATGGAAACTTTTTAAAGATGCCATAATAGAGGCTCAACTTAAGTGTATACCCCAAATTAAAAAACATAGTAAGAGAACTAAAAAAGAGCCACCAGGGCTAAACAACAAAGTAAAAGAAGCAGTGAGAGGCAAAAAGACATCCTTTAAAAAGTGGAAGTTAAATCCTAGTGAAGAAAATAGAAAGGAGCATAAACTCTGGCAAATGAAGTATAAAAATATAATTAGGAAGGCCAAAAAAGAAATTTGAAGAACAGATAGCCAAAGACTCAAAAAGTAATAGCAAAAAAATTTTAAGTACATCAGAAGCAGGAAGCTACATAGATGAACATAATGTGTTAGGGAAAAGTCAACATAGCTTTTGTAAAGGGAAATCATGCCTCACCAAGATATATATATATATATAGTACTTAGGTTTTCAGAAAGCCTTTGACAATGTCCCTCACCAAAGGTTCTTAAGCAAAATAAGCTGAGAAGGTCCTCTCATCGATTGGTGACTGGTTAAAAGATAGGAAACAAAGGATAGGAATAAATGGGCAGTTTTCAGAATGAAGAAAGGTAAATAGTGGTGTCCACCAGGGGTCTGTACTGGGCCCAGTCCTATTCAACATATTCATAAATGATCTGGAAAAAGGGGTAAACAGTGAGGTGGCAAAATTTGCAGATGATACAAAACTACTCAAGATAGTTAAGTCCCAAGCAGACTGCGAAGAGCTACAAAAAGGTTTCTCTCAAAACTGGGTGACTGGGCAACAAAATGGCAGATGAAATTCAATATTGATAAATGTAAAGTAATGCACATTGGAAAGCATCATCCCCATTGTACATATAAAATGAAGGGGTCTAAATTAGCTGTTACCACTCAAGAAAGAGATCTTGGAGTCATTGTGGATAGTTCTCTGAAAACATCCACTCAATATGCAGCGGGAGTCAAAAAAGCAAATAGAATGTTGGGAATCGTTAAGAAAAGAATAGATAATAAGACAGAAAATATCATACTTGTGTGTGCAGATGTGGTCATCCCGTCTCAAAAAAGATATATTGGAACTGGAAAAGGTTCAGAAAAAGGCTACAAAAATTATTAGGGGCATGGAACGGCTTCCATATGAGGAGAGATTAATAAGACTGGGACTTTTCAGCTTGGAAAAGAGATGACTAAAGGGGATATGATTGTCTATAAAATCATGACTGGTGTGGAGAAAGTAAATAAGGAAGTGTTATTTACTCCTCATAGCATAAGAACTAGGGTCACCAAATGAAATTAATAGGCAGCAGGTTTGAAACAAAGAAAGGGAAGTATTTCTTCACACAACGCACCATCAACCTGTGGAACTATCAAATTTCTCCAAATTAAGAGAAATAAATTGTGTTCTGGCCATCCTTGTTAAGACAGTAACCACTATATATGGTAGTTTAATTACTACTTATTCGCCAATTGCCTGAAATGAAATTGTAGCCTTTTTGATCTAGTTAAACACTTGCATTAAATGTCAAAGCTTCCTTGTGAAATAACCTGTATCAAATGAAACTCTTTGCCAGAGGATGTTGTGAAGCCCAAGACTCTAGCAGGGTTAAAAAAGAACTAGATAAATCCATGGAGGATAGGTCTATTAACGGCTATTAGCCAGGATGGGCAGGGATGGTGTCTCTAGCCTCTGTTTGCCAGAAGCTGGGAATGGGCAACAGGAAATGGATCACTTGATGATTACTGTTCTGTTCATTCCCTCTGGGGCACCTGGCATTGGCCACTGCCAGAACAGAGGATACTGGGCTAGATGGACTTTTGGTCTGACCAAATATGGCAATTCTTACGTTCTTATGTTAAATTTTGTTTACAGCCTGTCCTTCTGGTTTATATGGCATGAACTGTTTACAGCACTGCATCTGTCGCAATCAGGCGGTGTGTGATCATGTAACTGGACAATGCATTTGTCCCAAAGGCTGGACTGGTATAGCCTGTGAACTTGGTGAGTTCCGTCATGTTCTCCATTTGCTTTGGCTGGACCTTTCATTCACTTATGATTCTGATAAAATTCTGCCCTGATTGATTTCAGAGTGTGAGGATGGAAAGTATGGAGAGAGCTGTGAGGAGAACTGTAGCTGTGGCAATGGTGGAATTTGTGACCGACATTCAGGGAAATGCAACTGCCACCCAGGATGGATCGGGGACCAGTGCAATGTTGGTAGGAAGGCTAATTTCTTTTATTTGACTGATTGTAAAGCTCGATTCTATAATAGGCATCTTATTAATTAATGTTGCCTGTATTTTTATTAATCATTCTATCGCTGTGGCTGCCCATTTCAACTCTCAAGGGTCTCTCTTTCACTTGCATTGATGCCTCTGTCTGGAACTTTAGCTCTTTCTCCCTCCACGACATTGAGTCACTTTCTGTCCTTCAATTTGATCTTAATACTTTTCATTCTGCAGAGCACTAGCGCTAGCTAGTGGCTAGAAAGGAAGGCTGGTACAGTGGTTAGGGTGCTAGCTTGGGATTGGGAGCTCTGGGTTCAGTTCCCTGTTCTGCCACCGATTCCCTGTATGACCTTGGGCAAGTCACTTAATCTCTCTGCTCAAAAAAAAAAATGGGGCACCTCCCTGTTTCACAGAGGTGATATGACAAGAAATATATTAAAGCCTGAGAGGTGCTCAGATACTATAATAATGGGGGCCATATAAGTCCCTTAGAAAGACAGAATTTAGGACTAAGTATCCAGAAACTTGGGATCTATTTCAAATTCTGCCACTAACTTGCTTTATGATCTTGGGCAAGTCACAAGTGGACTGTTTTTTTCTAGAAGTGCTGAGAATCCCCAAGTTTCATTTGTTAGTGGGAATCAGGAATCTTTGAAATTCTGACCTTTCTCTTCGTCATGCCTCAGTTTCCCATTAGCAACCTTGTAAAGTCCTTTGAGATGATAGGCACAACTTACTATCATTATTAACACAATATGTTATTGTTCAGTGTGTAGTGTACTGCCAACACTATACAATCTATTGTGATCTGTAGGATTCCAGATTACTGCCACTTTGCAAACTTTCCTGTGCATGATCATTAGCATTCTGGACTGAATATAACAATTTCAAATATGCTAAATATACTCTCTTCAGATTATAAATTCAGTGCCTGTATCATCTATTCATCATCCCAAGCTGTCCAAGAAGATAAATATTGGCTTATTTGTCAGTGTCTGATGGCTTTCACATCAGCTTTCTGTAGATCAGAAGGAACCATTATTCTACTTATCTAATTTTCCTCTCAGCCTGTCCCTCTGGATTCTTTGGAGAGCAGTGTGAGGGACGGTGTGACTGTGAGCACAGCTCTTCCTGCCACCATCAGAGTGGAGTGTGTCACTGTGAAAAAGGATGGCGAGGAAAACGATGCGACAAACGTGAGTTTCTGCTGAGAGTACAACCAAGACATCTACCTAGTTCTGTGTCTGCTCCATTAAGGCCCTGATCCTGCAATAACATCATTAAGCCCTGGCATGATCTCACTGAAATCAATGGGAGTTGAGGGCACTCAGCACTTCACAGAATTAAGCCTTAAGAAGTGCTTTTTGGTAGACTGTGGTAGTTTTCTCCTTCTCCACAGGTCAAACTGGAGTTGTCCATTAGCAGATTGTCTTCATGATGATGATCAACATTGTGTCCCTTCAGTTTCTTTCATGTCCATTGCTGTCAGTCTCTAGGCCTTTCACACCCATACCTTTCATGACACATGCAGTTTTTCATTAAAATAAAAATAAAATTTTAAATGTCACATTGAAGAATTTCTCTAGTGTCCCCAGAAAAGAGAAAATGACAAAATTCTGACACCAGGTGCTATAAAGCCCAAGATTTTATCTTGCAAAAGCAAGAAGTATTCAAAGTATAATTAAGACCCGACTTGGTGACTTTATATTTTTACTTGTCGTTCTTGATGACAACATGACATGAAGTTTTCTTCTGTGCAGCATAATGATTAAAGGGAAAGATCATGGGTGAAATCCTGGCCCCCTTGAAGTCAATGGGATTCTTGTAATTGATTTCAAAGGGCCAGAATTTCACTGATTGTGACTTGGAATTCATCTCCTACCTCTGGAACTAATGTAACATTTGAACAACAGAAATAAACAGGCATTAATGTTCTCCCGGCGAGGTAGTGTTCTTGGAAGCAACGGTATTCTTCATATATATTTGCTGGTTAGAGCATGAAATCATGGACTTCCATTGCAGTCAAGGGCCGAACGTGGCCTTTAGATTCTAAGCCCTTCTGCAATGTGTTCTAATGAAAATTGGTTTGGTTATTCCAGCTTGCTTGCCTGGCTACTATGGCAATTACTGCACCAAGCGTTGCAACTGCCCTTTGGGTATCCCTTGTTACCATGTGAATGGAGAGTGTGGCTGCCCTCAAGGATTCACTGGCTATGGCTGTGAAAAAAGTAAGTTGTTCTAAAAGCATGTGACTAATTGCCCCTTGAAAGAAATCTACAGGGGATTGATTCATTTATTAAATAACTGAACAGCTGATTTAATCAACCTCTGAAGGAGTAAGGACTGCTAGAACACTGCATTAATAAAAGTGGACTAGAGCTTGAAAGCTGAATATAGATTTTCTGCTTGCAGATTGCAAGAGCAAGCAGGGGGACAAAATTCAGCAAAGCTGGCACAGGGAAATGTCCAGTCCACCTGAGGATTCTGTCCCTCCAGAGGGCAGGCAGTATTCCCACCTCTGCCTTCCATTGTGTTCTGTGGGAGAACAGCTTCTGTTCTTGGCTGCCGGAGCACCAGAAAATTATATTTTTATTATCATCATTATTTATTCTTGTCAGTGGCAAGAACCACATCCATTCTGGGGTTATCTTTAAAGACAAACTAGATTTACTTTGTGCTCCAAGCTCTATGATTCCTATTTTGCTTTTCCTTAATGCAAAATTTCAGAAACCTATCTGAACATAAATTTTACTATTAAAAAGATCTGATTATTGGAATTTTAATGAGCTCCCATTCTGATCTGTAAGACTGTAAGCTTTTGGGGCAGGGACTGCCCGTTTCTTGTGTGTGTATACAGTTTGTGGCACAATGGGATGTTAACCCCTATCAGTGGCATTAGGTGCTAAGTAATAAAAATAATGATAAATAACTATAACAACCACCACAGCTTTATTCAAGTTGCTTTTGCTGTACCAATTTATATCACCTGAGAATTTGGCCTGATATTTCTACGAAGGTGCTCAGATAGTGTGGTGCACACCAATATAAGAACCTAGATCTAAACAGTCAGAAAAATGTAGGCAGCATGGCTGACAAGTGACAAAATGCAACATGTACAAACGTTTGTGCTAAAGCAACCTTGAAAGTTAAAACTATTTACACAAGGGAAAATGTCTTTATCCATACACGTGGTCCCTCATGAGTTATACTGTTATTTTAGTCGATTTTACCTGACATCACACTATGATTTTCTTTAGTGACAAGAAAATTGCAGCTGGCCCTTGGCAGTTGGGCATAAATTGACTGAACAAAACAAAATCAAACAGTGAAGTAATCCCCAAGTAAATTTAATAAAACCAGAGTCCCAGAGGGCAGCATAGTTCTGTAGGCAGTGGTTTTATTTAATAAATTTTAGCCTGCTCTTTGTTTGAGTGCTATATTTACCAAGACAAATTTAATTCATTGGTTTACATTTCCTCTTCCCTTAGCTTGTCCACCAGGCACATATGGTAAGAACTGTAACCAACTATGTCAGTGCTCTGCAGAGAATGAGGAATGTCACCCAGCGACAGGCAAATGCACCTGCCTACCAGGTTATTATGGAATCCACTGTGACCTTAGTATGTATAATTCTTGTTTCATTCCAATTTTTTTTAAAGTAGGTGATGGGATACCTAATCCTTTGGGGCCAGATTCTGACACTCCTACTCATATTTAGTAATACCTGCAGCCCGGAAGGTATAAAGTCCTTCTCACTGAGAGTAAGAGGAGTCAAATTTGACCCTTAATTATTGTGAGGCTTTTTTTTTTTTCCCCCTGGGATCAGGAGTTTTTTCTAGAGACAAATGTTTCACAATTTTCTGAAGTCATTTTTACTCCAGACCCCTCTGTGAAATGTGACAGGAACACACATCCACCTCTAACCTGCAGCAACACGTGTATTGTGTAGCTCTCGCCTCTCAAAATACCAAAGCCAGAGTGCTTCCCGAAAGCTCTGAGTGCTAAACTAAGGACAAATGGTTATTATAAAACAGGCTGCAATTGGCAATAAATCTAAAGTGATTCATAAAGTCAGTTAAGTTGCACAGCCTTCTGAGGAACAATCAAATTAAACAGATTGTTATGGATTGGAAAAGGGTGACTAGTTTAAAAGACAAAATGCCAATTCGCTGAGCATTCCATCATAAAAAAATATATTCCCAGACCCACATGTCTCAGACTGATATTTTAGACAACAGTAAAGTAGCTTGTGGAGGAATGTGATGACTGATGGGAAACATGCACTGAAGTGACTAAAAAGGAGACAGTTAATCACTTTTTAGTTACAGCTTTAATTTTGTTTTTACTCTTCATGGTGTGTAATGTCCTCGTATAAAAAGGAAAATAAAGCATCTTCACTCTTCAAGCTCAGGTCTTTCTCTTTTTGGAAAACTTGTTTTTCCCCTTTCTCTCTGTTTCTTTGGAATCCTGCATGGCTCCTTTTGGTTTGCTTCCCTTTTTGGCTGCAGTTTCAATGCTGATGTCAGCAGCCATGTGTGCAAGTCCAGGAACAGTTAAACACTGTGCTTCGCTACTAGAGTAGAAACAGACTAGGGGAACTCATACTATCATAATGTTATCACGGGTTATATTTAAAAAGCAATAGAAATGCTGTGTCTGATTCTCCCCCTATTTACATCAGTTGTACACCAGCGTAACACCACTGTCTTCTGATCCAAACCAGTGTCAATGGGATCAGACTCAGGCCCTTGAAATCTGAAGTACATCTCCCAGCAGATTAATAAATGTTCAGATAAAGTAACATTTTGGGCCTTAGTTACTCGCCCGTGTCTTTTTAAATATATTGATATATAGCATAATACGCAAGATCATAGTATCTTAGCTTTTATTAGTCATTATATAGATGCACAAGGACCAAACATAGGCAAACTCCCATTAATTTCAGTGGAGCTTCCCAGAGTAAAAAACGAGTAAGAACCTCTGGACCAGGCCTTGGAATAAGAAAATTAGGGCAGTAAAAGTTGCACCATTGCCATGATTTAAGGGAAGAAGTTACAGGGTAAAATCCTGGCCTCGCTGAAGTTGATGAGAGCTTTGGCAGTGACTTCAGTAGGTCCAGGACTTCATCCAAAGTGTATAAGGCTTGTGCCTTTCTGGTGCTGAGTGCCCTCAAAGGAACTGAAGTTGCACAATATCTTGCAGAGCAGATTTTCAATGAATAGATCTTGTTTTGTTTAATTTTCTGCCTAGAGAAATAAGAGGATCACTGGGATATATGGATTCCTACAGAAAAAGTGACTGTATTGCATCTCAATTTTGCTTGTTTTATACCCTTGCTCAGTAGCTTTCACCAATCAGTGGCAAATTGGTGAATTTGTAGGAGTATAACCAGATTATTTTAAAGCTAGTGTATGTTTAGTTGTGGGGATCAATGCTGCAAGAGAACTAGGGCCTGATTCTGATCTAATACCATCTTTGAACGGGGATAGCACCATTACTTTGGTAGAAATACTCCTTCTTCAAACTGGGGTAGCTGAGAAGAGAATCAGGCCTATTCTATCCCATGCTGAAGAAGCTTTCAGTATGCTACTGAAACTGGGCTCAGTGTAGGAAGCCGCTCCCAAAGAAGTCAAGTTGGCCTTAGTCCAGTCAACATGTGGTTGGAGACTGCTGGAAACAGTTTCTGGCAACAACTGCTATACTTATAATACTGTGAAAAAAGGTTCAAGAAAATATCCATAAAAGGTGTAGCTGGCTGGGAAACTGAGGTTCCAGCAGCCAAGAGCAATTGGACTTCTATGTTCTTAAGTTTGGAGTAGAGAATTGAAATAGTCTTTTGTCAAGGTACAGAGGAAGCAGATAAACTAGCAATACGAATCCCATCCGTTAGCCATAACTCTGTGGATGGGCAAATCTGCCTGAATATGGTAAAATTAGAAAAAAACAAATGGCTCTAGTGGTTAGAAAAAACACACTACCACTCTGTGTTGTTTACAGATGTATTTGAGCCTGGTGAACTTTCAGCCAGGAAGACCAACTTCATCAGCTCCAACTAGTAATGACCAACCTTAAAGCTGTAGGTAATGGGACACTTCAAGGATATGTCTGTACTGCATCTGGAAACAAGCCACCCAGCTCGGGTCCACAGAGTTGTGTCAGTGGGGCTCATGCAAGCACACTAAAAGTAGCTGTGTAGTTCCATATTGGTATCAACTGGGAGGTGGGCGGGCTGACCCGCCCACTTCTAAAGGCCCCTCCCCCAGCCTAGCGGGAGGGACTACTGGACCCAGGAACCAAGTAATCTCTGGGGACAACTAATGAAAAAACAGGTAGTGAAGTGATGGTTAAAGGTTCAAAATCAGGGTACCGGATGGGGACACCGAGCAGAGAACCCTGGACAGCGCCCACTGCTCCTCAAAGGTGGCAAAGGAGCCAGCAGATGCTGCCCAGTGGAACTCTGCCCGGAGACGTGAGACCAGGGAAGTACGGAAATAGGCCCCACAGTCGCAGAGCACCCCCTCGTCCAACATCCTCTCCCTGGTATTGTAGATGGTAAGCTTGGCTAAAGCCAGGAGGAGGTTGACGAGGAGGTCTCGCGACTTAGTGGGGCCACGGATAGGGTGTGCATAAATGAACAGGTGTGGGGAAAAGTGCAGCCAGAACCTCAACAAGAGGTTCTGGAGGAGCCGGAGCAGGGGCTGCAACCTGGTGCACTCGAGGTAGGCGTGCGCCAGGGTCTCCCTCACGCCACAGAATGGGCAGGCCTCGGGAATAGGGGTGAACCGCACCAGGTACACGCCTGTGCTCACGGCTCCGTGAAGGAGCCGCCAACCAATGTCCCCGGCGGGCCTTGGGACTAAGGTAGAATAAAGGCTAGCTGTGTAGTTGTTACAGTTTGGGCCCCAGGCTTGGGACCCTGAGTTCCAGCCCGACCCACAACATCTACACGGCTAGTGCAAGGCCTGTTAGCACAAGTCAGTGGGCTCGGGCTGAGATGCTAACTCTCAGATGCAACGTAGACATCCTCAAAAGATGCAATTAATATTGGTAAGGAAAGCCCTGGAATATACTGTTGGTACAAAATAATCTACGAACATGAATTCTGGATTAACTCGGGATTTAGGATTAGAATAAAGAATTTAGCTCATGGCAAAACTAACCCAAGCCAGAAGGAATCGATCAGGAAATGATTTAGAAATCTGGCTGCTGTTCTTGCAGTTCTCAGAAAAGCATAACTCTGATGTACAGGAAACTGTTAAATTAGAAAATGTCTTTATTAGATAACTGGTGGTTATAAACTAAACTTCTTTGTGGATTCATAGCCTACTTAAATGTCAGGATTCTGTGTAAATTGCCCCGGCTGTCTGCATATAAGCCTCCTGGAAAGTAGTAACAGATGAGAACAACTTGTTGATAATTATGTTGAATGTTGAAGCAGATGTGTTTGCACTGCTTGTGTTGCTCCCTGTTGAACTGAAATAAATAAGAAGTTAAAAGGATAAGTAAATTGGGAAGGGAAGAATTACATGTATTACTGGAACCACTTCCAGTCATGGAAGAAACCTTGTGAGCCTGAACTGAGAAACAATTCTGAAACCTCTGCCAGAGAGAAAAAAATGTAGTTGGGTGAGTGAAGCAGAATAAAAAGGAAAAAAAGCCAAATAAAGACCAAAAGGAAGTAAGGAAGGTTAAAAAGAAACTCACTGAAAAAGAGGTTAAATGAAATCATCATACTGAGGATGTCTTCTTGACACTGTTTCTTAGTGGATATTAAAAGAACATTATAGGGGTCTCTCTCTGACACCAGGAATTTACATTTCACTGTGTACATGAAGTTACAAAATTTATTCTGTAAAATCTGCAGTATGTGTGTGGGTTTGTGTTATCATACCCAAGTAGGGAGAGATGTTGATTTAACTCTCAGATTTGGTCTTCCAGTGGATAGGGGGAAGTGATGTCAATGTATTTAGTAAAAAGAATCCACGGAACAAAAGAGTATCTATATTCTGTAAATACATATGTCCATTTAGTACAGTTAATCTGGTATCCTTGGGTAGTAGCCAATGTTATTTTTAAAAGACATCCCAATTGCATTCGCTCTGTTCTGAGATGCTGTATAGAACAGTTCAGAGGAGACAAGGATATCTTCTCCATCCACACAAATCATGATTTTATACACAGAAGAAAGAGAGTGAATTATTAACATTCATAAATTCCTAAAGTACAAAGTATGCAGAGACATGTTGCTAGAAATTGGCCACATATATACTCCGGTGGGGATTTCCGATACGGCCACAGGCTTTCCTTTTCTTCAGTGGGAGAAAGTGAATGTCATTTCCAGCAACGAGTGTCAGTGTGAATTGTCTTGGTAAATGGTTTGCCTTATAAAGGGCTGTACTGCCATCCTGAGCACAACTAACATAGAAAGGCGCTCACACTTCTGATGATCTAGAAATTGCTACCATACACTGGGGAAAAGAGGGCACACTCTGCACCTGCAGAGGCCAACAGTTTCAGGACTGGTGTAAGGAATGAGCACCAGAGGGCTGTTGCTAGCAGCAGGGCTTAGCTCCTAGAATCGTGTGATTACAGCAGAATCTGAACTTTCACCTAAGTAAGTTTCTAGTCTTCACCGTTGTGGAGAAAAGTTTGAAAACATGACCTGAGTGTATCTGATGCCTGAGCCTGCAGACAGCCCGAAACAGCTTTGAGAGGGGGGAATTGCCCCATGCATCTCAATGGGATATTAACTCCCAAGACCCACTGCTCTGAGGGGACCTGCCAACACCACCCCTGCAGAGAACTCCATGGATGTGGCGGGGGAAGAGTGCAGTGGGCCCAGCCCTCCCACCCAAGTGATACACCCTTGCTTCCACCACTCTATCCAGGGGCAGAGGGCATCACATAGCTGTCTCTGCAGCTCCCAAGGGGTGTGTGTGTGGGTGGGCTAGCTACTGTACCTGGCAAGGAAAAGGTGATTCCATGCCACTTCCTCTGATTCTCTCCAAGTGGTGCATTGGGACCAGTGTGGGGCCCCATTATCATGGTGTGCCTAGAGTGCTGGGTTGCCTTAGTCCAGCCCTGAACATTAGGAAAATTTATTTAATTCACTGATGCGTCAATAAACATTAGATTCTTGATTCTCCCCCACAAGTTTTATATGAGTGTAATTTCACAGGAGTTCCTCCTGATTGATAGTGGGGTAAGTGAGATCAGAATCAGGCCTTAGCACTGGAGCCTTGAAATAGGGTACAAGAATCAGCTGTGTTTTGGGGATATGGCTTTGTCTATTACCATTGAATGTATCAGGGAAATGGGGAAACATGAAATGTCAATATCTATCTAGATAAATGCAACTTTGGAGAGAATGGATATCTGCTTAGCATTGTCCATAATAAACTGCTCTTCAAAAAGAAGAAATCTGAAGCAAGGTACATGTATACAATGCCACCTGAAAAGCCTATTTATAGCTACGTCAGACAAATTATTCATGGACAGCTTATCCTTATATATGAATGGCTCTGGTACTCCAGCCAAGGCCACTTCATTTGGGTTATTATAGGATAAGGTCTCCCTTTAAGCAAAAAAATTCCCAGTTTTGCATTTGTATGTGTAACTCATGAGTCTATGGAAGTCCCCCACGTCCTCTTCTCTGAAACACTTGCACAGTCTTCCATTCACATGCCAGGATTACATCTCATGGTACAGTGAAAAATGCAGTTTGGAGAAAACCAGCATAGGTTAGAGTCACTTTCTGCTGCTTAAATTAAAAAAAAATGCCTGCATGCTAGGATTGGTGTTTTATAAGAATAAATAATTAGACTAGAAATAGAGATTGAAAACAAAATTTAGGTTTAAGGTAACAAAGTGAGCTTGCTATGAAACTGTATGGTCACACAAGTAGTATTTCCTAATTGCTTTTTTTCCTGTTTTAAAACAGAATGTCCACAAGGTACCTATGGTCCATACTGCCAAAAGGCATGTAAATGCTTTAATGGAGGCCACTGTGATATTGTGACAGGAACCTGTGATTGTCCTCCTGGCTTCATTGGCGCTGACTGTAGTAAAAGTAAGAGTTCACTAAAATCAAAGGGGTAATTTAAATCTACCGTATATACTCATTCATAAGCCGAATTTTTTTAGTAAAAAAGGGAAGCACCAGAGAAGGGGGTCGGCTTATGAACGGGTATAGAGAGGGAGAGGTGGGACCCAGCCCCTCCCCCCAACAGAGGCAGCAAGGAGAGGCAGCACAGCCAGAAGGAAAGAGGCGGGGCCAGAGTCTCTCCGCTTCTGGCCACGCTGCTCTCCCCCCCAGCCTCCGAAGCAGCTGCAGCTCCGGGGCTGGCAGGCTGCAGCCGTGCCGCTCAGCCCCGCCCCCCAGAGCATGCTGTGGCCACGCCGCCGTAGCACGCTGCGGCTGTGCCACCCAGCCCAGCCCGCTGGAACATGCTGCAGCCGTGCTGCCCGGTCTGGCCCACTAGAGCAAGCTGCTGCCACGCTGCCCACCCTGCCGGAGCAGCTCCAGCCAGGTCAGAGACATCCTCCCCTGGCCCTCCCCAGCTAAGGTGGGACGGGATGGGATAGGAAGAGTGTGGGGGTCCCGAAGGGATGGAATGGGGAGAGTGTGGGAGTCCCGGGCTAGGGATGGGATCATGTGGAGGGTGGTCACAGGGGTTATTCCCCTGACTCCCAGCTTCTCCCCCCCAAAAAAATTTCCCCACCAGTTGCTGTCCCAGCCCGTCAGAGTAAGCAGCTGGCGTGCCGGGACACTTTGTTTACTTAGGTTTACCTCCGTGCGTGCGAACGCTCGAGGTAAACAAACCATCTCGGCCCACCAGCGGCTTATTCTGATGGCCCGGGAACCAAAGTTTGCTGACCCCTGAATTATAGGGTCGGCTTATGAACGGGTTATAAAAATTTTCCATTTTTACTTATCTATCTTGGGGGGGTCGGCTTATAAACGAACCAGCTTATGATCGAGTATATACATATATACTGCCAAGAGAGCAAAATAAGCATTAATTGAAAATAGTGAAGATAATTGTAGTTTATTAGTATATAAACAACAGGCAGATCCTTCACTCAATAACAAATCAAGATTCCAGCTTTGTGAAAAATTCTCTTTCAATGCATTTTCTCTTCCTTATGAGTGTGTGAAGCAGGCACGATTGTCCCAGGGTTGCAGCCTCTGTGTCCAGTCACTTCTTGAGCAAGATCAAAATGGGAGAGGAGCTCAGACTCCTCCTTTTTTCCCCCAAATCTGCCTTTTGAGGTACTCACCCACGTAGGATAGGGATGGTTTTTTTTAGTCTTTTATCATTCTTCTGTGTGAGTTCATTCGAGAGTATAGTTATTGTCTGGTTTCACCCACATAGCTGTTCTTGGGGCATTAGATGTTCTGGATGAGGCATACCACATGTTATGATAAGCATGTGTAGACCCCTGGATCTTGAAAGGTTGTGGAGGGTATTTATCACTGTAGCAATAGAGATGTTTGGAGGTTTAAAATCTGTTTTTCTGGGAGGGACCAGTGCCACTTTGAGTTGGTGCGGCCAGGTCTGTGAGGAGCTTACTTCTGATGATGAGCTTGATGAGACTGGAGGGTCATTGAAAGGCAAGAAGAGGGGGTTGGGGAAAGATGTCTTCAGGATGGGGTCCCCATCAAGTATGAGTTCCAGTGTGGGGTGGTAGATGACAACTAAGGGTGTGCAGATGGTGGGTTTCCCCCCCTGTATGGAAGCAGGTTTTCTCAGGCTTCATGTGGATGAGCACTTATAGAAAAAGTTTGTTTGAAGCCAGTGAGCCTACTCATGTGACTAAATACTCATGTGGATGAGAAAGAGCTTCACATTCTGGCCCTTGAAGTTTTGCACTGGCACCCTCATAATAGCTGAGTAACTAGAAGGTAATTATGTCTTCAGAAAATCCCACCTAACAGTAGCAATCTAGTTTACCATTCATAATTTATGGCTCTAATGCTAATCAAAAATTACTGTCTTGTTAGCTTTTTCAATTACTTTTTGCTGTTCACTATAACTTTTTTACAAAACTTAACACTTCACTGTATTTTTGTTAATCTAAACTGTTGCTGATCAATAAAGGAAACATCAGTGTTACGGGAATGAGGAAATCTTTACTTGAAAACGGGACCACCATTTAATACTCTAGTGAAGCTCGGTTCCATTTTCATTAGGAAGCTTCATCGTTTTCACAGTAATGTTTGGTAGAAGATTCCTAACGTCAAGTAAAATTTCAGAGGAAAGAAGTAAGCAAATACTTATGCACTTTTCTTTTTGTAAAAGTGATTTCTTCAGATTCCAAACCAAGCGGAATGCAGCTCAGAGGAGTCTACTTGATTAAAAGGAGGGGCCTTGCGTTAAAAAAAGAAACGCAGGTCTGGACAGCTGGCATGTTTAATGAGAAAAGTTAATGTTTCCTCTAGTTTGTCCTGTAAGCCGCTATGGGAAGGACTGCATCCTCCTGTGCTCCTGTGGTAAAGGGCAGTGTGACCCAGTGACTGGCAAGTGCTACTGTCCACCTGGCCAAATTGGACCCAGTTGTCAGCAAGGTAAAAGAACGAGATCCAAGGGCACCCTGTCAATCTAGACACTTACTTGCAACAGCCAGAAAAAGAAGTATCTCAGCCCCACAAATGTAAATAAATCGCCATTGTTCATGCCTCTAGGAATTCATTCTGTTGCAATCGCTGTATTTCCTTATCTCTCTGGAGCAAAGTGATGTTTTAACTGTAACCCAGTGTAAGCTGGTGGGCTGAGTCTGCAGCTGCTCCAAACTGTGCAGCTCCAGTTTCTTTGCTCTTTGTTCTGTATTAACATAGAAATATTCAAAATAACTCAAAGCAACTCAAAGTCGCGCTACCCTCAGCATCTCGTCTAATAATCATGTTTATTATGGTAGTGACTAAGGACGAACCAAGAAAGAGGCCCCATTTTGCTAGGCATTGTACAGAGTAATGGACAGTCCCTGCCCCAAAGAGTGTATAATCTAAATAGACAAGACAGACACAGGCAGACACCAGGTGGGGGATGGGGTGAACACACAAGAATGAAGACTGTAATGGCAGCTAATGTCATGTTCATTCTACAATAATTATTTTGGGGCAAGGGGATGGTTAGTTAGGAGGCGATACGCTAAATGGAAAGAAAAGTGAAGGGAGGGACAGGACAGTGGAGAAGAGGGTAAGCACAGCACAGGGCAGAGGTGTTCACATATCTCCCAAGTGCCCTATTACACCAAGTATGTGTCATGTACGGTAAAGAGAACCTTCTGCATTCATCGTTTCCTTCTGTGGCATTCATCTTTGAGGCTAATTTTTTTAACAACTTTAATTTGCTGTAGTGTGTCCCCAGGGAAGCTACGGCCCCAGCTGCCAGCTAACGTGTATCTGTAAGAATGGTGGTATCTGTGACCCTGTGAATGGGTCTTGTTCCTGTGGACTTGGCTGGACAGGAAGTTATTGTGAGAAAGGTAGTATCTTCTTTCTCTCTTTTGACTCAACAAAGAAGAGGTCAGCAGCAGTATCCGTTTTTATAATGTACTGCCACTGGCATTGTCCAGTAATGTAGGCAACACTTTTGGAAGTAAGACTATGAGTTCTATTATTAGATGGGCCTTCTCAGTAATTTGCCAGGATTACTAGCAGCCTCATGTTTTGATCCTAACAACTAAACTACTATATAGGAAATTGAACTGTGAGCTGTGTGTTAGTGAGCTCTCCAAATCTAGGTATGAAAAAACCCTGCAGGCTGCACTAGCAGGAATGAACCAATCCTCAGATAGTGAGGGCAGGTTCCGATTAATCGTAGTGACTTAGCAGGTACATACATCATTGTTGTGGACATTTATGTCCCTAACGCAGTTGAACAAACATTGGACCAGATCCTCAGCTTGTGTAAATCAGTGTAGCTTCCTGACTTTGAGGGACTTAGGCCAACTTACACCAGCTATCCAAGTATATGTACATATTTTTCCAAAGATAACCCTCCGTGCAGCTTACTCCAGTGATTTAGATACTACAGTGATGAGAGCTACCTAAGATAGAAAATCTTGTTTAGTAGATGCCCCCACCCACAGACCTCTGAAATGGATAGTCATGCTGATTTGTGCATACCCATAGCAATGGCAGCTAGATATGGATTTGGTGAGAAATGGAAGCAAGGAGTTTCCATATATACCTACTTATTGTGACTTGCTCCAGAAACTCTAGAATGTCCTGGCAATGGAGGAGGTACACTTCTGCAAGAAGGTTGATGATATTGATACATGATCACTTTTGCTATCAACAATTTGTGAAGTGTTTTAGTTCACTATGGTAGAACCCTAATTATGCAAGCGTGTGAAACAGAGTTTTTTCCATTTCCATTAGAAATTACTTAATAATTAATGACATCCATATATATTACAACATAAACTGAGAAAACTTTCTTTATTTTATGCTTTACATTTAACGGTA
Organism: Chrysemys picta bellii; assembly: GCF_011386835.1. Lineage (NCBI taxonomy): Eukaryota > Metazoa > Chordata > Testudines > Emydidae > Chrysemys > Chrysemys picta. Next base: position 17,260,817 of record NC_088799.1, on the reverse strand, counting down.
AGAAAATATTGATGTAGGTACAAAAAATACTGAGATGATGCCATTTGATGTGTATTCTGAGAACATGCAATTATACTTTTTTTCTGTCAGCATAAACCATATGGAAAGACAAATTCACAAATGGGAATTGTGGAAAGAAAGTGGCTTTTCAGTATTGCATAAACATCCAGATAGTAAAAAATATTTCTCTCACAAATTTGTTAAGTTGTTCCCAGTTATGCGGAAATTTAGCAAACCCAAAAAGCAGATAAATTTCACACCAGTGAGGAGGAAATTCACATCAAATAGTCTCAGTGCTATAAAATCTTTTCTGACTAGTATTATTTCCTTACGTGTCTTTCCAGTGTGAAGTGTGGATAAATAAAACTTTTTGTTCTTTCTGTTAACAGAATGTGCCCTGGGTAAATATGGTTCTGATTGCCACTTAAACTGCTCTTGTCAGAACAATGGATCTTGTGACAGGTTTACTGGTTGCTGCCAATGTCCGGAAGGTTACTACGGTCACTCTTGTGAGCACAGTAAGTAGACAACCCTCTCAGAGAAAGAAGGCCTCAACTTTGCATCAGGGGTTCGTGTTAGTGGATCCTAATGCAAGGGACAGAGTAGTTCTATATTCCAGAGCAGTCATACTTTTTAGTGTTTCAGTTAAAAATTGTCTCTCTTTGTGGCCCTGATTCAGCTACTTAAGAATGTGCATAATTTCAAGCACGGAATCTCATTGAAGTCAATGGGACTACTCACAAGTTTAAAGCCACACACATGCTCAAGTCCCTTGCAGAATGAGTGAGGCCCATGTAATAATTATTATTGTTAACTCTCTTCTTGCAGACATAGCGGGAAACTCTCAGACTTACAAGATGGTGTATTATTTTTCTGCATCTACTTTTGTCCTGTTGCCAAAATAACATTTGTAACCTTTCATTTCCCAGCCTGCCCTGCTGGATTTTATGGTCTAAACTGCATTCACTCTTGTGATTGTAAAAATGGAGCTACTTGCAATCCGGTGACTGGACAGTGCATTTGTCCTGCAGGTTATGAAGGTGTCCAGTGTGAAAAAGGTTGTGTAAACTTTTTTAAGTAATTTGGGCCTGGGCACCGTATGTGTTCTGTCTTCTTGCTTCTGTATTTTTATTTATTTTTAGACACTATGGAATCTTATCATGAACCATTTCACTGTTAATTGTTCTATCAAAAATATCTGGATCAATGACCTTGTCCACAATCACACCGTACTTGTCATGCCCTAACATTCGTCATTTTTGAAAGGATGTTTCCCAAAGGAAAAACTATGACATTCTATCAGATATTCAGATCATTAAAAAGCAAATGAAATGTAGCTATTTCCGTACTGCATTCACATCTAGTCCATTATTCTCTCTCCAATAGTGGTTAGTAACATCTGCTTCAGAGGAAAGCACAAGAAAACCTGCAGGAGGCAGTTACGGAATAATCTATCCATAGGAAAAAATTCTTTGTGACCCTTATTTAGAGCTTGGATTATGCCCTGAAACTCTAAACTCTTGGGTTGTTTACTCATATCTCTGGATATTCTTATGTCCTATATAAATGTCTAATCCTGTTCTGAATAAGGCTAAGCACTTAGTCTCATTGATGAGATGAGTTCCACAGGTTAATTTCATAAAACAAATTGTTTCTATTAGTTTAAGTTTGCCACTAACATTTCAAATAAGAGTATCAACTAGACCAGTGTTTCCCAAACTTGGGACGCCACTTGTGTAGGGAAATCCCCTGGCAGGCCGGGCCGGTTTGTTTACCTGCCGCGTCTGCAGGTTCAGCCGATCGCGGCTCCCACTGGCTGCAGTTCGCTGCTCCAGGCCAATGGGAGCTGCGGGAAGCAGCAGCCAGTACGTTCCTCGGCCCGCGCCGCTTCCAGCAACTCCTATTGGCCTGGAACAGCGAACCGCGGCCATTGGGAGCCGCGATCAGCCGGACCTACGGACGGGGCAGGTAAACAAACCGTCCCAGACCGCCAGGGGCTTTCCCTGCACAAGCAGCGTCCCAAATTTGGGAAACACTGAACTAGACTAAGTGGGTATTCTTACCTCTCATGTTGAAAGCTACATAATATTTCTCTGATGGTCATTTGATTAAAAATCAAATGAAGTACTTAACTGCTACAGTGCTCGGGCATATTACAAATACCTACAATAGATTGAAATAGATTTAGCCTGCATAAAAAGAAAGCATGCAAGTATTAAAGCTCTTCCATCTGTAAGTCTTTCATTAAAGTGTGGCAGTTCACACTAGATTCACTTTAGAGCTCATGAGCTCTAGGAGATATGCATGAAAGAGTCTGCCAAAATAACATGTTTCTTGCTATTGGTGTGTACAGCACATACAAAAGTGTTCTTTTTCTTAGGCTGTAATGTCGGAAGATTTGGAGACAAATGTCAGCATCAGTGTGACTGTGAAGGAGTAGCCTCATGTGAACCTGTAACTGGAAGGTGCCTTTGCCCACCTGGAAGGACTGGAGACAAATGCAACATTGGTAAGATCATGAAACATCCTTCCAGGGCTGGTTTACACAAGACTTTTGTACCTCTACATGGGCTTAGAAATTTACCAGTACAACCCCCTTGTGTGGGTGCAGTTATGCAGGATTGCTATCAGGATGGCTAATTCAAGTTATTCACTGTGGGAATAAGCTATGCCAATATAAGAACCTTTATAAGGAGGTGGTACCACTTTTAACTATATCAATTTCTAAACCAATATAGTTATAGTGGTAGAAAACTGTGTGTGGACCATCCCTAAAATGTTATTCCTCCTCTATTTTACAATAGCACACTACTGATGGGTACATTGAGAAACTCACAAACAGCAACTGTGCAGAGTTAGGGAGGACTCTTGCAGGGGGCTGCAAACTGGACTTTGGAGATATTTCTGCTTGCTTTTGCACTCAGACTTGTGGGCAGAGCTTGGCAAACCAAGGCCAAAGCAGTGTCAAGGATCTATGATTCCACCCCCATGTGGAAACACTGACCATAGTCCCCAGAGAGCAATAACACAGGAGTTATAGCAGCTACTGCTGCCTCTGGGCTACAGAAGTTGTGTTAGGGTATGACTACACTGCAATTAAAAGCCCACAGCTGGCCCTGGGGAACTGACTGGGGCTAAGGAGCTGTAGATGTTCGGGCCTGGGCTTTAATACCCTGCAAGGTGGAAGGGTCCCAGAGCTTGGGCTGCAGCGTGAGCTTCAGCATCTATACCACAATTAAATAACCCATTAGCCTGAGCCCCATGAGCCCAAGTCATCTGGCATGGGCCAGCCCCAGGAGTCTAATTCCAGTGTAGACATACTTTTAGAGGTCCCGATCCATGTAAACTCCCCAGCACACAGCAGGCCCTTGGACTGTGTGCTAGGTAACTGATTTGCTCAGCAAGGTAGAATTCTGCCCTATGTAGCAAGATTATAAAAGTGGGGGAGAAAATTCTAGTTTTTTCTTTGCAACAGCTGAGTCCTAATGAAATTGTAGTGGTTGTGAGAGGGCATGGATGGCAGCTAAAATCCTCGTGTCGGATTCTGATCTCAGTCACACTGGCTCAAATCCGGAGTAACTGTACTGAAGTAAATGGAATTAAACTTGAGAGCGGAATCAGGTAAAAGGTAAAAAATGATAAAGTAAACATGCTGAGTCACTACTAATATTTTAAGATCTCAGTTGGAGCTATGATTTTCCTGAACACCAGAACCACTTTTCAAGGTTCCTTTTGTTCTGGGAAATGCATGAAGCAGTTAAAAACGGAGCACGTTATCAATGAAAAGGAGAGGTTAAATAATTGCTGGAAACTTATAAGTTGGTGCAACCCAAAAGCTAAAAAAGAAAATGACTTGCTTCCCCTGCTGCACTGTCGTGTGGTCAAAAATCCATCTCCAGACCCTGTGGTCTGAATGGAGAGTTGAACCACACAATGCAGTGAGTAAGGCTGCATGAATCCAAAAATCTTGCCAGTGACTTTAGGCAGAAATGAAACACCAGGGGGAAACTTAGCGTTGAAAATGTGAGCAAAGTTTCTGCTTCTTGCAAAGAAAGGGAGGGATTTTTATTTTCTTAAACCTGCTAGCCACAACCCCCATCCATGAAAAGCAGTTATGGAGCAGGTTTTATTTGCGTTTTTATTTTCAATTAGGCTCCGTTCATCTGTGATATAACTGTGAGCAGCTGTGACTATGCAGAAGCTATAAAGATTAAAGGCCTGATTTTAATTTGAACTCTGGTAAGGCACCCATTAAACAGCCAAAATGTTAATTAAAAAAAAGAGAGAATATAACAGGCTTTTATGGGGCCTCTTTTTTCTGGTAAATTAACATTGCAGACTTTCAAACAGATGTCTTAAATACACTTTGTTGTTATCATGAAAATGTGGTATAACATAAATAAAAATCAGGTCCAGAGGTGTTCAGGAGACCCTGTCTCATAACATTTCCTAATTGAAAAAAACAAGCTTCTGAGACCAAGTGAAGAATTCCCCCACACGTGGGTTAGTAGCTGAAACGGCAATTGGAAACATTTTTATTTACAATAATGGTTGGTGCAGTGAAAGGGAAAAGATTCTTTATAATTACAATGAGTTCTTTTGGGGGGGGGGGAAGGGTTGTTATTTACAATGTATCCCAGCCTGCTGCTACATTTTCCTCCAGGCATGTATCCCAAGTGCATAAACGGCTTTGAAAAGTTGTGATGAAAACTAGGCACAAAACCTATTTACTCATCTCTTGCAGTGGAGATAGATTATAATGAAAAAGGATAATGATGTTTTACTAGCCTGGGGTGAATAGGTAAATAGAATTTTGCAAGATGCGCATAAAATCTACCGCATCCCCAGCACTTCTAGTTCCAGCACCCTTGTCTCCCTGTAGTATCCAGCCCATCATTGGATACTCACAGAAATTACCAAGTTTGCTGTCCCCAAGAGAGCTATGTGGACAACGCTTGGCTGGTACAACTCAGGTCCTTTATAACATCACCGCACTGAGGTACAGTTATAGTGAAAACAGTCAGAAGTTTATTACCAGAAATAAAGATTTAAGAGATACTAAATAGGGATAATAGAAACAGAAACAAAAAGTATAGCACACTTCTTAGAATCTAAAGTTATCTTTAACAGGTTAAAATCCCTAGTCTAAAGCACTTTCTAACCTAAAGTGACTCCCCACATCACCAGCCAAAATGGATGAGATCCACCTTTAATGACTGCAAAATGCACAGTTCTTTTTGCTGCCTCAGTGATGGATAATAAGATTTCCTTTTGCTTGTCCTTATGTTTCCCAGAACTCATTGTTTTGTGCCCCCTGATTGCCTTCATGTGTTGGTGTTGTCTCCATATCCAAAACAGGCTTCCATTGTGTTGGCTTCAGTGCTTAATCTACATAAGAACCTAGGCAAATAGGTGAATATACAACCCTTTGCCTGGCAAAACCTGTTTGTCAATCCAGCCTAGGGCACAGTATCTAAAATATATTTTCAGTACATAAGTACAACTCCTTAAATATCATCTGTACTTGTAGCAATGATTTTGAGGAGCAGTATGACATAAGCTTTTATGAGGCACCTCACATGACCCTTTTTGGATAAATACTATGAAAGCAGTGTGGAGGTGTAGTGAGTTTGTCAGGCCTGATAGAAGTTGCTGTTACAGAACAGTGAACCATTTGCCAGTTGGCATTGAGAGGTTCTTGGGGTCATAAAGGGTGATATGAAATATTTTTCAGTTTGAATCTGCCTGTCTTGGTTTATGTGAAGATTACATAGTGCCATGCATAGAGAGCCAAGAATTGCACTGGATAATTGTGGAAGCCAGTAAGAATCTGTAAAATGACAATAGCTTGCTTGAAGAAATCCCCAACTCCTTTTCAGTGGGTTAGTTCAGGGGGCATAAGTTTGTCGCCATCCACTCTTATACACGCTACAGTTCTCATACTGGGAACTTCTTTAAGACTTTCTGACCACGAGTGGGCTGGACCAGTGAGGCAGGACCAGGTAGTGGATGACACACACAGGCTGCAAGGCTCTCCAAAATGTGGGTTCTTTTCTTATTTTTTAGCAAGTCTGGGTCTCTAATTGTTTTCATGGTACAAACAGGGGAAGTATGATAGATGAGCAGTGGAGGTGTGTACCAAGATCCAAGGCAATTAATCATACAGGATAATAAATCAGTCCTCCTCCTTTCTTTGTTTTCTACAGATGAGTATTTACCTTAGGCAAAAGAGAGGTCAGCTTTTTAACCCAACAAAAACCTTCAGCTAGAGTGACCAGATGTCCCAATTTTATAGGGACAGTCCTGATATTTGCGGCTTTTTCTTCTATAGGCACCTATTACCCACCACCCCGTCCCGATTTTTCACACTTGCTATCTGGTTACCCTACCTTCAGCCATTTGAAATGGGCAAATAACAATAGCTAGTGATATTTTCCCATTCCAGAGCTGACCCCAGCAAACCTTTACCACATCACACCCAGAGCACAAATGGAGATCACAAATGAAATTTCGATTTTCAGTTGAGCCATTCAGTTTTTTCCAGTGAAAAAGCCAGGAATTTTCATGATCTCTTGGGGAGAAAAATCCCCAGTTTCAGACTATGAGAGACATTTCCCCCAGAAACTCTGATATTGGCTCAAAGTTGATCTGCCTTGTTTTCCAGGGGTTTTCTACACCATTCCCCATCTTCTACCAAGTTCAGGGCCTATGTCTTATATCAAAGTTCTCTAATGGATTGTGACACACGGTTCTAATGGGGTTCCTGAGAAGAAGTCTTGTTCTCCTCTCCTTACCCATATCCTCCCCCTCTCCTCTTTTCTGCTCCTTCCTTTCCTTTCAGACCCTCTTCTCTACTCAAAATGCTTAGCTGAGTCAGAGACACTAAGCAGTTTTAAATCTGTGCAGTAAACATTTGCTGAAATGTTTTGCCCTTCCAGAATGCAGGTCAGACCAGTACGGCCCCAGCTGCTCTCTGAGATGCCAGTGTGCCAACAGATCCCAGTGTCATCCTCACAATGGGAGCTGCATGTGTCCTGCCAAGTGGATGGGGCCGACCTGTGAAGAAGGTAACATAGGAAAGAGATGGTAGCTCTTCTTAATAGAACATTTCAAAGAGTGTCTGCTTATCTTGGGAAAGGATGCAATTGAAAGACCGGATTCGTCACTATTTGGGTTCCACGGGATTGTGCCAGTGGAACGTGGAGCTTGAGCCCCTGGCAGCAGAAAGTCCACCTGGAGGGGGTTGCAATGTTTAAGCTGCCCATGATAGCCACTCTGCTAGAAGCTGTTGCAGCCATCAAAGTAGATAGGAACATTCCAGGAGGAGGCGAGGATTGACCAGCTGAGAGATGCACTTATTCAGCATGTCGGGGTTGGGGGAGCGCACTGAAGTCCTAGATGCAACCTAAAGCTAGTTTCCCTCAGCAGAGGGGGAAGGTAGCACAGCTGAATGCCTACCACACGTAATACTGTAAATGCCTCCCACTGCACAGCTGTACCTCTCCCCTCCCACCCCGGTGCATGCCTAAAATTTGTTAAACTCACAGCCTCAGGAAAGTGAAGAAGGAAGTTAATGATCAATGTATATCTCCCATACACTCGCAGTTCAACAATGTACCTACCTATTGTTAATTACGAGATACCAAGCTGAAATGCTATTGATGGCCAGATGGGCAGCTGAGACCTTGGAAAATAGAGAGCCTCTCTGCTTTGTGAGAGTATTAAAAACCCCATGGCACTCTTTCCTAGGGTCCTTAGTTTAAATTACCCCTCTCCTATGTTGTGCAGTGCTGACAGTTCATGAATGTTACCATACAATTCTGCATTTAGTTTGGGAAACACTTTAGGATCCATCGGTATGAAAGATCTAAATGCAAGTGGCCTTTGCCATTATTCTTGAGGCCATTCTCTCTGCCCGTAACCTAGGAAACAAGCATCACCTAGTCCTCTGCTTGCTGATGGAGGCTGGATTATCAAAATGTTTATTTAGTAATATATATTAAATCTCATACAGTTGCATTATATGGCCCCCAAACTATTTCTACTTAATTCTCTAGGAGGCCCTCCAAAACTTCCTTCATATGAAGAACAAACTCAGGAAAGAGGGAATGCTTTTTCAAGATCTCTACGACAATAATTCTTGGACTAATAAATGAATTGTTTTATAGGCACAGACAGTATTTAAACTTGGGTACAAGAACTGCTTGAATTCAGTTTGAACTGTGCTGAAATATTCACACTTTTTCATGGAAGACAACAGTGGCCAATAAGTAGTTTGGATCCCTTTTTAAAACTTCTAACCTGTTTCATTTATTTGTTATTAACCTCCTACTTCTAAATTCATCCACTCTGGATATTCTTTCAGATTGCTGTTGTCACGTATTGTTTGAATTACATGTGGGGGGAAATATTTTTAGCAAACTGATACTTCAAGACTATCATGATAAAAAACGTAATATACACATTTACAATGAGCCACATTAAATACCAGGGGCTTTCTAAACCCAGCTGGCAACGGGACTGGTGATAATACCTATTTGAACTCGGAGGTCTCAAGCTTAGATCTGGTTTATGTAAAAGAGTCTATCTGCCAGAGGACAGAATAGAATCTGTGTGGGTTTTCTTCATGAGCTATCCAGTAGATTCAGTTTCGCTGGTTTGTCAGAGTTGAACTATTCAGTGGCTCTCAAAGACACAGTCCCTTTTCATTTCAGAAGAAAGCTATATCTTTTGTGGATGGTGTGGGAAGCAGGCAGAGATGTCTGATTATTGGTGATTTTAAGATAAATTATATCTCCTTTTAAACGAGACATTGTAATGTGCTTGTACTACCCAGTTTGGTGAAGTAAGACTTTAAATTCTGAGAATTTAAAATGGTTCTGACTTTGTTCAATGTTATCTGTTGGTCACTTTGTAAAACAAAGTGATCATGATTACTAAAAATATAGTTAATACTATTTTTGTCCATTTTACAGGTTATCCTTTTAATATAGGACTAAGTAACTGTAAAAATACAATGTTCTACATCAGTGGTTCCCAAACTTGTTACGCCACTTGTCCAGGGAAACTCCTGGCGCGCCTGGCCGGTTTGTGTACCTGCCGCGTCCGCAAGTTCGGCCGATCGCAGCTCCCAGTGGCCGCGGTTCGCTGCTCCAGGCCAATAGGAGCTGCTGGAAGCGGCAGCCAGGGATTCCAGCAGCCCCCATTGGCCCACTGCCACTTCCAGCAGCGAACCGCGGCCACTGAGAGCCGCGATCAGCCGAACCTGCGGACGTGGCAAGTACACAAACCGGCCGGGCCCGCCAGTGGCTTTTCCTGCACAAGCGGCGGAACAAGTTTGGGAACCACTGTTCTACATTTTTAGTGTCCTGACCCTCATGGGATGAAAGATTTAATGGCACCAATTTGAACCATTGTTCTGATTGCTTAGAAGTTATAAGCCTGTTCATAGCAACCTCTCAGTCTGACTGGGTAAAAAAGTGGAACTTACTCAAAAGTGGCACAGAATGTAGCGAAAGGTTCCATATGTTGCTGCTTCAGCTCTCTTTCACACATCATGACAAACTAATGGCGACACTGCTGGAAAAGGCCATGGTTTTCCTTTTAAAAGGTTCATAGTTGCAATTATGATAGTCTCTGATTTCTGCAGTCAGACACTGTCCAGATAAAGCATCCCAAGTTTCACCTGAGGTCTTGAACAATTCTAGATAGTCATTAGCTGCCCAGTCAGTAGCAGGTTGCTATTGCTTACCTGGGACTTGAACTCCAGCTGTGATCTGTTGAAAGCAATTAGAGGTTTGGTTGGCATTTGTTAGGCATAATGAAAGTATGACTATTGTTGTCCATCACTACGCTGTTATTGAAAGTAATTCCAAACATTCCTGTGACTATAACAGAATTAATTAACCAACGGTGCTTTGAGCCAGAAAGACACGGGACCTAATTTTGATCTCACACCAGTTCTACTTGATCTCACACCAGTTTACATCAATGTAAACTGGGAATAACTCCACTCATGTCCATTGTGTGGACATGAGTGGAGTTATTCCCAGTTTACAGTGATGTAAATGAGGGCAGAAGCAGCGGTGGCCTGGAGTTACCCAGAAACAAACAACTCTCAGTGGGCCTGGACTAGCTGCTACTGTCATTTTAAGTCTCCTTTTTAAAGACACACTGTCCTGATTCTCACCTTACAGTGGTGTAATTCAGGAGTAACTCCATTAAAGTGAATGGAGTTTATACCAGGCTCAAACTGTGAGAGAGGAGAATCCGATGCCCTGTTTTTAACTGCTAGAGCAGTGTTTCCCAAACTTGGGACGCCACTTGTGTAGGGAAATCCCCTGGCGGGCTGGGCCGGTTTGTTTACCTGCCCCGTCCACAGGTGCCAATCGCGGCTCCCACTGGCTGCAGTTCGCTGCTCCAGGCCAATGGGAGCTGCGGGAAGCAGCAGCCAGTACGTCCCTCGGCCCGCGCCACTTCCAGCAACTCCCATTGGCCTGGAGCAGCGAACCGCAGCCAGTGGGAGCCTCGATCAGCCGGACCTACGGACGGGGCAGGTAAACAAACCATCCTGGACCGCCAGGGGCTTTCCCTGCACAAGCGGCGTCCCAAGTTTGGGAAACACTGTGCTATAGAAATGCGATACAAGGCAAAAGTGACTGCCCAAAAAACCATAGATATTGCAAGTAATGCATTATGCTCAGGACTTTTCCTTTAGGGACAATACTCACTGTCTTTGGACAAAAGTATGGTTTGTTTACTCAGCAACTGATGCACAAAGAACCAACTTTGGCATATGCTATTTTGTAGTGGCACACAGTGTTTACTGTTTTTCATAATATGTGTATTTAACTGTAATAAGAGCTGCTTACCAAAGAACCCTTTAAGAAGCCATATTTATTAGCAGAACCTGTGTTTTCAAAGGACTGTTCTATTTTGCTTACCATACCCCTTTCTAGCTAAGTGTGTGTATGCTTGTTTACATTTTCCACAGTACTTTAATTGAGCACTGTAAATATGTACTGGAAATGGAATTAAATTATTTTGTATGTACTATTTTTAAAACAATTACCCAAGTAAGACATAAGACACATTGTCAAGAAAACAATAAGAATTATATAGGTTATTTTCCACTGAATTAGAGGCCCAACTAGAACTGGTCAGGATTTTTTTGAAAAATATTTTTCTTCAGAAAGGCTAAATCCTCAGAACCGTATATGGAATATCGTGAACAATTTGTGGGTGCTATTTCTTACCATTGGTGAACAACATTTACCAAAGAGTGAAATTATGTGCCTACAAAATGTTGTTCAATAAACTACATGGGCTTTTTTGTCATGGGAAATGTGTTAAATAGTTTTCTGTTACACTCATTTTATTAAACTGTGGCAAGTGAGTTTTATTTGTTACTAAAACAATGTCATACATTTTAATTGATCATTTATTCTGTTTAGTAAAATACTAGTATAAACTGCTAGGATGACAGTTAGCATTGAAATGTGTTGGCAATGACACCTGTCAGGAATGGTCTAGATCAGTGGTTCCCAAACTTGGTTTGCGGCTTGTTCAGGGTAAGCGCCTGGCAGGCCGCAAGATGCTTTGTTTATCTGAGCGTCCTCAGGTACGGCCGCTCCCAGTGGAAAACGGAGATCACTGTGCAGCTCCCGCACCCCCACCCCACCGGGACACAGACTCAGCGGTGAGGCTTCACCCCACCCTGACACAGCGTAAGGACCAGGCCTGACCCAGAAACACTCCAGGGCCCCGTCCCTCAGTGCCACGTGCACCAGGGTGGGCAGACAGGCTCAGCAAGGCAGGATCCAAGTGTGGAGGGGCTTAGTGTGGAGGGATCCAGGTGAGGGTTGAGAGGGTTCTGTGTGGAGCAATCTGGGTGCGGGCGGCTAAGTGGGGGATCCGGGTGTGGGGGGGGATCTGGATCCACGGGGGATTGTTGTGCGGTTCTGGGTGCAATGGGACTCTGCAGGCGGGTCCAGGTGAAGGTGGTTGGGGCTCAGCAAGGAGGGGCTCTGGGTGGGAGGGGGTGTAGAGCTTGGTAAGGAGGTCTGGGGGTGGGGGTGGACTCAGTGGGAGGGGGTCCAGATGCTGTGGGAGTGAGGCTCAGTGAGGTGGGGGTCCAGGTACGGTTGGTTGGGGCTCAGTAGGGTGGGGATCCGGGTGCGGGTGACTCATCGGGGTGGTCCAGGTGCTGGGGGAGTGATGCTCGTCAGGGAGGGTTCTGGGTTCCGGGGGGAGGGGTAGAGTCATCGGGAGGGTCTGAGTATGAGGGGGTCTGGATGCATGGGGGTTGGGCAGATGGGGGAGCAGCTCCCTGTACAGAGATCCCTCCCCCTGCAGATGAGGAGCGATAGGTGCAGGAAGTGGGGTGAGGGGGAGGGGAGCTTGCAGAGCTTCCTACAGCTGCGGGAGAAATCTGGGGGTGGGTCTGACAGCCCTGGATGCCATGCAGGGAAAGAGGAAGTCCCGTCCCCAACCCAGCCCAGTTGGGACTAGCAGCTGAGCCTGGCGCAGGGTAACTGCCACCAGCTGGGTCTTCCCCAGTCCCGCCCCCTGCCCCACAGTGATTTACCTCTCTGATGGCTGCCCTGGGCACACGAAACGTACTGCTGGGGAGGGTTGCATGACTGCGCTTGTGGATTCTCTTTGCTTCCCTGTCAGAAAGTCATTTTTCTGTGGGAAAACAAAGAAATCTGTGGGGGACATAAATTCTGCGCATGTGCAGTGGCACAGAATTCCCCCAGGAGTAGCTCTTATTGATGTAAATGAGAGTTATGTGCATATACTACGTTCCCTTGTGAATCTATGGACTCATAAACCTCCATCTTCTTGATTTTTTAAACTTGTGCGATTGGGTCAGATACCCTATAAGGCCATGACCTGCAAAAGGATCCACAAGCACTGATGCTTGACCCACATGGTGATCCATTGAACCCGTTCACCAATGGAACTCCATGCTGGAGTAATGGTCATGCCTGCTAAGACCTTTGTAGGATCAAAATCTTAAATTCTAAAGCACCAAAGCCTTATCATATTTGCAAAGCATAAATTGTTTATTCTGTTCTTTTTATTGCTTTTAATAAACATGTGCATAGCAATAATATGTCTTTGAATTTATAACCACTACTCCATATGTGAGATGTTACTCAAAACTGTACTGTACTTTCTGTTGTACACATATCATGTTGAAATGGTGCTAATTTTTAATAAACTTGTTAATAAAATTTAATTTTATTCCCTCCTTGGTGATAATCTGTAAGGACTAAGGTAACAGATTGTGCTGTGGAACAAATTCTGCTCTCTTGCACCAATGTAAATCCAGAGTGAGTCCACTGAAATTATACTAATTTTAAGTGAGAGAAGAATCAGGCTTTATGTAAATAAGAGCAATATGCTCGATAAATATATGACTAAATACAAAGAACTATGGACGAGATCAACTTCTAGTGGGGTCTAAGTTTGATGAGATTCAGTCATCAAACAGTAGGGTGATGGGAGTGTTAGCACAGCCTGGATACACCGCATCAATTCTGTCTGTAGAAGACTGTTACAAAACGTCGCATTTCTGGAGGAATTAGCTACTATACATTTGAAAACACGCACCTGCAGACTCCCATCAGAGCCCTTGGAATCTTCCCAGAACCTAATACTTGCCATACAAAAAGTCTCATTCGCCTTAAGGGTATTGTCTTCTCACACTGGCAGGAACTAAAGGAACACATGTGAACACTAAGGGCCAAATAATGCAATAAGCGTGAGGTGTTTAATTGGAAGTAGCAAATTGAATCTGAAATGTGTAACAAAGGGGACCAGTCTATCAAGCTTCCAGATGGAAAAAAACAACAACTTGAAAGTAGACCGATATTGTTAACTGGATTCTGGAAGAACAGCTCTGCTGCCTTGGATTTATTTTTAAATTTCAATGCAAGCTCTTAGACTGAGTTGTGTAGCAGTATAGGTTTTTGTAAATAGATTTTCATATAGTTTTAGGCCAGATAAAGGACAATTGTGTGAATTTAGTGTGATCTCCTCATAACACAGGCTTTAGAACTTCACCCAGTGATTCCTGCATCTAGCCCAGCAACTTGTCTTATTTGATGCTACATTAGCACCTCTTTTTTCACAAGGGAGCTCAGCGAGCAGTTGCACTGACCTTTCAATTCTGATGACTGCAGTTCAGAACTGATCAAAATGCTAGGTGTGAGGAACTGATATTTTCAAACCAGTATGAAGTTAGCATTTGTCTATATAGTAATCCTAAAAAAATCTCTACGTAGCATCTGGCAGGATTGGAAATGTCTCTTCAGTAGAGTGCAGTGTTGTTGAGCCATGTCAGTCTCACGATATTAGAGAGACAAGGTAGGAGAGGTAATATCTTTTATTCGACTAACTCAGAGGTGGGTAAACTACGGCCCGCAGGCCACATCCGGCCCGCGGGACCGTCCTGCCTGGCCCCTGAGCTCCTGGTCTGGGAGGCTAGCCCCCGGCCCCTTCCCTGCTGTCCCACCTCCCCTGCACAGGGCCGGCTCCAGCATTTCTGCAGCCCCAAGCAAAAAAAAAAAAAAAGCTGCGATCGGAGGCGGCAATTCAAAAAAACAAACAAAAAAACCCCGTGATTGCGATCGGCGGTGGCAATTCGCTCTGAGAGGGAGTGAGGGTCCTGCCGCTGCAGAATTGCCGCATGTGCCGCCCCCCTCCCTTGGCCGCCCCAAGCACCTCCTTGTTAAGCTGGTGCCTGGAACCGGCCCTGCCCCCACAGCCTCAGCTCACTGCACCGCCGGTGCAATGCTCTAGGCGGTGGGGCTGCAAGTTCTTGCCGGGCAGCACAGCTTCAGAGCTGCAACCTGACCCAGTGCTCTGTGCTGTGTGGTGGCGTGGCAGGCAGTGCGGTAAGGGGGCAGGGAGTGGGGGGGGAGATTGGATAGAGGGCTGGGGAGTTCGGGTGGTGGTCAGGAGGCGGGGGTGTGGATAGGGGTTGGGGCAGTCAGAGGGGGTTGAATGGGGGCAGGGGTCCCAGGGAGGCAGTCAGGAAGGAGGAGTGGTTGTATGGGGCAGTCAGGAAAGAGAGGAGGAGTTGGATGGGGCGGTGGGGGCAATCAGGGGCGGGCCGTCCGGGGGTGGTCAGGGGACAGGGCGGGGTAGATGGGGCAGAGGTCCCCGGGGGGGTTGTCAGGGAACAGGGAGATGGGGGCGGTTGGATGGGGCAGGAGTCCCGGGGGGCCGTCAGGGGTGAGAAGCGGGGGGGTTCGGATAGGGGGCAGGGCCAGGCCACACCTGGCTGTTTGGGGAGGCACAGCCTCCCCTAATGGGCCCTCCATACAATTTCGGAAACCTGATGTGGCCCTCAGGCCAAAAAGTTTGCCCGCCCCTGAAGTAACTTCTGTTGCTGAAAGAGACAAGTTTTGGAGCTACACAAAGCTCTTCTCCTAGTCTGGGAAAGGTACTCAGAGTGTCACAGTTAAATACAAGATGAAACAGATGGCTTGGCATAAGTAGTTAATTCATATTGTAAGAAACCGGTCAAGGTGAAGTGGCCTGTTAACACCTTCACCTTGAATGGTCTCTTACAGTATGTGTTAACAACTTATGCCAAGCCATCTGTTCCACCTTGTATTTAGCTCTGGGTATGTCTACACTGCAATTAAAAACTCATGGCTGGCCCACGGGAGCTGATTCAGGCTTGCAGGCTCGGGCTAAGGAGCAGTTTAATTGCAGTGTGGATGATCCAGCTCTCTATGGAGTATGGGCTCTAGGACCCTGACAGGTGGGAAGGTCCGTGTGTCTGAGCCTCTTAGCTAGAGTCAGCCACCATGAGCCAGACGTGGGTGTCTTAGGTGTAGATATACCCTCTGAGTACCTTTCCTGTGTAGCTGGAATGCTTGTCTCTTTCCAATAAAAGATATTGCCTTACTCACTTTGTCTCTTCAATAGATATAATCTAGTACTGGAACAAGAGCAGTCTTGTGCTTCAGAAACACTTCTGTGTGGGACGGCTTTCTCAGCATCTGCTCATGCTGTTAAGCCACACTGCTGCCAGTACTGTCAGCCTCTCATTTTCAATAGCACTAAAAATTAATAGAATACTGAAAAAGAACTGTCCAAAACACTCTGAGCAAGTAACAAATTAATATCG
Organism: Chrysemys picta bellii; assembly: GCF_011386835.1. Classification (NCBI taxonomy): domain Eukaryota; kingdom Metazoa; phylum Chordata; order Testudines; family Emydidae; genus Chrysemys; species Chrysemys picta. Next base: position 17,244,670 of record NC_088799.1, on the reverse strand, counting down.
TAAAAGCTCTGTAAGTTCCTTCCTTGCTTTATAGGTTCTTTCAAGCTTAGTAATAAAGAAAAGACAACACAGCCAAATTATTATATGTTTTATGTATGAGCAAAGACATTACCACCAACTAGTAATCTAAGTGTCCATGCCATTTGGCAGCCACAGGATTTATCTTCTTTTCCACTAATAGCTCAATAAAGATTAATCTTCTAGAAAGCTAATGACTGGGGAACATCTTGAGAGACTGCATGTGGCATAAATATCTTTTTTTTTTTTTAGAATATTTAAAATGCTTCATGGCATCATCTGAGGAGGGGGCATTTTCCAATCCAGATATCATATCCTGGGTTAATGCCTGTGCTCATGTCTCCATCTAGTGTCTGGTCCCTGGAACTGTAACAATGCCGCCCAAGCTCTTAAAAGGGGTTCTTCTTTAGCCCAAGTGGTGAACCTGTGTTTTTGGTGCAGAAGGTCCCAGGTTCAATCCATGCTAATGCCCATGGATCAAATTTTCATGTTTATTTGTATTACTGTAATGTGCAGGAGCCCCTGTCATGAACCAGTACCCCATTCTGTGACATGCTGTACAATAGGACAAAAAGATGGTCGCTGTCCCAAGAAGCTTACAGTCTTAGTAATTGGGGTCAATGGAGCTGTGCCAGTTTACACCAACTGAGGATGTAGCCCCATATTTTCTGTATGGATATGATCACAGTGTGTTATATATGCTGTTACATAATAAGCTTTGCAAAATTTGGCGTTTTCAGGGATTTACGCAATCTTTCATCTGGTTTAATTAATCCAAAAATGTGAAGTAAAATTCTGCTGAAAACCGTAAAGATTTGTCTGTCTTCTGGTCTAAACCATGTGACACCGAGATTCGAAAGTCACACGATGGCTTCGCTAGTCCGGGTTCACTGGGAGAGCACTCCCCTGCCCCCCCCCGTGAACCTGGTGTGGGGAAGCTCTAATTGGACTACAGGTTCCAAACAGTGCCATGGAGGAGTTGAGGATGCTCCACTGAGTCCAGTCAAGGTACTCCAGCTGAGGCCAGAATTTGGCCCATAATATCTTCAGTATTTTATAACAACACTTGGCGTGTGTTACAACAGAGATGAATCTGTTTATGACAGTGAATTATTAGTGAAGTTCAGGCCAATTTTTCTGCAGCCATCGTTACTGAAATCTCAGAGTTAAAACATTTGTTTCTACTCTAAGAGATGCATTAGATTTCTCTCTACCTAGCATCATCAGAAAAATGTTGCATCTGAAGAAGTGAGTTTTTTTACCCACGAAAAATTATGCCCAAATAAATCTGTTAGTCTTTAAGGTGCCACCGGACTCCCTGTTGTATTTGTGGGTACAGACTAACACGGCTACCCCCGATACAAAAAAATGTAGTAGCAGTGTGATCATAGGGTCCGTTGTAATTCCAGGCCTATCTGTTTGCTTTGTTACTTTAATATTTTTATTGTGGTAGCAGTTGGGGATTGTGGCCCTATGTTGCTAGGTACTTTAAGAAAAGAAGGCTGCTCTTAATTAGAACTTTAACCTGAGGCTGTCTCGAGTACAGCATAGCAAAATAAAAGTTTCACATTAAATACAGGATATGCATCTTTGGGTAGCCAGGATGGGAGTTCATCAGAGGCTCTTTTCTAAAGGATTCCGTTAGAGAATGCACAAGCTAGAGGGAACCAGTGCTCTTTTCTCCAAGGCCACAATGTCTTTTAGAAGGATCCCAAAAATCAGAGTTTGAAGGGACCCACATATTGATTATATCAGACTGAGCATGGCTACACTTAACTTGTTGAGTATTTATGAGAACTGGTGAATTTGATTTTTAAAAATAAGGGGGTTTTTTTTAGCTGCCCACCTGGCAAAAACAATTTAAGGAACAAAGTCAAGCATGTGTCAAAGGGAGAGATTTTGCCAGTGTTCCCATTGTTGCAGCAAAGCCTCTCTTCTATCGTGCAAGAGCAGCTTTCTCTCAAAAAAGGATTTTTAAAAAACACAGGGGAAGGTGACCTTATGAAACATCTCACATATTTGGGGAAACTGATTTTTTTTTTTGTAACTGGCAAAATTCTTTTGATTTCATGTTGCAACAGCCTGCAAAGCTCTTGCTCTCGAGATGCTTTATTTAAGGCACTGCCAGTAAGTCTGAGATGTTTACAGCTCTTGAATTGATCAACAATAGAAAACTGTGAGGTTAGAGATAGTGTATGGTGTAATAACTCATCTGGCCCTTTAAATCCAGTATTTCCCTTCCTGATTTTACTGCAGTGTGTTGTAAATGACTTGTAGCAAAGTGTGTGTATCTGTCTTTCTCTTTATCTCATGCTCGCTTCTGATTTTTATCCCTTGAAAAATCTTTAATTCTCATATGTCACTTTCATCTATAGATCTCAATACACTTTTCAAAGGAGGGTAAGTATCAACATTCCTATTTCACGGCAAGGGAATCTGAGCCACCAAGAAACAAAGTGATTTATCCAAGGTCACACAACAGGTGAGTGGCAGAGTCAGGAATATAATCCAGATCTTCTGAGTCCTAATCTTGGCAATGCCGCCTCTTGCAATCAATCAAGCAATCAATCAATCAATTATCAGAAACCCGTAAGAAGATTTTGCTAGAAAAATTCCCTCCTTATCTAGGTAATTTCTGAGCAGAGCGCAGCAGCCTTTGGCAGGGTCACATCATGACTTCTTCTCGTCTTGAAACCATGTCATACAAACTGTCCAGCTGTCATATGTGATGGCTCAAAAATGGCCCTTCCGAGCACCTAGGAAAAGAGACCGAAGGTCAGTCTAATTTGGAAACAGGAAATTAAATACCAATATTTAAAAACAGTGTCAGAATGCCTGGGAGCAGTGGGAGCTCTGAGGACATAAATACCTTCTTTATTAGGTGAGCTCTTCTGAGTTTATACAGACCATCAAGCACAGCACTGGCCATTAAAAAAGAAGAATCCAGCCTTTTCTCTTCGGAGATGGCTGCATAAACTGTCAGAATATTCATTCACAATCTCTCAGAAACTGTCAAAGATCAATACAGAGGTAACTACAGATGTTCAAATACCACAGTGATGAATGTGGTGTAAATAACTATATATGTTAGATTAGATAGAAGGAACATGGATTTGCACTGGAACTGTAACAAGAGGAACTGGTCTATCTGTTCAGAATGCTCTAGTCCAGAACTGAAGACTCATCGGGCCCAACTGCCCAAGAAACAACCACTGGTAAGGAGGTATGCTGACTTCCAAAGACGAAGATCATTAGACCTTCAAACCAGTCTCTTGGTATGGGATTTAACAAAGTGCTATTATCAGACTCGTTTCAGTTAAATAATACAACAGGGAGTTGTGAACATTTTTGTAAATCTAAGCAAGGAATTCAGTTTGCTTTTCTCTCTGGCGACTTGTATTATTCGTAGTTCATGAGCATTTGCACAGTACTAAGAATTTGTGAAAATGTTTGCAAATCCTGAAAGTTCCATACATTTTAGCATGAGTGATTGTTCCTCTGAAATTCATAGCAGAAGTGCCAAGTTCCTATTTGCCATTTGTTCATTTTAAGACTTGTTTTAAAGAGATGGTTATCCAGTCAGAAAATAGAAAGAATACCATGTGGCACTCGGATAGCGTATAGTCAACGTGAACAGTTTGCAAACAACCCATTAGTTGGAATTTGTGTGAATACACATTTTAGTGAATGCTAACAATACACATACAGAAATTAGGATCAGGCCCCTGAACGATGCATAAGAAAGAGAGGCTAAACCTATGGCTAATATTATCTGACTGCAATAAATCATTGGGTCAGCTCCTGTCATTGCAGTGCCCTGTTTTATAACTATCACACGATATCTCTGTGCCAACTCATTTGTGATGTGAGAAAACATTGCAGTTAGTAGAAGAACATTTTATTTCTGAGTAGGCATGAAAGAGGATGTTGAAAATTAGGTTTCTTCCTGACTCTGCTGGCAGGAATACAAGGCACACACGAGAGACTTTGAATGTCCCTCTGGGAAAAATGCCATTATCAACCAAACCATAGCAGTTTGTCCAAGCTACCCTAAAGGATTCCTTGCCAGAAACACCTGTTAACAATCAGTACTTGTTAATGTTTCATGATTATTTCCAAAGTCTGTTATTGATGTACCAGTCCCCAACAAGAGAATGGAAATCGTGACAAACATTAAAGTGCACATAATACTGAATATCATGAACACCTATATCTGCAGAGGCCAAGGCACATCTTTCTCTGGAAATCTGATGTAAACTACATGTGGCTAAAGTTAAGCTCAGCACAGAAGGAATAATGAAGAGTGTTTAGTGATGTCGGTGCACAGTGGTCCCTTTTGAGAATTGTTATTAGGGAAGATAAATTGGACTGGGATGAAACATCAGCCTCCTTTCAGAGATTGCTTATAAGAGTGTCACCAAAGCTATCTCCCCATTAGCTTGTTTTTTGGTCTTTAGCACCATGCCTCCTAAGTAACCTGACTCTTAGCCCTATCATCTCAATTCCAAAGTCGATCCACTACATTGGAGGTTAAAGTGTATTACCTTAATAGATTGGATTTTGCTTTACATACCGTTTCCACCCTGTAGGGCATGTCTGACATCTTGTAGCCTGACTCCATGCAGGAAAAGAACTCTGTGCACATGAAAAAGGAATGCGATGGATCTATGTTTGACATTAGTGACCAGAGCATAACCCCTAACTCTCGCTGTTTAGGAACGGCATGTATAGAGTTCCGAAGAAGATCAACAAAAGTGCCTATCTTGCCAGTAGGCAAGGCAGCAAACTGTTAGTGGCACACCATAACCTTCTCAGCCGGTTTGGAGGCTGCAAAACAAATATGAGAGAGGTACATAGATGGCTACAACCCTGGAATTCCTTGTAATGACAGCAGCACCCCTCTAGGAGGCACCACCTACTCCAGTTGAAATGATATACAAGACCCTGGGTCTGTCTGAAAGGAGCCCCTTGCTGGAGAGTCAAATGTCATGATCTTGATGTAAATGAGGAAGATCCCCTTGTATAGAATCCGGTATATATAACCCTGATGGGGGCTAATTTACCTACAACTAATCAGGAAAGAGATCTTGGAGTCATCGTGGATAGTTCTCTGAAGACGTCCACGCAGTGCACAGCGGCAGTCAAAAAAGCGAACAGGATGCTAGGAATCATTAAAAAAGGGATAGAGACTAAGACAGAGAATATCTTATTGCCCTTATATAAATCCATGGTATGCTCACATCTTGAATACTGCATACAGATGTGGTCTCCTCATCTCAAAAAAGGTATACTGGCATTAGAAAAAGTTCAGAAAAAGGCAACTAAAATGATTCGGGGTTTGGAACGGGTCCCATATGGGGAGAGATTAAAAAGGCTAAGACTTTTCATCTTGGAAAAGAGGAGACTAAGGGGGGTTATGATAGAGGTATATAAAATCATGAGTGGTGTGAAGAAAGTGAATAAGGAAAAGTTATTTACTTGTTCCCATAATATAAGAACTAGGGGCCACCAAATGAAATTAATGGGCAGCAGGTTTAAAACAAATAAAAGGAAGTTCTTCTTCACACAGCGCACAGTCAACCTGTGGAACTCCTTGCCTGAGGAGGTTGTGAAGGCTAGGATTATAACAGGGTTTAAAAGAGAACTAGATAAATTCATGGAGGTTAAGTCCATTAATGGCTATTAGCCAGGATGGGTAAGGAATGGTGTCCCTAGCCTCTGTTTGTCAGAGGGTAGAGATGGATGACAGGAGAGAGATCACTTGATCATTACCTGTTAGATTCACTCCCTCTGGGGCACCTGGCATTGGCCACTGTCAGTAGACAGGATAGTGGGCTGGATGGGCCTTTGGTCTGACCCAGTATGGCCGTTCTTATGTCTAGCCAATCCGTTTAAGAAGAACACTTTGGATGTCAGATTCTGTGTTGACCTAAAAGTCATTGAACTGTTTTGTGATAGTTTGTCTCCTTCGAGAAGAGAATTCGTATTCTGCATTTAGCATGGGAGTTAGATGTGTAGGCACTTTTGGAAATCCCACTAGGCACTTAGCTGCATCTTTAGCATCAAATTACCTTTAAAAATCTGGCCTTTAGAGCATAAGTCCCATTTTCAAAAGAGCCTTCAGTCATTTGGACACCTAAGTCCCCATGACTTGGTATGGCGTTATATGATAATGATAGCATAGCAGAGTTTCAATTAAACATGGGCTTCTAAGTCACTTAGGCATTTTTGAAGACTTTACCATTTAAGGTCCAGAGCTTTCAGATTCTCAGTTCTTGTTCTTATTGCAGTCTCTCTCAAAGCAGAACCTGCTTTATTGAGTCAATGCAATAGGCTAGTGATGAATGTTATGTATTAAAACTTTTATATTGTATTGAAGGAGACTGAAATTTACGCACCTGTGGGCTTTAGTGCAGTACCACATAAATAGGTTGAAACATTAATTAAATACAAAGATATAAAACACATAGATGGTATGATATGGAGCCACCAGCATGGCCACTGAACAGGGAAATTATGCCAATCCTATTTGATTGGAATTCCTTTAAGGTCTCTTGAAAGTAGTGGATGAAGGATAACCAGTTGATATTATTTATATGGGTTTTGATAAAGTCCATCCAGAACAAGTTATTAAGGAAACTAAGCAATCCAAGAATAACAGGTAAAGATCTGTCATAGACTTGAAACTGATTAAGCAATAGACAACAGAGAGAAGGAATAAATTTTCAATCCAGAAGGACATGTCCCATGCTAGGACTGGCATTGTGTAACTCATTGATTAACGATCTGGGAAAAGGACTGAACAGTGAAGTAGCAAAACATTCTGATGACACACCATTATTTAAGTTAGTAAATACTAGGGAAGACTGACTATTGAAGGACTAGCTACACTAGGCAATTGACCAGTACTATTGCAGATGAAGTCCTATGTAGATGAGTGATGAACATTGGAATTATCCATTTGAAATACTCCCATGGGATCTAAATTAATTGTAACCATTCAGAAGAAAGATTTGATGATATTGAAATCAAAGGGACTGTGCCCATTGATTCGTAGAATGTTAGTTATAGTTTTTTAGGCCAGAACAGATCATTGTGCCTAGCACAATACGGCCCTAATTCATGACTGTGCGCCCTAGGTTCTACTATAATAAATATCTTAGTCTACGTGCAACGTGCCTCAGGTGGCATGTGACCAGGATTCATCACCAAATTTGGTCTGCTGGTTGGATCATTAGCTTCCCTGGCTTGGGCTGATGGGGAGTGCAATGGGAAAGTCTGGCATCCATCACCGAAGGCTGATGCCCTAAATCTCTGTGCTTTCCAATATTTGATTCTGTTTGTTTATGTATTAGCTTTACCTTATCTTAGAATTTCCTGGCATTTCCATATCTGTTAGTTTAAAAATAATTCTTTTCAGGTTTCTTTCCTCTCAAGTTATTGTCACCTATTTGCAATCTTAACTGCATCATAACTAAGTTTCTTGTCTGGAAATATTTATAGTGAATACAATTATTTGCAATTATCAGAATTTCTTGTAATAACATTGCAATGGTAATGTAAATTAATTCATATCACTAAAGTACTTTAAATTTAGTACAAATACAAAGACGTTATTAAAAGCAATGCCATTAATTAAAGTGAAAGCTAACTTTGTTATTCTAAGCTCTACTCTTCTGTCCTGAAATGTGAAGAACTCCAGTTCCTAATTTGAGAAACGAAAGTGACCCTGTAGATAACACACTATCACAACAAAGGAACCTATGGTAATTCGTAAGCATTTTTCATTCAAAAAATTTCTAATTGGCTCAGTAGGTGGCGCTCTTTCTTTTTCTTTATTTTCAATGGAATGTCAAATGGATTTTGGAAATGAAGTTTGTATATTTCAAATAAATTTAGTAAATGAATATTTGTTTCCCTAATTGACTATAGTATATTGTGAAATCATTACTGTCACAGCACATTTTAGTTTATATGAATGTCTAAGTAAAGAAAATATATAAACCTAAATTGACTTGAACAATTTGAAAGTGATATTGAACATCTGTGTTCAATAACATTACTTTGGTAAGCAGTGTTTAATAGTTCATGTCAAAGGGGGGGGAGAGTAATAGAAAAGGGTATGAAATCTTATGAAAAAGAAACCTATTGCCGCTAAGATGCAAAGTGCTCTAATGTATACACTTTTTGGACTTCTTACTGATCAAGGAATCAGTCTTGGAAGGTTCTGAGTACCCTTAAGTGTCACTCAAATCGGGGAATTGGACGGGACTCTTACACAGCACTATTGCCCTACCAATAATCCCAATCCAGAAAAGTGCTTAAGCATTGTTATCTACTACAGTATGTGAGTAGTCCACTGAAGTCACTGGTATCAACTCTAACATAGCGTCTAGACACCCCAGCTCAAGCCAAGTCACCATTGTGTTAGGCACTGTACAAACTCAGGGTAAGAGATGGTCCCTGCCCAGAAGAACTAACAATCTAGGGGAATGTCTACCCAGAGACAGCAAACCAGTGTGTGAATGTAAGCAAACCAGCTTGCTGCACACTAACTGGCCCTGTTGACCCTGCTATCAGTTTACATGATGGAATTTTAGTGCTCAGTAGCAGGGCACAGCCAATTAACATGCTGTAGATTTACAACCCGACTTGTCACGCAGTCAGCCTCTGTGTAGACAAACTCTAAATAAACAATATTGACAATTGGTAGGAGAGGAAAGAAAGAATGCAAAGTGTCTTGCTCAAGGTCACGCAACAGGTCTGAGGTAGAGTCAGGAATAGAACCCAGGTCTCCAGGGGTCCCAATCCATTGCCATATCTGCTGAACTAATCTAAATTTTCAATGGGGCTCCTAATTTACTATAAATTAAGCATGTGTTTAAGTGGTTTATTGGCTCAGGGCCTCTGCCTTTAGAAGGTTCAAAGTAAGAGAAATATTTTTAAGCATCTTCCAAGTGTATTATTAATGATGAATTACATTGAATTTTTGGTTGGGTTTGCAGCAGAATAATTAATCCACAAACAAATCTTTCTTTTGTATTTCCCCCACCCCACCCCACCCCACCCCAATTCTTTTGTATTTAATTTTAGGTGAAATTTTGTAGTAGAACTTGCCAAAAGAAACTTGCCTTCCCAAATCTCATGCTGAATGTCTATTTGGCTATTTTAATTTTAAATGCAGCTTGGGGAAAAAATGTAACATGGCTCTGGTATGATTTTTAAGTTTATACTGTTCTTCCTCCATGTTCAAACTGCAATGTAAATGTTTCCTTAAAAAGACATATTTGTGAATTTAAATTGCACAAGAATATCACGGGCCTAGGAAGCAATGAAAAGGTAATAGGGATGAATAATAGTTTGGCGCTATTGTACAACATCACCATCAGAAACCCATTGGCCCTGCCCACTTTTCTCTTTTTCATGCCCCTTTAGAACATTGTTGCCATTCGTCTGCTCCCCACTTGTGTAAGGAAGCTTTCACTGGCTAAGAATAATTTTCCAACTTGCAGCGTCTTATAAAGAGTAAATACAAAAGTGATTTTTTTTATGATGACAAAAAGCTTAAGGTGGCATTTTAAACAACCACACAAAAATACCATTCCTAATGCAGTGTTATCCCTCACGATTTATTCCTCCATATTAATCGGTATTGTGTAATGTTACCTTTTCCTCCTCAGATTCCTCACAAGCAGCTTTTGGTGAGTATTCATTACTTGATATTTGAAATTCAGGCTGTGTTGTTATTTGTTGTTGATCAGGTCAGTCAGATGATATTTTTCTGTCCCCTGAATGACCATCACTTTCAGCACAAATACTTGTGTGTGCAAAATTGTTTCTTTTAACCGTTTCTGTGATTATTTGTACTAATGAAATTGGGTGTGGAAAGGGGACACAAAACAGGAGGGAGCGTAGCTGAAGTGAATTCATTAAAATATTTTAATTACTAGAAGTAGTGTTTTTGTGCATTCTTCACCCAAGTACCTTTTCTAACTAGTTAAACGTGCATTTGGCAATCTCAAGTTAAAACATTTGATTAATCTTAGAAATTGGAGATGAAAAGAACCTGTTAGATCAATTCAGAATTGCTTCCCTACAGGATATAGGTCTTTTGTAAATTCTGCAATTGACATACTGTATACCACCTAAAACTAGTAACTTTGTTTAGAACCACACCCCATAACTGAAGTTCATGCAAGGAAGAGCAGTTACCAGCCACAAATCTCACACCCTCCTCTCCCCACCCCCAAGGTCTTTTCTATGTTTCTGGGAATCAATGGCATCTGTTCCAATTTGTTACACATCTCCTAAATATCACCCAACCAAATGAGAACCTAAGTACTCAGGTCGTCACTGCAGGCTTAAGCAGCAACTCTCTGCTATCCAGCATTCTTGTCATTTGTTTACACTTTCTTGATGCATTTATTATTAGTTATTGATAATGATGCTGGTGGTACTGTTGCTATGTTGTTTTATTATTGCTGGGTGGGGGGGATTAAATAAAAATCTGGCCATGAGTGTCACAATGCGAATCAATAGATGTTGCCCCTTTCGAAAATCTGGACCTTATTTGGATGAACTCTCTTCAAAATCTGGCCCCAACTGTGGGTGCTGGGAGCCTGAGAAATCTGGACTAGAGCTCCATTTGAAAATGATCCCAAACGTATGTTTTGGTTTGGTTTTTATTATTTTTACAGTTAAGAGATCTAGAGACCTGCACAAAGATAAAGTGACAAACGTAGGCTTCACAACAATGCAATTCACCTACTGGCAGAGAGTGGGGGTGTATTTTTCCATAATTTGGGGGGAGGTAAACTTAAGTTACAGCAATTCCAAAGAGGGAGGTCAAAAAACCCACCCTCAGCCCAGGCCATTAGATTATAGCATGTGTAGTGGCGAAACAATACAAGTTATACAACTTCACCATGGACACCAGTTTTCTTAACCCTTTCCAGCCCGATCCAAAGCTTACTGAAGTCGATGCAAAGCCCCTCATTGATTGTAGTGGGCATTAGCTCCGGCCCTTAGATCAGCTGACATTACACAACTGTTTGTATCACCCGAGACTTTGGTCACTGGACTCAGCACAGGGCATATTTTCTGTCCATATAGGCCCAGGCTGGTCAAGAGCAAATTCTTTTGGGTTCCGCTGGTAGACAATGATCCCCCCGTCACCCCAATGGCATTAGACACAGGTTATCTCTGTCTATTGCTCCACTTTCTGACCATTGCAAGAGTGCTGTGTTATCCAATATGTATTTATTGTTCCAATGAAGCAAAACAATGAAATTAACTTTTTTATTTCAAACTGAGGCTTTTTAACTGGAATTGTCACATTATAATAGAGTTGACTCCAAACGTGGGTGTTTCAGCAAGACAGATCAGTGAGTATTGTTAATCTCATGATCATGCATTATCACCCCTGACTCACTGAGTAATATATTAACCCACGTGTACACCACAGACACCACCTCACCTTTCAATTTGGCTCTTAAAATATGCATTAGGCATCTGTCTTCTCTAATGTCTTTCTTTATTGAGTAATTTCCTTATTTCATTCTCTGGACAGCAGCTCAGATAGCAACGCCATCAGTAGATCTATTTTGGAGTGACACTGCAGTTTTTCAATACCAGTTTGCATTTGTTCATCAGAAGGGTACAGAACCTGGTAAAGAGGCAACAGTTTGATCAAAGGTGAGTCCTCGGTACAGACTTCCCGAGAGACTAACTCAACTGGGCAAGGCAGGGGAAGCATGAAAATTTTCAGATTGTCATGAATGAGAGTCAAGACAACATCCATATTGCCTTTCTTGTACTTGGCATTACAACAATGCATAGTTTTCTGTTGTCCCTGGAACCACTCAGGTATATAATAAATAGAGTTCAAGTGATTGGAAATGTTCATTTAAACTGATGTTTCCATAACTTGTTTTCTTACTTGAGCTTAGCAATGTATTTTCCAAGTGTCGACAGAATGGTTTAAATGTCTCTTGAGTTTACAGACTGCTGTCACCCCCCACCCCACTTGAACCATTCTAGTTATTCTATAGGACTTTAAGCACAACAGTCACTTGTTCTTTAAGCTCTCAATCCTTTTTTCTTTCATTAGCATGAAAGAAAAAAACAAACATTAAGTCCTACATTTTCAAAATGTCCATTACCACAAATTCTGAAGGCACAATTTGAGATGCCTAGTAGGACCTGACTTTCAGAAAGACTGAGCATCCACTGCCCCTATGGATTTCAGTTAGCATGTTGGTGTTCTGAAAATTTGACCTTAGCTGTCTCAAGTTAGGTACCCAAAACTGAGGATCTCACAAATAGTTGACCCTCTTGAAAATATAGGTTGAAATAACAACCACGTCTGGAACCCAAACCCAGTGACTTCGAATATGCCTATACTCCAATCACAGAGTGTCATTTTAGCTCATGTAGACATACCTAAGCCGATTTTAATCTAGCTAACTTGGGTAGTGGAGCAGTGAAGTCGCGGCAGCATGCACGTCAGCACGGGCTGTACAAGCCCACCCAGAACCCTGGGGAATTATTCCTGGAGCTACCCCATGCTGAAGTGCGCACTGCCACAACTTCACTGCTCTGGTACCTGCACTAATTAGATTAAAGCTAGCATGGGTATGTCCACTCACACTACAGTCACACCCATGATTGCAGGATAGACATACCTTAGGAATAAAGGGCTCCTATTCAGCAAAGCATTTAACCGCATATTTAAATGGGAATAAGCCTGCACTTAAGTGCTTTGACTAGGGATGGATTTAAGTATGTGCTTCAGTACTTTGGTGAAGTGGGGCTGTGGCTCGAACACGTAGTCTTTACACAGGCAAAATTCCCACTGATGTCAATAAAGGTTTAGACCGAATAAGCACTGCAGAACTGACAGCCTGGAGATCAGTTAGGGGAGTGGTTTCCCCCAAAAAATGATAGTTGTATAGGTAGAGTAATGGTCCAGCCCAATGAACTAGATCAGCTGACTAAACTTTTCCAATTACTCACCTTAGTAATGGCTGAGGTCCATTTAAATTATAGATTGTTATTTTATTATCCAATCACTGAAAAACTGAAGATGAATCACAAACAAGCCAATAGAGATTTAGGCAAGATATTGTGTGATGCAAATTAAGAGATGGAACCCCAAATCTGAACCACCTCTAATTTATGCACATTCCCTCCGACCTGCTGCTGCCTGCAGGACACACATAGGAGGGATGGGGCCTGGCCACACTCATAAATCAACTGGGGACATCTTCTTGGCCTATAGAACATCACCAAACCAACCAGCCCAACTCTGCCTTCACCTAGCACTCTAGAAAGCACGAGGTCCACATTCTGCTCAACTCTTGAATTAATGCAGTAGAAAAAGAGACACGCAACCTTGGACTTCCTAAAGCACCCATTCAAGATAGGCTGAATTTTGCCCATAGTGAGTTGCATGTTCATTTATTCCTGACACTGTGGTATGAAAGTTGTTGTATCCAATAAGTGCTGGTCCCTCCACCAGACTGTTACTTGTATGTATTTTTTCTGTGCCATTAGAGGTATCACAAACACATATAAGTTTGCATATGAAAATGGAGCTGAATTGGGTCCTTTCAGCTCAGTTTCCCCTAGGCTTCCGCAGCTTGAATCTTTCTTATACACTGGGTCTTTCAAAGGCGTCGCTGAGATGCACCAGGTCCAGTGTTCAGTGGTTGCTGAAGACCTTTTAAGCATTGACGGCTAATGGCAGAGTAGCTTTGGGCCAGATGGAGAAGGTAAAGTAATTGGGATCCTCTTGCGTTGACATAACAGTGTTGTTATTGTTTGTAAAATATTTTGGCATTCGATGTAGACTTCTCCCCCCTACCATGATTAATGTGATTAATATCTTACAACATGAAACAATTTGTGCAGGGTACAAGCACACTTACCAAAATAGCACTATATTAGTCCCTACTACAGGCCACCTTCTGAATACTATAAGCCTTAATTTACTCTTTTTTTATAATCTGAGTGGACTTCTTAAGTATATCCAAGGGAGTTGGGGTGGGGAGAAACATTGCTTAATTCAGTCATTGCATCTTTAACTTCAGATCGGGAACATGGAAACCATATGTGGTCTTTTAGCTAATAAAATAAAATGCCAAAATGTGGCAGCTAAAGCTATTGCACCCAAAATATAATTGCACATATGCTCCTTTACTTGCTTATAATCAAAACATTTTAAAATGTTTGATATTCAGACTAGGTATAACTATTGGACTAAGTTATTTTAGAAAATGATTTTATATGGAAAGAATGTATGCAGGACATTCTAACAACAATATGAAAAGCAAACTGTATCTATAAACACACACAGCACCAACTGACAACATTTCACTCAAGCACAAAAATTTCACTCAAGTACCTAAAATATTGGCTCCACTGAAGTCACCGGAAGTTTTACTGTTGACTTCGATGGAGCCAGGATTTCACCCACCGAACCCAAGTTCAGTGCCTCAACCTTCCTCCCCTTTATCCACAGAACAGGAATCGTAGGAACAACAGCAATGGAGACTTCCCCACGCTATCCTGCTGATGTGCTTCAACCCTGTCATGGGGTGACCACTAGAGGTGGGAAGGTAATTCATTGTCTATGTCCATTCCAACCCTATGAGACTGAGAAAAGGTAGCTAATTGTGATGGTGATTTGTGTGATGTTTACATGTGTGTTCGCTGGGAAGTGGACCTAGATAATAAACTCATGTCACGTCTTGATAACAACTTTTAGCCAGTACCTCTACTTTGGGCAGTTCCAGACCAAAAATGTAGAAGTGTAAACATACAGAACTGATTCCTAAAACCCTGAGTCATCCAGTCCCTCATCATTTGTTTTCACTATGATATTTATTGTATTCAAAAAATTATTGGTAGGGACTAGATGGCCCAATGGGTTTACGAATGGACCGAATAAACACAGCCCTCTGGAGACATGTGTCCAAATTTGGTTTTGTCACAAGTATAAATAACAGCCTAATGCAATGTCCACCATCTTGTCCGTTGCACCAAGGATTGAACTGAAGACATCTAGATCGTGAGTCTCTACAGACTGAGCTAACGATAGGTCTTGAGCTGAGAGCTGTGGCGGGGGTGAAAGTACACCTCTACCCCGATATAACGCTGTCCTCGGGAGCCAAAAAATCTTACCGCGTTATAGGTGAAACTGCTTTACCGCGTTGTATCCGAATTCATGTTATATCGGGTCGAGTTATATCAGGGTAGAGGTGTAACTTAAGGGACTTACTGGTACGCAGGGCGGCTGGGGTCCTGAGCAAGGTGGAGGGGAGGCTCAACCGGAAGGGGTGGTGCCTCGGGCGGAAGGGGCGGGGTTTGGGGCCAGATTCCCCCAGCCAGCCTTCTTCAGCACAGCCCGGTGGTGATTTAAAGGGCCCAGCGCTCCTGGCCACCACCAGCACTATCCCAGGGCTCCGGCAGCGATTTAGAGGGCCCAGGGCTCCCGGCCGCCGCTACCGCTACCCTGGGACTCTGGTGGTGATTTAAAGGGCCCAGGGCTCTGGCTGCTGGCGCAGTAGTGGTAGCGGTGGCTGGGAGCCAAGGCCCTTTAAATCACTGCTGGAGCCCCAGGTAGTGGTAGCGGTGGCGGCAGCCAAAAGCCCCAGGGCTCTGGTGGCGATTTAAAAGGCCATGGGCTTTGGCTGCTGCTAAGAGCCCCAGGCCCTTTTAAATTGCTGGGCCCGGGGAAGCTGCCCCCTGCCGGTACGGTCAGCTGTGTATCGGCTCTTGCCACCGGACCGGACCGGCTTACTTTCACCTCTGGCTGTGGGAGACACGCTGACCAGTGGGTTACACTAAGACTTGTCCATAAGAAAGGTTTGACCACATCACAAAACCACCATGCAACGATTTGGTGTAAGTGGAATTTCACCTGCTTACACCAGGTCCAAATTTAGCCCAGTGTGTCACACTTGACAGCATCTGTTTGACTCAAGTAGTGGGTGTGTTGCACAAGAAGAAGAGTGAGGGGGGATTTGATAGCAGCCTTCAACTACCTGAAAGGGGGTTCCAAAGATGATGGAGCTAGGCTGTTCTCATTGGTGGCAGATGACAAGACAAGGAACAATGGTCTAAAGTTGCAATGGGGGAGATCTAGGTTGGATATTAGGAAACACTATTTCAGTAGGAGGGTGGTGAAGCACTGGAATGGGTTACCTAGGGAGGTGGTGGAATCTCCATCCTTAGACGTTTTTAAGACCTGGCTTGACAAAGCCCTGGCTGGGATGATTTAGTTGGGGTTGGTCCTGCTTTGAGTAGGGAGTTAGACTAGATGACCTCCTGACATAGGCACTGAATTCCCCTCTGCCCGGTGTGTGCTCGACCCACCCGACTCTGGCCCGCCCCTGCCCCACCTCTTCCTGCCCCTGCCCCACCCTTGCCCCGCCCCCATTCACCCACTTCACCCAAGTCCCCGCTTCTGCCCCACCTCTTCTCTGACTCCTCCTCTGAGCATGCTGCCTCCCCGCTCCTCCCTCCCTCCCTATGCTTCTAAGACAAAGCCAGCTGGAATGCCTAGACAGCACCTGGTCTAGGCCTGCTCAAAATTATTTACACTACAAAAGTCACTCCCAAAGGAAATACTAATTTCTATCTCCTCCAAATTAGCAGAGGGAAAGAGTAAAAAGTTTTTGGAACCACTGAAAAATGCATGCAGAGATTTAAAAGTGAGATTTTCAAATTTTGAACTGTGAACACGTTTTTAGAAACATAATGAGAGAATATGATATGATAAGTAAAAAGTTTCTTTAAAAGACCTAGAGAGGAAAATTAATGTTATGGTTAAGGAACCTGAATGGGCGATCTCAATTAAATCTTTGGCTCTGCCACAGACTTCCTCTCTGACCTTGGGCAAGTCACTTAAACTTTCTCCCTGTTTTAGTTCACCATCTATAAAACAGGGAGAATAGCATTTCCTTTCTCCCACCCGTTGTTTGTCTGTTTAGACCCTAACCTGGTTAAGGCAGGGATTGTCTTTTACTATGTACATAACATTGCACAATGGGACCACTGGGCATTACCGTAATGCAATTAATAAACATAAACAATAAAAGACTATGAGGCTAACGAACACTTTGGGGGTAATCAGTTAAAAATAGTTTGGAAAGTGAAAAGCTTATGTATAATTGTAATGCCGGAATACCTGTGAGTCAGACTGGCCTGGAAATCATCCCTTGTTTATTTTCTTATGTGATAAGTTAGACAGAAACTAGTAAAAACAATAATAATAATAATAATTCAAACCAAGCAGCCAAAGAAATGAGTGAAGTCAGATGAAAGATGATCAACTGGTCTGATGAGATGAAGAGTTTACCTATTTCAAATGCTTAACTTAAAAAGACCAGTTTTATAGAAAATTCTTTCCTTAAAAAAAAGAAAGACAGAAAAAGAAAAGAAAAACATGCCACAGCCAATAATTTGTGAAAAACTGTGGAGACTGGCACTTCCAAATGCTTGGCAGGTTATTAAGCCAATTTTTATTTAGTCCACTATAACTGTTGGAGGGTCTGTGATTCCCAACTGTTTCACATCAGAGAATGAAAACAACTATAGCCCAGCCAAGACCACATTGGTGACTGCCAGCCCTTTATGTGCCAAACATGAAAGCAACAAGTCCAGATGCTTTGATCCTTGCATTTTTGGAATTAGCCCAGATTTTTTTTTTAAACTCATGTTAGGACAACATACATTATAACTGGAAATCAATCAATAGCACTGTGACCTTCAAACGCAGTAAATGTTTGGAGTTAGTTTCTGAGCATGTAATCTAAATTGGGGATTGGAAGTTGGAACAGATCCTAACCCAACAGAAAAATGTATAGTTTTAAAATCTGGAGTCTCAAGGAAGCAACAAATGAAAGTTTAATTATCTAGAAAAATAAAATCAGGCATGTGTGACCCATTCTGATGTCAAAGGCTGCAAACGCCCAAGCAATGGAGCAATACCATCGAACCATCCCTCCTGCCGGAAAATTAAAAGGATAAATGGAATTATAGGAGAAAAAGATATAGGGAGCAGATTTTGAATTTCCTCTCCCACTCTGGGCTGAGGATAATGAGCTGATTTAAGAGGTGAAACACTTAGTGCCTGGGACAGTGCCATGTATAAAGGCAGCACCTTCTGCCAGTTAGTTTATGGAATTCCACTGGCATCGGTCTTGGGCAAAGTTGTTGTTTGTCTTCATTCCCTACTGACAGTTTGCTGGGAAGGTAGCAAAGGCAGAAGGTCAGGGATAAACAAACAACAAGCCTGATTTAAAGGGCAAGTGAAAATCTCAGTTCCAGACTCCTGATAAGTTTGAAGCTAGTGGGCATCTTTTCACTGACTTCTTTCCATTGACTTCAGCCGACTTAGGATCAGGCCGTAAGTCATTGCCCGGTGCAATACATTGTATGTATGGTGTACATTGTAACAAAAAGAAAGGGACACATTTATTTTTAATGTATCTCCATTGTAGTCAGTGGAGTTACATCAGGCTATTATCTGGCTTTACACATCTAGGGTGAGATGCTGATCTCATTAAGTTTTATCCTGGTGCAAGTCCAGTGAAACAACACCTGATTTCACTGATTTAAATTAGATCAAGATCAGACCCCCCGCCCCAGGGGCGTAGCAGCCCCAAAAGGTAATTAAAAGAATGCCATGTCAGTTTATTTTGACAATATGATATAATTGTATTGTCACCGAATACCAGTCTAGACAAAGTCTTGTTAAAAGCTTTAAAACCCCCAGACTAGTTTTACATATTAGTAATTACGAATAGTTGTTGGCACATAATGGAATGTGCTAACACAAAAGCACTCTTACAATAACACTGCTAAAGTTCCAAAATCCTATCACAGGGATTTAAAAAATAAAACCCAACCTCCTCTCCAGCTAGAAAGGAACATTATTATTAGCAAAAATGTGAGCTTTATGTTGGCATACGAGGCAGAGTGATGCATGAGAGTTTCAGATGGACAAAAGCTTTCCACCTTAGACACCAAGATACATTAAGGTGGTTTGGGCCAGTTAGTCTTGTGCTGCATGTGCTGTGGCAGAATCTGTGTATGTGTCTGTGACTTGCTATAAAGTTACTATTCGTTGGTTGTGCCAATAGTAAGTGTAGATTTTTATGTTTACAACACCTATAGTGCAACACCAGCCCTATTTAGATGTGATTTATTGTTACACTGAAGGTTCAGGGCCCCTTTGGGGAAGGCAATGTACAAACAGCTAACAAAGGAGACCGTCCCCACACCAGAGAATTTACAGCCTATATGTCTGACATAAAACAGGTGGATGAAACACACAAACAGAGGTTGAGGGTACAATATGAGGTAAAAATAAAATGTTTGGTGAATGGTTATATAAATACCACAGAACAAGCACGAAACATGTTTTCTCCTCATCTTCTACCCTTCCCCTCTGTTTGCACATTTCATCCTGTAGTGAGTCAATGTGGCTCCCCGTCGCCCTGGATGGGGAAGAGCCCATCCAGAGGCTGCAGTGGGCGGAGCCAGGGAGCTCTGTGCCCGCCCCTCAGGGGGTCAGGCGGCGACCCGGAAGCATAAAGGCTGGCCCTCAGAACTCAGTCAGGCCCCGGCCGCTGAAGAGACCAGACGTTTCCAGCCTAGCTCGGGGCTGGGAAACCCACACGGCCCGGGGCGGCCGCCGGGAGCCGCCGGGCCTGCCCTGCGCCCGCTACCCAGAGAAGCCGCCGGGCCTGCCCGCTACCCGGAGGAGTTGCCAGACTTGCCGAATAACGCCTGGCCTGATGAACCCATGGTCCAGGATCCCCGCGAGGCTGACTCCAGCCCAGAGGGGGAGTGTGGAAGTAGCCCGGGGGCAGCCGACCCCAGTCTGGCTGCAGCATTGCCAGAGCCTATGTCAGTGTGTTGCAGCCAGGATCCCCACTACTAAGCAGCAGGCCTTCTGCCGCTGCTAGGGCCCCGGGCTGGGACGCAGTGGAGTGGGAGGGCCTGCGTCCCCCCGCCACCCAACTCGTGGGTGGCAGTCTCCCCCTCTCCCAGGCCTGTTGAGGCTTAGGTTATACTGTTGCTCAGCCCTGACTGAGGGCCTGAGCGCCTGCCCCAGCGTTTGTTGCCCCACCCTGACCTAGGGCCTGGGCCTAAATACTTTATACTGTTGCTCAGCCCTGACTGAGGGTCTGAGCCCTGACATAACATTGGTGTCTGCCCGAAGCTAGGGCCGGGCTTATCGTGTCTCTCAGGACAGCAAGGACCGCCGGGGAACCCAGCCGCCGGACGGAGTGCCCAGCCCCGGTGGGTAGTGAGTCGGTGTGGCTCCCCCCATCGCCCCGGAGCGGGTCGAGCCCCGGCAAACTCTTGTACACATCCACTTGTTGCATGTCAGGCATATAGGTTGCAATACTGGCTTGTAGAGTGTAACTTCACTGGAATCAATGTGAAACCTTATTATAATTCCACTAGCTGCTGACAATTCTTTATCAGCCCACAGTCTTCTGGGGATGCAGAGAAGGAAGCAGGATTTGCCCCACAAACTAAAAGCAAAACACTTACAGTGGTTCATGCACCAAGAAAATATTTTAGACATATGTTGGAGCAAAAAGAGAAACAGAAATTTAACAGAGAGAATGAGGAAGGAAGCCATTAGCAGAAAAGGGGACCCCAACCACAACCAGAAAGGCCACACATCAGCCAGAAGATTGATATCGCCATGCAAATAGTGCATACTGTGGTGCAGGTGCAAGGAGAGAGACTCGCATGAAGCTGCACAGAAATAGAAACAAAATAAGTAATTGCAAAGTACAGCTCAAGTGCAGATTAGGGCCAAGTAGGCGCATCTCCATTCAGCTGAGCAGTATTGCATCCAGACCAGAGCTCGAACCTAGGTATTTAAACCTCAAAACCTTCATGACCTCAGAGTTCATAAGAGATGGAACATCTTACTCAAACTTTCCGAAGATATTTTGTTTTGGTATTGCTATGAGCATCTTGCAGTTGTTATCTGTCCTCCAGTGCATGAATCAAAGTAGTTTATCTCAGAGACTAAATAGAGCCTAATCTATTAGGCTGGGGGAAAGATGAACTAATCAAGAAGCAGAAGTTGTTTAAATTTACTTCTAAGGTGCCTGCTTTTTCTGGGGCTGTGAATCACGTTGAAAGGCAACCCAACTTATTATCAGTCACTACACTATCCAGAGTGATGGGCGTAGAGAAGGAATACCAATGCCCAACAAAAAGAGAATTCCTTCAGTGGACCAAATCTTGAGAAGTGCAGAATACATAGACTGAAATCAATGGGACATGCAGATTCTCCAAAACCCTCAGGATCTATCCAAAAAGGGCCCCATCCTGCCAGGTGCTGAGCCACTTCCTGAAAGATGCCAAGCTCCTACAATTCCTATTGACTTTGCCTTACAAGGCTGGGCTGTGAGTTTGTAAGAACTACAATCTCTTTCTGGGTCCCATACAGCGTGTCACATTATTGGCTCTTAACAAATATTCCTATCAAATACAAATAAATCAATATATCATATATGTTTTTAAAGTGCCCATCCCTATAGTTTTGTCAGTCCTTAATCATGAAGGTCGGCATCAGACATTAGAAGCACTGCTAGTATTCCTGCAGAAGCCGTGGCATCCATTTGAAAGATGCACCGTGCCCCAACTACAGTTCAGCTCGGCTGGGTGCCATGTTAATTACCATTCATCAGTGCAGCTACCTGCTGAGGGCAGCAGTTTAGAAACAGTGGGCTATCAATAAACCAAAATATTCCTCTATTGCCAGAAACCTTAACACAATGGAAGGCTATTACTGGTAATTAAGTGAACAATTGGCCAGCACTGAAATGGTAGGGTAGGTCAGTAAGTCTTCTCTGGAACCATACATGGGTCCTGGGCATCCCCCGCTGTATGGGAAATACCTGCTCCACACCCACGCTGTATTCAGCACTCACTGATGTAATTGGTTATAATACAATGCAACTTTATTTGTACAGTGTCTCCTATACAAAGTATGTTCCTAAGCCCTTTTCCAAGCTTAATAGAGTAATTATGGTGAGTGATGGGGCTAAAGGGTAGATAGACTTAATATTTGGACGTGCTAAATATCGCATTGTTTTCCCCTACTGGAAAATATGGTCCTTGGGCTGATCACTTCTAATGGTGAAGTCCCTGCACAAGCACCTCTAGGAGTGCATGGGGACGGATCATCAAGTTTAATGCTGCACTCCCACCCCACCTGCAGGGCACAGAAAGGAGGAGTGGAGGCAGGTCTGAGCTGCTCCTGCAATGAAGGGGAGGTTCCACAGTTGCTGCAGGATAATCTTCCTGGCACCACAGCTAGCAGAGGCCAGGGGACACCTGTCTGCCCCCATTTCTGCTGCTGTGAGGAGCAGCTGCCATGGCTACAATTAGAGAAGTTTCCCTGGGGTGCTGGGGATGGGGAGTTATGGTAGCTAGGCCAAAGGGGATACTGGGACAGGGCAAGGGCAGAAAGATTGGACAGCAAGCCTATGGAATTAATGAATTATGGACAAGATAAAAATATGGAACTGATGGTTTTATTTGTGGAGGAAATATGGGACAGATGGGGGGGTTTTGGAGTGGGGAGGAATACAGAATTGATGGAGTTAGCTGGAAAAGAGTATGGAATTGAGGGATTTATTTGGAGTGGGGAAGAGCATGGAATTGGCATCTTTTATGAGGAACAGAAGCATATTGTTAGAGTCAGAGAATGTCATATGTGCATCAGAATAAGGCAGAAAAACTCAGCAAGTACAAAATCTTGGCAGCACATCACTAACTAAACAGTGCGTTTTATTATCTGAAAGAGAAAATAACACAGAACCAGACCATTTGTCTGTCTGAGCTGATGACTCTCTCATTTCATTTCCCCATGTTAACAATGTTACAGACATCTATGAGATACTCCACAAAGGCTGAATCAGGGAAATCTGCAGGAGTGTTCAGTGGGAGGTCAAGAATTTTTAAGAGGTATCATTAAAGAGTGGTGTGGTTTGGGTCATGTTTCTTGTTAGACATCTTGTCAGGACATTGTCGAATCATAGATCATAATCTTTTTATATATTCTACGTGCTTATTAAACTCAATCTTTATCCATCAAACTGAATTAAATAGAAATTTATCAGACAAATTCAGGGGCTAAAAAACTATCAAATTTCTCCAAATTAAGAGAAATAAATTTTATTCTGGCCAGCCTTGTTAAGATAGTAGCCACCATATATGGCAATTTAATTACTACTTATTTGCCAATTGCCTGAAATGAAATTGTAGCCTTTTTGATCTAGTTAAACACCTACATTAAATGTCAAAGCTTCCTTGTGAACTAACCTGTATCAAATAGAACTCTTTGCCAGAGGATGTTGTGAAGGCCAAGACTATAACAGGGTTCAAAGAAGAATTAGATAAATTCATGAAGGATAGATCCATCAATGGTTATTAGCCAGGATGGGGAGGGATGGTGTCCCTAGCCTCTGTTTGCCAGAAGCTGGGAATGGGCGACAGGGGATGGATCACTTGATGATTACCTGTTCTGTTCATTCCTTCTGGGGCACCTGGCATTGGCCATTGTTGGAAGACAGGATTCTGGGATAGCTGGACCTTTGGTCTGATGCAGTATGGTTGTTCTTACATTCTTAAGCTGGACAGTGTTGTCAAGTGACTGTAGCGCTGGGCTGAAATTCCAGAGACCTGGGTTCTAGTCCTGATGCTGTGTGACTTGGGCAAGACAATGTGCCTCAATTTCCCCCTCTGTAAAATGAGGATAATGATATTTACTCCTTTAGACAGCACTTTGAGATCTACTGATGAAAAGCACTAGATGAGAGCTAGGTGTTTATTATTGCTAGTAGCAGCAGCAGTAGCTGAAAAGCATAATTTAGTGTGAAATCTTGTCTAGCAGAAGCAACACAATATATTGTAATCCAAATTACATTTTAAAAATGTTGCCAGTGTAGATCTCTCCTCAATGATTTTGTTGATTTTAATTAGAAAAGACCAGTTTCTAAAGGTGCCACAAACAATTTGTTTACTGTCTTCTAGATGCATCTCATAGACAGCAGTACCTGGGTGCCCAGATCATAGAACTAACAGTAATTTAACCTGATCATTTGTAGGATCAAATTGGGGACCTGGTAATTAATTCAGACAACTGTGGGATTAACTGCTTTATGCATCCAGTACGTGCCCATCCTCAACTAATAAAAAGGTTATATTTCCCTATACAAAAAAGCAGCTCTATTCTTACAGCCTAAGAGTACTATTATTTTAAAGTATGGAATAACAAAAAACTGAGAGAGAGCAAAAGTTACATTTCCAATGAGAGAGCATGGCCTGCATGTCCCCCACATACGGACTGAAACAAATCTGAAAACAAAATGGCTGCATATAATCAGAGTTGTTAGAAATTTAAAGGAATAATGCATACATATGAAAAACCTGCAGCTTCTTAGCAATATCTGAGCCCTCAAAACTCAATATGAAACACAAAGCAAAACCATACCAACCACCCTGTGAAAGATGGGTAGCCATAATGTAAATGTGATTAAAGTACTTCAATTTTAGACACTATTACACTTAATATATGTTGGTTTGAGTTTAACTGGTGAACATTAATTGGTGTCTGATCAGATCTGAAGATGCACAAAGCCTAATTCAGGAAAATCTGATTATATTCTGGGGAATTTTTCCTCCACCTTCAAGACTGCTTTTCACGTAAGCCGTAATGGGTGCTTATATCCACCAGTATTTCTGCAAAGGCTGTTATTGCCGGATTGAATTAGAATGGTTAGCAATACACTGACAGGGACTATACAGGAGAAGCAGCACTGGACAAGGATTGCAGAGACCAGGATTTTCTTCCCTGCTCTTCCTCTGACCTTGGGCGAGTCACTTAACCTCTTTTTGTCTCTGTCCTGCCCCTGCTTTTGTCTGTCTTGTCTATTTGATTGAAAACTCTACAGGAGTGCCTCTTAGAATGTGTTTGTACAGCACTTAGCAGCAGCCAGGAGTCCTGATCTCAGTTTGGGGCCTCTACTGGTACATCTACACTGTAATACAAGACCTGTGGCATGGCTGCAGCTGGCCTGGGTCAGCTGACTCAGGCAAACAGGGTTTGGGCTGCGAGGCTATCAAACTGCAGTGTTAACCTTCTGGCTCAGGCTGGAGCCCAGGCTCTGGAACCCTGTGAGGGTGCTTGGATCTTGACTTTTGGCTTACTGACAGAATCTGTTGCTTCCAATGTAGCTATCCCCGTATAGGTACACTTCATAGGCCCGTACTCTCCAAAGGTGACATTTGGATCTTAGTTCAGTTTCTGAAACACGCTACTGCTTAATGAATCTCTGGGTGTTTGGCCTATCTAAAACTATGCCGCTGGATTACTTCACCCACAAACTCATGGGACACAACAGCAAAACACAATGGTTTAGGACAAAAAGTCAAGAATTCCATATCCATGTAAAGCTGTATGGGGGGAGAGGGATGGATATAAGTAGACTATTTCCTTAACAGTAATCTGGCCAAGTATTAGGGTTTCTCTGGGTTTTTTTTTTGTTTCTTTGTTTTGAAAGTGTGCCATGGAATCTCCAATGAAGACAAATGCTTAGGACCTTAGTTTTAAATCTTAAGTCTGTATTTCCAGGAATATGCCATGCTGGAGCTTTGGTTCAATACTAATCCAGAGGGAGGATCCCTATAGTTGACTGCCAACACTGACACCAATACCCAGCTCACCTATGTCCATTAGCACTGCACAGATTTATCCCAGTGTTGCTAAGCTTCTGAAAGCTAATGGAATCACAGCACAAGGTAGCGCAGCTGCTGCTTTGTGGGATTCCTATCTTTGTTGGTGTTTATTGAAAATGATACATCCCATCTGTTCCTGGATGCTCATTTCATGTTTTTCATCTTGTTGTTTGGAACCAGACTCCCTGGTTCCAAAATGGCTTCTTTTGGTCCATGTGGAGTTAATAAGCAACTCTGGTGTGTGAGTGTATACGTAAGGACCAAGATGTCTTGTTTCATAAAAGTCTGTCAGTGATTTATTCCCTCTTCTGCTGAGTTCCTTCCGGTTCATTTCTCCTAGCACTTTTAAAGGGAGGGATGTTGTTTACATTAAGGATGTTTCTTGTGTTTACAGATAGGGAGGCATTTGTAAATGATTCTGAAGAGTTGTTGTTTCTGAGGAGTCTCTCTAAACTTTGATGAAAGAGTCTCTCCCGTGTTAGCGGTTTGTATTCATTGCTTGATTTAATTTATTTTGCACATCTTCAAAACATGACAGTGGTATTGGCCAGTTCCTGCTGGTGGGATTCCATTACTATCTCTGCAGTTTTCTGAAGGATAAGCAGCCAGGACTTTATACGAGCATCATTTAGGGTGGTATGTTTGTGTCTGTGCATTTTTATTCTCATCTCCTCGTGTATAATTGAGTAGGACATGCAATCATGTGGTTTTATTTCAGAAAGCCATCTCTCCCCCCCCCCCCCAAGTACTGGTGCCGAGTTTTAGTCTCGACAGCCTCATCAGTATTAATGGTGTCTTAGAACGATGCTGCTTTTTGGTTTCAGAACAGAGCAGAGACCTGCTTTACAAAAGAACTTGTGTATGTCATTAATTAATGTTTTTTTTTCCTTTTAGTGCTATTCCCCTGCTTTTGGGAACTTCAGGATAATTAAAAATAAACGTATCTTCTTAAACAATGTTCCAGATGCAGTGTTGTCCTATTCAATAATGCACGGATCAAACGGATAGTTCCTCATGGAAGTATAATCATTCAGTGTGTTTGTATGTGTACCCCTCTGTTCCTGCTCCATAGATAAGATGACTCAGGTATAATTGTCAGCTAGAGGGTTTAGTCCCAAGGCTCAAACTGCAGACGCTCCAGCTTTTAGCTGTGGAAGTCCCAGGTTCAATCCCTGGTGATAACCAAAATGGCAGTCTTTACAACAGGAGCACAAAACTAAGGTTTTCATGTAGTGAAATTTCCCAACATTACAGCACTTGCTGTGAAAATGGAAACATTTTGCAAACAAGCCATAAACACATGCAGAGGGGGGTGCACTTATGAAAGACCCAGCCTTCGAAGTTTTTTAGGCCTAGGCTTAAACATGAGTGAAAGGGACCAGAATCCAGCCTTTTAGTGCATTTCTTTTAAGATTAAGCAGGGGAGGAACAGGGAAAACACCAATCAAACAAGAATGAACAGAATTAAAGCCTCTATCTGTGAGCACAGTATGCACTTCTTCTGACTGTCTGCATAGATCTCTGAGAACAAAATGGCTGCTCAACTCTGCAAACAGAGGGAGTGCTTAGAAAACCAAGGCATCACAGGTTTAAAACTATATCTAGTTCTCTTTTCCTTGTTTTCTTTCTCTCTCTCAAACTGAACCTTACCTGCTTCTGGCTGCTTTTTAATTCAACAGGAGCTTTTTTAGGCAAGTGAAGGAATTCATAATGAAGGAGTGCTCATAACAGTCGCTGTGCCGATGAAGGGGCAGAGCTGGGGGCCTGTTGACAAGGCTCCAACCCTGATTTAATTCTGCAAGGCAGAGGAGTTGGAGACTCCTAAGTCTTCACTACCCACCGGATTGGCAGGCAGCGATCGATCCAGCGGGGATCGATTTATCACATCTAGTCTAGACGCGATAAATCGACCCCCGAGCGCTCTCCTGTCAACTCCTGTACTCCAGTGCCACGAGAGGCACAGGCAAAGTCGATGGGGGAGCAGCAGCAGTCAACTCAGTGCAGTGAAGACACCACGGTAAGTTGATCTAAGTACGTCGACTTCAGCTACGTTATTCACGTAGCTGAAGTTGCGTAACTTAGATCGATATCCCCTCCACCCCCAGTGTAGACCAGAGCTAAGATGTTTACTACTTACTTATTTCTTTAGTGGATGATTCTGATTTGATGGCCTTGTCTGATTACTACTTCTTTCATCTTTTTCTTTCCCTCTCACTCCCCCATTTTATAATCAGCCCACACAAACACTGGGCGTCACACCGCAAAAGTGTGGATACAGGACTGAATTTAACATTGTCTCTCCTTCAGTTCTTCCCTAATACTTTTCACTAATGGTCATGAAGTGGTTTGGAATATCTTCCAATATATACTTGAAGGCTCAGTAGTCAGAAACCTGGTACCAGTAAGAAGAATGCCCAAAGTGAAGTGCTCAGTCTGAATCAGAATGAAATTCAAGGTTTAACACCATGTATTGGATAAATAAAATTCCTAGTACAGTACTATTGGGAGCAGAGGTTCCTGAACGGAAGAGCAGTACTCAGAACTAAGTAAGCCATTCTAATCAGTTTCTTTGATGAACTAACAAGACTTCAAAACACAGCTAATGGGTTTTGGAAAATCTGACCCATATGCCTGTATTTTCCATATCTTCTGAGATAGGTTTGAAGAGTAGCTGCAAGTCAAGTATTTAGCTTCTGTGGAGAGTTTCTACATTTAATATGGATGGGATGTAAAATTGAGGTCCTAACCCCCTGTTTTCATTTTGGATTCAATGGCATTTTTCACGATGCCCCAGTGCCCTGGGAAAATTGTTGTCAATTATACTTGGCCAAATCCTGACTTTCTTTAATCCATCCTTACCCAAGCAAAATTCCCATGGAAGAAATTGAGTTCTATGGAAATTTTATCTGAGTAAGGGCTATTGGATTAGACTTAAAAGATGGAACCTCATATGCAGAACTTTACATTTGAAGGCTTCTGAATTACTTGACAGCGGTGTAAAAGAAATAAAATAATTAAATATGGTTCTAAAATCTTGCCACTCATGAAAACTCTCCAATTCTCACTTTGCAAGTAGATGAATGGCTAATGGAGTGACTATTACTTTCTCTTAATGTTGGAAGATTACAAAATGGCTTCTGCTTAAAGCAAAATTTTGAATCCTACCCAAACTCTACATATAAAGTCAGAGTCACTTGAAATTTGGTATAAAATATATTAATATAAAACCAGTTTTCAAACTAATCTGACTCTGTATGTGGATCCCTATATATGTATGTATATATGTATATTCATTAATTAAATCCTAGCTAAAACTGTCTCTGTTCCACTTGCATACACAGCTTCCGAGCAGAGGTCCAAAATCTATGGATCTGCTGTTAAATCTGCAATTATTTTTTCGCTTATGTCACCAATTTTTGCCTAGCAAAATAATATCTTTGAAAGAAATATTTTTATCAGATTTGTTGTATAAAAGAAGGAACAAAAGGGCAGTGTTACTATATACAAGTGCATGATCAGAGGGTTGAGGCAGAAGTGTTATACTCTGAGAGGTCCACTAGGAGCTTGTATAAAGTTTTTATACCTATGTGGCTATGTGAGTATTCTCTCCATCCTGGAAACTTCTAATGTCCCCATTCCCAACACAGTACGAAGGTGTGATTGCTGCTATAATGCAGTCTTATACAATGATTCGTCTGTGTAACAGTCTTGGGTTTTTTCCATGAGAAACATTAAAAAAAATAGATCAAAGAAAACCTCTACTAAATGTTTTATCTTTTCACAAAAACATGACTCTTGCATTGCTATGTGCACTAGCACATGGTGGTACATGTCTGTAAACTGTGGTACATCAATCAGAGTGCTCCTATGGGCACTTCATCCTAAAAAACTAAAATGAGTGCTCTAATATACATGGTCAGGTATGAATATTAGCCCAGTGTGTCAAACTCTCAAGGACTAGGTTATCATTCATCATTATGAACCAGGTGATGTTACCTAAGAATGTTAGAGTATCAGCAGATCATTCCTTTCTTCTCATTTTCCAGGTATCTTTTGCCCCAGTGTTATGCTGTAATTGGTTTGTGTAACATACCATGTTGCTACATGGTATAATTTTGTGGGGGGATGTTTGTTTCTGGTGTGGTGATTGGTTTGGGTAGGACATTTCTGCTGACTGAAATGCAAAGAAGGTAACTTGAGAAAGAAGCTTACATTTCTGTAGCACTTTGCAGCAGATGTCTCCTATTTACCGCTTTATTTTATTGCTTAATGACTGGATCTCAAGTCATTGAACAATTTGACAGATATTTATTTGTAAAACATGATTCATTTAGTCAGACACTTGTGGAATAGTTCTTATGCCAGTTCTATAGATTTTGGTAGAACTTTCTAAAGATGCAAACATTCAAGTAAATTGCTTTTGTCAATAGCACATCCACTTTTTAACGGTCTTTATTGTGCACAAATATTCGAGTTGACAAAAAAGTGCTGGTGAGGGACTTCAGGGACTTCTGGATTTTAATCAGCCACAAGCACTGGCAGGGTTCAGAAGTAATTTCCTAACTATGAATCACCTGCAGACAGTGAATCACATACTGGAGAAGATTGCCAAATAAAACAAGCCATCATGTATAGCTTGCATTGACCGGATTATGGAGTGGCCTTTGAAAGAGAAGCAGCCACAAAAGCAGTGAAATAAAGAGAGAGAAAAGAATTTAAGAATCGAAGACACATCGACAAGTAGTGAATGGTGATGTTTAAGCTTGACAAAGAAGATAAAAAAATCACAATGTCAGGCAAGGAGACAAATCTTACTTGAAAACATTTCACTACTTGCTTGGACAAGCACTTCCTGTACCACCACGGAGAAGAGGACAACTTCAGGATAAACTTTATGCACATGTGTCAGCTCAGATTTCTAGGTGATATGATTGTTCTTTCTGAAATGCCCAATAACCCTGAAACAATGACTAGAGAACTGAAATAATATTTATTGCACATAAGAAGAATGGTGAGAGAATCTTTAGAAGGCTAAGCAGTCTCATAGGATCTGATTCAGCATTCAGTGATGTAAATGGGAGTCTTTCTATTGACTTCAATGGACTCCGGATCAGGTTAATAAAGAGCAAGCTCCTTTGGCTTAAAAAAAAAAAAAAAAAAAAAAGGTCTTAGGTACACTCGTATTTCCACCCTTATGCAGAGCCATAAAACTGGCACTCACAAAGAAGCAAGATATATGCTTAAGATTCCTCACAGAGACTAGTGAAGAAATGAATGTTTAAGAAAGTAAATGAAAGATAACTCTGAGACAGTGGACAATTGTAAGGGCTATGGTTAGGTCATATTCCAAGAAGATGAAATAGAAGATAGAATACAATTTACTTGTTGATATTTTCCTTCATAATGAAATATCCCAATGTGCTTTCCCAAGTAGTGAGAAAAGTGTTAGTAGAGCAGTGACACTACTAGCAGACAAAGCTTCCATTAACAATATTCCTGTTTCCCTCTGTTATGTCAGTATTCAGTAAACTCTTAGAATTGTACATTGTAGGAGAGCATTGGATTTGACTGCAGCACAAAATATTTGAGTGCAATGAATCAAGATAACCTTTCCACATGTTCATCTGTAAAGTATATTTTCTTTTTTCTTTATGTAGCATAATTGTAAATAAAGGCAAAGCAAGTTTCAGAGAAGCTATTGTAATTGTAAATGACTACAGACATCATGTATGTGCTGGAGAAAATCATTCCAAAGGTTAATGAGAAGAAGGATGGATGGCTTTAAGCCTATGGGTCTCCTATATAACAAACAACTAGAATGACTATGTGGTACTTCATGATAAGGTGAAAAAGAAGTTGTTAACCATGTGAGGCCCATTATGCGTTAATTGAATGTAGATCTAGACTGCTGTTATGTTTTCATCCAGATGAGCCCCTGGAAAAGAGCATAAAGAGGATAGAAAATGAGGACAAGACACTGAAACAGCACAAGAGTTGGGAGATAGGGGAACTGAATGGCTCCGAGTATTGGCAATGGAACCAAGAGCTTTCCACCTAGACGTCAAATCCATTGCAGGTGGATAGTGACTGAAAGTTGCTACCTCTGAAGGCTGGTTAGTGGCTTATGTCAAGTGATCTCCTCCCAGTTCCTGGAGGATAGGTGTTCACATGAAAAATCACTGTCATAAATTTGCACCCTGTTTGGTAGACAGAGAAAGCAATGCATGAACATCATGGGCTTCTCTTATAGATGCCCCGTCCCCATAAAATTTGACTATTCCTGGAACATGAATACACACAGTGGGGGAGCAAATAAAGCTGAAGCAAAATCATCTTAAAATTGCAGCAAATACTGTCAGGAAAGTGTTGGCTGTGTTTGCACAGCTCATAGACTCATAGACTTTAAGGTCAGAAGGGACCATTATGATCGTCTAGTCTGACCCCACGCATGATGCAGGCCACAAAAGCTGACCCACCCCCTTTCCCTTGTCTCAGCTGTTGAAGTCCCCAAATCCTGTGATTTAAAGACTTCAAGTCGCAGAGTATCCCCCAGCTAGCGACCCCCGCCCCATGCTGCGGAGGAAGGCGAAAAACCTCCAGGGCCTCTGCCAATCTACCCTGGAGGAAAATTCCTTCCCAACCCCAAATATGGCGATCAGTAGAACCCCGAGC
Organism: Chrysemys picta bellii; assembly: GCF_011386835.1. Taxonomy (NCBI): domain Eukaryota; kingdom Metazoa; phylum Chordata; order Testudines; family Emydidae; genus Chrysemys; species Chrysemys picta. The sequence continues at coordinate 17,212,198 of NC_088799.1, read as the reverse complement.
ATGTAGGCAAGATTCTCCAGCCAGACCCTCATTGACCATTGATACTATTTACCAGCGATGGCACGCTGTTGATTTGACTAAAATCACGTTATCCCATCAAACCATTCCCTCCATAAACTTATCTAGCTTAATCTTAAAGCCAGAGAGGTCTTTCGCCCCCACTGTTTCCCTCGGAAGGCTGTTCCAATATTTCACACCTCTTGCACCCTCATTTCCCTATCCCCTCTTCCTATGATGGGAGTGGGTTGCCTCTTTTCTTAATATATTCAATTTCAGGGACAGAACACTCCTTTCCCATGTCCTAGTTGGTTGGAATACACCCTAGTGCCATGGTAATATATGCAGGCAGTGGTGTTTTAACTCTGGCCTATTTCTGGCTGTATGAAAGGTGATTAGGTAAAACCTAAATTTGCTATCCAATACCAGAAAAACAAGGAACTAATTAGCTACGGAGCTCAGCCTGTGTTCTCAGCTGTGAAGAGTTCTGAATCTAAGTTAGAAATTCTCTTATTTGGGAGTTTATAATTACACAATGTTATTTCCAATTGGCAACTGGCCCTTCTAGTTAATTTGTCTTTAAAAATATACATTTTTTTAACCTGTAAAGAGAAAAATCTGAGCAGTTCCTCTGAATAGCCACAAGAGAGCACTAAGCAATTAAAGCTAGGGAGATGACTCTCATTCTTCTCTCATTTCTGAAGTAGACTTTTTGGTAAAGAAAAATGAAACACTGACAGGCTTAAGAGAAAAGACACCAGTTCTGTTACAGGAATTCTTTCTTATATAATGATCTTTAAATAAATTCACTCTAGGAATATAACCCATGACTGATTAATCCCAAAATTGTCTTTCCTAAATTACAAAGAGTCTGATTTTTCCAGGAATCTTTGTTATTTATGCCTCTGTTTATTTTTTCAACATTATTTTCTGAGGGGATGAATGGATGGAAGCATAAATGGATGGATTAACTATACAAATATTGACTGGCTGAGAGGCTAATAGCTGTAAAATATTGCCCCAGTTGATGGAGAAGGGGAGGGAGACTTAATTAATGAGTGTGTGATGTTATTGCTTACAGGTAAAGGCTGTTTAATGACAACTGGCAGAGTAGAAGACTATTTCCTTACCTATTCTGTCTATTTCCTTGTGCATATGTAAATTTCCTCTGGCTGATGTTGAATAAGATCCATGCATTATGTGATCGAAGGACCTTCTCACCATATATAATTTAAATGAAAGCTGTTCCAGTTTAATTTTTTTTTTCACACTTTAAATACATTTATAAGACCTATTAAAAGTGCTACTTTCAGAGCTTGATTTAAGCCAACAAAAGAATGGGCATTCAGAATGGATGCTGATACATCATCTTTGATTCACATTGCTATCAGGACATATTTCAGGGATCTCAAAATAATATCTACAGCACATTGAGAAAAGCAGCAGGAGTTAAGGATGGAGAATTGGCTCTAGCCTTGAGTGTCTTTGCTTTCAGTGATTTAAGTCATATTCTAATTGTAGAAGTTGACCTGCGCTAGCAAAAGGAAATGCAGTTTTATGCTGTGCATAAATAGCAGGTTATGGGATCCACTGTGGAAAGATCATTTACGTACAGACTTGATGTTTCAGCCAGGCTTTTCTAAATCTGTCAGATAGTATTAACAGAGAGTCTATTCATAAACTTCAGGTCACATACAGAACATCCAAATCCAAAGGCATATGTTTACTTGTGTAATCTGTGGACTGCATATTTTACCAATCATGTAAAAACAAAAATCAAGCTGCAGTTCTTTTTTACATTGGATGATAGCAGGGTAAAGAAAACATGCCCATTTGTGGGATGGACAGAGGGGCGTGCATGCACACACACCAAAACCAACATTTTCAATGAAAACCAGGCCCAATGTATTGACTTCAGCGAGTTATTCTTGATTCACATCTGTATAAAGGAGACCTTCTGACTCCCGTGAAATGAGTTTGGAGGCCTCCATCCAGATCTAGGTGGGTGGGTGTCCACACTCCAAATACTGTTATTACAACTGGCATTGTTGGAACCCTAGCATCCTTCTTAGCAGTCTCAGTTAAGACGCTGAAGACTGAAGGAGCTGGACCTGCTCTCTCTCAGCTATGGAATCCCTCTAATCAAAGCGTAGGCATCTTGGTGGTACAGCATGGGGAAGTGTGCACAGTCGCTTCCTGTGCACTGCCTGTTCTTCAAACAGAGGACTTGAGGTTGAGATTTTCAAAGGGGAGAGGGGAGGCTGTATGTGCCCAAGTTGCAGTGACTTTAGGGTGACCAGATGTCCCGATTTTATAGGGACAGTCCCGATTTTTGGGTCTTTTTCTTATATAGGATCCTATTACCCCCCACCCCCATCCCGATTTTTCACACTTGCTGTCTGGTCACCCTAAGTGACTTTCAGTGGCAGATGGGTGCCTAACTCCTTGAGGATGCTTTGAAAGTCCCAGCCCACTCCCCAGTGCTGCCAATCTGGAATCTTTCAAGAGCAAATAAAAGACACTTAAAAACAACAAACAAATTAAACCGTGATATAGCCCCATGTGCTTTTGTACATTCAGCGCCCTGTGACTGAGACACTCTGGCTCCACTAGTTCAAGCAATTTCCTTTTATTTTACTTAAAAAAAAAAACTTGCTTTTGCTTTTACTAAAATCAAGGCAAGCTTGCACATGCTGTCAAAGAAATGAACATGGTGTTATGGCAGCAGTCACATTAAGACTGAGCACCTCTAATACCTAAGACTATTTTAAATACACCTTTTCAGTGCTGAGTCTGCCACAGGCATGGGTGTGTGTGGATTGCAATGGTTTAGCTTGCTGCTACCCACTTGGATAGGTAAGGAATGGTACTTGAAGGATTTTTTGGACCAAGTTAAATAAATAGAAGTAACTAAATAAAATCAGGTCAGTGCAAAACAGGAGCTGTATTTTTATCTGTATAAGCTTTCACTGCATAAGGGACAGGACACTACATGCCTTCAGAACATAAGAATGGCCATGCTGGGTCAGATCAATGGTCCATCTAGTCCATTATCTTGTCTCCGACAGTGGCTGGTACCAGATGCTTCAGATGGAGTGAATGGAACAGGGCAATTTATCAAGTGACCCCTCCCCTGTCAACCAGTCCCAGCTTCTACAAGTCAGAGATTTGGGGGATACTCAGAACATGGTGTTGCAGGCCTGACCATCTTGGCTAATAGCCATTGATGGACCTATCCTCCATGAACTTATTAAATTCATTTTGAACCCAGTTATGCTATTGGCCTTTACAACATCCCCTGACAATGTGTTCCGCAGGTTGACTTTACATTGTGTGAAGAAGCACTTCCTTATATTTGTTTTATATCTGCTGTCTTTTAACTTCATTGGATGATCCCTAGCTCATGTGTTACATGAAGGGGGTAAATAACACTTTTTCTCCATACTATTCATGATTTTATAGAACTCTGTCATATCCCCCTCTAGTTGTCCCTTTTCCAGGCTTTTTATAATCCCAGTATTTTTAATTTCTCCTCATATAGAAGATGTTCAATGTCCCTAAGCATTTTGTTGTCCTCTGTACTTTACATTAGTGCCTTGATTGCTGTTTGGTTTGTGCACAAAGTATGAGATGCTCAGAACAGGCACTGGAGTTGATGGTGCATAGGAATGTCATGAGATAATTTCATTTCATCACAAGGCACCACTGCAGCATCACTGGAAGGATACACTGGATAATGATGGATACTATCCTGTGTCTTAGGTCAATAGCTTAAATTAACAGTCTCTGAATGAAAAGAAAAACAACAGACATCTACTCAGAAAAGCAGGCTTCAAATTAAAATAACGTTCTTCTGAGATTCAGAAATTGACATGTACATCTTTTATTTACCATTTCCTTATTACTGAGGTTTGCTGCACGTTTTACAGGGTCTTACAAGATGCTAACCACCCTTAGCTTCTGTTCATCCCAATCCTTCCCCCATCACAGTTGAGATCAACATTTCACAGGGGTCTGAGACAAAACCTCTGGACACATTCTCATTGTTTTCACTGAGCTTAGCTTCAATTCCAGGAGGATTTCTAGTTCTGTCCTTGGCACGATGAGGCCTTAATTTAGATATCTCGTCATTCAAGAGCAATACCACGAATTATGTCTGTACTCCCTTAGCATAGAGGCTGAAAGGCAGAAAACCCTATGTTAATGTGAAAAGATTGTAATTATGTAAATATATTCAACTGACGGAGCGCAAATGTTAGGTTCAATATACCCCCCTCCCTCACATAGAAAGTGCTTAGAAAGATTTTTATAGTGTCTAGTAGTGAAGCTGTTGGGGGAGAGAGGTAAATCTCCTAAGTGAAATACTTTATACTTATGAGTTCCTGCATAATAGCGATCTATTTCTTTAAATAAACTTGGATTTACTGGAGAACAATAACAAACTCAGTGTCATGATGCCCTAGGGAGAACAAAGCCAATCATCTAAAAGTCAAGTCAGATTTTCACAATATTGTTTTATTCCATACGTTTGATCATCTGAAAATGTTTTCAGAAGTTAAAGCTTTCCCTTCTGATGTGTCTTGTACTCAGTAAATCTTGTTTATATCAGCTGTAAGCACATCTCAACTGAATATATAAAATTAATGTCTAAGTGCAGAGAACAAAAATAATCATTCTGAAAAGTGTTTAAGGTAAAATCAAGATAGAATTGCAAAGCTCCTAGTGGAAAACAGATTCTGATGATGTGAGATGACATTCAAGCTGCTAAAGACACCTTCTGGATCTGTTTTAAAAATTGCTTATTAACCACTTCAATAATAAACACAAAGATTAAGAGTATGTAATAAAAGAAAAATCTGTTGAATATTTCACTTGATCGCCCTAAGCATGATATTTATGCCACTTGAAAACACGCCATTGTTGACTCTGTAACGTGATTCAATGTTGACTCCAGAGTTAATGATTTTTTAGGGAATCTTTCGTTGGCCTTATAATACTGAATAAAGCAATTAAGATTTGTGTGCCATGTCAGGGGGTTGGCTTGTTTTTAAATTAAACGTAAGGACGTTATCAAAGGAATTTAAATGTATTGTTTAATCACCATAGTAGGCCACTTTCTGGGATGGCCATACACGTTGGAAGTGGGGAAAAGTACCAGGATACCAATTAATTTAGTATTTTAAGGGCCTAGTACTGCAAACCCAGTGAATTAGTCTTAAATTAGGGACTGATCCTGAGAGGGGCGGAGCAATGAGATTACTCACCATACCCTCATTTAGTAGGCATGCACTGCTAAGTGTTTGCTGGATCAAAGCCTTACATGTGGTTTAGCAATAAATGCGCCCAATTCAACTGTGCTTGCAAGGGAAATGTCAGGGTATGTTTAACGTTCACTTAATTATATTTTAAAAGGACCTCGTCTCTACCAGCAGCTGAAAAGTTATCCACTGGAGTATGATTTCTGAAGCATGTTGCTAAAGTGCAAACATAGTCTTTTTCTTAGCTCCTTGGAAAATATATTTGCCCAGTTACTTGCAGTTTGCAGACACTTATGCTTCCTTAATTGTTTTTAAGATGCAATTGTTGTATGTTAAAAAAACAAAATCTTTCAAAAGAGCTGATTTCCCAAAACATTACCAGCAGGCAGACTGCATGGGTATAGCCTGCACTGCAATTGTTGACTAATAATATGTGCTTTGTAAAAAATTAACAAAAAACAAAAAAGAAAAAGAAACAAACTGTTGTATGTTTTTGTTGCGATATATTTAGAGAGCTCTCTTATTGTTAAGAGTTTAGGAACTTTTCAGCACAATAATCAGTGGTATGTCATTCTGGTATTGTTAGCAGAGTCTTTTCTATTGAATTTTCAAGATGTTGTAAAATGAGATTATGTGAGTAGCACCTCTAGACACTTTTTCCCATCATTGTGTTGGTATCAATCGCTGACTTCCACTGTTTCTCCTGGTATTAAATAGAAATGTTGTTTCCCACTGAGCTGATTGGAGAATTTATAATGCATGACATAACTGATAACCCGTCTGAGATTGTGCATTGTAGGATTCTAACTGCAAGAGATTTTTGGACAACAAAGTAGGTGGCCATTTAGACTGTGAGACAGACTTTAAAAAAGAGGATTTATTGGGATAATTGTTTCAGCTGAGAACAAGGGAACAATGCAAATGGATTTGGTTTGTGAGGCTGATATTTCAGGTTCTAGGGAAAAGGTATTCATTGATTTTTGTTGTTGGAAAACTGGGCAAAGCGAGATCTCTTATGATCAAATTCTAAACTGAGAAACTGTGGGGCTCCCGATCACCCTCACCAATGGCAATGCTGGATTAAAGCAGAATTCAATGCCTTGGGGGACCCCTGTCATTTTCCACAGAGGAAATGTTATAAATTCAATGACTGACTAGCAGTGGAGGAAGTTATGTTCTGGAACTAGCAATAGGCGAAGGAAGCCGGGGTTTTGGTTCTCTTTTTTTTTTTTTTTAAGGCAAAATAATGAATTGTTTTGAGTTAGGTTCTATTTTATCTGAACTATCAGTGTCTGGGGAAGAAGGAGGCCAGGGGAGAGTTCTCATGAAAATCTCTTGAATTGTGCTACCTCAATTAGGCCAAGAAAAGGTGGTTTGGTTTTGCAAAACTTCATCAACTGGATTTTAGTTTTTGCACTGAAGTTCAAGAAGGTTGTTTTTGTCCCTGTGGTGCAGAACACACCAATGCTTATGTACGCTCCCATTGGCTACCTATCTCATTAGTGCCTGGTTTGATCTAGTTCTTGATCTGCTCCCCAGTTCCAACACTTCCCTGTCATCAGTGCCTAGCCCAGCACAGCACCCAATCCCATATACTTGAGCTTCCCCCTAGCATCAGGATATCTAAAGCCTTTCCCATGTATCATGCAGAAGGACAATAGCTTTTTACCAGCATGTCCATATTGCTGGTTGCTATTCAGGGTGCAGAAAGGATGTGTGAAAAATAATTACTGAACATGCTCAGATGTGCTCCATGTGAGGATCTTGGCCTGGCAAGAATTGAAACCAAATTAGGGTTGCCAACTTTCTACTTGCACAAAGCCAAACACCCTTGCCCCCTGCCCCACTCACTCCATCCCACTCTCCCTCTGTCATTTGCTCTCCCCACCCTCACTCACTCATTTTCACAAGAGACTGGGAGTTGCGTTGCAGGGCGCGGGGGTGGTTTGAGGTCTGCGGCTGGGGGACTCGGGCTCTGGTGTGGGGCGAGGGATGAGGGATTTGAGGGGCAGGAGGGGACTCTGGGCTGGGGCAGGGATTGGGGTGAAGGGGAGTGTGAGGGCTCCAGCTGGGGTGTGGGCTCTGGGGTGGGGCTGGAGATGAAGGGTTTGGATGTAGGAGGGGGCTCCGGGTTGGGATCAAGGGGTTCAGAGGGTGGGAGGGGGATCAGGGCTGGGGTGGAGGGTTGGGGCATGGGAGGGGACCGGGGTGCAGGCTCCGGGCGGCACTTACCTCAAACAGCTCCCGGAAGCAGCGGCATCCCCCTCCAGCTCCTATGCGGAGGCATGGCCAGGCAGCTCTGTGCACTGCTCCATCCGCAGGCGCTACCCCTGCAGCTCACATTGGCTGCAGTTCCTGGCCAATGGGAGCTGCAGAGCTGGTGCTTGGGGTGGGGGCAGCACGCGGAACCCCCTGGCTGCGCCTACATGTAGGAGCTGGAGGGGGGACATGCTGCTGCTTCCAGGACCCACGGAAAGCAGGGAGCCTGCCTTCGCCCCGCTGCGCTGCCGACCAGACTTTTAATGGCCCAGCCAGCGGTGCTGACCGGAGCTACCAGGGTTCCTTTTTGACTGGGTGTTTCGGTCGACACCTGGCAACACTAAACCAAATTCTGGCACTTTTTAGATGAAAGACCACAAGTAGCTGCTTCTCATGTTCGACAAAGACTAATTCTCCATCTGTTTTTCAAGGCCTTCAGTTAAGAGGACAATAAACCTAGAGTGTGGTCCTCTGCTAGAGCTGGGCACAAGTTTTCAGCTAAAACTTTTTTCTGTGGAACAAAAGCAGATTCAGCAACATCAGCATGTTTTGTTCTGCCTCCCCCGCAAAAACACAGAAAAACTCAAAACGTTTCATTCTGACATATTCTACATGCAACAGTCAAAATGACTTTTTGTTTCAAAATTTCCTTCACATTTATTTTTCTTAAAGCTCTTGAAATTGAAATGAAAATTGTTGCTGTGGATTGAATAAAACATTGTGTTCAACCTGAAGTGTTGTGGGGTTTTTTTTTTTTTTTTCAATTCAGCAAAAATTTCATTTTCGGATTAACCCAAATTGCCAGCAAACCAATCCATTATTCACACCTCTGTATCCTTTGTGCCAGGGTTAGAGTTTTAGTACTAGGTGCAATTTCTGGAGCAATTGTGTCACTCTTCAGTAGTGAAAGCATCATAACCATTTCCAAAAAGAGCATCAGTGAATCAAGACCATAAAGAGCAGCTGACTATTCGGAATGTATGTGGGGCAACGTAGCTGTTAAAGTGAATTGTGCTCTTAGAAAGTTTCATGGGCACGGAAAGGGTCTGCCAGTTCCAAAGGTATTCCCTGCCTTTCAATGTGGGGTGTTATGGGCATAATGGGATGTGCTTTTCTTTATGGGCACATCTATTGGGTCTACTTTTCAATGTTTTACCCTGAAGCTGAGCTACTAACTAAAGTGGAAGGAAAGTGTTAAGATAGGATGATTCCTCTGAACTCCACATTTGGCAACTATGTGTCAGTTTCAAATTCAAAAACATTCAGCATGTGTTGTTTTAAAAAAAAAAAAAAAAAAAAGATTTCTGCCAGGAAAATAAGGTAATGCCTTAACAGACAGTTGTGGTTTTTTCCCTGGAAAGATAGACAATGAATCATTTACTTGCCTATTTGGAGGCCTGGGGGGAAGTTCATGGCAGGACTGTTGTTATTGTTTTTATTGCCCAGAGGCCGCAGCCAGAATTGGGCCGTTATTGTGCAAGCACTGTACAAACACAGAACAGTCCCTGCCCTAGAATCTCGTCACAGGGAAGATGCAATAGTGAGTGTGATAAGGAAGAGATAGGACTGGGGGAGGAAGAATACTAACCACACATGGTTCCACAGCTAGCTGGTTCTAAATTATTTTAAAGGGTTTATATATAAACACACGAGTACATACACAGAGGCTTTTCAGAATTCGATTTTATTTATTTTATAGCTTTGATACATATCAATATTTTTAAGCTTTTTTATTTTTATCGATATATATATTTTCACAAAATCATGGGTGGGGTCAGGCAATTATTTAATGAAAGTAGATGTTGATTTTCAAAAAGTTAAAGCTTTATAACCATTAAAACACAAATTGTCAACATCACACATCAAAATACACAAAGTAAATACCCATAAAACTACCTCTAATAAGTTCCCAAAAAACATTTTTCTCACTTTGCCTATCAGTAAATTTCAATGATCATCGATGGAAATCTTTTTTCCTTTGGTTTGCATGTGTGTGTATGGTACCAACATTCAACTGATTAAAAATCTAATCCTTCCAAGCTCCTCTCTTCCTTTCTCTCTTTCTCTTATATATATAATAAAATTAAGATCAGCATTTTATTGCAGCTGTTAGCCCAGGTCTTGGCTCTTTTACCTTGAAAAACTAACCCTTGGTGAGTTATTTCCTACAGAGGAATTGCCAGGTCATATAAGACCAGTGAAGTACTGTCTAATACATAAGCTTTCGTGGACTACAGCCCACTTCTTCGGAGGCATGAAGTGGGCTGTAGTCCACGAAAGCTTATGCTCTAATAAATGTGTTAGTCTCTAAGGTGCCACAAGTACTCCTGTTCTTCTTTTTGCGGATACACACTAACACGGCTGCTACTCTGAAACCTGTCTAATACAGTACCTTGTCTCTGGTAGTGGTTAGTACCAGATACATCAGAGAAAGGTGTAAAGTGACAAAATGGACACTGATGCAATACGTTTTGTTGTAGCCATGTTGCTCCCAGGATGTGAGAGAGACAAAGTGGTGAAGTAATAATTTTTACTGGCCCAACTTCTGTTCATGGAGGAGACAATTTTTTGTGCTTCACAGAGCTCTTCCTCAGGTTTGGAGAAGATAACCAGAGTGTCACAGCTAAAAAAACGAGGTGGGACAGATTGTTAAACATAAGAGGTTCACACATGTTGCAGGAGATCACTTAAAATGAAATGGGCACTTAACACCTCCACACTAGTAGGACAAAGGAGGGTTAGTAGGCAACAGAGTGTGTTACAAATTGTAATGAATCCTAAAACCAGTGTCTCTGTTAAGTCCATGTTTTTAGTGTCCATCAGACTTATACATTTAAGTCCTCAAGCTTATCTTTTGAAGATGTTGTACAGGTTTCCTTTGAGGATGAGGACTGAGAGGTTAGATATGGAGTGATCATTTTGTAAAAAGTGTTGATCCACAGGTGATAGGGCATTTTTGTCTTTTGTCATTTTTCTGTGCAAGTTCATTCAAGCGCATAATGATTGTCTGGTTTTACCCACACAGGTGAAGTTGGGGCATTTGATGCACGGGATGAGGTATACCCCATGTTGTGATAGGTATGTGTAGGACCCATGAATCTTGAAAGGTGTGTTGTGATGGGTATTGATCATCACAGCAGTAGACGTATGTCTACAGGTTTTTTTATGTGTTGTTCTGGCAGGACCTGATGCTGCTTTGAGTTGGTGTGCCCTGGTCTGTGGTGAGCTTGCTTCTGATGATGAGCTTGGTGAAGTTGGGGGGTTGTTGGAAGCTCAAAAGAAGGGGTTGAGGAAAGATGTATTTCAGGTGCGGTGCCAATCAAGTGTGGGTTGTAACTGTTAGATGATACCTGATATGGGTTCCAGTGTGGGGTGGTAGGTAACAACCAGTGTGCAGTTGTTGGGGTTTATTTTTTCCTGTATTGGAGCAGGTTCTCTCAGGGTCTTTGGGTGGCCCATTCCATGATATGATCATCTTCTCTGGTGGTGTGTCCTTGTTTGGTAAAGGCAATTTTAAGTGTGTTAATGTGTGTATCCCAGACTTTATCTTCAGAGCATATTCTGTGGTATCTATGTGCCTGGCTGCAGATAACAGATTTCTTAGTCTGACTGGGGTGATTTCTGCGAAGGTAGGTGTGGCAATCCATGGGTTTCTTGAATGTAGTTTCTGAAGCTGATCGTTGTGTCCAGGAAGTTGATGCTGGTGTGCAAGTGTTCTAAAAAGTGTTGTTGAAGTTGTGATGGCAATCTATGAGTGACTTAGGTCTTCTGTCCAGGGGAGTAAAATATCATTGATGTATCTTTCAGCTATATCATAAGTTTCATGGTGCATTTTCAAAAAATCCTTTCTCAAGGTGGCCCATGAAGAGGTTGGTATATTTGGGGAAGCCATCCTCATACCCATAGCTGTTCCCATGCTTTGGACAAAGTGTTGGTTGTTAAATGTAAATTTGTTATGGGTAAGGATGAAATGGATGAGTTTAGTGATGCATCTAGGGTGGATATCTGAGTGTTGTCCATTGTCTTGTAGATATTTGAGGCAGGCAGTGATGTCATCATGGTGAGAGATGTTGGTGTACATGGAGTTGACATCCATAGTGGCAAGGATGGTGTTCTGAGAGAGGTTGTTAATGTTGCCGTTTCCAGAGGAAATCGGTTGTGTCCTGAAGGAAACTGGCCTTTTTTATGCTGAGTGGTTTGAGGATGGTTTCTGTGAGTTTTGATCTTCCTTCAGTAAGAGTGCTGTGGACAAATACAATAGGTCTGCCGGTGTTCCCTTGTTTGTGTATCTTGGGAAGCATGTAGGTCCTTAGGGTAGGTTTGTGTGGGGAAGTTGTAGAGTTTCTCTTGGAGTTGTTTGTGGAAGGATTTGTTGATATCCTTAAATTCCTGTGTGAATTTCTGTGTGAGGTCTTCTTTGAGTTCTTTATAGTAATTGTTTCACCTAGCTCTGACACTCTGATTACCTTCTTCAGAGTTGAGGAAAAGCTCTGTGAAGCTTAAAAGTTTGTCCTCTCCACCAACAGAAGTTGGTCCAATAAAAGATATTACCTTACCCACCTTGTCTACCTCATTAATGCAGTAACATACTCCCAAAGGAAGCTTTCTCCTAACCCCAGGCATTTAGTGGATGGCTTTTTACAGGGGAGTATATGTCCTCTGTCCATTTTTATTCATGGTCACTAAAAAGTCTTATCTATCAGTTAACTTTTTCCAGTTGATTTTGTATTATGTCTTTCAAGATTCTGCAAGGCCTCAGAACAGAGACATGGCATTTTTCAATTGACATAAGAGGTGGAATTGCAGCATTTATGATTGTGCAAAGGCAAGCACTTCTTTCACATGCTATCCTTTACAAAAGGTCTAGTTTGCTAAATGACCACATTATTCTGCTGCATACTCACCCCAATTAGTGTAGGTCTGTGTGGATTCTAATTGGGCCTGACACGTGCCTGTTTAAAGAGATTCCCTGGGAATTAAAAGAGCTACTTCCACAGTTTGACTTGGCTGGTGATACGACACATGACATGATTTTGAGAATTTTCTGCACTTACCATGAAACAAATATGCCACAGGTATCAAGTGGGCTTTGTTTTGGGGCTGTAATCATATTACAAATTGAACATTTCCACATGTGCACACTGGCAAATGTAGCCCCAGCTATCTCATGTGTATCTGCCCCAGGGTACAGATGCTGGGGTCCTGACAAAGCATAATATAGACATAAATATATTTTCCACATTATGTTAACACATGCTAATAAAATGGAGGGATAAGGGCCTAAAAGAAGCAGCTGTTAAAAATTTTCATCAATCCCAGAAAATCAGCTTCTTAATTACTGATAATTTAGCATCAAAATGACCATTAACCCTCTTCCCCTGCCCCACCTTGCAAAGTTGGGGCCTCTTTTAGAACTTACAAGAGGGACTTTAAAGAAAAGTGTAGCATTTCATCACAGCTCTTTAGTCTTTCTGGAATTAATTAGGATTAAAATATAACAGGAAAAAGCAAGGCTCATTTTCAAGGGCTGATGTTTCAGAACCTGTATCCAGTTTGGCACAATCAGATATTAGTAGCAGTAAAACCAAGCCATATGAAAGCACTTCATATTTCTACAGTACCTTTCATCAGGAAGGATTCAAAAACACTTCCTGAACAGATTTATAAATTAACATATGAATAGCTATACTCACCACTGAACTGCAACCACTTTTGGGGTGAAACGCAACAACTGTTCACGTCCCATTGCTGTGAGCTAATAAAGGACTGCATCGCCTCTTGAGCCGCCAGGAGCTATTCAGGATGTGCTTCTCCCAAATGGAATTTAGCACATACACTGGGCCTAATAACTCTTCTTGAGAGAGAGACATTCAACGAGCTCTTCAAAGAGTCAGATCTGTGTTTTTAGGTCTTATTAAAATGCTGCTTTGATTCAAATCTAAGTCTCGGGGAAATGGCAAAGTTGGACTCTGTAAGAAGAGGAAAACAAATATAATCGAGGAAAAAAGGACCACCATACTTGCTTATTTTTGTTGTTGTCATGTAGGGTTTTTCCGGGCTTTATTAAGTGACTCTGAAAGGTAAAGACTGTACTGCTGCATCTGTCATCATCTTTTACATTGAACTAAGGATGAACCAACATGGCCTTTGGACCCCCCACACACTGGTGGACACTCTAAGATTACAAAGACATTTCAGTGGGGTTGGGAAGGCAAGAGATTTTGGCCAGGCCTCATAATGCATTTAAACAATTACTGGGGCCCTGGCAAGGGTATGTAGCCTCTGACATAGAGAAGGCTTTACCCACTTGGTCAAGGCTGGGTTTGGCTTTGCTTAATTACTTGTGCAATGTCTCAGACAGCCTTATAACAACTTTCTCTGCTACAAACTATGGCTGTTTTAAAATATAAAATAACTTTGTACACATAGGAACAAAGTGAAATACTGATTATACAGCTTGTCATACTGGTAGTTGGCCATAGTCTCTAGCTGGGATGATAATGTCTTTCCTGTGGTAGTCTATATCACACTGGAATGATTGGGTATCACATGAAAAATACCTAATAGCTTTAGAAGACAGATCCAGAAGCCACACTTAAAGATATCTTAGTAAAAGCCATCTTTGTGGAAAATAGACATTATGAACCCCCTTGTTTAGACTGCCTTCCCCTTCTAGACAAAGGCAATTGTTCCTCTCAGCATGCTCCATTAAGACACCATGTATTTTTTTTTTATTTTTATGTGGTGGGGGTAGACTAGTTTCTTCAAATGAGTAATTAAAATCAATTTGCTCTTTCAAATTACCCTTCTAGGTGCATGAACTTTGCTACCAGGGAGAAAGCAATGAACGTCAAGATCCTGCAAGGAACTAGGTGTGAAGGTTGATAGAACTATAAGGAGCAAGTTACACCTGTGTGTAGTTCACTCAACATTCCCTGCTTGTACTAATGATACCATTGTCACCAATGACTTCCTCACTGTACATGGGATTTGTTATAACACTGCTGCTGGGCTCACGTCAAATGACCTTTATGACTTTTTTTAAAATAGTGACCAACTAAAGCCATTAACACTTAGAAGAAAAACCTTATAATTAATGTTCTTTGTATAGTGGTAATAGACAAGGTTGATGCAACACTGAGAGGGCATCCATAAAACACATATGCCCTTTTTGACAGCATTGGGTGGCTCTCATTGTTGCATGCTCTGCTACGTGGTGTAAACAATTGTCTCTTCCAGTTAGCCCTACACCATGATAGCCAAATTACTTCTGGCGAGCCATTGAGCAATATGTATGGTACCTTCAATATACAGCCATAAAGGCTAGCTGTTAACCACTAGTACTCACTAATGTTCAATAATGACACATCAACAGGCCCCCTCTCTCGCTCTCGCACAGGGTGTCTGAAGGGCAGGTGCTGCCTTACTCTGGGACATTAATCACAGGGCAAGAGACATACTTCCCTAGAAACAGTATAAAGCAGTGGAATTGGTGAGGAACCACTCTTGAGAGGAACGGCCATCTTGCCATGTTAAAGGAGGGAAGAAAAGGTGGGGAAATGTATTTGAGGTTACAGACAAAATTTAAATTAAGTCATGTATTTGGTCTCCTTGCTACTTTGTTGGCAGTGAAAGAAACCTGACTAGGTTCCGAAAGTGCATTCATATACACACATATTCCTAAAGTGAATGCAATACATTTGTATGCACACCCATTTTTTTTTTATGTATAATCACTGACATATAAATAGGCAGTAGCTAGGGTTGCCAGGCATCCGGTTTTTGACGGGAACACCTGGTCGAAAAGGGAACCTGGTGGCTCGAATAAGCAGAGCTGGCCCCTAAAAATCCAATTGGCTGCAGAGCCAGCGGGGCAGGCAGCCTCCATGCCAGCTCTGCGCGGCTCCCGGAAAGTGGCTGGCATGTCCCTCTGGCTCCTAGGCGGAGGGGCAGCCAGTGGTTCCGTATGCTGCCCACCCACAGGGGCTGCCCCAAGCACCAGTTCCCACAAACAAACTGTGGCCAATGGGAACTGCAGAGGCGGTGCCTGCAGGAGGAGACCTGGCCGCACCTCCACCTTGGAGCCAGAGAGCCATGTTGCTGCTTCCCGGGAGCCACCTGAGGTCAACGCCACCCAGAGTCCGCACCCCGAACTGCCCTACACACACACCCCGCCACACCCAGCTCAGGATCCCCTCCCGCACCCAAACTTCCTCCTGGAGCCTACTCCCCTCCCACAACTCAACCCTCTTCCCAGCCCTGAGCCTCTTCCTATACTCTGAACCCCTTGGCCCCAGTCCGGAGCCCTCTTCTGCACCTCAAACCCTTGATCCCTGGCCCCCACCCCCAGAGCCCTCACGCCCTGGCCAGAGCACCCTCCCAAATCCTGACCCCCCCACCTGAAGCCCTCACTCCCCCCAACCCAGAGCATGTATCCCTTCCTGCACCCCCCCCCCGACTCCCTGCCTCACTCCTGTGCCCTCTCCCACATGCTGAATCTCTCAGTCACAGCCCCAGCCCAGAGCCCTCACCGTCTCCTGCACCCCCAAGCCCCTGCCCCAGCCTGGATCCACCTCGAACCCGTCATCTCTGACCCCATGCCAGAGCCCTCACCCCCTCCTGCACCCCAGTCTGGGGCCCCCTCCTGCATCCCCAAACCTCTCATCCCCCACACCCTCCCTGTCAGAGCCTGCACCCTAACTCCCCTGCCCCAGTCCAGTGAAAACAAGTGAGTGAGTGATGGTGGTGGACAGTGAGTGACCCATTTGGCAGCACAAATGGCTTCCCCCCGCCAAGCTAATACAGTATGGCATAATTCAGGACCCCCTATGACAATATGGCCCTGTAGGTGCTAAAAGCTATCAAACTGCATACAAGACACCCAATGTATGGCGTCCTAAGCATGGCGTGATGGCAGAAAATGCATTTGCGGGGGGCTGACCCAATGGCCTAGGAAGGAAACCGACGGTCTCCTATTAGCTTCATTGGACTTTGGCTTGAGCCACATGTGAGCAGTCTGTGGCCCTTATGTTACATGAAAAAGTATCAATGCCTACCAGCGCTGAGGTGTAGAATTACACACGATAGGTAACTTAAGTAGCGGAACTCTAAATGCAGCCATGCAAGGCTTAGGGCCTAATTTTTTTAAGGGTATTGTGCTGCATCAGCTCCCATTATCTTGAGTTGGACTGGTGAGTGCTCAACCCCTCTGCAAAACAGCTTGGTGGACACTTGGGTTTGTGCTGGAGCCCAAGCTCTGAAATCCAGCAAATCGGGAGGTTCACAGAATCAGCCCGAGCCCAACATCTGACTCTGAGACTGACTGATTTTGTTGTTGTTTTTTGCTGTGTGGGCGTACCCTTAGACATCAGTGGGCCAGGCTTTCTCCCAAGCTCCCTAAGGCTATATGTACTCTCCAACTGAACCGCTGTTGGTGGTACAGTTCTGATTCTCCAGGTCTGCTACCTGGTGTATTGCTAAATGTACTGAACATGTGATGCCCTCTGCTTGCTCCTTCTTCCATCTGGTTCCTGCTACAGGGATGCCTTCATGTCATTTCCCCTGCTAGCACTCCTTTGCCTTCTCCACCATATGGCATTTGCTCCCTAATCCCCTCAGTAGTGCACTAGCTGGTTCTCTTAAACTTGTCTACTACTCTACAAGCTTGTTCAGAGGTTGCATGGCCTTGAGCCTGATCCAAATGTGAATGCATTAAGTAAAGCATTTAAATCTGCATTCTGGCCACTAACGACCCGCTTATTATTCGTCTTAATTATTTGTAAAGCACATTCGGATAACTGGAAGATACTATAGCAATTCCAGATTCTATTGTTATTATTAGTACCCATGACCACTTAAGATACAGAACAGTCCTAACCCTTAAGATACCAAGTGATAAATGAAATGAAATGGCATGACTCGACAAAAACAAAAGGAGAGTGAAAAAGATGCCTTCGGTTTTATAGTCCTTTATTTTTTTAGTTGATCCTCCCATAATAATGTTCTGAAATGCATAACAGTTACATTGTACAAAGCATTTAAAGAAAGTACCTCAACTTGCCGATTATTTCAAAATGAGATTATAAACAAAAGGAAATAAATCTGGTCCCTCACTAAAGGGCAAAAAAACAAAACAAAAATAACTGAATACAGTCCGTTATTTATTTATTTTTTTAACGTAAGTTTGGAACACTTCATCTTACAAATAGGATTAACATGAACATAACATCACACAAGCTCGCAGACAACCAGCATAAAATATTGGGTACAGTTTTAATCAGAAGAATCATGCTTTCATGAAGAAATTATAACTGTTTATACAATTGAATCAATTTACTGTATTTAAAAAAAAACTAATTCGCATCTATTAGTTATTTAGTTTCATTAAAAGGAAAAAAAACAAAATAAAATAGGAATGTCAGAAAATTTCGAACACTGTTTTGCACTCCAATATACACAGATCAGTTCACCTCACTCGTTTTGAAGTACATGGGTGCCTACATCATAAAGTAGTGGGGGACTGGAGCAGTGCTGTTTAACATAGGAACAGTGCTATTTTAATCAACAAACAATTGTTTGCCAACAAATAAATACATTGTACACACAACACAAAAAAAGAAATTAGAGGAACAAAACAACACAGCGACATGATTGTCTAAATTTAAAATGTCATTACAATGATTTGGCAAACATTGAACTAGTGGTACTGTTGATGAAATGGTCCTTTGACAGAAGTAGCTGAATGACTTAAACGTCTTTGAGTGGTGAACATTCATAGTTTACAATATACACAACCTCTTATGTATTGTTTCTCAAAGTTTTTTTTTTTGTCTTTTCTTCTTTCTTTTTCTTTTTCTTTCCCTTTTTTTTTTTTTTAATACAATGCAGGTAAGAAGAAAAAATTACGGAGAGGATGAAATATTCCCTGTTATTGGTTTCTAATATTAATGATGGATAGTGTGCATACGATAGACTACTTTTTTTCTTTGAAGGGTTAAAATGCATAAAGCTTTAATGAAGAGGATTTGTAGATAAAAGCAACTGTTCCCAATCCTGCGTCAAACTATCTTATACAAAGAGAAAAATGATTCAGTTTCTATTTTAAAGGAGTGCCCATGTGTATCAATGCAGTCTTAACCCTTCTGCTCCCACCCCCTCATGCCGGGTGAATTGGAAGACATTTTTCCCGGCCATGGTTTACATAATCCATTGAAACTTTTTTTTAAGTCGCATTGATCCTCCAGAAGTCAGCAGCTGCCTTTGCTGTGCAAAACAAAATATTGAGAATAAATAGTTTCTTTCTTTTTAAAATTATTCAGTTTAAGGTCATCAGACTTTAGATGAGTGACCCTGCAGATTTATAAGGCATTCTGCTCAGCAGTCTTTTAAATAGTCATATACGAAAGAGCCATGCTACTGGTTTGGACTTGGTCCCATTCTTGGTAAGGTTTCACAATGTCATACATGACTAATGGACTGGATGGCACTGGATTCTGCAGCAGCTCTTGCCATACTGTGCCACGTGTTGGGAGAATTATGGGATGCAGAATGGAGGGAGTCCTTGTCAGAGAGAGAGAGCATCATAGCATATGCCTGAATGAGGAAACAAGAGAAAGAGAAAGTGGTAAGCACGGCAGAATGCACTGCTTTGACATTAAACCACGTCACCTCTATGGAAGCAGCCATGCTTCCAGCCACAATTTGATCCCTAGAGAGTAGTTTGTATTCAGTGGAGGTCTAAATTTGGATTTATGTATACAACATCTGTTAGGTAAAGCTCTGCCAACCTTTCCTTTGACATTTTTTGACCCACTAATAGTAGTAATTCTTTATCCTCATCGTCCAAGACTGACAAAGAACTTTAAAAACATCCAGTATTAATTTCCTGGGTGCTTTCAAGACAAGAACACAAGGAAAGCCCCTTTTTAATTGCTTCCAAATAATATTCAAACCTGGGATTGAAATATCAGCCTAGCTAAATGCTGCTGAACAGAGAAATGCCATGGACATAGTGAGCAACACCACTAGGAGGCGACAATACCTCTGCCAACAGACCCATCCCTAGGGAAAGTTCACTAATTCTCTTCAGTGGTGCAGTCACACTAACTTGTGATAATACATCTGGCCAAGTCCTCTCAGTTGTATTGGAGCACACCCACTGACTACAAGTGATGACTCTAGCATGCTTGCACTGGTGTATCTGAGAGCAGAATCCCACTAATCACAGTGATGTAATCTCTGCATAAGGTATATAGGAATACATTACACAGCAACATACTGCTTTTTAAAAATATTCCATATACCTACATAGCATGGGCCAGATACTTAGGTTGATTACATCACCCAAGAATATGCCCCCCCCCTTAAAACAATCTGATATCCCATTTGCTCTGATAGTAACCACAGAGTGGGGAGAGCAAATTTTCAGGGCTTACTGTAATCAGGAGCACAAACCTTTCTGCTGTGATTAAGATGACTCTAGTTTACCACACACCAGCAGGTCCACCTTTTGGATACTCAGTGACAATGAGTTACGGAGCTTAAACTGAATTAAGAATTTACCTGGGTCTTGGATTTCCTGTACAATGGTTGCTTTAGGTCCTCTGGCAGGTGCGAAGAATTGAAAGCTGCCAGTTCAGCTTCAGTGTATTGATTTTCTTCCATTTTCCTCATTTTGAGGCTATCTGTGAAGTGCCTGATGTGATCCAAAGCAGAGAGCCCAGTCTTGGTGTACTCATCCTCTTTATACCTACAAAAAGGGGATGGAGGTTATGGGTTTTTAAATGTACATCAAATCTTTTGCATGCCTCCAAAAAAGGCCTTCTTATAAGGACTCGCCAATATAAGGCTACTGCACTCCAATTCTCATCTATTTAAGTCTGCTCTAAACTGCCTCACTTTCAACTTCACCAAAAATCATAAGCAGCAGGGCCGGCTCTACCTAATTTGCCGCTCGAAGCGGCAAAGGAAAAAAAAAAAAAGCTGCCGCCTCATGCCGACAACGAGGGAACCAGAGGAGGAGCTGCCGCCGGCATGCCGCCGCTGCGGAAATCGGAGGAGGAGTTGCCACCGGAAGCTGCCGGCGTGCCGCCCTAAGACCGCCTGGGAAGCCGCCCTTTCCCGTTTGCCACCCCAGGCACATGCTTGCTAGGCTGGTGCCTAGAGCCAGCCCTGATAAGCAGCTACAGTATGGTCCAGCAGGTAAGGATAATGGCGTGGGACTCAGGACACAAGACCATTGCACAAGTCACAGGCAGCTAGTAGGTGCCAGATGGCATATGCCACATGTTTATATATGCATCCACTCTGGCCTGACAATAGCCCATAGCTCCCTGTGCCAGTTATTTCTACTCAAGGAACAGATTGCCCAAAGGGGCTGAGGATTGGGCTGGTGTCAGCCAAATACAGGTGCACACTGACATTGCTATTGAGTTAGCTCATTAGGGCTGTTTCCTACCGGGCTTGCCAGAATTTGGTCCTTGGGATGCTTGCACTGTTTTATTTTGTTCATTTCTTTTTTAACCTTATTTGACTGTACCCTTTAAAATACTAGGAAGGAACTCACCTGCCAGGGGAAGCCTTGCAGTTCATTTCCAAAGTACTTGTTTCTTCGTAGTCATCCTCAGGGCTCCCTTCATGTAGGTTACTTGTAACCGGTTCCTTGACTGGCTTCCCTGCAATTTCACTTTCGTCGTCTTCCTCATCCATCGCTACTTCATCTTCTGCCTCGTCATCATCCAGTAAGTCCGTGTTCTGACTTGCCACCAACGCTTTCTCATCCTTAAAGTGGCTGCCATTCATTCTAAAAGAAAATAAAAATCAATCAATGTATAATCAGGTTTATGAAATCATACCAAGTACAGCTGAAAAAGACCTCTCCTGCTGCCAATGCAGAATGGTCCCTTCCAGCATGCTTTGTAGTATTTTGTACTCTTTAGCTTTGAATATCACGGAATTATTGTTGTGAATTCTGTCTAAAAATCAATGAAATATTATGACCCAAACCGCATGGAATTCCACACTTAGTTTTGGGAGCCCATTGCACTCCATTTTATACATAACCATCAGGAGGTGTTTTCTGATATTCTTTTTAATGTGTCCCATCCTTTGTTTAATCGCAGTACTCCTACTTATACAACCTAGCCTTGGCACAATAACCTAATGAATTTTAATTGGAGCTATATGAGCTGAGAATCTGAAAATCAGTCCTGAATTTTTTAGAAATGGCCTTCAACATTATGCTCACAATTTTGCAAAATTGAATGCAGGTGTAATATTTTCTACAATAAATTGTACTCACAACTCCACTCATTAAGAAGCCCACCTATGTGACTGCACCCACAGATTATGCATGGCATCTGACTGGGTGCAACTGCAGGTACAAATAATTGTGCCTGCAATTTTGCACTCACATTGAAGTAGGTGAAAAATTACAGGTGCAAAATTATGCCCACAATTATTGGAGGCTGGATTGAAATGTGGCCAAAAAGAAGGTCCAATGGCAATAACAAAAAAGGTCCCTTAATTCTCAATATCTAATGCAATGTTTTAAGCGAGAAGTGAAATCAATACTCTTATTTAAATGAATAATTATAGCAATGCACATTTTGAAAATTGTTAGAGTATTCAGACCTATCATTAAATTGTCTTGTGCTTTCAGAGCAGGTTATCTCTTTATGACTACATACACCTCTACCCCGATATAATGCAACCCGATATAACATGAATTTGGATATAACGCGGTAAAGCAGTGCTCCGGGGGGGCGGGGCTGCGCACTCCGGCGGATCAAAGCAAGTTCAATATAACACGGTTTCACCTATAACGCAGTAAGATTTTTTACCTCCCGAGGACAGCGTTTTATCGGGGTAGAGGTGTATTCTACAAAGGGTACTGAGCTCATGCTGAACTATAGTCTTGTACTCTGTAGCGTGTTTGATTAAGGGGTCTATCCTGTATCTATTTGGGGTCGGGAAGTAATTTTCCTCCAGGGTAGAGTGGCAGTGGCCATGGAGGTTTTTCGCCTTCCTCCGCAGCATGGGGCGGGGATCGCTAGCTGGAGGATTCTCTGCTAATTGAAGTCTCTAAACCACAGGATTTGGGGACTTCAACAGCAGAGTCAAGGGAAAGGGTAGGGACGGCTTTGTGGCCTGCATCACGCGGGAGGTCAGACCAGATGATCATAATGGTCCCTTCTGACCTTAAAGTCTATGAGTCTATGAGTCTATGAGGATGCTGAGTAACTCAGGAGGTGCTCAAATTTTATGGACTCAAATGGGAGTTAAAGGTGCTCAGCTCTGCCACAAAAATGTATACATTGATACATGCTGAGCCATATATGCAGCTGGTGTAAACTGGCGTAACTCCATTGACGTCAGTGGAGCTATGTCAACCTATACTAAACTGTGTATCTGGCCCAGTGTTTTTATATAAGAAATAACACTGCACTGTTGGCTCATTTATTGTTTTAATTGCAGGAGTGGCCCTTTGCCTTCCAGGAGTACAGCTATAAAAATGGGAACTTTGTTGCCTGCACAGAGTTAGCGTGAATTTATATGTGACTTAAACCACACTGCATGATACAGAATATACCGAGAATTTTAACACAGGAAGATGTGTCATGAAAACACATTAGATATTGATTTGTTTGGTTTATTGTTATAACATCTTTACTTTCTTAACCCTAAGCTTTAGCTCACCAAAAGCTGCCAGTCCTGCTGGCTGCATTCCTCGAGGGTCATTGTGCTCCTGAATACATGCAATGGGATTTAATCTATTTGCTGTCGCTTAGTTTTTCCAGGAAATCATCGTATGGCTAACTCTTTTGAAACTACACTGGGAATGATTCGGTAACTGTCCAAGTCGTGAATCATTGACCCCACATAGTGGCCTTTATGGCATATTAAAAAGTTGTTCCAGTTGTGCCCGCCAATGGGTCAAAATCCCCCACATCTCATCATCTACACTACAGTAACCATTATCAACCAATATCACTCATATCTGACAACCTATTAAAAAAATCAGGAAGTGATCTATTTGCAACACAATGACAGAATCCCTGAGTTTGCACTGAGTCAAGATAGTTGAACTGCAAAGGAAATAGGGGATAATTATTCAAATAGCGCCAAAGAACAGATATCTTTAACAACTTTTATCTAAGTATGATGATGATGACATGTTTTGGACAGACACAAGATATTATTAATCATGGATCCAACTGCCAACTTGCTAGTTATGCTAAATTAGGACTGCTAGAAATGAAAGGGAAATGGACTAAAACCAAAGTAACGAAAGCCATATGATTAAGAAAACAGATTCACTAATTATACTTTCAAGTGCAGTAATTTGCCAAGGATAAAACATCCATCAAAAATAGTCTGAAGTGCTGAATTTAGAAAGGAAACACTGTATGACCCATCAACCTTTTCTCTTTACTGCCTTCCTGTTGAGACATGTTGAGACCAGATGTGCAAAAAACAAAAAACAAACAAACAAACAAAAACCGAACAACCCTCATTGCCAGTCAAGATGGAATGAAATTTGGATATACATGTAATAATTTAATCAGTTGCCTTCATGAATATTTGTCTTACATCTACTATTGTTGATTCCAGCATAAAGACACATTAGAAATTGAAAAGGGGGATGAACGTATTCACTATCAGCAAACAATTTCTGATATTGAGAATCTGATGCAAATTAATTGAAAGAGGCAGACAATGTTGGAGCCTTTATACTACTTCATAGGGTGTATGGTTCATATACGCTCAGTATGGTAGCCTTTAAAATTAGAAGCACACAAGATCTCTCATGGCCTTTATGCTTAGCCATATTTTTATAGTAGCTGAAAATTCTTAGAAGCTATTATCTGTTCCTTATTTATAGTTAAGGAAAAATTAGATTTACATATGTACTTAAATCATACCCTGACAGAAAGAGAGTCTCATATGGCTAGAGTAGTGTGGACTATTATTACTAGTAGTTGTACTACTGACTTCCTGGTAGTAAGAACTTTACCTAGCAGTAAGTTTATGCAGGACTGACCCCATAGTAAGAGCCTTGCATTTGTACTAAGGAATTAAATTTAACTTCTTCCACTTTGTTAATTGCCCATTTACCTTTAGATTACAATGCTCTTTCTAATCCTCTCCACACATGGTTGTTAATGCTGTTGGGTCTGTGATTTTCAGTGAATTCAAAATGGAGGCAGTTTATAGTATGCTTAAGTGGACATGAGAATTGGTGTATGGTAGCTTTAAATTGGGAAGCCCTGATAAAAATAGACAGCCACCCACTAAAAAGGTGTGTCCTGATGCCTGGTATTTGCTGTACTCAGGGATTTTGCTGCCTATCACCAGATTATGTGCTCCGGTCTGTAAGTATACAACTAAAGTTGTGACCTGCTCATTTGAATATACTCCTTTGTTTCCAGGCTTTTGTTTATCCATCAAGGTTGATATCAGCACACTTATTTTGCTAAACTGATTATATGACAATTATGACAGCAAGGATGCTAAAATCACTTCTGGTTCAACTCAGCCAACTTCCTTTTTACAGTATCCATAATACTCAAAATAGCAGTCATGGGGAAATGACTTGGGAAAGGAATATAGTCATCTTCAGGAGCTGTCTTACTACAGTCACATCTTACCTTTCTTCCGAATTTCTTGGGGATTGGTTATTGTGGTTGCTGTTGCCGATGAAATTCCGAATTTCTGTGAAATAAGAATCCTCTTTGTCATCCAGAATTGCCCCCGTGCTTTCAAGTTCTGAGTGAGGTGAAGATGTTGCAGTACCTTCAAGAAGGTAAAATTGGAGAGAGGGGTGGTCATTTGCATTTTTCATACATTTAATCCTTTACAACTAATTTAAAAATAAAATTTTCATGTGCATCATTTTACGACAGCTGCGAATATGAAATCCCTAAGACAGTTTTTATAATAGTAATCAAAATAATCTGTGTGTGATTATGTATTTCACATTTTGGCTGACACTTTCAAAGCACTTTCAAACATTATTTAAACTTCATAACACCCAGTGAGGTAGGGAAGTTTTATTAACTCAATTTTACAGATGGATCAACTGAGGCACAGAGAAATTAAGGGCTAAATCTTGTTTGCATTGAAGTCTATGGCAAAACTCCCAGTGACTCCAAGATTGGGTCTTAAGTGATTTGCCCAGTATCACACAGTGAATCAGTGACAGACAGACAGACAAGTAGAACCCAGGAGTCCTGACTCCAAGTTCTGTGCTGTAATCATTAGAAAAACAATGCTGGTTCCCACCTCCTCAAGGACACACCTTATTATGAACAGGGGTGATTTGCTTGTTTAAGCCTGCCAGTCTACCTGACTTCACAAGTCAGGCAGATACAAAGCCTTTAAATAAATGTTGGCCCTGTTGGGATCCAGGAAACTTCCGCCCGTCCACTGCTGAAGGATCTCCCCCCAGCCTAAGGGGAGGATCCACAGGTCCGAGATTCCAAATAATTGCAGGGGACAACTAAGGAGATGACAGGAACAGGAGTGAGGTCACAGGGCTAAATGAAGGAAACCTGACAGGGACACCGAGCAGAGAACCCCAGACAGCGCCCACTGCTCCTCGAAGGTGTCAAGGGAGCCAGCGGACACTGCCCAGAGGAACTCTGCCCGGATGCGTGAATGGACTGAAGAGTGGAAATAGGCCCCACAATCGCAGGAAACCCCATCGGCCAACCTGCTCTCCCTGGTTTTGAGGATGGCCATTTTGGCCAGGGCTAGGAGGAGGTTGACAAGGCGGTCCCGCGACTTTGTGGGGCCACGGATAGGAAGTGCGTAGATGAACAGGTGAGGGGAAAAGTGCAACCAAAAATGTAATAATATATCCAAGAGGAGCCAGAATAGGGGCTGCAACCTGGCACACTCCAGATATACGTGCGCCAGGGTCTCCCTCACGCCACAAAAGGGGCAGGTGTCTGGGAGGGGAGTGAACCGCGCCAAGTACACACCCATGCTCACGACTCCGTGAAGGAGCCGCCAACCGATATCCCCGGCGGGCCTCAGGACCAGGGTGGAATATAGGCTGGCCCACCGGGGCTCCTCACCCTCCAGAGGTGGCAGGAGGTCCCAACACTATGGGGCAGGGCACAAGGGTGAGGATGTGAATGGTGTGGAGCACGAGCGTGTACAAATGTTTCCTTGGTGCGGTCCAGAACTGTACCGGCTGCAACCCGGGAAGCCGGCTCACAGTAAAGGGGCGAGATGGCCAGGAAGGTCCACGGGCTGGGGCCCGATGAAAAGGTCCAGAGGGCCTGGGGTGGAGGGTGGGTGAGGCATGCCCTCTTGCAGGACCCGGTTGAGGAAAATCCAAGCAGTGGGCGGTAAAGCGGCCCTCACCTTCTGAAGTACGCGCTTGGGAGTATAAAGAACAGGAGTACTTGTGGCACTTTAGAGACTAACAAATTTATTTGAGCATAAGCTTTCGTGGGCTACCGCCCACTTCATCAGATGCATAGAATGGAACATACAGTAAGAAGATATTTATACATACAGGGAACATGAAAAGGTGGAAATACCCATACCAACTGTAAGAGGCTAATTAATTAAGAGAAGCCATTATCAGCAGGGGAGAAAAACTTTTGAAGTGATAATCAAGATGGCCCATTTCGGACAGTTGACAGGAAGGTGTGAGGATACTTTAACATGGGGAAATAGATTCAATTAGTTTAATGACCGAGCCATTCCCAGTCTCTGTTCAAACCTAAGTTAATGGTATCTAGTTTGCATATTAATTCAAGTTCAGCAGCTTCTCATTGGAGTCTGTTTTTGAAGCTTTTCTGTTGCAAAATTGCCACCTTAAAGTCTGTCACTGAGTGATTAGAGAGGTTGAAGTGTTCTCCTACTGGTTTTTGAATGTTATGATTCCTGATGTCAGATTTGTGTCCATTTATTCATTTGCATAGAGACTGTCCAGTTTGGCCAATGTACATGGGGAGTATGAGGCCTGGAGAGTCCCATGCGCTGAGCAAGCGTCAGGGGATCCAGACAGTCTCCCCGGTCATAGTCCAGGAGGTCTCCAACTCTGGTGAGTTCCGCCAGGACCAATAGGCTGTTACTCAGAATTGGTGGGCTTTAGCCCTGTCCGTTCCAGCCACTGTTTGTAGTTGAGTCCATTGCATATGTTTCCAAAAGGGCTGAGGCTGAGGTCTAAGAAAGGAGTCTAGTAATTTACTCATTATCGGACTCATATGAGAGGAGCAGCAGGGCCCAATTCTCTGCATGGGGAATAGTTAGACATTGGATTTCAATTTAATTCGTGGATAGTGGACATTTGGTAGAACTTTCAGTCTAAAGGGCTGATGTGATAGGCAGCCACAAAGACTGCTTGCATACTGGGTGTTATTTCTCTGGTTTACATTCGTAGCAGTTGCCTTTACTTAAATATAAATTTCAGTGTTTTTCTTTCCTGTCGCCCTGTAGCATAAGTAATGTCAGTAAATAAACCTGCATGTTAGACCCGGGGTTTCAAATGGAACATAATCTTACCTCCTGGTTCTGGAGTATAGTTTTGAAAATGCACATTACTGATTAGTTACTGAGGTCTATAATTGGATAACACCCAGGAATATCAATGAGAGGCATCTATATGCATCAAGGAAAAGACAATCCCTGCATTTGATACATGTGTTTGATTATTTCTAGTTAAGTAGATAATTAACTAAAGAGAATGCAGATAGTCATTTTTTAAAAGTCTACAGATTTCTCAACTACACACTGTCTCACTATCCCCCTCCCTCCTCCAACCCTAGTGCTACTTTCATGGCCCATGAAATCCTCAGATGTGGCTCTCTTGATTTTGTGGGGGACCTGGTCCAATTTGTGGCAGTGGGGACAGAAGCAGAGAGGCTCCAGTTCTTCTCAGCTGCAGGTGGTCTGAAAATTTTAGGGGATGCCAAGAATAACTCTGAAGGCACTCCCCAGAACTCTAAGGCAAGGCCTTCTACTGACAACAGTGTGATCATGGAGGTTGCATGAAAAATCATTTTGCAGGCCCAAAAATAATATGGCTGGCTTGAAAAAAAAACCCATAAAAGTGCATTACGTTATAAAAAGAAAAAAAATCTATGCACCTTGAAAATCACTGGGATTGGTGCTCCTAAATCATTTAGGTACTTTTGAAAATCACACTCCCAGTACCCAGAAGCTGAGAACAAATGGTGCATATTTCACAAAGACAGTGTTGAAAATGAGCAGGATGTACTTGTATATTAACACTGGATAGATCTCTGGTGCAGTGAAAGGGGAAAATGATTACATACCAGACATGTTCCCATTCTCATGCTTTTTTAAATGTCTGTCTAGGTTGGTTTGTTGACCAAAACACCTGTCACATAAGTGACATTTGAATGGCTTCTCCTTATTGTGGATGTTACGGACGTGCCTCTGCAGGTTAGAAGATATGCTAAAAGATCTGTCACAGTATTTGCATCTAAAAATAAACGAGAGGAAAATAAATTGTTTATTAGTAACTGGAATAATAATCAGAATAAAGGGTAAAATTATTGTTCAAAACACACTTCAGACCCTAAATTCTCTCCTTTAAACTTTTTTCTTCTTTTCTGGATTTGCTGATAACTATAACTCGATCCCACTCCAATTGCAGTCAAAGGCAAAGCTCTCATTGACCTAAATGGTACAGGATGGCACCTGAGGGGTCCAATTCTCTGCTTCTTCACAGAGCTTTCAGACAGGTGGAACTCTGTTGGTGAGGCCTCATCTGGAGTATTGTGTCCAGTTTTGGGCCCCACACTACAAGAAGGATGTGGAAAAAGTGGAAAGAGTCCAGCAAAGGGCAACAAAAATGATTAGGGGGCTGGAGCACATGACTTATGAGGAGAGGTTGAGGGAACTGGGATTGTTTAGTCTGCAGAAGAGAAGAATGGGGGGGATTTGATAGCTACTTTCAACTACCTGAAAGGGGGTTCCAAAGAGGATGGATCTAGACTGTTGTCAGTGGTAGCAGGTGACAGAACAAGGAGTAATGGCCTCAAGTTGCAGTGGGGGAGGTTTAGGTTGGATATTAGGAAAAACTTTTTCACTAGGAGGGTGGTGAAGCACTGTAATGAGTTACCTAGGGAGGTGGTGGAATCTCCTTCCTTTGAGGTTTTTAAGGTCAGGCTTGACAAAGCCCTGTCTGGGATGATTTAGTTGGGGATTGGTCCTGCTTTGAGCAGGGGGTTGGACTAGATGACATCCTGAGGTCCCTTCCAACCCTGATATTCTATGATTCTATGACAGTGGTTCCCAAACTTGTTCCGCCGCTTGTGCAGGAAAAGCCCCTGGCGGGCCGGGCCGATTTGTTTACCTGCCGTGTCAGCAGGTTTGGCTGATCATGGCTCCCAATGGCCGTGGTTCTCTGCTCCACTCCAATGGGAGCTGCTGGAAGTGGCGCGGGCCGAGGGACATACTGGCCGCCGCTTCCAGCAGCTCCCATTGGCCTGGAGCAGCGAACCGCGGCCACTGGGTGCCGCGATCGGCTGAACCTGCGGACGCAGCAGGTAAACAAACCGGCCCGGCCCGCCAGGGGCTTTCCCTGCAAAAATGTCTGAACAAGTTTGGGAACCACTGTTCTATGAACTCCACTGACTCGTGACCTACAGGTGCAATTCAGTGAAGTGCTGAGTAGCCTTAACATACACTGTAGCTAAAAGGAATTGCGGTTGAGCTTGCTCAGCACCTCACAGGATCCGGGCCAAGAGGCACTCAACATCTTTTATGATCAGGCCCAGTATTAGGATTTGATTCTGCACTCTGTGTTTGGACATAACTCCCCTTGAAATGAAGGATGCTTTTGCCTAAAAAACAACTGCAGGATTTGGGCTCTTGGGATGTAGGTTTTGTTCACATAGTCAGCTTTTCAGCTTCAATCCACATGAGTCTTTTAAAATTTCAAATACTGCATTTAGGAAGAAGCATAATATTTCTGATTTAATTGCATCAAATTAGTTAGGATGATTGATTCCCATGTATTTAAAAGTATTGCCTGCAAAGTTGAGGAGTTTGAAAAACAGTAGAGCATAATTCTATTGTTTCATGTGCTGCCAATACAATACAATACAATTAAACACTTTTGGAAAAAACATGAAACAAATTCCTTCTAATACTCAAATAAGGTAAAACAGGCCATTTTATCTATGCAAAATTATACTGTGTGATTAAATCTTTTTTTGAGGAATTAGTTTGCTCAATTGCTAATCCCAAAGAAAATTCAGTTATCTTCCAAAAACCAGCAATAAACAATCCAGATCTTTAATACCGTGCCAATGTGGGTAGTTTAGTCTATCACTCTGGTACCAGAGGCATCAATTTTCATACTCTGTAGTGATTTGGAGTCCCTAAAGCCTTTACTGTATTGCTCTTTAAGCCATTACTAAGACATACTCTAACTATTCCAAATTCTCTTTCTGGCAACTAGCCAATAGTCTTCATCACCCTAGTTTTTCAATCTTCTACTTTTCCTGTGCTTCAAAACATGTCCATTACACTCTGAACAGCATCAGTTTTTCAGTGCAGAAATTGTCCATTATGCTTCTAATTGTTTCTGGCTTTTATGTAGTGGACGAGCGTAACACGCTTCAAGATGCAGCTTCAGTCATGAATAAAATTAGATTCAAATCCCATTTCCCAAAAAGACCCCAGAAAAAAAAATGCATCACAAACAATGAGCTTTTTCTGCTCTTTACAGGTCCTAAAGTGCACAAATTTGTGTGTTTGTTTTATTGGAACATGACTTGGCTTCCTTCCAACTGTTTTTCAATGAATATTTCATTTTCAATAAGCTAATGCTTCAATTCTCATTTCTACATGTGCATAACTATCATGGATATTAATAGCAGATACACATGCTTGTCAGCAAGGGAGTAAAGCCAACTATGTTTCTGGTAATTATATATAGTTCAGAAAGAATTCAAATTAGACAGGAAGTAAATCTATACACCACCATCTTTGAAACTGTTTTTCGTTTTAAATCACATAATCTAAGGAGCACCTGAATTAAGTATAAACACTACAAATAATGCTGCTGTGTTTTTAGGCTCGGATTTACAGAAGTGCCCAAGTGATTTAGGAGCATGACTTCCATTGAAAATCAATGGGACTTGTGCGCCTCCCTCACTTAAGCATTTTTGAACCACCTATCCTCAAATGTCAGTCATGTGCAGTGGGTGGGATTCTGTTACCACTGACATCAGTGGGATCAGAGTTAGACCAACCCACCTGTTATGTGTCTAAATAGCTACATCTACTAAGGGCCTGAACCTGAGATGCGGGGCACCCGTAACACCCACTGAAATCAAGGGGAAAGTCAGCACCAATCCACAGGTCCATCCAGAATAAGATCTTTGGAATGTATTTATTATGGATGAATTCTGAAATAATCATATCATCTTACATTTAATACAGCACTTTCTATTCTGCAAGATCCCAAAGCAATTACAAAATTTGAATGTGGAATACAGGAATCTTCTTACTCACAACTGAGATGCTACTACCTCTGGGGTAGAACATGGAAAGGTTTTGGTGTGGTCTAGGCCAGGTGTTGTTTGTTTTAAAAACATGTTTTAACTAATGAGTTTTAAATCCTCTGTGTAGCCAGGGTAAGTTGTATTTCAACCTGTGTTTGCTGGTCAAGGTGATCCCACTCTCCATTGCAGTAGTGGCCACAGGTTTCTGCAGTCTCTAAGTGGGGCCTAAGACCAGCGTATCTGTGCGGCGATCACTGATCATTACCGAGACTACCTATACCTCACCATGTGCTTCCTCTTAGAATTGCCTAAAAATATGGCTCTTGTCACACTCAAGGAGTCGTACAGCCCCTCTTCATGGATTCTTCAGTGTTTGTCCCTTCCCATACAGTTCTACATTATTTGGGGCCTGCTCATGAAAAGGGATGTGGGGGAGGATTTTGACCATAGTTTGCAAAGTGCTTTGAAATAAAAAGTGCAATATATAGAATTGCAGCAAGAGCTTCCCCCCATCCTCCACCCTACACACATACAACCTTTAGAAGGCTATAAGTGGTAAACATCACATGGTTTTTCATTGGATTTTTATGGGTATCCTGCAGTACAATTGTAGTTTGATAGAATCTTGATTTTCAAGGAAGACCGAAAAGCTTATGGAAAGTTTAATTGGACCAACAGTACAGCTGGTAAGGAGCAAAATAATGCCACTGGGGTCAAAGTGGCATTCTCTTCCTACCCTCAAGTTAGGTCAGGTGCATTAGAAAGGTTTTGTCTTCCACTAACACACCAAGCATATAGCACATTGCCATTGGCAGGGCACTAGGCTGGATTGATTACCGGTGTGCTCTGTAGTTACAACAGCCAGTTTCTTCTCTGGATAAGAGATCCTATAGGACAAGGGTTCTCCAACTGGGGTCGGGACCTCTGAGGGGGCTGCGAGGTTATTACATGGGGGGTCATGAGCTGTCAGCCTCCACCCCAAACTCCGCTTTGCCTCCAGCATTTATAATGGTGTTAAATATATAAAAATGTTTTTAATTGATAAGGGGGGCTCCCACTCAGAGGCTTGCTATGTGAAAGTTTGAGAATCACTGCTATAGGAGATCCTATTTCTGTGCGTTAAGGCAGGTGGGAGACTCATATTGTCAAAGCATTTTCAATAACTTCATGTCTTCAAGTCCCTACCCCACACCCTGCTGGTAACATCGACCAAAAAGGAGCTGAGCTTTGAGACTCTCATCAAGAAGTGGCAACAGAGAGTCCTGTGGCACTTTTAAGACTAACAGATGTATTGGAGCATAAGCTTTCATGGGTGAATGCCCACTTCGTCAGATGCAAGACTCTCTCTGTTGCTTTTTACAGATCCAGACTAACAAGGCTACCCCTCTGTTACTTGATCAAGAAGTGGCATTATAATGGATGGTAAATATCCTTCCTCACCCCTACCCTTGTGAGTGAACATGCCCAAATAGAGTTGGGAGCCAACAGCTAAATTAGACCACTGCCTCACAGACCCTTAAAATTAATGGAGTGTCTTTGCATACATAGGAAGGAGAGGGAACATTAAATTTCCTAAATCCGCACACACCAACCAGCAAATAATACTATGAACAAAATTAAAAACATTTGCTAATAATGATACTCAGAATCCCAAAGTGTTTTACAGACACTAATTTCTCCTTACCACACCTCTGTGAAGGAGGCAAGTACTATTGTTCCTGTTTTTCAGATTGAGAAATTGAGGCATGGAGATGGTTAGGGCTGAGATTTTCAAGTTGCCTTGACACACAGTTCCCATTGAAATTAATAGGAGACGTCTAAATCTTCAAGGCAGCTTTGAAAAATCTCTCCCTAAGAGTATACCAACACTGTGATAAGAAGCCCGCAGCACTGAGTCTCAGAGACTGGGTCAGCTGACAGTGAGGTTACAGGGCTCAGGTTACAGGGTGATAAAATTGCAGTGGAGACTACCACTGACTCATGGGCTCAGAGGGCTCAGAGCCTGATGCCTACGCTGCAATTCTATTGCTCAGCAGCCCAAGCCCGCGCAAGCCCAAGTCAGCTGACC
This sequence comes from Chrysemys picta bellii, assembly GCF_011386835.1. Classification (NCBI taxonomy): domain Eukaryota; kingdom Metazoa; phylum Chordata; order Testudines; family Emydidae; genus Chrysemys; species Chrysemys picta. Next base: position 17,178,119 of record NC_088799.1, on the reverse strand, counting down.
TAGACTCTGCGACTCACTGCCATGGTTTTTTTCATCTCAGTGTAGACATGTCCTAAGTGTCTTTCCCAAAGGAACTGAAGGCCTGATTCAAAACCTACTGACGTCAACGGAAAGACTCCCATTGATTTCAATAAGCCTGTAATGAGTCAGTGCCAGAATTGGGGACAAAACACAATATTGAACTCCCATTCCCCTGCTGTAAACACTAGGCCATGCTCATGACCACAAACACATGTTATTATACCTGTAAGGCTGCTCTCCAGTGTGCGTTCTCAGGTGACGTGTTAAGTTAGCCGATCTTGGGAAAATCTTGCCACAGTATCTGTGATTAGAAAACAGTTTATATGACAAAGTCATCGCCGCTGACTTTATTTCATTGTGAACTACATAATGCACCAGATGCACAGCCATAATTTAATGAATTCTGTATGGTACTGGGATTTCTTAGGCCTTTAAAAGATTCGAAGAAGGCATCAGACAAATATAAATAACCCATGAATGAAGCCTGAATTACTGGCACTTGCTGGATTTCCTTGCACATTTATGCAAATAGACATTAGTTTTAATTACCTTCCAAAATTCTAACCTTATTAATTCCATATCTGTCACATTCATGTTTTGGAAGCATGAAAATCTGTTATTCGAGGCTTGGGATTCTGGTTTGAGGTAAGGAGATTTCAATTCTTTCCACTTATTCTATGTGTCAGCAAATGTGACATCATTCTGTGCATTGAATAGGATCAGAGCAGACAAGATTCAAAGACCTAATCCATCAAGGTATGTTTCTATAACAACTTGTCTTGAAAGGTGACATGTTTTCAAAAAGATCAGATAAACTGATATGCCAGTGTCAAATACCCTAGCATTCTAGAGATGATATAGAGACTTAAATAAGGCAATTTTAAAAATCATTCCACCATTTCCCTATTTCACAGGGAACTATAATAACAATAAAACCTCCTCAAGGCTCCCAGGTAGCATTCCAAGAAACTGCATGATTAGAACAGTTACATTAAGGACCTTCAGCTCAATCTTGCATGGTAATAAGCACTCTCAACTCCCTCTGAAGGTAATGTCAGTTACGGGTGCCATGCATAAAGGACACTTTCAGAAGCTTTCAGGATTTGGCCCTATATTTTGAACATACAGTTTATATTTCATACCAAGCTATACAAGCATGACCCTGATCCTTCTCACATTGACAAAATTCTGATTGACTTCATTCATACATGCAATGACTATGACCTTATAGTTTTTGTTAAGGTTGTAAACATATGTCCTTATAATTCATATATTTTGTGAAAGATCCCTTCTGACATTAGAGGCAGATGGTCTGAGGAAAGCAGCCCTGTAGCTTGTGATCAGAAAAATTAATAGTGAAAGCGCATTTATTAATATAAAGGTGATGAGGAAATTTGGAAACAAGCTTGTTTATGCAGTATTTTCAGCCTCATTTATCAAACTCGAGTGATGTAGGACAAATTCCTCATATAATAACAAAAAAACAAAACGCTGTTTCTGCGTTTGACTGAATAAAGAGCACTTTGAAATACTATAGACTTTCCATGATCTCTATTAATCATCCAATCAGGAGTAATTTCTAAAGTAAACAGCAGCGTCTTTTGAAAGCAGAGAAGAGATGTTAGGAGACCCTGTCATGATTAGCTCAGCAATTACCTGCAGGTATAGCGTTCCTTGCCCTTCCTCAGGAGGTTTTCTGGTAGGGCACTCGGTGGGGCTCGGAAGTTGAACATGGAAGGGACAGATTGTATGAGTTCACTAGCTTCTGGTTTCAGGGTACTAAAACTCTCTAGTTTTTCAGCCATGTTTTCTATAGCTGACATCTGCAAGAGGAAAGGAAAAAAAGAAAACATCACAGTGAAGGTGCTCTTTTTCTGTACAGATAATTCTAAACACAAGGAACTCCATTCAAAAAATGACTGCGTAGAAAACTATTTTGGTTTTTCACTCTGTGAGTAGGACAAAGTGATGGAAAACTATGTTATCAGAGTTTGAATAAGACAAGTAACTTTTACTGACAATAGATCACTCCACAGCAGTGCTATACAGTACCTGCCAGTTCCTGTTCATCTAGCAGATCTTATTTCCTAATTTCTGTACATGCTAATGAATAACTAATTCTGTATGAGATCTAAACTAATTGGTATGAAGGCTTATAAAATATTTACATTCAAATACTTTTTTTTGCACTACAGTTTAGATTCCTATGCTTTTCGGCTACATTGTTTTAATGTTCTTGTTCCTATAGTAATTATTTGCAAACTCTGTATAAGGCAGATCCTACACTTGGGCTTGATCAAGTAAAAATAATGGGTGATCTGGAGTTGTCTTGTAGCAAGGATTCTTGTTCTCACTGAAATCAACTGGAATTTTGCCATTAATTTGAATGGGAACAAGATCTGACTTTACATGCACATACCACAAAAAGGATATGTCCTCTAAAAATGATCCCTTGGAGAAGCTGAGTCTTATTGGAAAGTACCTGTAGCTGGTAGCAGAAGGATTCTTTTTAAGTTAGCACCTGCAATTTTCAGATATAAATCTGACCCAGTGTATACATTGTGACCCTGAAGATAGCAAGTCACATTTGGATTTGAATTACATGGTATAAATCCAGAATTAAGTGGGATTACACTCTCTAATCTAAAGGAGGGCAGAATTAGCCTCATAGGCCACAGGTGTTGACACACTCGATATATCAGTTCCCATTAAGCAGGAACTGATATATACTGTGATCTCTTAACAAAATTTACCCCCCCCTTTTTTTTTTTAACTGTTTAGGGATTTCTTTCTTAGTGTTCTAATCTCATATGCTGGCTGATTTGACTGCCCTCACTCCATCCATTAAAAATACTCTATAATAATACTCAAAAAGCACTATGGCCAACTTTTTCAAAAGTGATTTTGGAGGCCTCAGATTTTGGGTGCCCAACCTTAGACACCTTAAAGGAACCTGATTTTCAGAGTGTGGGTGCTCAGCACTTTCAGGCCCCTTGAAGATGTCTCAGGTTTGGCACCTCAAAAAATTACCCCAAATCATCTGTCAGGTTTGAAAACCTTGGCAACACTGCAGAACACGGTAACATTTGAAAATAAGAGTTTCCTCATCTCATTCCCCCCTCAAAAATCACAGGGCTACAACTCAAGATTATAAAAGGCACACCACCATGCAGTCTTCTGAGAAAACTGATAGAATGGAAGCCTAAAGGAAAAAGCCTACGCAGTTTACAAAGAAGGAGAAAGTTACTTTAAGGCTCTTCAAACTAATTCTCCTCTCTCTTCCCACAACATAAATAAAAAAACATTTCTAGTGAAGTCAATGGAATTACACTATCCCAGTGTAAGAACCCAAATCTGCCTCATTAGCCAGTGTTTAATAGTAGCTTACTACATGGGTAATGCCACTGAAACTAACCGATACTAAGGATGAGCAAGAGTTGCAGAAGGATCTGATTTGCCTCTCACGCAGATTGGGATAACTCCACTTCCTTAAGAGGAAATACTCCTGATTTACACTGGTGTAAGGGGGGGGGGCAGAAAAGTGCAAGGAGATTATTTTTCATAATACACTTTAGGATTAATAAAGTAATATTCAAGAGACAGAATATTTTTCATGGAACCTTCCTCTAAAGTCTATGGTGTGATTGGTCTGATTTTGATGCTTTTGTTACCAAAAAAAATTGTACGCTTGTTTCTTGAAATGACTATTCATGTTCTGGTTAGCTCAGGGTTTTGTTTTTCCCTTTGCCTCATAGCCTGCCCTCTCATTTCATGCTCAGACTCCTAATGCACACTACAAATTGCAATGTACAGGGTACCACTGCCAATTTGCCAAATGTCTTTCATCAAACATGGTGCAAAAAAGCACAGAGGGAAGTCAAGATACATTTACTTGTCAGGCAACGAATGTGAAAGCATTGAGAGGCAGTAGGGGCTGTAAGCTCTGGGGTTTGATTCATAATCACTCAGCTGCTAAAACATTCTCCATAGATGCAAGTGGACAGCACATTTGTCAATATGAAGGATTTTGACATGTACTGATCACAGGGCTGAGATATGTAATGATGCTGCTTCTGGGATAGGAGGTAATTCTTCTCAGCAGAGCAATGTCATTATCAACCCATACAGCTCAACATCACCATATATTTATTTTTATACCACTTCATATTCTTCTGTACTCAGAATCGATTCTTAAAGCATTTATGATTGTATTTCCACTGCCTTTAATTCCTTCTAATTGTTCCTGGCAAGTAACCATTCTGATATTTTACTATTGCAGAGAATAGATGGCTTGAATGAAAAATGACCTTTGGCCTTCAGGCTGATTAGCACTGACAAGACAGTGCATGGGTTATGATAGTACATATTTATGGTGAAGAATAATAAGTGCATTGAGGAGGATAATAAATGTTTTATTTATGTATATGTAATACTCAAGTCAGTTTCATTATATAGGGGTTTTAAATCATTTTTTGATCAAATCAACATTTATCACATACATGAATCCCTACAGTAATATATTAAATAAACTATTTTCCTATTTACATTTAAAATGACTTAGTCATCTTAGTATCATTATTTTATTTGCAGCTTTGGGGCGTGATTCTGCTCTGGCAGTGATACAAATCAGAACTAAGTTCACTGATGTCAATGGGGCTACACCAGTGTGAGGTCAGAATCAGGTCCTTAGTTTCTTATTCACAGAAAGTACAAGCACTTCCAATTACTGGAAAGCAATGATAGCTTTTTAGAAACACATGCCTTGCCATGAGAATTACTATAAGGTTTTTTTGTTTGTTTGTTTTTTTAAGAATGTAGAATGTAGTTACTTTACATGGTTTATATTGTTAAAAAAATGCACCATCACCAAGAGGAAATATTAAGTATTTGGGGTCAGATCCTCAACTGGTGTAAATCAATATAGTGCCACTGAAGTCATTGGAGTTATACCAGTTTATATCAGCTGAGGATATAGCTCCCAGAATCCAAACAATGCACATTTTTAAAAGGTAATAAGAAAAATAATGACTATTAAAATGGGCGGCTTTCCTTTGCTTTGCAGCCAGCCAGCCCTGAAATAAAGAAGGGGTAAAAGTGAGGGAAGGGTAAGCTATTAACTCCCTTCTTTCCTCTTGCACATATGCTTTTTGCCCATTTGTATTCCCTCCACTCATCGCCGAGAACCACTGAAGCAACATAAAAGCTATCAGTGAATCCTTCCTTTCAGCATCTTAATGCTGGCTACGGTAGCACTTTGCCTCAGCTAGAAGGAAGGGTCGCGGTTTCCCCATCAGAGCAGATCCTCTTCCCTTCTCCCCCCCCACAAAAAAACCCCTCTAAGGTAGAATTGAGGATTAAAGGATATAGCAGCAATGTAAGGTAAGAAAACCTTTCAGGAATGGCATAGTTATCAAAGTAGCAGCCATTAGCAACTCAGGAGATTCAGAGATGATGTTGGATTTAAAATAAAGCGAAACACTTGAAAGCATGACTGTACTGCGAATCAGGAAGGGAGAGAACACACCATGGTCCTTGGTTCCCCAGCTGACCTCGATGAATCAGCTCCTCACTACATCTCAGGTGCTTCCTGCTACTCTAGATTCCACACTTCGAGCCCTAATCCCCCTTCCCCAGCTTTGCTTCCCTATAGATCTTCTAAAGTCCACAGGGCCTCCTGTGATCCATGGTAGATCCCAGGGAACCAGGGGCCTACTCTGGTCTGCTGTAGCTTCTGCAGCCCTATATCCCCAAAAATAGCATGTCTGAATGACTTCAGATTCTCGTAACTGATCACTGGTCTCTAGCCCTTCCTGCAAAAATTTGAAGTGGAAATTCTTTTTTGAGTAGTTGGGGCGCTCCTGGACAAACAAAATAAATCTCAGTCTTAACAATGGAGGGGCTGCAATGATCAGTGAAACACTGATCTGCCAGCAGGGTAACTTAGCAGCATGACAGACACCCACCCTGGAAGGTTAGGTAGATAGTTACTGAAACAGGATTCACTTCCTCTAGCCTGTGGTCTCAAATCCAAAATCTCTTCCCACACCAAGATGCTCCCCTTCCACAATTTACAGATAATCTGATTCTTTATCACAAGACTGCCCAGGGCACTGCACCACATTATAAGTGGAATGGGTTTCTGCAGATCTTTATACCAAATTCTGATCTCTCTCCATTCAAGTGAGTATTTAGGGTTCAGTTATGCCATCAAGGTACAGCCATACCTTGGAGACAGTGAAGAACCAAGCCACCCCTGGGTGACTCTGGGAGGAATTGTGTCACAAGGAAGCACAATTGCTTCTGGTACTCCCAGGAACAAAGGGGGAGCATGCCTATCACACCACCTCTCTGGACAATAGACTATGCTTCCCCCTTCGTACCTGAGGGCTCATCCAAAGCCCAGTGAAGCCAATGAACATCTTTCCAATTACTTTAATGGGCTCTGGATCAGACCCCCGGGAATGTTCACTGATCACTATGAAGCACAGAGCATGGCCCCACACTCTCCACCTCTTTTGGGGTGGCTTGCACCCCAGGTCAGGCTAAGAGAGAGCACTCCTTGTATTGAGGGAACACTGGCCACTGCGTGGTGCAGTTGTCGGGGGAGGAAAGGCACAATCTGATTCTTAGTGTAGAATTAGTGTAATTTATACGTCTACAGAGCAAGTTAGCTGAGGAGGTAAGAGAGCAAGAAGATTGCATTACATATTTTACATAAAGTTATTGCCTTATGGACAAGTAATGTCTGCTGCTAATCTGAGATCAGTGAATGGCAGTATTTTATAAAGCACTGTAATTTTTTGATTTACATATATGAGAGTTGTTGATTCTATCTGAGTCCAGATGTCTGGAAAAGGAAGTAGCTTTACCCCCACCTCCCTCCTGTCCCTAAGAGGCTATTAACCGCATACTGACGCAAACCGATATGTAGTTACAATTCCCTAGCGCTGACCCAAAAAGGCAGACATTACCATAATCGGATAAAACAAGTATTTATAAACATTTCAACAGGCTAGATATCATCAACAAGGGTCTCAGACATTTGTCTTAAGATTTATTTGCAGCAGCAGAAAATCAGTGACATACCTAAAGGAGGGTTTATTTTAAAAAAAAAATTTTAAAGGATAACCTGATAGTATGAAACGATCTAGAAACTAGTATCAATGACGTGCATGACCTAATGTTTTACAAATTAGAATCCTTAATGCTATTATCGTAAAAACAACTGACTTTATGGCCATAACTCATGGGAAAGGATTGTACAAACGTTTGTTTTCTATTTTTATTCGTCTTATTTAAAGGAATTTCAAAATCCTGACGATTAAAGGTCAGCAGTTCTACCTCCCTACCCAAAACTATAATGATTTTTTAAAAGCATGACTTTTGGTCAATTTGTTGTACTGCAATCCCATACTTCATCACATTCATGTTCATGACCGAGACTGAATGACTAAATTTTGTGAAGTATCAAGTAAAGACCAAAATCTGATCTCAGGTATACCAGTATAAATCCAGAGTCTCCACTAACACTGATGTAGCTGATTTAGATTTAAACTGGTGTAACAGAGTGCAGATCTTGGCCTATAATAAAAACAACAAATGAAAAAGCATGAATAATTCATCCCAAAATGCATTTTTATTTATATGGACAACTATTTTAATTATTTATCATAATTCTTCATTGCAAATGAAGTCCTAATTGAATTACAAGATGTCTTTATAGCACACTGCTTCTAAACTTTAGTGAGAGGTGGGGACAGAGTGCCAAGTTTTTGGGGTGGATTATAAAGTGTGCAGATTGACTATATTCAAAATAGAGTGTTTCCAATTGATCTGGACTATAGGATTCGTGCCACAGAGTGAAAAATAACGTTAAATAAACTTAAAATAGATGAACCAGGATGCCATGAGTTGAGATATACAGGTTCAAGTGACATATTCAAACCCTTCAAATTGGAGACAAAACCATCCATAAATCAGCACCTTCCTCCAATCAGTTTAACAGTATGCTTTCAATACATATTGTATTGCAGCTGTTCAACCATCATCATGGCTAGAGGACAAAAAAAGAAAATAGTCCGATGACATAAATTTGGGGACAGAGCCAACATTAGGGAGAGAGGGTGGAAGAGAAAGAATGTACTGAGATTTTGTCTGTTGCATAATTACCACAATACAGAGCTGTTATTTTAAAAGCATAGTGGATCCAGAGTGCATCTTACAAGTCACTTAATCCTCCCAACACCTTTAAATGACACCATTTTGAATTCACTCCACCGAGCGAAAAAATGTCTGGGGCCATCTATGATGATGTCAAAGCTGTGCTGTCTATTTCTGTTTTACACCTATTTATTGCCTATGGCCACTTAAATTGATTCTTCCGTGCCAAATTATCACGGGTGAAATTCATCACTTTGAATGGGGCCAGCACACAGCGCCTGAGTTCTCTCCAGTCCCAATCAATTCCTCAAAACAGGGTTCCAGTTCAAAAATAGGGCGTAAGTGATGCATAGGCCATTTGCTGGCCCTCTGCATAGGGACTAAATTCCATCCATTGAGCGCATCATTGTCAGCTCATTGCTATCACTAATAATACTTCATACGTAGAGCCTGATCCAATGCCCATTGACATCAGTCTCCGCTTTGAATGGGAATTAATCAGGCCCTGAAATAGCACCTTACATCTGAGGACTTTATGAAGATGAGTAAGTATCATTATCATTATTTGCATTTTACAGATGGGAAATAGAGGGTTTAAAAGCCAGATTTACAGAAAGTAAGACTAAGGTCCACAAATATTTTTGTATGCTTAACTGTGGTACTTGGGTTGCAAATGAGCATTTGGGCATCTAACTATTCATTTGCATGTGCAAATGCCCCTCCCCCTTTTTTTTCTTTTACACTGCTGAAGTCGTTCTGTGCACAAAAGTAGGCATGAAAAAATGTGTCCGGATCTCAGGCCACATTTTATGAAAGTCTGGCCTTAGTCTTGAGACACTATCTCAAGTCACAGTGAATGAGCAGAACAGAACATTGGTTTCCTGACTCTGACTCTCCTATTGTAGCCCCTAAGCCAGGATGTCAGGAGAATTCTGGGATTAGTAGTTATTGGTTAATTGCAGCTGCTGCAGGGGCAGCAAAGTAAGAACAAAACACTGTGTTATTTGGGGGATTATAAAAGTAGTTAAAAGGACTATTTCGATTTCCACATCAATTTGGTACTGGATTTAAATATGAGATTAAAGGGGGAAAAAGCTTACTCTCAATTTTACCCCATTCATGCTCCTGTTCTCATTCATTTCATGTGCCTACATGAAAGAAGAATTGGACCCAAAGGCCCCAAATCAATGTGTGTTGTATCTGTGATGTAAGGGCTGAATTGGGTACTTTAAAGTCTAGAATCCAGAGGATTTTGATCATCAGATTATAATACCTGTAATGGAGGTAAAATTTGAGGCCTAAACTTTCAGCATAACCTGGAGGCAAATAGCTTGTAGTAGCCTCACTAAAATACATCCAAAGGGCCACATGGTGAAGTCCTTACCTAGGCAAAACTCCCATTGCCTTCAATAAGAATAGACTGCAGGATTACGTAGGAAGAAGGCCAATGTGACATGGCAAGATATTATCCACTACAGCTATGACATTCAGTAGGAAAGCACGTGGCATACTCCATAACTATGCAGAGGGTTATCTTTCATGTTATGCTTTTCTTATGCAATTTATTTTACAATGTTTAAATCAAAAATATAAGCAAATAACTTACCCAAGTTCTTTGATCAGGCAATTGGAACTGGGAGCAAAATTGAAACAAAAACAACACATTATTCCTGCATTGGAACCCTTATTGCAATCAATCTATTGTGAAGTTAGCTAAGGTTTCACAGTGAGTGGATTGTTTGCTTTTGGGCACACTCTACCTAAATGCAATCTTTGAAGTGGCAATTTATTGCAAAATATGACCAACTGACCTATTCTTGTACAGATTTAGGGCCCTAGGCTTTAAGGGGAATTTTTTCTGAGCAGGGACTGTGTAACAACTATAGGAATTGTACCTTAATATTTCTCTCTCTCCTCTAGTCTAAAAATCTATTTTAGAAGCCTATCCCATAGCTCTCATAGCATCTGATTACAAGGCTGCAAATTAACCTCTTGCTTAAGCAAATGAAAAACTCCAGGCAATAAATGTAGCTATAAAATTAAGAATTTGTAGAAAAATGGAAATATTTGAATTTACTTCACATTTTTTTTTACAGAGATAATTTTACCCTACCATTAGAAAGTGAAAATACATGGTGGAATCTGCAATTATATTAATAACCTGGGGACAATAGGTATACCCACAAAAAAGGTTGCTTGGCTAATTTGCCTCTCTGGTACTAAATATTGGGTCAAATTCTACGTTGGGATGTAGGGAGTGGTTTCCACTGAAGTTGATAAGAGGGCAGACTTTAGCCCTTTATGATTTGACAGGTTGTGCAATAGCATTTTTATTTTCATTTGCTATGTTTAAAAATGCACATTACACTCAAGACTTCATGTCACACCATCTCTTACAAGCTAAGCAGTCATCCCTAGCACCCAGATAAATGATGAAAAATGAAGACCAGCTGTTCCCATGTATTCTTTCTATTGCACAATCAGAGCCTGTATGATAATGTGTGAATTGCTATAAATGTACATCATTTATCTCACTGTATATTTTGAATGAATACTCTGTAACAGAGTACAGCTAAAGAAATTAATACAAATTAATATGGCATCATCTGATATAACCCAGGAACACCATTTTAAAAAATGATAGGTTCATTATAGATCATCCCTATACATGGTACAAGGGGACACTTTTTAGGCAGGGTAATACTTTACACAGCTGGATAATGATTCTCACTCAGGCCAAAGGGCATACGATGTACAGACAAATGGCATCCTCACACTAGGTTGAGATCTATGGGGACAAGTCAGCTTCACTTGCCCATGGTCCCTCTGATTCTCTCAGAGCAAGGCAACCCATGCTGCCATTGATTTGTCTCACACCAGCTGCCATCCCACACCCTCTCTGAAATATGGAAAAGCCATAATTATTCCGCATTTTCTATAGTGCCATACCTGTGCATTAGAGGCATTAATAAAGACACAATTCCTGCTCCAAAGAGTTTATAATCTACTTCAGAAAACCTCAGAACATGAAGCTGGCCAAAGAAGGGGACAGGGAAAGAAGAGACAAGGTGTAAAAATAAAGAGAAATATATTATATGTAGAGAAAAATCATATAGGACCCGACCATTTTAAATAGAGACTGTGCGGTGGGAATGACTTGCCTAACTCAGCCATAATTTATGATTCTCTAAAGGGGGAGGGATAGCTCAGTGGTTTGAGCATTAGCCTGCTAAACCCAGAGTTGTGAATTCAATCCTTGAGGGGGCCTCTTAGGGATCTAGGGCAAAATCAGTACTGCTAGTGAAGGCAGGGGGCTAGACTCAATGACCTTTCGGGGTCCCTTCCAGTTCTAGGAGATAGGTATATCTCCATATATTATTAAAAAATGACAACTCCTCCCCTAGCCATGCAGCATTGACCTCCCACATTGCAGTCACAGAAGGGCAACAAGAGGTTGTATGATGGGAAGAGATACAATATGTTGGCCTTTCATCACTCTGTACTTCCTCTCGGGTTTTCTGGGGTTTTTGCTCCTCTTCTTACCAGACAATGGAGAAGAGCGCTTACCCCAATATCATTAAAATGTTTGGAAATCCCAGGCTGAATTCCCTGCTAGTGTAAATGGGTGTGGCTCCATTGACTTCAAAAAGTTTCCCTCATTTATACCAGCAGGGAATTTTGCAAGTTCTCTGTGAAGAAAACACTAAGGGTGAAATCCTGACCCCATTTAAGTTAATAACAAAACTCTCATTGACCTCAGTGAGCCAAGCATTCACCCTAGATGCCTAGCACATCCTCTCTTGAAATCCTATGTCAACTGTATGCCTTTAACTCCCTCCTCCATCTTCCCTCCTCATATGTTATTTATTTAGATTTCTGCTGCACTATATAAAAGCGTGTCCAATCCAAACCGTGGGCACCTCTGACAAGCCCTGAAGAATACATGCATACATAAACAGACTCCATCATTTACCCACAGATCACAGTACCCCAGCAGCAACATAAATATACCAAAATGTGATAAACTTCTCCAGCAAAACCACTAGAAGCCCCTCCCCATTTCAATCGAGCTACACAGATTTATGCCAGCTGAGGACCTGACCATCACTGAATTTCTACCAGGCAGTGCAACACCTGAAATGTTCTCTCTGTAAATGTATCATAGCTGTGTGTGAGGCTCCTTAACTACTCTGTTTTTTTTAAACAGACCTAGAAAATGTATGCCTACTTTGTCTTTGCAATACCACAAAGTCTCCCATCCTGCAGCTCGAACCTGTTTTCATTCACTTAGTCATGCTAAAGGCTGAGGAGGAGGAGGAGAAGAGATAGCAAAGGCCCTAAAACATTCTGAATTGAGATTACTGGCCAGATTCTGCTCTCACTCACAGCAGTACAAATCCAGAGGGGACGCTCAGTGAAGTTAACTGGGATTTACACCACTGTGGCTGAGAGCAGGGTTAGGTCCTTTCTGTGTATTGATTGTTAGTATCAACTGCTCTGAAATGGAAATTGGAAGCACTTTCATAAAGAGACTGAAAAGGTTGTCTGGTTGCCTTGCAGCTTTGGTAAATATAGTACCTCTGTATATTCTGCTGAAACTCTATCAGGTAAATTTTTATTGTAATACTTCGTGATTAGCATCAGCTATTCCCTTCATTTCCTATAGTGTCAGTACCTTAGTGCTTTTCTTCCTTTTCCAGCTGTGCAAGAACATTGCTCTCATGTATCTGTGCTAAGGCATGGCAACATCTGTTCTACACAGAAGCCAAAAAAATCCCACACTTGAGTAACTGAGCCTCACAACATGAGGTAGGTGCGTCCTCATTATTATCCCCATTTTACAGATGCTAAATTGAAGCAGAGAGTTTCCATAGCCTACCCAAGAGCTCAGAGGGAGTAAATATCAGAGAAGGGAGTTCCTTACTCCCCTGTCCTGTGCTCGAAGCACTAAACCAAGATGGGGAAGTGAAGTCACCCTGTCAGACTGGCACAATACAGGATAAGCAATGATACAAGGTTGCAAATAATGCAGAGTTTTGATCCAGGCGATCATTAACCGTTTCTATGCCATGTACAGACCCACATGGTTGAAAGAGGCCTATTATTTTCTTGACATAGCAAATGAGCAGCAGGACATTAAGCATATGACCAAAGAACCACACAATAGCCTCATCGCACAATGTTAACTGAATGTCTTCAGGCATGGAAAGGGGATGTATTGCAAGCACATATTATTTCCAGTTATTCTACAAAGTTACTGAAACCATGCAGTTGCTCTGTGGTCAACTGGAATGGGAGTGTTTGTACTGTGTCCTTTCTGGGTGTCTTTATATATGTATATAGAAAGAGCCTGGTCTTTATAAAGGCTTTTACTTGGGGTGCCCAGATTTGTGGGCCCCACTATGTATCTGCAAAAAACGGGAAGTGGAAATGCTATCACTGATATCTCCAAATATGCAGCTGTACCCACACACCCTGTGCTTAAACTTATATATGGCAACATTAGTGCCCACAATTAATTACAGGGGGAATTACTTGAGGGTGCAAAACTGAGCAGTAAAAATTGAAGCCACTTTTCAAGATCAGGCCCCAAATTCCATTGTCTCTCTAGGTATTGCTTAGAGATGGACACAATGATCCCTCCACTGCCATTGGCCACAGTGGGGAGACTGCAGAAGCACAACTTGGTAGTAGCACATCTTGTTTGATCCATTCTAATTTTGTGGGGAAGGGAGCTCTAGAACATACATGTAGCTCAGATTTGGGTCCCGCTACAACCAGAACATGATGGTTTAACTGCAAAACATCACAAAGAACATGCTAATGTTTTCCCACCACAACGACATTGGAAAAATTGTGTGTTTTAGGAAATCCGAAAATAACTCAGACTGCATTCTTTTCTCTGCACCTGCTTTGAAGCATCAACAGGATTTGTTTACAATACTGAAATTCCAAAAATACTTACTTGCGGATGAAACAAGAATCCTGGGGAAGGTCTCAAGTACTTTTCCTTTAAAGCTTCAAGTGGGTCAGTTAACTTTCTTTTCTCTACTCTGTAAATGTTAAAATTGATTTGCTTGTGATGATTCAGTCTTAGGCATTAATAACTATTCAGCTACTTATGTTTAAAATAGTCAACAATACATCAAGTAATTGGTTTCTTGGTGATAATGGTAAAAGATAAGGAGGTACAGTCATCTCTTGATTTGTGCATGCAATGCTCAGTAGCACTAATGAGAGTCGTGAACAGCCATTAAAAAGAGATTACACCATTTACATTGGAAATAATCCCATTTCAAAAGGCCAATACTATTGATAATAGTAACTGATGACTAACTGCACTGAGCCCTGTTATCAAGAAATAGGGCCCAACTGCATTTTCCAAACCCAAGAAAAGCTCTCATTGACAGCAGTGGGTGCTTTTCACATCAAGCCTGCAGAAAGCGACCGTTGGGAAGCTCATCTTCCTTTGTGAAGAATTTAGGGCCTGCTCTTGCCAACCACTTCACATGGGCACAGGGGTGTCCTTGCAAAGAGGAAGTTAGCAAGATCCAGGCCTGGAGAAATGTAGTGAATTTGCCACAACAGAAATGAAGGCTATATTCAACTAATTGTGTGTCTTCAAGTAGTGAAATAGGGCATCTGATAGTTTAAAATTAGTACTGGCATTTTAGTTCCTCCTGCAGTTTTGATGATCAGTTTAAATTGTATCATTTATCAAAGGACTGATCCTGCATTCCTTACTCAGACATAATTTTCATTGGCTTCAATGGAAAGTCTGCCGGAGTAACAACTATGGAACTGGCCCCATGTTATGCTGGCACCATTCCTTTACTATTCCTTCACAAATTGCATTATCATGCACTGCAGTACTGTATAACAGTAAACATTTCCACTAATTCAGTAATGATAAATTAATATCATACAGGAAACCTGTGGCCTAATACCTATAGGGCATAAATTAAACCATCTCAATAAGTAACACACTGCTAACACTGTTCCTTTCTAATGCATACCCTTTGTCTTTTGCCAGAGAGTGTTTTATGAAATTTTTGCCAAAAGCAAATTTTTGGAAGATAGTAATGAATTAAGATCATTTGTATTACAGTAACTTTTTATTTTTAACAATAGTCTCTTTGTGAAATAGGCTATTTAGATTACGAACAAATAGCTTTTATGGCTAATATTTCACTACTCCTATGTTTCCCGTAGATTAATTTAGACGTATGACTACAACTAATTACAGATATGCAGGCAGAGTATCAAAGTGCATACAAGTGCTGACGTACACAAGACCTGTGGTGAAATCCTGGCCCCACTGAACTTAATGGCAAAATTAATGGGAGTTCAATGGATGTGAGGATTTCACCCTGATTTCTAAGGGCTTGTCTACATGGGGAAAATGGCCTGGAATAGCTGTTCTGCAATGGCGCCACATGTGGACCTTCTTATTCTGCACTGAGTGTTCACATGGGGAGTTAGTGTGGAATACTTATTGTGCTTTAAACTCACACGCTAGCTTATTTTCCAGTAGCTTCCCTGTGTAGACAAGCACTAATATCTTGGCTCGCTTAGGATCCGATCCTATTCCCACTAAAGTCAATGGGAAGACTCCCATTGACTTAATGAGATGAGATCAAACCCTTACTGCTCACAATTTTTTTATTTCGTTTTGCCACCAGGGACACATTCTGCCTTCACTTACACCCGCACAGCCTCACAGAAACTGGTGGGCTGCTCTAGTGTAACTGAGAGCAAAATTTCACTCTTAGTGCCCACATTCCTTTGATCTGTCAGCCCAGATTCAACCCCTAGTTGCAGCTGTTTGCTACAGCAAGTGGAGTGGAATGGTGCAACCGAGAGAGAATTTGGCCCCGATAATGTTTGAAATAAATGCTATTATGGGGGTAGGGCATGGGGTGTAGCGCTTTTGAGAAAAAGGGACTTGTAGTAAAAGAATTTAAAGAACGTTTTCAAATATCCAGCATTTGTGCCACCTCATTTCTGGATAAGCAAATGTATTACATTACTACATATTGTAAATGACAGTGCATGCTGAGCTAATGGATCACTTCAAGTTACACAGGAAAAGTCCTGAAAGTGTTAACTATGCTCAAGAAAGCCATATTCCATTAAAGCCTGTTACCTGTAAATGGGATCCATAAAGAATGGAGTGGGCCTGGCATGTTGCAAAGAAGCATCAGTTGCTTTCCTTGTTTCAAGGTCACCTCCTTTCTTTTCACCAAAGACATGGTTTTTCCGAGGCTCAGCTTGTTTTGTACCACTAGCTCGACTTCTGCTGCCCATGCTCAGATCTAGTGGTTGATCCTGGCTTGTCACAGATGGAGCTGCTGGTTTTGAGGTTATAGGAGTAACTGGCTTCTCCTCCTTACGTTTAGTGGTGAGGTCAAAGGGAGACTCAGCGCTTCCCTTTGGGATCTTCTTTACTTCGCTTGGTGACTGAGGCTCCATTTTCAAAGGCAACGGTCTCAAGTCTCTATCAGGAAATGGGTACATTGATTGAGAGAATGCTGGAAAAAATGGGAGGGGAAACATGGAAGGGTAAGGTAAAGCTCCAACTTTTTTGTCTTGCAGCCCCACAAGTCCTGTTGAACCAAAGTATTTTTCAGCAATAGAAGCAATAGCCTTTATAGAATCATTCACAGCTCCTGACACCGCAGTTTGTTCCTCTAAAGATGGTGAGAAAATGGAATGACTGCTGTATTCTTTCTTATTATTTATTGAAGCCAAATTCTGAAGAGAGCTTACTTTGTCTTTGAACATTTTACCATTTTCTTTACATTTCTCTTTATCACTTTCAATGTCACTTTCCAGATCAGAGCCAGAGGTGGTCTCCAGGTCACTGCCACTGGGAGTACTGACATCATCAAGGTCACTACTCTCTGACTGGTCACTGATTTTTTCGTGCGGCCTCTCTTCAGAGGACCTCTCTGGTTGAAGCTCCTCTGCCTTATTTTCACCTACAGAGGGGTGCTTATTTAGTGCCTTCAAAATATCCTGTGTAGCTGGCAGTATCTGAGGATGTGTCATGAGGGGACTTTGACTTTTGTTTGTCTGGTCTGTGCTGGGTAGTCCTTTAACAGGAGAACTAGCAGGTATCAAAGGTGGCCTGTGGTACAAGCCTGAAGGAAACAGACCAGGGAAGCTAAAAGAAAATCCAGGAGCTGTTGGAAAGGTAAGACCAGCAGGATGCCTATTGGCACCAAAATAGTCAGCAAGGCCCGGATTTGCATGATTCATATTAACCATGGACGTTTTATCCATAGCTGGGGTTCCAGGAAGTGAAATGCCTTGGCCAAAAAATCCTCCTGCTGCAAAATGATTCTTGCCCTCACAAAATCTCCTGTGTTTATTTAAGGAAGATGTAGTGCTGAACATTTGTCCACAGTCTTTGCACTTGATTTGGGTTCTGCAATCAGCATGCATGCGCTTATGACGACAAAGGTTTGAAAACTGAGTATAGGATTTATGGCAGACCTCACCTGTGTGTAAACAACAACAACAACAAATCTCAGGCTTTATGATAATTCCCCCTTTCCCCACCCGAATTTAGCAAAGAAAACAATTTGTTACCCCCAACATGTCAATTAGGAAGCCATAGGGAGAAGTCTGTGAGCTTCATCTGGGTGCACAAAACAAATGAAAACTCATTTTACTTTTTCCAAAGCAAGGCATCCAATTAGACAAATGTTTTGAGACAGCATAAAGAACCCTCCCAACAAAAAATAAAAATCCCTAAAATACAAATATTTCCTTTTCACTTTTCATGATACTTGGGTTGCTTACAATGTTTTAAATTCATGATCATTATTATTATTTATACTCAGTAGCACTCAGAGTGCCTGATCAGAATCAGGCCCCCAATGAGCATGGCACAAACTAAGGCCCTGATCCTGGAGACATCTACACATCTGAATGGCTTTATCCACATAAGTACCTCCACTGATGGCACTGCGATTATTAAAATGCTTAAAGTTATTCACAGGCATAAGCATTTGCAAGATCAGAGCCACAGAAGTAGACATAGTCCCTGCCCCAAAGAGCTTACAATCTAAAAGACAAACAAGATATATGAAGGATGGGAGAGAGGGAGACAATCAGATATATACAAGCACATATAACTATTAATAAACCCAATGTTTTGCATTTACAAATGAGATGCTAATTACATGAAAGCTTTGGCATTCCAGGCTGTGGTTTCCAGAGCAATCCCAATCTGGTGCCTGGGCACATATGTAACATTCTCTATTTTCACATACAGTGTTAGAGGAATGCATATGGTGAGTGTGATAGAGTTACAGTTGCTTTGGAAGCCATAACGCTTAATTTCATGTCTCATGTAATTATAATCTTGCCCTTAATGTTTCATAATGTAGTTTGCTTGTTTGTCTCTTTCATGTGAAAAAACATACCCTACTTCAACAACTATTTCCTCAAAAAACGCAGCTGTATTTATTTGAATGTCTGATGCTCAAAACAACTCAATGGATTTCCTCAAACTCCTTTGGGACAAGAACAGTTTCAGCTCAAAAAAGGAACATTTAGAGAAAGCCTTAAACCTTGGAGATTAGGGGTTGCAATTTTGATCTGACGGGCCTGATCTACACTACAACATTTCCCATGTCTGAATACAGTTATCAACAATCACATTCAGTGACATGATGAGGAGGGTGGTGTAGTGGCCAATGTAGAGTGAGACATGATATATTTTCGTAGTGTAAACCAGATCACTGAAGTGAACGGGATTTCGTGCTGTTAGCAGGTAAATGTCATATAATCACAACTATAGGGTCACTACTGCAAAGATGTAATTTCCTACTTTGGGAAACCTTGTTTTCATGTCATCTTGAAAGAGCACAATTACTTTGATTTTTCTCTCCTTTAGGAACTTTATTGAGCAAGGCATTTGGGTAGAAAATAGTGAATAGAAGCAAAAGGCTTAGCAATTTAAAATTCCCTGTTAGAGAATAAGATCTATTCTAGACTTCAATCCTACACACACACAAACATGAAAACAACAAGGAGTCTGGTGGCACCTTAAAGACTAACAGATTTATTTGGGCATAAGCTTTCGTGAGTAAAAACCTCACTTCTTCGGATGCATCCGAAGAAGTGAGGTTTTTACTCACGAAAGCTTATGCCCAAATAAATCTGTTAGTCTTTAAGGTGCCACCAGACTCCTTGTTGTTTTTGTAGATACAGACTAACACGGCTACCCCCGATACTTGACACAAACATGAGCAACTTCATGCATGTGCGTGTTCCCATTGAACTCAATGGAACTACTCATATATGTAAAGTTACTCAAGTAACTTGCAGAATCAGGGCCCTGAGTTTGTCCTCAGTAAGAGGCTTTTCCTTGCAATTTGGAATTCTCACTAGAATAGGAAAGATCTATAAGGGAACTTCAATAAGCTTCATTGAGGCCTACCGAAATCTGACCAGAAACTTGTTTGAAAGGAGAAAGTCTGGGTTGTCATTCATTTGGAAGGTTGCTGTGGTTTGACTTATAAATATTTTAGGTTTTGTTTGTCTGTACAAAGTTTATGTCCCTTTTTTACTGTACTTTCACACATCATCAGGAAGTTTCCAGAGTTGTGCCATGCAATGTGTTGTATTTGACACTTTCCTGGATAAACAGAATGTAATGCTAAAGCTGCTGAAACACACGTTCCACCAATAAGTTTTGTGTGTCAACACTTCATAGTATTCTGCTTCTATCAGTAAATGTTCTAATTTGTTCAAAAACAAAATTAAGCAATGTTATACTGCTGCGATAAAAAAAAAAATTTCCCCTTCAGGGAAAAAGCATGTGGCTACACTTTGACTTAATATGCACTATATCTTAAGCTCTCATCTTTCACACATCAAAGCCACACAACAATTCACATTGTGTATTCTGAGCCCTTTTTAACAATCATTTTCATGCTTTGAGACAGGCTGACATAATTTACAATGGCTCTATTTTAAGCTGGTAAAGGAAACTGAATTGAATGTATCTCATCCTGCAGTGTTGGTTCCCATGAACTATAATCACGTCTTCTAACTTCCACTCACACTAATGCCTGAGCTAACCTTCCTGCGCTTCTAAACCCCTGCCCTTGAGAAACTTTGACCACTTGTTGTCATGTCTTAACTGTTTACCTCTTTAGTGGGCTCTTCACATCACAGCAATAATATTTCCATTGTCTAAGGGCCTGATCCTGTCAGACAAGTTTTCCTATTCATGCCTCATTGCTATCATTGGCATGGCTCAAGTGGGAAAAGGTTGCAGGATTAGGCCCAAACACAGGAAATGTGCAATGCTATAATTCAGGAAGAATGCCTGTTACGGTATATCAGTTGGTGTTCCTGTAAGATAGCTTCATTCACAAAGAAGATTATAGATTAAAAAAAAGCATAAAGTTTTCCTACCATGCATATTAGAATGCCTGGTTTTCTCTTGCTACATTTCTCCCCCTAATTCGGGAACCAGATCCTAGTTAATTAAGGATTGTAGGACCAGCCATTTATTTGTTCTGGTATAACACATTTAATTGACATTTATTTATTATGTATCATATAGTCAACATATAGGGACCGATCCTGCTTCCACTGAAGTCAATGCCAAAGCTTCCATTGATCTTCACGGTGCAGAATCAGGCCCACAAAGAAACGTTTAGGGCTAGCTTGTGCAACTCGTGGGCCCAATCAGATAAGCCAAAGTAAATTGGCTACAATTGTGTGAATAAATGCTAACAGTGAGAGTTGCACAGTCTAGCCCTTGGATACCATGAGTCAAATCCTTATCTACTGTAAATAGTGTAGCTTCACTAAAGGCAATGGATCTACACCAATTTACACTAGAAGAGGATCTGACCACATATATTTAATTCCAAAAAATATATTTATACTACTAAGTACTTTTACAAGACCAATATGTACTGTTTTAGGACTATATATTGCCAAATAATTATTCTCCATCAGTACACTCAAAATTGAAAGGAACTGAAAAACATTGTATTTCCATGGAAAAGCAAAAAAAAAAAAAAATCTTCTTACAAGTTATTGGTATCCTTGCAAACTATTAGAATGTGTGCAATTTAACCTTTAAAAGGCCTAACATGACTTTATACTTCTCTTTAAAACAAAAAAAAATATTATTGAAATCATGCAAATACAAGCAGCTAAAATATGCAGATGTATATTATTATAACTCCATCCACGTAAGTAAGAGCCATGACAAAGGACTTGCCTTTGGGACCGTAAAACATAGTCTATATAATAGGTCTCCCTTGTGCAAGATTCCTCTTGTATTTAAAATATTGAAGGGAGAAATGGGAAATATTTTCATAGGTAATCTGCTGATTTTAAATTAAATAAATTAAAGGAGATATGCTGTCTCCTAGAACTGGAAGGGACCTTGAAAGGTCATTGAGTCCAGCCCCCTGCCTTCACTAGCAGGACCAATTTTGATTTTGCCCCAGATCCCTAAGTGGCCCCCTCAAGGATTGAGCTCACAACCCTGGGTTTAGCAGGCCAATGCTCAAACCACTGAGCTATCCTTCCCCCCTACTTTTTATATGGGCTTTAAAAAGTAGCTATGTCTGGCAATCAAACTTTGGACCCAACCCTGTAATCCTCATTCACCAACGTAGTCTTACTTATGTGGATAGTCTTACTGAAGTCTATGTATTACCTGATGCTGTTGAATTTTACACAGAACACCCCATTGATTTTATTGGGGAATCTGCACATAAACTGATTGCACAGTATGATCCAATGGGATTACTCACATGAGCAAGAACTATTCCGATGAGTTAAGGTTATATGATCTAGCTCTTTGTTTTCTGCCCAACTTTTATTTCCATGTAAAGTTTTGCTTAATATTTAGATGGAGGGGATTTACTGACTTAATAGCTTCCATGTATTAAGGCTATAGAAGCTGGATTTGACTTCTCCAGTTAGTCTTATGGTATGCTTGGTGTTCTATATCCTTACCTTTACTCTAAGCAACTAACATATAGCTACTGCTTCCCTCCTTGCAAGTTTTATCACTGTGTAGACCCCCAGCCCTAACACAAACCACAACCCTTCCACCCCACCCCTCGAGGTATATTAATTCATTTGATGTGTAAGTGTACTCTGTCCTGCAATTTTCTTAGAACCAAGAAATTACCTAGCAGTTAAGTTTGCATATTTTCTGCTTATTAAACAAATTACTGTAAGTACTATTTTGAATACGTTCAGCCTATTATGGCATGTGGTTTCTATTTGGAGATTTTGTGAAGGCAGTGAGTAATTATCTTACTGTTGGTGAGTTTTCACTCAAGCTTGGGCGGTATACTGTAATAAGAGACAGTTGCCATAAACAGACTGGTAGGGCAAATCATGGTGTGTGGCCTTGTGCTGGGAAACAGATATCTACTTTAAGTGACCTGACCCCCAACCCCTCAACACTCAGAAACACCTACCCCAACACGTGATCTCTACATTCTTTTGTTCTGTAATTTCATAGCTATTATTCATAATTGTTCTATAGTTTTCTGTCCATCACACTTTGCATTTGAAGAATAACAGTTGATGTTTTGATTTACCAGAGATCACTGAAAACATTAATGGAAAGCATTTTACACATGATTTCATTTGAAAAGAAGTATAGTTCTATCCAGAGCATTTGATTCAAAAGCAACTGTAACTCTAGTGCTTGACTAGTCCTCCATGGCAGGAAGCCATTGTTTTCTAATTATTTCATTTTCACTAATACAGTATTAATTTGAAAAAACCCTCTGTGATCCTGGGTGGGGAAAAATAATTAAACTGCTGTAATGGCATCTCGTTAATTAGATATTTGCTAGCTCAAATAAGTCCAAACATAAATAAATATGAACTAGTCCACTGGCAGAGCGACAGCCCTTACAAGAACATTTCTTTTAAGTCATTGTTACTCATGCTGATGTATTATCAAGACCCAAAGCACATGTCATAGAACCATTAAACTACTCCCTAGGTGAACATATGCTGGGTGTTCCAATATACTGAAGAAGTTAATACCAGAACTGTTGAAAGCTGATCGCTGGTGGCTCAAACTCCAGAGCACAAGTCCCTGTAGACTAGTATGAAATTGCAGGTTTTCCTCCTCTCCCCATTAAACTAGCTTCCAGTCATTTGACCTTACACCTTTGCACTGTATTTATCTGGATGCTACAGATCTGCAGTGTAATTTAGTCTTCTTTACAATGTTTTAGATTGGTCCTAGTTTGAAGCAGTCGCTTTGAAAAGATGGAATGAAGCCACAATCGGTTTGGAAGAAACACCAGGAAAGAGTTCTTGGCAAACTAGTGCTGAAAACAGGGAGATGGTAGTGAATTAGGGCATTGAGTATATAGGTGTGAGGATTTTTAATTGGCTTTGAGTGGCATTTGAGGAGAATGAGTTGGGATTCAATGGCCAAAGGAGAAATATTTCTCTTTCATCACCATATGGGAGAGAGAGTCTCTTGAAGCAGTAACAAGTAGCCTGAGTCCTGATGCTGCAGCAGGATCTTACTGTGCACTGAAACCAATGCAGTCAGTGAGACCATGTGGGTGCAAGAATCTTCACTACCATGGAATCATGTCCATGTTTTAAAAAGCTTGATTGCCAGGACAACGGTTTGTCAAGGTCTAGCAGCTTCCAGTTAATACTTAAGACTGGGATTTGCAAAGGAGCCTAAGGGAGTTAGGCACCCGTCTTCTATTGAAATTCTATAGCCCTTACTATCATAATCAAATCCCAGCCTAACAGCATGAACTAATCTTGTAGGGAGACCTCATGAGCATTTCCAAAGCAATGCAGATTTTCAGCATCAGATACTTTTGCCTGTCTTGCTTAAATCCCATAACCCACTGAGGCTTTTCATTATTGGCTAACTATATTGCCTCAGTCAAACCCTTCCCTGAACTGCTCTTTGTGTCCAGGGGGCAGAGGGGGAGAGGAGATATTCCTGGGGAAACAGGTGCATTACAAAAACAACAAGGAGTCTGGTGGCACCTTAAAGACTAACAGATTTATTTGGGCATAAGCTTTCGTGAGTAAAAACCTCACTTCTTCGGATGCATAGAAGAAGTGAGGTTTTTACTCACGAAAGCTTATGCCCAAATAAATCTGTTAGTCTTTAAGGTGCCACCAGACTCCTTGTTGTTTTTGTAGATACCGACTAACACGGCCAGCCCCTGATACTTGAGGTGCATTACAGTGTACAGTGTCTGCTTGGAAAGGAATAATATATAAAAACAACTCTATGTATTGGACTATGAATTATACAGCTACTCATTCAGTAAGTCAGGGCTTAAACCTACTCCCAACGGGAGTTTCAACAGAAGCAGGACTGGGCCGCCTATTTCCTGATTATGTTGCTTTTTTTGAGACGAGACAGACATTGAAGTTTAGACGTTTAGTTGAAGACTTACATATAAAGGGCTTGACACTGCTGTGGATGTGCTTGTGCTGTTTAAGGCCTGAAGAAGTAGCAAACGTTTTACCACACTCTGGACAAGCGTGAGCACGAGCCCCAACATGCTGGGAACGAATGTGCCTCTGAAGGTTGCTGGGGTCCGTGAAAACCTGCTAGGAAATGAATACTGATTAATCAAGCAACTTAACTGCAGCAAGGGAGCCAGCAATCACACATGACTCCTACAAGACCAAAATTGTGGTTTTGTTTTTTTAAAGGCTAGAAAATGAAACAAAAACCACCTAACATTGGCTGGTTAGTGTGACCAGATCTTGCTGCATTGAAGTTTTGACATTGGCTTCAACTGGAGCAGAATTGGGCCCTAGGTTTTACAGGACTAGCTGATTACTCTTTGGAGCAGTGACTTAGGCAGGGTCTTTGTATAGTGCTTGCCAAAAAGAGGCTGCGACCTGGTCATAGTCTCTAGGCACTACTGCAGTATAAATGCTTTATAACAATAAGGAGTGACTTGCATCAAGGAAATCCTGACCCGCAACCTAGTATCAAGGATACACGTTCAGCATCTAGCTTTGTCTCGCTACAAAATAAAAAACATGTTGGAGCAAGTTTTGCTTCACTGAACTTAAGCAGACAAACTCCCATGGACTTCAGGGAAGCAGGAGCCGATAACAGTCTCCATAGTGTTATGTAGGATTAATAAAATTATGTATCCAGGAAATGCAAAAAGGAAAAGCCACCTACCCAGACACAAAAACTAAAAACAAAACCTGTGGAATCATAGGGGGGGAATAATTCCTTGCTGGTGTGGTATAAAGAGAGCTGATTACAACTGTGCATGAATAGTCCACATAACGGGCCCGAGTCTCAGCTGGTGTAAGTAGACATTGCACCATTGGAGACAATAGCTGGGGACCTGGCCCATCATTTCTTCTTATTATTGATCTTGCACTAGTGTCCTGAAGCCTCAATCAGCACAAGGGGGAAATCTAGTAGCCCTTGGAGCTACTAGATGGCCAGTTTCCAAAATGGAGCACAATTTCCATGGTGCTACTGATCACCTGGATGGCCAGTGCAAGGTAGTCAGGGGGGTGCCTTACATACTCATATTACCTTACATGACACCGCTATCTCAGTCACAATCTGGCCCAGAGAATGCGAAGGAACATGAGGCCATCCCTGCATTTCTAGCAGGAATTCCTGCTGCTTGGAGGTAGATAACCTAAATAAAATGTTACCCACTCTTTTTAATATATACTAGTTCTTTTAGCAGGCCATACTAATTTGAGGGTTCACCTTTCAAAATATATTTACAGTTTCCTGAGATTGGGATCAGACGGGGGGGAAAAGGTTCTACCCCCATTCCCAGAAAAGATGGATAGTTCTGCTAACGTGCTTGCAAGTGCAATAGTTAATAACCTTGACGTCGTTAGGCTACAAAATCACTGCCTGAGTAAATGGGTGAAGTACACATCCCTCTTGAAACTATTATATCTGTCTGAAAGTCCCATCCCTCACAAGGGGCTGAGTATTGACCTCAATGGATGGAAAGTGCACTCAACTTCCTGCATGGTTGGCCCCTGATTGAGTATTGCATTAAGTCATATTCGGGAGTTACCTTCAAAATCATAAGGGCAAGAAAATGAAAATATTTTAAATGAAAGCTTAAATGCTACGGAAACTGATGGGATGGCTAGAGGAGTCCTGGTATGACCTCCTGTTGAATACTGGTTCAATCTGCCCCCGACCCCCAGGTTTCCACACCCAAAACTTGCTTTTATATCTCATAAAACACACAATGATACACAGAGAAAAGCCAAATATCCTACAAATTCCTGTACCTTGGCACAGTTTTCACACTCATAGTGCTTTCCACTGTCATGTGACATTTGATGACGTATCAAATTGGACTTCCAGTTAAAAGCCTTGGGACACTGATCACACTTGTACTCTCTCTCTTCAGTGTGGGACAGCATGTGCTTCTCTAGGCTGTGAAGACAACAACAGGCTTCATGAGGTCTCAACAACACCTAAAGAGGAACCCAGTTTTATCAGTGATTTGCAGCCCAAGTTAGATATGAAAATGAAGTGGCAGGAAGAGAAGTCATTTTAATAGATCACATAATTATAGAAACTAGAGGGGAAAGACCTAGAGGGCCTTATTCTGAGAAGTGCAACTCCTTTTGAGTTTTGCTCATCGTCTTTCAAAATCAGGCCCATAATATTGTCTCATTGGAGTTCATCTCCATGCCAGAACAGTACATCTTCTAGTGTTTTGGCCAGCCACATTTTTAAAAACTATTTATTTAGTTAGGAAGTTTTAACAAGTGTACAAACCCTTGTCATGTAAATAGCAGAAACAAAACAATCATTCCAACAGTTAGCTTTTGTTTAAAGAGACATTATAGAGGAATAGAGTCATCAGATCACAACACCTATGTTGCTTCTAGTGATTTTATTAAATTGACTGAAATTTCTATACACGTATTTAACAAATCAGGCATGTCTATCAAATGTTAATATTCAAAAAAATTGGACAGGTGTGCTGAGGTTTTTACACAGGTGAATGTATATTGGATATTGAATAAAAGATAACTAAATATCTATCTGTCCTCTGTCTATTTGGCTGGGTACATAATTGGTGTGTTAATTTTTCCATAACCACAATCTTCCATAGTTTTTGAACCATTCCTGTATGGTTGGACTATTTCCCTTTTTCCAGTGAGAGCCCACCAATAGCCGAGCAGCTGCTACCAAATGAGAAATTAATTCTTCATCTCCTCTTATGTAACCATTTCTACTAGGAAGTACCAAAAGGATTACTGTTGGATCATTTGGCAATAAGTGTCCAGCAATTTGTGATTATGGATTGTATCCCAGTACACTCTAATGACTAGACATGTCCACCACATATCCATAAAGTCTCCTCTTTCACCACAATTTCTCCAACATTTATCCATTCAATCTCTTTCTATATCTATATATTTAGCCTGATTGCTGTGAGATGTCACTGAAACACTATCTTAAAGAAATTTTCTTTTATATTTGGCTAGCCACTTTTAAAAATTCCTATCCTTCACTGGGGCCAGATTCTGATCTCTCGTACACCAATGTAGATCAGAAATAACTCCATTGAAGTAAGTGGATTTACAGTAGGATGAAACTGGTGAAAATGAGATCAGAATCAGGTCCCTAAGCATTGCAGACTAATAGCATGTTCCCCCCTAGTTATCATTAGCTACATTAAATGTACTTAGTAGTTTTGGAGTCAATTGTTCCAGCCCTTTAATAATTTCTGTTGCACTTCTCTGAACTCTTTTCAGTTTGTTCTATGCCTTTCTATTATTAATGTGCCCAGGCTACATGCAGGCAGAAATATTTTTAAATAACCTCTATTGTCTGGTTACATACAAAATCTTCTCTCATATATTTAAAATTTAGGAGGACAGAAAATATCACAAATATCTTATAAGCAGATACACATGAAAGACTAGAAAAAAAAGGTCTGGTGCCATTACTATCAGAGCGCATGCCAACCCACCAATATGGGACACATTCTGCAGTCCCTCCTCAGATAAAGCTCCAATGACTTCTACTGATTCAACTGACCAAAGATGGTGGGTTTTTAGCTTAGGGTCTCCAGTCTGATTTGTGATTTTCATGCTCAGCCATAGGTCATAAAAATGCTTTTTTCCCTGTGGATGCCAGTTACATTTAACTCTACCAGACTCCTCTTTCATTCTGTCAGAAATGGCTGTGGTTTCCTCACATTATATTTCTGCAAGAGTTTTGGCCAAATACTGTACCATTTACTGGCCATCAACCCTGAATGCTGTGTGCATCTGTGCATGCAGAATGCCTCATTCATTGAATAATACTGAACAAAAGTTGGCCCAATATGTGTAATTTTCAGCCGAAGTGACTGATTCAAAGTAATTGAGATAGCTGGGTAAAATAAACAAGGTTGCCAAAGTGTATCTGTGAGCAGAGTCTGGAGTGTCATATTTCTGTAGCAAATTATCTAGTGTTAATAGTTCTTTTCTACATTTGAAGACAATATCTAATGTAGGGTAGTTACTGAACGAATGTAAATTTATCCTAAAATATTAAAGATTCGAGACATAGGGCAGAAAATAAAGACTGAGTCATCATAAATAGATGTGCTGTGGTGAGAGAAACAGTGAAAAATGAGAGCCAACGCAGTCAGTCCCAGAACTACTTGAATTATTCAAAGGCTAGTACATGACAAAGATTATTCAAGGCAGAAAAATATAGAAGAGTGTTCTATATAATATATAGAACAAACCAAAAGGACTATATTACCTATGCCGGGAGGCGGGGAGGGGATTAAACGAAGAGACACTGAATAGGAACATTCAAAATGGTGTGCTGGCATAATGGAGAGAGAAAGAATTGGCATAGACCCACTAATTTCAATGGAGCACTACTGATTTACCCCAGCTGGGGATCTGGGCCATGACTTTGTTATTCAGATCCCTGACTTTTATTATTAAATGTCAGTAGCTGGGGCCAACTTCCCCCTGCAGCAGGTAAGCGTCAAGTATCAAGAGACCCAGCACAGACACACAGATGTTCATGTGTGAGGAAGTTGTTGCAATGATTATTGTGCCTGCTCAATGCCTCACAATAATTTGCCACATTTCAATGTAATCTGCACTGCAATACGTTATTTTAAGTAGCTGCAGAAAACTGCTGGGACGGGAAATGTATAAATGATTCCCACCATATCAAATTTGTACTATCTATTTGTATACATATTTATATATATGTATTATATTTACAGATGAGAAGGGGCCTGATCCTGCAAGGTGTTGAGTGCCCGCCGCACCCATAACTTCTTAGGGAGTTGAGGGTACTCTGCACTTTACAGAACTGAGCCCAAAGTGCAGCGTAAAAATGCTGCTCTCACTCAGTGACAATGAATCATCACTAGTGTTTGTTAGTTTTCACTGTACTTTAATGTTACTGCTTTTAGAATCACATTAGATGAAAATGAGAATTCACATGTTGTAACTAGGTATTTTGGGCCTGATCCTCCCCCCCCAGTGAAGCCAAAGTCAAAGCCACTGTTTTTGTCATTGTTTTCAATGGAACCGGGATACTTCCCTATAACATTTTTTTCCAGAAAAAGAGGAAACTGGTGTGTTTTTCATGGGTCCCTGTGATCATCTTCAGCTTTGTGCTGCTATATGGTGATTTTTTCTATCTAACATATTTTAAGATATAGCAGACTTACAGTGGCTAGTTTTGCCTCGTTTTAATTGGCCTTCCACTGCTAGTGTGGGCAGAAAAAACTGTTGTCAAAATATGAACACTATGCAGAAGTGTTCTGAATTATTTCTGCCTAGGACAAGAAGAATAATTAGATCAGGTCCTAGCTGGTGTAAATCTGTAGTTCTACTGATTTCAATGGTGCTGTGCTGATTTATATCAGCTGTGGATCTGGCCCAGTTGCATTTAGGGTTCAGTTCATTCACAAATAAGGGCTTCAAAATCAGGCCTGAGTGTGCAACTTACACATAATAACTGTAAGGTTAAATAAAGAATGTTCTGATCAGTGTGTCCTAAACAAATCTCCAACAAATCTCCATCCTTAGAGGGTTTTAAGGCCTGGCTTGACAAAGCTCTGGCTGGGATGATTCAGTTGGTGTTGGTTCTGCTTTGAGCAGGGGATTGGACTAGATGACCTCCTGAGGTCTCTTCCAACTCTAACATTCTATGATTCTGTTTTCATATGTATTCTGTTTTAGAAGATTGGGTCAAATTCTGCACAAACTTACACCCTGTGCATTCCTACTGAAACCAATACAGAATTAGACCTATTGTAGGTGTCTGATTTTAAGTGGCTATTCCTACCTTTGTAAATCTGGAAACACTTGATCACACTCTTTACATTCTTGAATGTCATGCATGTTCCGGAGGTCATTTTCATTGTCAAGCTTTTGTTGAAAGTCCTCCTCCACCATAGAAAATGCTGAGTGAGGTGTGCTGCATGGGAATTTCTGATGATCTACTAGTTCCATCTTGGACTCAAATAGCTGGTCACAATCCTCACAACGATACTGGCGCTCCTCTGGAAGGCAAATTAGTTGGTTATAAGTTGTAGGAGACATGGTGCAGTGAGACAAGTTCACTGCGATGGACTTCAGACATATTTTTAACTACCATTTCATCAGCTGTCCCACTGCTTTGCAATAAAACCTATGGCCATTCAGAGAACAAGGAAGAATCTGAGAAGACACTAGGAGAAAGGATATTTCATTTCTCCAGGTTTTTTTATATCAGTGCGGAATAATCTATTACCCACCTTGGATATTTTTGATAGAGGATCCTGAGATTAACACAAGACACAAATCATTATCCTCAAATATTGTGGTGATGGGAGCTAGGTGGATGGATAGATAGAAGTGGGCAACCCCTATCTTTTGGAGTGAGGTCTAAACTGATTCAGGCACAAACACTTGTATGAAAATGCCCTATAGGATGTTTTTGAAGGTTTTAAAGACGTTTTGACATTTCCTCTCCTACCCATGTGTGACAAAGTGGGTATTTTCCCTTGTTATGTTATATGTCAGCCTGACTGTTGAGCCTATGTGAGTTTTACTGTTTTGCATGAATATTGCATGTGCCTCAGTTTCCCTGTGTGCTGCACCAATACCTCAGTGGTGGGAATAGGGGTGTGTGACTTTGGCTGAGACCACTGGGGCAGGTGAGACTGCTCCAGCTGTCTGCATGTATGCTATGACAGGTGTCCTTTGTAACCTGAGACCCTGGCTGGCTTCAAATGGTGTAGTTCCAGAGCATCGCTCAGTGTCTCTGTGACACCATGCTCTGAATAAGCATCCATTCCTGTCCAATTTAAGTCACTAGGCTGTGCCATTGATTTCAGTGAGAACCGGGCCAATCCCTATGTATTTCTTATCAAAGGCCACCATAAAAATGAACTAGTATGATGAGTGTGGAGTTATTTCACAAACAAAATCTAATAATACTTGATATTCTTATTAACTGAGTGAGAGTCTGAAATATCAACTAGGAAAGCCAGATCCTCTGATGCACATTTTTTTCCATCTGTTAAATTGTACATTGACTGTCTTTGTGTCAAGTCACATGTCCTAGTTTTATTTCTATCCTGTCAATATTGCAGATGTAAAAGGTATGTGGACTCTGATTCAGAAAGGCACTTAGGCATGTATATAACTTTAAGCATGAATAGTCTATTTGTGTACTCATATGGATAATATTAGTCAAGTGTTTAAGTACTTAGCAGAAAGGGGGGTCAAGCTGGGGAACCTACCCAAAGAAACTACCACCATAAGAACCTGATTATGTAGTCCTTACTCAGGCAAAACTCCCAGTGAGGCCAGTTATATATTAAATTAGTTTAAAAATTAGCCAAATTAGTAAAACAAAAGGCCAGATTGAGAATGGGTCTATCTGTGTGTGGTTGCAGAACATTTTACAATGATTCATTAATTACTCTAACCACATGGAGTAGTCATGAAGAACACTGCACTTCAAAAGGATGATGGTGCCTTTTTGAAACCTTGAAGGTTTTCAGCAACGGCTTGACAAAGTTACTATTTACTGCTTCCATTTTTTTAAAAAAACTGCAGAGGAAATGAAAGGGGCAAAAATCCTGCTCTTTTCATCCAAAGGTGCGGGGGAGGGGTACATTAAGCCAGTGTGGAACCCTGAGGAAGCCCCTATGTATGATTTCTGAATGTTCAGGCAATGGCTGGTGCCCCACTTCCCCCCCCCCAGTACACTTTAGCACAATCCTCACCCACTACACACAGCTGGGTATTGGATGGAGACCCTATAGTTGTGATGTAAACGCAGCCCTTTGCTCTGCAGACAACAGGGCATTCCTTTATAAACACATTGGAAGTCTCTTGGAGTCTATATAATTTGCAGGATATGAATAACTACTTACGCAATTTAGGTACAGTTTGTGTGTAAAGGGTAAAAAATTAACAAGTGAGTTGTGGACAAATAGTTTTACTCTGAAAGATGAAGGTTTCAAAAAGGCACCATTTAACTCATTAGATTTGCTCTTTGCATGTATACAGGATCACATATGCTCACCTGAGAGTGACAAAAACTTTGCAACCATTGTGCACCTGTGTTAGTCCTGCACAGCCAACACAGCTTAACGAGATAACGAGCTAGACTCTATTCCTCCTTGTGTATCATCACAGAATTCTTTACTCAATTCCAATTGCAAAGCCTAATTGTACACTTGGTTACACCTGTCGGACCCCACTGCAGACAATGAGGTTGGGCATGGTCAGTGTAATAGGTCAGGGTAGAATCTGAAAGAGAGTGAGGTTGTAGAGATACAACTACAGGAAAAATGTGGACAGTGGAATCTTTATTACTGCTAATACAGGAGGCAGAAAAAAATCCTAGAGAGGTGTCTGCAGGGTTGGCAGGTAAAAAATAGCTCTTTGCTTGTAAACGGAGCAAGTCTGATCTGGTGTGGTTGAGACACAGTAAGCACAGAACCTCATAATGCTATTTTTGCAGTTACTTTTCAGAGCACAATCTCACTTTAAAGAAACTTGCAGACAGGGTGCCGGAGTGAGTCTCAGGCTACAGTTCACATAAGGGGCATTATGCACTCCTGTAGTTTATGAATGGCAGAAAATCCCCCAAAAGCAATTTCAGACATCAGCTCACTCCCAGGCAATCTTTCATTATTTATTTTAGGGACTTTTCATTTCTAACCTTGAAATCATTGAAAGTTAGAAAGGTTAACAATTAAACCATATCAGCAATGGGGATATTATTGTCACAAACAACAGTAAAACTCGTTGCTGAATTAACAGTTTCGGTCATGTTAAAAATTGGGCACTATTAGTGTATTTACTGCCAGGATTTGCAGAGAAATAAATAGATAAGTGTGTGTATATATATATATATATATTTAAAAGCTCCTTCTTAGCTACACTGCTACAATACCATTGATTCAGGAAGGTTCCACCAGCAACAAGACATTTACCCAACTTTATTTTCAATGGACATTTTGTATCAAACTAGATAGGCTGGGGTAAAAAGTTGCTAACCGTGAATATCTGGAGCCATTGTTTCATGTGAATAATCTTCACTCTTCATGAATAGTAACAGTTCCTCTCCTGGGTCAATGTCTGATACAACTCTGTAGAATATCTGAAAAACAGAATCACAGTGAATCTCACAAGAGGTAAATGTGTACGAAGTAATGCTTGTAGGCACAGCAAGGTTTAAATATGGGGCCAGATCCTCTACTTATTTAAGTCAATGGAGCAATGCCAATTTTATATTAGCAGAGAATCTGGCCCCATCCCTTTTGCTCTTTGGTCCTATGAAAAAAAGATCTTGCTTTCAACAAACTATGCCAAGAAATGAGCTGATGATGAGTGGAGGGTTGTGAATGTCGCTGTCAATTCACAAATCTTCCAATAATACATATCCTATTCACAAATCATCAATAAAACAAGTTCCCTGCTGCTCTGCCAATGAGCTATGAATGTACCCTAATGAAGTCTTTCCAGATTTACACACAGAAGGTCTGATTCTCTTCTTGATTACACTGGTGTAAATTAGGAGTAACCCCACTGAAGTCAGTGGAGTTGCACCACTTAAAAGCAAGGGAGAGAGAACAAGCTGGATTAAAATGTGCTCATCGGGAAAAAGGTTCTGCAATGACATGTTATGGGAGGCTTGTACAGAACAGTGCTGCTGATTATCCCTTAGCTTCAAACGTGAATCAAAGGAAAAATTTGCCTACAATGAGAAAATGGCCCAAGGAGCCCATCAGCAGCCAAACAGCATACACAGCTGGTGATAAACCTACTGCCTGTGGAGACTGTCATGAAGCTGGATGTCACAGCTGTAGGAAAACCTTACAGAGTCTGGCAACTGGGTTCCACGGTAGTTATCAGGAAAGAATGAGGAGGAGAACTAGTGCAATGCACTGGGGTAAATAGGACCGCATACTTTTTGGCCAGTGTGTATCCTGGAGAAAACTCATACATGTGATTGTGAGATTTTCAAGGAATTGAGTAATTAGGACTTAATGAGAAGGGAACAAAGTCTATCTTTCCCCTGTTGTTTCAGAAGGAAAGGTGCAGATCAGGAAAAAAAAAAGCTCCACTAGGCATAGTCTAGAGGCAACTCAATTAACATCAGCAAATTTTAGGAAACTTGTTGAATGCAAACACTTGAAAACGATATTTTGCTAGGCTCATAGATGCTGGATCAGGGTTTTCTCTAAAACTATTGACTCTCAATACTAATTTTATTGAGTCAAGAGAAAAGGCAACTGTTAGCTGCAACCATTTAAAAACATTTGTTTGCAAAGAACCATCTTACATCTATTTTTTCCTCGCAGACATATCTTAATTAGTGCACAAAAATACAAGATTAACCCATGTGCCATTATCATTTTTCTCCAGTAGGTGGCCCTAAAACCCAATTGTTTATTTTTTTATAAGGGGCCTCAACCACAAATATGTGCTAAATATCTAAAAATAACTTAATGAGGAGCTTCCTCTGATTTTTTTTTAAGACATTCTGTGGCTTGTTTTGAGAACAGCAGTTCAGCCACCTGAAGTCTGCAAGCAGTGCAGTTATACTGAAATAAGCACCAGCATTTTCACAAGACAGGCTGCGATTATTCCACACAAGAAGTTCTGAGGAAAACGCATCCGTCACAATGTACACATGCTGCAGCCTACTGTTTACTGTGTGCTTTCCCAATAAAAGCCGTGAGTAGGAGTTTGTACACAACTTCCCCTCCCATTCTGTCAAGATTACAACTCCCTTTTCCTTTATGCTAAGAGCTGTCCTGGTCAAACCGTCATTTGGATTTTCTTGGTGGTTTTTTATCTTTTAGATAAATGCTTATAAGTCACATGTTTCATTCTGGAATTCTATTTCCCTTTAGAAAACAATGGACTTCTCTCAACAATTTGAATCACCTCCTTTGCTGGCAACTCTCAAAGGTTTAACTTATTAGCTTCCTTTCCAACAGCACATTGACATTTGAATTGTGACATATTGGAACTGCAGTGAAATCTTGCAATAGTGAATGCAGCCTTCACACATATGCCAAAGGATTTTAAGGAAGTACTATGATATCACAGTCTCGTTGGGCTTGATTCTGTTTTGATGTATACTTGTGTAAATCACAAGTACCTCTATGAAGTCCACGCAGCTATACCGGTGTAAAACCAGATCAGAATCAGGACCTTTGTCTTGCTCTGCTAATACTATCAGTTTTAATCTTATTATTGCCTAATTTAAACAAGCACATGAAATCAAAGTGGAACATTCAAAATGACAAAGATTTTAAAAGTACTCTTTGTAGGATATACATAAATTAATATTGCAACAGTCCTTAAGGAGCCTAGTTAACATCTGTGAAGTGTAATGTGCATATATATTAAAAGAGAGAGAATATGTGACTACAGTAGCAATACTGGATTTATTTGATGGAGTTTAAAAAGGTGACATAGCAACTCATGAATGGCACAGTGACGCGGAGACCTAGTGATTTTTAACTTTGCTGAGTTAATTCTCAATTTTAAGCAAATGTTTATTGTTCATTGTTCTTGAGAATGTGAGGGTCCAACAGAGAGCAGTGCCAGAGGAAAGAGAGGATCTGAGCTTGCCTCCCCACACAGCTATGCTAATGCACCTCAAGCTTGAGCCACAAGACCTGTTGTTATAGTCTTCTCTTGAGAAGATACTGCCAATTGTGACAAATGATGCAGGGGATTTGTAATGTGGACTTTGGTGCACCAGGGACCTGGTTTGGGCAACCAAACTCATTTGATCAACGACTGAAACCCATGTAAGTGAAACCAGCTTTTAACTCCTGCAAATAAATCTGATGTCAACATGCATCCACTGAATATTTGCTTTAAGCAACATTTGTTTTTCCATTTATTCAGACAGATGTATTTAAATCTGAGTCTTTTTTCCAGAAGTATAATGGTCTCCATGCACTTGAAAGGTAATATTAATTTATATATAGACTGATGAGCCTAAGACAAGCCTAAGCTGCTGACTGATTAAGGGGTAAAATAATGGATGCATGACATTCAGTCTTGGAAATACCTGGAGGCACTCCTACAGTCCTTCTTCATGCACCTTCCTTTGCCTCCAAAGATAGATCCATGCATGGGAAGAGTGCAGGAGTGGGCTTGGAGTGGGATAAATGTTTGACATGGTGGAATCATAAATTGTGTGGCTAATGCACTGTATAATGGTTTGAAGACTGGCCACATTATGGCAGCATTTTGGAGGTCATCAAGAACCTGTTATTTCAACATTTGATAAGCTTTTATCAAATGAAATTTGTCAAGAGTTCTGCAGGTTTGTTTAGAATATGCACGCGCGCGCGCACACACACACACACACACTTTCAGAATGTGTGACATCACACATGCACTGAGCCACATTGCCCCTAGTCCTAGACAAGGTGTGCCAGGTGGTTGAGAGAGTGAGGAATCTTCCGTTCCCACTGTACTCCCCATGCAAGGATTAGAGTCAACAGAAGTTCCTGAGCTCAGAAGAGCCCTAGGACTTCTCCTTTCTGGACCTGATGCAACTCCCACAGAAGACAGTCCATGCAACCTACTTTAAAGGAGCAGAGAGGAGGAAGGATCATGACGTTGCCCACTGCACTGACTTGCACAGCTGGACCCCAAGGGAGGCAGTCTCCTGGCACAGGGAAGAGCTTGGGGAGAGAGAGCACCACAATCCCTGCCAGAGCTCTCACTGAGGTTTCACAGCTCTGCCCCAAGTTGATACTCTTGGTGCTTTTTGATTCTGTGTTATAGTATGTAAAATTAGCCACACTTCTGAGCTCAGTAGTGCATCAATACCAAGGAATGAACAAAAGCTGTAGTGCAGTGTTGCCTAATATTTCCTCCACTTGGTTCATGCCATGCCATAGAAGATATTTCAATGGACCTTTCCCCTCTTTGTTGCAAACCCAGGACACATGGGCCTCATATGCATTTGAAATGGAGTCTTGTTTGCACTGAAGTGTGTTATGATGCATCAGCTTTCCTTCTAACAACCCTTAGTATGATGCATTTCCTGTATTGCAGACATGGTACACATGTTGAACTAATTAATGTGTGTGTTCCGTAGCTAATTGTCTAGCCTGACTGAGCTGGCATTTTGAAAATAAACTGGAATACCAGCAGAGATTAGTCTCCTCCAAGAAATGATCTGTCCAGCCTCTCTGCTCCCAGAACTCCCACTGACTTCAGTTTGAGTTGTGTGAAGAGAAGAGATGTAGGAAAACACCAGCAAAATTATATTTTGTAGATTAAGTTATGTTTTGATCTTGTGCTTGTAAAAAAAAAAAAAAGCTCCCCAAATGGATCCAAATTACATTTTTGAAGCTCTGGAAATGAAAAACTGCTTAGCTATTTATTTAATTTATTTATTTTTATTTCTGCACATGCAAAACAAAATTCCACTTGGTCTAAAAATTTATATGCCAAATTGCATCCTAATGGGATTTAAAATAGCATATATTGAACTCTGAAAATATTATAGTGTTGGTAAATGTAATCTGGTTTTAGTAGACATTCCTAATATTTCATGTAAATGTGTTCTATAAGATTTATTTTTTTCATTTTCTCCACCCAAAACCAATTGTAATTGTCCTGCCTGAGAAACAGTGGGAAATTCTTCAATGCCCTGTACAAACGGAATATGTTGGCTTGGGTTCTTTTAAACCAGCATAAGATCGGCTACGACAGAGGGTCTGAAGAATCAGGAAGCCCTCTGCAAGGAAAGCTGACAGGTCATAAATTACTTTCAGACCATATCTGTTTCATACTGACTCTTTAAACCAATAGCCGACTATATTCATAATGTTATTACTTGCAGTTGGAAATGGTAGTGTAGAGTATATGGATTTTTGTACTATTAAGCTTAAAGATCTTTTGGGTGAAATCACCAAAGTCAATGGGAGTTTTGACTTCAATGGGGCCAGGATTTCATCCCTTGTGTTCATCAAAGCCACTTTGCTATCTAACTACAGCACCAGTCCTGCAATTTACAATGCACAGGCAAAGCAATATGCCTTGTAAATTGCAGGATCATATGTCATAGAAATAGGCCCAAACTTCCAAGTCCAGAGCCAGAGTTCAAATGCCCCAAGATTAGTGGTCTTGGTTATGGGGTTTTGGTTCAGCCCGTTATATAGAGAGGAGCAAAATTCTGAACCAGATCTGGGTATGGATTTCAAACACCCCTCAACGTTTAGGATGTTTGAAGCAGAGGGTTTTGTTGATTCATTTTTTGTCTGTATTGATTTAAGGTAGTATGTTTATGCTACTGATGCGGGGTGGGAGGGAGAGGCGGGGAGAGAGGGGAACCAAACTGCAATGATGAAAAGGGAAATTAAAAAAAAAAAACAATGAACATACACAATTTACTTTCAAAGGGATGAATAAGGCCTCATTGTTATGAATCCCAGTTTACTTTTCCTGGTCAGGCACTCGAAATTTTATTTATGCTTAATAGACTGCATTTGGCATGTGTAAAGATGACAGAAGTGTGAATTATGAATGACCTTCAACCTATTCAGGAAGTTGTAATAATTGAAATAATAGAGAAAATGCACTCCCTGTGAAATCTGTAGAGAGCCGACTATTTCAGGCACTGCCGCCTGCTCACTTTGAAGTTCACTGTTGATCTCTGCTTACTCCAGTGAAATCTATACCACTTTGTTTGAATTCTTTATTTACTATCACATCATTCAATTTGCCATTCAGCCACCTAGGAAAGGTTTAATAGAACGATACCAGTTCAGGGGGGGAAAGGGACACTTAGTTTACATATCTGAACAAAGTCAACAGTTGATATGAACACATCTGTTGCCTTCACTGCTGAAGAGAAGTTATATTCTCTTGCATCTGACTAAACCTTTTATTCTTGTACATGCAACAGCTT
This sequence comes from Chrysemys picta bellii, assembly GCF_011386835.1. Lineage (NCBI taxonomy): Eukaryota > Metazoa > Chordata > Testudines > Emydidae > Chrysemys > Chrysemys picta. The sequence continues at coordinate 17,138,500 of NC_088799.1, read as the reverse complement.
TGAAAAACACTGTATGTGTCCCAATACTAGTTGGGAAATTCAGAATTTGGCACAGATAACAGATGCTATTCAGATTTGGAAGCAGGTAGTCTGCGCTATTTAAACTACATTATTATTGTTTTTAACTTACTTATAGCTCTAGGAGGAAGGAGTTCACTATTTACATGTCCTGTACCCCACTGGCAAATGGATTGAATTGACTTCAGCTGTAGTAGAAGCTGACTATGAAAAAGACGGTGAAAAGGAACAGAATATGAAAAATGTTAAGCACATTGATAGTCATAATAAAAGTCTTATAAGGTCCATTAGCCCTCTCCACAGAACCATGTGTTATTGTTTTGGAATGGAAATCCTACACTGCATTATGTGCATTATGCTCCCAGTTGATAGAACAATAGGAAAACTTGCACTGCAAGTGTGAGTACCTACAAGACGAAAATTCAAATGCAATAAATTTCAGGTAAAAGGCTGTGGTTTTATTTTTGACAGTCATGGCCTCATGCATTTGATCAGCACAGTGGGAGGACAGTCCTGCCTATGATACAGATGAAAGGATAGCTTTCACCTTCTCAAAGCTATATAACACTTTAAAATAGCCATCTTTCACTTTAAATTATGTTTTAAAATGGCTCCCTTGCTATATATGTCTATGTGCATTTTTATCACTCAGGACAAAATGTTCAGCGGGCGTTAGTATCACTTCATAAACTGATCACAAGGTGTGAAGAATGATCCGAGCTGAGATTGTTGGACACACACTAATTAGCAAAAGAGTTAGACACTGATCCTGCGGTCGTTCTCCATGCATGATGTCCATACACCCACTGAATTCAATTGGAGTTGTGTGTGTGAAACAATGACAGGATCAAACCCTCTTAGTTCAATCTTTTTTTGCTAGTGTCACAAGGCTAGAATCCTGAAAGCAAAGGGGTATATACATGGCAAGAAGTTGTGCATCAGTATAGGACTACACCCTTAAATCAGGTTAGGCAAGCAAGTGCATACATTCTTGAGCCCTGCCAATTGGCATTGATCTTAGAATAGTAAAGTGTTATTTCTGAATAAAAGTAGAACTTACCCGACAAGCAAAACAAATTAAATGGCCAAAACTAATAATAACTTTTACATCAGAAAGACTCCAACAAAATATGGATTTAAGCCCATCAGAAAATGTGAAGTGCAAACTAATACATACTTCTGCAACAGACTATAATTAAACGTTCAAATAGTCCAAATTACTAACATGCAATTTTAGATCTTAGGATGAACAACTTGCACAGTTGGACATCTGAATTTTGAAATATGAGCCGCATCCATCTTGCCATACTCAGGCAAATGAGCAGATGAAGTAAATCAGTGTTTTGCCTGGGTACAGCATATGGGAGTCTTTCTGTTGACCTCAACGGACTTTGAATCAGGCACTTAGAGAAGTTCAGCAAAAATCCATAGAAAACAACTCAAAGATTGACTCTGCCTGTCCCTTACATGCAAAGCGAGGAAGTGGGGAGATGTACATCTCACACACACACACACCCTTTGGCAGATTATATAATGGTCAGAGCTTCACTCCTGGAGACTCCCTGCCTTCTCTCCTGGAGGTCTGTGGTATCCCAAGAGAGGTGGAGAGGAGCGGACCTATCCCCCCACTATCACCACCTCCACACCAGCTCACAAAGGAGGACCAGCACACCAGCAGGAGTATATAGCACTACCATGGAGGGTTGTAATAGCATCCTCTTAATATAGTCGGGGCACTCAGACAGGACTTCTGCCTCCCAGAGGCAGAGCAGCTCCTGGTGCTTCCCTCAGGTGGTGCAGCCTCCCAATGTCCCTTCCAGTGGTGGTGCTAAATGGCAGAGCCTATCCCTGCCCTTTGTAATCAGCTCACTATAACAAGCATGTGTCTAACCATCATCGTCCAAATCACACCCAGCTGCACTTTATTTTTTCATTGTGAATTCCAGTGCTCACAAAAGGTCCATAGTCCTAGTGACTGACCACCACAGCCTTCCATAGAATAGACACAGCATGCATAGTGGCAATGCAATTTCCCCCATAGTGAGCCAGTCAATGTGCCTCAACCCTGACATGGAAGGACCACCCCTGGGGATGGGAGACTTTTTCAATCCCTCTGTGCCCATTTGAAATCCTTGGCCTCTCTGCAAAGACTAGTGACAATGCTGTCAATTAGATCAGATGGGGGTTTGGTTATTGTACCTGTATGTTGGCCCAAACAAAACCAAGTTCCTGACACAATTTCAGAGAAGGAGTGTGTGTGTCCACCAATATCACCAAGCCATTTCCAGAAGCACTAATGCTTCACAAGGTAAATCACAAAGTAGAACAATACATATCTCAAGTGACAACATGGCAGAATTTTCTGCTAGTGCCCTGCTGCCATTTATAATCCACAAAAGAATTGGAAGAATCCACTTGGTGAATTACAGCCTGGCATTCTCTCTGTGGGCAGTGATAATCCTCCATATTATTTCTTGGAAGTATACGAAGATTAAATAATCTATCATCAACATATGCTCAGAAAGAACTTGTCTTCTTGAATTTACTAAATATTAGTTGTCAAGGTTATCTCAATAGTATGACTTGTCGCAAATGGCAAGATTAATAATGACTTTACATTTCTGAAAATTTCCTTCCAATTTTAGATCACTTCAGGAAAGGACAGTGTGATGAGTTAAAAGATTACAGTGTATTATGTCGCAGATAATATAGATATATGTAAAATGTAAGGCTGGAGTTTCACACCCAGCAATAACCCTAATTGCAATAAGTGAAGAAGCAAACTTGGTGTAGGCTGGAAAGTAAAACAACCTGGCAATAAGATTTTCCCATCATAACAACAAGTGACTGTTCCATTCATTTCAATGGGACTATGGAAAGACTGCCACTGACTATAATGGGAGTTGGACCAGGCCTTATATGCTGAGTAAGGAACTACTGAGCATGAGGAAGCATGGCAGAATCAAGCCCTAAATAAATGTAGTGTAAATAAGCCTGCCTGACTGCCAACAGGCAAAAGCTTAACTTCATTGTATCATCAAGCAGGAGCCACAAAATCCATTCTTTAAATACACAACCCTTGCAGGTGCATATATGAGTAGGATTGTTTGAGGAGTGCAGAGATGCTTATGGCCACCGTTGTGTTATTCTCCCACTTAGAGCTGTATGGAGTGGAGTAGTGACAGGGGCAGTAAAATCTGAAACACACAGCTGTGTCTGCAGATTTAAAAAGTTTGTAAAACTCTAAGATGTGATCAGATCTGGTAAAACGTACAGCAATTAGGACATTGGCCTTGTATACTTTGATAGTTGTTAGGACTGAGATACTGCTAGCTTTTCTATCCAGTAGATATAACTGAGCATAATAAAATTTGATTTCAACAAGAAAAATCCTCAGCAAACTAATCTTGAGCTATCTGGAATTTTCAATAGCTAAAACAAAATGAATCGCCAATAATTGTGTCCTTGAGAAAAACCTAAGCACAGCCCTCCAGCATTCTATATATGGCTATGCCACTGTTGGAGGCCTGTAAGCAATAAGTAAGTTAAAAAACAATAATCAGGAGCTTTAAGTATAAATACCACTGACTGGACTTTTAAAAAATGTTGTATTTTATAATTAGAAGCTGACTGATATCAGTTTGCTAGTGCATTTGGAATATACTATAGTCCCCTTAAAAAGACATTACTATAGTTACTACTCTTTTTTCAATGGGATTTCCTTCAAAATCTGTACTGAAAAATTAGTGTTGCTGGGATGCTAGTACTGTCAGGAAGTCTAACAATTCTATTCTTTCTACAGTCATTTTTTTAAAAAATATCATGCTAATAAATCGACAGAGATCTAGCAATAATAAACTTGAGTCTTATAAGATAGCAAAAGCTGGTATTAAATCTGAATTGATTTTAAGTTGAAATAAACATTCCAGTGAAATAATGGTGGCCAGCCTCCTTGCAGTCCTGTAAATACTGTAGGCTCTTTGGGGAAAAGAAAAAAATGAAAGTGCACTATTTGTGGAATTTATTATTCATGTACTTCTTGAATTACCTTCTTTTAGGACTGATTAGACAGGACAGGAGATAATAGGAGGACAGCACAGAGAAATCCTATATCAGCTCTATTTGAAACAAAACAAAAAAAATACCCATACATACAGCCTTTAAATCCTACTCCATCCCCAATCAAATGAAATATGAGCTGCATCCAGCATACATGTTTTGACTGCATCCCACTATTATCAAGCTGTTCATCTCAGCAAAGCTCATTTATACAGTTATACGAAGGAGCCCAGACATTTTGTAAAGTTGATCCAACGTGATGAAACCTGACCTCAAACGTGAACATGGGGGTGGGGGAGATATGTCTTTCATAAAGCCTAACATAGAAAACAAAAAAATGTTTTTCTTTCTCTTTTTGTTGACTGAAGACGTTCCGCTGAGCACCTTGACTATGTTATAGGTAGTTCAGAGAGTTATTTGAAAACTCTGTTTCCAGCAGTCTAGTGCTCATACCTGTCTTTCAATCAGGCTTGCATTTAGCACGATAAACTGGTGTTCAGAGTAGGGTCAGAGTGCTGGTAAATATCCTTTGCCATTTCAGATAGCGTTCAATGTTTGCCTGTGAATTTTACAGGTGAGTTGAAGTAATTAGAGGTTAACAGTTACTGCTGATCAAGTGTCTCTGTCCTTGCCTTAGTAGAGAATTGTCTCTCATGCAATGAGAGTGCTCATTATGGGATGAGTGAAGAAGTGAGGTTCTTACCCACGAAAGCTTATGCTCCCAATACTTCTGTTAGTCTTAAAGGTGCCACAGGACCCTCTGTTGCTTTTTTTTTATTCACTAGTTGGCAGGTCTTATTTCTTATGGAAAACACAGTGAAACACCAGACCAGGAGAACCTCTTGAGTCAGCTCTTTCATCCATGAGCTCAGTGCAGCTTTCTCATATCAAAGCAGGACGGGGACCTCCTGACTTAACTGTCTAGCATCTATTACTGATCTATCGACAACTTACTGATGTGTTCTCTCAACCTTAACTCTGACTTAAACCAAGTTGGGGGGGAGGGGGCGTCTATATAGACAGACTGACACAAACACCCCCAGATATAGTGTACACACAAATGCATATACATGATAAGCTTAAACTTGACTTTTATTTGGCCCTCTCTATATGCAGATATTTGGCCACGTAATGTCAATTTCACAGTTTGGTCTCCTATTATATTTTATGTTATCTTTCACAGGTTTGTGCAGAGTAAAGCAGAAGGAGGAGCTAACAATTGGAAGAACTATTTAGTTTAAGATTCAAGAGCACAAATATAGAATTATTTTTTTAGGCTATGCTCAGATACAATTTTGGGGGATAAATTTTCAGTGCGTATAGTAACAGCAATCCATTTTCTCTTGTTGACAGCAGATCTCACACAACATACTACTTGAAAGGCAACCAGTTTTTAATTTACAAATCTTGGCAACAATATTCTGTAAAAAATAGGGAATTATGAATAGCACACAACTGTGCAAAAATAAATAAATCTCCAGTGAATGAAAGAAATCATTGGCAGCAATACAGTTACCACCACCAAATCTCAGAAATGTAAGCATTAAAAAAAGAGGAACTTCTAAGCTCTATAACTTCAATTTCAAAAACATCAAAACATGTATGTGTGTGTGTAGGAAAAGATTCTGATACAATGCATATTTTATTTGCAGAACAAAAATATCAACATGGAGACAGTAAGCCACTTTTATCAACTCATATTATTCCTTTACTAAACTTATCCATTTATTCCAACTTTTATTAAATGTAAAATATTGATATGTGATCTCAGCTGCATAGTTTCCGTTTTGCAACATGATTAAATGAATGCTCTGCATTCACAGAATTGACTGTTTTCTGTATAAAACATATTGTAAATTTGAGAATGTATTTTTCATCTACCAATTTTATTGTTTGTTTTGTTGAATCAGCGGCTATGTAAAAAATAAAGTTATCTCACGGTAGGTTGATTTGTTTTATGCTGCATGCATTTAATGCTGAATATTAAAAGTTTAAAATGAAAATGATACTTGATCACAGTTTCTTATAAAAGTTATTTCAGTCAATTTTAATCAATCATTCTGTCAGATACAAATACATAATCCTGTAATGATGTTGCAAATGGGAGACCGTCCGACATTAGTTTTATATATTGGAATTTGATTGGAAAGAATGATTTCTAACTGAAGCTTTGTGTCTTGTTTGATTTTTTTCTCAATAATGTCAGGGCAATTAAATCAACTAAAGATAATCTTTAAAATCCACCTGTTTCAATTAATTATTTGGTGACAATGGAATACAGTGATTAAAAGAATCAAATACTGTGTTACAGATATGAACATTTAAATATAAAATGAGAATTCACTGTCTGGTACCCCTTCAAATTTTAGTTTCTTTTCTTTAATGAATCTTGATGTTCTTAACCTAACTTCATTCAATTAAAACATTTCATCATGGCATTTATTTGGTATTCACATACTAAAAGAAACCTTTATGTTAAAAACAAAAACAATAACAAGTACTCAGAGTCTTTCAAAACAAACTGTTTTACTATGATTTCTCTCCACCTACCCCAACCTTATTTTAAAGGTTGGGGTAGGTGGAGGGAAACTAACATTTCAATCCAATAAAAAGTCAATGTCCTAACCTTGCACTAAACTAAAAGGGAAAAAATTACCTAAAAATATAAATAAGTTCAGAATAAAACTATTATTAGCTCTATCTCATTGTATGAGAAGGCATAATTCTATGCATGCATATGTATATTCATATCCATAGTTATATAAAATATATTTGCAGAGGTTTTTGGGGGTGGGGGAGGGAGGTTGTTTTTGTTTTGTATCTTCACCTCCATTTTCCATTAATTTCACACAATGTTTTGATTAACTGAAAGCACTAGTTTAGCCATCCTATTAAACTGGATGATAAATTAGAAAATATTATTGATGACAAATGGAAAATACTGGTTTCATATGTTACATATCAGGTGTAAAATAAAAACAATGTATTTTACAAAGAGGATATTAAAGTGAAAAATTAGGAAATTCTTATCTGCAATAGCTGGTAAAAATGACTCTATTCTGAATTTCACAATCGTGTTTTACCTGGTACCATAATCAACAAACAAGTCATAAAATGTACTGTGGCTTGCTATTATTTTTTTCCACTGATACCATAAAGCTCTTTACAAAAAAGTCCGGAAAGCGCCCACAACATACCTGATCACTTATTTGACATGCAACAAGGTTATGCTGATTGTAGCATCCAGCAAATTTGATATACTTGAGCCAGTTCCCTACATCTGGTTGACTGGCATCTATGCAGAACTTCACATTGCAAAACTCATCCAAGATCTAGAAGGAAGAATATGAAAGGGTAAATCTTTCTATTGGTGTCAGGCCACACTAATTAAAAGATAAATCATGGGTCTTCAAATAAACAAATGGATAATCACTTAAGCATGTTTTATTCAAAAATATGTTTCTCCAGTGAGACTTTTAAAATAATTGTTGGAACATATGCATATTAAGAAAGGGATAATAAATTTGTTGTAAACATGTCCTGAAAAATGCTTACCCGTAATCAATGTGATGGCTAATCATTGCTAATGGAAAATATATTCATTTAGCAAACATCTGATTTTCTCATTTTATATGAGTGAATATTTATCGTTTAAAATTCTATTTTGACATAATTTTGTCTGTGATTACACACAAGAATGATTAAGAATAGTGTCTGTGGTAGTCCTCTTGGGGGTTGTGTGTGTTTTGTTTTTTCTTTGTTTCCAATTGAATTTATTTTTAGGTCCCATTTAGCATTTTCATGTTTGTTATAAATTCCATCCACTAAATGATGTTTAGATTCAGAGTTATTAATCTTGTTTTAATATTATGCTTCCCAAACCCCTCCCCCCTTTAGCACTTAAATCATACCCCTTAATCGAAGCAATTTACAGGACTTGGTTAATAACAGAACCCTCTATGCCAGACTAAAGAAAATAAATGAAAAACAATGTAAACACTCATGCAAAACATGGCACAATATTCCACACATACCAATACATAGTTCCAATTATGCAGAAAATAAACAAATCTAATGAGATTGATTGTGGACAAGTTAAAAAGGATGTTCTATTCTAATATTATGACAAATTGCTAATCATTATATATGACTGCATATCACCATTTATCTGCAGGTTTCATGACTGGCCTATACGAAGCTTTCAGCAATAGCCCAACATATACATAGAGTTAATATTACATTTGGAAAGTTCTCCTGTTTGGCATATTCTATACTGAAAGTATATTAACCTATTTGTTAGAAATGTGTGTGTGTGAGAGAGAGAGAGATTGTTTCTGCACTTAAAGAATTTGTATTCAAGTCAAGACCCAGAGCACTTTTGGCCTTCAAGTTGAATGGAAAGGAATTCTGGTATTGTATATCATTTAGTTAATGAAAACCTAAGGAAGTTTTCTATCAAACACTAACAATATAGTCTAGCTCTACCCCACAACAGCTCAGATTCATTAATTAAATGAACCCAGCTGGAAAGCTGCTTTATCTATGCCCTTATGAAGGTGAAAACTGAAGTTGAGGGTACATTTTCCTAGCCCTAGAGCAGTTTAACATAGAGTTCAGGTAATCCTCCAAAAGTAGATTCAGATCATTAACTCACCACAAACTTCAAGGGGACAAACTAGAGGACACAAGGCAAGACACACTATGAACAAGCCTTTTGACTAGGAGGCAATTAAACAGCAACCAATGTGCTAGCAAAAAGCACGCTCTAAAAGGACACTTTCTGGTAACGACTGTGCTGCAGAAAAAGTTGCCTTCTTTCCTCCAAGCCAATTTCTCAGGCTAAAATAGTCACAGGAGTTTTTGTAAGTTCTTCGGTCTTGTCAGGACGCTTCATTTTAAAGATTATTTCATTGTAACAAACTTGACCCTAAATCACTAGGTGTAAATATTCAAGTGAATTGCCCCAGACTTAAACACCACACAGCTGACCCCCGCCACTGGCTTCGATTTTGTCACACAGGAAGAAATCATCTCATTTCAGTTGCACGATATTGACGAAGTTCATTTCGAATTCCGCTTCCTTGTAGTTTGTTTAAAACTAAATCTGCCACTGGGGTTTAGGATGGTGTTTCAATAGGGGCTCTGATCCTGCCTTACTTGTGCATCCCACGCTTCCCCTGAGTCCAAATAAAAGCTTGGGGTACGTGGGGAAAGCAGGATCAGGCCCTGTTCATGGTAAAAGAGGAAACGATTGACTAGACATCCCCCAAACTAACAGAACAATATTCCCTCCCCTCTTCTATACGGTCTCATAGAGCGATCTAAACAATTATATTTTAATTTCAAAACCAAGAAATAATCCGAACCAACTACATTTACAAGTCCAGAAAAAAGGCAAGTATTTTAGCTGCATTCTAATGTCTACGTTTAATTTGTTTTAATGTTAACATCGTTTCAGCTGTTCCCGTCAACGGAGCACTAGACAAGCAGCAAGACAGCAGATCGTGCGTATGGTCAGTTCCGATGTTATGCCCTTTTTGAAGAGCGGAGAGCATTTCCACTGGAAACTTAAATCTCTTCGTCTCGTTGCAACAATGCTTTAACTTTTCTTTCATTCCCAAACGACTGTGACTGCTTAACTCGTTTTTAGAGGAACGTCTCCAGGAGGTAACGAAGGTTTTATTCAGTTGGGGGGGGGGGTTTCTCTGACAGGACCAGAGACTTTTAAATAAAAACAAAATTGCAGGAGTGACTTCCCACCCCCTGCCACCCCCTTTGCTGCTTACACAGAAGTTCTGCCTTTTCAGAAAGCGACCATTGCCCCGAGGAGCCTTTATTTGATTTTCTTTCTTTCTTTCTACACGCCTTGCCCTTTCCAACCCGCTTGGTTTTCCTTGGATTTGATGTTAGGGTTATTGCAAGTGTATCTGGGAGGGGAGCGTGGGTAACCATTCGGCAGAGCCACGCAGTTTAGGGCTCTAGACTAGACCCTTGTGAAGGAGGAACTTTGCCGAAGGCAGATACAGAAGCTGCTTTGTCAGGAATCTAGCTAGGCTCGCCAAACCCTTCTCTTTCTGGATCCCTGGGACAGAGGGAGACAGCCAGCCAGACACCCCCACCCCTTCCACACACACACACACATCACCCCCTCGCCCCAGAGAGACACCAGCAAGCTGCAGGGGGAGAGCGAGCCGTAGCCGCCCTGAGAGCAACAAGGAAATCACAAGTCTGAGCAGGGCAGGGAAGGCACCCGGGGGCCAGGGAGCAAGTTCCTGACCCAAGACAGAGCGGACACGAAGAGAAAGTGTCAGGGGGGACGGCGAGTTTGTTATGTCTAGGATCAACTCTCCTCACCCGCTCCTCTTACCTTCTCTCTCCCACGGCACTGATTCCTAAAGCCTGAGCGCTTCCGTGCACAGGGAGGGGGAGGGGGGAAGGTCCTTCAAGCGGCTGGAAGTAAAACAAAACAAAAAACACTCGCCGTCGGTCTGCAAAGCGGGTGGGTAGCTGGTGTCCTGGTGCCGGCTCGGGTCGCTGCTTGGAAGCTCCACTCTCTTCCACCATTTGTTGGAAAGTTTCTCTCTCCTCGCCTGGAGTTCTCAGGGGTTGGTTTGCTGTTGCTGGATTATTATTTTTTAGGGGGGGGGGATGTGTAGGGGGGGAGTTTGCTTTAATGATGATTATTGATCATTGTTATTGTTGTTCTTATTTTTTTGCAAATTCCTCCCGGCTCCCCATCCCCTTCCCCGATCTGCCCCTCCTGCTCTGATCGGCTGCTCGGGTTGTGTGTGTGTGTGTAAAGAAAGTTATCAAGAAAAAAAATCCCATTTAAAAAAAAACTTCTTTCACTTCTCTGCTGGTGATCACAGGGAAAAAGTGCAAGTGTGTGCTGGCTAGGGAGGAGGTGGGAGGCTGTCCCCCCCTCCCTACACACACACACACACTCTCCTCTTCAGAGCCTGTCCTGTGAGAGCTTCTTCCTCAGCCGGAGCGTCTTCCTCATCCCTCCCCTCCCTTTCTAGTTTTTTTGCAACCCCACACACTCAACTGCCAGGGGTTTCCATTTCATGAACTGTCTCTTTAAAGAAGATCTGACCGGCCATCCATAAAGAGGCGAGAGAGCGCGAGAGGGAACTATCTCCCCCTTGCAACAAAGTCGTCGGAAGCCAGACAGAGGCTCCTCTTTCAGTAAATTTTTAAAGTGACAGCAGCCTCCTCTGGCGAGAGAGGTCACAAAAAGGTCGCCAAGACAGAAGTCCTATAGGGGCAGACTGATTACGGATGCACCATCCCCTTTAAACATGTCGATTCCATCCATGTAATCAGCAGCCAATAGGGAGAACTTGGGTGGGAGGATTTTTCTTTCGCAGGAAAACCTCGCCTTGTTTCAATGTGTTCCGAAAGTGCAAGTGTCTCTGTGTGAATGTGTTTATTTAAGAAGCGTTTAACAAAATCAGCAGCCTTATTCTTCTTTTCTTTTCTTTAACGTATAAAAAGCAGCACGAACTGGAATGCAGTTTAGAACGTTAATTGCCACTTTTTTTTTAAAAAAAAAAAAGCTAATTGGCTACATATATTGCATCTGCGATATGCACATTGTCCATCTATGGGGCATTTAGATATTGTGATCGCTCTAAATTCTACTCTTCCTGGCAGGAATTTTTGTATTTTTCCCCTTTCCTCTCCCGTTCACTGCACACACAGAGACCGAGACAGACAGACAGACACAAGCGGCGCGTAATTAATCAATAAATGATCTGTTTACAAAAGTTGTTAAAATGTTACTTCTTAACATTAAAAAGCAACATGACTCCATCTCTCACCGAATTTGGTCTGAGAAAAAGATTAGGGTTATAAATCTGCGATGAGCTAGTTCTTTTTTTGATGTCTATTTTACATCTATCGAAAAGGGCACGGACTTCTTCAAAAATGAAAAGCAGCTTTTTGAATATTATTTTGCACTTCACAATAAATATCCTACACCTCCTGTTTTGTGCAAACGGAACAATTTGGAATCGTTTCCTTAAGGATCTTGATTGATTGATTTATCTAGTAACAAATCACTTTAGGATTTTAGGAGGGAGGTTAGATATTTGGACTGGGATGGTAGAGGGGAAGGAATCGATATCGAATTAATAACCCGAGAGATGATTTCTCTTTGAGTTTACATAAAAGCTACAACGTCTGGAAATTGTAGTGGCTTCTAATTTTTTTTTAAAAGTAACCATAAATATAATAATAATGTAATGCAGCAAACTGGCCCACTCTAGCCAACAAAGTTGGGCACTGTCTCGCGAGGTTAACTATAACATGTTTTTTAAGAGGGAGGGGAGAGAATTGAAAAAGGGGGCTGGACTTTATCGTTTATTACACCATCAGAAGTGCCACCCACTTTTTTTTAAAGTGCAAATATATTTCTCAGACTAAAAATCGATTTTTTTTTTTTACAATGGAGGGGAGGGAAGAAGGCGAGGGCGAGAATCCAAGTGACAAGAGATGATGATTAATTCCTCTCAGCGGCCTGTTATCTGTGACATTGAACTGTTATTTCAGATAATGGCTATTGTTCAAGACGAGAGGAGAGAGAAAACAAATCGCACACAGCAATGTTAGGTAGGCCAGGGGAAAACAACCTTTGTAAATAACCCCAAAAACCTGGCCAGAGATTCCCAGAGTCCGGGGCTTGAGAACCTCACTCAGTTCCCGGTTTGCTGGCCCATTGATTTCCTGCCCTCCCTCAACTTGTCCATTGTTGGAGCCTTCTTTTTCTTTTTTTAATTTAGCCATAAATTGGACCAGCTCGAGCTATGAGCTGTTCTATTTTCTTCCTGTCAGGATGAGGGATTTGTTTTATGATGCATTGTGTATTAAATACAAGTAATCTGGGAAACTGATTGCTCGAGCCCATAGGCCTGATCAGAGGTTCTGATACCAAGCGGTAGCCCCCTCCCTTTAACAAAGCCTCTCTGAAAAGGAGGAAATGTTGGTGGATAAACAAAAGGTCTTTTGGTATCAGTAGCAGGTCCTGGCTAAATTAGGATTTCATGGAAAGGGCTTATATATATATCTATACACACACACACCCCATGGCATGTATATATGGTATTGAGGAGGGTGGGTGATTCGAGTCAGAAGCTTGCAGCCAGTGCCAGTAGATGGCGTAGCCAGCTGAATTACTGCTCAGTGCACAGATTTAAGAACTCAGCGGCAGACACTGTCTCTCGGGTACTTTCCTGTCAGGAGCGGTGGCTGCTGCTAGAAGGTGTGAGCTGAGTGCTGCTCCCAGCATCAGCTTTACAAGGGGCAGCATCACTGCAGTAAATACAGAGGGCAGAGCCTGTGCTGTTGCATCCATTCTCCTGTTAATACTCCGTGGTCTTATTCCCCGGGTTTTTAGCTCCTGGTCCTAAACCCCTGCTATTTGTTAATTATTACTATTATTTGATGATGATGAAGGACCAGGCTATTAGTCAACTGTTGGGGGGACTCTACTTCGGAAAGTCAGTCTGGGTTCTCAAATCATATTCGGTGTGAAGCACTAATAATGTGTAATGAGAGTTCCTCACCTGAATGAAGATAGTGCCCTGTATGTGCAGAGCGGATCACCTCAGAATAACGCCAGGAGAACCGGTCAGTACACCAGGGGTTATCTACCCACCACAACTGCTGTGGATTCTGTAGGTGGCCAAACTTAAATCACTTTCGATCAGAAGATTTCTGCAATAGATACACACCTCACAAAACCGCACTCCCTAGTAGCTTCTTCTCCCCCTGGTATTTTTCTGCAGAAATCTATCTGCAGTAGTCCCCCTGCAAGCTGCTCTCTGCTAGCAATACTGGGGAACATGCCTGTTTGTTTTAGCTCCACACTTGAAATGGGCTATTAAAAATAATGGCTTTACTATAATCTTAAAACCTGGCTTCATTTCGTATGTATTAGGGCAGATCTAAGCATTAATATTCCGGTCTCCCCGGGCACGGGAGAACAATGTCTACAAAAATATTATGTACATTTTTTTCGACGTGGGGGTGAAGAGGAGAAAGAGGGTTTCACATACAGATTTTGCCCCGGCATAGGAGGGGCTTTTTTCATTTTCTTGGTAAGAGGTTTAAAGAGGCGGTGGAGAAAGCAGCCTTGTGGTGACCGCAGAAGTGGTGGCTGAGAAATGTCTGATACTCGTAAAGATCTCCCGCTAGCTGATCACATAAGATGTTACTGTGTTTTCTTCCTGTTTTGAAAGGGGGCCAAATGCGTCTCTGGCCCTTTCTCGCTTCCTCTTCCAATTTAGAGAGTTTGTGCGTTCTTCAAAAGGCTCAAGGATTGCCACTGGATCTGCCTCCCTTTCGCAATTGTTTCTTTCAAATAAGTGCCCATATTGGAGGAGGCAGTACGGAGTTAGTACTCTAGTCTCCTAGCTATTCCCACCAGGCTGTAAACTGATGCCTCTTTTAAGCCTTTAACTTCATGGTCGCCCCAGAAGTAAAAGTTCTCTTAATGGAGCCCCTATGGGCACGGAGCATTCCAACACATCATTAAAGCAAAGAAAAGCGGCCCTGCCAAAACCAGATGAAATAACTGCACTGTCCACTTTTAATAGGCTTCCTGCGGACAAACACTCTGCAGAGGACAATGCTGGAAAAAATAAATCAGACAAGTGGCTGGCAGTTTTTTAAATACCATAAACGTTCAATAACATGTTCATCTTAATCTGAAGATTATCTGTTAATGTATAGAGCAAGTCACTCCTTAACCACAGTTGTTAAGTGGGGCTTAATGTTCTATTTCTCAAGGTGACTAGACACATCATTGAGCATCCTGTCTACTAACCCTGCGGTAGCTTTTAAAATACTGGAACAAGAGTATTAAAATAAATTAAAAAAACCAAAAACCCTCCAACCTACCCTAATGCTCTGTGATGCAGGGCAACAAGCCACAAAAATAGTGAAATAAACTAGAAACATTGACACAATTCAGCGGCATGCTAATTCCCTTTGCCTTATGTTATAGATATTGACAGATGCTTTAAAAAAAAATCAATGCTCTTAGTATATACTAAGAGCCAGATCTTTACCAGATCTTTCTCGAGTCAAATCAAACACATCCCGGGGTAGATAACGCAAATTGTTCTACAGCACCGGGTTAAACAGACTGTTCCTAGTCCATTTCAGCTCTTCCCAGTCTCTCCCATTCTGTTGCTGCCCTCCCACTTCTCTGGGTTCTGTTCCCCCCTCCCCCTGTTTTAAAAAGAGAGGGAGGAGGGGGAGGAAATTAAAGGTAAAAAAAATGTAAATAAATTTTTTCCCTTGGTCTGGAAATGGGCCCGTCTGAAAGCATGTTAATCTCCACCTCAGTAATTTGGTTCTTCTGGAGAAGACAGAAGTCCTGCTGCTGTGCCCTGCACTTCATAAATCACGTCTTTATGTGGACAAGGTCAGGGCACCTAACAGCTCAGACATGGGCCTTTGCAGTGGCTCGGAGGGCTCCGGCATGTTTATTCTCTCGCACAGATCTCCGAGGAGTAGTCCAGCACGCTTCTAATTACTTTTGATTATTTTCATTTGCTGGGGTCAGTCTGGCTTCGCCAGGACTGCTGGAGGGTTGATTTCCTACACATCCCCCTTGTCTTTGCGGGACGGCGGTGTGGGCTTTCGGAATTAGCACCCCATTATTGTCCGGGAATCCCATGTGCTAGAGACCATCAGAGCGGAGGGTTTCCCCCGGCTGACCATTTCCCGACTGCTGCCCTTCTTAATTAAACTATAAAACTGTAATCACCGTTTGGCCGCAGCTTTGGGCTCCGATCCTTTTCAGGCAGACCGTTTGACATGGGCTTTTGCAGGAGCCTTCGCTGCAAACAGTGACTGCATTTTGTCTCCTCTCTTGATTGGAATATATTTAGTGAATTTTAAAATTTGTTACGAAATGGGGCAGTCCTATTTCTGGGCTGAGAGACTCTAATAGTGCGCGGATGCTGCTCTGCCCAATCCCACGATCCGCCGCTCCCAGCATTATCCGCGGAGTTATGCTACAAACTCACGCCTTAATGTTTTCCCCCCTTTAGACAGATGCTCAGCACAATTCCGAGTCCTAACTTCGAACTACGGCAGATACATACAGTCCCCAATGTTATTTCTCAGAACCACGAATGCTCAGCTGTTAAATTTACTGAGAACAAAAATGAAAGGGAGGAAATCAATTAGTTAAAAAAAAATCCATAGGGCGATCAGAAAGTCTGAAAATACGCACTTCCTTACCTCAAAATTACATTTTATGTAAAAAATAAGGGTGGGTCTTCTAATAAATCAATGCAAATTCCCCACAAAAATGTGTGTAATGTGTACACAGCAGATTGAAAAGTATAGCTGGTAATTTGGTAAAACAGATCAAAGGCATTACATTATAAATGAGGTTAAGACTACTTTTGTAACTATGGAATTTTAGACACACAAACATATATACACATATATATCTATATCTACATATATAGAGAGAATGTGCTTATTTATGTTCATCTATCCTATTTATATAATACCATTCATGATAGTGTGTGTGTTTATGCTAAACATATGTGTGTATATGTCTATATATACCCACAAATACACACTATGTGTATGGATTGATTATACACACCCACACACACATAAATAGATAGATATACAAATACTACCACATATATATCCACACCAAGAACATGTAATTGGAAGTTATTTCAGAACATAAATTCTGTAACATTACCAACAGTGATGGTATAAACAACTGAATATCTGCATTTTTGACATCACTATCTTGTTCACAATAGTGAACCAATTTATTTTTTAGTATCACTGACAGTTTAACAACTAACTGATTGCACAGCAGAACTGTTCTACTTTTTCTCTCCCTCTAAAATTCACTCTTCAAAATAGCAAACTACTTCACTCCCAAATTTAAGCTTGACCCTCTCATTCTTGACCCTCTTTTTTCTTTTTATTTATTTTCTTTTAAAAAAACAACAACTAAAAACAACCCCAGTCTTTGCAGACCTCTCCTGTTTTGGACATCAGTCATAATCATTGGCATCATTTAAAACTTCACCCACAACTTTTAGTGCTCCTCCAATCAAATTTTCTCCTGTATGTGTTTCCAAGGTAACCAACAAGACAGACATCCACAGAGGTGGGCTATATAGAGAGCAAAAGTAAACTGAGCACAAACTGAAGTATTTCTGTGTTTCAGTGCTTTACTATTAAACCACAACACAAATAATATCCCTTCCATCTTTCTGCATATTGAAATTGATTCTGGTCTCACTTACACCAGTGCAACAGAATCAGACCCACTGGCTTTATCTGTAATTATGTAAACAAACATATAATATGCAGAAGATATGTGTACACCTAGCACTATTGCTGGGTCAGGGGGCATAGGTGTAGAAATCTATAGATCCCTCAGCTTCACCTTGCCACACTATTTAGTGTCTCCTGTCAAAGAACTAGCAGAACAGCTTCTCCATTGGTTTTGTGGGCAATCACAATTAACTGATGGAAGCAAGTTTTCTGATGATTGATGGGAGTGAGTTTTTTGGCGGGCTCAGTGCCAGAATTAGGCCCAGAAACTTTTGGATCTTGGGCTGAAAGTGGACCAAGAGTGGATCAGAATGCATGAAGGTACTGGTGTAAGAGCATTATTGTTTATCAGACATATGTTTTTCATTCCAAGGAACAATGCTGGTGGCATTTTTGCCATTTTCACCAAGAGGGAAGGAACAAGAATAAGTGCAGTTCTTTCGATACACCCTCAGCACAAAATGGAAATACCCCCAGCTTGATTGTTCTTCCAGACAGGGCCGGCTCTAGGCACCAGCACTCTAAGCATGTGCTTGGGGCAGCACTTTCCAAGGGGCAGCAGTCCACACACACACCCTTTTTTTTTTTTTTTGCTTGGGGTGGGAAAAAGCTGGGAGCCGGCCCTGGCCAGAGCCCTGCTGCTGGAGAGCCAGAGCATCGTCCCCTGGAGCCGAGCCCGGGCTGCGGCGGCGAGAGGGGCTCTTGGAGTGTGTGAGGAGCCAGGGAGGGAGGGAAGCGGGGCCCGGGATGCAGGGAGGGAGGAGGGGTCCTGCTGCCGCCACCGCTGCTGCCACCGCTGCTGCTCTGAATCTCCCCAGGGCAGCGCGGTGTTTCCCCACCAAAGTGGGCTGTGCAGGGCGCCGCTGGGCTGGAGAGGGGACGCGGATCCCAGCTCGCACGTTGATGGGGTGAGTGGCTGGGCAGCCCGAGTTGCCAGGGAGCTGGCCCCGGACCCAGCCCGCCACGCACCTCCCCCGCCTCATCCCTGCGCTGCTTGCCCCGGGCCCCCACAGCACCGGGGGGTGGGAGAGGCAGAACCCAGCTCCGAGCGAGGCAGCCGGGGATACTGCCCCGCCGGGGGACCCCCGCGGCTTGGGCACCTGGGGGTCAGTGTCTGTCCTCTCGGCTCTGCCTGCACGGGCTGGGGAAGCAGCTGTCAGCCCCTGCCCCTCTCAGCCCTTGCACCTCCCATCCCACTCGCAGCCTCTTCACTTGTACCTCCCCCCATCGCTCCTTTGCCGCACCCCTTCCCCTTGTACTCTCCCTTCACCTGCACCTCTCCCCTTGTACCTTCTCCTCCAGCATCTCCCCCTTCCCCTGCACTTCTTCTCCCGCAACCCTCCTGATACCCCCTCTCCTCCTCCATCCTCCTCCATGAGTACATCACACCCCGCTTCTCTGCCAGTGTAGAGCCCCCAAGCACCCTCACACCCGCTCCTCTGCCTGAACCCTCTTTACTAGATCCCCATCCCTTTCCGGGTACAAGGTTTGAGGGTTAGTCCCTATGCCTTCCATGTGCATTTGGAGCACTAAAGATGGGGTTGCGGGGGACGGCAGGTGGGCGAGTTTTATACTAAAGTGAAAAAAAATAGGAGGAATGGTTTGAGCCCCACTGCAAGTGTAAACGGGGATTGCTGTGGTGAACAAGGAGGTCACGTTTGCGGGGGGAGCCCCGGGCTGGGGTGGCAGGGGGTGCGGGTCGGGGAGGGCACTGGTGGGGGGGCGTGGGAGAGCCCAGGGCTGGGGTAGGGGGCAGCCAAAATTTTTTTTGCTTGGGGCGGCAAAAAACCTAGAACCGGCCCTGCCCCCAGAGGAGTGTGTGGATCTGTCCTGCCCACGTGAAAGGGAGGGAGGACAATCACCCATATAGCACCATGCATCCTTCCTCCCAGATTGTGTTATGGGACTGCTTATAGGGTCCAGGATCCATACATGGTGAGACAGGCTGGGAGTGGGGCTGAGGGTATTCCAACCCTACAGGGAATGCTACCTGAGTGTAGCATGAATGAGCTCCTCCTCACCATAAGGGAATACTGGGCAGTTACCAGCTGGGGTAACTGCCAGGTCAACAAAAGGTATGCTGAAAGGGAACAAGAGGAGAGCAGATTAGGGCCAGGAAGCAGGGGATGCACAGGGCCTCTGTGCAGGTAGCAATGGTCTCTGGCAGATAACTAGAGAATAGCAGTGTGGGAAGGGTAATAGGTCCTGTGGGATTTAGGGTATAATGTCTTGCTTATTCCACAGGTGGGTAGGATCACTTCCTTACAGAAAAATTCAAAGGAAACTGTGAGCAAAACCTCGTGGAATTTCCCGCCCCCAAATCTTCTCACAGGTTTTCCTGCAGGAGATGGTGATCTGGGCCCATGTAATTATGATGATACTATTATTATTATTCATTATTTTTATTACAGTAGAACATAGAAGGCTCTAACCCAGATTGGGGCCTGTAGCAGGGTGGTTACCCTGCTCCTGCCTGAGAGGTTTAAAACAGCCCTGGCAGAGGGCTGAGGCAAAGGGAAAAGCTACACAGCTGGGCCACGCCCCAATCAGGCCCCAGCTGGCCTGTATAAGAAGGCTGGGAGCCAGGTGCTCAACAGTTTCTCTCTCTATGTCTTCAGAGAGAGAAGGGCCTGGCTGCTGGGAGCTAGAGACAGGGTACCTGAGTGGAGCAGGGCTGGGGATAGGCTGAGGAGCTGGGGAGCTCCAGCCTGTGGCTAGTAGGAGGCCAGGAGTTACTGGGGGGTTGCAGAGGGCAGCCCATGGGTAGGCCAAGGCAGCAGGTCCAAACCCAACCTTGCCTGTGATGAGTGGTCTATACTGAAGTCTGCCCCAGGGAGTGGGGGCTAGTTGGTGACTGGCAGTGGCCTTATTCTGAGGCAAGGTAGGGATAGTGGGTGGGGGTTCCCCAGGGAGGGGAGACCCTAGTACTGAGGGGTGTACTGCCAGGGGGCAGCACCCCAGATACAAGGGCACCAGGGTCCGGGAGGGACATGGCGGCCAGAGGGCAGGCGGATCACTGGCCTGCAGGGGGTGCTCCAGGATGCTGGAAGAGCTAATTCCTGAGATGACCAGCAGGAGGCACCGCAGGGGTGAGTCCGCTCCTCTACAGGGCCTCAGTATACTATGTATTGTAGACACTCAAAACAAGAGACAATCCCCACCCTGAAGAGTTTACAGTCTAAGGGCATGCAGACTAAGATGAAAGGTGATTTAAAAATCAGTGTTAGCTAACCAATTCATTTTAATACATGGTGGAGACAGAGCAAGCTGTATTTTAACATGTTGACTGACTGATTTGAATGCTAGGCTCCTACCCACCCAGAAGTTATATTTTTTGCCAGCATGTTTATATTCATCTTTCTTATTCCCACATTTTGAAAGAAAGCTGAGAATTCTGGAGAACCTAGGAAACTCCAATCTTCACTGTCTAATTCCACAACCCTTTCCATGGGTTCTGAAGCCTGCAGGGGCTATTACAACCCCCCAACCACCCATGGAATGAAAAGCTTGAGCTTCATCCTCAATGGGGAAGGTCCTTTATCTACCAAAAATACTTTCTAGTTTGTTAGCATTAGCTAAAGCCCCTGGCTAGAAACCTAGTACTGCACAAATCTGTGGCACTACTATATCTATTTACAGTCCGATGTGAGACTAACTCACAAATAGCAATGGAAACTTTGCTATTGTGCTCATATAACTTCCTTCCTCCTCACCTATGGGAGAAGTGGGTGTTTAATACCCACCCCCCAACCCATTGATCACATATTGGGAATGAGGGACTGTAGAATGGCCAGGGTCTTCCACCTGTTCCCATAGCTCCTTACCTGCTTTGGACAACATGGTTCTTGCAGAAGCTATTCTGATAGAGGCTCTCCTGACTCAGAGCTGCCCTAGAAACCCCACTGGAAAGCATTTCTCAGCTTGGAAACTGAAAGCCTAGTGAATGGACTCTGTAGACTTCCCCATAGACATGTGTATAATGATCCAGCAGGGACTTACTAACCCCCACTTCCCAACTACCCTCTTTTAATTTTTAATTACAAATCTTTTAATTTTGATCAGTTTTGATTAAAGTCTGCAAATGTTTTAAGACCTATTTTGGAAGCTCTCTATTCTCAGAACCCCCAATGACTTCAATGGGAGTTCAGTATGCAAAAAGCTTTCAGGATCAACCCTAAAGCTCAGTAGTGGGGATATTATGTGATCTGACAGGGGCTATTTTATGACTGAACAGCATTTACAACATTCCAAACCAAACTCAATTTGCAAAGCAAAACATCCCTTTAAAACAAATGGAGATCAACTGGGAAAGGGAAAACAACCTTGCTAGACTATTAGGCTGAAATGGATTAGAAGGGTTAATAAGCAGAACCTACCCTACAAAAATTAAAATGATGTATAACAAGAAATCCTATTTCAATCAATTTTAGGAATGACTGGCTCTTGCCAAAGCATTCCTGTTAAAGCTGAGTTTTTAACTAAGCTTACAATAATAGACATAAACACCTGTGGACTTTATAAGGCTAAGAAGTAATTTATCACCCAATAAAAAGTCAAACACTCATTTTAAAATTTTCAGGTTTGTATTTACCGTTTCAAACGTTCAATGTTTGGATGGTTCTAATTTGGAGTTTAAAAAAAATGCTAGATACACATTATTACAGAAAAAATACACACAGTAGCAACGTATCCAACTGTAGCAATAGATTGCAATGCCAAAAAAACTGACTAAAAGGAGGCTTAGTTACAATTTTATTTCACCTATATATTGATTCATTATAATAATCTATCAGAGATGTCTAAAAGGTGAACTAAATGGACATTAAGTCAGACGGCATATGAAATTACTGGATTTCGATTTTCGAATAAGCTACAAAACTTGATGAACTAATGTTGTTCCAGATGAATTAACTCATCATCTCTGGGAACATATACAAACTATACAATCTTTTCCTGAAAGCGCTCTAATAGCTATGATTAATCCTCGTTCTATTGAAAGGCACTTGCCTACAATTGAAGAGGAACCTCGCTAAAGGCAGGTTCACATTTGACACTGCCTCCAGAATTACTGCCATGGTGCCAAGCTCTGACAGTAGTGCTAAATCTTATTTACATTTGGTTATGAAATGTGGAATTATTTGTTACGGGCTTGTTATGAAACTATAAAGAGGTTAAAATCCTATCGACAATTCAAGTCATGCTTAGTAGACAAGTATAGGTTTGGAGTTTTAGGATGCTAATTTATTTAGCCAATGAGAGAACATATAGGGCTGAACCTTGCACTCTACTCAAGCAAACTCACATTGACTGAGTAAGTAATGAAACATTTGAACAACAGGTAGCATATTATGGATCAGCTTTTCAAATTTAAGCATGGAAAACTATTTGCATATGCCTAACTTCTGTATGGAAATCAGCTACTTGACTGAACATGACCAGTTAGGTGCCTAACTAGCCATGTGCATGCACAAACTTCTGATTTGTGTGTCCATATTGAGTGCTTCCCTGCATATGTTAGTTGCTCGTGAATAACTGTGCATGATTAATTTTGAAATTCTTGCCCTATGAGACCTACATGAAGTGCCCAAGAGAAAAGCATTGCAGACAGAGAGGATGCAACAGAAGATAGGCCACATCTAATCACAAAGGGTAAAATTCTGGCCCCACTAAAGTCAATGGGAATTTTTCCCTGGCCTTCAAAGGAGGCAGGATTTCACCCAGTCTTGCAAAATTGTTGTGAATGTTTATCACAAATACCTCTCTTTTATTATGAGAAGAAATGATTAAAAAACAAAGATCTTTACTCACCCATAAAAACAGTGGGTGAGTGAGCAAGTAGAATATTTTTGACCGTAATTGTCAAAATAAATTCACACACAAAAAGGACATGTTGATTGTAATGGGTTAACAACAAAAATAGCCAAGGACATCAGCATGTCCTTACCGTAAATAAGCTGAACATTTTCCAACTTGGAAAAAAAAATACTGTATTACCTATAAACTTGGAAATGAAGGGTTCCCCCCCCTCCCCAAGACTTAGATCCCTGAAGGCACTTGTGTTCTGGCATGCATCCCTTATTTCCTGAAGACATTTCCAACCTGGTAATTTAGCACCCTACTGATCAAAAAAAGAATTTAGGCTTGTGAGCATGTGAAGAGGGTGAGAGGAAGTGGCAGAATAGTAGGCACATGTCAATGTATACAATGAGTTGAACAGATGCAAAATGACTTGCAGAATTTAAGTGAGTATAGCAACCATTACATATTCACTTTCACGTATAATTTAGCTAAGTTTAAGATATTAGGCTAAATTCACTACTGGCATAAACAGTCATATTACTATTAGTGTTATATATATTATGGCAGCACCTAGATGCTCCAACCACAATTGGGACTCTGCTGTGTATAAGTGCCAGTCTCTTCCCTAAACAGCTTACAAGCTAAACAGACAAGACAAAGAAAATATTATTATACCCATTTTGCAGATGGGGGAAAGAGACTGAAAGAGATTAAGTAACTTGATCAAGCTCATGCAAGAAGTCTGTAACAGAACTGGGAATTGAACCTAGTGGAATGCTCTTTATAACTTGGGGAAAGTAATCATTGTGAGGAGGGAGAGGAAGTTAGAAAAGGGTTTTCTCCTAGGACGATAATATATAGAAACTGCTTTCTGTCACCTACCTAACATCCACTGCTTCTTACTGCAGTAATAGAGAGAGTCTACCTGATCTCTGCCAGTTAGAATAATTATGCTTGTTTTGACATGGCTGATCTGAAAGATGAATTATCCTTTACCACCATTTTAGCTTAGGGAAATATTTCAGCTTAGGAAATGAAACGTAGATGCTTCAGAACAGACCTTTTAAACATAAGCATATTGCCCTGATTGGTACAGCAAATGAAACTCCTCCTACAGAAACACTCTGGGGGAGGATATGTAAAACTCTGAGTTCCACATTTGCAACAGAAATGTGAAACAGAGTTCATTATGTCAAGGTTTGTTGCTAGGAGTCAGCTCGCAATAATGCAAGTGTGAAACATAAGATTGATCACAATTCCCATAAGGGCGGGATACTGAAAATAGAACACTGACCTTTCTAACCCTATATGAATGACCAGAAACCTGGCAAGGCATAGAGCAGTGCCCCTTTATTATGCCCAGGCAGTTGTGTAACCTTCTGAATGTATCTGGGCAAAATGAGATGAATATATTATATATCCTAACAAGAACAGATATCTTTGAGCTACTAATAATTCCGGAGACTGTATGATCCATGTATATTGATTTAAGATTCAATGTTGTTAATATTGTGTATGTATTTCAGGATGTGCTCTCCCTTCTTAATGCCTGCCTCCCTTCTCGGATTTACACCCGCATGAAATTTGTGCTTTGTGATCACTTTGGGTCATATCCTCAGCTGGTGTAAACTGAAGTCATTGCCACTGAAGTCAATGGCGCTACACCAACTGAGATGGTAGCCTTTTATGTTGATTTTTCCTATATTTATGAATAACAAGAAAACTGTCAGCAAATGTGATAAGGCAGTCACAAGAAAGAATAAAATAAAAGCTGTCACTAGCTTTAAAGCTGGAAATATTGCATTAGATCAAATGCATAGCATAGAGTAACTGCAAACTTGGGCAAGGTCCGGACTGGGCCAAATAGAAGTTTCTCTTGACAACTATGAAAAAGTTTTAGTAGATGCCAGGTATTTTTCACACTTTCCCAAGTAATGCTTGTGAACCAAAGATAGAAAAATTGTCCAACTGGCACCATGTGATAGAAGCTTTAAACAGCCATCAGCATAAGAGAAATGATTTGCCTATCAACTGTACTGGTACAGTCTATAAGAACTGTCCATCTTCTTTCCATTGTCTGTAATATATTCAACAGTTCTATATAACATGGATTTCCCTTCTCCTCTCTCAAATTATTGACATTTTATCTATTATCCTCTTCAGACTTTGAGCTATTTTCTCTTGAATTCACAAATGTCAATTTAAAATCTCCTCAGATCTGGAGTGTTTTCCTATTCATTTTTCCTGAAGCAAATTGTCCTTGTTTAGTTGGGAAATTGTTTCCCTGAGTCATTCCCCAAATGGGAAAGAGATTAGTGGATACAGTTTGGGAGAGTACTGAGGCATGGCTTCTTCTGGGATGGGGACAGGGTGACCATTCTCTGCCAGCAACAGGCCATGGAAGGGACAAGAGGAGCAAGTGTCCCCAGTGGACGCTGCCCAGCCCCAGGTTACTCAGTTCCAGCTGTTCCCTCCCTCCACCCACCCATCACAGCTCCCCTCATTTTCCCATCTCTGGCTGCTGCCCCTTCCCTGCTACCAGGAAACCCTTTCACTCCATTCCGCTTCCTTGCCCTCTTAACGCTGCTTCTCAAAGGGCTCCCTGCTGCCCATGTGAATGGCAGTGCTGGTGGGGTGACTATCCCTCAGATCTTGGTGCTTTTCTCTCTTATTATCCAATATTTAGTTTTAGACCCATTTTCTCCCCAATTCTTGAAGACATATAAAATACCCTAAAATGTTGTCCCACTGTCTCTCTAGTTATCTATTACTAATTTAATAAGCCCTGAATTTTTTCCCTGTATCTCTAATTATAATATATTAACATAAATCTCGGATTTTGTCCTTTTCTCAAATTCTTGGATATTGATATAAAATCATTGCAAATATTGCTCTATTGATAAGAAGTTTGCTCAAATATTACCTCTTTACCTATTATCAACTATTGATATAAGCCCCCACTTTTCCCGCTTTCCTATCTAATTTCCGATCCAAAATTCCTCATTGTCCATGCTTCTCTCTTTAATTACTGAACATTGATAGCAAATCTCAAATTTCTGATCTTTTCTATGTAAACAAATATCAATTAAAAAATTGTTCAGGTTTGGATGTGTTCCCCATGTTTTTTAATTGCAGTACTATCTCCTTTTTGGAGGGAACCTGTTGCCCTGAGTCATTCTCCAGGTGGGAAGTTGCTGGGAAGGGTTAGATTCCCCAATGATCAACTTTCCCCTATCTCTTGAGTCATTTCTCCCCCCCCCCCACACACACCTCCCGTCTTGTTTCCCTCTCCCTTAAAATGTTCGCTGATGAAAATGACTTGCCCCATACAGAATACACATCAAAGCCAGAGGGCTTCCCCTGTTTGGGGGACTAGTGTCTCCGAGCTGCTAACAGGAAAGTTGGCTGAACCTTTTCTTCTTCCCAGATGATGTGGGATAAAAAGAAAACAACTTAATTCATTTTAAAAGAGAGCTGGACCAATTGAAGAGTGGAACTATATGGCAGGGTTGCTTGTGATGGGAGGGGGCAGGACTCGGCAGCCCAGGGGCCCTCTTTGGGTTTATATCTCATGCGCCTAAAAATTCCTGCTTCAGGGCTCCAGCCTGCAGGGGTCAGAAAGGGATTCCCCCCAGCCAGTCCCAATGTATTCTGGGGGAGGAGAGGGTTTTGTCTCCTTCCTCTGAAGCATCAGAGATGGTCACAGCTGGAGATGGGGAAGTGGACGGGATGGGTCACTATTCTGAGGTGGCACGGAGCATTGTTTCTCTCAGGTGCTTGGCTGGCTGGTTCTTGCTCATATGCTCGGGGTCTAACAGATCCCCAAAGGTGGGGTCAGGAAAACTTTTTCCTCCAGGTCAGATTGGCAGGGTCCGTGGGTGTTTTTCACCTTCCTCTGCAGCATGGGGTCTGGGTCACTTATTTGGGTTTATCTCACTTAATCATTTACCTTGGGCATTGGTGCACTTCTCTCCTATTAGTCACCTGTGGGTTGTTATACTCCGGTCTAATTTCAGTTGTTGATTTTAGTGTGTGGGTGCTGGATGGTGTTGGTAGCCTCTGATTTATGGGAGATCAGACCAGATGACCTGGTAGTTTCTTCTGGCATTATAATAGTCATGCTCATATTTTTTTTAAGGTTCAATACTTATTAAAATCTCAGGATAAATTTATTCTAAATTATTCTTTTTTATTGAAAACCAAAATAATAAGCCCAGATCGAGATTATCTTGGACTGGCAAATACATCTACTCTAACACAGGAAACTGAAAAAGGTATTTGTCTTTCTTTTTACCATGTGTATATTCGGTTAGTGAACATGAGATTTTCATCCCAAAACATATTATTTAGATCTCCAGAAATTTAATCAATCACAGACTTCCAGAAATGGAAAATGCATGCATCAATCCAGCCAACATACAAAGATGGGAGATAACATTGTAGTGGTTTAAAATACAATTGTCCATGTACTGTATATACATATTTACAAGTAACTGATTAGTATGAAGCATCTAAAATACTTGTGATGGTGCCTTTTGTACACTTCTTCTCTGCCAAGTCCTTGGTTAATAAGAATTGAATGGAAGCATTAATTATTTTCCCAGGAAAGGTTGATAGCATATCACTGAAGATATTAATGATAGCAACTCACTATCCAGAATGCTAAGAGCATCTTTCCCCAGACAGGACAAAGGTTAATAAGCAAGAGGGGAGAAAGTGGATGGTGGAAGGAAGGACCACAAACCCCACAAACACTTGTAAATAATTGTTCTTTTTGATATGGTGCCTCTCCACCAATTCAAGATACCTAAGAAATAAATGGAATGTAATGGAAGCTTAGTGCTCCTGACTTCAATAGAGGGATTCTATGGCCAAAGGTCATATAGTCTGAGACTATTCAATGCAATTGATATTGGTAATACAAGTAGTCATGATACACATTACAGTGCAATGATCTCTGCTTGCTCAATTTAGAAGGCTAGTAAAAACAGCCTTATTTTGTTGAGTCAGATAAGCTTGTAACTCAAGATGAGAGGAATAGCTTAACAAGAAAGAGGTATATTTTTAGGAGTAAATTTAGGATCAGGCCCCAAGTTTGGATGTGTTCAGGAACATTTTATTGATTCTAGTAAATGGTTGGGTTTTTTAAAATATGCCCAGAACTCAACTAGCCACATTTTAAATATATTAAAATAAATAACAAAAACGAACCCACTAACCCCAGTTTTAATTCAGCACCAAAAAGCCACAAGGTGATAATTGCTCAAACCTCAAGTTATTTCTATTGACGGTTACATAATCAACATGTTAAATCTAAGCATCTCTTCAGCCAGTTGTTTGTATGACCTATATAAATCAATACATATTGATTTTATAATTTTGATTCATATCGGTGCAGCACTCCAGTTTCATATCCTCTTATTTATCAAATCTCTTCCCCAATCCTTCCTTCCCCCAGCCTTGCATTCCTATCAGGACTGTCAGACCCTCCTGTTCGAAAAGCTGCACTGTGTTTTTGATTACCATCTTTGGTCTACTCACCAAACATTTGCCCAATTCTGCTCAAACATACACACAATTCCTGGTGATGTGAAATGGAGCAGGGTGTGCATATCTGAGAGAAGAATTGGGCCCTATTTATCTTCTGTCTGGAACTCACTGACCTCTAGAATTTAGGGAAGCTGCTGTGATAAATATTTTTAATAGTAAGATTAAGAATCTTTAGTACTGATTTTAGCTAAGATCATGCACAAGTCCTTCCACATACAACCCCAGGAAACTGTCCATACTCCCAACTCATACTTAGGGTGTAGGGCCACTCCATAGCCACTGGACTCGAAAGAGGATCCAACTGTTGTTCATCCCCCCTGGACATGGGATTGTGGCCAGTGGATCCAAATAATCATTGTCCCGTGGCAATACCCTCAAATTTCCCTCCATGATGGCCTATATGGAGCTGGAACAGAGCCCAGGCTCACTATACACAGAGGTTTTTCTCCATGGTTTCCTAAATGAATCTTTAGATTTCTTCTCTCCATGGAAGCTCCAGAATTCTGTGAGAACAAGATGGTGCCTGCTGCAATTGCTCCAGTGAGAGCTGAGAGAACAACTGACTCCTGGGCATAAAAATCCTGCTCTGGGCTGCCAGCCTGACAGATAAGAGGAGACACATCCCATTGCACATACTGTTGGTGGCAATCTCATCACAGAAACCCACATGAGTAAATGAGGGCAGATTATGACCTCTTGTTCACATTTTAGGGCCTGGTTCTGATCTTACTCAGAACAGTATAAATCAGAGGTAACTCCACGGAGCTCGCTGGAGGCACATCAATGTAGGTTTGAGCAAGCTCTTAATTGGTAAGGGCCTCAGCACTGCCTAATATACCAGCTACTTGGAATAAAACAAATCTCCAGTGCAGCCCTTTATATCTGATACTTTGTATCACTATTGAAATCACCTTACAAAACCCTACTCAGGCCTGCAGTAAAAGGAGGTGGAGCAGAGTGGTAAAAAACAATGTGGGAATCACTAAGGCAAACAGGAACACTTGGTTTTTATGCAAAATATCAGAAAAAAATAACAGAATGCACTTACAATGATTTTTACATGTATTTACAGAATATGCTTGAGGGAACTAGGCTGCACAGTATTTTGAAAGCTAAATTGTTAGGATTTACAAATCTGGGAAAATAAAAAAGTCAGTTAAATCTGGGAGGGTCAAACAATCTGTAGCAAGACAGGCCTTACTTTGTAATTATGTTTTCTATCACCATGGAAAGAATAAATGACTTCACAAATAGCTTTAGATATCATGTTAAAAGCACCTCTAGGAACTAAAAGATGCTATGCTAAATACAAGAGATCTAAAGAACTGTTGTTACACATCCATTACATTTACTGAGCTGTCTCATTTACTTTTTGAAGTCCCGTATACATGATACAGCAAGGCAAAACATTTTATGTACCATAAGAAATTTGACACATAATGTTTAATGTTCAGAAGATAAAGTTAACAAAACTATACATTGATGACTTTTTTTATTTCCCTATTTTATGACCTTTCAAGAACTTAAAGCAAACGACAGCAAGAAGGAAGGGCAAGTAACCATATGCCACTTCTTGTTTTGCTGTAAATGAAATTACAACTTTGTTGATTGAAGCCCAAGGCAGAAATCATAGTAAAATATGGTGTTTTTTAATGTTTAGATGGAATCTTTCAAAAAACTGAAAAGCACGATGTGTTTTGAGATGGAAAGCATTTTTTCTTCTTGCAGCTTTCAACAGCCATACAAGATATGATTTTCAATTTTTTTTTCTCTGTACTGCGTAAGTCCATAATATATTCCCACACTGTCTAACACAAATTCTACTGCAGTTCTAGGTTCTACTATATATCAACACTAACCTCAACTGTGACCTGCAAGAACCCTCTTTGTAGGCATCAGGAGATTAATAGTCTCCTCCTGTTCCTTCTAAGTACCACACATTTCTGTGGCCTGGTCCTCTCAGCAAAGATGTTTACAGCAATAATTACTAAACATATTGGGCAGTGACTCCACTAAAGGCTTCCACCCCGTAGGTTGCCAAAATGCTAATGGTTCAACTAGTGAGGCAGTTCAGTGACAAAGTTGCTGATATCCTTTCCCCATCATATTTAACTCTTACCATTAATCTCTATGACACATATGCATTCCCCTTTCTGATGTGAGTATGGATTTAAAAACAAAAGTATAGTCTATCCAGGATCAAATCCTGAGTGATCAGGGAGTAACTTATTTTCACTGGGGAACTCTCCACTTTCAGCACGGGAAAGAAAGTAAGAGAGAAGTGAAAAGAGCAATATACAATCTATTGCTCATTTTACATGGACATGATAGGCAGTTAGCAAAAAAATAGTGGGTTTGATGGGAAATTGATACAACAGTCCAGAACAAGTTATAGTTATCTAATATATTTGCTTTGCAAAAAATGAATCATTAACTTCTGTGTGGCATAAACTGTGTTTAAGCTAGCACTTTACTGATGATTTCTACTGTAGATGTTAAAAAGTGCCTAGTTTAAATTGCTACTGAACAAATCTGTTGAGCTGGGCAAATTTTTGTCAGCAAATAATAAATTTGCCCCAAAATGCATTTTTCAGGGCACTAAAACTATTCACAAATTCAGGTAGAATTTGGCAAATAGTCTCAGCTGGAAAAAAATGAGGGGAAAAAAATTCAAAAAGGTTACAACATTTAGTTTCAAAAAGAAAAATCAATGATCCGCTCATCTCTATTTGTGATTGTGTATCCATGTTACTGGTGAGTAGAGGGTATGGCAGCCAACAACTCATTGCTTCTGCCCTGGGATGTGGAGAGCAGGAGAAGGATACAGGAAGAACAGCATGAGCATTCACAAGATTGAAGGAAAGGTTGGCAACATTAATTTAACAAAATACCCCAAACTAGAAAGCATTGTATGTACCCTACCTGAAGAGATTAATAAAATCCACTATTAGGGCTACTTTTTCCAAATATATTTTAGAGATTTTGTATTGTGTTTTTATTGTCATTATTTTGAATCCAGAGATAGTTTAAAATGTGAAGATTCAAAAAGTGTGCTCTCCGTTACATTTGTGCAGACATACTATGCCACATTCAGACATCAGTAAATGAATCTAAATGGTGTAATTTACACCTTCTTCCCTTAAAGTTCTCAATATAATTTTACCATGGATGAAAAGTATTTTCAATGGAGTTACACTAGGGATGAATTTGACCTGCAGTAAGTTGCACTAACTTACTCTTTTAGGCTCACACTGGCTGACTGACCTACAGTTTAAGGAAGGAAAGGGTGATAGTCCAGTGGTTGGGATGATAATTCGGTACTGAAGAGGAAACAGGTTCAATTCCCTCCTCTACTACAAACTTTCTGTGTGACCTTGGGAAGATCATGTAGGGCATCTCTAGACATGAAAGTCATTCCACTTCTTCAGCTATACTGATATCGTTAAAGTGGTACAATTCCCCCTCTCCCCATGTGGATGCAGTTATACTGGTATAAAGGTGCTTACACCAGTATATCTTATTTCTGAAAGGGAATAAACTCTACTGATATAAAGCACTAGAGCTTGTAACAGTATAACCATTTTGGTTAAAAAAAAAATTACACCCCAGAGTGAAATAATTATACTGCTATAAAAACTGTGTGTAGACCAGGGCTCTCTGTGCCCCAATTCCCCTTCTGTAAAATGGAAATAACAACATTTATCTGCTTCACATGAGTTTTGTAAGAATAAATACATTAAAGATTGTGAGATGCTCAAATATTATATTGATGGAAGCCACAAAGGATGGATCATAGACTTCATTCGCCATTCCCTTGCGATTTATGCCTGAACAAAGTGGTTGTAAAATCCAACCAAATCAGAATAATATTATTTCACATCCACTTTACATAGGTGTAAAGGTACAGTGAGGAACCAAGCTCCTCACCTGAATTTGTGTCGCCAAAAGCCACATGATGCAATCCAGTTTTAAGCATTTATTTCCATGGGGATCTCTGCTTACAATGTTATGATTTATCATTATGGTAGAGCATCCAATGTCCTAGCTGCAGTCTAAACATAGAGTAAAACACAGTTCCTTGCCCAAAAGATCATAAGAGTATCTATGTAAATACCATCTCCCTCCAACAGGCCCTCTGTGGACTGATAGTTGGCTGCTAATGTCGTATAGATGTCACTGTAGAAGTTAGTAGGGACAGTAGTGGAGAGAGTGAACTAGCCTTGCAGACTAGCTCAGGGAGGGAATTCCTCATCATGCAGACAGTTGTACCCAACAATGCTTATGGGCAGCACAAAGAATATGTGAAGATTATAGGAATTTAAAAGTCTGAATCTAAAACTGGGGTAAATGATGCTAAATGACTGGAAGTGAAGAGTGTTAACAGGATGGCATAAGAAAGTGCAAGTTAAATCAGGCCATTTTATTAACCAATTAATGAATAATTTTACCCAGAAGGATCCCAACACTTTACAAACTTAAACTCATATACAAACTATACACAGAGATCATATCCTTCACCAATGAAAAGCTTTGAGGCATAGCGTAGCAACAGTTTGCCAGCATGTAACAAAGGGATAGAGCAGGAAGTGAAGCACACCATTTCAAGTTGGAATCACAAGGGAAGTGTAGAGAGTCAGAATGTAATTACTTACGTTAGAACTTGGCCCACACACAAAATTAACACTCCAGCCCATCAGAAGGTACTTAGGAACTTTATATCTAAACCGAAAACCAACTTCTTGTACCTAAACTGGATGCTTTTTAAGTATTCACTCGGAGGAAAGTGTGCCACCTACTGAGTCATCAATGCCATTTCTATAGTATCAATATTTTCCCTGGAGGTCTCCCATCCAAATATTGTCTTGGCCTAACCCAGCTCAGGAGATCTCATAGGATCACAGCACAATGTGGTATGGCTGCAGCCCAAGTAAAGGCATTATTTTATTTTGTTTTGGTTAAGCGAGTTGATATTTGGTTAAGGACTCTAGCTGCGAAATAACTAGGAGCTGCCAATTTTTAATTTAAACGCTGTGCATTCATATCCTGCTACCACTAACTCCACTATAATTGGTCATGAGTGAACCTTAGAAGGTTCAGAAATAAGGTTTGGATGAACACCCAAAATTTTGGATGCTTATCTGAGTCTGACCCAAGCCCCTTGGGTATATAGAATTGGGCTAGTAATCTGGCAAGAATGTAAATTTCCACATTTCATTTCTCTCTTGAAGGCTATATTAGCAGTTTTTAAAAAATCCCTTCGTTGGAATTAGCATAATATATTATTTCCCTGTGGTGAGAACAGCCTTTCTATAGTTATTTTGGCTTTTGGGATTCCAGCCAGCACTAAAAAGTGCAAAGGGGTATGAAAGTGAATACAAAAATGCAAAATAAATACCTCAACCAAACTTTTTAAACCTTAAAAAAATGGCTTGATTCTACTGAGGGCTTTCCCCTCATTGAATCACTTTGTCCATTCCTTCATTCCTGATACCTTGCCTTCTGTCTTGGGGTTTTATACTGTTATCTTTCACCATGGCATCTGAGCACCTTTCACATACACTCAATACCAACAGGAAAGACCTCAGTGGATTTTGTGGAATCTTTGGCACTTTTCCCTTTTTATGATAAAAGTTCTGCTTGGCATATGTTCTTTTTTAAATTTTATTAATTTATTATACAGAGAGAGAGAGAGAACCAAATGTTTGCTTAGACTTCATAATGGGTAAAAACAAACAAAAATGAGTATTGACTAAATTTCTTTCCCAGTTACCCAACACTGATGAAGAAGAAAAGAAACCCAATGTGTCATTCCATAAAACGTACATTTGGTACTCAGAAATAATCCCTTTCAAATCATATTCCAAAACATTGCACCTAATATGAGATAAGCACTGAGGCAAAAAAGTAGCCTTCAGTTTCCCTGAACCAATCCAACTTCCTGCTCACCCATTATCAGAAGTTTATCTCAGTAAACAGAGAGGGGCAGCAGTAGACAGGCTGAATCCTGTGTTCTATTTTATTCTGAAACAGGGGCAGTGCTGCCTGTTTCATGAGAACGAAGAAAATGTCATCTCGCCTGAACACAAAGGACAAGATGGTATCTTGATACTGGTTCAATGAAGTCATATATTAGGAAAAGTATATTTAGCTATTCATGGGTTTGGTTTAATAGTGTGGCACTGAAATCCCCAAGATACCACAGACTCTATTCTAATACATGGATCTTGTTGCTAATATCCTCCAAAGAGTTCTGTGAAACAGTCACATCACCTCAGCCCATAGCATGCTCAGGAAAACTCTATGAAGGGGGGCTGAGGTTGTTTGCACAGCTGGGAAGCTGCCAAACCCAGCTGGACTACCCCTCCCCCCAAAAA
This sequence comes from Chrysemys picta bellii, assembly GCF_011386835.1. Taxonomy (NCBI): domain Eukaryota; kingdom Metazoa; phylum Chordata; order Testudines; family Emydidae; genus Chrysemys; species Chrysemys picta. The sequence goes on along the minus strand of NC_088799.1, from coordinate 17,103,374 downwards.
AACACAATGGATATCTTCAGGGGAACACAGTGGCCTGAGACACTTCTTCCTTACATGGCTATATCTATCGTACAAGCTGTACAGGCAGACGTCTAGGGCAGCAAAACTTTCAGTCATTGCTTTGAATTGGGTGACTGCAGATATTTGCAGGTTTAACCACAACAGCAGAATCCTTGGAACCAGCCCTGCTTTTCTCCTTTCTCCTGGAGCCAATTGGCTTCTTCCACAGTACAGTGCACAGGAATAGATTGTAAGCCCCCTAGTAGTGCAAACGATGTTCTATGTTTGAGAAGCCACCAGAATCCAGCCAGAGCAGCAGGCCTGGCTTGTTTGTAAGTGTGAGTAAACAGTTATTTAGGACCAACTCTGCCCAGGTGTTTCTTTATATTGTTATTATTGTGTAAGGAGCAAAAGACACAATACCCACATATTGAAGAGACAGAGAGAGAGGAGTAAATGGAAAAGTCCCCTTCAATAGGGTCTTCAAGGAACCTCCTGGAATAGGTCTGTTACAGCTCTCAAATCCTTTACAGGTTGCTGGGATAGGATAGGGGCCCATTGCTCCATCCCATTGTGTAGTGCGAAGGAGGAAACACTCTTGTTTCCAGTTGGCTGTTGCTCTGAGACAGGGAAAGATAGGGACTGAAATCCTTAGTTCAGTTGTTAAGAACTCACTAGCAACCAAGAATTAGGAGAGAAGCCTCAGAAACCTTAGCATGCAGTGTCCAGGAAGTCCTCATTGGTTCCCTGGTTACTGGGCTAAGACTAACGACTAACTTTTCTTTAATGTCTTAATGTAGCAGCTGGCTTGCAGTCTGAGTATTTGCCTGCTTCTACTGCATTAGAAAGCATGCCATTCCATTAAGATCCAGGGCGGGCCCACAACATTTTGGCACCTGAGGCGAGGAGCTCAAATGACGCCCCCATGCCCCTTGGCTTCGGCCAAAACTTTGAAAGGTCTCTACCTTCTTCCTGTTCTACTCCTCTCATGGCACTGCTCTGCTACCTACCCCAATAAAGGAGAACTAACAACTTAAAATGCCTTGTTCAAAAATTTTAAGTAACTCTTAACTTTCAAACTCCTGAACAGCAAATGTAACTTTTCTTGTCTGCATAGTAAACACTGGCATTTTTATCTGTTTGAATAATCAAAATGGTGCTTTCCATGCCTTCTTGGTTGCAAAGATTTGAACTGCTTCCTGCTGAAGGTCCAGCTCATGCTCTATTGAGATGGTTGCAAGGCTGACCAGCCTCTCCTATGTCACTGTGCAGCGTAGATGTGTTTTTATTAACATCAGCTTGGAAAAGCTGTGTTCTCCACTGGCAACTGTTACAGGAAGTGTTAGAAGTATGTGCAGAGCAACAAAAGCATTTGGAAAGAGGGTGGTCATCTTATTTGTGCACATATATTCCAGAACAGCCTTTGGAGTTGATCCTGTTGAAATGTATCTTGAAAGGGCTTTCAGTTCATCACCTAAATCACTGATTGCTGATGCTGCATCACTGACCACCAAGTTCAATGAATGAGAACTGCATGAGACAAAAAAAGCTTGAGGGTTTAACTCTCGGATCTGTGTCTGCACTCCTCTGTTCTTTCCTCTCATGTTGGCACCATTATCGTAGCCCTGACCTCTCATGTCAGCTATCGCAATTCCCGTATCTTCCAGCTTTTTAAGAAGCACATTTGTAGTATCATCAATGTCAATAAATTCTAGAAAATGCTCTCTGACAGTCACCATTGCAGGGACATTTTCACTAGGTTCTGTTGTTATAAAACGCACCATTAAAGTCATTTGTTCCATATGGCTGATGTCAGGTGTGCAGTCCAGAATAACAGAGTAATATCTTGCTAACTTCAGATCTGCCACAGTCTTCTGTTTGACTTTTGTTGCCAGTAACTGTATGATCTCATTTGGAATAGTTTTTCCAGATAATGGTGTGTGTACATTTCTTGGGTGGTGACTCTTCCTAGATGCTCCTGAAGTACAGCATCAAACTCAGCTATCAGCTCCACAATTTTAAGGAAGTTTCCATTGTTTGGCACATACAGCTGATCTGAAGTACCACTCAGTGCTAGGTTTTGGGTAGCAAGCATTCTCACAACGGCAATGAGCCTTTTCAGAACATTTTGCCAGTAAAGAGACTCTGATGCAATCTTCTCTTGATGCTGATCATCTGTGGTGGCCTTTAACCTTAGTCTCATCTCAAGCTCTTTCCACCTATGGAATGCTCTCTGGTGATTTGCTGCCTTCTCATGGCATGCCAGATTTCTAGCCAGATTTTTCCAGTCCTTTGTTCCTGTAGAACCCAATGTGGCTGGAACATTAGACTGGAAGAGTTTGCAACAAAAACAGTATACAGCATTCTGGGTTTTTGAGTACATAAGGCATGGCCTCTCCACTTTGTCACCTTTGGGGATTTCACACCAGTAATGTGTTGGATGGAAACTTCTATTTTAATTGTCTTTGGGGAACATGAAGTTTTTCACTTGCTGTGGCCCATGCAGTACAAGAAAGTCCCTCAGGCTACTGCTCAAGTGGGTCCAAAGTCCTGGATCATCTCGACTTAAGGAACTAAACTCAGCAGCAGCTGTTTCTTGCGCCTCCACCACACTCTTCTCTGATCTACACTTTGCTTCAGAAATGTGCATGGTTACATCCATTTGAGATGGAGATATGGATGCTGCAGTAGCTGCCAGGTCACCTGCACTCTGACTAACTGGAAGATCAGGCATCTCCTCACCACTCTCATCCTCACTGGGGCCGGAAGGCTTACCGTGAACATTTGTGTCTATGTATCTCCACAGAGCTCCTTCCTGCTTAGATAGAAAAGCTTCCTTTGCTTTCTTTCTTTTTCTGAATGCTGCCCCACAGGGGCGTTTTTTTCTTTCACTCATGACTGCCGTTCTGTGCCAGCTATAGTGGCTCTCAACACTCAATTGAAGGGAACAAATAAGCAGACTGGTAACAGGGCCTGAGTGAGGGAAGATATCAGTGTCTTAAAGGCCTAACTGGCTCTTACTACTTCAGTTGACTGCCTGTTCTCCTCAAGGGGGTTCAAGGAAGCAGCAGGAAACAGGAAGCTGCCTGGGAAGCTGGTGTTAATCAGTCCAGGCTCCTGGGGGTGCTAGAAAGGTACATAAGAGGCTCCTCCTCCTCTCTCTCCCTGCAGCTCCTGCTGCTTTCTGTTATTCCCTCTCACCTTTTCTCCTGCCTGCCTGTTATGTCTCTTGTGCCCTCCTTTATCCAGCACAGCACTCCACCATCTCTGTGCATCTAGAGCAGAGCAAATACATATGCACCAGCAGCAGACACAATTTTCTACACTCTGAGTCCTAATGGCCCCCCCCCCCAGTCTGGCACCTGAGGCGGCTGCCTCAGTTCACCTCATGGTAAGGCCAGCCCTGTTAAGACCCCCCCCCTCAAGGAATTTTAGGAAGTAGCAGCCTTAACCAGTCATTTCCCACAACACCCTGCTTGGGGGAATGGGAGTGAAGATTTAGGGTAGGGGGGAATTGGCCTCATGAAGGAGGAACAGGAAGTCAGTCATGGGCCACCAACCCACCATACATAGAAGATGGTTCCAGCTCTTGATAGGGGGAGGGAATTTACTAGAGATACTAAGCTGGGATAGCCAGCTATCTAAAGCTCCCCAGGTACAAATTAATTGAACTTGAACATCCAAATAAGTTGTTCCAACCCCTAGAAGTCAAACTGAAGAGTTCAGTTCATAAATCTCTTCTACCATACAGGCCAAACAGACTTCCTGAATCTCCCCATGAACTGAGATCAGTAGGGTTAAACCACATCATCCTGTATTTTTGGAAAGGTACATATGTACCCATGTATTTAACCCTACAAAGGATCTGTTATGTTGTTTGCAGACTGCAAGCCAATAAGCTTGACAAAAGTGATCGGTCAAGTTTGGAAGTAAAGCTGGAACACATCTACTCTCTATTCTCTTTTATTTTTGCAATACTTGCACATTCCCTCATGTTGGGCAAGCATGTTCATGTCAGCTCCTGATTAAAAAAATTATTTATAAAAAAGGGTGTTTCTAAGTTTATTCAGCTTATCTTTATCTGCCTTCCAAATAAGAACAAATCTCTTAGATCAGGGATTGGCAACCTTTGGCATGCGGCCTGTCAGAAAAATCTGCTCGCGGGCCGGGACAGTTTGTTTACCTGCAGTGTCCGCAGGTTCGGCTGATCGCAGCTCCCACTGGCCATGGTTCGCCGTTCTAGGACAATGGGGGTTATGGGAAGCAGCATGGGCCAAGGGTTGTGCTGGCCACTACTTCCCTCAGCCCCCATTGCCCTGGAACAGTGAACCGCGGCCAGTGGGAGCTGCGATTGGCTAAACCTGCGGATGCGGCAGGTCCTGGCCCGCCAGCGGATTTCCCTGATGGGCCGCATGCCAAAGGTTGCTGATCCCTATCTTAGATAGTCATGTGGGCTACATCGTCAGATGGTGTAAATTAATGTCACTCCATTAATGGAGTAATGCAGATTTACACCAGGTAAGGATGTGACCCATGGTTTCTACAAACTCCTTTTTACATTAATGTTTCTTATGCTGTGTGAATTTAGCTTCAGAAGTTATGTTTTCTTTGACAGCATTGTATTTAAAAATATTTTCAAAGCACTACCTGAGATAGAACCAGCCAATTAATTATGGATTGAGCTATTCTGACCCCATTGGTCTTAACTGAGTAGTTAGGAGAGCATATGAAACTAAACCTGATAGCCAACTTCTGGGCTCTGATAGTCATGCACCACTCCTCACTGATAATCAGTGGCTGAATTTGACCCCTGGAGTACAGTGGAACCCTTGTGCATTTCAAGCTGAGCACCATTCTTACATTTCCCTTAAAGCTTCAGGCTACATCAGAGGAGCAAGCACTAGACAGATGTGGTACAGAGACAGGCACCTGAAAGAGGATTCTGTGACAGAGGTGGACATTATGAGGGGAAACGTGAAATGCCCTTTTTGCCTCTGTTTTTTCAAGGGTGAAATGAGAACTGATGAGAGGAGAGCAACAGAAATTTCCCAAAAGAGAAAAAATGAAGGTCATTCCAGAAAAAAAAAAAATTAGAGTTTCTGAAGGCCAGTAAGTTACCAGGATGAAATGGGCTCCATCCAAAATTTCAAAGGAGCCAGCAAAGGTGTTAGAGAACCTAATAAAAATATATCTGAAAAATCCCTGGAAATAGAGGAGGTACCTACAGAGCACTATGTCATACTAGCTTCTGAGGTGAGAGCTTGGGCAACAAAGACCCATAAATAATGGGGAAATGCCAATCCAGTTCAGGATATTACAGAGCTCTACTTACATTAGGGATAGTCACAGTAAATTCATCAAAGGAAACTGCTCTAAGCATAGTGTAGCCTGGACTTAAACAAAACTTTCAGAGTGAAATCCTGATCCCATTGAAGACCGCGGGAAAACTTCCATTGACTTCACTGGGGCCAGGATTTCACCTTCAGTGGAGTGTTCAGAGAGTATATTGCCCATGCCCCATATTGTTCCATGTTGTGTCTGACATTTAATTGGAGAGTTCTATCGATCGATGGAAAGATATAGCCCAGTAATTACCTTGCATTTCTAAATATTGCTTTGCGGTATAAGCCATTAAGAAAGTGACCATTCTACTTTTCTGTCCAATTATTCTAAATCATGACTTCCCTCCTCCCAGTTATTTTATCATCTGACTGTACATTACAGACCATATCCTCAGCTGATGTAAATCAGTGTCATTCCATTGACTTCAATGGAGAAATACTAATTTATAACAGTTGAGAATCTGGCCTTACCTGTTGATATCCAAAATTAAAAAAAACAAATGGTTCTTTCTGCACGCCTCCTGTTACTGCTGCTCATTCTGAGTTGTTTCCAGTCCTAGTAGTCCAACTCCCCACTTTGAGCCAAATCCTGCAGGGTGCTGAGTGCTCTGCCATAGGAATCCAGGGTGGTCATTTGACATTACTCTTTCTTTTCAAGTTTTTTTGGACACTCGTGTGGATGTGAATGTGATGGATAATATTTTAGATAAAACAGGCACACTTTAAGAAAACATTAGACCCTCCAGTACTGATCGTTTAAAAAATGAAGTGGTTACAACAATATTGCCACGTTGGTACTAATGCTGGCTTTGTAATTCTATCACATAAATATTTCTCTAGGAGTAGTGGGTGCAGGTAATGTAATCAGTAATGTACATAGCTGCATAAACACGTACCTATTCACACCCTTTCAGAAGCACTGAAACAGGCACACACTGAGCCAGAAGCACTTATTTATTTAGCATGTGCATAGTTGTATAGCCAAGTGATGGCGTCTTTAGTGGCGTGATGCAGTTCTTCTAGGCCACTGTTGAACCTAGTCAGCAGGCATCGACAATGTGCATCATCATCTGTGTTGTGCCACAGCTGCACAAAGGGCTGTCACAAAGGCCCCAGCGATACTGGTTGACTGCACAGAGACCTTGCCTGGTCCGGAACCTGTTCAACAGGGACCATCGGCGACAGGGCAAGTCAAAACCAGGTGGGAAAATTGTGGGGTCACCGGTGAGGGACTGGTTAGGGATTATAACTGATAACCATTCCTCTCGCCAGAGTGTTTCCGCCTTAACATCCTGGCATGGCAAATGAGACCACAATAGGCGACATGACGGCAAATGTGCAGTTGGTTGTTTAAAAAGGTCATTGTGCAGCTTGAGTTGGCACGTACTTTCTCCAGTAACCTGCCAGTGGCAACCTCTCGTCTGATATGAGGAGGAGCAATATTGTTCAGAACTGGAAGCCATGGGAGTGGGGTCGGATGCAGGGTGCCAGAGATGATACGCATGGCAGCATGCAACTGCATATGCACCAGTTTGGTATGTGACAATCGACTCCAAACTGGTGCGCCACCGAATATGAGGTGGCAAGCGCTGACGTCCACAAAGTTGGAGCACAAGCACCCCATGACAAACCTGCCAGTTTGCTAAGAAGATTGTTGCACATCTTAACTTTAACTGCTGTCTTCTTCAGGTAGGCGTGGCAACTCAGTGTGCAGTCTAAGGTCACACCTAGATAGACCAGTTCTACTTTATGCGTCACCTTCTGTCCATTCAGATAAACATTCAGTTCTCGGGTTGCACTGGCGTGATGAAGATAGAACAAACTGGAGACTGTTTTTATGACGCTTGGCTGGAAGCACCAAGTCTTACAGGAGTCAGCTAACTTTGTCATGTCCCGGTTTAAGGTGGCATCAAGCTTGTGAAACATCCAGGCCTTGGTACTGCAACAGATGTCATCTGCCTAAATGAACTTTCGTGACTCTGTTGTTGGCAGGTCATTGATGTAAAGGTTGAATAGGGTTGGCGAAAGCAGAGAGCCCTGGGGTAACCCATTGATCTGTCGTCTCCAAGCACTTGTCTTCTCCCCCATATGGACTCTGAACTGCCTATCATGGAGGAACAGTTCAAGGACACCTGTAACCCAAGGTAGCAGAACCCATGATACCTTCATGAGCAGGCCAGTGTACCATACCGTGTCATACGCCGCTGTTAGATTGATGAAAACAGTGCCTGTTTTCAAGTTTCTCTGGAAGCCATTTTCAACAAATGTGGTCAGTGCTAGTACTTGGTCGCATGTGCCATGGCCTCGGCGAAAGCCGGCTTGGTCAGGGCTCAAAATTCTCTCCGTGTCAGGTAATATGCGTTGTAGGACCAAGTGCTCCAGTGCCTTGAAGCACACTGACAATAATGATATGGGACGATAGCTTGATGCTTGACTTGGGTCCTTTCCAGGCTTTAGGAGGCCAATGACTTTTGCAGTGCACCATATCTTCGGTAGCCTCCCTTCACTGATGACCCTGGTGAAGAATTTCACAAACCAAAGCTGAGCACAGGGGCCAAGGTTTTTCAGGAATTCTGGAGATATGTTGTCATAACCCGCAGCTGTTCCACATTTGATGCTACCCAGTGTCTGTTCCAGCTCTGTTACAGTGAATGGTTCTGGGCAGCTTCTGATCTGGTGTACACGTTTAAACATACACCATTCGTTACTCACTTGTCTTCACACCTGTTTATCCAAAGGTGCCCTAGCCATTTTAAGTAGGTGTCCAGCTACCTGGTTGGGTGTCACTGAGGGGCGGTTGAGTGCAGGTGGCTGCTGCGCTGCTCCAAGGCATTGGAGCAGATTCCAACACTTGCAGCTGAAGCGGATAAAGTTCATCTTCTCGGTCGTCTCTGATTTATATCTTCACTTTCCAAGTGGCATTACTAGAGTAATAGTGAGGTTTAGATGGAAATGGATAGCCTGTGTTACAAAGAATTTCTCATTACATACCTAAGATTCTTTGGTGATGTTGAGAAGACTAAATAGAGATACAAAAAATGATATAGACATCCCGAGCGCATGAACTGGGAATAAAAGATGAGATGTACATCTGTTTCTGTCTGGCTAAAAAAGCTGTTTAAGACCTAAGATGGAGAACAAGTCAAGGTAACATCATTCCTTCCTGTCTCTCATAAAGTATTCTCTGCCCTTGTACATCAGGCACAGAGACCTTCCAAAAACGACACCACTGGATTCTGCCACCTGCATCATGGTGAGTGATACAGTTCCTAGACAACAAGCTGCAATGCAGGGCTTTACATTTACATTAAATGCATGATTGAAGTAAACTGAAAGGCTCCCTTTGAATTCAATGTGAGTTGGATATGGCCCTATGTGAGAGAATGCCATGATAGAGGAAGTGCCATCTGAGTGCTTGTTTAGAAGAGGTGGGAGTATGCTGCTCAGCCAACTGGCCAAGTGGAGAGCTTAGCAGGGGGGTTGAGATCCCATCTCCTATATTTCCCCAGCTTAACAGCTGTGGCTCAGATCAGAAGGGTAGAGTGGAGTATCACTGAGCAGGTATCACTGAGTATCTTGCACCTTGCCTGGCTGTACTTTGGCTAACAAGTAAAAAACTGTGCCAGCCATTTGCTTTTCATTTTCCATGTACAAAAGTGACATTACCAGTATGTTCCCTTGTAATTCACATTGTAGACATTTGCATGAAAAAAATTCAGACTTTGTACTATGAGTATTTATTTCCCAATTCTAAGCACTAATGCCAAATACACTAGTGTTTCGAGGATGGATATCTGACCCCTCCTACACGTCACGGTCATACCAAAGTGTTAAAACAAATTGAAGTGATTCAATAGGGAGTTACTAAAACCAGGTTGTCTGAGATTCCCTGTAATTAACTAAAAATTATGTGTTAAATGATGGTTTCCAACACAGTCTGAAACAATAAGTTTGCCTTAGAAGAAAGTTTGCTGTAGGATTAGCAGCTATTACTCTGATGAATTAATATATACAATTTAAAAGCCTATTTATTAGGAAACTATAGATAAGTCCTCTACAAACAGATGAACAGGCAAACATTGCACAAAGAACTGCCAACCAAACCCTAGCTCAGAAGTGGGGATGAGTAGGTAATTTGCAGCAAATATTATTTTATTTCTCTTTGTGAATTGTCTGCAACAGATTGTGAAACTAACACATTTATTTATTAATTGACATTTTATTTAATTTCTTCAGCAAATAATACCTGGTCGGCAGATCAATCTGTGCAGTGTATGTTAGTTGCATAGGTCACGTGGCACTGTTGTCTTTCCATATTGGATGGCATATGCAATGAGTTGACACAGTGCAAATTGTGAATTATTAAGTTTATAAATGAATATACAATTTAACATTTGATTCTGGAGTCTATTCAAGTATTTAAGTTTTAAAATTGCTTAGTATTCACCTTCACCTATCCTGGGCTGGAATTCTGTACTTCTCCCACTCTTAGACTGTACCCTGGGCTACAACTGTTGTTATCCTAACAGGTCCAACTGAGTTTGAGCACCTGCAATTCTTCCCTTTGAGAGTCTATGACCAATTGTACACTGTGATTTATTGCTTATTTTGGAACAAAACATTTAGAGAAAAATAATTTTAAATCAACAGCCTACATGCATGTCTATCTTACCTAAAGACTTGCCATCCTACGATGATAACTTAGGCAGACCTAACTTCTTCATAAATCCCAGTGGGGTGTTCTCTGTCTCACTCTGGTACTCCTGAATAACTACCCCCCTCTCTTGAAAGAGTTTTCCTTTTTAACCCTGCCAAGTTCTTTTGATCTCCTGTGTTCATGGGCCTTTTCCTGTTCTGGTTCAAACCAATTTTGTAGGTCTGTTGGAGAGGAGGCAAAATTTTCAAAGCCAACAATCCTGTCATTCGGCCTTAACAACTCTCAAGTGTTTGCTGAGAAGTGGCTTATCTGGAGCTTATTCTTTCCCTTCTGCTTGCTTTTAAAGTTACCCAATATGGTCACACAGTAGGCATCCCAGTAATCAGGTCAACATACAGTATTCATAAATTATTATAAAGCCCTTCCATGTCCATCACAACGGGTATATCACAGAAATACAAGCTTCCCACCAATCCCTTTCACATATGTCTCAATCCTGACCTGAAAGGACCTCCTCTAAGGGTGAAAGGATTGTTCTGTTTGCATGTCCATTCAGACTTTGGCCTCTCCACTGAGATTGCTAGCAAGGGAGCCAATCAGTGACAACTGGGTGGCTTTTATGATGTGATCAACTGTCCACCAGCAGTCAATCAGATGGAGAACCCCAACTCGTTTCACAAAGGCCATTGAATAATGGCTGCCTTTTTATTAAAACCAGTTTCGTAATGACTGTTATGCTCAGTTTCAGCTGATATGTAATACAAACCAAGAAGAAAACAATTCTTTCTTACCAAATATATTCTATGCGTTCAGAAACTTTTTTCTTTTACTGGTTTTCCACTGTCTGGCATTCACAATATGCCCACTGAGGTAGACAGGCAATTATATACCTTTTCCTATCTAAGCCATTGTAAACTTAAGGTTCAATGCTATTTCCATTTGGAAAAATATTTGTACAAGCCATTTACAAGGACTTTACAAGCCACAGTATGCCAAGATCTCTTAAATTTTCAATTTATTGTGACTGAGTCTAGCTGGCACTGAGAATAAAAAAGCTTAACTATCATATGCAAGTGCCAATGACAGTATATATCTGTCTCTGTCTATAGAGGTGAATAAATTGCTGATCATGAAATAAAATAGCCAGGCTGCACTACAGCCAACTGATCAATTTGCAAAATGGGATAAAAACCAAAACAAAGTTTGCTATCACTTTAAAGGTCTTCTTGTTGGAATATGTACGCAGCCTTAATTCTGCTGAGGCAGATGTTACGTTACTGTCTATTTTCTTCACACTATTTAATAACCTAAGGTATGACCAATAAGAGAATGAATGAATATAGTCAAAGTCCTGAAGGCCTGATTAGTGCCTTTACATGTAACAACAAGGAACTCTTTAAATGCTGGTAGAACTTATTTCTCACTTTGCAACCTCTCTTGGTGTCATTGTTCTCATATTCCATATTCTTATATAGACACACACAAACCAGATTCTGTCACTAGATCCCCTTGTAGTTATTATAACAAATGTACAGCAGTTAATAAATAAGGGCTTTGTAATACCAGGCCAGTCTGGTGTGATATCGTTTCGATATGGAGCAAGTAGCGGCAGCTCCAGGCACCAGCGCAGCAAGCGTGTGTCTGGGGCGGCAAGCCAATTGGGGCAGCCTGCAGGTAGCTGTGAGGGCAGCAGTCAGGATGCCTTTGGCTGCATACCTGCGGGAGATCCGCCGGTCCCGCGGTTTCAGCGGTAATTTGGCGGCGGGGACGCCGATGGCGCGGGACCGGTTGACCACCCGCAGGCATGCCGCCGAATCTGTGCTTGGGGCGGCAAAAAACATAGAGCCGCCCCTGGGAGCAAGAAATCATGGCTCAATGGACTGAATGGAGGCTGAAAGCCAGAAACTCCTAAGTTCTCAATGCAACTCTTTAGTTGACTCAGTGTGGTCTCTTTTCATGTCAATTTCTTACTCTGCAACATGAGGATAGTAATAGTCACTTGCCTACTTGTAGAAGTGTTATGAGGAAGAGTTAGTTAATCTTTGACCAGCACTTTGAAGATGAAAGGTAATGAGTATTATGTATAAAGAGTAAAGCAATTTTAAAGTACTGATAAATATTACTGCAGTTTTTAATCATGACTGTCAAATGTTGGAGTGGGAGGAAGGCAGGTCCGGATAACACCTGTGTCTATGCATATGTGTAAATGCTCACTCTACCCATACTGTAAGGAATTATAATGTTTTAAACAAGAGCTTAAAAGCTTTTGGGAGTGTCCAGGCCTCTTTCTCCTCCTTCGATGCCGAACTAGTTGTTTATCTTAGGCCTAGATATGACAATAAGGGGCATGTAATAAATGCATTCAATAGAGTAAATAGTTTAGACAAATTAGGTTCAACAGATTACCAGTATTGTGTCTTCAATGCCTTTGGGCCAATTGTACTGTGCTGCCTCACTGAATCAGAGGGATTCCAGGTTCGAGTCTAGTGCTGGACAGCTTGCATTATGTCTACCCATGTTATATTTTGGTTGTGGGAAATGGCGACGGAGAGAAAGGGATGGAGGTAGAATATTACTCCTGGGGGAATTCTGCACCCTGCGCAGGGGGGGGGGGGGCAGAATTCATACCTTCTTCAGATTTCTTGGCTCCCCCGCAGAAAAATGGAGGAGCCAAGAAATCTGTAGGGAACACATGCCCCTTCTGCGGAAGCTCAGGCACTTCTGCTGGGAGCAGCTGGCAGCAGAGACCAGATCACCATGTGGGGGGAGGAGGAAGGCTGGACCTGTGTGTGTGTGCGCATCCATGGAGAGGCGTTAAGGGGATGGAGCTGGGCACCTGCATGCATGCAAATGAGTGAGAGAGACTCACTCTGTCCCTCTCCACACTGTTGCTGCATCCTGGGCTTGGAGGCATAGATCTGTGTGAAGCTGGCTCTGTCCCTGAGGCAGAGCAGAAATGTAACAACTAAACAGGCAGGCTGCTAATGTTTGTTAATTGTTCCTATTCTTAGTCAATTAAGGTTCCTTTACCTTGCCAGAGTGGTGTAAAGGTGCCTTATTGTAAATGACAGTAATGGAATCTTCAGCTAGGAAGGTCTATGTGCTTTCTCACTTTTTTTCCTGTGCCAGAGAGGCACAATGGGGTTAGACTGCAGCTCAGGATCTATTTTACTTATCCATTTAAAAAAAATTCAGGACAATGATTAGCAAAACTGTATTTGTGAAAGTCTGAGCAATTTAAAGCGACATTCTACTTTACAGAACACCTAACACCAAAATAAAAGTAATGTAATTTAAATGAAAATCCAGGATTATAAATGGAATGCAGGGTATTGGTTACCAGGTATTTGTAACTTAACTTTCATGTGTTTAGGAAATGCTGAACAGTTATTGTTATTTTTTTCTGTATGGTCATTTAAATAAATTACCAAAACAAATGAAACTGGTGTGATTATATTGCATTATTTTGACAAATAAAATATGAAGAATTTTGCATTTTTGGCACAGAATTTGGGGATTTTTTGGCACAGAATTTTGGATTTTTTGGCACAGAATTCCCCCAGGAGTAGAGTACGTTTCAATGAACAGAATGTGCAAAAGGGGAGAAGAGAACACAGAAAGAAGGTAATTAGGAAAGATAAACAGGGCCAGAGATTTCCCACATATGCATGCATGTGATTATAAAGAGGAAAGAGGGAAGGGAAAAAAGAGAAAAGGAGCGCAGCAGGATAAGATAAACAGCGGCGGGACTTTCACATATCTTTTGAGCCTAGAAGTTCTCATGGCACCACTCCCTGCTACAATCAACTGCTTCACAAAGCAGCCATTTGGCATACATTTAATATAAAAGTAAACATCTCAAGATTTTCAACAATTGTGAAATATTGTTATCGCTCACCTTTAAACACCATGAGTGCCTGGAATGAAATCCTGGCCCCACTAAAGTCAATGGCAAAACTCCCTTTGACTTTAACGGGGACAGGATTTAATACCTGGTGTCCCCACTAGCTTCTTCTACACAGCCAGTCAATGCTAATCTTCCATTGAAGAACACTTGCACTCATTGACACAGTCATAGAAAAGTAACGAACAGGAAATCCACAATGCCACCAAATTACTTTCTGTGGAATATTGCACCCCCAAGGGGATCTGTGTGCACAACTTAAAAACTCTGGTTCATACTGTGAAGTTATTCTGAAGTGTTACTATGAAAACTACGGTATCATGAATGCCTTTCTCTCGATATGTCTACACAGCAGCTGGGACATGTAATTCCCAATGGGAGTTGACATACATGCGCTAGCTCTGCTTGAGTGTGTGGCTTGAGTGTGTGGCCTTGGTGGCACAGGCAACAGCTCAAGCTAGCTACCCGAGTACAATCCTGCCCAGCTCCCTGGGTACATACTCAGGCAGTTAGCCTGGACTGCCATCCAAACCACCACAGCCACACTGGTATTGAAGGTGTTCAAGCAGAGCTAATGTGCATATGTCTACTCGCGCTGGCAATTACGCCTCCCAGCTATTGTGTAGACATACCCTGTATCCACCATGTCTTAGCAGCTTGGAAAAGCCTGGTTTTCCTCATAATTTTAAATCAATGGGAGGCTTGCCATTGACTGAATGAACCCCTGGTCTTTATACAGGCTGATAAAGTGCCATGCACACTCACTGGTATGGCCCTATATCAATAATAACAACAACCAGTAAAATAAGAACAGTAATGCATGCACCCACTCATTCTCTCACTCACTCATCGCAAATTAAACTGTGCTCCTCTTTTATATTCCTCCAACCACCACCAGTGCTGCCCTTTGTCTTCTTTGTTTGTTGGTGTTGCTTCTAGGCAAGTGAACATTACCACAAAAATGACCATGCATAAAAGTTGTCAAGTTAAATATGGAGCTACACACTTACTGGGAAAGAGGGGTTGGGGCAGGGATTCTTCTACTGCTTTTTTTTTTTTTATCTTTTCTTTAAAGATTATTTTATTGCTACTGGGATGAAATCATGTATGTTCCATCAATAACATTTTAAAAATATTCCCACCATTTTTCTATAAATATAGGTAAAATCAGGCATTTTCCAGACTTCCCAGAAAGTCTTATAATCTATCCATCCACCTATGTACCTATCTAAGCATCTATCAGTGCAAAGGCTAGGTGCCCTAACTGTTGTCTGTAGTGTGCCTAAACAGGAGAATGCTCCTGAGGGCACTGGGGACATATACATAGGGACATCTTTAAAAAGAAAGCAGAGTGTGCCCCTCCATTCATCCCCCCAGTGCTGGCCCAGTGCTAATGGGTGTGGAAGAGGGTATAGGGCACCGTGCTCTGACCAACCAACTCTGATTATCAGTGTCTAAGGCCATTCTAGCTAACTCGTCTCTTGCGCTTGTGAGGTGCAAGCACAATATTCTGATTGTCCTCTCCTGAGTGTCTAAGTAATGGATAAGTGCTCCTTGTGTCCCAAACTTCCTTGCCCAACAAGAGAAAAGCAGCTACAACTTAACTACTCATTTCACCTTTAGTAAGGAATCTCTCTCCCTATCTCCACCCCATCCTCCTTTTGCTGAAAACACAGCATCCAGAATTTTCAGTGCACCAGTAGCCTTCCTCATGGAGGATCAGTTTAACTAAACACCGCTGAGCCAAATGAAGACTGTTTGTACCACCCTGTTTCATTACTTATCGAGGGGTAAAGTTACACTTAGAAGGACATTCATCAATCAGTAGGAAAAAGAACACACATCAAATTAAAACTCCAAAACCCACCACCTCACGGCTTTTTCCTTTTATAAGCAACATTTTCTTCCATTGAAAACAGAACCATTTGTGCAGGTGGGTATTAAAAACAACCAGCTGCTCTATGGAAACGCAGTTTTGGAAAAATAATTCAGAAAAAAGAAAGCTGTGGGTGTGGCGTAAGATTCGATACTGTACTGATTCCCTGCATAGCATAGGAGGGGCAGAAGGACCTCAGAAATAAACAGCAGTGGAATTTCCATTGCATTGGCCCCAATAAACATGTTGGCTTTGGGAAAAAACAAAACAGATCAAGAAAGCAGACATACCTGCTTTGTGTTGCAAAGGAAAGTGTGCGTGAGGGATAGAGCTGATTAAAAGCTGATTCATCTTTCAGAAAATAGGAGTGCCATAATACTGCCAGGGAGTAGATTAAACTGGGTTATCAACTGCACAGTTGGAACTGCCCTGGTACTAGTCTAGTCTAGTCTAGAGTGGCAGAGTATTGTGCTCACAAACTAAACATCTCCTTGATCATCCATACAACTTCCCTCTTTCTTTTTCCCTTTATTCCTTTTAATAGTCTCCTGTGAAACATCCCATAGGCTGCAAGCCCCCCATTTTTATCACTACCATCATTACCCTCATCATGCTTCTAATCATGTATGTAGCATTCTTCAGCTTCAAAGTGCTCTGAGAGAGGTCTACAAACTAATCAATCCTCGCAAAAAAGTACTATAATCTTCATTGTGTGGAGGGGAAACTGAGAGGCCTACAGAGCTTACCTGCCTTCCCCAATGTCACCAGAGCCAGGTGAGCCCGGTTGCCAGCCCTGGGAAGAGGGGTGCAGGAGCACACACCTACGGAGTGACAGTCCTGACTGTGAGGGGCAAAGCACTGGTGGCAGCAGCAGCCTGTTGACTCCTGAGAGAGGCAGGATCCAGAGGGAGAAAAGAAAAAAGAAGCCTGGGCATCCAGTGAGAACAGGAGAAGGACAGAAGCCGGGGAAGCCAAAGATAAGAAATGACTGGAGATCTGGGGAGAAAGGAAAGGGGAGAATATAAGCATGGGGAGCCAGGGAGACAAGAGGAACCTGAGAGCTGGACTGAAGCAGAGAGGGGGCAGAAGAGAAGCCTGGTGAGCTAATGAGAGGAGAGGAAGCGTGCGGGTCCTCGGGGGAAAAGCAGAGGAGGCGAGGGGAGAACTGAAGCCAAGACAGGGCATGTGGAGGACGGCACTGCTGGTGCTGACATGCATCTGGAGGGAGTCGAGAATCCTGATATTTCAGCGTCAGTTGGCATGGACTTGTCAGCAGCTGATGCTGGGTGGGAACTGAATTGTTATCAGTGGGCCACATGCCACATTTCTTATTGGAGCAAGGGAAGTTTTTCTGTATTAAGGACCTCAGAATTTTGTTCATTATTTGTCCAGTGCCAACAACTTGCTAGCTAGGCAATTTACACAAAAGAACGAACAAAAGAACAAAGTCCCAAACCCAGACAGCTACATTCCAAGAAAATGACTTGAACGCCAGTGATGGGACAGTGAAGACACACATGCATCTTGTTAGTTCCACCATGTTTTTTTCCTTCTACATACATCCTTTAAGTTAACACTCCTGGGAGGAGAAGGCTGAGGTGGATAAACTTCACGGAAGAAGTGGGCACTGAAAGAGAATAAAATCTTCTTTCATCAAACCAGATCAGAGCAATCGTCTGTCTAGTTCAGTATCCTGTCTTGGACAGTGGCTAATGCCAGATGCTTCAGAGAAAGGAGTAAAATTCCTCATAATGGACAATTCAGTATCAAAAAGTTAAAAGTTCTGAAACAATGGAATAAACAATTGCAATTTAAAAAATATTATCTTACCAGTAATGTGATTACGATTTGGCATTACTCATATTTTCAAAAGTACTGACACTTCATTCTCGTAAAGGCTTGCTCAGTTATGTTTCATTTGTATTCACATCCTATACCATGAATGTATTTGCCCAAAATTGCTTAGTAGTAAATCATCATCAGAGAAATAAGCTTATATTTACTTTTGGTATTCATGATTTGCATACGGTTGGAACAATATATATTTAGTATTTCTAAAAAAATACAACCATAACTTTTGAAGGGAACAGCTTTATATATCATTACAACATTGTTTCCTTAACAGTTAATCATACACTCTCTAATCATGTGACATAAGTCTTTTACCTTAAAATAGAAAAATGAATGAGTCTTTAGCTTGCAATGTAAAGTCCTCTACTTGACCTTGAAATGTGAAAAAACGCATAGGGCCCAATCCTGTGAGGTGCTGAGGACCTCTAGCCCAAGTGCTGAGCATCCTGGATTTCCATTGAAGTCACTGGAAACTGAGGGAGCCCTGCAACTTGCCGGATCCGCCCCCTAATCACTAAAAGCTCTGTCTAGAGTGATATAAATATGTGCACTCACTTCACAGATTCAGTCTAACATTAGGGTTACTTTAAAACCAAAGCTGTCGGGAAAAATGTTAGATCTATGATATAACTTTGAACCTGGGTCACTAAAATCTTACCAAATGCAGCATCTTCTTTTGGATTCTTAAGAAAGCTAAACCTGAAAAGACAAATATTATGGCAACAAAAATAAATGCACCAGTTTTTAACCTTTTCAGGGAAAGTAATTCCCTTATTAGCTGCAACGAAAACTTCCTACCTTTCTTTCCCTTTTTGTGGTATCTGTGAGTAATTTCTTCAATCACATTGTTTATAAGAAGTGAAGTTATTCGTAATCATGCCTTAAGAGTATGTACACAAACTGGACATCCTAATAGAGCACCATGTATTAAATTCCTGATTGTTTGACATAAATTCTCTCTCTTTCTTTTACTCAGACAGGAAGCTTCCCATTTATTTACGAATAGGTTAAGACCCTAGTCATGTTCCTAACCATGTCCCTAAGTGCTAACATATATTAAGTAAATTTAGAGCCTCTTCTGCATAGGAAACGAATTAAACTGGTTAAACATGGAGAAAGAATAAATGTAATCTATCTTTTGTCATGTTTATGATATCGAAACGCATCTCATATGAATGTTCCAATTTGGCTGCTACAGCAGATGTGCTCTTCTGATAAACCACAACTACAGACAGAGAATGTGATAATATAAACCATAAAAAAGATAAATAATGAAATTCTTTGAAATAACATTGATTAAATATTTAGACATTTGGTTTCTAAGCTTGCTTGCACGCTCAAAATGGCATTCTGATATCTAGCAATGGAAAGAAATGCTCTCAACAATAATCATGTTAGGCCAACTAATAAAGTCGAGAGGATTCATTGAGTCTACAGAACTTGTCTTGATTTTAAACATATGTGATCTCCATATAAAATGTAGATACTGTGTTCTAGGGGCTAGACTGTGACATGGACTACAGACCTGCATAAGGGAGTAAAGGGGAATGAGAATTCTAGTTACACACACGTTTGTATCCTTCCCTTGAGTCTGGGCATGTCGGAGTAATTTGCGATTCACCCATTTATTCCCTCCCATAGAGCACGTAGGTGGGGAGGGGTGAGATAAGGGTGGAGCTCTGGCTTCATTCCCACTACATTATGTTCAGTGTAGCTGAGCATATTCCAACAGTAAATTACTACCCCCACTTCCACCCAGAGCGGGAGGAAATAGAGAGGGAACTGTGACAGAAATGTGTCACAATGCTTCCCAGGGTCACTCCTGGGGTGGCTCAGTTTACACTTCAGGGGGGAAGGATAGCTCAGTGGTTTGAGCATTAGCCTGCTAAACCCAGGGTTGTGAGTTCAATCCCTGAGGGGGCCACTTAAGGATCTGGGGCAAAATCAGTACTTGGTCCTGCTAGTGAAGGCAGGGGGCTGGACTCAATGACCTTGAAAGGTCCCTTCAAGTTCTAGGAGATAGGATATCTCCATTAATTTATTTTATTTACACTTCACCCCTTGCTCAGCCTGTGCCTGGAATCATAATCTAGCCCTACAGTATTCATAGAACTTGGGCCATGATGACTGAGGGATACACTGGCAGCGTTCACCTCCCTCCACCAGTTTCCTCCATTCCGCCTCTGTTGCAGGGATATTCACTGCCAGGGGAGGGCAGGTGATGTTTCTGCCCACACTATCCCTGCGGGCTTTCTGCCCATGGAAAGCTGCTATAAATTCTGTCAGCGTATCCCTCAATGGTCCGGGCCAGATTGAGGCACAAGAACTAGGGCCTAGAGTCATGTGGCTATGTAAGTTTCTATCTCTCAACCTCATGGTTGCAAAAAAAAGTTCAATATGAAATGGGTATAACCAATGCAGGGAAGCATGCCTGAGTCTGTACACAGCTGAGACAATTGTTCTGAGGTGTGTGAACTACCCCATGCATCTCATTGACATGTTAACTTCAGCACCCACTGCTCTGGGGAACCCCTTGCAAAAGATTGTGTGTGTGGCAGGAAAGGAAGAGAACGGTGGACCTGGCCCACCCAACCAAGCAGATACACCCTGACTTCCAGAGTAAATATTCAGAGGCCTCCCTTACTTTGCTTCTGCCTCGCCAGGGGCAGAAGGGATGTCTGTCACTGCTCTAGTTGCTCTGGAGGGGAAGGGGCCTCACTGCTATTTCTAAGGCAACAAAATGTCTCCTGCCCCTGCTTCTCTGTAAGGGAGATGGTTCTCTCTGCCATCATCATTCCAAATGGGGGGAGGAATCTGGCCATATGACTATAAGATGTCTCAATAAAAGGATGCCACAAACACAGAGGATCTGGGCTTACAGCCTACAAGCAGTTCATGGCTAGCCCTTCTGACAAGCTGCATGAAAAACAGCTTCACAAGAAGTTTTCCAGTCATCCCACAAGTAAGAAATGAGATTCCCTACAATCATCTGATGGAATTATGGAAAAGCCTGTTAGGGCCAGGAGCAGTTACTTCAAGAAGAAGCCCTCACATCTCTCATGATAGGAGGTCAAGGTAGTCAGAGCAGGTGAATTCCTAGGAAACCTACAACAATGGGCCCAATTTTCAAATTGCAGTGTCTAAACATAAATACCTACCTATGGCTAGATTTTCAAAGATTCTTTGAGCATCCATAATTCCCAAAGAAATCCATAACTCCCAAAGAAATCTATGAGAAGTGCACGGGCTCAACATCAGAATCAGCCAGCTAAATCCCAACTTGGGTCTCTAAATATGGATTTGGGCATCTAACTTTAGGCACCCAGGTTTGAAAATAAGACTAATGATCAAAAACAAAAGTTTAATTGGTAGAAAAGGTTTTTCAAGTCAAAAATCTCAATTATTAGGAATAATTCTTTGTGGGTGATGATGTCTTTGGGCCATGTTGTACATCAATCTTTGAGCAGACACCTCCATTGAAATACATGAGTTCTGCCTAAATACTGTATGGCTCTCTGTGATTGCCATAAAACACCACTCCAAGGACAGGCATTGCTCTAATGGATCTCATCACTGGAGAGAGACTTCTTAGTCTAACTCCTAAGGGGTCAGATATGTTTTAAAGGGAAACCATAGTGTGATCTTTGCAGTGGATTTGTCATAAATACCATACAAAATTCAAAGACAGCAAGTTGCCAAATATCTATAGATTATCAACAAAAGCTGCTCCAAAATATAAATTTCTCTTAATGGCAATGCCCCAATATTAACACTTTTTACATGTCAGAGCTACAAGGAGACAAAAGAAGTGTGTTTCTCAATAGTGGAGTAATACTAGCCTGAAGCAATATCACAAAGGCAAAATTACTACCACCTCAGATACAAAACCTCAATAACCCAGTTCACAAAGGTTGCAGAAATCTGATTGCATCCACTATTTAGAACCAAACTGTAAGTTTTATATGAGTAGAGTAAAACTAAAAATTGTGGTTAATAGTGTACCACAAATATAATCTTGTTCTTAGATGGATTTATTTATTTACTTTTAGTGTTCTCTCTCCTTTAAAAATAAAACACAAGTTACATCCCTGGAAAGGCTAGGAATTCCCATGCAAGATAGTGTAGGGACTTGCATATGTAGTTTTAAAAACAAAATGGAGACAGATATTGCATGCATGTTCCCCAAGATTTTAAAAAAAGGATGTATTAAGTTACTTTTTGGTTACAAACAAGGCCAAAAATTTCACCCACTGAATCAGTGGGATTCTTGCCATTGATTTAACCTGGGACAAGATGAAGCCTGTATTTTGTTACAATTAAAATTGTTAGAATATTCTGAGAGGAAAGGATCATTCTTAATATGGGATGCAACTACAGAATTGCTATGAAATGCAAAATATTTTTGCGCATCATGATTTAATTTTTCAATTAAAAGCAAATGTTATTGTAATTTTTATTATAAATAAGGCAACTGAAATATTAATGCCTGATAAAAACATTCAGATAACCAAATTCCACTCTGACTTACATCCATTGGCATCAATGGGGTTGCAGAGGACATACACCTGAGCAGAATTTGGCCAATATTCACTCAATTCCTATGAAATATGCTGATACATGATTAAAAGCACAACAATTGAAGTACATAATTTGCTCCCTTTCTAGAATGCTGTTCTTTTAAATAAAGGATTTTGCCTACTTGAATAAACTGCTTATTATAAAGGGGAGAGAAGGGTTAACAAGGGACTAAGTCCTTATAAGCAGGTTCCCCTCGATTATAGGAAGCTTTCTAGTGAGGGACCACTATTTTTCTTCAGCTAAACTTTTATTAAAACCAATTAATTCATTGAACAGGCTTGTATCGTTTTACAGTGTCTGGACCTCTGCTTAAAAGAAATCAATTGTAGGAGTACAGCTGAGAAATAACCACTATAATAGATGTTTTAGCTCTTGCTTTTACTTTTCTCTGATAGCCCTTAAGGTGGTCAGAGGTAAAAGCTAAAGATGCATTGTAGCCTGAGGGAAGATTGAATGAAAAAATGGGGGATGGGAGTATAGCTATGCTGATAGACCAATTTCCCACCACTGCAAGCCAGCGCAATTGATTGATGAATCCTTGCTCTGTCAAGAGGCAGCCCTTCAGATTTGATCACATAAATACTCATTCAACTCAAATTCTGCTTGACAAGCCTCAGACAGCTTTGTTCTGTCACAGATATCATTGGAAGGAAAATGCTCCATTAATCATCCTTAATTAACTTTACCATAGTCTGCTGGAACCAATATGTTCTCTGGCTAAATCCCTAAGATTTATCTAGGATTCTATAGTTATCAAATTGAGAGTAGTTTTTAAAGTCCCTCTCTCTTATTGCTGTTAACTACAGGAAATCTTCTCCTGTGCATTTTTCAGGAAATGTCTCGCATTGATCAGGATGTAGACTAATCCTTTGACAGCTCACATTTTCTTTCAAAGAAACACAGTTTTACATATTGCTGATTAGGAACCAATGTTCTCTAGATCAGTTATGTCCACAGTAAATGGCGAACTATTAGAATGATTTGCTTTCAAAATCATGAGTTTCTATGAGGCAGTTAAAAAGTTTAAAGAATACAGTTCTGATAAAAAATACTGTTAGAAAGTTATTAGGGAATAAGGGGTATTAGGTACATTTTGTTGAACGATGAAACATATTTTTTTTAAATTGTTCGACTCCAAAACTGTTTGTGAGTAGGGTCTTGATCCTGCTCCCCTTTTTTCCTCAGAGCAGCCTCACTTTGGCAGTGGTACTACCCACATGACTCGTGTGTGTAAAGTGTGCAGGGTCAGATGTAAGAGTGAAGACATGCATTTTATCTTGGGCTAGCTGATATAATTTCCCCACTCATCGGGCTGTGATGAGGTTTTGCTAAAGAATTGGAGGAAGCTCCCACGATCACCTCGTTAAAATTCTACCACCAGATTAAAGGGAATTGAGATGATTTCCTGCTTCTGTTGGAATTGCGTCCTCTCTGCGTACTGCTAAATTACCTGGCCAAAGACTAGAGCTCATAAAAATACTCGTAAAGAGCATGCAAAAGTTAACTTGCCCTATGTTGCTGCCTCCTACCTTATTTATTGTTATTCATTTAAATTATTTGTCTCCAGTAGCATCTTTAAAACCTCATCCTCCAAGGTGGTGAAAAAGATCAACTCCCATTTTCTTTAATGGGAATTGAAGGTATTTAGCACCTTGGATCTTAACATGTAAGGTGCTGCACAAATACAAAGAAAAGGGAAACCAAGAAAATAGATTCCCTAGTCCTTCTCCCCTCTTGTCTGCATGCACATGCACCTATGAAAAGGTTTGTCACAGACTCAGAGGAAAAATTATGTAGAAGTCATGTGATTAAATAATGAGCACATCAGTGATGAAAGTGTATGGTAGTGATGTCCTATTTCCTCAGTGAAAGAACGCCTTGTCTTGGACATCCTTACTCAAGTGATTAGCTTTTACTATGAGCAGTCCTACTGAAATAGTGAACATTTGCGGGAGCAGGTCCAGTTATGTGTAAAGCTGTGCAAAAGGTGTTGGAATGTATTTTACATCATTGAACAAATTTACTGGAAAAGGCTAATGCTTCTTTCCATAGCTCGTGTTAAGGAAATATAGTACTTCAAAAGAAAACACTGCAGCTCAGGGGAAAAGGATCATCCGTCAGAAATCTTCTGCTCTGTCTCCTACTAGAAGTCACTTTGTGTTATGTTCTCTACCAACCTTGGACTCTGGTCAATTTAATCAACACTCCGTTTTCGACTGCAAAGCTAGTAAGATGAAAATGGAAGTGACCATTTCAAGCTGTGGACTTTTAAAAGCCAGCTGGCCCATTTTAGAGTCTCTGGAAACTTGACATACTAATGTTTTCTTTACAGCACAGAATATACTATTTATAAAGGCATCTTCCGGGGTTATCTGATAGAAAGAAAGTGAATGTTTAAGTTAGTGAAAATACTACTATGCCTCTGTATGCTAAGCAAGCAAAACAGAAGCAAAGAAGATGCCAGTGACACAACAATGATATTTAAGTCTAGAGGCTAAAGACATCTACACAAGTTCAATATTAAAGCAAATTGTTGTTTTCTGTCCCAGGATATATTCAGAAGCTGTTGAATCAGAGTCCCCTGTGCAAGGCTATGCAAACCTACAAGACAGACACGGAGAGGATGCCCACTTGATTTTGTAGCTCAGAGTCCTACACACCTCCAGCTGAAAATGATCTGATATTTGGGGGTATTACAAAGGGCTAGATTCTGACTCAGACTATGTGCCGGCACAAAGGAATAAGTACTCCCCTAAAGCACCTCCCTGGGCAACCCAGACCTCATGTCCAAGTATGTAGGAGTAAGTGGGGCTACTCATCTGTTTACTCCCCTCACAGAGCAGATGGGAGGGGTGAGGAATAGGCAAAGCCTCGGCTCCAACACCCAACTCACCAGAGTAGTTCAGCCAGAGCAGGGGCAGGGGCAATAATTAACTGCTGGAAGAGGCCAGCAGCATATCACTACTCTCCTTCCATGCCAGGATCAAGGAAGAAGCAAGGGAGATATTGTGACTGAAGAGGTGTGCCTCTGAGTCAAATTCCCTCCTATAGATATTGCTTGGGTGGTGTAAGTTAGGACTGGTTCTAAAGTCAGAAGATAGCCCAAAGCTTTGAATGTAACAGAAGGGCTCTTCATGAAAATGGTAGGAATTCTTGTATTCAGTGACCAGAACTCAACATGTTTCTTTGGCGTGAGAAAGAGGCTTAGGTTCATATACATCAGGCTCTTCTTATCTTCCTATGTGCATGGAAGTCCCATGGACATAAGTCAGTAGTTACACTCAGCTAGGGAGAAGAGAAGAGAAAGACAGTAAACTAATATGTTCTGTTTTCTATTCTGTACTCAAGAACATAGGCACTGATCCTACAGTGACCTTTATGCAGGGCAGGCAGACTTCTATAGCCACACAGAGCCCCATAAGACTCCGCACAGTAGCTGACTGCAGGATTTGGGCCTTAGTTTTCCTTTCTTATTTTGAAATCTTATCAGATTTTAAAAGCTTAAAGAATATTTAACTTCTGAAGTCTTTTAAAACGTTTATTATCAAGACCTCCACAAGAATGTTCAGTCCATCATTAAGTCATGAAATAAAGTAAACAGGATCAGATGTAAAGTGAAAAACCTGTAAATGTCCTTTCTCATTACAGAGGTCAAAGACTGCATTAGTTATTTTTAACTAATGTCTTATTCCACCCCATGCAAACTTAAATCAGTTTGGGTCTGACTGATTCAAAGCTGTTCTCTGGTTCCCTGCTCTGCAGTAATAATTGACTAGGCTAGACTTTACAAAGGTCAGAAAAATGGACCCACTTCATATTATTTCAATTAATAACTCGGTTCTTAAATCAAAATTTAAGAACTAATCTCTCAAAGCACCGTTTCCTCCCCCTCTGCCAATCCATATGTAATTTCAAATTAAATGATAGATGTCTAAAACTGTTATTTTTTCCTTAATTACTTTTAAGTAGCTAGGGGACACAGTATGAGAGTTTGTTAGAAGATCTAGGATTCTCCAAAACAGTGGAATTAAGAAAATCTGAGAAAATGCAGCAGAGACTAAATAACCTAAGGAAAAGCAGCAGGATAGGGACACGCTGAAGGACAAAATGAAAAAAGACACCATGCAGTATCTAAGGTAGGTTCAGAAAGGCTGTGATGAAAATCTTTATGGTAGGTAAAGGGCAGATGGGATTTGTTTGTCATGAAAGGCAGACTGTAGGCCTTTACTGAGTTACAAAAAAAATATAAAGGGAACTAGTGCTCTGAAATACATTTCAGTGACATTCCCAGGGTAGACTTGTTAAAGAGGTGCCAAATTTATACATTGAACCCTGTCAGATTTGGTATACATAATAATAATAACAACACATTATGTATAAAACAAATTAGTATATAAATGTCCCCAACTTTTTACTCTGTAAAAATGGGAATATTTGGCAGACTTTAATTTATTAGTTTAATTTGCAAGCACCAAACCAAAAATATTCATCCTATTATTTTTTTCTCTCTAAAGATACTTCTATGTTTAGGGCCCAGTTCTGCTGCCCTTATCTGAATCATTTCAATGGGAAATTTACCTGAGTAAAAACTAAGTAATTCAGGACTGGGTCCTAGAGGAATTACAAAAATAGTTATTCAAATATTAGTCCTTCTTTTAAAAGTCCTATTGCCAAATTAAGAAAAAAGATGATAAACCCACTTGCCCATGCAATAATGATCTCGCTCCTGCTCCCACTGACGTCAATAGCAAAACTTCCATTGGTTGCAGGTTGCAAAATCAGGAGCAAATTGCATGCATCCATTTTGTGTGTGCAAAACCATTTGGGTGCACACATCATCTGTGCATATAGCTCTACCTATCTACTGCTCACTTTATGAAAACATGGAACTTAGAATACATCATCACAATGGGCACAATGCTCACATATTGCTCATTCATTATAGGCAAACAATAGCCATAACAATGGTTTCACTCTCCACCCAACTCTCGACTCCTCTCCCAATAGATGCCTTTTATTTTTAACTTATAAAGAGACCTCCAAAAACACAAAACGTAGGGAGTTCAAGTGGTATTTAATAGACACTTAATTTGGGGCGGTATCTAACTGTGAACTGTTTGTTTTAATTCTTAAAAGTGTAACCTCTATAAAGTTTTCCTGCCTACTGAATTCTTCTTTCCCACTTCCCCTTGGTCACTTACAGCCAAGCTTTGGTTTATTCTCTCAACAGGAGATTGTTTATTTACATTAACAGTGCTTACTCTGACTCCCTGTGGACTGTTTGTTCAATGGCATGTGGAGTCTCCAAGCTTTTATTGTTGACAGGTGGTAGGTGGGTTCCAAGCTTTTGTGGTTAAATTGTTTATTGATAATCACCTTTTAATTACGGCTGCTGCGTGCCTCCTGTAATTTACTATAATCACTACTTCTATATCTTCTTAGAAATGTGTAAAACAAGGAGAAACAGCAAAGATAGGAATGAAACAGTTGGGCCTGATGCTGATCCCACTTAGGTGGGTTTTACAGTCATAATATATAAGAAAGTTAGTTAGGATATGCCAAAAATCACTTGAAATCACATAACTACATGACTGACCAGTATTTACATGGAGCTCAGCAACAAAGGTCAATTAGTGCAATTAGAGCTTTGTCTCACTATGATAGGGGTGGGCAAATTACTGCCCACGGGCCACATCCAGCCCATGGGACCCTCCTGCCCGGCCCCTGAGCACCTGGCCTGGGAGGCTACCCCTGGCCCCTCCCTGCTGTTCCTCCTCCCCCACAGCCTCAGCTCACTGCACTGCCAGCGCAATGCTCTGGGCGGCCGGGCAGCGCAGCTGCCGAGCCGCGGCCTGAGACGGTGCTCTGAGTGGCGCGGCTGTAGCGCTGCCAGCCACCTGTGCTCCAGGGAGCGTGGTAAGAGAGCAGGGGAGTACGGGGTGGTTGTCAGGGGGCAGGGGTGTGGATAGGGATCGGGGTGGTCAGAGGGCAGGGAACATAAGGGGTTGAATGGGGGCAGGGCTTCCAGGGGGACAGTCAGGAAGGAGACAGGGGGTTGGATGGGGTGGCAGGGGGCAGTCAGGGACGGGGGGTTCAGAAGCGGTCAGGGGACAGGAAGCGGGGGTGGTGGATGGGGCAGGAGTACCAGGGGGCTGTCAGGGGCGAGAAGCGGGGGGGTCGGATAGGGGTCAGAGACTGGGCCATGCCTAGCTGTTTGGGGAGGCACAGCCTCCCCTAACTGGCCCTCCATTCAATTTTGGAAACCCGATGTGGCCCTCAGGCCAAAAAGTTTGCCCACCCCTGCACTAGGATCTTACCATATGACACAGCAACTCTTAAGAAAGCACCAAATTACAATATATTATTAGCAGATATATTATTACAAAGCTGGAGATGGGCTCAAGCAAATCTACCCCTTGAACTTTGGGAAAATATGGGCACTGACGCCTACCAGAACCCCTAAATTAACACTATCAAATTTTAGTGAGGGAGGCTGATTTTGATCTGAATTTTGTGGTTTGGGAGCTCTCTTGTTTCTAAACTAAGATGTCCCCACCAGCTACAAAGAAAAGGACCAAATGCTGCCCTCATCTAGATTGGTATAATTCTGGGGTAACTCCAGAATTAAATTGATATATGGAGAGCAGAACAGGACCCAAAGTATTTTAACTTGCAGGGTAAAGAAGCCTAGGCAGAAAGAGTAAGTGATAAAATCTATTTCCAGGAACATTTTTTCTGAGCAGACTAAAGTCAGGCATGGGAATGGAACTCTCTTTGTGAGTGACAGGATGGGTGAGGTAATAGCTTTTATTGGACCAACTTCTGTTGGTGATAAAGAGACAAGCTTTTGAGCCACACAGAGCTCTTCTTCAGGTCTGGGAAAGGAACTCCCAGTGTCACAGCAAAATGAGTGACATTCTCTGTAAAAATCCAGAGGGTGAATGCCGTGGGAAGATTAGCAGGAGTCTGGAGAGCTAGAACCCTCCCTTAAGGCTGCCAAGTGGTGGTGGAGTTGCCTGCTCCTCTAGCAATTTTAGTTGCTGTGGCCCCACTGCTTCCACGGGACACTATGGTGATGATGAAATTGTGGATTCACCAGCCCATCCCTCCACTGCCCCTGACCTCCAAGCTTCTCTAGCACTGAGAAACATGAACCTTCTTCAGAGAACAGGTCACCAGCATGTTGGGAATGTTGACCTGCTGCATGGCCCCCGCACATTCTGCCTCTCCCTGCAAGACCTTCCATGCCATAAGATTTGGCTTTAAAGGCTGGGAACTAAAATAAAGCTAAGTTATTTATTTCACTATGAACATTTCCATGCCTATGAAATTTGTGTTGATCTCATGTTTTAAACCACATTGCTTGGTGGAAATCCATTCCTAATGGGTCACAATTGTAATGTTCTGAAATTTTATCAGTCCACCAAATTAAGTAAATTCATATTCAGTGGGTGAAAGCCAGCATGTTCAACAGCCTAAGGAGCAGCATTTGGGGATAATGGGGAAAACAAGAACTGCCCACAGACAAGCTAAACCTATAGATCTTTTTTCCATCGGTACCCTTTTGACATTGTTATAGACAAATTGCTAACTTCATGGAGCAAACAATTGTGTTTTTGTGTTTTAAATAGTTTACATAGTTCCCCCTTTGGAAACACTACAGCTGGAAAGGAACTATATCTCAATTTAGATACATTTATAGAATTTTGTTCTGCGTGACCATTTACCCATTTCCTGATCTAAACAATAGCCCCCCCCCCGCCCCCAAGTGCCATCTGCTCATCAGTCACTCACAGGCATGATCTGTTCTTGTGACTCAGCCAGGCTGTGTACAATTGTCCAAGCAACTCACAATAGTTTATCATCATTGTTTGGTATAATTGGAAGCAGAAGTATATATACGCACCCACATACCCCACAAGCAAATTTATATGGCAACTGTCTCTTTTAATCTCTAGTGCAGCCAGTGTAAATAGTAATTTGAAAGAATATGCAGATTTATTACATTACTTGCTTAAAGATCGTTGTTTAAAATGGATATATTTTGCATTAATTCAAGCATGCAACATATCATATAGCTATTTTCACAATAAATTTATAATTCCCTCGGACATTTTAATTCTGTTTCTGCATCCTAGGAATACCTTTCTTGTAAACTCCCAAAATACTATTACAATGTTAATTAGCCTAATTTATAAACCTCCAACTAGACCTCTAACCTTCATACTACGTACATTAAACCAAGAAGTTGTGAATTAAAGTCATGTTAAGGGGATCTGACAAAAGCAAGGAAATTCAGAGTTAAGGTAAACGCTATCTGATTCCAGGCACTGTGCCTAGGTATTGTAGCACATGTGGTATCTGTAGAGTCATTGTTGGAGACTTCTGCACAAGAAAGGAAGTTAAGAATGTCGTTTTTGCCTTTACCTTGAATCTTCTTACCTTTCTGGATGTAAGTCAGACCCTAAGTTATTTAAAAATCATTTTTTATAGTTCAAAATAATATCCCATCGACATGGGATCCAAGTCTCCTTCAGACCCAATAAAATGTCACATTGTCAGACAGACACCATTCATGCCAACTCTATGCCTAATGTGAAATTTTATAACTGAGTTATAACCCCCCACCCCCCTAAAACAGGGTTTACAATGGAAATGCTGACAGACTCTTAACTATACTGTTTCTAGTGGGCTCCTGTTTAATACACTGTATTTCTTCCTCTTGAACATATTAATTTACTTCTTGAAATGTTCATTGCTAAGATTAAGCGTAGGTTTTTGAAATGTGTTCACAGACAATTTATGCAGAAGCACAAATGTTCTCTTCTCCAGATGTACAGCATACTAATTTGAAAATGATTTATATGCCATGCTGTACTGTACAGCCATCCCCTAGTCAAAAGGCTTTCCTCTGACATAACACCAGGATCTTCTCATATATGAGGAGTACAGTAGCATTAGAAATTATTTGAAAACTGTATGAGGAGTCTGGTCCATGGAATGAGCCAGAATGAATTTGGTAAATTTCAGCTGAATTGCCAAGAAGAGTGGAGCCCATGGGGTAGATTGATCAACACGTGAATGCACTGGAAAATAAAAATGTATGTATATTAAAATATATTAATATGAAAGGAAGAGTAATGTGAAAAGTCAGAAATGCCAGGGAAAGGTGTTGAGGTTGCAAATATCTCACAATAATCACTCCTGAACCTAACAGCTTGAGGCCATATTCTGCCACATTTCTGCACCATGATTAGTACTTTATTTTGCGAGTAAAACTACTCATCATGCATAAGGATAACAGAATAGGGCCCCTAGAAAGTTAATAACAGATCACATGATTTGTTAAGTGTTGCCATCAGAGTGCGCTTTTTACACATATATACAATCATTTAGCATATGAAAACAATGAAAAGTTATCTTACTATGCATGTCCAGTCACACATGCATAAATTCATCTGAGCCTAATTCTCGTTTCCTCAGTTGATCTTAAGACAAAACCGTTGAACTATGTAAAAAGGTTTGGATATAGGTTTATAAATGTTTATAGCCCTAAATCCTACCAAAGGAGAGATTGAGGACCTGTGAGAATGGTCTTCACAAAAAACAAGGAGGATGGGACATGGACACAGGAAACCCTTACATGCCTCTGAATTTAAATTTCAAAAACTAGCTAAGATTTCAATGGGATCTTTATGGTGTTTGGACTGTGTATCATACCAAGAACCTTCATCTTGATACTAATGTCAGACCTCATGGTAAAACTATTAGTTCTCTTGGACAGTAAACCCACCTCAGTCCCTTAAAATAAGATGCTGTCTTTCATGGGCAAGCCAAAATGCTGTTACCAGATGTTCTAGGTTTTATTATAAACAAACAGAGCCTAATCCTAGGCACCCTCAACTCCCATTGACTTCAAACAGGGCAATTAAGACCTGTCAGGCAGAATTTAGTATTCACAGGAATGGTCCTAAACATACTTGTCCTAAGGTGTTATAGTAAGAAGGGGAAGCAGTTCAGCTTAATACTGACTGCCCTCCCACTCCTTCCAGGTTCTTCTAGCCAGTGTCCTGAGGAGCACCCACAGAGAGGGAGGCACAAGAAGAGAATGATGTCTAGGTAGAACCCTCCCCTCTGTAAGTTCCAAATGACCTTTGTGCACAAGGTTATTGGAGATCCTGATGTCCTGTGTTTGCAGTGTATTGTACTTTGTTGTACCATGCTCATTCAAATCACTAGCCTTTGATCTCACTGGGGCAGATACCTATTAGATGTTTCGTATTCATTCAATTATTGTACAGCACCAAGTACATCCAGAGCACTGTACAATGATAAAATTTTAAATATTTATTTTAAAAGTTCACTGTTATTCTATATAAATTACAGCAATCAGGATTTTAACCTCAGTACATAAACATGTACTATATTCAATATACTGTCTCTTATTGCATCTCTCCTTTTTTTACATTGATTTTTTTTAAACACATGTGCTTTGGGATATGTCTTTTTTATTGTTACTTTATTACAATCTTTTACAGTACGTTAGTTGTTTTCTATGCTATTGGGTGAGGCACAGACGCATTAGTTTTGGTAGTCATTTAGAACCAGTTTAGGAATAATTACATAGTATGGTCTATGAAAAAATTAGTTTCCTTTCATTTCATTTTTAAATGAAACTGGCCTAATAAAGAACAAATGATGTGTCTAATTCTGCTTCCATTGAAGTCTGAGATAGTCTTGTCACAGGGACAAATCCTTGGCTGATGTAGGTGTACATGGATGTAGCTTCACTGAAATCATGACACTCACCTGTAAAGTCAATTGGGGCCCAACCCATTTACATCAGCTGAGGATCTGTTCAATAGAGCCAGGATCACACCCTATGTTTTCTTTTTCGTATCTTTTATTCTCTTAAAAAATGTTCAGGCATCACTAAATAGCTCATCACTAACACAGAATTTGCTTATTTGAGAATTTAATGCAATTGTGGCTTTAAAGGGATACTTAATTGTGAAGAAAATTCAGTAATTTCTTCAGTCAGCTGGGAGACTAACTTCAACAGAAAACTATTCCATCTGCCCCTGCTTGAAATGATATATTTTATTTGAAATAATTTCTTCAGTCTGTGGCTGGAGGGTGAAAACTGACTTGCTCTTATTTATCTTTCTTTTGGGGCAGCATGAATTTTAGACTTGTGGAAGTGAGAGACTGATAGCAGTTAAGCTATGCAGAGCATTGGCAGGTACTTTCTGAGCTTCCATACCATTGCAAAATCATTTTGAGCGTGTATGAGTATATATGTGTATATATATTCCAGGGAATAGCCACCTTTAACAGGCACTACCAGGTTTATAATAGCGATAACTATGCACTATGGCTTGGATTACCTAGAGAGTGGCAACTGGATTGGTTTCAAATGTACTTTTAGTCCATCTTTGGTAAGGATTTGTAGAGCACCCATCAATATCTGAATGCTAGTGCAACCCATTCAGAGCCGAGGGGCCTCCATATTGGGCAACAATATGGTGGTAGGAGGTAAAAGTAGAAGAGGAACTCACAGATGTAGTATCTGATTTAAATAATATTGGTCTTATGACACAAACCAACAAAAGCCAAAAGATACAAATAATTGAAGACTAAGAACTTGTCCACCAGTCACACCATTAATAGGAAAATAAAATAGCCAAAAGGCAGAGTGGTACACACTGAAGACAGAATGAATCCAAATTTCATCCCTGTATATCAGAACTGGAACTTAATTTGCATGGAAGTGCTTGTCAACACACCATTTTTCTACTGCTATGCTACCAGTATAACTGTGCCTGCACGAGGGGTTGCTCTGCTTTTACTGGAGCAGTTTCTAAAATGCTACAGTTATAAAGATAGAAAAAACTATGGGAACATCAGCGCTGAGGTTTTTCTACTTACTTCCTCTTTTTAAAGACAAAATAATTTGGTAAGGTTGATTTGCTACCTTCAAAACCAAACCATGATCTGAGATGAGTAAATTCATATTTGGGGTTAGACATCTAGACACAGCCCAGCACTGGGATTTGCACAGCGTCACACTATCCCAGCATAAGATGGGGAAGGGATTATACTTCATGCATCCACTATTTCTCCTGGAGCTGCAGGGTTACTGGTGGATCATGCCTACTGTATCACCCATTACAATCATGCTGTATGTTTCCCTCCCTTCACCCTGCCTTCTCCCTGTCCTTTTTGGGCTGGCCTGCACTCTCGGGTACGGGACATCCTTGTGCCTGAAGTGCATGTGGACTGTGATCATGCTTGGTCACTGTACAGGAGGCACAACGAGAAACGGTTCCTTGTTCCCTCTCCCACTCTCTTGAACATCCAGGTAGGTGTCCCACACTGTGCTACGAACGTGTACTCAAAATCCTAACACAGTAGAATTATTGGAGGTGCCCTGCTGCCAGCTTGCAAACTTTAATATCTACCTTTAGATTTTGCACAGAAGCAGACTAATTACATTACATGAGGAACCATGTCCCAAACTATGGTTCTGATCTGTGAAACAAAAATATTACCAGGAATGGAGGTTTGATTTCCATGGTGGTGCATGGAACTCCTGTTGACACAAATAGGATTTCGGAAGACTTGCAGCATTGTACTCTACATCTTTTAAAATAAGAGCAGGGATTAGTTTTTATGATATAAAGGGGGGGGGAGGGAGGAAAGCACATCCAGTGAGCAATTGACTTATACTTGAATACCTAAGGACAACTCAACAGATTATGTTGAGATTTGTGCTGGGAATATTAAAAAAAATAGCTCTTGGGTTGTAGCCATGTATGCCAAAATATAGCCCAGATGAAATTTTATGGTTACAAATTCACCAAAACTGGGATTTGCAGTGGGAACGCTGGCGCAACCCTACAATAATAACCTGAACACAGCCACACATTATGAGACTTGACAATAATTTACTTATAATAGTTCTGGTTTTTTGGTGGGGCGAGGGGGTTATATTTCCACTGCATTTAATTATTCATGCCATGCTGTTCCTCATAGCATAGGTTTTCTAAGAATAAAGAACAAACAGCTAATGCACAGCACTTGAGACTCATAAGCTGTCTATTTTCAATTAATCCAATTACCTTTCATCCATCTTCTGAAAGGTAGGCATACTTATAAACAATCAATGTTATATGGTGTGTGAAACTAGTGGTGCTTGCAAATGGTGAGTCAGAGATGAATCAGTTATGAAGAATTTAAACATGAATCCATGGAAATCCTTTTTTATTCTTCTGTTGTTTTGTGAAAACATTTCTATAATAAACTCTTCAGTGTGACTTGCAGTTTCCTCAAGTCCTTTCTCTCTTAGAACAATGATGGTTGGCAGCCACTCAAACTAGTTCAGTAAACTTTAGAAGATAAAGCCAATTCAGTTTCCCTTTAAGACTTCATTGCTAAAGTTATGCTCATTGATTTTTAGCCTCATAATTAAAATTCCTCATTAAACATGCCTGACAGCCGAATGTGATTCCTTTTACCTGCTACTTCTACCTTTTTTCTCCCCTGTGATACCATTTCATTACAAAAGAACAATAGATTTCCTTTCAGGGTAAAGTAAGGACACAATGAGTAATGTACTTTCTATTCTACAGAAGGCCTAATATTGTTAATTTGCAAAATCAATTAAAAGAAACCACTTTGGAGGAATACGAAGGTCTTGCATATGGATCACATCAGATATAATGGGTATTAGTTCAAAGGCTGGCATTCTGCCACAGTTGGCACCTAACAATTTACTCTGATCCAGGGAATTTGGCTCTTGATTTCAAACAAATGCATCCTGAAGGCTTAAGACCAGAAATAGTTTGATATGATTTATGCTTCGTACTTTCTCATAACACAAAACCTAAAGAGCTAAAAGACATTTTGTTATTGCTAGGCATTTGCTGTAATGTATCTGTAAACAAAAAGTTCTAGCATTCCGCTTGGGTTTTTGGGAACAGCAAACCAGACACAAGTGACTTGGTCTCCCCATAACACTTCTTATTCTGTGGTGGGAGTGTGTCCTGGGCCATGGCTGTTGTCACTGAACTTTATAGAAATAATAAGATTGCTGTCTTTCAAGATGGTGGCCACCTGATGGTTACTTTTCCCAACATTGTCTTGTTTTGAAAAGCAAATTCCAACCACAGCGTTCATGTTATGTAAAGCAGGAAGAGTTGATGGGAGTCACATTGGTGGTGCCTCTCCAACCCCAACATGACCTGAGGCCCACCCCATTTCTGGCTCCAGACACCTTCAAGGGTGTGAATGTTGCAGGGCTTGTTGAGTGTGAGGCTGGCTGTGTTAAGGGAAGTTGGTTCCCAGATGTGTAAACTCCCTCATGATAGATTAATTTTCACAGGAATGGGTAAATGCAGCACATTTTCAACTTACAACTAAGTTTGGAACCCATCTTCCCCTTTGTCAAAGTGTGTGGAGGGGAGCCTGCTCCTGCACATACTCAGTCTGCTTTCCTCATGAGTCTGTGGTAACCATATAGGCTCCATGGTGTTTTGGTTTTGCAGGACAAGAGGGAATAGGGTGGGAGGGAATGGAGAGGGCTGGCAGGTCTCCACCAGATTCTTCTCCACCCCATCCTGTAGGCCAAAGAGCACACATTACTGCAGACAGAGTGTGAAACTACCCCTTTGTGGAAAAAAAAAGAAGCAGCAGCACCTAGTGGTCAGAGAAGCCCCTGGATGCCCTGTTCCTGCAGGACCCATGCTATCCAGTAGACACAGCAAACCCTGGGGCAGACATGGATGCTAAGATAAGTGGCCAGTGTGCAGAGAGTGATGGGTAGAAACCCTGGCCACTTCCAAGCGGGTGCAACTGCCCCCAGTCCTTGATGGAAAAATTCAAAGGAAACTGCTCAACATGATATTCATGGGATTTCCAGAGGGTTATCCCCATCTAGAGGAGAAAATGGTACTTTGGGTGGATTTGCAGTTTGATGCAAGGACTTTACATAACTTCATTGTGCACCATCCTCACTTTTCATCTATCTATCTAGAGATTACAGCCTAGATTGTATCTAGGAATTTGCATTGAATAACAAATATAGTATGTCATAGAACCAGAGAAGGTAAAGATGGGAGACCCATTAAGTCCATCAATCCATTTCTCTGCCAGGCCAGGCTTGGTTCCTATTATACATTTCCTCCTGCCCAGCCTAATTTTAAATGTGCCAAGTGTCTTCTTCCTCTTCCCCTCGGAGATTATTCCACTGGTTGATCGATCACACTGTCAGGAAGATTCCTTTTTGTTCAGTTGACATCATATCACTGCCTGTTGTAGCTCCTCACATTATCTTAAATAATCCTTGATCTTCATACATCACAGCTATTAGTAGACTGTGCATGTCCCTTTATAATGATCACTCTGCCGAACTATAAATATTTAACTCTTAACTTAACCTATGTAATTGTTGCTCTTCTCTGAGCTCCCTCCAATTCCTTTCCTGTAAGGAGGTGCCCAGAATAGAAAAGAACTATTGCAGGTGTAATATTCAAGTTGAATCACAACCATACAGGGCTAATTTTGATAGGTGCTCTTCACCAGCAATTTCAAAGCACACCACCAGTTCTCAGGATCAGGCCAATAGATTGGGAATGTTATTGACTTTCCCAGTCATGAAATTGACATTGCAATCATTTTAAAATGACAGATTAGATTTTTCAACTATTGATAAATGCACTCAGTATTGCCTAAAGTATCAGGTATAGGGGGCAAAATACAGATCCTGGGCTGTTTTACAAACAACCCCTGGAATATCCAAAAGTATCACTGGCAATTAAAAGAATGTCACTAATTTAGTTGAATGTATCAATGAAATGGTTACATTATTTTAGCAAATTCTATGAAGATCTGTATCTAAGTATATACTACATGCCCATCATCGTTCCTGGCCAATGGGAGCTGTGGGAAGCGGCAGGCCGCAGGGATATGCTGGCCACCGCTTCCCGCAGTTCCCATTGTCCAGGAACGGCAATCCGCGGCCACTGGGAGCTGCGGGGGGAAGGAAGGGGCATGCCTGTGGACGATCAATATCCTCAAAACGTCTCGTGGCCCACAATCAGCTTACCCCGATGGGCTGTGTGCGGCCCGTGGGCTGCATGCGGCCCGCAGGCCGCAGGTTGCCCATCACTGTGCTAGACAGTAATATCTTGTTGGATTGTATGTGCTATCATCATGTGTGAAGTTATGAAGTTTGGCTGTGTATGTGTTGCTGAAACATGTCCTGAAGTTGAAAACACCCACAAGCAGGTATGACAGTAAAAAGGCCAAACAGTGTTAATGGCTTATTGAGGAAAGGCACACAAGCACAAGGATTACCCCAGGAACTGTGTGCAGTAGAAACCTCTCAGAGATAGCACTACACAGTGGGAACTGTTTGACCCAGGTCATAGCAAAAGAGCTTTCCAGCAAGTGGGGAGAAGATATACAAGGTGGAAAATGACCTCAGTCTCCCTACAACAACACACCTGGAAACACCTGAGGAATAAAGACCGAACTGTGGGAAGTGATGGTCCCAGGCTAGAAGGATTTTTAGCCTGTGTATGAAAATCTGGGAAAGCTGAGGCAACTTGTTCCTTAAGTATCTGCCAGCCTGTTTATCATTCCAGGTGAGAATTTGCTAATTTATATCTTACCTGTCTGGTGTGTTAAGCTCATTTTGCAGTTTTTGTTTATTTACTAAGGTAATCTGCTTTGATCTGTTTGCTATCTCTTATAATCACTTAAAATTTACCTTTTGTAGTTAATAAACTTATCTCTTGTTTATAACATAACCCAGTTTGTGCAGTTCATATTTGGAGGGGCAAGAAGCTGTGCACATCTCTCTCCACATTGAGGGAGAGGGTGAATTTTTATGAGCTTGCACTGTGCAGATCTTTCTATACAGCAAAAGACAGTATTATTTTGCATTTATCCCCCAAAAGGGGTGTGCACGTGAGTGCTGGGTGGGTCCTCTCATGCAGAGCTGACTTCAGTCTGTGTCTGCAGTCTGTGTCTGGGTGTGGCCCTACCTGTGTATGTGTGCTGCAAGAGGCTGGAGAGCCTAATTCAGCAAAACAGGGAGAGGTAATCCAGGCTGGTGGAGCAGGAGAGGCTCAGTGAATCCCCAGTACATCAGGGGGCATCCCAGAAGGGGGGGGGGGTTAACCCATCACACACTGTTCCATAGATTCTCTCTCTCATAGATATAATATATATTTATAGCAGCCCCAGTTATAATTAAGCTTGTCAGAATTTGATTTTTTTAATAATTTCAATGGATAATATCAATATTTATTTTAAGCATTTTTTTATTTACATTTGCATAGTTGTGGGAAATTATGGGAGGGGTCAGACAATAATTATGTAATGACAATAGATGTTGACATTCAACAAGTTAAAGCTTTATAACCCTTAAAACACAAATTGTCAACATCACATGTCAAAACATACACAATAAATATCCTTAAATCACACTCTGATAAGTTCTCAAGCAGCATTTTTCTTACTTTGCTTATCTGTAAATTTCTATCATCACCAATGGGAATATTTTTTCGAAGGTTTGTGTGTGTGCGCAGTGAAATCGAAGTTTACCGATGTTTACTGATAAAAATCAAATCCTTCCAAGCCTAGTTATACTTAAAGCACTGTCAGTATTTTCATCAGAAACTCTTTTTTTTCTGTTTTTCCAAGGTTTATAAATTGGAGTTTTTTTCTTTTAAAAATTGTGAGTGTGAATTTAGTGCTCACAGAAGTGATGAGATTAATATTTTAAATCATGCTAACATTAAATTTGGTACCATAGACTGTGAATCTGAAGGTTGGTGAGATTCATTTGGAAGATGTTGTGGAAACTAGTTGTTTTTTTTTT
This sequence comes from Chrysemys picta bellii, assembly GCF_011386835.1. Classification (NCBI taxonomy): domain Eukaryota; kingdom Metazoa; phylum Chordata; order Testudines; family Emydidae; genus Chrysemys; species Chrysemys picta. Next base: position 17,063,279 of record NC_088799.1, on the reverse strand, counting down.
TAAACTCACAAAATTATAAATAAAAATGTGAGTGCTTTTGATATACAGAGAGAATAGAAATCAGACTAACTTTTCAGAGTTGCAGATTTGATTTGTAAAGATCTAGAGAAAGAACAGATTAACTGTGAAAAATAAAATTACTGCATTCGCCGTGGAGTATATTTTAAACATACCCTTGATACTTTATCTGACCTGAAGAATTCTGACTGTCATAAGGGTGTCAGAAGAAGAATGAATCAACAGGATATTGGAGCTATCACTCTTTAGGAGACACTGACCTGATATGCCAACAAATGTTTAAAGTATTTTAATGGAATGGCCATTAAAACTTTCATTGACTTCAGTGGGGCCAGAATTTCAATCTCCAGACTAAGATTCAAGTGTTGCACATGTCACAAGCAAGGTAAAGGTCATCCTGGTCAGTATTTGTACTGGAGACCCCATAGAGATTTGTAGGACATATTTTTTTATATGAAGTGTAGGCAGCACTCTTTCCTCTAAGTCAGTATTGGATCAATTTACTGGCCTGGTGTTAAGAGCACTGTTGGAGGTGCTGTCTTTCAGAGAGCCATAAAACAGAGGTCTTGACCCTTGTGCTCATAGGGGATTCCATGACATTTGCCACAATAGTATGAGTGTTATCACTGGTATCCTGGCCAAATTCCAATCTGGGCAATTACATTCAATCTTCCTGAAGTCCCCTCACAATGTCAGTTGGCTATAGCACAGTTCTTTACTTTTTGTCTCAAACTGTTGTATGGGGTTGCTGTGGGCTGCTACATGGTGGCAGGTAACGTGATCTTTGTATATAAAACTGGCAAAATACTTCAGGGCCCTTCTGAATGAAATATGCTCATTTGTTTGCTCTCTACTTTTTAATTTCTTATAACAAAAGCAATAAACAATTATAAAATGAACTCACAGGATGGATGCAGCACCATCCAAGCAGCCCCATAACATTATTTTGTGTATTCCTTCCTTCTTCTCTCCCATTGCCTGATGTCTTCTTCTCCAGAAACTTGTCTTGTGGTACTCAGTTTAGGGCTCAGATGTACCTACTGGTCTGTATTGGGAGCAGGGTGGAGTGTACCACTCTTTTGGAATCTTGGGGAGGTTTTGTGAGACTATGTTGTCTGCCTATACCCCTGGTCCACCCAAGCAGGTGCTGGCCATCACCTAGACTTCCAGGCATACCTATAGGGCTCAGTACAAGGAAAACAAGGAGAGCATCTTGGACTGAAAGGTTGTTGGGAGCTTTATTCTGCCTCCCGTGGCCAGTGAGTTTGCCCACTGGCTTACAGTTCTATTGTTAATACTTTCAGCAGGCTGCCATAAAAAAATTTGTTACAGTCTTTGCAGAAAAGGGAGACTGGATTCATCTCTCTAGACCTTTTGACAGCTAAAGCGACAAGGCACAAAGTCCCAACAGCCTCTCCCTTCTGATTGGATTTGACTTGGTTTCTCATTAAGATGCTTATGGTAGTTTGAGACACAACATATATACATGCTCCTCTGTTCTGGTTGCTTAGAGAGAGCAATTTGGCTATGGTGCTATTGCTGGCAAGCAAAAGAAAAGCCTTTATTGGCAAAAAAGAAAAGAGGTGCCAACAATCCTTAAACATACAGGTCCACTGTCTCCTTAAGAAATCATCTCTTCAAAGTAGAGTGCCAAATAGCTACAATCTCACTTCCCTGTTTTGAGGAAGGTGACACAGAAGACCCAGTTCCAGATGCCGTTGGACCAGAAGTCTGGATTTGGCCTTCCTTTGGAACTGAAATGCATTTGTTAGGGTCAGAAATGATCTTCTCCTGGCTTTAGATGGGTTTACCCTCTTTATTCATGCTGGACTTTCCAGCAGCTCAAGATATAACAGACGCTGAGCTGTGTGTTGGAGTGCCTGAATTTATGCTTACATTGGTAATTGTGAGACAAACAGATGCTGGGTCACAAAGAAAGGAGAAAGAAAACAAAGAGATGGATGAAGAGATCTGGGTGCCAGAGAGTGACATAAATAGGGAAATAGGAGGAGACAGACAGCAATATGAATGTGGGGATACTTAAGTGGCCACAGAAACTCTACTGTTCTCAAGCCTAGCAAATGCTAACTAACTCACCCTGTTAACATCATCTCAAAGAACAAGCAACAGAGAGTCCTGTGGCACCTTTAAGACTAACAGATGTATTGTTAGCCACGAAAGCTTATGCTCCAATACATCTGTTAGTCTTAAAGGTGCCACAGGACTCTCTGTTGCTTTTTACAGATCCAGACTAACACGCTACCCCTCTGATACTCAAAGAACAAGTGCCAATTGAAGGGGAAAGAGATAGACAGTGAAGGAGTAGGTGTGAAGGGCTAAAAGGGGGAGAGAAAGAGCTATATGCACCATGCCAGCACTGTATGAATACTCTCATAGCAATGCCCTGCTTCAGCATCTGTGTAAAACCTGAGGTGGAGTGTTTGTAGGCTTTTACAGGCTTTACTTTGATTGTTCCTGAGAGCTGATCAGGAACCTGGAGGGGCTAGCCACAGGAAATGACACAGCTACTGCTTTTTAAAATACTGATGTGTGGAAGGTATGAAGAAGCTATTTTTTATTATGACACTGTTTGCATATTTAAACTACATGTCATATTTACAAATTGGGACATTTACCTCACAAAGTAAACAGTTTATAGAGGGGCCAGGTGGAAATCTTGCATGGTAAACAATGTAAAGAAAAATAGTACATTTGGAAAGTATCAGAGGGGTAGCCGTGTTAATCTGGATCTGTAAAAAGCAAGAGAGTCCTGTGGCACCTTTAAGACTAATATACAAAAACCTGTAGGAGAACACTTCAACCTCCCTGGCCACACAATAGCAGATGTAAAGGTAGCCATCTAACAGCAAAAAAACTTCAGGACCAGACACCAAAGAGAAACTGCTGAGCTTCAGTTCATTTGCAAATTTGACACCATCAGATCAGGATTAAACAAAGACAGTGAATGGCTAGCCAACTACAGAAGCAGTTTCTCCTCCCTTGGTGTTCACACCTCAACTGCTAGCAGAGGACCTCACCCTCCCTGATTGAACTAACCTCATTATCTCCAGACTGATTATTGCCTGCATATTTATACCTGCCTCTGGAAATTTCCATTACATGTGTCTGACGAAGTGGGTACAGGCGAGTCTCATCTTACGCGGGGGTTCCGTTCCGCGGTTAGCGCGTAAAGCGAAAACCACGTATAGTCAAAATTACATTGAGTTGAATGGCAGGCGGAATCACCCGCACTACAGGTACAGTATTAAAATTGTTATTTTTCTCTTTTTTTTTGTTTTGTTTTTTGTTTTTGCCGACCGAGTAAAGCTGAAATTGCGCATGTTAAATGCGCGTAAGATGCGACAGACCTGTATTCACCCACGAAAGCTTATGCTCCAATACATCTGTTAGTCTTAAAGGTGCCACAGGACTCTCTGTTGCTTTTTACATTTGGAAAGACATCCTAAAGCAGTGAAGTGAGCATGAATCTACTGCATTTATAGTGACCACATTTTCAGGAACACCATTAAATGCTTGAGAGTGGATGGTATCCTATTGAAACTCGCACATGAGAGTGAACCAGTATCTGAAATAACCGATACTCACCTTCTTGGTTTATCCTAGTTCCACTTACATGGATTTCAAATTATCCCTCTCTCCACAGAGAACTGTATAACATCTTCTGTTCCCTCTAGCTACAGATATCCTATTTGTTTTCTCAGAGCTACCAAGCCTGTTTTAATTTCCTTGCTTACCTGCAGTGGCCCTAATACACCCCAGAAAGCTTTGAGTGCTCCTCCAGTATAACTGACAGGCACAAAGCCTTTGAGGTGGCATTAATGTTGCTAAAGGCTAGGAGGCAATGGATGGAAAATGAACAGGTTTAGGAACTCGGTACAGTACTGGTGCTACAAACGGAAGCAGGGAGTAGAATATAAATAAAGCAAAACAGTAGGCAGAAACTCTGCAATGGGAAGGACTGGGGAGTGCACAAAGTTTGGAGACAATCTCACCTCTCTCTTTAAAATCCCTGTGCTTTGAGCTCTGGCATCACACAAGACACATTTATATATAAAATTTTATGTATAACTACATTAAATAGTGCAGATTATCTCTAGAGAGAACCAAAGGTAAATCTGATACATGGGAGCTTATTAAAGAAAACCTGAGAGAGGTGGCAAACAAACCACTGGCAGAGATTTCAAATTAATTTAAAAGCAGCTCTGTCTTTGAAAGTAATTGAAAACACGTCCAGCTCTTACAGCCTTATAACAGCCTGCCATTCCCACTACGAGACAATGCCAAAACACCCCATATGTATGGTATCCTGACCAGTCACATGACTTTTAATACCCACATGATGGCACTAAAATGGCCTATTAGATTTACAGTGTCATTAACCTTCCAAAATAAAATGAGAGTCTGCTCTGGCAAAAAAAAAAAAAAAAAAGTCTGACTGCCATTGGGTTTCGGGTAACCAGTCCGTGAGGAAATGCTGACAGGGGTCACTGTGGCATAATCTTTCATTCAGCCCCAAAGCTGTCACATCCTCCCCAGATGTCTGAAACATAGATATAAATTTTCATTATCCAGCAGTACAGGGGCAGAGGTACACCAAATGAATTTTTTACCAATCAAATTATAGCTCATTGCCAGATTAAGTGTAAACACTAATTTTGTGAAGTTTTCTGGTGGTGATTTATCTACCAGCCGCCTGTAGTAGCACTGCTGAAGCGGTAGCAATGCTGTGGAAAAAAAGGCTTTCTAAATCAAATTATTGTTTTTATAATCATGTTGTGGACACAATAAAATTGAATAAAAAATAAATTTTATTAAGGAGGAGCTGTGCCTTATCCTATGGAACAATGAGATTTCAAAATCGTTTTAAGAAAAGTAAAAGAGAAGGCACTTTTTTTAAATCATAAAAAATATGCCTTATAAACAATATCACATAAGACCAGAGTCTAGGATTTTCAAAGGCATTGAATGCAAATTCAGTGGGATTTCAGTGTCTAAGTCCCTTTGGCTCATTTGAAAATCCCAGCCAGAAATGGTAAATCAGTATTTTTCTACAATGAATATAACACATTTAATCTCAGACAAGATTGTCACATTGAGGCCAGGATGTTAAAAAAGGAATAGCCTTTCTCACTTATATTTCTCACAATACAGTGAGAAAGTATTGTCTAGCAGTTACAGTAAAAAGGCGGAAGAAATGAGTTCCATTCCTAGCTCTGGCACTGACTTACCTTTTGACCGTAGGGGTGAGTCAAATAACCTCATTTTCCCCATGTGCAAGATAAGGATATTAATACTTCCTTACATCATAGGGCAGTTGAGATGCAGAATTTATTAAATGTTTGTATAAAACTTTGGAACCCTCAAGCATTATAGAAATGCAAAGTCTAAAAGATCTTGTCTATTATCTTAAAGTTTGGGTTGTACCAAATACCCTCCACCAGGCAAGACCACTGTCACCCTAGTGAGCTCCATTTTGGTAAAAGATGTGTCCTTAGTTGCATAGCTGAACTGGATACTCTTGATTAGACTTCAGAGGCTACTTCTTGTGTCAGCAGTGGACACAGGAATTCTGAAGCAAAGAGGTATGCTTGGTGTGACCCTTTGCATCCCACTCCTATGCTGCTATTTCACTGGACAGAAATTTCACAGAAGTGCAGGTGTCTGAGCTCCAAATAAGTACAAAGTTTTGGGTATGATTATGGATATACAACATCCTTTTCTATAAGCCTTCAACAACACCATATATATCTCAAGACAATTCCATTTGCATGAGGGGGTAAGGGGAGGAAGCTAAGAGCACCACCTGAAAGAGTGAATAACCCTCAGCCCCCTCTGCCAGCAACAGGAACTGAGAGCACTCAACATCGTACTTTAATCTGGTAAGTGCCATTTGGCAACAGGGTTCTCTGGATGCTAGGAGGCAGATCTCTTGATATAGCACTCCACGAGTGGCTTCTTCCATATCTTGGAACCAAGCAGTTCAGAGAGAGCCAGCTTGGCCAAGTCCTAAGATGGTGCCCCCCATTGGCCAATGGAAGAGCACCACATCAAAAGTTGCCCTCCCATATTAATTAATTAATTGAATGGAAATCCAAATGGGCAAGTCTTATATAAACTGCCCTACCCTGGATCACTCCCCCAGAGCTCAGGGAACCCTACGATAGGGCTGTGATTACTATTCAAAAATCCCAGAGGACCCCACCTTAACTACTATATAACCAAATGCATGAAATTGTGTTGGTTTGCTTAAAAAAATTATTTAAAAGTTATACTAGATAGTATCTTTGATAGATATTGTGTAGCTTTTCTCATCTGAGATTCTTCTTCAAACAGCCTAAAACAATTAGGATAAATGAGTAGGCATAAAGGTCAACAGTACAAACTCTGGAAAAATTAGACAGCACGCAGGCTCTCAACCTTTCCAGACTACTGTACCTCTTTCAGAAGTCTGATTTGTCTTGCGTATCCCAAGTTTCACCTCACTTAAAAACTACTTGCTTACAAAAACAGACATAAAAATACAAAAGTGTCATAACACATTATTACTGAAAAATTGCTTAATTTCTCATTTTTACCATATAATTATAAAATAAATCAATTTGTATATAAAGATTGTACTTCTATTTCAGTGTATAGTATATAGAGCAGTATAAACAAGTCATCTGTATGAAATTTTAGTTTGTACTGACTTCGCTAGCGCTTCTTATGTAGCCTGTTGCAAAACTAGGCAAATATCTAGATGAGTTAATGTACCCCCGGAAGACTTATGTGTACCCCCAGGAGTACATGTACCCCTGGATGAGAACCAATGGCTCATTGGATAGTCATTTAACTTCTGTTACTACTGAATTAATAGATATATGTCCAGAGTAAGTCACAGCAATCTGATCAGAAAGATTTTCAAAGTTCCTAAATAGCTTTTGTGGTTTCATCCTTTTTTCCTAGTTGACTTGACCCTACATTGCAGATCTACCGCAGGTTTGGCAAAACTAACAATTTTCTTAAAAAGAAATGCCTAGAATGTTTTTGCCATTTTTGGGTGAGTTGTGTAGAAAAAGACTGTTTGGAAATGCCAGAATGTGGCATTCCTGGCATGTGAATGTCATTCTTTAGAACTATTAGTCATCTGCATATCATCTAATGTCATCACTAAGGAAGGAAACAGAACAACAGAAAAACCAATGGACAACAGATATCTATCTATTATGAACTATAATTTGTGCATTCATCAGTCTCTCAAGCTGTAAATCTAGTAATTTAAAACACGTTTTTGGATATTTTGATATATAGCAGGAGGCTATTAACACAGGGATGAATTATAACAAATATACTTTATAAATAAAGTTAAGATATAGTTTTAAATAATTATAGTGACCGACACGATAGTTAAGATTCAGAAGGAGTTTGCATTCAACCAGCCTTTTTTCCCAATCAATCACACTGGCCCAAAATAACCCTCCCGCTCCCAGGCTGAAACTTTCCAGGCATGGTTTCACTCTAACAGTGAGTGTTGATCATGTGGGGGAAATCATCAGCTTTTGAGTTAGAAGAAAACAGGAAACAATCATTTTAGGGATTTAGGAACAGATCCAGTTCATACCATAGTCAACGAGAGCCTTACCATTGAGCTCATTTGGTAGTAGATTGAGCTCTTAAGGTTTTCTTTACTGTCTACTCAATGGCTGTGTTTGAAAGTTCTACATTGGGTCCATGGAGGTTTATGGAGGACTATTTGCTTGACCATTATGACATATTAATCTTTTAACTTGATGGAGATATCAGTCATTAAAAATGGCAAGCTGAATATGTGCCTAAGGGCTATTACTAATGATGCAAATACTTCAACTACAGTGGCTCAGAAAAATCCATTACTCTCGTATCAATGGCCTGTGACCTAGGAAATCATTAAATAGGGCCTAAATGGATAAAGTATAATGGTCTTTGCTCAATAAACCAGCTTTAAAAATACCCACTTTACAGTAGGCATTTACATGAAATAAATTTCTAAACACTCATTTAAATGATGGAGAAAGCAAAGGAAATTAACACCTGTAACATTGATTGCAATACCAGCCACAAACAAGCAAGGAAACTGAAAGGTAAGCTTGATGTAACTCAGCATTTTGAATCTACCATAAATACCAAAGAACTCCAGACAGCAAACATGGAATGGGGCATAAGCATATATGGTCGTGATCTGAAGTCCACTGAAACCACTAGGAGTCTTTCCATCAACATCAGTGGATCAGGCCAATATTGTCCCATAATATATGTGTAGCAACCTTTAAGTACATTGGTATATGTATGATAATATGTTAAATCAGACATATGCATTTCCTTCTCCAGAATGAATCCCACATACATCTTAATTTACAATCCTTTTAATGATAAATGCATGCTCCACATAGCCCTCTACTAAATTATCATGAGAACTCTTTCTTGAACATTGCAAAGAATTGCTCAGATTCAGAACAGAGATAATTTAGCAGCACATGATCTTCTTAATTTGAAAAAAAAGTGGTAAGCCGGATCCAAAAACCCATTGAAATCATTGGGGAGTTTTCCATTGGCTTCATTGGGCTTTGATTCAAGTCAAATTCCAGATGTTTGAGTTGATTTTGTCAATATGAACCAATGAGTAGAAGTTTCATATCCCTATTTATACAAAAGAAACGTTAATCTGCACTCTGCCACATTATTGGTACATATTAGTTCTTTCTTTCAGTCATGAAAAAGTGGCAACTTCACCATCCAACAGAATAACTCTGAACATTCTAATCTACACCTCAGGTAAAGAGATCTGCATTGGTATGTATGTACGGTGTCTCAGCTGGTAATCCTTTATATCTAATGAAAGAACATCACATATCACATAAATTCATGATGGACAACAAAATTTAGTGATGGCTATTACATTCTGCCATTGTACAAAGCAGGAGGATGTTGTACTAGTTAATATTTTACAGAGACTGCCATTAAAAATGGAACAATTGTAAAAATATAACATTTACCTTTATTGTGGCATTCACTATATGTAGGATTGGAAACACCACAAATACTAAAGTAAGTTTAACTAGTGCTGGAGGTACATGTCCCATTTTTAATACCATCCACTGTAGTTTACTGTTATTGCATGATCTCCCCATTCACACTGTGGGACCAATTACACAGCCCCTCAACATACTCAACTTCCTCCTCCCTGTATACTTATCACAGGCCCACAACTTGTGCATGAATTGAGTTTCTACATGCTTGGCCAGACCGTGAATGCCTGCATTGAGGGCAACCATTTCACAACAGTAAACATTTAGTTGGAATATGCAAATTCCTGGGATCATTATGTAGGCCTTAGCAATTGCATTGCTGAATAAGACCTTTTCTTATGGCAGATCTTTTGTCAAACATATCATCTAGTTTCTAAGTTATTTTAATATATTTCTTTATTATTATCACATAACTGGATATGTTGATTTCAGTGGGAACTGCAGGTAATCAGCACTTTTGAAAACATGGCCAAACTTATTTAGAAGCCTAAATATGGGTTTTGGAGCTCACTTTAGGAATCTATTTTTTAAAATATTGGTCAATGTTCCTACTGGTCAGTACCGGATTCTTCCTGAACACTAATCCTAGCCCATCAATTAACTTTTGATAATGTTTTCATTCCTGCCTCAAGCATGAAAAGTCACAGGGTTACTCTGGAATCTTATCATATCAACAGTCATGTTGACACCAGAAACATGTTTGGAAACTGAAAATTGTTATTTGTAGTCCTTCCAAAGTATGCTATATGGAAACCACAACATTTTCTTGAGAGACAGTTTAACAGCTGAAAAACTGATCCTTCGAAACCTGAAGGCATCCAACAGCCTAAATATCATAGACTGGAACACAACTCTGAATGGGAGTGGGGAGAGAACTATTTTATTTAAACAGGCAGCAGACAGAATTTAAAAGAAAAGTTGGTTAGTGCTCTATCACTGTTGTAATGTTCCTGAAATAAGATTTTTCATAAATATGTATATTTAGAAATAAAGGGTTTGATGCAAGACTCCCATTGACTTCAGTGGGTTTTGGATTAACCCCAGAAACTTTAAACTGTAAATTTTTGGGATTAGGACTGCATCTTCTGGTGTGTGTGGACATTCCTAACCTACTGAAATATTATTATTACTAATAACAATGCTAAAATACAAAAACAGTATGTTATCTAAAGGTTCCAACAGATAACAAAATGCAAACCCATATTGACTCCAGCCTTTCCCAGCTTATCATCTAGGTCTTTAAATCTCCCACTAACTCCCCACAATTCCCAAACTGATTTTAACATATTCTAGATTATCTACAAAGCCCTTAAGCATAGGTCAATTTTTAAACATTTCTCAACCTTTTGTCATCTTATGTTCCTTTCCACATCATTCTGATAGGTCAACCATTTCCTGGCCTGCTTGCAATAGCTGGTTGCAGTTTTTCATATTTTGAGCTTGTAAATAATTATGCTCCACAATTGCGGATTTATCTTCCACTTCCCAGTCAAGATTAGAAATGCCAAATCATTTCCTGTTTTCTACTTCTAAATGAAAGATGATGATATTTGATACAGTTTTTCATTAGGTTTTAATTTTGAAAAACTTTCCCTGATGCTTCTTTTGGTGGATGTTATATAAATAATTATTTTCTGTAGCATCAGATTGTGTCAATATCACAAAGTATTATCTGCATTTGTGTTTTGGTGAACAAGTTTTTTATATAAATATATAAAATATGTATATATTGAGCCATTGCATTCTAATGAAACAAATTTGCTTGCTGGTTGGAAGAATCCTTATGATACTATATGATTCACTACATACTAGGAAGATAGTAAAACTATTTGTTGGGTCACACAATATTTGTGCCTTGAGCTATAACTATAACTATCACCATGCAGTTAGGGCCTCCTCTCTTAAGTCCACTGAAGCTTATTGAAAGACCTCCTAATTACTTCAATGGACTTTGGATCATATCAGTAATACTGAGTAATTTCTAAAAACTAAACCTTTAATACATTACCAGTAGTTTGCTCAGATACACCACAGGCTGTGAAACAGTTCCAGAGACAAAAGCAGCAAGACTATATTACTCTCGTTGTATTGCACTCTGTTCAATTGCCTCTATCTGTGCTATCAATTCTGAGAAATTGATAGCAGAAAACGTTTGAAAAAAAGAGAAGGAAGAGAAGAGAGGAGAGGAGCGTCACAGTGGGTGCAATTAGAAGGTCAATAAATAATGAGACGCATAGCATGGTTATCTCCTATTTTATGTATACGAGGAACTGCATTACAACACTATGGTGACTCTTGGCAAATATTAGGTATTTTTAAAGCAACCACTGTAGCAGAAAGAAGAGACCAGATCAAAAGGACATTAGGTGAAATTGATAAAAGTACCACAAAATAACCTTTTCAGCTTTAAAAACCTCAAACCAAATCTGTTCTTTTTCATTGTGTTTTATTTCCTGTAAAATATATTATTGCTCAGCAACTTAAAGGTAAGCAATGGGAACATGATTATTATACCAGAAAGCCAACATGTTCACATCAGCCATTTACTTTAGTCACTATATGCAGCTAGCATTGTATCTAAAAGATATTGTCTTCATCACATGTACTTTCTTCACTTCACTGTGACAGAAAATCTATACATTAGTAGATAAGATTATAACCTGTCTGTTGCATTTTACAATGACAGGTGTATAACTTTAAAAAGCTGAAATGTAAATACTCTCATTCACATCAAAGGTTGGTCGGGTTAAGTTTATGGTACATTTTCTTCCAACGGTATGGAAAGCATTTTAGCTGCTCTGTAAAGAATGGCTGTTAAAACTAACAAAATATAATGGGATAAACATCAAAGTATATGATGCACTGAACAAACTCCAAAGATGAGTCAGTCAGTTATATATAGTAGTATCATAACCATGTTCACTTAGCAGGCAAGCAGAAACATTCACCCTTTTATTGGCTGCTGCAAAAAACAACTACATTGAAACAATGATATTAGAGTCTGTCAGACTGATTTAAGTCTTAACTCAAATAATTTGTGACTACAATGATTTATAGGGAACATAACATTTAGCCAATTTCAAATGATAATATTTAACTCAGAGAAAAAAATTCACGCTCTAATACCATGATAATGTTTCCGTTGACTGCAAAGAGAATTGAATCATGCCCTTAGGCCCCAATTCAGGGAAGCATCCCTATTCAGAACAGCACTTCAGAATATGCTTAAGTATCATTGAAGCAAATTTAAGTGCCCATTAAGCAGAGAAGTGTGATCCCAAATCAGGGCCTTAATTGGAGCATCTACATGGCATTAAAAGACCTGTGACAAGGCTGCAGGGATATAAAATAGCAGTGTAGACATTCAGGCTTGAATTGGAACTTGGGCTCTGAGACCCTGGGAGGGGAATCTCAGAGCCCAGGTTCCAGCCCAAGCGTCTACACTGCTGTTTTTAGCCCCTCAGCCTGAGCCCCATAAGCCCAAGTCAGCTGACCTGGGTTCTGCGACAGTGCTGCAGGGTTTTTATTGCAGTGAAAGAAAGAAAGAAAGAAAGAAAGAAAGAAAGAAAGAAAGAAAGAAAGAATTCTTCCTTCTAGCAACTAAATCACTATTTTGTCAATGATTACTGCAAAAGGGCTGATAAAATTCTACAAATAATATTTCCCCCAGTAGCTAGATCTATTTGTGTGGAAAGTATTTCTTTGTTTCTGTTTAGCTGAGTTACAAGAATGAAACAGTAGCACAACTCCTTTTGTCATTGGCTCTTACTTCTGGCAGTATTTCACATTTCAACCTGCTCACCATATGTGTATGCACTTTCGCTTTCTGTGCCACTAATTGCTTCTTTTTGACAATACCATCTATATGTGCACACTATAGTGCTGTTTTTATCACTCTAAGCCTATTAATGCCCAGACTTATAGTTCCCAGAGGATTTAAAATTAACCAGCTCTCTAAATATTGTTCATGTCTTTCAAAAACTCCTGTCTTTTAGAGCCTGACTTGGGTTGTTTATAATTGGTTTGCTATATTTCATTCTTGGGGGCCTGCAGTCTTAACTTTTGAAAGTGTAGATCAACAAAATTTATGAGTGATATTAATATCCAGGAGAGGCAAAACTTAGGAAAAGTAAACAATTCTTTTGGTCTTTGCTATTTGCTTACGTAGGGTCAAAATCTGCCCTCAGATATGCATGTGCAACTCCCATTGACTTCAAACATGCACACAAACATTTGAGGAAAGAATTTGGCCTTAGATGACTTAAGAGGTTTGTTAGTCTAACTCCCCAAAAGAACACTAAACATTTCTATAGGATATTGTGCTCCATTCTCAATTTTTTTTTTCATTTTATTCAGAGCTATACATAGATATATATTAATCTATTTTGGAGCTATGTATTAAATGCTAATGTTCTGAGAATACAGCAAGAAGTTAACTGGGAAATCTTAGCTTTCCAAGGTTGGTTAACTAACATGGAGCATAAAACAAGCCACTGACAAACTGCCCCTAAATTACAAGGAGCAATGCAGTGCTGATGACAAAAGCACAGCAAATGAGAACAGTCATGCCATTTACTAAAAAGACAAAAGCTCTTAAGGATATAGAATAGTGTATGTACCGTAGAGCCACAGAATGCCAGCTATTGGACAATCCTGTTCCTAAGGGAATAAAAATGATATGATCCTTATCTAGATGCTTTTCACTAATTCCACTCTGTTTTACTAAAAGAGATAAAGAATATCAGCATTGTAACCACGCAGCCCACACGGAAGCCAAGTGATAAATAAAATCATAGTGATCTATTGGCATGTTTCAGCTTCAAATTACCACAAAATGCTATCCTCATAAAAGATGTTAAACTAAAATAGCTCTGTGTCAAATCATAATCTGATCATGACCTACTTGCTGAATGCAATATAGTGGTGGAATATATATACACACACACACACATGCAGAGAGCATGTTTTAAAATTATCATCTGTTATAGTGTCTGGGATAGTAATGCAATTTGGCCAAGTGTAAAATTTTCAGAAGTTCCTAGGGGCCAGATTCACAAAGGTACTTAGGTACCTAAATATTCAGGGAGGATCCTAGTGGGATTTACTAAAGCATCCAAGGGCTGATTGATTGATTTCAAATCCCATGGGAGTTAGGCACCTAAACTGCTTGGACGCTTTAGTAAATCCTACTGTGAGCCAGATTCTCAAAGGTTTATGCAGACAGACACATAGAGGGGTTTCCAGAGCAACAAGGCACCTAAATCACATTCATTTCCTGGGCACTCGCCACTGGGAGTTAGGCACCTAGGCACTTTTAAAAAAACAACGATTAGGTTTAAGTGAAAGTCAATAGGACTTAGCTTTAGGTGCCTAATGCCAATTTTGAAAAGGGACTTTGACTCCACAGAGACTTAGGAGCTTTACAAATATTACCCCAGGTCTAAAAGTCTCAATTTTATTACAGCTTCTAATCAACATATCAGTCAAAGACTGTGAGAGGCTATGGGTTGCTGTGCCACCAATATATCATGGCACTGAGCTCTACTTTTCTCGGTGATCAAGCACATAAAATGTTTGAGGGAAATGGCAAACTGGAAGAGCAACTGTAGGTTCAAATTTAAGCTAAGCAGGATGGAGGTGATGCCAGTAGGGTAGAAAAAGTATCTTCAGAAGCTACTGGAACTTCACCTTTGGAGGAGGGTATCAGCTTCCTGGAGGTCAAGTAGGATTCTATTGCCTTTGTTGATACTCTTTGTTATCCAAATGGCCAGAAATGCCTTTTCCCCTCTTTGACTGGCCAGAAGACTAGATCTTTTTCCTAGATGTGGATCTAGCCATAATGACACATTGATTCAACACTTCCAGGCCAGGCTACTGCAATAAGTTCATTACTGAATAACATGAAGTGGCTCACCCTCTAAGAAGGGCAGGTTGCTAAAAACACTCCGTTGGCTTTTCTATCTCAACCTGGATCCTTTCAAGGTCTTGTTTCTTATATTTAAGGCCCTTAGGGTAACATTTTCTATGACTTTCAGTCATTTAGGTGGTTCTGAAAATTTTACCCTTAAAGCATAAGGGCTAAACTATCATAGAAATCACCATTCCCCCTGAACTCCACGCTGGAAACTTGGATTAATAAGGATTCTCTGGCTCACAGTCCCTAAAGTGTAACATCTCAGGGGACAGGGACTGGGCATTCTGTGTGGACAGCCCCTGGCTACGGAATTCACTACCACCAGTGATCAGGATGAAATGATTCCTGCCACATTCAAGTACTGATATAAGACTCATCTCTTTAAGCAGGATTTCCTCCAGTCCATACAGAGCAGCAGCATGTTGTCCCTGACACTGTTGCTCCTGGAAGACAATCCCCAAGAGTTATCCCATCAAAGACAGAGACTTATCATGGGAATAAGGAGGGCTTTCCTAGGAAAGAAATGATGCTCTCCTAATTTTGTAGTGATGGTTATTTTAAAAAGGAAGATAGGCAGATACATAGATGGACACGTCCAAGCAAGATTTGCTCACACCATTTGTGGACCAGATTCTTCCACCCTTCCTCACACTGATTAGTACCTTGCTTCATGAAATAATTAGAATCAATTAATTCAGTGGGACTATTCATGGAGAAAGATACCACTCAGTGTGAGGAAGCGTGACAGCATCTATCCTTGTATTTCCAGGCTTGGTCACCTTGCTCTGTGCATGAACTTCTACGTTTCTCACCTACAAAAACAATGACTCAGAGCTCCCACTGAGAATTACTTGAGACTTTGAACTGAAAAGCAGACGAGATACAACCCATCTCAAATCAATGGAGGGGAAAAGGGAAAGATCTTCTGCCTGCTAGACTAGCAAATGTAAGTAAACTGATGACTTGGAATAGTATTTACACAGTGAGTTTACTTCATTTAAAAAGAAGATAGCAAAGCAGCACATATACAATTATAAGCCTCAAAGGCACAATTCCGTTGCTTAAAATTAGGCATGTGCTTACCTACCTTGCTGAATCAGTCATAGAATTGTTGAGGGAAACGAGCCAAACTGAGAACCACATAGAGATCATTTGTATTCTAATGCAGTGGTATTCAATCATACATCAAATAGTTATCTTGAGTAGTGGATATCAATACCAAGAATGATCCTGTTTGCAAATACAGAAGGCGAAGCAGAAGCAGGGATGATGGAGTGGATATATTGATACTATTAAAAAAGCAGCAAAGCAAGATGCTTGAATCTGAATCTGAAACTCTTCACCTTTTTGGGTGGTGTAAGGGGTGCAGATTTGCATTACAGAACTGGTTCAGATTTGTGCCAAGATGGTGGAAATTTTATGAGAACAATTCGAGATTTCATTACTGTGAAATGCCAGTCTAGCCTGATTCAGCCTTGAACTAAATTCCAAATCTGAGTTTAAATGAGACTGCAGCCAGATTTGAATGCTGTCTTCCCAGCCCATCTCTAATGACTGTGTATGATATCTGAGAATGAACCTTCCATGGCATTTTGGTGATGAGTACTTTGGCATGGGGACATTGTGGTGTGTGGTCTGTTCAGTGTGCAAACTGCTCACTTTCATCTATGTTGAGCCTTTCACTTGACTTTTGACCTTTCACTTGGCACTGTCCTGTCATTTCCTTGGTTTCACAAATTTTTGCCTCTCACTTGACCTTTGAACTGTGACCTTTTACTTGACCTTTGATCTCATAAATTCTGGAAGATCGTACATATAATCGCGGAACAAATAAACAAAGCAGCTGGAAGAAGCTGTTCCTGAATGAAACCCAAGTGGAAAGAATATAGTGAGCACCGCACAACTCTGGCAGACAACATTAGACCCAATGGAAATGTCCTTCTGTTCTGATGAGGACTGGCATATAATCAGTACGAAGTGTATTGTATTCTGTACTGCCTATATATCTTGGCTGATGTCTTTGTGTGTGTGTGTGTATTGCTTTGTGACAGTGGCAAGGAGAATGGGATTAAACTGGTCCCAACTTTGCTGTATAATATGAAATATTACTCAATAGATACTCATCCACAGTTGTGAGCATATTAATCATGACCTCTAAAGTCCCATTAGGGTCTTATTAAATAAAACCACCAAAATGAATAGAAGCTCACAGCCCTAGGCTTTGACTCCACTTCATTATAAGAGGAATGAAGCAGAGCCCTCTTGTGTTCTTGCTTCACCTCCAGGCCCATCCTTATCCTATAGAACTTTAAACAATAAGTGATGTTCAACCTTAGCTACAGCAGAGCTGCAGCTCTGCTATAATAACTTATTCAATACCTACTGCATTCCTTACATTTTTCTCAGTCCTGTCAACTGGGTTTCAGAACAAAGTAAGGTAAAGGGCCCCATGATACCTCAGGATAATGAGATAATATTCTCAGCTTGGAACAGTTCAATCCATACTATGTCCTATTGCAGTGCATACATATAGAACTGCAGAAATTGTGACAAAGCATGCGGCTAAATTAAATTAACAACTTCACAAAGCGAATGAATGTCATAAAATATAGCAGAGCAAAAAGATCAGGTGCCCTTACTCAAATGGGTCTATCCTAGCAGAGGTGTGTGATGTGACAGTAAAGAATTATAGATATTCTTTGAGCATCTGGGTTGCTATACATTAATGATTTAGATTTATATGTTTTGCCTTACATGATGATTGTTTTCGGGAACCTTCAAATGAAAGATGGAGACATTTAATGCATGATTTGTAGCAGTGTTTCCAGCTTAGAGAGTCCCAAACTTGTCAAGAGACGGGGTAGTGGACATAAGAAAGAAACAGTGAGAGAGGACCAATGCACTACAATTGTACTCCCATGGTATAGAATAAAGCAGTGTGTGGCTCTTTGAAAGAAGCCCACATTCCCTCTCTGCTCTTGTGTGGGGGCATATAATGGAACCAGCAGCAGTAGCACCTCATGTGTACACTGTAATTGTACATGAGTATGAAGCAGGGTGACATGGGAGGTAGGCAGAAGCATTGTCTATCTGCCAATCTATTGCAAAGGGGACCTCTAACAAAAAGAACTTTGGGAACCATTGATATACATTGACATACAATGTGATGAATCAGTTCATGCTGTCACTTGACTTGAATTCAGTTTGATTTTGCATTTTGGAAGAGAACTATTTTACAGTCACAGAAAAGGAGACTATGCAGAGAAAACAACCAAACAGAAAGCATGATCAAATCTTTTTATTCCTTTAGTTCCACCAAGGCATTTGAAAGATCAAGATGAAATTCTGCCTGTCATACTAAACAATGATTATGCTGCATAGAAGGAAGGATGCACAGTATCTGATTTATTGGTGAACAGATTTTGTATGTTTTTCAAACTTAATATTGTTTTATAAAACTGATGAAGTCAAGTGAAGAATTCCAAACACCCCCAGAGTGATCTCTTATTCAGGATCATCCTTTGTGTCAGAGGCAAGAATGAGATTCACTCTAATGCAGTGAGAGAATCTTTTGAGAAAAGGGCCCATCAAATCATTCCAACTCCTCCTCATGGGACCAAACCTTGAACAAATTTCAATGTCTGAATCCCAAGAGAGATCATGCTAGCTTTTCCTGGTAAACTTGGGGGGTCTAATACCATTTAATAACAAGACTGTATGAAATGGAGAGCTAATCTATGCATTCTACTCTAATTAGTGATGGAAGAAGCTCAAGGGGACAAAGGTTGTTTCAGATACTTATAAGATCACATAGATATTCTGAGCATTATCTGAACATCTAGATCTACAAATTTGTGTTAGAAATCATGCAAAAACTGTGTCTCTTGCAAGACTTTTCTCATGTGATTTTCAGTTATCTGTTTCCATTTGGTCCGCAAATACCAAGAGAAGGCTTTTTTTCTAATATTCACTAAATCTGTTTTCTGTCCTGGCCCGAATTAGAAAATAAAGAGGAGTGAGAAAATGAAAATTAAAGAGGAAACCTGAGTTAAACTTATTTAAAACCTTCATAAATGCTCCTATTGAGAGTTGGGCGGAGGTTCAAGTTGGTTCTTGTTTGTCTGATTTACCCTACCAGTTATAAAGATAGCGTTGAGAACCTTGCACATGGTTAGTGGTTGAGATATGAGAATAATGTAGCTCCTTAAAAAAACACAAATATTATTCATCCTAGGAAACTTTAGGATAATGAGATGGTCAAGACATGGAGAAATGCAGTGAAATGAAGTGTGTTCAGAGCCGTTACAGAAGGGATGAATGTGCTTCATTTTATTTTAACTCATTTTGGAAATGAAGATCCACTAATATGGGCAGATTATTTAATCATTTGCCCACTCTCTTCCTATACTCTAAGAGTTGCCTAATCCTATGTTGCCATTACCTTAACTAATTTTTGCCTTAGTTTCTCTGCATAATAGTTATCTTCGGATAGATAGGTTTCCCTGTTTATAATCTTGCATTATATCTTGCAACTATTATGGGATGTGTCCTGAAATCCTTACTCATGCAAAACTCTTATAGATTCATAGATTCATAGATTCTAGGACTGGAAGGGACCTCGAGAGGTCATCGAGTCCAGTCCCCTGCCCGCATGGCAGGACCAAATACTGTCTAGACCATCCCTGATAGACATTTATCTAACCTACTCTTACTGACTTCATGGGAGTCAAGGGTTTGCTGAAGTCAATGGAGTTTTGCCTTTGAATAGAATGGGAGCAGAATCAGATGCTTCAGTAAGGAAAGCAGGATGGTGCTCAAAAGGACTTGAGACATGCAAAGCCTCCTCACCATCTGCCTTGAACAGGGAATGGCCAGGGAAGCTCTGTATAACTCAGTTTGCAACACAGGATCTGAGATGTGTGCTTTGCTGAATCAAGAAGATCAATACAATCATTTGAATTACAAATGTTGTGTGTGTGTATGATTTTTTGAAATCTATTGATGATGATATATGATAGGTATTTATTATATTATGTTATTATTATTATTTAGTGTTTTTGTTTCTAATAACTGTTGTGATCAAACATATTGGTAAGACATGCCTTTCCCATAGGATAATGCATGTTAAGGTTCCATCACAATGAAATACAAGCAATTTTCATTGGTTTACCCCTGCTTTTCAGTTAGGAAGTTTTTCACTAGAGCCAAGACACTGAACTCCATTTCCTGTCTCTTATCTTTACTGACCAATTTACTCATCATTTGCTGTCTATGGTTGTAGAAAGAAGAAGGTAGAGTATTTTGTTAAACTCACTGTTTCACTTCTAAAAAGTGATGTTTTATGGAAATCAAGCAAAAAGCAAGAGGCCCATATAATGCTAGTAAGTATCTGACTACAGTTTATCTCGCTAAATGTTCCTAAATATCCTCAAAATCTTTTGTGATGGCCAATTTAACCCCAGAACAAATAAAGCACTTTAGGTCTGCATCACTGCGCCCAGAGCAATTAAGGCCAAAAAGCTGTGACACACATTGGTACTCTTAGTTTTCTCAATATCTTAGCATGAAAAAATAGCACTTGTTGTGTGTGCCTGCGCACACACACACCACTGAATCTCTCCCACAACTAGATAATAGAAAGGGTTTATTCAGACCTTTTATACTAGTTATACATTTGGAATGAGCAATTAAAACAATTAGACAAAGCTGAAGTAACCCACTGAATTAATGTTTGAAAGCTAATAGCCAAAAAAGTTTGTGAAATATATGTACTGGTGGGAGGGAATAAGAGGGTTTCGCAAATACATGCATTTGCTTTCATCACACCAGGGTCATTTGATCATAGAAAGGAGATGGGTCGTGTTCTCATTAAAGTCAATAGGACAAATCAAGACGTCTTCCTTAGTTTAACGGGAGCTGGAGCAGGCCCCAAATTTGGGGTGGAGAGTACATCCAAAATTCAGACACAAAATATTCTTAATACAATTGTGAATTTATTTAAAGCAGCAATACCTGTCTGTTGGGGAACATTCAGAATTACTTCTATAGGAAACTGGCAGCAACAAACGATTCTGTTATTCAAAGCTTAACGATTGAAGGAGATTATATGGGACAGATTTAAAGTAAACAAATACATAAGAAACGTCTCTCTTTTATTATCTCCGGGGCCGTTAACTAATACTTTACCTTTTGAGTGAAACTTAAATGGTAAGCACAAATAGTTTAATGAAATGGTAATACTTTTTTCTATGTGGACCTGGATTATTTCAGCCACAAGCAATATGAGCAGTCACAGGTGTTGCACTAAATAAAGTAATAGAAAGTGTCTAAATTGTAACAGTGGAAGCACTGTTTCAGGATCCTTGTCTGCTTTTTATTATTAGTCAGATTCCTTTCTATCACCAGTCACAACTGGCTCTACCCTATTTTTCAGCAAAAATATTTTGATAGGGAAAGATCTATTAAAAATTACTACTGCTCTTTGGTGACTATAGTTAAGTTTGTAGTTGAATAAGCTTTCAATCTTCTCACAGAAGGGGAGAACGTAAACTTGTGATTCAGAAAAGAGAGGAAACCAGGGGTTACAAAGGTTGGGAGGCCAAGTAGTATGAAACAGACCCCCTCCATCAAGTAAAAAACTTGGCAGGATAACTAGAAACAGACCAACCCTAAATCCTAGAGTTCATGAGCTAGCAGTAACATAATTAGCTGGAATAAAACTAATATTCTAGTGTCAAATTTCACCACAACACAGAATGGCAGTTATTAGTGAAGACACTGGCGAGAATGGGAAACATACATTTTGTTTAAGGAATTTACACACAGAGAGAAAAAATATGCATACGGCAAATTTCCTAAAATGAGCAAAACTAGATAGGCAAAGCAATGATGCCACATCCACTGCCAGTAAATAGTGCTTCTAGGTGGATGCATTTATCACTTGTTTGAAATCTGTGGTAAAGTACAGTGCACCAAAATTCTGAAGCATTTGTTCCTGGGAAACCATGAATACACTGGAAAAAATGTTGAACAGGAAATGTTTGACCACTGTTGCATCACGAGATATCAAAAGAATTTCATGTTGGCTACTTCTTCAGTGAGAGAAGGTAGGGTGTTCTCTGTTTTGAAAAATAAAATGGCCCCAGAGGCCTTACAAAATAAAACTGGAGCACCAGTAAGGGTAAGCATTCTTTAGACTTTCCCCAATTAGTAAAATAAAAGTAAAATCTTCTTCTAAAAACAAAAACACACCCAGAAACAATATCTGTGCTGAGAGAGTAGGTAAACACCAGTAGTGATCTGTGAATAATATTCGGGAAATTCCATCTATCTGATGAACTGTTGCTTTAATGAGCAGTATTTCACATGTCATCAGCTAGCTGATGCTGTATATTTTGTTTTACAGATTTGCTTTTAAAGGCAGTTTTAAAGAAAAAACCCGATGTTGGAAGATAGTTTAACTGAGAAGTTAATGGCAAACCTGTGAATATACTGCCGTTTCTCAAAGAAAAAGTGAGTGAACCTCAGCACAAAAAACATTACAAATTCCTAGCTGCTTGGAATCTTGTCATGGAATTGCCTTAGGCAATCGGCGTATGGTTTCTTTTTGAACAAGCTATCTTTTAACACTTGAAACCAAGATGATTTAACAAAAAGAGAGAGTCTCAATTTTGTGAGCAACGTCCCCTCTAGA